>NC_045138.2:26924643-28311203 GCF_008831285.2 Nymphaea colorata
ACAATCAACGGCGTACAGCAGATCTGGTAAACTGCATTTTTTTTTTAAAAAAAAGAAAATTTGTATTGTGACCAACCGTGCATTAAAAACAATTAAAAAGGAAGAGAGTAACCGAACAAATAGAATATGATGTTTACGGCAGTCGGAAAAAAAACAAAAAAAAAAAAAAGCATTCCCGACAAAGGCGATTTTTACGACGGTGTTGGAGAGGAAGAAAGGCCGGGGTGGTGGGTCCGGTGGCCGTGATATGAGTCCAAAGGACGGGCCAACCTCGCGGAGGCAAGATCTGGGTGTCGTAATCGCAGGTCGCTTCACTGAGAAAGCAGCACGGCAGCGCCATGGCGAGGCTATGGCTCTCTTTGCACCGAGCAAGATTCCACGTGGGTCCGCAGAATGAGCCAACCGGACCGGAGCAACGCCGCACCGGCGGACAGCGGAAGGCGTACGCAAAGGGAAACAAACATAAAAACAAGGGCAAAGAAAGCTCCAAGTAAAAAAAAAAAACACAGGCGGGGCTGACACGGCCAAGAAGAAGAAGAAGAAGAAGCATCAGCTGACTGGCTTTGGAAGATTCCCCTCCCACCCACGCTGGTCGGTGGAGGGAGTAAATGTTGGTTGGCTTCTTTGTTCTTTTCCCCACCCCCCTCTTCACGCTCTTCTTTATTATCCACCCTATATAAAACTTATCCATCTAAATGGATATAAGTTAAATAATAAATATATATATATATATATATATATATGTTAAGTAAATTAATAAACTACTTTACCTTGTTAGGAAGGTAAGAAAATCAAACAAAAGGACATGCTTTTTATCTATCAAGGGAGAAAGTAAGTTTAAAATGAGCCTTTGCTTGGAGGACTGAGGCCAGGCCAGAGACGGGTAAGCAACACGTCACTGGTTCGAATGGTATGAGTGCCACTTTTGTAGCATAGGAAGGAAGTCTCTTCTCTCGCAGTCGAGTCGGGTAAGAAGCTAGAGAAGTAGGTAGCGGTCATGCCCATGGTAGCTGACCTACCTTGCTAGGCATTTCCTGCTGCTTAAGGAGAGTTTAATTTTTGATGGGAGCAAAAAAAAAATACCAAATCTAAAGCAAAGTCCACACTTCACATATATAAAAAGTGTGAAGGTAGTTAGTACTTTTGTTGTTTACAGCATTACCATGGCTAGTAGACCTCACCTACAAGCACACCTAACCTTCGCTCATTCTTATTAGCCTGCTCACCACTTTTTCAAAAGTCATAGTTACCTCCTGTGTAACTGAAACTTACCCTCCAGCCATCAATCAACCATGCTCACATGCTTGTTGACCTTATTTAGAAGCAAGTTGACTCATAAACCCTTCTTATTTTTTTCTTTTTTATCATATAAGAGTATTATGTTGAGGTAGATTAATATAATATTCTATGAATGTTGGAGGAGATAACAACTTGTTATTATTGCTAAACAGACACTAAGTAAAACACCTTTTAACCTTATGTGAAGCTTAGTTTCTTGCCTCTAGATTGAGTTGAGTGGACCTAGCCCACGGTTGCAGCCAACAAGAACTTGATTGGGCTTGAGGCTTGGTTCTAGTAGAGTTTGATCTTTGAAGTGAGCCGTCGAGCATGTTGGAGGTTCATCTCAAGCAGAATGGAGCGGACCGACTGTGCACCGGACTAGACCGAGGCTCGAGCCAACTCTGATGGTCGACGAGCCGGTAGGCGAGAGGCATTTGCGTAAATTTAGCGGCGAGATCTCCACCGTCTTCCACGGCGAAGGGCAGGGAGTCATCCCCTCTGAGAAAAAGGTCAGGATCCAAGGAGGCCCCGGTGGGAGAAAAAAAAAAGTTACCAAACCGACGGTCGCCTTGTCTTCTCTTTATCACATCATTCCATGAGATGACGCCACGCGTCCGTCGAGATTCACAAGAAACGCATCCATAAAAGCCAAGATGGCTCCGAATCGCCACCCTTATCCCTCCCCTCTCCGCTCGCACTTTTCCCCTCGCTCTCTCTTGACGGCAAAGGATACTGCTCCGGCCGGCGAGTCACATTTCCGGAGGGAAGATGCTGGAGGAGTCGATCCCCGCCATCTGGGCGTCCATGCACAGTTGGTTCACGCCAACCGTTCTGTTCGTGCTCCTCAACCTTGTTATCGGCACCATCATCGCCACCTCCAGCGGCGCCGGGCAGAAATCCAGCGGGACCGGGCAGAAATCAGGCGACAAGCCTCTGGCGAGACCCCCCTCCATGATGGAGCGCGTCCGGTCCATCAATCTCCATAAGCAAACCGTGGAAGATGTCCCGGCAGTTACGGTGACGAAGCCCGCCGAGCCGGAGGAGATATCGGCTGTAGAGGAGATCTTCCGAGACGGCGGGCAATCTGGGGATGGCGTTGCTGCGCTTAGTACTGGTGGCGGTGATGGTGCTGGGGCCGACGATGGCGGTGCTGCCGAAGAGACTCCGGTGAGACGTCGGAGGATGAAAAAGTGGGCGAGCGAGAAGTTGCCGGCCACCACCGGCTTGGTTAAGGAGGAGCAGCCCAATCGGCGGGGGGAGTCCGTGAGAGGCCACCGTAGGGTGGAAGAGTTCGACGATGATTCCGGCGGGGAGGAGGTGGACGCGAAGGCTGACGACTTCATCAACCGGTTCAAGCAGCAGCTGCAGTTGCAGAGGATGGAGTCGATCATGAGGCATAAGGAGATGCTCAACAGGGGCAGATAAAGGGAGCCAACCCGACGAAACCAACCCCACCATCTCCCTCCCTCCCTCTCTTTCTGTTGTTTTTGCTCTTTCCTCTTCGTTGGGAGTTAACAGGGTTTTACATGTAGATCTCTTTCTAGGCGATCAAAATAGAAGAAAAACGAAAGCATAGTCCAAATCCTCCATGGTTCACTTCTTTGCTGCACCATTGATGGATCTGTGAGAAGTATCCTTTTCCTCAGTAATTTTTTCAACCTTTAAAAGTGAAGATAGGAAAGGAAAAGATGGGGATTTTTTATCTTGGGTTTTTGGATCAAAGCATATAATTTTTGTTCCGGTTGTTTATGATGTATTATCATCCACCATTTATGAACATGGCAATAGGACTCTCTCTCTCCCTCTCTTTATATATCTCTCTTTCGCAGTGTAACAGGCACAAGAACAGCACTGTTACTGCATGTTTATGGCATTTATTCGTTGCTGGTGAAACGCCTTCATTTATTCTGTTTGGGCGCTCTCTGTGTTTGATCTCTGCATCTGCCTTCTGCCTAGGGCAACTAGTAACAGAGCACATGGGATGGTGGGAGCCCTTCCCCATCTCCTTTTCGTTTTGTCTTTTTTTCCCTTTCCTTCTTCTTTTGCTCTCTTTCGAGCTGGGGTGAGGGCGGCCGGTGGAATTAAAAACGGCTCTGAAGCTGGCAGGCCCAGTTGTTGGCTCGAGACTCGTGTTTGATGAGACCAGACTTCGTTCCCTTCGAGTTTGCATTGTTTAGAGAGATGCCGCCATTGAAGATAGACGACAGATCAGATCACTGATAAGCATCCAAACGAGCATTTAAGATCAACTGTGAGGAGGTCTCCGTCTTCCTCTTGTTTACTGGATATAGTGGGCTTCCTTCAGTGGGAGAGATCGACGGCTCAAATGCTTCGAAAATCAGACGGAAAATGTGATGTTCTTAGTTATAAATTGATCCTACCATCGGATCCATCTATTCTGCTATTAAATGTTTTGGAACATAAGATAGAATAGACAATCCGAGTCTAGTTCTGGTCACACGACCCGGTTCGTTTTTCTTCGTCTTGACACTTCTGTCCTCATCCTGAAAGCGCCCCTCGGTTGACGCACCGACATGTTTCCGGGAACCTGTCTACCATCCAAGGGTATTGTCGTCAAGTTTGGATTCAAAAGAACGAGGGCACGATAACTTAACATTACGATTAAGTTGATATATATATATGTAACGAAGAATATAAAAGATGTGAATTATAATGGTGAAGAACTTTGCAGGTTCTAACGGGTATAAACCCCATGATAAACATATTTATATAAGAAGAAAGGAATGAACGTGTTGGTGATTCCGTAAGATGGGTGCAGACAGAAAAACTTTTCTATTGTTCGAGAATTTTGTTGGCCCCCGGATTGAAGGGCAAGTCTGACAGAAGCGGGTGCAGTGCATCTGACTCATCGAGCCTTCTAGACGGGCAGGCACAGTGCATTCCATGGTTAAAAATGATGATATTTTACCTGGTTTTATGGAAGTAACATAGAAGAAATAAACTTATTCGGTTTCTCGGTAGAGGTATTTCTCAAACTTTCGTTTCTGTGATGCATCGACCAATGTACTGCGTCTTTTGATGCCATCTTAGCGCAACTTATGTGTTGTGCGTGTGAGAGCGACAGACAGAGAGGCCAGAAGTTTAGTATTCTTTATAAAAGATGATAAATCCTCCCTCGCCAGACCACCTAGTCATTTCGCCAAGATTTGATATCTAGATCTAACTTTTGATGCCTCAAGGGGCATAGCATAGTTTTATTGCACGTTAAGTTGGGCTGAAGGGTGCCTTGCCTCGTCTCTCCGTTATGGGGTCGAGCGAGCGTGGTGCGACACGAAGGTGAAGGCAAGACGAAGGGAAAAAGGCCACAGTGGCATAGCTACATGGTGACTGTTCACACCAGTCTCGTAAAAGTTCTTTATTTTTAAATAGGAATGTTATATATATATATATATATATATATATATATATATATATATATATATATATATATATATAAAAGTGTTCCACCAAAAGTATTTTTAAACAAGTGTCCCTCCAATGAATTTTTTCGCTCCATCACTCGAAGAAGGGCTTTTGCTCTATATTTGGAGCTGTGAATTTTAATCATCTCACTAAGTACCCGGAATGATATAAACATTTGACAACATTTTGGTATGCAATATTGGAAGTTTTAATTAATTTACATTAGAAACAAAAAAGAATTATTAGGACGTCAAAATGGTAGTAGCTGTCTAGCTGAGTCCAAGCTTCCGAAACAACGTTCGAAAGTTCATATCTAAAATTATATAGTGCACTTCATATTTAA
This sequence comes from Nymphaea colorata, assembly GCF_008831285.2. NCBI lineage: Eukaryota > Viridiplantae > Streptophyta > Magnoliopsida > Nymphaeales > Nymphaeaceae > Nymphaea > Nymphaea colorata. The sequence continues at coordinate 26,929,691 of NC_045138.2, forward strand.
TTCCTGCTGATTTCGTTTTAATCAATCATCCAATCCTACAACACACACACACACACCCCTTCATGTGCGCATAGCATACACATACTCAAGCACACCCCAGCAAGAGCGCGTGCACATGTGGACACACACATTGAAAGCCTCAATTTTCTTCATTTTAAAATTTTTTTTTTTTGTGAAAAAGTAAGAGGCTACATTTATCACAAAATCCAGGGTAGAGGCTGGCGCCTAGAGGTGCTAGTATTCGGAGAAATAATTTTGTGCACAAGTCCACGATTTGGTCATCTTTTTTCCACGGACATTATTTGTTAGCAGTTGACCAGCGAAAGAATTTATTGTTACTCTGTGTTTGTTCGATATACTTATGATCCCAACCTGTCCAATCCGCATCAAACCTACCAATTTATTCAACTTTCCAGAGAAAAATTGGGGCTGATCACGTACATGTTTGATTCACTTCCTAGAAATTTCAAGAAAGACAAATAATTTGTGCTTGTAAATATGGACCATTTTGATGATACTTCAGACTACTAAAGTACTTGGAAGGAAATCTCATATTATTTCTCTTTTGGAAGAGTCCATATCGTTTTGGAACTCATGAATCCCACTGTCTCTTCCTTGTTTATGATGTTGATTTGTTGTATTTTTTGCCATCAAATAAAGCAAAGGTTCTGATAAAGGTCACACAGACTTGCTTTTCACTTCAGCTACTTACGTCAAAAGGCACACACCCACATACATAGAGCTTGTGATCGTGTTAAGCATGCATGTGCGTGTCCACATGCTCGCGCTCATAGCTTTGCAGGTAGATCATGTGGGCAACCATGAGCCAGTGCGACCACCACTGTCATTTTTCTTGAGTTTCCTTCAAGAAATGCTCGCTTTTCTTCTTTTGAGGGAGAAGTTAAGAAGTTAGTCATCTTCTTTGCGGCGGAGAGTTTTGTGTGGATCCAAGATAGAGGTGCAATCAACTGAAAACACGACCATTATGAGGTGTTACAACTAATTTGCTATTTGTCTGATCCAGAATTGCTTTCATATATATAATCCAGGAGTGAGTAAGAACTCAGCAGGACCCGCAGTCTGCCCCCGCTTTTTCCGGAGAGATTTGGCATCTTAATCTTCGGTCCCATCTTCAATGATGATCCTTCATTTCACGGATATGATATTATTAATGCCCATATGATCTATCTTAGACAGTGACTGGTAGATGTTACCATTTCTTCTAAAATGCTAAGAAGCTGGATGCATCAAAGTAACCAATTCGTGGCATGTACTTAAAGAAAGATGTACGCAGCGATGCGGGTTTTTCCGGTGATGTTTTCTGCTCTTCATGTTGAACTGAAAAAGCTTCGATGCTCGCAAACTCAAGCATATTCAATTGTCAATGGAGAAACCATGCCATCATCCGTGCCGCATCAAAAGCATTTGTTAGTGATAAGATGATCAACGATAATCAAGGAGAGGATACGATCTATGGTTACACCAACTCAGCATCAATCTCCTCATGATAAGGAAAGAATTATTTCTAAAACAGTCTCATGTAAGCTTGCTCAAGTCTACCGTGTAAATCAAGATCCTAAAATCAAGGATCTCAATTGTACACAGTAACTTTAAATAAGTGTACTATCTTGGTTGAATTATTGAAGAATAGAAGAGAGTGTTATCCCTGTGGACGTAGGCTGAGTTTAGCCGAACCACATTGCATCTGTGTTCTTCTCTGTCTCTTAGTTTTTGTTCTCCTTCTTTAACTGTTAGATGATCATTGGTGCTTTAGTTGCGCTTTAAAGAGTGTTCCATCTGAATTAATAGTGATCAAGAAACGCGTTAGAATAAAAATAGGCAAATAGTACTGTTTTACCTGCGCACTAGTTCTAACCTCGACGTTCATTATATTCTTATAAATTGCTTCCTGAACTGGGCTTCATTTTGAGTATAAGAATCTAACTCTTTCTGCTAAGATTTAGTCCAATATTTATTGAAGCACGTAGTTGCATGCACAAGCACCTCACTGAGGTAAGTCAAGTGCACTAACCATTTCGAGATGATGGGTTGTTAACCTCCTCACGTATATGTGTGTATGTATGTGTGCGCGCATGTGTGTTAACGGTTTTCGCATGTACGTGTGCCGTCCTCGAAAATCATGCTGTTACCATGTCCAAACAATATGGTCACTATCATTATGATAATATTCATGTCTAATGACTGCAAAATCCAAAACCAATTGTGGACATCTACCATATACCGATTTTCCTCATGCTCACGTTGGAGTTAGTAAAGCTGCCCATAATTGTGATTGTAACTTTCTTATCTTTATTAAAGATGTCAATTAGATAAAACTTATATGATATTGAATCGTATCAATTTGTCCCAGTTGCATTAACATAAATGCAAATGTGACAGTTTATTAATTGAGCTCTCTTACACGAAACTGATAAGACGCAACTCGTAGGAAATCGACAGACATGTAATGCACATGATGGGGGATCAGAAACAAAAAGCAAACAATCTACTTTAATGGGATTTTAAACTAGAGGAATTTTCGTGCCTATGTTAATACACGAAGAAACTGTATTAAGAAAAGGGGACGTTCTATCTAGGGGCTTACCTTTGGGTAAGAAGATGTTGTGCATGTGATTATATTGTATGTCAAGAAGAACACATGTTACGGTCGTTCCTAACTCAAGTAAAAAGCCCAGTTTGAATGAAACGAGAGTGATCTTTGTATTACATAACATCTCAAGTTGGAAGAACAATATGAAAAAACATGAAATTTCAATGTTTTTAGCGTTAGTTTTAATTATGGCCCTTATTTTGTCAAGTATTCAGCAAAATTTGGGTTTGGATTAGAAAATTAAATCAGAAATTAAATTATGTCAAAAGTGGCCAGCTTCTAAAGTCAACCATTCATCCAAATATGAGCGACCACTTGTTGCATGTGAACTTAGTTTTTGTTGCATATGAGCTTAGTTTTATCTATCTATACGAGATAAATTTAGCATTTGCAAAGTTACCATCCAGATCCAAACATGTTTCGGCCGCCGTCTCCGATATCTCCCTTTTCGTTCCTTTCCTTTCTTTCCCATTCATGATTATTCTCTTTCCTTTCTTTTCCATTCATGAGTATTCCCTCCCTTTCCTCTATCCAACCAAGCTGTAAATTCAAAACTCAACCAAATCTGAATCTGAATGTGAATTTAAGCGAGATGAACTTGGGACCGGCTTTAGCTGATCCAATTCCAAAGCAAATGAAAATTTGAAGTCAGTCACCATCAGGTCTGATCCAATTAATTAGAGTAGTGAAAAGGGTTCCAATCTTTTAGATCCGGCAGTGTCGATTTGACAACCAAACCAGCACCTACCAGGCCCATGTGGGCCGTATCAAGGTTCAGATACCGTAGGGATCCAGACCAAGTTATGGCCTTGGATAGATCTACTCCCACCCAGCTCACATATCCATCAAGGGAAGCCTGCTCATGTCATGAACATTAGGAAAATGACTCTGTTACTGTTACAATACCTTTTTCTTAATCTTCTACTTATTTGTTTGTTTGGGAGTTTCCACATTATTTCCATGTATAACATGAGACTCTGTAATTACTTTACTTTTTTCCTCCCGGTTCTCTTATTTGATTAAATGCTTCCCATGGTGGCTTCGTTTTTAGCCTGAGCCATTGTTCTTTCCCCAAGTTATTTGACCTTCTTCTTATTCAGGCCGAAAAACTTTTGTCGCTCGCGCATCTGCATAAAACCCTGAGGTTCAGAGCTTATGCTTGTTTATACTTAGAATTAGGCATTTAACCAGCTGGTCGCTAGCCCAACCAGCTATACGAAACCTCTTGGGACCAAAGAGGGGCTCATTCATGCCGGGAGATGTCACGGACTGACAACTTCAGTCCGTGCGGCATAGCAGGCACCTTATGCCGTCAGCCTTAAACAATCGAAATGGGTGCAGAGGTCATTTGGAAAGCAAAGTGTATAAAAAATACAAAGAGTGAATAAAGAAAACTCGAAATGTATTTTTTTATGAAAAGCTTGTAATGAGGAAGGTAAGAAAGAAGAATAATCTTAACTTGTTTACATAAGGTTGACTGAAGCGACTTACAATATTTGTGCCGACCACCCAAAACAAGGAACCCAATGCCTACACTTGGGACCGGATTGGATGGTGCTCCGTCGTAGGTGAAAACTCAAGCATAAACTAAAGACTCAACATAAACAAAAAAAATACATAACAAAGCAAATACAGACTCTAGACACAGGAAAACAGAGCTGCGCACTACAATTAGTGATGTCAATTATTTATAAGTTAGCTACATAAATCTTACGGCCTCTTTTAAGCACTGAGAAGTTAAGCAAGTAACATAAGCATTTTAAATTGTATACGAAGTAGACATTCATACGAAACCTTGAAATGTAGATAAGAGTGCTATTCAAGGGCATCTCAATATTTTAGGGCCAAATGAAAAAAAAAAAAAAAAAAAACTTTTGGATTAATTTATGCAGATTCTTCTCAAGACAAAGATATTATTAGCTAATACGTCGGAACATGATCATAAATCTCCACAAACTGTCAATATAACAATTTTAAAAGTACATACATACTAAAACAAGTTTTTGTCCCCTGCTCTTCTTCTTCAATAGCGGGCTCTCTCCTCCTACTCAGCCTCGACTCGTCCATGCCTATCTCAAATATGCAGCTAATTAAGCTCCATTTTTGCTTACAAAAGCCGCTAAAAATTTGTTTTAAGTTTTACATGGGAAAATGAATCACTGTCATTTCCTCCATATAATGTAGTCAGTGACAAAGATAAACGCAAAACCTAATCTTTTGATGGTTGTATGGGAAGAAGTAAAAGAATCAGTATGTGAATGTGATGCTTATTATATCTTATTATATCTAAGTAAAGAGGTGTATCGAAGAATCTGATGAGTGAATAAATAGGAGAGAGCGATGTTCATACTTCTCCCTTCGCCCCCGCATCAGTACCTTCGTACGGACGACCTCTTCTTCCCAACAGCAGTGACAGGCTGCAGCTACCTCCCATCTAGGCTTCGCTGGCTCCACTGCAGCGAATCTTCCCATTATTTCCCCACTTCTCTCTCTCTCTCTCTCTCTCTCTCTCTCTCTCTAAATTTTGGACAGACCACCAAGAAATGTTGATTTTTTTTAAAAAAAAAAAAATTTGTCAATGAAATGACCGAAAGCCTTTGTTAAAAATAAGATATATTTAAAAATAACTTTTTTATTTTTTAATCATCCAACAATGCAACTACAATATCTATATACCAAGCCATTAGATGTTGGATCAGTAAACTATAAATTTGGTCATCCATATGTTTAAGTTGAATCATTAGATGTTGGATCAGTAATCTATATATTTTGTTATTCATATCTTCAAGTTGAATAATTGAAAGAAAAACAAGAAGAAAAAGAAGATGGGTGGATCGCTCCAGCCATCGTAAGGAATCCGGCCTTTCGTATGGTCAACCCGATGCAATACAGATGAGTCGCAAGGAAGGATTGTATATACGTAAATTGGTACATGCCTGACCACTTAAAGTAAAAAGCCAGACAATCTAGACCTACTAAAAATGATTAGTAAAGATATGATCTTAAGATTGACTTGATGAGGAATATGTAATAAGTTAGTCATTTTTTAACTTTATTCGTGTTTTTTAATAATAAAAAATGAATGGCTCTTTTAGCATCAAAATTTTGATAATAGAAAAATCAAATATTTTTTTTTTAAAAATAACTCGAATTAAGACATAACATACATTGAATTACAGTAGATAAACACGTTAAAATGATCATATTTAGTTTACAATATAGAAAATTGGTTAGGTGAATGGACTTGAAAGCAATGTTGTTGGAATGACCTTGAATAAAATCAATTCGATTAAGTGGGGATTCACCATTCTGTTAGTTTTTCAAACTTTGCTTTTTTAAATTTTTAAAGTTTTTCTTATATATTTTTGGCCGATTCACAGTTAGTCGGTCCCGGATCCGATGTTTTGCAGAATTGCTTAAAAACCTTGGAGCCAAAGGTGGTCCAGGATTTAATGCTTCAGGTGGGCGCACCCTTAGTTTTTAAATATTCATAAGCATCAATGAGGTACCTCGAAGTTGTGTATCATGAACACAATCACATGACATAAAGGAGAGGACTATACACATTAAAGATGTAGATGATCTCTTACTCATCAACTAGTGTCATGGCTGGCTAGTGGCTACCCTTCTCCAAATCTAGCCAGGAGCGGAACCACATGTGGGCAGTTGCCCACACAATCCCACAAGATATATTTACATTTTGGTTGGCCTCAATTATTTTTACTTATTTTTGTATTAGCGCCCCTCAATTATTTAGTCATTTTTAAATCTCTACTTCATATCTAACTTGAAGTGATGTTAGAACTTGAAATCTTAGTTATCAAGATTTCAAATCCTTGGTTTCTAAAAGGATCTGAAACCCTTTGGTTGAAAGCTTCAGAAATTATGAAACTCAACTCAGAAAACCTTACTAGCTTTCCAAAGTATAGATTAAAGATGAGGCGCTTTATGTAAGCACAATCAAATGTTGGCATATTTGATGGGTGCAGGATTCTCCACTTGAGGTGAAAAAAAAAAATCCATCAACCACTCCTTCCCTGTAAACACGGAAGACAGATATAATCTCCCAACTTCTCCGTGAATTGTCCTTTTTTACATAAGAAAGGTGGTGAGAAAAATCGAATCCGTAAGAGTCCACACATTTCTTACTCCGGCAAATCCACTGCCGATGATGCCCGGAATAAATTATCCGGCGCCATCAAAGCACCTTAGCTCTTGTACCAATTTCATCTTCCGCTGCAACTCTGTTGGGGCAGGCCTCCGTCCTTTATTAGCAAAAATTGAAATTTACCAAAAAAAAAAAAAAAGGATAGGGGAGCTCCTGAACTAGCGACTGAGACCGAAAAACTTTTTAAAGGGGCACTGATTCACTGGTTTTCATATATGAAGGAGCATTTACACTTATAACAAAGTAAATATTTAACAATCTTAATATAAAAATAGAAGAAGATTGAGAAGCTGGCCTATGTACGGCTCCGCATTGTCAGTACCAATTTAATCTTTGTATCTTTTATATTTTAGTTGACAGAAATCACCCAACGAGCCAAATAACTATTTTTTTTAATATTTTATTTATATATATATAATATTTTATTACTATTAATTATTTTTATGTATTCTTGTATATTAAAAAATATTTTTAATGTAATTGGGCTGAGCCCAGGCCGAGCTCTGGTTTTTTTAGTCGAGCCAAAGCCTGGGCCCGACTCATTATCGGGCTGGGTGGGCCCGATGCCCAGGCTTACCTCTATATCCATTTTTCCTTGGACTTAGAAACTTTGAAATCTTTTTGCTAACTTCTGCTCATTTTCTTAGTCGTGATGTCTGGTTAACTTGGTATTTTACAAGGCACTGTTCTTTAAACACATAATTTGCGTATAAGAAAATGCAATAGTTAATGGTATGAAACGTACTATAAGAAGATATTCAATTTGAATCCCACAATTTGATTGAAACCAGCTTCCTAGATTTACCTTCGGAAAGAGGTTTCAAACTTTGTAGTGCTTTGGTTTTCTCACAGGGATGTAAAAAATAATGAACTGATACACGTAAATAGATCTCATCCCTACCCAATCCATCTGCAGTTCCATATTTGGATCCGATCCGTGAAAAAAAAAAATCCTCAATATCGATGCTACCAACATTGATTTTAATATATTTGAAATCAACAGTGTAAATGGATATATATGTTCAACATATATCTTATTCTGTGGCTGGTTTTTCCAACGTTTTCCCCTTACCCTCTCAGTCACTCTTTTTTTCTCTACTTCCTTTTCTTTTTCATTATTATCACAACCAACATTTAGATTTTAATATTGGAAAATTATAGAAAAACTTGAAAATTCACTCTAAAAAACAAGAGGGGTTTACTCACGCCCCTTTATATATTTTAGTCCTGATTCCCTTATGATAGCGGATCTACCAAAAAAATTGCATTGATGTGTGCTTCCCTTCAACTTAAATTCATAGCTAATTAATGATATTTTAAGTATTATACTTGTTCCTTGAAGAGGTAAAGTATCAAGGATTTACATTACACAAAACTTGGTAGTGAATAAACCAAGAAAGTTCACTACGTTAATGTGACATAGAGCTGGCATCATGCTAAGCATTGGAAAATGCATATATAAAAGTAAAATTAGAACAAATGTGTACGTAACATGGGACAATACATTAATGTGATTTTCGTCCAGAAAAGACCAAACTGCCGTCCCAATAATTGTGGGGAGAAAGTCAAGAGAGGTAGATTTGGGGAGGAGTGTGAATGACAACTGTTGCCTGCTAAGATACCACACAGAGAATTGAAGACAGAGAGAGAGGTGACGGCATCAATTCCCCATTACACGAGGTGTGTGGAAGATACAAAAAAAAAACCAGCACCATGGTTGGCAGCGTCAGCTGCACGTGACCCTACGGCCAACGCAACCACTGCAGCCGTGACCACCACCAATTACCAATGGGAGAGAGAGAGCGTTCCGGCCGTCACTGCCCGGAAAATGGCGTTCGATGGTGTTGATATCTCCCTCTTTTACTCTCTTCTTATCTCTTTCCCTGTTCAGGTTTGACTGTTCACATATACAATATAGTGAGTAGCTTCACGTTTGCCAAGAGCTGGTTTTCTAAAAGTAAAGGACTGAAGCAAGTCAATTGAATCGCAGTTGAGGACAACATGACACGTTGTTGGTGAATTGCTTTAAAAGCTTTCCTGCTTCATGGTTGTAATTCAAAATTTACGGCGCCCTTTCTTCACCGTGACTAAAGATTTGCTTGAAACTTGAAAGAACAACAGAAAGTAGCGTGGAAAAGAGATGCTTCTGTATCTGAGACTTTCAAAGGAGTTGAGATTCATTTCGCCATGGGAAAAAAGTTCCCAAACCCAGGTCGGTAGTGCAATTGTCCAAGGAACTCAATGCATAATACATAAGAGACAAGCTTAAAGTGTCTTAGTGCGTTAGATTAAACATGCGAATATATGTTCTTGGGTCTTTCTGATTTTGTCGGACGACTAAATGCTACAAGTTGCTGGTCATGGTTGGATGTATTAGTTGACTCGCTTTTTATTGTTCTCAAGTTTTCTGAATCAACTGTTAGATGGCTATGTATGGTTTGGTGGAACCATTGATTGAAGTGGACATATTAGTGAGACAAGGCCTGTAGATGACGAGGCAAAACGTTTGAGCATAGGTCTCTTTCTCTCACTCTAGGCTGCATAAACGCCCTTCATTTTTTTATCCCAGTCAGGGAGAAGATTATGCGGAAGAGAGTCCTATCTCTCTACTGTCAACATGAAAGCAGAAGCCTTCTAGGAGGGAAGGAGCATGCACCATAGTATAAGACTCAAATTAAACTTGCTAAGAAACTGCTCTTCTTCTGAAGATTCACTCTGTGTTACCTGCTTCAGGCTATACACAGCTCTCCTGAGTTGTGTAACTTGTGCCAACCAAATAACTTGTGTCCCTTCTGTTGCCTTGTCCTTTTCATTTTTTTAATAACTGTGGTTTATCAGAAGAAAACAGGTGTATTATTACCTGCTGATTTCCTACACTGATGCTGCTTTTACTGCTTAAGTTTGGGGAGAAAAATTTCAAGCATTCGCCTCTGGAGATACAAAGGGAAAAGGCTGCAAACCGGACATTGGGCTCGATAAATATATGAAATCATACAGACCGATACGGACAGGCCCGGGAGTGAAATTACGGACAGAAAATCCACCTAAGAGAGATAGTGAGATCTATGTATCTGCCGACGTACCTATGGTCGCAGAGTTCAAGAAAAGGAGAGCCTCGTCTATATTCCAGAGTTGACTGCCACCTTGTAGGACCTGTAGCTCATACACGATTGAGGGAGAGAGCGAACGAGAGAGCAACTAGGAATCATCTTCTACTAATAAACCTCTGGTCCTTATTACCCCCCCCTGCGGAGTCCCGCTCCTTCATCCCTCCTTCTAGCAAGCACTTTTTTTCTCACACACTCTCTCTTCCTCTGCAATTCTTTTAGTAGCCATTTATCCGTCGACCTTCGTCTCAAGAATGGTGGTGGCAAAGAAACCAAGAATCGTGATCATTGGAGCAGGAATGGCTGGCCTGGCTGCAGCAAACAGGCTTTACGCCCACGCTGGCTCCGCGAACCTGTTTGAGCTCAGCATAGTGGAAGGTAGCGATAGGATAGGAGGGAGGATCTATAGCTCGGAGTTTGGAGGTGACAGAGTAGAGGTTGGTGCTACCTGGATTCATGGCATAGGAGGAAGCCCAGTATACAACATAGCGCAGCAAGCGCAGGCCCTTCATTCTGAGATCCCATGGGAGAGAATGGATGGATATCCAGACAAGGAGATAACCATTACAGAAGATGGGTCCACTGCAGACCCTTCTCTCCTCAGCTCCATTTCAATGCTTTACAGAGGACTCATGGATTTTGCTGGGGAGAGGAAGATATTTAATGATACTGGTGTTGACCATAAGATTAGAATTGCAGAGATGGCTGCCGAGAGATGCAGGAGCAATGGGTTCTCTAAGAATGGGGTGAGCATAGGTTCCTTTCTACGCTGTGGATTGGACTTGTACTGGTCCTCGATGGACACTGAGGCACAGAAAGACCTGCGCAAGATTGAGGAGGATGTCTTTGCCATGCATGAAAATACAGAGCGCACCTATACCTCCGCTGATGATTTGACGGAACTAGATTTTGAGGCAGAGAGTGAGTACAGAGAGTTCCCAGATGAAGAGATCACTATAGCCAAGGGGTACTCTACTGTTGTCCATTCATTGGCATCTATCCTCCCTTCTGGTTGCATACAATTGGGCAGGAAGGTGGAGAAGGTGGTGTGGACGAAGGATCCAACCGAGCTAGCGAAGGATTCCCATTACCCCGTTTCTGTGTGGTGCAGTGATGGAAGTGTGATACTTGCTGACCATGTTATTGTAACTGTTTCATTAGGTGTCCTCAAGGCCGAGACAGTAACTAATTCTGCAGGTATGTTCAGCCCTCCTCTGCCTTTGTTCAAGAAAGAAGCAATCTCCAAACTGGGTTTTGGAGTAGTGAACAAGCTTTTTCTGCAACTAGAGCCATCTTTGTCTGTGGACGACGGCGAGGGCTTCCCCTGCCTGCAAATGGTTTTTGATCAAAAGAAGTTGAGAGAGAAACAGAATCACGATTGCGGAATCCCATGGTGGATCAAGAAGACAGTTTCCTTCTGTCCTATACATAAGAACTCCAATGTTGTTCTTTCCTGGTTTGCTGGTAAAGAGGCTTTGGAGATGGAGTCCCTTAGTGATGATGAGATCATCGATGGTGTTTCCACAACACTATCCTGTCTTACTCTCAACTCCCATAAACAGTGCCTAAAGGAGAATGAGCGTCAACTTGGCAAGCTTCGCAATGCCAAGATTGCAAAATTGTTGCGTAGCAGATGGGGAACGGACCCATTGTTCAGAGGTTCCTATAGCTATGTAGCTGTAGGTTCAAGTGGGGAAGACATGGATTTGTTAGCAGAGCCATTGCCTAAGATGCCTAGAGATAATTACGTCCCCTCTGGTTCACCTCTGCAACTTCTGTTTGCAGGAGAAGCAACACACAGGACTCATTATTCCACCACCCATGGAGCCTACTTCAGTGGTATAAGAGAAGCAAGCAGACTCCTTCAACACTATGGTTGGGCAGGAGCTCCCTGAAGCAGGTGAAGAGACGACAGCAAAAGACCAAAACTTTCATTTTTGTTTTTCTTACTATTGCTGTTTATTCAAGTAACTAGTTTCCAATGTTTTGTACTCTTGGCTCTCCATCTTTTGCGCGATTACTTGAGATGGAAAAAGATGGAAAAAGCGAGAGAACTAGTGTACTGGACCAATTGTTAGTGAAGCTTAATTCTTCAAGTCTGCTGCTGTGGCCTTTTACGTGTTATTTCTCATTAGACTCACCCATATGGTGTGGAAAGTCATAGGCAGAATCTACTATTTGGCTGATGAATTACAGAAGCCATCTCTGCTATGTTTGAATAGACAGGATACCAATAAAAGGCCTTTCCAGCCTGGAATACCTTGAAGTCCACTTTAAAAGATGTGATACCGTCCAACAGAGTCAGGTTCCTGCTGCGGATGTCTCACCTGTCTCAACTTCGTAATAATACTGCCAACTTCTCTTTGGCAACAATTGTATTTTAGACATTGACTTCCGCTTGAAGCATTAACTCGCCTTTCCCATCGTTCTAACCCAGTAACACTAAGGATTGTGATCTTTCCTCCTAACTTATTTTCACATGGTGAATAATCTATCGATAGTCATCGAGCAATTTGAGTAGCATGTCGAAGTCAGAATTTCAACCGAGCATGAGAGAAGTGGTTTCAAGCAATTGCGCCACCTCAGATCTGGGGAGCAATAGTAGGACAAGACTATGTCAAGCACTAAATATATAATTTTTCTGTCACTTTTCTGGATAAACTCGTTTTACCACTCAACTGAGTTCCAACTAGTATGCCTTTCTTGACCAATTTAAAGAGTCTGAGAACCTGAATGGCATAACTGGTATCTTCGTTGAGTACAAGATGAATTTGTACAAACTTACAGTCAGCCAGCGTTTCTGCTTGGGGACAACGTACAACCCATTGTTTTGTGCAATACTTCTTTTGTGTTAATTTGATGTGCTTTTTTAATCACCTTCCTGTGATGTGCGTATCGGAAAGCCAATCTGGTGCCTCCTTCATTCTGATAAGGCTTAGAAAAGACAAAAGAAGGAGAATCTCAAAGTTGACCGAGCTATCAATGAATTAGTAGGGTACCCCTACATCAGTTGAAGGACACCTAGGAATTACCTTCATACCCAAATTCTAGTCTCACTCATTCCACTATTTGTTTTTAGAATATAGCTAGAAGTTAGGTAACTTCACATTATTGATTGCAGCTTATTGAGCAATAGAATATTGCACATTTTGACGTTGCATGACAAGACATAGCTGCATTCCATATATAATTGCATGGCAACAAGATGAAAGCAATGCGGCTGCATATTTCTCCACTAGTATATTCATATTTTATTGCCTTTGCGTTGCACTTGCGACCAATGGCGATAAATAATCTTGTCTGGATGTACTTTGGTTTTACTTGAAGATGATGGTAGCCATGAAAATCATATGCTTTCACTTCATAAGTTCTGCCATTCTTGTAGGGACCCTCGGGGCCGGCGGGGAGGGGGGAATAATTCTCTTCTTGGTTCAGTTCGTCCATGAGCGCCCTCCGTTTCTGGCAGTCAATTTTGGTCCCTCTTTGCAAAACCGTGTCTTTTTCGCTAAACTCTCCGTGTCATTTCATCGCTTTTGGCACTTATAATCAAGTGTAGTTCACAAAGCTAACCTAACCTCACCCGTAGGCTTCGCCTCAGTTAAGCTTCACCTTCCATGGTTCTTACGCTTTTGAATGAGCTAACTTTCATCAGTGAGTCCAAGCTCATTTTCTTCAACTTGAGTACCTTTGTAGAACACAATTAATCTCGACGAGATAGGTAGACAAAATATCTTTGCATAGAGGAATCATTACGTTCCAGGCAGAGAAAGAGAGAGAACCAGATAGAGAGAGTCCTCTCGCAGAATGAGCTAACTTTCATCAGTGAGTCCAAGCTCATGTTCTTGTGAACTTTAAAGGGCAAGGCATTGATTCTCAATTTAGGTCCTCTCGCGGGTCAAGCCATCTATAGCGCTTAATTCTTCTTGACTAAACTTGGCTTAACTCAGGTAAGTCAGGCTCAGCTCACTTGGATTGGAAGGTCTACTCAACAGGAACTAAATGACTGCACCCTAAAGCCAATTTCAAGGTTTTTTTCTTTTCGTTTGCTTTTTCAATTTTGTGGTGATGTACTACACGTATCATTCAAAGCTTTAGCTGCCAAATAGTCACTTAGTGCCGGACTGATGGCTAATTGCTAGCCCAGATGTGGCTTAAAACTCTAATCTGACATCTTAGGCTCCTGGGTATTCGTTTGAGTTGACAATAGAAGTAAGTTGTTTTATTAGCCAAAGCACAGAGCAACAGCGAATTCTTATGCAAGTGATTAACAACAAACAAAAAGTTGAGGTGGAGATCTGCTTAGAGAACCCAAGAACAATAACACTGCAGAAGGTTGGGGGCCTTAAACCACAAAAAGAACATGAAGGATATGCAACCAAGTGCTACAGAATCCGACCCTTCATTGGGAAACCTTATCCTGCAATTATTGTCTTTATTAAAAAGGATGCCTCACTTTCAACCACTTTTCGTATGAGAAGGAAATGTCAGTCATTATTGTTCCAAAAAAGATCTTGCTCACGTATGACATGTTATCTCGTTTCCCAGGCATGGGGAATCATATCTCAAGTAGATCAGAAGAGAGAATCATGTCTCTTTCTAAAAGGAATTTCATATAGTGTGAGGTAGCGCTTGCCAAATGCACCAGAATCAGGAGCTCTAGCCTAGTAAGATGTTACCACTTGTTCATGCACTTTCATACATTACCATTTCTCTTTTCTAGTTTTTCAGCATTATCAAAATTTAAAGATTAGGAAGGCAAGATAGAACACAATCTTAGGGCGTGATTCGAACTCGGTTGAATGGATCAGTTTAAGATGTTTAGTTTCACAAAGTACCAAAAAGTTCGATTCCCAGGAAGTATGTTCCTTCTCACAGAGGTTAAAGCATTGGGAGGACTTTTCCAGCTGGTGAAGTGCGGAAACTAGTGGTTTATGTGCATGATGGGGGTTGGTTGTGGGCTATGAATCCATCCTCCACTTTCTTATACAGGTAGATTCTCAGGAAAGAACAGAAGGTAACATGCCACTATATTCTCTGTTCTGTGCTCTTAATACACCTGCACAGTATTTAGAAAGAAGAAAAAGTAATGCTGTAAATTCTCGATCCGTTCTTGGCTATGGAGTACTTTCCTGCCTCATCATTTGAACCGTAAGCAGCGGTCTGGCCAAAACCTCCCACAACCTATAGCTGCTTGGTGTCCTAACCACATGGTTGCACTAACACGCGTTTCAGACAGTGGAAGAAGAACCGCTTGACGCTTATATTAGAACTTGTTCATTTCTTACTTCATATTTCTGTGACAGGATTCTGATCTAGGCAAGTTCCTGGGCAGGTACAACGACAAGGTGGTTGAATGATCAGTCAATTACCAGAAGTTGGGTCGTGCAGATGATGATCTGGGTCTGACTCGTACTTGCTTGATTTTCCTATTACTTCCATTATTTCTTAATGTTTATCTTTCATTAAAATGTCTTTCAAATGTTAAAAAACTAGAGAAAAAAGTTTTCATTGAATAAAATGTCTTCTACAAATTGTGCCCAATGTTTGACAAGATCGAGATTACAAATCGAACCCGAAAGCCAAGTATTTCCTTGTCACTCAAACGGCAAGTTTAGACGTAGCTCGGAAATGCATATGCCAATCTCTTTGAGTTAAATCAACTAAAGGCTTCAGAAACGACAGGCATGTGACTGAGTCACTAAAGGTTCAGTAAAAAGTGTAATTGCCATCTTGTTTGGAAGAAAAAGGATCTGCGATTTGATATAATGGTGAACCGTCCAACTTGGTCTCATGAATGCCTGCCATATTCTCTTCAAAAGGAAACGGCAGGCTCTGAGAAACACTATTTCGCGAGAAACAAAATTGCAGCCTCCCATCCGTGATCCCCATTTCTCATGGTTCCCGTCTTAAATTTGCTATACTGGTATCAAAATGTGGGGCTTCTGAGAGTATCCTTTCTCCCACATTTCTGAGTGTTAAGGATCTGTATAACCAATCCATGTTTATGAAGTCTAACTCAGAAAAGATATGCCCAATTGAGAAGATATGGTCCTTCCTATCTTTTGTGTCAATGGAAGGCATGCCTGCTTTTTGAAATTGTCATTACAGAGCGAGACGAAACTAAAAATTCGAATACTGTCTCAGCTACCAAGAAAGCTTAGGCTTTCTTCCCTTTTGTAATAATGTCCTGTACACTGTGTTGGTCCTTCATGGTATCAAAACTGGTAGAATCAACATTGGATAAATCTACTTCAGCAGGGCTCTTCTCACCAGAGTGACAACCTTGAATCATCAAAACTGTCTCTACTGCATTACTTTTTCCCTTAAGCTACAGTACCGGCTCAGGGGAAAGATGGCTTCCGAAAAGTATCCTCCACAAGGTCATGGTTGATGAAGATTGTAAATGGGCTGGAATTAGTATAAGGATTTCGCCGTTTTGGCGGTACCAAATTTAGCTTAACTAAACCACAGTCTAATTTACCTGTCAAATTAAGATTCAACCATGGGCAACCCGCATCTGTTTATGAGACTTACAGGCGATGAAATCCACGCCATAGTTCTGCCCGCTGGAGGCAGCTGTCAATCTTACCTACTTCCGTAGTTCCATTGGTTTAAACACTGCGGCTTTTGTAGAAGTGCAGTTCCTCTTTTACCAGACTTTGTCCATTAATGACCAAGTGGCAGACCTATCATCTTCTTACGAATTATGGATGCTTTCAGAGGATCATAAATACTAGTAGTCAACAAATATGCTGCATAATTTTAAACAAACTCTCTCTTCTCTTGATGCAGTTTGTGATGTGTGGACCGTGTAGTATGCAACCAATTTGGTTTCCTAATTATTACTTTCTTCTAGTGCTTGGCCTGCTCATTGTGTATAAAGGTGTTCAATCTTTGGGAGCCCAAACCAGAAAGTTGGACAAGCAACAAGAAGAAGTGTTCATCTGCACAATGGTAATTTGCTCACTTCCATTGTTAAATGCATAAAAATGGGAATTATTTGCAATAGCTATCTTGCGATAAACCCTAGCGGTAAGGCAAGCGTTGCCACCACCATCACAATGGAGTGATCTATCTACAGGTCCATAAGAGATAACATCTACCAAGAAATTGGCGGGGTCTGACACAGTGGAGATCAAATCACCAACTACCACTCAACAAAGTGACATGAGGGTATGGCCATTCATTACTTGCAAGTTGAAAGTGTACAATCAACAATTCATTGACCAGGCCGATAGGCTAAAATGTCCGGTTCATACTGCTGAATTAGTGTAACAATTAGTTGACCTGAAATTCAAACTTTAAAACAAGTCACGTTTTTGTTTTATCGCAAGCAAATGAAGGAAAACCACTTACCATGGCTCTCGGCCTCTCGGTGGCAGCTTCCCATCTTGTAGATCCACATTAACCTTTGTTCCATAAGTTGGTTTTTTTTTTCACATCCGTTCTTATGGATGACCTATATTTTCTGGGTGTGTTAGAAGAGGAGAAAAAGACAAAGGGAAGAACAGACAAACAGTTCAGACCGTATTTGGGGGGGCGCATGACAGCCAATTTCCGCCATGAATAGGAACAAGAAGGAAAGGTAAGCGACAATTTTTACCTTGACTTTTTCCTCGAAGAATCAAGGCAGTTCAATTGATGGTGCATATGCATCAGCATTCTAAGTCAAGGAAATAATTTTATCTTTTCGATTGGAAAGAGAGAGATCAACAATTTTCGCTGTTTCCTTAGCATCATTCATCACATTGGACAGATGGTTTGATTTGATCGTTTATTCTTCACGTCATTCGAAGCGAAAGTAAATATTAGACGATTTGATCATTCGTTCTTCACGTCATTCGAAAGTAAATATTAGATTGTTATAGTGCATACTACTGCCAAGAAGGTCTATAATAACATGTTCATGAGATCTAATTCATACCAATTCTGTAGTTGGAGGAGAGTTGTTCAACCCTCATTACTCTTTTATTTGTTGGGTAGTGAGCATTTGGTCATGCGATGGATTCAAACATCATCGTGGCCTGCCTACGGCCTCGCCGTGCCTTCCCGAGTGAAAGTTCTTGCTGTTTGAATGGATGCCACCACCAAGTTTCATGTTATTGGAAAGAAAACTCGCCGCAGAAATGGTTTCTTTGCTATAGAAAAGAAAATCAGAAGGCATAACAAACTTTCTTTGTTCACTGCGCATAATGACTCTGAAATTGCCTCTTGGATCTTTAAGTATTCTGGAGAGGACAGCCGTGTGCTCCTCCGGTCCTTTAGATGCTAAGAGGAGGATCCCAAAGGGATCATACTTCCCTTTGACAGATGCGCCCCATTGATGCACACCAATTGCAGGTCATTTGCCTCGCTTGTATCCAAAGTTTCTGCATCTTCACTTCTTGGAAAAGCAAACAAAACCTCAACTTCCGCCAAAAACCCCACAGAAACAATTGAGAATAAAAAAATATTATAAATCCTTTAGAAACCAGTATTGTAGTGGAATGGATTTATTTTATTCAAAAGTAGGAATACGATTGACACCAAAACTCACCAACCAGTCTTGACTTTCTGCACAAAAGGGACCATCCAAATAGCAATTATTAATTTTTAATAGTTATATCAATCGATCGTACTGCTTGACTCATAAAACTTCCAAAGTTTGAAGACTTCTCAATCTTAGAGCTGTTGATGCGAATGCAGTGAACTAGTTTTTAGATTGTTGTATATAGAAGTCGACAAGATAGAAGCCATCAACTCAATTGTCTTAAACATAAGACTTCGTGAACAAGTTCTACTTGTATGGAAAAAAACAAGTCAACAACTAAATAAAATAATCATAAGCTGCAGTACAGTTGACAATTGCGTTCGAGAGAGAAAGTTTCTCCTAGTACACTTCTGTTTATCAACTGAGAGATATGCCCAGCAACAGTTACTGCCATTAATTATCTGTCTCTGGTACAAAATTTTTAGGTGAAACATGCCGGAATGTTAAGTGAAAATGATATGGAAAATGCTTGTCCGAAAGAACTGAATTTCTTGCGTACCTATGATGCCAAAGCTCCTGAAACAGTGAGAATATCTTCATTCTTGAGAACCACGGTCTGGTTCTCTACTCTCTTCCCCCTAAGCCTCTCAATTTCTTGAATTGGCCACTGAACAAGCTGCTCGGCAATCGGATAAGACACAACAGTCTAAGGAATCCCTTAAAAATCCTGTCCAAATCCATGATCAATATCAAAGCATTAAGTTGGCACTAGTTACTTCATTGGAACTGGCTCATTGTTAGTCCTCAAGGGAAGAAGCTTTTGAACGGGAGGGAACTCTGAACCATGGAAGAGGGAACAGATACACCAGCAGATAAGCACCTGAAGCCTTGCCCAGGACACATGATCAGACCCATTGGTCCATGCCCAAACAACCCTCGTTTCCTTGGAGCTATCAAAGAAGCTTTTAGAAGCATATTACTTCTCGTAGTCATATCTTTCGTTTGACTCCATGAATTAAGGATGGAGCACAAGAAATGAAAGCATAGACTAGTGAAACTGTCAAATTACACATAACCTCCTCATGACAAATCTTCCTCTGATTGGGTGTTTGTTGGCTATCTATTGTGCGACATTGCAACAATGCTCGCAAGAGAGAGAGAGAGAGAGAGAGAAAGAAAGATTGCAGATTTGCTGTAGCTTTCGAGATTCAGCATTCTAATTGTTTATCAACGACAACTCCATAGAGAAAGTACTTGTTTACGAATGATATCACCCAAGGAGATCAGAGTCTGAATAACCTTTTGCGCCTATTATCTAGTGATAGATTTGATACGTTATCTTTTCCTAAATCTGTTTCCTTTGAAAATATCGTGCAAGAACGTATGTATGCTTCCAGAAAAAACATCAAGTTCTTGAAAATTTTGAAAACAGATGAGACAAGTAAACGAACAAATGCAATTGCCGAGTTGGGTATATATGCAATTCCAAAACAATAAAAGGTGACATGCCTGTGTACGTTATCACTTGCAGCAATCCCAATGGCCACTTTCATATATATATATATATATGTGTGTGTGTGTGTGTGGGTGTGTGTGTGTGTGTGTGTGTGGGTGCAATCTAGATGAAGCACAAGGATTGATTGAATTATTTTGACCAGATCCATTGATCAAGATGTATTGGGCAACATTGAAAACCTAGAAATTAACTGTTTATTTGTATTTTATTTTGACAAATCTAATGAACGGAGATGCACTGTGAGAATTTACCTGTGTTCTTTTGACGAAAAACACATTTTTGATGGGACAAAATTTAATGTATTGTTGATCATTTTTGTGTCGCAGGAAAAACTTCGCACATGTTCCCGTGATTCGAAAAACCGATCTCTATAAGCCAACCATATTGATCGCATTTATAAGATTGGATATGTTCAACAAAAAATTTAAAAAGCTGATTGCAATGTTCGATCATCTGTACTAAACATAAACCCTTTAACTGCGCAGGATGGACCTTTTCTTCTTTGCCAACAGGTTTGTGCCTCTAGAGTAAAGCTGTCGATAAAACTTTGTTTTTAGTTGTCCTCTCAATCACTGCATGTGCGGCACATTTAATTCTGCTCCATACAAAGAAATGACACATGAAAATCTCAACTACTGCTAACCCCTCTAGATTTACCCTCCTAGAATTTTGAGCCTGCGTACAAATATATGGGTCCCTTCATAAAGGATGTCACAGCTTTACTTATTTATTAGCCGCAACCATCCAACGGCTACACCAAGACTATCAAACCATCACGATTCAACACGGTTCCTATCCTAATGGGAAATTTGGCTTGACACAATTGTTTATTGGTTTGTTTTTTTAACAAACTATTTATATATGTAGGCTGCAATTTTTGTGGATCTTTGGATTTCTCTGTTCAAACCTTGTCCTCTCGCAGTATACTGTTTTGCACATTCGCGTTAGGCAGTATATTTAATCAGAGGTCTGCCCAATATATTGCATCAGGCAGCCATGCTTGGATGAAAAGCAAGATGGCCGGAGGATTTTACCTCCTTTACTTCTCGACCCTGATTCACAACAATAATGCAATACAATGAAGTTTTCCTTCAACATTTAAGTGTCGCCAGCAAAAGAAAAAAATGGTTTTTGGCAGCTTCAAAGTCAAGAAATCATGAAAAATCAGTGGCACAGCTAGGAGTAGTTATGTGTGGGCAGCTTTACGCAAAAATTATCTCATTTTCAATAAGGGGCGCTGGTCCATGAGTGTGAGATGTGCACTCAGATGAGACACAAAATTTTCGATTGGTTCTTTTCCTCTCGCCTGCAGGCCCAAAAGTTTTTAGCTCGGCCACTGCTTTGCCCGCCGCATACTTTCGTTGTCAAGGTCGGCGAAGAAATTGATTCCTCCTGTTCCGATTGGCTATGGTTTGCTTGGAGTAAGGTTCAGGGAACCACGTGTAGCAGCAATTCGGCGTAAATTGACGCAGACTCCTGAGGACGTGGGTACGGAAACCTTGACAATACATTTGCCTAACCTTCATCATCATCCTTGAGCTTCGTGAAGAAAACTGAGTCGATCAAGTCATGATCTTCGTTCGCTTTCAATTCAAGCAGCCAGAGACATTAAACACAGTTGGTATCTGCAATATCAATTGTCTTATCATACAAAAATAGATGACGTTATTAGCTTTAAATAGGAGTTCTTTCGAAACTGAACACATGAACATTGTGGCCAGCTTCTTTGGTCGGGAATGCCAGCTATATGTCTATTAGAAATTTAGAATGGCCTAAAATAGCAAAGCATAGCTTTTATCCTCCTTTCTTTTGTTTTCTTGTTTACCAAGCCCGAGCGATCACATCTTTACAGTAAAGCTTCAACGAGGATGCAATCACCTTAAAAGAACTTTCACCAAACAAATGGGGAGGTCATTTTGAGACACTCGGCAGCTAACATCTTCCAGAGGGAGAAATCAAGATTCACTGCAACGAAGATGCTTCAGCAAGGCCTGGCAGAGAGTCGGCTGCTCAATTGCCGTAATTAAGATCTGGCCATCTCTTATTATGGTGTAAACATAACTCTACTTGGTGAGACCTGCCACCTGGGACAACTTCGAAATCTTTAACATGGTTGTTTTTTAGCTCTTAAATCTTCAACATGGTTGTTTTCTATCTTTTAACGCATGAACAGTGAATTGGTCACATTGCTCAAGCATTTGGGCGATTGATGTGATTATGTGGAGACATGAGGATTCAGTAAAAACGGATTTCACAGGGTAGTCTTAGGCCGCCATGATAAACAGAAACCCAAAATAAAACAGGGTAGAAGAAACAAATGGCAGGAACCACTTTGTCCTAATCAATCCGAGTGACGGGGGTAGGTAAGCAGAAACCTCGAGTTTTAAAATAGTTGCAGCAAACAGATTGGTGAGTATTGACACGTTTCAGGAAAAAGATGCGAAAGTTGGGCACCAAAGGCTATCTATTCATTCTATATTTTCCCCATGTACAATGAGATTAGGAGATATCAGCTACCTCTCTCCTCAAATGGAAAAAGCTATTTACAACATATGTAGAGTGGGGGAAATTCTTTATTCTGCATATGCTTCTCTTTGCCGCCTGCGCATCCTTGCTCCCCACGACAAGTTGCCATCAGAGTTCTTCTCCACACTCCTCCTCTTCAAGTCTGCAACTTGGGATTTCCAACGACTCTTCCACCCGTCCCTCTCCTCCATGTCCTGATTCAACAAGAAGTGAAGGAAAACTCAGTGGACGCTCGTTGAAATTTTCAGTCCTCAAAGAGGAATCAGTAAACACAGAAAGAAAAGAAGAAGAAGCCCTAGCTCAGCTCATCAATAAAACCAAAGGGAAATAGAAAAAGGAAAAACATAAAACCATTTGTTGTAGTAGAGAGAGTTTGGTGAGAATGAACCAGAAAGTGAATTGTTAAGCAATATAAGCTCTAAAAATCCCTAACAAATAAACGATGACAAGACAACAAAAAATTAAATAAAAACCAAACTTCAAATGAAAATCTAACTTCACTAGTCAGCAAAAGAAAGAAGGTTCATGCAAATACCTAATTTGGAACAGACGCTTCAATCAAACCTTTTAAGGAAAATGACAATGAATGGAAAGATCTTAAATAGAATGAATTCCGACTTTAAACATCAAATTCTTCTTTTTCCTGCACGACTGAATAGGAAAAAGGAATCCATAGAGGGAATAGATAATAGGTCAAAAATCAAAGACTAAAATCTTATTTAGAGCAACTCCCCCACCCACCCCAAATCTGGAAAATGGAAAAAAAAAAACCTAAGTTCAACCAAAGAATTAACAAAGAGCAGCTAAGAGAGGATTTCAAAGAGTTAGCCAAACCCTTAGAAATAGAAAAAGAAAATCGAGAAAGCAGAAAGATGAAGAGAGAAGCCACGAATAAATTCTAGACAAACATGATGAATAAGAAAAAACCAGAAACTCAAAATTCGCCATGGCCAACCAAAATTTTAAAAAGGAAAAAGAAAATAATAAGAACCCAAGTGTAGAAAGAAAATGTGTGGAGGAACAGCGAGAGACACAGAGAGGAACAAGAAGAAATGCTGATGACGATGATGATCTTACCAGATCAGGCCTCCTGCGCGCGGAGAAAGCGAACTGCAACCCTCTAGCAAGGTCCCGATCGTACATGGCCCTCCTCATGGGGTCCGACAGCGTCTCGTAGGCCTCCTGCACCCGAATGAACCTCTTGGTGTGCTCCTCCGCCAGGTCCGGCGGCGACACGTCCGGATGATACTTCCGGGCCATCTGTTTGTACGCCTGCTTGATCTCCAGCAGGCTCCCGCTCTCCGGTATCCCCAGCAGCTGGTAGAAGCTCATCGACTGCTCGGAGCAGTTCGACGACGAAGCCGCCGCCCTCGCACACAGCAGCGACCCTCGCTGCTTCCCCTGCCCCAACCCCACCATCCTCATCGAAGCGGCCCCCGACGGCTTCCTCTCCCACGGCTGCCGCTCCTGCGCCCGAAGCCCCACCGGCCCGCAGCACCGCTGCCCACTTCCCGGCAACACCAATCCCACACTCATTTCTCTTTCTCTCTCTTCCACTTTCTCCCCCTCTCGCCCTAAATCCTAATCGCTTATAAAGATCTAAAAGACGATGGGTGGTGGATGGCTCCCTCTCTGTCTCTGTCTCTCTCTCTCTCTTGCAGATATTGGAGTAATTTGAGTGGTGGTCTCTCTTTTTACTTTCCACCTCTCTCTCTCTCTCTTCTCTCTCTCTAAAATTCGAAGACCGGCAATGGAGGCGTGATGAGGCCTCTCGTCCTCCTCCTGTCCGAGCTTCTAGATTAGGAAATGGCTGCAGGGCAAGGAATGAGACGCCCCCATCATTGTTTCTGTGGGGTGGTCTTATGGGCTTCCTGCTCTTTCCCTTTTGATCTCAAAATGTAGTTTTTCCGTTTCTTCTTTTTTTCGTGTGGACGCGAGAGAGACTCAGGAGACAGAAAAGGCCAAAAGATATTGGCGTGACGCAGGGAGAGGTGCCCACGGAGACGGGACCCCGAGCTGCCGTTTTGGTTCAGCCAACTTGCCGCTGCTGTTTCGGGCTTATCGATTCCCCGCCGCTCGGTTGCCGCGTCAGGCGCCGGCGTGTCCGCGGCTTTCTCCGCCGTGGTTTTGGCGTGTCAGTGGGATTATCTCCACTCGATATGGGCTGTCCCTTATCCTGACCCAAGAAACGTGTTTCACAGGAAAAAGATTTTGCCGTAAAGCAAGAAAATTTTTTTTAATGGTGGTAAGTGCGGGGTGAACGGCCACTGCAACGAGAGAGGAGAAAAAAGAGATCCAGAAAGGCAAAAGAAGAACATGAAAAAAAAACGAGGACGAAGAGCATGTCGGGGCGTGGCCAAGATAGGAAATTCCACGCTTTTTTTTATGAACTAAGTACGTGAAGATTGGTTTTCCATTCGTGAAATGATTTTTTTCGTTATGGGGAGCTCGTCGATTTTCCGCTCGCTAATTCATCGTGAAGAACTAGTCAATTCTTAATACGAGTCGATTCCCTCTTTTATAAGTTGTTTTCGAACTTCTTTTCTCTTGAGATTTCTCTTATTAACTCGTTGCATTTATACGCAAGGGATTGCGTCACGGTCAAGTGATATTGTCTGCTCTTCACCATCTTCAATTATTCACTTCAGTTGTACCATTTGTTATGGCGCTCAAAAAGCCAAAAAACTCACATCCCTTCCCTTAATTCTTACGGCAGTGGCTCGAAATTGTGTATCCAACAGTGGCTCTCCTTTTTGCAGTATAAAAGGATTGACACCTTTTAACAGCCTACCAAAAACCCAATAGTAATTTCGGAATAAGAATGCTGAAAGGTTTTCATGGGAATATGGTTGTGTTCTACCTAGTAAATGGCAAGCGCATAACTCAGACTTTTGCAGATTGCGTACTGTAAAGCATTCACAACAAAATTTTACCAAAAAGTTAGGTAAAATAAGACGAAAGCTAGGCAGATTAGGCTGCAGGGGCATAGCCAAAGAGGGGACCGCGTGGGCCCTGTGGCCTTACCTCAATTTTTTTTAAAATTTATATGTAAATTTTAAAAAATTTTACTTGTCTGATATAAAAATTTTGAAAATAATATTTTGTTGTCTATCAAAACTTAGAAACTTTAATTTGGCCCCTCATAAAAAATTTCTAACTTTGTCCTTGGTGTCGACCATGGCTCGAATGTAGTGTTAGGTACGTGTCCAATCCTTACCAGACCTCAAAACTCAGCCACACCCTCGGGAGACAAGATAACAAGGACTTTTAGTCATGTGTCTCTGAGCGAACAAGGTCTTCTCCATAGATGACAAAAAAGCTACATGTCCTATTGATTTATTGGGGGCTTCCTCGGTAGCTATACGTTTTCTCTTCTTTGTTTTCTCCCTTCTCTCCACTTCAATCCTTATCCCCTCATACTTAGGGCCAAAATTTGGTCTCAAACTCGAGTTGCATGGGTGACATTTGTCCTTCCTTCAAACACATAAATTTGACCTTAAATGGGGGTGAAGGGAGCAACCTTGGGGATTTATGCCGTCAGGTGACCCACAAAGTCTCTAGAAGAGGTGCCATTTCCTCAACTAAAAAAATGGAGCCCAAAGTTTGGAGTCTCTCTTCCTCCTCTTGGTTAAATCATTAAACAAGATGGGTCCTCAATAATGGCATTTGTCCTCAATGTTAACATCAAAATAATGGATTAGTAAAGAATGGGTGCTCCCACCAGCCCCTACACTCACTAAAAAACAGTTTACTTTTTTAATAGACGAGATGTTTCTCATCCAACATTATAAATGCCTTCACCCTCTACATTTTAAGGTAAAAAAACAAGTATAGCATATTAAATATGAACCTCCCCACAAAGCGAAAACTCTCAAGACTAGGAAATCGTATACTTTTATATCAAAACAACACTATATAACATATCTTTTCTACCAAATAAACCATATAAAATGTGTGCATAATGTCTATTTAATACAATTTATTTCTATGAGAATTGTCTTCCCAATATGGGCGTAAGACCCGGTTGTCACTGCGATTTGGGTGCTTGGTTTTTGACGCCTAATTCTTCAACACATGTGGAAGCACAATTTCAGGGTCACTTTCGGCCTGCGCTTTTCTCGAGAACTTTGTGTTAGGAGTCCTTGAGGAAGAAAGTACATGTCTCTGAAGAAAAATAAACGAAAGCAGAAGGCGGCCATAAATTCTTGCACGTCTCTAGCGACTACCGCTACTTGATCAATTTAGAATCCAGCCACGCTGGTCCGGCTGTAATCTGTCCTTGTCGGCACACTGATTCCTTCTACCCGCTATACGGAAGCGTGGCATTCAAAACCCCCTGCATAACGCCCTATTTCTTGACTGCACATGATGGAAAATGTCTTCTAGCTAAAAATTCTTTCATGAGATAATGTTTACAGTGGTTTGTTTCTATTTTGTGTAGCGCACACATCTAGAAGGCAAATCCTCTCTTTAATCTAGAAGGCAAATCCTCTCTTTAATTTTAAGTGAGTGCTATTTTGCAAGGTGAGATTGCAACATTCAAGTTAAGGAGTATATCATGCTCCGCCTGAGTATCAACCCAGTTTAAAACACAGTTTAAAACCTCAAAAGTAAAGAAAAGAGGAGCATCCTGCTCACTCAAAAGTGGCATCTCTCTTCTTCTCCATCTCTATTCTTCTACATAAGTTGGAGTTGATTTTTTCCTGTTTTTTTGCTTGACAGTTTTTCAAATGGGGTTTCACTGAATAAGAGTGAAAGATTTACACGTCATGGGAGGTCCTGTCTGACTCAGTTTCAATTACCTTTCCTATTTCTTTTCAAAGGAATAAAAGATTTTGATATGGTTCCCTTTATATTCACTCAATCCAAACAGTTGAGCACGCTCATCCATTAGTACCTTTATATGGAAATGCTGGTAGAAAGTATATAGTATGCTTGCCTTGGCATATAATGTTTCTGAATCTGTCTTCTTTACATGACATGAAAGCTGTTGCCAAGTTGTTGGAATTGGAGGTACCCGACGCGAACTTTCTAATTAAGAAAAGTTGTGGTTAAAATGAAGTCTTGTTGGCATGATAATGTTCTGTCACTAACAAAGTGACTAAGGGCTCCATGCTTAAAGCCTTCGAGTTGAGAGAGACAGCTTGATATTGGAAATTCTTTCCCACTCCATTTCTGATTCTTTCATCTTGTAGTAACTGCACTCAAGCCGAGAGACTTTGTTATTCATCTCAGATGAAACCCCAAGGTTAATCCTACTCCCAAGGCCTATGCCTACTTGGGCTTGTGCAAAAGATTGATGCTTAGAAAAATCAAACCAACAACCAATCTCATGTCAGCAACTGGCCTAACCAGCTAGCTATGCCAAACTCCTTGGCGTTTTGTTATTACTTAAAAAGTTAACTCAGTAAAAAGATTTGAACACTCTTTTGGCTCTGGCCTGAGAGAATGCACTACCCTAAACCCTAAACTTGGGTCCGTCAATTTTTTAAGTCAAGAGTTAGGTCTAGGCATGTGTTGTTCATGCTAACCAACATTATTTCTTTTACTTACACCTTAGTAAGCAAGTTAAAGCATAGTGAGGGTGTCCCTTTGAGGCACCAAAAAGCAAGTCTGGTACTCTAAGAGATAAAGGAAGGTAGGGGTTTCGGCTTTCTTGTTGGGCGGTAGCCGGTAGGATGAAATAATCTTTCCGATAGGATGAAATAATCTTTTTGCTCACCCAACATTGGTTTTTCCATATAATTTAGTTGATCACACATTGGTGGCCCTCAAATATAAGATTTCTTGTATCAATACCCTTCGCCCTCAAATATTTTACTCTGCCACTTATTATATACAGTGCAGTGGTTTAATGATACCTACCTAAAACATGGCGTGTCAGTTCTTTTCAAAACATTGCAACTGGATTGTCTGATTGATTTTGGCCTGCCTGTTGCTTTATACGCTGCAAATTAATGGATCGATTCGCTCGGCCATTCTGGGAACCAAGTGGATTAACATGAGATGTGCCACCTCCACTACCTCATATAAAAGAAGAAAAGAAATCCAGACACTTCCTACGATATATATGCACGGATAATCTTTCTCTTTCCCTTCGACAAAAGAATAAAAAGTTATGATGATATTGGAAGCAATGTTCTAGCTCAAACAGTTGAACCAATACATACATTGCTGCCAACAAAAAATGTTTTAGATTTGAAAAAGAATCTAATTATTATTTCTTTCGTGTAAAAGAATATTGTGGGCCATTCTTGTTTGCCTCAGCTAGTGTGGAGGCTAGAGCCCCATTTTGGAGATTGCAAGTTGAGAACCAGTGGACCCAGCAGGGATTCGCATCAAGAAAAGTGAAGAACCTGTGGCAAAATATACTGTTGGGTGACTTCTTTAATTTAGAAACAGGACGTGATAGACGTGAACCTCTTTGGCCAGCAAATGTCGGCATATCGAGAAAAAAATCAAAGGATTTGGCATCTTTACAGAAAATAATCATCTCAACAAATGGAAGTAATTATGTTTGTCTCCTGCTAAAAGTTATTTGCTTTCTACCAGTGCCAATGATCCGTATCGAACAAAATCTTTATCTTTTAGAGCGTGTTTATGTACCCAAGGTACTAAATAGCTAATTCATATGAATCAGTTAAGTTTCGTCAATTTTTGCCCATTCAAGCTACAGTGCCAACGAGAGCTCCAACCACAGGAAGCTTTAATTCAAAGTTACTTCATATAGCAGATCTGCAGGACTCAAAACCAATACTGTTGTCAGAATCGGCTGATCCAAATCGAATTGGTGACGAACTGATTAAATCCTGCAACCAATTCAAGGATTATACGTAGTAAATTATACAAAAACTGATTAAGAAGAGCACCCAATAGCAAAGATGATTCAAATGAGTTCTTAGTTACATCGTATACATACCTATGAATGCAGTTGCTCACTGTGACCAACATTACCATCTTTGCTGCCATTGTTCCTCTCTTCACTGTTAATTTAGGAGGGAATTATTCTTCATCAGTAAAGTAGTTAGTGGTTTATTCCTACGGAAATGAGGCATCTTTGTTTTTGTCCATAGGAGTGGCTTTCTTTTCCTGGTTAAGGCATCTTCCTTGGTATTCTTCAAAATAATGGTGGGGTTTTGCATCCTCTGCCCACTGAATGAAAATAAAATGTTTATATGCTTTACAGTATCTGCAGCAGGCTGACTCAATTCCTAGTTCTATCACTTTTTAGAGGAATAAAAGTATAAAACATGTTGGTATGGGCTTAACTTTATGATGAACATTAAACCAGATAGTTACACATGTTCATCCATTGCTGTCAACAAGAATTCTGGTAGATCTTTCTAAAGCTTGTGTTGGAATGTAATGTTTTGAATCATTCTTCTTTATTTGATGCGAAATTTCGAAACAAGTTGCCGGGATTCAATGTTAGAGAACCTTTTGCCAACATCGCATAACATTTATCAATTCAAGAATTATATACAGGATCAGTGATTTGATCTGCAAGTGTACTGTGTCTGGTGAAGAGAATATTCTTTCAATTTTAAAATGGGATATTGTTGACTGAGTATTGACAGAGGTTCAATGCACATCCAAGGTTTCTAAACCTGCATGAAAGCCACATAAATTTTGCCTTATGTGAACATTAACACTTGGCTTAACCTTCATTTTCATAGGAAAGCAAAAAAGAGAACTAAAAACTACGCATGTCCTTTTCAGGCTTCTTAATTGTCAAGGGAAGTTGCGCTATCAATATAAATAAATAGTCTCAGAACTATGTATTAGGTTGACGCAAAGCTCAAACTGCATGACTATTTCCAAATTAGAATTGGACCCGATCTATTTTAGGATTTTAAACTGTTTTTAGATATTAGATTGATATTAAGATGCTAATGCTCTCCCTGATTAACTTGGTTATGAAGGTTTTATAAGGTGCAGGATAAGCTAGCCAAATCCAAACCAGTATGTGGTTTATGATCCCAACATGATTCATGAAACTCAATACTACTCCTACAGAGGCTGCATGGAAACAGTAACATTATGTTATTGTCCCATGCATCTAACCCAGAAAATTGGTTAGATTCATTGTAAACTTCAAAAGTGTTATATGAATTTGCCTTACTTTTTATGACAGATGCATGGAACAATAACATCTATTGCTGTTGTCAAATGGTCCCACAAGGAATTGGATGCATCTATTCATTGCCAAACCGAGAGGCAAAACCAAAAAATTTTGTCCAGGGAAGGTTAAGACTTATATAAGAAATTTAAAGGGAGTCATACGTCTTTTTTTAAAAAAAAAAACTCATGATGTAAGTAAATTAAAAAAGGTAAATTCTATTACTTTTTCTAAGTTTATAAAATGGTAGCTGTTCAGCTTATATAATATGATACTTTATGAGCTATCAATTAAGTTGATGAATTAACTTATAATTAGCTCACATAGTCTTAAAGCTTTTTAATCCACATATACCATAAATTGCAAGAGAAAATCGTGAGGACCTCTCTCAATATGTCATGATTAATGTGTTTTAATTAAAAGGAAAACCAGAAGGAATATCTCAACCGCGAGACAAGAAGAATAAGGTGTCATTTCATAAAATACAAGAGTTCTAGATTGGCAATTCTGGCATGTCTAGAAAGCTCAGTGGTCTTAATGGACAACAACCCTTTGTCATTATCTCATAATCCGCAGCCCCTCTTGGCTATTGAATCTCTTTAGTAAATAAAATCAAATCCATTTTGATTTGTTCCATTGAAAATAAGGATAATTATTGGTTCTTGTCCAACTCCTTTGATTTGGAATTACTTGCTTGCTTAAGGTCTTTTCAATATTATTTATGCTCTCCAAATCAATGGTGCGGATTGCTTCCCTTGCAGACAGCAATACAGTACAAGGCAGTCTACTGCCTTTCTTTTCAACTTTTTCTTTTCCATCGGAATAAAATATGGTGGTCTGTCTTTGCCTTTATGCTCGCCAATCCAAATAGATCATCATTTCTTTCCTGAAAAGTATCCATAAGATCTTAAATCCTTGTTTTTGTATAATATTTTTCAAAAACCTTTCTTCTTTATCCTGCCAAGTTGTTGGAATCAAAAGTGAGGAGTCACTGGCATACAGAGAAAGCCCTGTTTATCATGTACTTTATGAAATGATAATCACTTTTCTTAATACTTTCTCTCTCCTATTAATAGCATTGTGCTCTTGAGAATGTGAGGGCTGTAGTTAAGATCATTTTTTGAGCGAGCAGGAAGAGTATTTTATACTCGAACAAAAGCCTCCACATCCCTTTTCTGGTTGTTCCGCGTCATATAAGCCCCCATCTCTAAACTGGCATTGGTGCTCTTGAGAAGAGCACTGTAGTTAAGATCATTTTTTGGGCGAGTAGGAAGAGTATTTTATACTCGAGCAAGAGTTCATGGTTGCAACATACATGGTGTTGAGACCGCCAGTGCAGGTAAACTAGTATACTGGTTCCAATTCACTGATGAAAAGGAGGTTGACACCTATGCCACTAGAACCAGTGACCTGCTGCATATTGAATATGTCCAACACCAACAAAATGAAGGTCTCAATTTTAGTTTACCTAGCTGGTCAATTGTTTTTGTTTACCTAGCTAGCACTTCCAAATCATATTTAGATATGGAGAAAGAGAGAGAAAAGGGGCTACCACATTGACAAACAGCAGACTCGAACCCACCATCTACTAGGACCCCGAGTAACAGCAATTCACATCTCTTATTCAAAACTCTAAGATAGGTCATGATACAACAGTAGCAGTTAAGGTTGGGCATCGGACCAGGGGCCTGTCGAGCTTTCGAGTACCTGGCCTGGGCTCAAGTTGTCTCGAGCCTGACTTCGAATTGGGCTGGGCCCTGGCTCGGGCCAACACTGTGTTGGCCGACTATGGTTGGGCCCAACTTGGCCTGATAGAATATATTTCAATTTTTTATTAAAATTGGACCCGGCCCAAGGTCATAGCCAGCCCGTGCCTGACTCCGGAATCGAGCCGCCTGATGCCCAGTCCTTGTAGCAGCCTCAGCGACAAATCCAACACTCCAACAAGAAGAAAGGGTCCATGTTGGCATGCATCGGATTACATATGCCTGAATTTTGGGCCAAGTAATTCTTCATCTTATTAGTGATACAACTTGCAAAAGTTTTGGAAGCGGTCAGGTGTCATGGACCCAGGTCTCCGATCGTCCATCTAGTAGCCCGCATCCCCTTCATTTTCCGTCTCCTTCTAGAAGAAAGATAAACCAGGTTACAATGGCGCTGTCGTTTATGAAAATCTCGTTTCCATGGTTATGGTCTTCTCAGTACTGCCTGCAAGCCGATAGTTGCATTTATGTTCAAACCTCGTGTGTTTTGGTCGCGATTCCTTCTGACATTTCGTAATGTAGTTGGAACATTTTCCAAGATTTTCTCTGACAATTCTCAGATGTTCAAAATGTTCGAGGTTTTGCCTCTACCAGTGGATTGCCGATTACGAGGACTGTGACGCAATCGCCATTACCAACTCGATCACCGCATTTATGAGGAAAGAATCCGAATAAAATTTCATAGTGTCGTTTTCAAATATCATACTTCGAGGCCTCGAGATTTTGATATCTCTGTTGAACTGGTTGACGGCCAGTATAGCCTCACTTTTTTGTCAATTAACAACAACAATGTTAATAATAACAAATTGAGTTCAAATCTGTTGTCAATGGCTAAAAATTGAAAATGTATTACTCACGACTGATGAGACTTTCACACGCAACTTTTAATTGTTAGCCATGTGGCAAGATTTGCATCGTCCTTAATAACAACGGTGGTGGTGGTCTGCGACTTGCAATCTTTACTGCTGTAAGCGTTGGATGACAGAAAAGAATGCTCAGTAATTTGGAAAGTAGGTAAGAGAAATAGTTCTGCAATTTGCCATTAAATGGGGAACTAGAGTTCAGATCATTCAACTCCTGGGTTCAGATCATTCAACTCCTGGAAATCGGATTGGGTCTATTTCAGCACAGCACAGATAAAAAATGACCGAAAGTTTACATCCTTGCGATTTACGCACAGCTATTTTGCACCGAAGAGGACAAAAAGACTTTCAATCATATTGTGCGGTTTTCCTTGCCAAGAAAAATCCCGTGAACATATTTTGTGCCTGTGGCCAAAGCCAAAAAGAGTCGCCTATCCTGAACAAATCTTTAACGTTGGGCTCCCGTTTTCTTGCACGCTGACTTGGCTGCTCTCTGCCGACGGACGGGTAATGGCGGGGCTGTGGGCGCCGTCCATCCTCAGGACGACCAACAATCCGGTTCTAGTGGCATCCACGATGGTGATGATGCTCCCGACCACCCTCACCAAGACTCCTTCTTCTCGGTTCACCATCATGTCATTCTCCTCACCTCCATCGTCGGACACTTCAGATTGTATGCCGTTTCACAGAACCTTTGTGCTACGTTACCCTCTTAATTTTTAGTGCATTTGGGCATCCAATTTAATTGGTATTTGAAATATTCTGCATTCACACTTTTGGGGAGTTCGTGGTTGGTTTGATGGTGGCTTCTGGGGAATAGTTGAATTTCTTCTTCCTCGGTTACCGGTTCCGTATAGTTTCTTTTAGCTGTTCAACGCGCTCTGTTTGATTTGGAGCCAGCGGGTTCGACTAAAAGATTATTCGAAGTGGCTTTGTGGGAAATAGAAAAAACCATGAACCATTGTTTATTTTGAATCCCAGTGTGATACAGCTCTTCGTAGATAGTGGCCTTTCGTGGTCTCAAATTAGACCTATTACTTTTTCTGTGGTGAATCACATACATAGATTTAAGATGATATTCTGAGACAGAACTAGCTATACGTGAAGAATCTTCCTTTGGATAATGCCGCTCTTTCGGATATTCCTGCTTAGTTGTTAAAGCCTCCACTTGTTTGTTTCAAGTTGTTTATGTAGAGAGATAGTCTTGAATGGGGTGAAGCGCTGTTTACTTTTTCTCAATGGATTGCACGTTCCTTCATGTGCAGCTCAAGTGAAAATACCGCTCCGAGTTGGCTTTTTGGGGCTTGGCATTATGGGCTCTCCTATGGCTAAGAATCTTATAAATGCAGGGTACGCTAAACTTTCTTCTTTATCGGATGATAGTAATAAATGGAGTTCAACTTGGAACCCTGTAACTGTAGATCAAGATACAAGGAATTCTGTTTTTATGTATGTACTTCTAAGAGTATCACCGTGAATACATTGTTTGTAGCAAGGTTTCATGTAAGACTATGAAACGTTTTACACTTCAAAATTTGTTTATGAATTAGGCAGATCGTCGTATTACTCTACAGTACTTTTATGCACTTCTGCAAACTAATGTTCGTTTTAGAAACAAGCAATACCAAACCAATGATGGAATAGCTCCAGAAAGCGTAAACATGGATGAGGTGAGCTCCAATGCCAAGAGAAGAATAAGCAAATGGAACTAGGCTGTTCCACTTAGTCCTTATTTTTCTTGACCTAAGCTGTTTACAATTTGCTCAAGCCTGCGCCAATTTCCCCTCTCAAAAGTACCAGTAAAGCAGCGGCTTGTTGCTAATAACCCGTCTTTCCAAGTTCAAGCATTGATACAACAATAAGAAGTTAAGAACCATTTATTTCCTGTTCTATTTGAAAACATGATGAACATTTTCCTCCTCATTATTATGTCTTTCTAAGCAATTGCACTGTCAGTGTCATGGGTTAATGGTTTGGTGTGAAAATACCTTTTTAGCTATGTTTTCATTTGGCCTCAAATATATAACTATAAGAGCCATCTGTCTTGTAGATGTGATGTAACTGTGTGGAATAGGACCAAGGGCAAGTGCGATCAACTCCTCGACCTTGGAGCAAGGTGTGCTTTTCTTCTACAATATTTTTGTACTATGAAGTTATGTGTGTAAATTTCATTAATCTTATAATTATGAATTTCTCAGACAACCCTTTTCTTTTTTCTTTTTTGTTTGAATCTTCAGCTATTTCATGAATCTGGTTCCTTGTTTCTTTTCCAGTTTCCTTTATGTGAATTTCTTTCATGCTTTTGTTTTATAGTCTTTTAAGAGAGCTTTTTCCTTTTCCAAAACCCGTCATAATCCATGGATAATTTAATGTGCCAGAACATTTGTGTTTGACATGTTTGAATTATTTTCAGTTGCAGCTTCAACAGTTTCATTTTGCAACATGGCACCTTCCCTAAAATTCAAGTTTATACTTCATAAGCAGAAATGTGATTGTCTTAGTGGATGAATAAAATCTAAAATAGTTACTTTGGATAGAATATTGTTGAAGGGTTTGGTGAGAGAAAAGTGGTGAAAAATTGACCATGTTTTATTTCAAGTGAATGTTTCTTAACTAGGAACATATCATTTTACTCTATGGCCATCAAGTGCAGTTTCATTCTTAGGATTTAATCGTGCTTAATGTGACATAAGAAATTATGTTTATAACTCGCATTAACTTATACTTGAATCTCAATAAGTTGCCTTCAAATTATATCTGAAAGTGACACAAGAGATCATAAACTAAGAAAAAACTTGTGATATTTGTAGTGGGATGAGGGGAAGGTTTAGATTTATAAAGGTGAAGCCCAAGCAGATCAAAGTAAAAGCTCCCTGAGGAAACGAGCTGTTGAGGTTTTATACATTTATATAATATATACAAGCATAGGTGCACATGCCAGAGAGAAAGAAAGAGAGAAGAGAGCCTCTGATTTTTTTTTTCTTTAAATGTGCAGATACAAGTCCTCTCCTATGGAAGTTGCATCATGTTGTGATGTGACATTTGCTATGCTTGCTGATCCTGAAAGTGCAGTGAGTTCCTTTTGATTCAATTATCAACCAGACATATCTGCCTCTTCATCATTTATGAGTGTCTTCCCCTTTCAGTTTGATGTTGCTTGTGGAAAGGAGGGTGCTGTTCATGGAATGGCTGCAGAAAAGGGGTACTACTACCTGTATATCTGTTTCTGTCTTTTACTGAAATAAGGAATAAAGCACGGATTTTGCATTGAGTCATGGAATCTGCTTTTAGGGTTTAACTGACAGAATGTATGCCCAAATTCAAGCTCCTGAATCGACATTCTTTTTCATCTCAAATAAGTCAAGTTTCTTGCATATAATAATTAGTTGTACATATCGTGAATAATTTTCTTCTGCTTGAGATTTAAAAACTCTTAGGTCGAGATTTTGAATCACAAACCAGTTCACTGCTCTAGTCAGAAAGTTCTTCAATGTAATTTCCTCTTCTAGGCGATCTAAATTGCATATGTTCTTCGTTATAGGTAGCATGCTCCAGACTGCAAGAAGCTTTCCTTTCTGTTAAACATGTTCAACTATATAAAGCAGACATTTCTGCTTGCATGTAGTTTATCTTATGAGTTGTTAATGTCTCCCTTATCTCTGGTGACACTTCTGTTTGCCTGTAGTTTATGTTTGTGAATGTTAATGACTTCCTTATCTCTTTATGTTCTCATCGTAGAAGTGGCACATAAATATTTTGCTTCCCATATGATTGTACTCTTATCAGGCTTTTGAATACGACTCTTGTGGTAGTCAGTTTTGAGGTGCTGGAAATCCAGTAACCTTTTGCACATGAAATCTTCATACTTGATTCAGCAGACATTGACATATGAATCTCACGACGTGTTTCTTCCGCCTTATTTTTATAGCAACTTCAGCCATCAAGCATCTGAAATAATCTTTTTATTCTTTCATAAGGAATGCTTGATAATGTTCGTGTAGTTCTCTTCTTGAACACTATGATTGGTTCAACTAATTGAGAGTATTTATTCTCATTATTCATAGGTATGTTGATGTATCTACAGTTGATGAAGACACCTCTAAGGCAATCAGTGAACACATTAAAGCAACTGGGGCTGTGTTTCTTGAGGTGAGACCTATATTTTAGTGTTTAAATAGATAGCTAATTTTCTCTTTTATATCGACATTGTTCTCTTTATGCATCTCAAATCCTGCAAATTTCAGTTAAAAACAATAGCTTATTTTGAAATTCTATCACTCTTTTAAGACATCTTGGTAGGCTCCAGTTTCAGGATCAAAAAAACCTGCTGAAGATGGCCAACTTATATTTCTTACTGCAGGTAACTGTCGCCTGTATAGTGTATGCAGTCCTTTAATTTCACTTCTCCTGAGCCTTGTCATTTTTGAGATGGAATTTATACAAAATTTTAAGTTTGAAACCCTTTCACTTGCCTGTACCTGTATGCTGGATAACTTTCTGTTGGAGAAAAGAGGACAGAAAGTGCACTTGTCCATTGTTTGAAATCGTGTTTAGGTTTTAGTTATCTGAAACAGCTTTGGTGAGATTATTGGCACAGATCTTGAATCTTTCATGTATGTAGGTGATCGGTCTCTCTATGAAATAGTTTCACCCTTGCTGGATATTATGGGGAAGGTGAGCTTGTAAAGATAAAGACTATTTATTCGGTTAACCTGATTGTTCCTGTTGGTTATATTGTGTATCGTACTGTGCTGCACAGTCAAGGTTTTTCCTTGGGGATGTTGGGAATGGTGCTGCAATGAAACTCGTGGTGAACATGATTATGGGAAGGTAAGTCCATCAATTTCAAACCAGATGGTTGCATGTTTTCTTATAGGACAACAGAAGTGATTCTGAGCTGATAGCCTACCGTTTCAGCATGATGGCTTCATTTTCAGAGGGACTGATCCTCAGTCAAAAAGTGGGGTTAGACCCCAATGTCCTGATTGAGGTACTAGTGATAATATCCTTAAGTCCTTTCATTTTTTGATGTCATTGAGAAGAAACCAAATGAAGTAGTTTGTTTATTATTCTTAGATTCTTTCGCTTGTCATCTTCTCATGTTAGTTTTCCAATTTGTCCTATGCAATTTTGAGAATTCTAATCTCCTCTTCTGTGAAATTTTTTTCAGCAGTGATTTGTTACATTTTGGGCACTGAATTGTTGTTTCACCAGGTTGTCTCCCAGGGTGCTATAAGTGCGCCAATGTTCTCACTCAAAGGCCCTGCTATGGTCCAAGCAAAATATCCAACAGCATTTCCTTTGAAGCATCAACAGAAGGTGTAGGATTTGGTTAACTTTTCGACA
Source organism: Nymphaea colorata (assembly GCF_008831285.2). Taxonomy (NCBI): domain Eukaryota; kingdom Viridiplantae; phylum Streptophyta; class Magnoliopsida; order Nymphaeales; family Nymphaeaceae; genus Nymphaea; species Nymphaea colorata. The sequence goes on from NC_045138.2 coordinate 26,968,180, forward strand.
TATAAAATTTGTTACCTTCCTAATCTGCTGAAAATACTCGTGATGACAGGACTTGAGGCTGGCTTTAGGCATGGCAGAAGCTGTATCCCAGCCTTCTCCCATCGCAGCTGCTGCAAATGAATTATATAAGATTGCAAAATCTCAGGGACATAGTGACGCTGATTTTTCTGCAGTTGTCGAAGCATTAAAAATAAAATTTCAAAGTCCAGAAAACTAATGAAAGAGGCAGATGGAGAGGGAAATCTTCATATTCGTCAAAACTTGATGAATGCGAAAGCTAGCTTGCCCCTGATTTTGCATGCTGCGAGTAGATGTTCTGTATTTTTCGGTTATGTTCTGCCAAGGAAAATTTTTCAGCACTAAATCAACATCATTTTATGGTCAATGACATTGAGCATGATAGCGGAAACTATAGCATGCCAATCGTCACATTTGCCTTTAGAACTCTGGTTTCATGCTGCTTGTACTAAACTGGGTTAAGATCTTGACAATAAAAAAGTGATTTACCCTATATGGGCAGTAGTGTATGCAACACACACACACATTAGATATGAAACTGTCCGACTGATGCCTAATCCTGCATCAAAAAAATAGCTTTCGCGTCCTTTTCCTGAAATTATAGTCATACACATAAACGTTGGAAGCTAGCTCAACGACGGACAGCCGTTTCGGTCATACGCTAAAACCCACATCTGTTTAGAAATTGGACGCGCTGACTGATGGGTCAAGATCAAGCTCGCTGTCTCTCTCTCTCTCTCACATACACGCACACATTCATTTTGATAGACATACCGTCATACCCTGCATGTACACCTTTACCAATATGACAGTGTAGTTCGGGAGAAAGAAAAGCATTCGCAGCGCATGGCATCGAAGAGGTGGCAGCGGTATGCCGGTGGTGTTAATGATGATAAATACAGGACAATATTAAGTGAAAAAAGCAGGTTGATGGCTCAGACGAATGACAAATCACAATCCTGCTTAGTAATTAGGCAAAAGAACTAGTCACAGCACCCAGACACTGATCTGAACTCTGAAAGTTCCCATGAGAAGAGAAGAATTCAGTTTGCCCGACCTGATTAGGCACACGCTTCAACTACCATCGCCTTTCAAAAGAACATGGATCACAGGCCCTGTACCAATGACATTTTTCCACAGGGAGCTTCCATGTCAAACGAGCAGTCTAGACTAACAACTGTAAAGATGTGAGCTACGCACATCCGCTCAAATTTGGAAATCTTTTACAGAAAACTACACGCAACAAACAGATAAATGTAGCTGAGCTTCTGGACGATTGTGGTTTCAGGACTTGGACGAACACGACAGGATGTGAGATTTGTACTTCTCAAGCTCTGCCAGTACCTCATCTTCTGGCCTGTAAATCAAGTCACTCATGCGCCATATCTGTGAAATTAAAGTCAGTACGAAAAGTCAGTAAATTTCAGCAAGGAAACCATAAGGACAGAAGATAATATTTTGCTTGTACTCCAGTTCTTCCCTGATATGCAAACCAAGTGAACCAGGCAACAGCATATAGACCAAAGATGACGAATGAAATGTCAATAGGCAAGCAGAGGAATTTGCAGAAAGAGGAAAGGCAACCTTCATTGAAGTTGGTTCTCATTTCTTTTCTTTTTCAATAGCGCTCTTGGTACCAGGTTTTAGGCGAGTCAGTTTCAAAAGGGGAAAAAGCTTTCCAACTTTTAAAAAGGTCAATGAACATCATTAGCAGAACCATTCCATGAAAACCAAAAATGACAAAAGATATAGGCAATCACATGCCTAGGCAGAACAAACTTCCAAAGGCAGAAGTGTGAACAACATATAGAATGACCACCCTAAAAGAGGACAGGAACAAGAAACAGAAAATAAGAATAAAATTTCCAAACTAGTAAGTAAGCAGAACACTAACCACTACCATAGCCAATACTCTCCTTAACATGAAAAGGGCCTATAACTGCGAAAAATACTGTACACTAACACCATAAAAAATAAGCTACAATAGAAAAGGTTACTAGCATGTAAGTAAAGGAATACCTGTAGAGTCCCTCCTCCACCAGTACTTCCACAATCATCGGATACACTTACAATAGTCCATGGGTCAGAAGTATTCCAGTGAAAATCAACAACCTTGTCTCTGTAATAACAAAGAAGTGAAAATTATCATATAGTCGAGAGATGGAAGATACATTAAGACAGCATGGACTTTTTCCCTTTTAATAAGAAGAATCAACATTTTGCACGTGTACCCTTACCCACACTTATTATGGTTCACAACTTCACATCCACCTATATGCAACCATTCTCACAAGATATAAGTGCAAACCTACAGAGCGTGCATGCATGTCTATCCAATCACAATTACATGCCTGCATGCACAGAAATCAACCCACCCACACACTTGCAGATTGGCACACATGATGGGAAAAGGGAGTGCCGGTGTGTGGGGAAAATGGTGAAGATAAACAAAAAAAACACAATTGTTTCATATGCATATCTTGGAAGCTGGAAGTAGAACCTGAGCCCAAAGAACCACTCGCTCTTACAACAGCATGTTGTGGTTGCCCACACATGCATGAAACTGAAATTCCATGTTTTACTTTCACTGGAAAGTTTTATCAGTAGAAAAGTAGTTAAGATTGAAACTAGTCCTGGTATTTGTCAATAACATGTCTATGCCTCGCGAAGACAACCATTTCTGAAGATGAACAAGAATTATCATCATAAGAGCTGCATAACTGATCCATACAAAACGTAATTCTCCTATTTTTTGACAGATGGCATAAAAGAGCCATCCTGGATACCTGTGCCCAGCGTGCTGGAAAAACAAACCCGGAGGGGAGTTTGGCACTTTTTTTCCTACATACTCCTTTTTCCGACCAACCTGTTCCACAACCAGCCAAAGAAATTTTAGTACCAAACCTAGAGAATGACATCATATATTGTAAAGGAATGAGTCAAATTTATGGAAGAAATCAGATATCCTAAAATATCAACAGGATGCAGCATTAAATTCAGCTTAACCTACACTTGTAATGAAACATCTATGCTGTACTTGCAGAATAATGGTGATTGTCAATTTAACATGCCAAGAATAGTGTGTGTGTCATTTGGTAAGTAACTAACTTTCGAGAGTTTCCTAACCTTTTCAAGATCCCAAATATTTACAAAACCATCCTCTGCAGAGCTTCCAAAAACAGATGATTTGTCTGGGCACCACTGTAACATACACATAAAAAATGGTTGAGAAAACAGTAGCCTAAGTGAACTTCCAGGAAAGAAGAAACCAAATATCTGAACCAAATCAGCTAACAATCCAGAACAAAATAAACACCAGCACACCTGCACACAAAGAACAGCAGCCTTGTGACCCTCAAATTTTTGAACTGGAGAACCAACACCACCAGATGTGAGGTTCCGCCGGTCAAACAATCGGACAGAATTATCTGCAGACCTGAAAGATGATGCAACTCATTAGAATGAAAGATGGACAATAGAATGCTAACATTAATGTACTTACTGTTGCTCAAATATTATTTGCAAAAGAGAGGAGAAAGGAGGAAGGATCTAGTAAAGTTCTTAAAGTAAAGTGAAGTAATCACGAGAAGTCCATAAACATAATATCAATAATTTGTTACATGAGGTTAAGAGCAAAAGCAGTGATTGTGGATACATAAAGGGTACTAACTACTTGGGTATAGTTGCCAATTCCCCACCCTCCACTAGCTAAACAATAACTAAAGCACATGGTAAATAGATTTACATATATTGGACCATGATTGCCTTGACACAATTATGGAAACAGTAGAAGTATCACATTTGAAACAAAAACGTCGACAAAACTGCGGCAATGAAATTATATGAGTTCAGGAAATCAGTACGTTAACTTCCTTTCCAAAAATATAAGCATTAGAAATGCATGACTTTGTGACAATGCTAGAAAACATAAGAACACACAAGCATGCCACAACATCCATATACAGTAGCAATAGAAACAAAATGCCCAGAGAAGGCTCACGTGCTTGATAATGGTGGCATCCATTCCACCCCATAGCCGACTTGAATTTGCGACCAAAAAGGAGACAAACCAGGACTCTTGATAGTAGAACAAAGGTATACAAACCCTCAAGTTTGACCACGTTACAAACCAAGACTCTTGGTACTACAGGGCATAGGTATATAAACCTCTCAAGACTGTCTGTAATTGCATGTAGTCATCTGAATGGAGCCAACTAATAGGCTGTAAAGTCCAATTTCATTTAGTACTAAATGGTTAAACACCTTGTAGTGCTTAAAGGCTCCTTTCCTTCCACTATATAGCTGCACTAGCAGGTAATACAAGTCTGGGAGCAATTTTATCTATATCTGCTTCTTGTTCAGAATACATCTATGCACTTTCACATGATCATGGATTAAATAGTTTGATCTTTATTTTCTTGCCACCCATACATGCACAGTTACATGTCAACAAAACAAACGACCTACTTGATATGATCCAAAAACACTTCAATAACAAAAATGTCAAGAATTTTCCTGGCACTGCAGCAGGGAAACATGAATGTCCATAATGTCAAGCATTAGGTCCCAAAGCAAATTAATCTACTCTGACTGGCCATTAATTAATTACACAAGTAAAGCAGCTACCCAGTTAAAATAAGATTTTGATCATGGGGATTCCAATCAACACAATGAAGATCAGCATTGTGCGCTTTCTCCACCTGAAGAAATCCAAGGCAAATAGAGATCAGAGGTTGCCAGACAATAGAAAGATCAACAAAACATAAATAATTGAATCAAAACTAAAGAACTGTTTGTGGATCCGTCATGTGAAAAGTAAACTTCACAGGAAATGGAAACCATGTAATGGAGCAAAAATTTGATATTGCTCATCCCAATCTTCCCAGTCATGCATGCATGAGGACATGTATACATCATGCAGATAACCCCCACCTCTTCCCTTGCCTCCAAGCACAAACATGTAAGAAGGTGCCACTGACTTCTTTTCCTTTTTTATCATTATTAAGGTTGTTGAAACACGAAACTGCCTCTGATTCTCTGAGGAATTTATGTTACATAAATACTATGCATTACTTACCACCAAGAAGCTTGAATACTTGTTTTGAGGAGTGAATGGTACATTTACCTATTGCATTCGAGATCCTCTCTCTCTCTCTCTCTCTCTCTCTCTCTCTCTCTCTCTTCCATGCCCACAGAACATTGATACCATATTGCACAGCATAATACACAATCTAAGACAAACAGGTAATTGCAAAAGATAGTTCTCAAATCTCAAATATTCTTTATCATCTCCCGCGTAAACTGAGCCAAGCAAAATGTAACTGGAAAAAATAGCATTACCTTGAAAGCTGGTTCAACACCTGCTCGAGCATCCCACAGAATGAGACACGAGTCATCACCAACACTGCAGAACTCCTGGGAACTTCAATAGTTCCATTCCCGAAACCAGTTAGCAGTAAAATAACATATTCAAAACGGAAAAAAGCTTCATACTTGGACATCCTTAATTATTCATACAAGAAAAAACCTAGAGACATTAAAAAATAAAGATCCATTTTCTGATGGAGGGCCCACAACTTTTGACAAATTCAGAGGGTCTGTATGAAACCACATGATGCCACATTTATCACAGTTACAAAGTATAGAGAAGGAAACGAGAATCATAAGGTAGACAGTACATCATACGAGAAGAACATGTGATCAACAAGATGTTTCAATTTTCAATATAAAAACATGACCAGCATGCAAGACCATATGTGAGTGTTACATTTGTCTAAATAAATCCATTAAGCGGCATGTCAAATATTGCTAAAACTTCAATAGTAGCTAAAAAAATTGGGGGTATTTTGATGATCATGAATCATGCAGGAAACTTCAAGAAATTAGTAGTTCAACAATTGTTTACTTACTTTGAAGGACAGAACGTCACATCTTCAACAGTATCACTGTGCCCTTTAAAGATACCCCTAGGTCCAACTGAAGGACTCTCTAATACTTTCTCATTAGGCCCACTGCTTTTCGATGACTGCTTGGCAGTGCCTGATACCATTCCTTGTTTTGGAGATGATGAATCTACTGCAGCAGCAGAGATATGATCATGTATGCTCCATAAGACAACCGACTTGTCTTTTCCTGGTAAAATGCTAATATTAGATCAACTGTAAAGGGAAATCAGGTTTGTCCATCCATTGGTAATACAAAGGATAATGAAGTTCATCCATCTATTGGTAATTCATGAACATCACAGCAATCAACTAGGAGTATTGTTGGGAAAAGTAGAGGAATATTGCTGCCCTGCATGTGAACAGCATACGCATGTGTGAACACACACACACAAGAGGATAGGATGGTTAAATACCTCCAGAAATTACAAGTGGTTCAGTTGGACACATTGCAAGTGCAAATTCTGCATTATCTGTGTGCCCTGTCAAGATCTGCAATACAGAAATCAAGAGAAAAGCAGTAAATATAAGATGAACTATATAATGATAACCAAAATATACTCTTTCTTCTAACACAGCAACAAAGATGTAATAATATATGCTGGAGACAAGCAGTAATACCAAGTAGATCACCTTTGCCTTAAGTATTTCTAAATTCTAATGATGCCAGTGTTGGACTCTAAAAAACCTGATCTCCTTAACCCTTAGCAACCACAGAATATAGCCAGCCTTTACCTTTTTAACGAAAAAACATATTTTCATTGAACACTAAAGAAGCGACAACTGATCCTTCCAGGACCTTGACTTGGGTTCGTTTAACTTTAATCAGAGAAGACATTTCCTTAATAGTTAATATATCAACCATTCACACAGGAAGACTTCCTATGCTAATTTGAAAGAACAAGGGAGGAACTAAAATATCAAACAATGAAAACAAAAAGGCAGGACCCTGAGAACTTTGTAACTGCTGAATCATCCTTTAATTCATATACGAAACATAACAATGGAATTGAACATCCGTAATGAAAAAATGACAGATTTGGAAACATTTTAGTAAGGAAACCCACAATCACTCACAGATATAAGAGAGAAACATTTATTTTGAAACTAACCAGGTCTGGGCGTGAATCAGAAGCGCCAAGAACAGCTTGACGATTAGGTTGTCCTTCAACATCCCAAATAAGGACCTGGACAATCATATGAAGACACACATGACATTCAAATGTCTGTGAATTTCAGACTATAATAAGAAAAAAAATACTCACATCAGGACTGTCAGTATGCGTGGCCACAATTTTGCTGTTTTGTGGCAGTTCTCTAATTCGGTTAACCTAAAAATGATGCCAAATTCATCAAGTCTTATTACACAGCAATTTAAAAGAAAGATGAACGAATAGGAAACTCTCAAGATGACTTGAGTAAGTAAAATATCCTGACCCATTAAAACTTGCAAAATATCATTTGCTGAAGAAAGAGAAAAGGAATCAAATATGTACATGCACATAGATTACCACAGACAAGTTGCAAAAGAGATCGTCCTGCTTCTTACCTCTCCTGGATGGATAATTGTTTTGAATTTCTTCACAAATGGAGACCTTGCTTCTTCATTAAACTGAACAATAATAACCAGTGAGACATATCAAATGGATGGGAAAAGGTTAACATGTAGATACCTCAGTATGGCATCTAGAAGTAAATAAGATGAGCATAGCAGTCAGAAATATAATGATCACAACCCTGCCACCTACATAGGTAACCAATTTAAATTGCTTTATTTTAATCTTAAGAATGTCCATGTGATATTTTTCTATGAGAGCTATCAATAATACAGATTATCCTAACAAAGGCAATAAATAAAGTTCCTAGCCCACAATTTCCAGTTAAGACAATAGAACAGAAAAAAGACTATAATTAATGTATACCTGTGAAATATGCTCTGCTGCTGCAACTCTTGGTTTTACAACCTCACAGGTTGCAATAACCAAAGTATTTGGAACGCTGCCATCAGTCTGTACAGTGCAGTTTCAGGAACACATTAGGTATCATCATAAAGAAAAGAAGGCACGCCGCATCAGGATTCCAAAGATGTCCCATTCACAGTGAGAATATTCATATATAATATATTGTAAAATACGAGATTATTCCACATCATACTAATTAACATACATTCATATACACATATAAACAATATTATACATTTAAAAATATGAAAAGTGATACGCATGTGCGCAACTCTGTCCACAGAGGCACCACACTCCATAATTCAGGAGTCAACCTCCAAACTCCAGAAGAAAAGTGTACATACATATGATGCATGTGTGATTTGGCTATCATTTAAAATATAAAAGCTGTTGCATCTTGGCTGCAAACACACAAAGAACACATATGGGTTATGTCACAGTGGCACGTGAGGGAGGCCCACGCACCCGTACTGGCATACCGGTACGGCAAAACCATATGCTGGGTACGTTTGGCTCGGTTTTGGGTCGAAATAGATCCAAACCACAAAAAAAAAAGACATTGTCTTAGTCTATTTATGATTTTTTTATGAGAAAAGAACTATGAAAGGAACATTGTATTAATAATGTGATGATATCAATTTTGTTTTTTGGAATTAAAAATATATAATTATCGCTATATCAACGTACCAAAATTGGCGAAAACGTCTTACTAATACCCGCTACCCCGTACCCAAACCAGCACCCATACCCGTACCTATGTGACATAGGTGCACATCATTGTTAAAAAAAACGTGTACGGGTATTATACGGCGATGAATTTCTCAGGTATAATACGGCAAAGTTGCATATCTTAGGAATAAAACGGAAAAATCTGGGCAAATTTTTAAAAAATTTAAAACATTTAATAAATGCTGAAAATTATAAAAAAATTAGAAATCATAAAAAATATGAAAAAAAAGCAAAAAAAGCGTATAATACGCGTTTTTTTCACGTTTTTTATTTTCTGGCATTTTTTTAAAAAAGATGTGTTTTGTATGGGTATTATACGGCTAAGTATGTTTTGGCGTATTAAACGCGTCTTTTTCCAATAAGACACATTTTTTGTGATAGTGTCTGGCTGTCTGCACATGTACCTTGCATAGCAGTGCAGTTCTAAGGCTCAAAATTGGGATGGCTTTTGAATGGCAGAAAGAGACAGGAAAAGACACACTTGGACCTGTTTTTTCTTCCTATGACAAAAGAACACTTTTTTTCTCACCCAACTAAATCCTCTTACACCAAAACACACATGCATGCATATATGCAGACACATATGTACATGCATCACATGCCAACTAAAACTTCAGCTTTTCATAGCCAACAGCAGAATGATCTAAATACCACTACCATTATCACATGGAGATGACTATGCGATGAAACCTAGAAATTTTCAGCGTTGAAATCTTAGAAGAGTTTGACAATGAAAATGTATATTCCAAAGCACATGGAAGTTAAAGAGCAAGTTTATCTCCTTCTCATATTTGATGAACAGATGTATTTTGACTTAAATGGCATGACTCATTAGGACATAGCTTTCTCTAGCAAAATAGACAAAAACTAGTAACACCATTCACCTGCTCAGAGAGGTAAAGGCGCTGACGATTCTTGTAAGTTGCTTGCTCCAGCTGTGGGCCCCATCTGCAATGGATAAAAGGAAGCTTATGCAATTGGCACCAACACAGCATATAGGTTCATTAAAAGGAAATAGGGAAGAAAGAGGCACTACGACATTCAAACTTAAATCAGAAACGTATACAGAATACAGATACATATGGAAAAAAGGAGCTCAAACAATGGCATAAATCAAACACTAGTAGTTGATTAAAATGCAGCTCACTCAAGTAAAGAGTCGTCACAGTGATAGGGACGGAGCCAGAAATTTTTCATGAGAGGGCTGCATTATAGTTTCAAAATTTTAACAGGGGCCAAAATATTATTTTTGAAAATTTTTATATAAGATAAATGAAATTTTTTAAAATTTACATGTTTTTTTTTTCTAAGAAGGGGGGGTGGGCAAAGGTCCCTGCCGGCCCCCCCTTGACTCTGCCCCTGCCCAGCAGCCAGCCAGTATCAATTCATGCAATTGTTCACATAGACATCATAGATAAAAGTTACTCAATTTAGAGCTTCATTTTGTGAGAAAACAAAAATTAAACAACATGAAACTGGTCAAAAATATTCAAGACACAACTCTTCATACAAAAATGCCCTAGATAACACAAGGAAGACCTGGACTATAGAGTCTGTAAACTTCTATACCAGCGTGTCTTTCTCTTTTTTTCATTACACTGGTAAATGTATTTATCATTATTTCTCAACAACTAACTAATTCATGAATAACACCTTATGATTTACACTATTATTTTAACCCTTTTCAAGAAGGAAACAAAGAAAAGCAACCAAAAGACGAAAAGTAAGAAAAATAAAAGCCAGACAAGAGATAGACGACCACCAACTTATATTTACTATAAGTACTTATAGAGTAAAAAATGTATATTCCTGGAATCACATTTTAGATTTTGAATTCAATAATTATGTTAAGCATAATTCTGAAAAGATACTGTTGTATCACATGCAAAGAAAGCTACTCTGCATTTATGTAGATTCTCCTAGTAAAGTAAATAGAGAAAATAAATCCCCCAATAAACAGAAATGGGTGAACTCCCCCAGGAATAACTGTCTCAGAAGTCATCATTTACCAAGGAGGATGCTCTTACTCCTCAGTATCCAACTTCATTGCAGATAAAGAGTAAATGCTGCTATCACATAAACCCCAGAAAAATGAAAGACCATAAGGCATCAAGTGTATGAACTATGAATTATGAACTATGAACAATGTCGTAAGATATTAGGATCAGTGTATAAAAGGTGTAACAGTAACACTCTATGTTGAGGTACAAGCCGCACAGTAGAGTAGATAACGACTAACAAGTAGTCACATTCTAAGTAAACGGCATGACAGTTATGCAGAGGTGTCCTGTATTGCTAAATAGAACACTCGTTTTGCATAGATTACACAAGCAAGCGTTACGGCCTATTTCAGTCGGTTTGTAAGGGATTGAACGCATACTATGAAACAGCTTTTCATGTACCTTCATCTTTGGAAGATCAAGCAGAAGCTTGGTTGCTTATGTTTTCTCATACGTGTAAAGCATAAGAACGCGGAAATGCCAAGTTTGGGAAGAGCATAAGAAAAGAGGAAAGGAATCATTTTTTACTTTTGACTACACCCAACACCCCCAAGAAAGTAAAACAGCGTAAACGAAGACAATACTTCTACATAATCTCCCACTAGTTCAATGGACAAATACACCACAAACAAATTCATTAACCAAAATCCCAACTAAATGCAACACAGACTACACCATGAGTATATAAAATAGATCGGTTTCCCACTTGTGTGGGAATAGTTTGTTGGCATTGGGACTGCATATTGACACCAAAAAGAATACGAGAAAGTTCCCACAAGGAGTGGGGTGGGGACGGAATAATGAATATATGAGCGCGAAAAATGAGAGCCGCGTCCAACTAAAAACATTTAGAATGGCGAGATTCAAACCTAGAAAGAAAAAAAACGTGTTGGTATATTCCGTTACATTTTTTACCATTGATCATTTGGGCACAGGCTAAGCAACGAGGTTATTTGGCAGAACGAAACCCAACTAGATTGAATATTTCCATTTTTTTCTTTAACGAAGAGCGAAAACTTCAACCGGAAAAAGCAGCAAAGACGAAATCATGTGTGTGTGTGTGTGCGCGCGCGTGTAGAGAAAGAAAGAGATGAGAAAGAGAGATGGGTCTTAGTACCGGCAGGAGAGGGAAGGCCAGACGAGGTTGTGGTTGGCGAGCCAGTCATAGAGAACGGGGACGAGAGACTTCCATTGTGTGTACCTCTCGTCCACCGAGGGTTGCCCTCCTTTCCCGCGCTCCTTCATCCTTTCGCTCTCTCTCTCTCTCTCTCTCTCTCTTTCTTGTCTAAGAACGCTCCGCTTCAGTGGCGCCACTGCGCTGTACCGTGGTTTTATTTTATGAGCTGGCGTGCATCGTAGGGCTTGGCCGCTTAGGCACACATCGCCTTGGCCCGAGAGCACCATTTACGCAGCCACCGATCCTCCTTTAAAATCCTTCTGATATGTCGGTTATTTATCCTCGCCTGTTCTAGCGATATACCTTTCGCTTGAAAATGAGTATAAATTTTGGGTGCACAGAAGGAGCTAATGGTGGAGCTACAGGTAAGCTTATTTGAGTAGAAATTTGTTTAATTTTATGTTAATATTTGATATATTTAATTGTTTATATATATAAGTGCTCTTAAAAGTATTAAAGATATCAAATTAGTGACTCTCCAGCCAAAATTTTTGTCTCAACTAGTGGAAGGAGGGAACAGAAGCCCGCACCCTTCTCCCTATCTTTCCGAGTTAGGAGGTTTGTTTTTCAGGGAGTGATGTCTCAGTTATGTTAAAAAAGAGTATAAGTCAAAAGATGAAGGACACGTATTTTAAAAAATAGATAATATTTTTAGAACATATAAAAGACATGAGTATGAATATTTTATAGAATATGGCAACTCCAAACACGAAGCACCACAACAATTTTTTTCATCTCTAACAGGAAAGATAGAATTACAATGGTGGATGAGGGCGGGGGGGAGAGGAGAGAGAGAGGTATGTCATGTTTTGGAGTTGGTACAAAAAGTTCCTTTTGATATAAGTGTGTTCTTTTTAAAGCTTAATCTGCTTTATAACATAATATAGTTTAAGGGTCAATAGTTTTCACATGGCGATTTCTTGATGACATGCTAATTTCGTGTACTGTAACATTCGTTTAATATCACTTTCGGAGACGTTTCCAATAAATGCCTTCAAGTGAAAGGTTTCAGAGATTCGAGTCCTTCATCTTACAGTTTTACGCCATTAGATCATCTAAAAGTTAAAACATCCTTCGTGAAACCTGCGAAGCGACCAAGACTAGGCAACGCTACGCAAAAGTGATCCCTCTGTCACTAGGAAAAAGTAAAATAAAAGAGAGAAGATCAATCTTAACCCTTCTTAGTGTTGGCAAGGAACATGCGGGTTTCAACGAGACCACCGTTGCCTTACAATCCGCCCAGGTAAAAAGCTAAGCTGCTTGGGCAAAGCTTTTGCTTCAGCTAACTGACGTTTCTGGGGAGTAAAACCATGAAATAGTATCACCAACTAATTCTATTCAGCATGCAGCCTACGCAGAATACATTTACGCCCCCCAGACGTGAAAGTAAACATTTATTGCACTCGTAAGGACTTCAGACAGTTTTTTATATCAAGAGCTATATCTTGTGATATTAAGCATCAAACATCATTAGTGAAACAGAATTCGCAGTTGGGATAATTTAAGCAAAAGCATCCAACGAAAGATCCCCAAAAGCAAGCCTTAAGCATTAAACTGACACGTAACTTGGGCCTGGGAGAGGAGTGTGGTCAGCTGAAGTAAAGAGTCGACATTCCACTGCCACAGATTTGTTACAATTCATTCACTCAATGTGTTTACATGGATATAGCCTAAATGGCAGTTACTCGTGCTGATAAATCATTGTTTGCTGACTATTATCAAAACATCAAATCTACACTATAGAAAAGTTAATTACTATACAGCTAAATCGCCAGAGTCTGAGTTTTAGAGCTCGGGTTTCATGATCCCACCGCTTGAGTGACACCCTTAGCCTTAGCTGCAGCAGCTGCAGCAGCTGCGGCAGCTGCTGCTGCTGCTGCTGCAGATGCTGCTGCAGAAGGTGTAGCAGAAGGAGGAACATCTGCAGTCGAGGAGTTGGACTGCAAGGGTGCTGCCTGCTGCAGTTGCTGCTGCTGGGAATTGACTTGGGCCAGCAAAGACTTTATCTGGCTACCTGTCAGGGTTTCATGCTCCAGAAGCGCATTAGCAAGTGCATGGAGCTCCTTACTGTGAGTGGTCAATATAGTCTTCGCATTGTTGTAAGCCCTATCCAAAAATTCCCTCACTTCCTTTTCAATTACCAGCCTAGTTTCAGTGCTCATGCTCTTCCCATTGTCGTCATAGTCATGGGTAACCAACCCCACTTGCTTGCTCATTCCATACTTAGTAACCATTGCCCTAGCCAGAGAGGTGGCCTGCTGAAGATCAGAAGTAGCACCAGATGTAATCTCACTCTCTCCAAATATGAGCTCCTCTGCAACACGTCCACCCATGCAAACATCCAACCTTGCCAGCATCTGCTTCTTTGAAATGCTTGTCTCATCTTTTTCTGGTAACTGAGCAACCATGCCAAGAGCCATTCCCCTGGGAACAATTGTAGCTTTGTGCACAGGAAGGGCGCCATCAGTATGGATAGCAACTAGAGCATGACCACCTTCATGAAAGGCCGTCAGCCTTCTTGACTCTTCAGAGATTACAGCCGACTTCCTTTCACTGCCCATCATGATCTTGTCCTTCGCATACTCCAAATCAGCCATACTGACAGCTTTGGCACCATCCATTGCAGCTTTTAGGGCAGCAATATTCACCAAATTTGCTAGATCTGCTCCAGAAAATCCAGGTGTTCCTCTAGCTATGATCATGAGATCTACATCATCTGATTTCAAGACCTGAGTAACTAGAAATTAGGACTAAAAACCAAACAACAAACAATCTTAAGAATAACCGTTTAATATAGGATAGAAGATACCTTTGACATGTGTGACTCCATAATTTGCCTGCGCCCTTCAACATCTGGATTTGGGACCACAATATGACGATCAAATCGGCCAGGCCTAACCAGTGCTTTGTCCAAAGACTCTGGAAAGTTGGTTGCAGCAATTACAATAATACCCTCATTTTGTTTGAAACCATCCAATTCAACAAGTAACTGATTCAGTGTCATCTTCATGTACTGTTGATCTTTTGGGTTACGACTTCCTCCTATTGCATCAATCTCATCAATGAAGATAATGCAGGGAGAGCGTTTTTTTGCTGCAGCAAACAGGTCCCTCACCCTCCGGGCTCCGACACCCACAAACATCTCTTCAAATTCACTTCCACTGCATGAAAAAAAAGGCACACCAGCTTCCCCTGCAATTGCTCTAGCTAGCATGGTCTTTCCGGTACCTGGTGGGCCAACAAGCAAGACACCTTTGGGAAGCTTCCCTCCTAATCTAGTGAACCTCTGCAGAAATAATAGACAAGAACAAAATAAATGTGTGCTGCTCAAGAAGTGAATAAAACCATTGAGGCAGAGAAACCCAGACAATACTAGCATCTTGCAGTGCTTAAGATATCTTTAAATGTTTCGTGCCGACATGGTAAAGCTTGTCATACGGAACTTGTTGTTTCAGCATCGAACTGCCCAGAGAATAATGCATTCATATTACATTTGTAGATGAGTACATTTTGTATGGTTCCATGGAGATGTACAAACACATTAAGCAAGTACTACCAAGTGGAATGATGGAATATTAGGCAGGAAACTTTTTGATTTTTTAACTTTTGTCACAGTCCTATCTCTGACTAAGATGGCCAGAGATCAACAATGTCAATGGTGGAAACAAAAAATTCTTCAGTGGTAATAGACAAAATAATCTTCACAATCTATTCAACTTGATCAGGCACCCTACAGCTTTCTTTGTGGGTATTGCATATGATCCATGAAAACATGGAATTATCAACCAAAGAAAAAGAAATGCAAAAACTTTCACATAAGCTATGAGATATAAACAAAGCAGATATATGAGGTCATAATCTTAAGTGTTCAGTACATTGATAGACAATATTTTTAGAATAGGTGATATTATTTAAAAAAAAACAGAACAAACCGCCAAACCAGGGGCCCGAGCCCAGGAGTGGGTCGGGTTGTTATAAACTTATAACAATTGCATATTTTATTTGAGAAATACAAGAACAAAAGAAAAGGAAGAAGAGTCATTACCTTGGGATCTCGAAGGTAATGAACAATTTCCTCCAATTCGGCTTTTGCCTCATCAACACCCTTCACATCATTAAATTTTGTGTTAGATTCCATACTTGGCTGCACCTCTTCATTCAGTCCAAGCCCTATAAAACATAAAAAGATGATATGGATGCTTCATTCAACAAAAACAGTAAATGAAGCAACAGCCATCTATAAGCTGAGATGCACAAAACCTTTGCTGATTCCCCGATCTTCAATGAGCGCACCAACACCAGAAATAAGGAGGAAAGCTAATGCAATTGTTCTGAAAGTCCGCCACAACTGGTCTTTGAAATGGCCACCCTCTGCTGTCACCATGTGGATAGGAGCGTTGGCAGTGCCAAGAATACCATCTTTTGTAGGTTTCCCCACATTCCTAAGGGCTGCAAGACTTGCAACACTTTCTTCTTCCCTTGCTGAGTTGGAAATTCCTACAAGTAGTACTTTTCATCAGTTGAGAAAGTGTTATTTTTGTAAATGAAACTAGAAAACATCCACATAGGTCTACACAAAAGAAAATCAAAATTTATTTTTAAACAAAGAGCTCCACTACTTAAAAGACAAAAATATTTACAAAATGGACATCAAGCTTGTGGCAGATTCTATGGATTTGAACCTAAGTCACAGCATACCTGCCTGTAAGAAGTAACAACTAGAATTTTTGGGGTCTTGCCTCAATGACCATTGGTGGAGGTAGCAGAAGCATGACAAGGATGATAGGCTCAGATTTTCAGCTAGCCCAGTGAACTTTAACCCATCAAAAAAGGCTCATGAAGCTGGTCACTGTGGTACATAAAATGTCCAAGTATGGTTTGATCCTTTACAAACCAATGGCTGCCTAACATTGCATCTGCTTGGGAAACGAGACCCAAATTTCCAGAACATAAACGTAACAAAACAGGGGGGTACCAGGTTAATCAAACCAAGAATAACAATATGGACTTAGGTGGTCTTTGCCACTCTAGAAAAGCACTCATCGTGAATTTGTCATTTCCTCGCCAGATATCATAGATGGTTTCAATATGAATTTATCTTGCTTACTCTACAGACAGAATAAATTCCATGCTTAGAAAAGATTAAGGGGAAGGAAATATATGTACGTTCCTAAAATAAATCTTGAAATTAAGCTGCTCTACAATATCTTAAGAGAGAAATGAGTATCACTGTATCTCTTAAAACTTAAAAGTATACATACATACATACACATACATACATATATATATATATATATATATATATATATATATATATATATATATATATATATATATATATATATATGATGTATGTATTATGTATGTATATAGATATATAAAGGTATCGATGCAACTGATGCAACCAAAATGAACTAGGAACTGAACCATAAAATGGTTATCTTACTATCCCACAGGCCACAAGCATACATGAAGACAGAAATATTTTTTAGATTACTACCATAAGTTAGTTAATTATTACCATGGCAAATAGTTCATCCCAGACTCGAAAAATAGAATCCAAAGTTTTGGTTTAATTTACTTAATTACTCAGCAATCCCAATCAGAACCATGAACACAATGTTATATCTTACATGCTATGATGCTAATAACAGCAGGAATGAGGCAAGAACTTCAGAGTTACTAAAGGAAAGATTTATGTGAAAGAAGAATGAAGCTGGTAAAAGGAAAAAATAAAGCTTAAAACGGATATAAAAGAAACATTATTATAGACAAGATAAAAGGAAAAGGTAATAATTCAACAAAAACAACTGAGTGTTTGTAGATAAGCTATGCGAGAAATGTCAAATCATGAGTTACACAAGCACAGAGATGCACCTCACACATTCAGTCCACCACTATAATATCAAGGCCGTGAAGCTAGTGGGGCTCTGTGTGTCTGTACATATTATGAAACATATATGTACATATATACAAGATATATATGCAACTGAATTAGAGCATTAACATGAAAAAAAATGTCCATCCCAACACTTGTGCGTGAGTTGGCTCCGGTGCAGTGGCCTATTTGGTGAGTCTGTGACAGCTACCAGGACAGCCACTGATCAGTAGGTGATACATATCAGAAATCAGATACTAACATGGCAGACTTCCTTGTTAAGGGATTATTTCACTCCTTATAGAATTGTTGACTTCGATTAACCTAACAACCAACCTTCTCAGTCAAAAGTGCATCTAGGCAGGTGCCTACACACCCACCTTGGCCTGGACTCCACCTCTTTGACTATGCTTAAGTATCTAGGAGCCAATTTAATAAAATGTTCTAAAACATCACTAGATACCATTTGATATTGCCTATATAACACCTTACCATAACTCTAATAAAAATCCCTTCAATAAATTAATTTACATTTGAAGAATATATTATGTGTTTGTATAACTAAGAAACTTATTATATATATAGGTGTGTGTATATATATATATATAGACACACACACAGAGCTGTATCTCCACACCCAAATTTTCTGAAAATGTTTCACGTCAATTTCTGAAGACTCTGAACCAGGTGCACCATACTCATGTCTGCACCGGAACTCATGTGACAGATTTCCGATGTATTTCATGCTCATATAACAGTGCAGATTGTTATGTCACTTTTAGCTATATGGGCATATTATTAATATTTGAATCTCAAAACACATCCATCCAATAAGTTTAGAATATGCCCAAATGAATACAAGACATTGATTTGAGAGACAGATACTGCATATCGGAATGCCCAATAAGTAAACTATTAATTCATTTATCTATCGTATGAAACTCCAACCACAGAAACATTTGAACTTATCATTTCAATACATACCTCTTTGCAACGTCTTTAACAATGCACTTTCGTCCAACCTATCAACCTTAACTAATGCTTTAACATATTCAGCAAGAGCTAGCTGATTTGAATGAAGAGAAGGCTGGCTCTCAAATAATCTAATCACTCCCTCTGCATCAGCACGGTAAAGCTCTTTAAGTAGTGATACATCATTTGCCCCATCTGAATCACGCACCCGACGGGCAAGATTTCCAACATAACTTGACTGAAACCTTTCTTGAATGCCTAAAAATGGAGTCCCTGCAAAGGAAAGCATGCATAAAGCTTTTCATCTTTTGCTTTAAAACAACTTATAAAATATCTAATCGCTTTAAAAGCAGAACCATAGGTAAGCCACTGCTACACAAACACATGTATGAACAATGAGAAGCTGAAAGCAAAAAAAGGAGGAGGAATCTGAAGACAAATTTGTACATACTAGCAGAGCCTTGACACCTCGATACAATAAGTGAAGGTTTAACTTGATATCCCCTTAGGCATGGCAAATCCCACTGTTGTCTTGCGACCTGTTTGATGAGACATGTAATCAAATGTGAGAATAAAACCAACTGCACAAAAGAAAACTGCAGAAACATGAATGCGAAACTAGAGAAGAATTTATAATGTTGGATTCCAAATAATTTGGCAAATTCAAAGCTAATTTTATTGAGAATAATGTACACGTTGCAGTTAAGCATATTGTCATCTTCCAAGTACAAATCATGAGAATTTGATAAAACTTTCTGTATCAAGTTCAAGAGAGCAACCTTCCATCTACCAAATTGCAGTGAGAAAGTACTTCAAAGACATAAGATGAACAAATTCGCATGTCACAGAGATAATAGGCTCGTGGACATGAATAAGATATAATAAGAACCTAAATTTTTCTTAAGGAACAGATATGTATGTAAGACTAGATATTGAAATCCCATATGGTTTCCTCAATACCGCTGGATCTATCGATGGCCTTGAATCCTGAATTAACTTCTTGCCTCTTAGAAGTTTAAAAATCAGCAAATTTGCAGCTTTACAATGGCTAACAAAAACTACTCAACTTTCAAAATAAGGAGAAAATGAAGAACAATAATCCCATAAGAAGGGATAAACATGCTGCTAGAATGTACGGATTCTTAAGGCGTATCACCGAAACCTGTTTTACTAATTTCTGGAGCCGTCAGGTAAGCGATATAGCCATTCTTCATAAAACCAAGGACAAGTGAGCAAAGAAAAGAAACCCAAAAATGCAACGATGGTCGTCCAAGACGGAGTAAGTACCCTGCGTCAGAGATATTCAAGGGAAGCGATATCTCCCAATTAAGACCCCGAAAATAATCCCAAGACAAATAACAAAAAGAAAAAAGAGCTAATTGGTCATTAGAATTATAGATTTGGGCTCCAATCCGGTACTCCTTAAGATAAAAGGAGAAGAATCAATTAGGGCAAGCATTCAAACAAACATAAATTCACCCATGACATCACCGCGTAGATTCTATTGGCTGAGATTTAAGCATTAAACACCATAGTCCACTTAAAGAACCAAGCATCCAAAGAACACGAAACGAAGTGGCTTAAATCGCGAAATAGAAACAATAGCAACCCGGAAACCCCCCAGATAAAGCAATCCATGTATTATTTAGCAAGCTCGAATCACCAACGGAGCTCTACCATTCATCCAAAATCCGATCCCCAAAAAGGAGGAAAAAATGGTTAAGAAGACCTAAACGAAAGAGAACCCCTTAAATGATTTGGGTATCAAGGAGGGGAGAGAGACCGACCTGTGTGAGAAGGCGCCTCCACGCCATCGCCGCCCTTCAGAGACCAACCTCAACAGCCAGAATTTGGGGGGAGACCAAGAAGGGATATTGCGAAAGGGAGACGGCAGCAGCGCGTCACGAAGAAAGTGAACCGAGGCGCTGCTCCTGTTTAGGGGTTCTGACGGCGGAGAAGAGACGGGACAAAGTGAAGGTTCTGGAAGCAGGATCGAGTGGCGTAGGTGAAGGAGGAGGTAGAGGAGGAAAGAGGAGCAAAACTGAGAAGACTTCGGGGGCAAAGATAGGCGAAGAGGGGAGGACCAATAATTTCTGCGTATTTTATTAGATGAATGTTCCTCTCGCTCTCTCCCCTGCACCCACCAGCACCACTCCACACATATGAATGCCGGTACGCACACCGCACACGCACTTGATTGGCGACCAGAAACCCGCTTCCCCTTTCGCTTCCTGTTACGATGCACAAATGAGCCGGGCTTTGGTCGAGCATAATCTTAACGGGCAATAGACCCGATTCGGATCTTATGTCCGACTGAAATTGCTTGAAAATGTTATACATCCAAAAATATTAACTTCACGGAATTCAAATTTAAGAAACAATATGTATATCCGATTCAATTTCGGCTTTAGTTGTTACTAAATGTTATATAATCCAACATTTTATACATTTTGAAAGTTGGCTCTAATATGCAATAATGTGGTTCAGACTAAGTTGTGCATTTAAAAGTTAAACTCAAATCAGATTTGGTTGTCAATTTAAAAGTTAAATTTGGATAAAATTCAGATTTTGCATTTAACATTTAGATTAGGATATGGTATTAGACCTTTGTTGTTGCTAATATTTGAATGTGGATATGTAAACATCCAACAAATTGGATATAGTAAAGGGTACATCAGGTTCAAATCTGATCCATTAATATCTCCATTAATAGAGATCAATGTGCTTATTTTTATGTTTTTGTATAGAATAATGAGTCAGAGATTTGGTGGTATTAGGCAATTGTACTTCTCAATCAAATGTTGATAACACTATGAGGCCTTATTAGAGAACGAACCTTCACAGTTGAACTAAATTGGCTCGTAAGAAACTCGTTCAAGCTTTGTTGATTTGGTAGACCAGCCATTGACTCACTTACTACCGGAGTCCATAGTTAAGTGTACATCCCTAAGACCTGAAGTCCGAGCTCTAAGAGTAGTGAAACCGTACTCCTGGAGATTAGTGATGACAATAAGAGAGATTCGTTGTGAGTTTTTAGTCTTCGAATGGTCAGTGAGCATCGTCATTTCAGCAACACTCCTGGCCTCCATTGATATGAAGCCTTTCATGCCCTCCTCCTTCCAATTCAACTGCTGAAACCATCATCTTCTTCTTCTTCCGGTGATTAACAAAGCAGTTCCCATGATTTTTTCTCCTTGCAGATGATGTTGGTTACTTGCCCGACTTCCATGTTAAGCATGAGTTGATCTTCTTCCTTGGATCATTTCATTGCTCTAAAAGGAGACAGATTAAGCGCACCTTCCACATGGTTTGCTTGGCTTTCTTTAGGCTTCCTCCTCTTGTTTCTCAACATCCACAACTTCCAAATAATTATCGGGAAGCTAGTCCTCCAGCATTTGGCTATTCTCTACAGTTAGGCGGAGTCCTAAGCAAGGAACTTTTTTGAGTTGCACCGAGATGTGAATCCGCACTCCTTGCCCTCAGGGTCTAGGGCTCTTTTGAGGCATAAATGGTTTTACGGTACAACCACTACGTCATGTTTGTCGGCATTTGCAGCTAAAGGATCAATAGCATCAGGATTCAAATGGAAGATTGCACGATCACGTGATACAACACCCCCCTCTTTTTGCAGCACAAATGGTTGATGCACCGAGAATTCGAAACGGGAACTCAACGCCTACCAGCCTCTATAATACCCAAAACATTTAGTCTCATATTGAATATTGTGAGGGATCTTAAAGGGCTTATAAAGAAAGTTATTAACTAGATTGTTGTCCTGGTTTCTAGTCTTTTTGGGGTTGAGGCCAAAACTGCTAAGGGGTGGGTTGGGTCCACGAAACCAAGGGCCCAAGCATAGAAGTGGGTTGGGTTGTTACAGACTCCACCCCAACTATTGCGCCAACCCTCTTGCCAATGAACGTTATTTTAAATTAAATGATGCATGGTCCATCCCATATCAGACTCATCCAAACGCCACCACCCATCTTTTTTGTATGCTTTTAAGCAACCACAAGTGTGGTTCCCTTGAATGCAACGCTCAGCATGCCATTTAGATGCACTAAATGGGATTGCAGCTCATGATCAGGCACAACCCATATGGCACACAGAATTGCCATATTGGAGGTTGGGTTTTTAAGTCAATTCTCTCTTCTTGCTCACTCTTGCAACGGATTTTGAAAACCCAACTTTCGAAATTAGCATGAAAAAGAGAATTCAAGTTAAATATTTCATATGATCCGTTATTTATAATTGTTATATATGTGCTAAACTAGAGTTATATATGTTTGGGCAGAACTAATATTGTCAGGGGACGTTTAAACAAGTCAATGGTAACATATTTAATGCATATTTGAGATAAAACGCTCCGTCGCACGATGTTGCATGCATGCAGAACACCGCATGGTTCTCAGGTTGTCTTTATGTATTCTTCCTGCACCAACTACAAGGTTGGGTGAGGCTTGGTCGTGTTGCATGTTTATAAGCTTAACACACACACATATATATATATATACAACTAGTCACAAGTAGGTATGTCAACGAGTCATATATTCTTAACTGTATCTCTTTATTTGGATATTCATATATTCGGATTTAAATTCAGGTTCAAATATCAATGAAAAAGGTCATATCCAAATTCAACTTTGAAATCTGATTTTACTATTTAAATCTGATGTTTACATTTATGTCTGAATCCAAATTTTGAATCGAATTTGGCTGATTTTCATAAAGTAAGAGCACCGAATTTAGGATATTTAGTTAAAACTAAATATGATCTGAATCCAAAGCTAGAATGTGATCGAATGTCATTTCTTAAATCTGAATCCAATTTTTTTTTTTCACATTTGATTTTTTTGAAATGGTAGGGTTGAATATCTTATTCAAATGAAATATATTGACATCAATAGTTACAAGCAGGACTTTTTAACTTATCCCATGTTGACATATTGGAGGAACAATTTTTGGTTCACGGATAGTTTTCATCGTGAGCAAACCAAATGCTACGCGTATAAATTAAACTTAATTACATGTGGACAATATTTAGCAAAGAGTCCACCACAGTGGGTTTCCAAAAAAAAAAAAAAAATCGAGTTCCTATGCCCTGATCATATATACATTCAAATAAGAGATTTAAGCCACTCAGATTAAAATGAAAAAATATTAACATTTGATAGGAAAAAAATTGTGTTCCTGAAGTACAGTTTTCCGAAAGCACGTCTCTAGCACCATGTCTTGTTCCAATGTGCATGGTAAGATTAGATGTTTGTTTTGAAGTCCAACAATAAAATGCCGAAAATAATAACATGTCCTTTGCAATAAGAACATAGTTTCTAAAAGCATGTGTACCAAGTGCACATTTCTTCCTTATCGAATGTCTTCTGAAGGTTAAGCATGTTATGAACATGAAGACTAATAACTATTAGCTGCTGTTGTTTGTTTATTAAGATGAAGGTAAAAATATTTGTTTTCAGCCAGAAAGAGGCATCAAAACTTTGAACTGCTAATTATATGAGCCCCACATTATACAATTTCACTTGTATCAAAGAAGAGGATACCGGATAAAGTATAACTTTGTTTATATATATATATATGTGTGTGTGTGTGTTGTGAGAGAGTTAAATGCCTGGTTTTAACTTAACGAAAAGGAGAAGGATAACAAGGAAGTAAAAACTTTTCAGTTTAATAATGTAGATGTTATATCTTATCTAGTGTACAGCTGATTTTTTTAATAAAATATGCAGAAATTGCCCCGAAACAAACGAAGAAAAATTACAGAAACCACATAAATCTAGACGGACAATAAATCATCGCCCAACTTTTCAACTTGTTAAGAGTCAACAAATAAACACTCGCCTTAGGAAACAAATCCTCAAAGAGCCGGCTCTAGATAGAAAAATTAAACTAATAAAAAACATCTCCAAAAAAATTAGAAAAAAGTAAATTAATTAGAAGGGTAATTTTGTAAATTACACTGTCACTTTAGTCATCTCTATAAAGAGGTTCTTCTTAAAAAAAAATCCTTAAACTAACATGATTTGTTATTTATGGCCAAAACTTTAGCAGCTTTTTGTAATTTGAAGAGCTTGTCCTAATGCTGAAACATATGTGTATATATATATATATATGTAAAATGACCAAAATACCCATGTCTTCCAATCTATATATATATATATATCCAAATCCAATCCTGCTTAAAGGATGATGCTTTCTACATTATGCGGCTAACATTGGAAGACATGGGTATTTTGGTCATTTTATCATATAACACATGAACCCTTGTTAAATACCATAACATACAGCCTGCTTTGCTGATAAAACATAAGGGCACAATTGGTAAACTCAAGAACTGGACTCGGATCGGCACACAACCGGGTCACTGGGTTAACTCGACGACTCGGTCGGGTCAGGTATCAGGCAATAGACTCAACTAGGCACACAACCTAGTCACCGAAATAATAGGCCTTCAAGGGAAAACTTTTTCCAGACAAATTTTTCCAACATTCACGACCACCCAAGCTACTTTTGTCCCCAATTGTTCCAACATACCAATAAATACCTCTACCATTTTACCTACAGTTTAAATCTGGTTCGGTTCCCATCTGTCGCTGAATCCAATGCAATTGATTGAAGCCAATTAGCCAAACGTAAATCCAACTTCTAAAGTTTGCACTTGAATCCGGACCCGTAAACTACTGAATTTGAAACTAAATCCAAATCTACTTTCCTCACCAAACTTGAGCGATCCAATTTAGATTCGGGTCTTTAATTGGATAAAATGCACCAGCGACCCATTGGCCTGTTGCTGACATTCATCGCCCTTACGAGCTTTTCACTGCAGCAGATGAGCAGAACGCCATTGATTCACGACTCAGACTACACATGTCCTCAACTGCTTCGACAGCGCAATAAATAGTCGTGCTAGTTTTTGCCTCGTAGAGCTTGCCTGCATCAAGTTGTGGCTTAAATGCAGAAGATAAGATAAGTTCTCTCACCTACCACTGTCCTTCTGCTTAAATTTCGGCGCTCGATCTGCTTTTCTGTTTTCAGCAGGAATGGTAGGTTGCGGTTGATCATGAATCCAACGAAGCCACATGCTTGAAAAGCTGCAGCTTCTTAACCAGAGGATCTTGGAACTCAATTCCACGCTTTTCCTTCTTAAAGAAATGATTGATTCCAAGGAGAAGACTCTTAAAAGGAGAAAATTTGTTCTAGGGGCTGAGTTTGCTTCTAATCCTGAATAGAGAGCCGCCGTGTTTTTTAACTTTTCAGAGCAACCGGAGAAGAGATCTTGGTAAGGTTTTCACATACGAAACATAATTTTGCGGCTAAAAATCCCACTTGTATCTTGGCAGTTTCCTTAGAAACCGTCAAATATGGACCTTAGGTTACTGCTTATCAAGGAACATCCATTTACATGCTCACTCACTTCTATAATATGAAAGTCGGATGTTGGTTCACATTCATATGAAAGAGAAGGCACTATTCTTAATACGATTGGATAATATGAGTTTATAGAACATGTTGATTAAATATGAAGATTTCGTAGACTGATGTATGAGCCGTCCAATAAGCTTGATTGATGATGCATAAGATGCTCGTAATGATTTGTCTAAAGCAAAATATTATTAGTTACCATTGTTTTTTTTTGAAAAGATAAGTATGCACACGATATCCTGTGACCAACGAACCCAATTGATTAGATAACTCATAATCAGTTTACTCGATTCTTATATTTATTCAGTCAATATATCTTGTGAACCCCCACGAACATAAGCATACATTTGTCAATTTCAGAAAGCAAAAGGACCTATATTAAAAGAATTCAATAATATGAGGTCCGTCTTAGGGTTAGTAGCAACCATTTGCCCTAAATTGGAAAATCCTATAGAAAACTATGGGCTGCAACATGGAGTTATGTTTCATCTAACTGTTCAGACAACAAAATTTGTCAGCTGTTGAGGCATCGTCTGAGCCACTCTGATGTCCTCTCCTAATCTACAGGAACCAGCAAATTTAGTAAATAGATAATTTCACATGCAATGTGTAGAGGTAGCCTTATTAATGGCCTCATTTATGGGAGAGGTGGGCCACAAGATTGGTAAGATTTATCATTTAATGCGTATGAAATCACAACTTACGAGAATGGGAGCCGTTGGCAAGCAACTAGGGATGAATTTTCTGTTCATATTTTGGATCCATGCTCATATGCTATCATGCTTAATAATTCAACCCCATCTTCAAGTCTTGGGATTTTGTTCTGTTTAGACTATGGGTACACCACATGTCTCTTATCGTTTCACACAAAATGATTTGAATTTTATCTTGCTTTCTTGCTTCATATGATTATGTCCTCTGGTTCTCATCATTCTTCCGCTTTGTCTTTCTTATGCATTGCTTGAATTGATGATAAATGAAAGAGAGTGAGAGCCGTCTATTTAAAGAAAATTTGGCGCCAAGAGGTCAAAATTTGGCAAAAAAACACGAGAAAGAAAGGCGCACAAGAAGAAAAGAGAGAAGAAGAGGAGAGAGAGAGTTGCAATGGAGATGCAAGAGCAGAATGGTAGTCTGGTGTGGCGCATAATACGGAGAGTAAGATGAACGTATTTTTCTCTTTTTAGTTTTCTTGTCGTTTTTCTCCATTATTTGTTTTTTATGATTGTGATTGTGATTGTGATGGTGATATGTTTTCTTATTTGATTCTTTTTCCATTTCCTTCCGATTTATCTTTCGTTGTTTAATTGGTAGAAGACCAAGACGCATCACCTAACGAGAGCCACTCGTGAAGCAGAAAATGCCCAAACAGATTAAGGAGATGGGAAACAACATGCCTCTTAAGGCCTCTTTCATGTCCCCAACCCAACATTTCCAATTGCTTTACAACAGTAGAACACTTTCACCAGTGGGCGAACACTTTCACCAATGGGTGAAACACTGAAACTTGGTTCCTCTCGAATCAAACTGAAAAGGGAACCCCAAAAATGAAAAAGGAGAAAACAGGAAGAATTTTCCATCCGAAGTTTGCTCCTAGTTACTCTAAACCAACCAAGATGGACGGAACCAGACTCAATCAACAATACATCATAAAAATCAGGGGATTTCTTTCTCATTTTCTCTTCCACGTCTTTCCTGGAGTCAACAACTCGGCCTACACTATTTGGTAGCAACTTCTGCCACCTTTCTCACACGCCTGCTCGTCTTCCAAGCCTTCCTCTCAGCATCTTTACACCAACATACCTGCCAAAGTTTAAAAAAAAGAAAGAAAATAAGAAAATAAGAGTAAATGATGCGCCTAAGAGAGAACCGAACTTTAATAATGTTTTAAGGAGAGCCACTGATTTCTACAGTTGTGGGGAGAGAAGATTGTGTTCAATGTCTCTTTCTCCTGTCTTTGGTGTAAAATCCCTATAGGTGTCCTTGATACACAGCAGAAACAACCATTTTTAAGCATACTTCTGCTGCTTAGCCCCTTGTCCCCGACATGAACCGCAAATACTGAAATCTGACCGATTTGATTTAGCAATATGGAAAACCTAAGTCTGTATAAATGCCGATCATGACTTTTATTTAGCAATGTGAGCAGGTTCATAAAATTTGCGTCTCTGAAAACTATCTGCTTCACTTCATCACTAATTACCACTAACTACCGTGTACTTTAGTTGGAATTCATGATACTGGTGGTGAATCACTCGTCTCCCCAAAAGTGTTCTAATTAGGGGGCAAAGAACTTACCTTCCTAGCATCATGACTGTTGCCTGAGGATTGGTTCCAGGGGAAGAGAGGAACGTAGAGCCATCGACAACTCTAAGCCCATGCACTCCCATCACTCTGTAGTGGCTGTCCACCACTTTGTTCATCTGGCATCCACCATGATAGTGCCAGATAGTGGTGACTGAATCTCTGCAAAACTGCTCCAGCGAAGATGTGTCATTCGAGTTCTTGGGGATGAAGTTGATATTGGCCTTCACACTCATGTTGAGGAGCATCTTCATCGTGTACTCATTGTCCTGCGTGAACTCGGCAAACCTCTTTGATCTCACAATCTGTTCCATAGTACGGACACCATTGACACAGCGTCTGAGATCTCTGGGATGCTGGAAGTAGTTGAAGGTAACTTCAGGCATCTGTTCCACATCCTTGCCACTTAAGCTAAGGTGCCCTGTAGACAGGGGCCCCATAATTTTCGCGAGGAGAAATCCTCCCATAAAGGTCTCTACTGGGATGTCTCTTTTCCTCTTCCTGTACTCATGAATAGCATCTAGAGTCCTCTGCTTTGGTGGAATGGTTGAGATCTGCCCAATCTACACAAAATATTATGCATACCCTTAGCAAGTGGAACTCAACCTTCTGGAGCAGATCCATGTTGATTGTTTTGGTAAAGTGGAAAGCATGATATCCATGCATTTCAACTGAATAATCAAGTTTGAACAATCATGACTGCTGACTGGAACACAACTTTGCTAAGAAAAACAGATTCCCGTTTATGCTTTGATTAAGTAAAGGCTGTGGACATCAAGAATCAAAATTAATGTGAACAATTTTTTGTATGGCTGCCAATCTAGTAAAGGCAACAAGAACGAAAGATGACCAGACTGCAATATCAGGCTATATATAGATTGAATGTTCACAGAAATGCTGTTAGAAGCAGACCATGGAATAAAAGATGGCTCGCTTAATATGCTGTCAAAGACATTGAAGTCATCGACAGAAGAAGCGACTCCCATTAAACTACCAACATAATGATATACTGCATTCAGAGCTATAGATCAGGAGGAAACAACAACTCTGTTCAAGGTTTTCGAGTACCTCCGCTGACATGATTCCATGATTGCAGTGAATGCTGTCATTAGTGCTGCCGAACCCGCTGCTCGCTTCAATGTAGGAGCCCTTCTTCGTTATGCCCACAGTCTGGATCAAGGACATCTCCACAGGCTTCTTGGTGGGTATGAATATGGAATTCATAGGATTGTCAGCCATTCCCTTCCCCACCAACTCTTGCCTCAGGACCACTGGTATCTTCCACTTCTTTAGCTCGCTTAGTGGCCCTATGCCGCTCAACATGAGCAGCTGCGGGCTGCCGATCGCCCCAGCGGTTACGATCACCTCCCCTTTGGCATGCGCCTTGTATTCTCTCTTGTTCTCGTCCCTGAAGATCACACCCACTGCTCTGGGCTTCCCTTTCCCTGCCACGATACAAAAGCTGAGCAGAGTTTAGACACTGCAAAAACAGAATGGTCAATCGACCAAAGCTCATTGATACTAAATATGCAGAGAGCTTTCATATGCTCGAAGCATACACATGTAGCAGAAATCAAGATGCAGTGGAAGTTAGAAACAAGATCAAAATCTAAGTGAGGCTTGGAGTTATGGGGTTTCTTCACCCCTACATATTTAACTGTTTTAGCAGTTTTAGCAGACAATGTAGCAAAATTTACAAAAGATTTCTGGCACTAAAAGCTCATATGTTGGTGTGGTAAAGCTAGACTAAGATAAGGCATGATCTAAAAGAATCTATTCTGGTGGGTCTAAAATTAAAATTATAGGTCCTGAATGTCAAGAAAGTTATATATTTCAGTGTTGCAGCAGCATTTATATAGAGCTTCACTGTCATGTCAAACAATGTCTTCCCTCATTTGTGGTATAGTACAAATGAGGTTTCCTGTGAAAATGAGGCCGAACAATTCATAAACAAAACCAAATAACCACTTTTCTTCACCTGAGAGAAGAGTGCATTTTGAAGCGAGCACCAACTAAAGGGGTCACAGGCAACTGAGCTTAGTCAAAGCCCGTTTGCATCAGTCAAAGCATAGCCCACCCCTTAAGCCCGCAGAAGATCTCATAAGCAAACCGATCCTCCAAGAATCGGACCAAGTAGGACGTGGGTATAAACACGCTGCATCACCGGTTAGATAGATATATATATATATATATAGAGAGAGAGAGAGACCTTTTGGTCGTCGGAAAAGGATCTTCTGGACCGAGGCTCGAATTATGACGTCTAGATTTTCATGGTCACCGGACAGGAGGAGGTCGGCCGCGGTACTCCTGATGCCTCGCCGGTCAAAGAGGGTTCCTCCAACCTTGGTACCGTAGATATGGTCGTAAGTGAATCCATTGAAGGGCGACACGCCCGCCTCCAGCAGCCCGTCCCTGAAAGCAGCCTGCCATGGCGCGAGCTTAGGCCAGTGGACTATCCGGCGTTCGATCCACGGGAAGGACTCGTTCACAAGGGCACCGTCCCAGCCGGCCTGCCTGACAAACCGGGGGCTGGCCCGGGTATAAAACCCGGCATTGATGGAGCTGCCCCCGCCGAGGACTCGGCCCCGCGAGTTGATCACGCCGTCCGTGGAGATGAACATCTCCGCAGCCGCGCCTGGTGTCATGTCCGTCAGCCCAATGTGGAAGTTCTGCATGAGCGACACGTTCAGGTTGCCGTAGGGCGAGCCGCCTCTCTCGAGAAGCAGCACGGTGAAGTTGCGAGAGAGTGTCGCTGCTAGCGGACAACCGGCGGTGCCACCACCCACTATGATGTAGTCGTAGGTCTGGTTCAATGGGGAGCGGGCCATGCTGGTGGCCGGGCGAATGAAAGGGTACTTGAGGTAGTCATGGTACCCTGCGCATTTGAACGAAAATGGTGAGTATTATACGCAAAAAGCTAAGGAACAAGTGCCAGAATCTAATCCCAGAGAATTCTGGGGAAACATTTTTTGTTTGGGGCTCACTGGTAGAAGGAAGGACAGTCTATAAATGTTCAAAATTATGGGTGATCTGAGTTTTATTACTTACCATTACGTTAGTTTAAGGCAGGAAATAGTTATTTAACAAGAATGCGTGCTTTCATGGCGAGAAATGTCCGAGTATTTTGTGTCTCGAAACCGAACAGAGAGGAGAGGCCATGAGATGGAATTGTGCAGCCATTTTTATGTGCAGTACAAGGAGTCTGTGAGCTGCAGTTTCGTCTCAAAGATAAGATCTCTGTTCTTCTAATCGGGCAGTGACTGGAGTAGTTCATGATAAAAAAACATCTTAATTCGTCGTCCTGTTTTGCACAGGTAGTCAGTGGCTGCATCGGCAACATATCCTTCATGGGGATTAGGAAGAAGGCAAGTTTTGAAGGGGATTTTCCTAAAATATAATCACATCATGAAAGTGATGGAGCTGGAGAGCTTGCTGACATAACCCAAGGGATGAGCAAAGAAAAAGGGACAAGGGTTTCTGGAACCAATTAACTCGAGTTGGAAAAGGACAGAAGGATCAACGTTGTGGGGACCTGAGATGAGCAGAAAGCTTGGCATAGGAACTACAAACCAGATAACAAAGTCGGTCTTTTTTTTTTGTTTTCCTCCTAAGAAAGAAGTTGATTTCGTGAAAGATGGAAAACAGGCGGAAAGGGGGCAGAAGCTCTTCTATAAGAACTGGAGATCACCTGTGCAGTGAAATCCTCCACGAGGGCTAATTCCGTGCAAAAGAAACTACTTAAAGGGAAAAATTAGAGTTCCTCCTCGAGTAAGAAGAAGTATAGCAGTAGCAGAAAGTAGAAGCAGAAAACCAACTCGAGAAAACAGAAAGGGAGTTGTTCCTGTAAAAGGAATACCAAAATGTTACGGTTTTGAATAACTCCACAAAAGAATCCACCAACATAAGAACCAAAAAAGAAAATAAAGAAGAACGTTCTTGTAATAGAAGAAGAATGAATGATTAGTGACAGAGAGAAATTTTGTCTGTGGGAAGGAAAGACTTGAAACTCCGGAACTACGGCTGCTGTTAATGCCTAAGGTAGAGCAGAGAGTTATAACAAACCTTTACAAGTTTGGACAACGGCCAAACAGAGGAGGATCTTGAGGAAGAAGGCCACCTTGAACTGAGCAATTACAAATGCCATTGGCACCTTTCAGCCAGTTTCGCAAGAATAATCGATGCAGGCATAGAATTTGATTTTCCCAATATATAGAGATGCAGAGTGGGGAGAGAGAGAGAGAGAGAGACATGAGGTTGGGCGTGTCCTATTTCCTCCCAACTTTAAGAATGGGGCTGTCTACAACTGGAGCCACATTAATTGAAAGCCATGGGCCCATCAAGGCACAGTTACAGTAGCAAATGAGCAACGAGCTCCCACTAAACCAAATTGGCATTCTGAGGGTTGCCGGTTTCCCTCAAAGTAACACTGCAAGGCCAGCTTGTACATGTACAGGTCATGAAAGTCTAGAAAGATTCCATCACTTTGAAGGCCAGATTGAACTCTTCTCTGCGGAAAAACAGAAAAAAGGAAAAGAGAAAGAAACAAACTTCAATTAAAGCAAGAGATGAGGAACGATTTTCTGAGCAACAGATTTTTGATTTCTTGCTGCTAGCAAGGATGAAGTATGCTGGTTGTTTTGGAAAAGGTCCAAAAATAGGAGACCAGCTTGTTTTCTGAAGTACAGACCAAGAGCTAAACAAATAGGTTGTCATTTGGGGAAGAGAAAAGTCACACATGAGCAGCTTGTTGCTCAGTTGATGACGCTACTATTTAGTTAAAACATTATTTTGATTTCCCTGTAGAACTAATGAGCAATGGGTAATATGCTTAGTTTGAGCTTTCTTGGAACTCACAGATATACTTTTGGTTTTCAAGTGGAAAACGACATTCCCTAATGATAAGACCTGGTTGAAGAGGACCTCAAGCAACATCATGAAGTGGGAAATAGCAGGACAAATAGAGAGGTATAATGGAAAAAGAAGGTTCATGGTTTCAGAAAGAGGAAATCGCATACACAAGTGAAAGAAATGTTCCATACCCGAGTTTCATAAGTAAAATTCTCCAAGTATGCAGAAACGGGAAAATTCCAACGTAATATCTCCAATCTCTTATCTCTCTCTTAGTTTTTCAAAACGATGGATGAGTTTGTAAGGCATCGTAATAGACTCATTCTTCATTTGAGTTAATTATTTCCTTCTAAAGTTTGTAGAACTGCAGAGAAGTTGTTACTGTTAGTCCGTTCTCATATTCATCTTCTTTGAAACAGACAAAACAAGTTCATACTCCGCTTGCAGGGATGCAGGTAAGGAGGGATATTGCTAAAAATGAAAGCTGGTAGGTGAGTTAGGTCTGAAATTAAGTCTCTTAACTATTCATAGATCGGTTGGTATTTAATTTTGGTGGAGCACCAAAATACATACATTTTATGCCTATATAATAATTAATGCATTCCTCCCATATCGAGAAGCAACTAGAAAGATGGGAAAAGAGCATTTCTCCCTATAGTGTGCCCATTATATTTCTCCAGGAGTATTTCCTGGCATTGAGAAACGAGAGTGCCTGATAATTGTGATGCACAAATTTTAGTGAAGTTCTTTTCTCCCTTTTTTTTCATTTTTTTTCTTATAGTAACCACAATGTGCACTTTTATAAACTAGAAAGTCTGAGTTTATTTGAAGTTTGATTCTTATTAATCTTAGTATACAACCGAATGAAGTACTTTAGACCTCACTTGGTCACATTTATCCATATATTTCCCCCGCCGGAATCCGGCGGATGGGCAGCAGTTACTCTTAGCCAAACGGGACCCGCGCCAAACGAAGAGACGCCACTTGTTGCCGCTAGCGGCTTAACTGGTCCACTGTCTGGGTGGCGTTTAATATGGATCCAGTATCATGATGCACGTCACAGGCTTCATAACCGGGTGGTCCAGAACCGAGAGAATGCGGGTCACGTCTGCTGGTGGTGTTAACCCGTACATCAATACGGATCAAACAACCTGGTGGTCCAGACCCGTGACCCCCTCATATATATATATATATATATATATATATATATATATATATATATATACCATTTCATCAAGCACTTACCAATTGGACCCGGATGGGTGAACTTCGTTGTGTGGTCATCCCACGTGATCCGGTTCAGTTCTCCAGTATGGGTCGGATCCTGTCCTCGGGGAGTTAGATATTTGGGTCATACTAGTGGTGGTCCAAACCCACCAACTAATAGCGGCACATTCAATTGCCAAAATGGATCCATTCGGCTGAGTTCACATCTACGGGAGCATATGCGTTAAGACGGGTCAAATCATACCGTGCTCTCATTTAGCTGTACAGATCTTCCACGAGTGGTGGTCCTGCTCCATCCAGTTACCATTATTTATGATTTGGATCATTACTTGTGGTCCAGATCCATTGAGGTCCACGCCTTATGCTGGGCCCCGAACACGTGGGTCGAACACGTGGGTCGTCTTTGGAGGTGTAAACTTATCTAGATATCATTCACTCGAAAAGGCAATGATCCGGATAAAACTTAAGGGAGAATTTTTCTTTTATAAGACAAGAAAAATACCCATGTCAACTTATCTGATTTGAATCTAATATATGATCGAATCGATCCAAAAAAGTCAAAGAACTTTGAATATCAGACTAAAAAATCAGATCATACTCGAAATTAAGAAATGACATCCGATCAGATTCAAATCAAGACAAATATCTTACATCTGCTGCTCTTACATTTTGAAAATTGGCAAAACTTGGTTTAAAATTTGGGTTTGAATTTATATATAAATATAAAACTTAATTTCAAATCAGATTCAGATTGTGAAATCGAATTTCAGATTTAAATTCAAATCCAAATATGTATATATCTGACAAAATGGATATGATAAGGATACATCAAATTTAATTTTATATTCGCTTCGTTATCGTCCCCTACTTCACCAGTTATGTATTAATCTTTAGACATCCAACATGAATAACATACTGAGGTGTATTGCATTGGTCCCTTGCCGGTACACTACGAGGTTATTTTATTATTTTAACATTATTTTTTTTCAATCAATTTAAAATAATATGTTATTTTTAAATTTTAATAAATTTTAAAAATAAAGTACAAAGTCACACGGGAGGGCCCAAGGAAATCAAGATTAAGCATAGGAGACAAAGGGAGGGAATGAAATAATTTAAAAATTGTACAGTTCAAGCTTCCCACGTGAGGATATAGTGCGCCGATCTCTCTCTCTCTCTCTCTCAATTACTGGCCCATGTGAGCAGCGTTGATGGGTGGAGATGCCAATGGGAATGAATGGCCTGAGCGGTGGGTGAAGGGTCTGTAGATGAAGTTCAAGTGGGATATGGAGCCAAGAGCATCGGAAGAAATATGAGAAAGAGTCTGAATTTGAGTCTTGATTCTTTTCTTAGATCATCTATGATGTCTTCAAGAAAGTTTTGTTAGAGAAGTGTGGAGCCTGATCGGCCGATTCCATTCGCGGCGTTGCCGGAAAACTCCTGTAATGGAAGGGCTCAGCATCTCTTCTGTTTATCTTGTTTGAATTAGTGGAGTTTCAGTGCCGCCATGGATGTAAAAGACCCTTGGTCTTTCCAACCCACGTGAATCCTCGTGTTATTGTTTATCTTTCTTCTTCTGAATCTAGAGAGTACAAGACAACATCGCTCTTTAACAAGTGTCAGCAGCATCTCGATTAGATGCAGCTCCTACCTTTGAGATGAGAATATCTAAACTGAACCTACATCCAGAAAGAAAACTGATTAGTCTTTTTCTTTGCAGAATCCAACCAAATGCACGAAAATGGAATTTCGATCGCGGAATGTTGGTTTACACCCTATCCAGGTCAGGTCTCCTGTGCTCGAAGCTTCATTCAATAGTACATGCTGATGGTAACGTGTTCAATATCATAAAAACAAGGTCAGCAATTTATTAGCCAAGATGCATGTTACATGTGAAAGAAGTTGAAAACTTAATTCCTTTCATTATTACAGTTGGACAAAATCTGCCCCATTTTGTACCCGGTTTGACAGTTTCATTTATGTACTCCTATATCTTTTACTAAAAGGAAAAAAATTAAAAAAATTCTCAGCTATCACGAGGTGTATATATATATATATATATATATATATATATGTATAGAGGCCCTGCCAGCTATTTGAATTTATGACCCTTGTTAAGTCCATTATGTCCAGCTCTGTGAATTTATGACTCTTGTTAAGTCCATTATGTGACTCCTATAGACGGCCTCAGATAGATTAAAACCCAAGTGGGGAGCTGTGCAGTTGACCTCGTTCTCAGGAGACAAGAAGCTTCTTGCATTGGCCTAGCTGGGTCCATGTCCAGCTCCCTTTAGTTTGGTTCAACTTAAATTTGTAAGGATATCTCAAATGCTCTTAATAATTGCCACCAACACCCGTAATACAGATTGCAAAGATAAAAGATTTGCTTGTCCACAGTTTCTTTGGAATCTCGCTTCATAAATAGGGTTAGTTATTTGAATGTGTTATTTTTCGTAACATGCCTCATGTATGGCTTCCCTTGTCTTCTTATTTGGTGGTTGCTATAGGACGCAGGTGGGTAGGTAGAAAATAATGAGGAAAGTGAGACAACTCTCTCTAAGGAGGCGTTTGAGACAAGAACGTTGTGATCTTGAACGCATCCTAAAGGCTGGGATACATTCATGCCACAGCGTGCCTCTTCACAAAGGGAGTCGCAGTGATCAAACTAGGCGTTGATTGATCTCCAACTATCGCTTCTGAATCTTCTTATCAGACCTTACTAGACCATTTTAATTGGTTCTTTTGGTCAAATTGGCTCTCGAGTTCTTCTTTTCCCTCCCAGTGAGCCTTCAAAAGAGAGGGATGAGTGACTTGAATGAAATGGCATGGAAAGTTCAGATCTCATGAATAAATCTAGGAGAACATTAACTTACGGTTAAAGTAATAAATTGGGAGCTTTCCAAGTACAATAAGATGGCTGAGTTTGCATCAGACAATCACAGGTATAGTAAGAGGGACTCATCAGAACCCGAAGATGAATTTGGGAAAATAGCATGTAAAATTTACACAAAGGATACTCCTTTTCAGAAATTGAGATCAGGGTGTTGCTTGTGCATTTTACACAACAAAGATCGGCTTTTATCTTTGAATGGTTTTCGCATCCACCATTTGGGACCCTGAACTATGCCCTGAAACGAGGCAAGGCATAAGCCAACCTTCTCACTTTAGTGTGCTGCTAGACAGCAGTATTACCTGAAACGAGGCAAGGCATATGATTTCAGTACTTGCAGGAGAGAGCGCTGTAGGAGGAAAAGGAAAGAGCAGTAGATACAGAAGAGGAAGAAAGGGTGGAGAGCAAACAAGGAAGAAGAAGAAGAAAAAGGATGGGCTAAAGAATATGGGAGGGCGAAAAGAACTGGCGGTCAATGGCCGCCACAGAAGAATACCAATGGCAAGCATCAATGGCCGATCAATGGTTTGTTTTTTCAGAATTCTCTATATATTTCACAAATACAAATATAAAAAATCTTGCTACAGATTGATATTAAGCGCTTAATTCAACTGGTTGCTAAAAGACTAATATTAAGCGCTTCACTGAACTCTAAAAGTGAGATCCTCAAAAGCTCCAAGTCATCTGCCTTTGAAAACTAAACAGGCCGTACAAACGTGCTGAAACATGACTGCGTACTAAAGCATGATATCTCACTGTGTCTGTTTTCATTTGCGTTTGTGAGTTTATCTTCTTCAAGCTTACTCTTAATTTTTGGCTCGTGAATCACTTCACTGAATCAGAGCAATGGTATCATAGGAGCTTTAGAGCAGATGCAGATCATGCAGGCTACTTTCAACTTGAGTATAAGAGAATGTAGGCTTTGGTACCGCTCCAAAATCAGATAATAAACCTAGTAAATTCAACTCCCTGAAGTGAAATTTACATCGTGAGTAAACGCCACTAGTGTATTGAAGTCCATATGTTGGTTCAGACAAGCATGAGCTGCTGCAACTTACGCTCTGGTGTGTTATGGACAGACGTCACGGATGTTCCAGTGAAAGTTTGCTCTTATTTAGCACAACTGCATGTTCGCTCGCTATTCTGCCTGATAATCTTCTAAATCTCTGCCAGAATTGCTGCCTTTTGTTTGGTCTTAGTGGACCAGAGACAGGATACCTCCTAAAGGAATCTGATACGGGTTCCGCAGGCCTCGTTGAACTACTTAATATATCTGATGCTGATAGAACCCTACTAGACTCTAGAATGTGTCTGCAATCAACTACGGCAAACGAGGAAGAGTGATTCAAATACGCCGAGCCTGAGGAACTGGTTATGATCTCAAAGTCCTGAAGAGACTCTTGGCTGTAGTTTTCTGATCCACTGTACATTTCATCAGCCTCACTGCAGAGAAGCTTTAGAGCCTGTACCACCTCACCCATAAATGGTCGATTTGAAACTTCAGGCTGCACGCACATGGAAGCTATTGCAGCAACTTTGGCAACACTGTCAAATGGGTAACTACCAGAGAAGGCTGGGTCAACAATCATCTCCAGACCTTCTCTACTTGTAAGAAGTGGATGAGCCCAACTAACCAAGTTTTCTCGGCCTTGGGGCTGTGACATATCCACTGGTTTTCTTCCAGTTAGTAGCTCAAGAAGAACAACGCCGTAGCTGTAAACATCACTTTTGACAAGAAGATGACCAGTCATAGCATATTCTGGAGCAACATAACTGCAGTATATAAACCAAAGCCATTGGTTACGGTTAATTATCTCCCTGATACGAAGGGCAAGAGATAAATAACAATATACTTTTCTCAGAATAATGACATATCATACCCAAAAGTTCCCATAACACGTGTGGAGATGTGCTCATTCCCATCTGTTAGAGCTGCACGAGCCAAGCCAAAATCAGAGACTTTTGGTGTAAAATCATCTTCAAGTAAAATATTGCTTGACTTGAAATCCCTATGGATAACGCGAGGGCTTGAATCTTCATGTAGATATGCAAGACCTCGCGCAGAACCAAGTGCAATCTTCATTCGTGCACTCCAATCAAGTGGCGCCAACTGTTTGTCCACTCCTGTAATAATAAAAGTATTCTTTTAAAACATGAAAACAAGTTGGTGCATTTATCTATATTATCTTGTTTGCCACCATAGAGGACATACCATGCAAATGGGATTCCACGCTACCATTAGGAACAAGTTCATATACCAAGCAGCGGTTGCGCTCCTCTACGCATATACCAATTAACTTCACCAAATTTCGGTGATGCAGACGATTAAGCATCTCCACTTCAGCTAGAAACTCCTTCCCACCTTGTCGATCTTCCCGCTTGAGGACTTTCACTGCCACCTTGGTTCCATCTTCAAGAGCACCACTGTAAACTCGACCAAAACCACCCTCCCCAAGTATTCTTGCAGGATTGAAATTATTTGTAGCTTTTCCCATCTCATTTAAGGTGAATGTTTTAGCAGATCCAGTATATGCTGCAATGCTGGAACTGAATGAAGAATTCAGCCCACTGCCTGATAATGGAGATCCTACTCCTGCTGATAAAGAACATGACAAAGCGTAAGCAGAAAGTGGAGAAGAAAGAATTCAGCATTCTTGCTTCTCTTCAAGCACAAATGATCACATTTCATTAAAGTGATCAATAAAAACGCTTCTCTTCAGATGAAGTGCAGAACTCTACCTGATGGCTTTGTGACACTTGAAGCCAATGACCATGGTGATGAGCTGGAGTTTTGATAGTGGCCTCTAGATTCTCTGCACTTAAAATTGAAAAACCAAGTTGCACCGAGGCACAAAACCAATGCTATAGCTGAAGAAAGAGCAACAATAGCAATGAAGCTGCCTCTCCACTTGTTTCTTTGTTGTCTCACATTGACACCAAGGGGCTTAAAGATTCCTGAATAATTTTCTGGTATAGATGGCTCACCATTGAGTGTAGTATCTGCTGCAGCTGAAGGTGGAGGCGGAGGAAGCCCTATGTAAAGAAAAGCAGTGTCATCTCACTGAGTAATGATCACAGTGGAAATTTTGACATTTTACCTGGATATCGGACGTATAATACTTCATAGTCTCCAAATAGTTTACTTTTTATGGCAGTCTCCTTGTGCCAGAATTTCTCATAGACAGAGAATGCTGTATTAGCATCAAATGCTTGTTTAGGTGGCACCAAATCAATACGTACAACAGTTTTCTCCTGTTGGTAGTTGTCTGCAATTGCACCCATAACACGGACCTGGCTTGCTTTCATGAAGACACCAGTTGCTATTTCTGATGCTAGCTCTGATACTAAAGGGAAAAATGTATACAGTGCAACACTGAGACGTAGTCCAACTTGAATAGGCAATACACAACCACATGGCGATCCTGACGGAGTATTTGTGTAAGGCTCTGAACATGTAAATGACTCACAATCTGCATCACAAGAAACAAAAAGTTTTTGAGACATCATTTCATTAGCCTGACTTTCTTTTACACCATCAAACAGCTTCTAGTAGCCTAAGCCTCCAAGATCATTATGCTGCGTTTAATAGCCATTTGACAAGAGTGCAAATTTACATATGATGCCTGGGGAAAGAGTTTGACTCTAGAACTGTAGCACACCATCACTCAGATCTTATGGACTATAATACCCCTTACTTTTGACCATTTTGGGCTTGGCCTTTTCTTTGCTATCCTAAAGCTAATCCTAACAATTATAAAAGTAGAAGATGGAATAATGTGAAGAATCAAGAATGCACATAGTATCTATGTGGTAAAATGCATAATCTAACCTGTAACGATTGGATCCCAAGTTAGACAAATAATCCAACATAAAAAAATAGAAATTTTATTTTTTTTAAATATTTAAAATTCATAAAACAAATTAAGAATCCGAAAAATACATAAGAAAGGAATAGGAAGAAAAGATCTGTCTATGTAAAAAGCATAAATTGTGTACAGATGAGAATTATATGCTACCTAGAACATGCATGCTTTCATTAGAAATAATAAAAAATTGACCAATTAAATTATTCCCAATACTTAAGTGGGTATCAAAATAAATAAGTTGTCATTATATATGATTAAATTCTTGGGGTCTTTAAGTTTAAAGTTTAAAATTTAAACAACTTAACGGCCATAAAAAACTAGGACAGACATAAGCTTTTATAAGGTCAACCATGAAAACTATAATGTTATTAAATGAGACCAGACCTAAAACTTAATTTTTTACTTTAAGTGTTTAAAAATGCCTTTCAAGTTGAACTTAACATTCATCCTTAAGAAGTTTCTACAACATCAGTTAAATAGGGAAAAAAGGAATTTCTTTTGATAAATTACTATGTTT
The DNA here is from genome assembly GCF_008831285.2 of Nymphaea colorata. Taxonomy (NCBI): domain Eukaryota; kingdom Viridiplantae; phylum Streptophyta; class Magnoliopsida; order Nymphaeales; family Nymphaeaceae; genus Nymphaea; species Nymphaea colorata. The sequence continues at coordinate 27,009,937 of NC_045138.2, forward strand.
TCAAGGTAAAGCTACACATAATATGAGGGTGTATCATAAGTTACACCTGATATGGTATAGTTATATTCCTGAAACTGTATGATGTATATCGTAAGTTCCCCCCCTGATACTAGTTGCAGATGTGTATCATTTAATTTACTTTCATAATTATGCTATATTGCTATGTAATATGATGTGACATACAATAAACTACCATACAACATTGCACGGTCTGATTATGCCCATATTGTTTGGTAAATGACTCAAAATAGTGTTTCTAGTCCACTCATCATGGTAAGATGGCATCACAAAAATAGCAACCAAGTATTACTGAGACTCTTCCAGTATATGCACCTTTGTTTGGGGGTGGTGGTGGTAGCAATGGAAATACTGTTTTTTTGGCTCTTGCTGAAGATGATGGAGGGGGGGAAATTACATCAGGAAATGCAGGACCTGACACACACATACACAGTCAAATGAGAGAGTTTCAGATGCAAACAGAGTAAAAAGATGCTTCAAAGTTTCAAACCTAGGTCAGACTTTTCAGCTAATTTTCTAATCACAGTAAAGAGGCTAGCAGAAGTAAATAAACGTAAAAATGTTACTGGCATTTCTAACAAAAGAAGTTGAGAGTTGGCAGAGAAGTGGGAAATGCATGACAGAGAATGTCATGTAGGTAGTCATTTTGATGGTAAGAGATTAAAACTAAGAATTGAAATTGAACTATTATCATACCACCATAGGAGAATGGAGCAACATCTTGCACGTGCCATCTCCAAGTTGGAGGGGATGCTGGTGGAAGCAGGAATGTACTACCCAGACTGGAGGCCCTTTGAGAAGGAGATGGTGACATACCCAGGCCTACAAATAGACAGAAACGAAGACTGAGAAACCCTGGTTTTCCCCCTATTCCAAGAAAACTTTTGAACAATCACAGCTAATATAGATAACCTTCTTCATGTGATGCAGAAGTTGTGTACGAGTATGCAGGTGAAAGATGACTAAATATCCTTTTCACATGCTTTGAACCTGCTGGTGCAATTGATACATGTCGCTTCTTGATGCCTTCCTCTGGAGCTGAAGCTGTAACAGAAAATGGAGAAGGTAACAAACTAGAAGGTGCAGCTATAGGCTCACTTATTTGCATTCTTGCATGGGGTTCGGAAGACAGCCTTGGCGTTTGAGATACAGCATGCAGAGGACTTGCAGCCTTTTCAGATCTAGGTGCTGCTACTTCTGCAGGAGGAGATGCACCTAGAGTAGATAAAAAATCAGAGCTGCACTGTTGTGTTAAAATGGGGCATTCAAATATATATACTTAGGTTGATGGCAACTTCATCATACAGACTCAAGGTTACCTGTAGGTGGTGGCATTTTCTCACCCATGCCGCTGCTTGGGGCAGCTGTGTGACTCCTTGGTGTTGGTTCATGACTTTCTCTATCAGGCGTCCAATTTTTGACATCGGGCATTGAGGGAGACATGCTTGATGGAAAGTTAATATTCCCCACAGAAGCTGTCATTGAGAAACATCAACTTTTAACTCTACAGAAACGTTTGGCATCTAGGGGCAGATAAATCACGAGAAAATTTGAACTATTCCAGCTAATGTAGGCAACCTCTATTGTGTGATTGTGAAATTGAATATGAAGATGCAGGTGAAAGATGATTGACTATCCTCTTCACGTGATGCTCAGAATTTGACGGTGCAATTGATACATGTGCATTCCTGATGACTTGATCTGGAGCTGAAGCTATAAGAGAAGGTAACAAACTAGCAGGTGCAGGCACAGGCCCATTTATTTGAGTTCTTCCATGGGGTCCAGAAGATATCGTTGGTGGTCGAGATACAGTGCCCAGAGGACTTGCAGTTTTCCCAAGTGTAGGTGCTGCAGGAGATACACCAAAAGTAGATCAACAGTTAGACCTGCACAAAAAGTATACTCAACTAAATATTCCTGACCTCATCACATAGTTTCAGACTCACCTATAGTCGGTGGAATTTTCTCACTTATGCCACTGCTTGGACCAGATGGTTGACTGCTTGGTGCTGTTTCATGATCTCTTCTATTGACCACCCAATTTTCTGCATGGGGCATTGGAACATACGTACTTGGAGAAATAGCATTTCCTGCAGGAGATATTTCAGAGAAACATGTATTTTATCTCTGCAAGATATTTGGCAGCTAGGGGCAGCATTTACCATGTTGAGTATGCTCAACTGGTGCAATTTCTTTAATAGGTAGAGATGTTGTCATCATGTGTGGATGTGCAAAAGGCGGTGGGGTTGGACCTGAGCATTGCAGGAGTGGCTGCAGTGCCCAGTTTTTTCGTGAAACTGCAGAAGGCAATAGAAGTCTTGGATGATCATAAAAAATGAAAAAAATATGAATATTACATGACAGTTGGAGCCAATTTTCATGGAAATCACCTTTAGAAGCAGGTGCACGTAGTTGTGCTTCCGGATGTAACTTTTTTCTTTTATGTACTAAACCTGGTTCGGTATGAAACACCACTGGACTTATTGGAGAAAGAAGTGGAGGTTCAGTGCCAAGATAATGGGACGAATCATCTGGAGAAAGAGAGGGCTGTTGCATGACTCCTTTCATTGACTCCGTCGGAGAAGCTGTTAAAGGAATGGAATAAAATCATAGCTTTAATTTTTGAATGCAGATAGTGCCACAACAAGCTTAATAGCAGCTGAAAGTTACAGGTACCTGCAGGTTGAATGACAGGAGTTAGCGCTTTCGTATGTCGTGCTTGCTCAGGAGATCGTACACTGGTTCCTCTATCATCAATAGTTGGTGGGAGGGAAGAAGATGCTTGTGAAGCAGATGTCAAACAGTCTGGAAGGGAGGCAATGCGAAATTAGGCTACTAGTTAAAAATAACTGAATGGGTAAAGAATACAACGGAAATTGCTAACCATTTTGCTGATGCATATGCTGTAGAAGGTCATATGCTGGTGGAAGTGTAGTTCCCAAAGAAGGAAATCCAGAGTCAGCACCAAGAGAACACAAGCTTGGTCTCACAGCATCCTGCGTGACTGGGATTTCAAATGCTGACTTTGATAGATATGCCTTTGAAGAAACCAGCACTGAAATGTAAAACCCAGTCAAGTGTCAAAACCATGTGATAGAATGTGATGGAACATATTTTATGAAACAACATTTGATCATTTTGATAATGTAAATCTTGCTAATATCTGTCAATTGGGCTCCTCATCTCATTGTTTGAAGACCACATGCATCCACTATTTATTTCCCGGTATAGTTTTTGACTTTTAATTAGTTATATATGTCTAGCATATTTATATCTTAATTGATGATCTATGGCTTCATATACAGAATACCATGTCATTGTCCACATAGATCAGGAGAATCCACCTATCTTTTATAAGATAACATCACATATCTGAACTGCCAGATACATGATAACTGAAATCAGAAAATGCTGCTGATCCTATTATGGAGAAAATTCCTTTTGGTGTTAAAGTATTTAGTAAGTCTGGTGAGGAAAGAAATGATTATGGGCACAGAATAAACATATTTCCTCAAACTGATGACGCACCAGGAGAGAGATCATCTGTTTCCATTTGTTCGGAAGTATGTTAAAATTTAAATGCCAAAGCAAACGCAGAATATGCATCTTGTGAAGATTGAACCTGCAAACTTCTTCCCCATTCAAAATCAATGAAGATAATATAAGCAAATGCTTAATTTCTCATTCTTCCAAACATATTATTTAGTTAACTTAGATATTCCGATACAAAATGTATGTAATATCTACTGCACCGATCTAATAAAACCTAGAGGCCAAAAGTACTCATGAACACAGTAGAACTCCGCATCACAAACATCCAAAATTCATCCGAGCCTTTTGATACAACAAAATCATTTTAGCTTTCACTAGCATCTCTGCATTCAACTAAACCTAAGCAGAAAAATTCAAATCCAAATAACATGGAGAAACAGGTGATCAACCTTTGGCAGAATATAAAGTTTTACAAACTACTATAAAGAATTAAGCGCCTTTCTACAGAGAGTTCTGCTACTGTAAACTGTCAGATTGGATCAGGCACGTCTAGGACTCAGTTTTTAATTACAAGCAACCGTCAACTATAATCACATTAAAAATTTGTGATTTCCTGGATGCTGGTTTAATGGTTCAAAAGAAAAAAAAGAAAAGAAAGGAAAACATAATGGGATTCCGCTCCAACTGCTACACTAACAACGACAGCGGTGCATGACCAACTTAATCCGTTAACCAAGAAACAAACCAGAATCTTAAAAGAAGAAATGTACCTTTGAATCCATGAAAAACCGGAACAGAAACCATGGACAACAGGAGGAAGAGAAGAAGAATCACCACCAGAACAACGTACAAAACCCGCTTTGATGCCGGACTTTCACCTTCCATAGCCAGACGAAGAACACCAACCTCCAGCAATGAAAACCCACCACCAACAGTCCTTCATGCTACACCATGCGAAGGACCACCTAAGTGCATTCCCGCTGCCATTATCCACCCGCACACCACTTTCCCCAGAAACCAGAAACAGAGTCCAATACCACAATCATTTCCAGACACCAGAACACCCAAAAAAGGATCAGAAAAGCGGAAATGCGCAATCAAGTTTGGAGCTTCTGCAAGGGAATTGAGAGGCTTGTGAAGAAAGGAATGCTTCCAATATCCAAAGCCATCAATTGCCAAACTCAAACGTGGAACAAGAAAAAGTCTGACACCTGGTTGCTGCTTTTCAAATGCAACCCAACTTCCTTGATGAAGCAACTCGGTTGGGAATTCAATAGTTGGTTGTTTCTATCCACTTTTGTCGAAGGAAAAGAAGAAAGAAGACAGAGGCCGTGGTGGTGAAAAAATATTTTAGTGACAACAAGCTCTGGACTCTTCGTAGACAACACGAGTTCGTTTCATGCGCCGCTCTGTGGCTGCCAACTCCACCACCAACAGAGGACGCCGTTGTCCTTCCGTCGCGACCCAATTGCCATCTCAAATCTGGACGGACCCCACCGTGGATCTTTAGCTTGACGGTGGTTGGTGCCTGGTAGTTAGTGAAGAGAAAGAGAGGTTGGCTACCCTCGATTGTACCATACCATCAGATGTGGGCTCGTACGCATGACAAAACTCATCCTTCCACCGCCCAACTCAACTCTTGCAAAGTTCATCATTCAACCGCCAATGTGACTCGCTTCTTGGTTTGCATAAAAGGATGAAACTCACGAGACTCGCGCAGGAGGCCCACAAATTGCTTACTGCAAAACATTGTGAACAATCGATTCCTGAACATATATATATATATATATAAGGATTCAAATATGTTGGATGTCAAACGATTAAAAATAAAAAATTCGTCATTAGAAGTACTGTAAATTGTTGTCAAATGTATAAACCATTGTTACATTACAAACTGTTGCTAATGTTCCTGTTGTTACTGTTTAGCAACATATAACATCTAGCAATTTGAGCTTATACATATGCGTGTGTATAAAAAGTGTGTGTGTGAGAGAGAGAGAGAGAGAGAGAGAGAGAGAATGGCTAAATAAAACACCATAGCTAAAAGCTCCATCAACTACTATTCAAAACATTATAAATTGCTGCTACACAACAAACCATTGGTAGTACTTTTGCTGCATGCATGGTGCTTTTAGCAAGGGTTTAGATATTTAGTTACCCAGTGTCATCGGCAGGTAGATTTGAATATATATATATATATATATATATATATATATATATATATGCCAAAATAAGGTGGAACTCACAAGAAAAGTTGATTGCAGGTGGGTGGACTTTAGATTATTGTCTTGTGTAGTTTATATGACTAACTTTCGCATTCCACAAAGGGATCAATCCCGTGACTCCATTATTCTCTTCAATTTCTGGTGTCAATCGTAATAGAAACATTACTGGAGGTGAGCAAACTTTCAACGAATTAAAGGTATGAAAAGTTCTCGTTACTTGAACTCTTGTCCACTTTCAATTTGAATATATTATATCTCTTCCCATTTCCGAATCTTCATTAGTTTAATATCATACAAAATAAAAAGAGGCAGGTACTAGTAGTTGAGAAGCAAAGAAAAAAGTTTAGTAGTAAGACGTAGGTGAGATAAGGAGGGAGGAGGAGAAGAGTCCGAGACAATGCTACCCGCGATTTTTTGTACCTTTTACAAGTGAGGCTACAATGGGGGCCGCATTCCCCTTTCTAATGGCCAGACAAGTTGGATATGAGATGATGTATATTGTAGACACATTATGTGTTTGTTTACCTCAATTTAGAGACTGCTTATGATCTCGAATCGGAGGATATAAAGTCTGATCGCCCTGGTTGGACCTCAGATTTTAAGGTCCTTGCTACTATGTATGGATTTCAGTTGAGTCTCAAATCTAAGATCCAAAACTACCAACCATATCATTAAGCTTTTCTATATAGGTTCGAAACCAAAATTCTTACCTGCATCTGCGCTCTGGATGTTCACATATTCAAATTCAATTTTGGATCTGAATGTGAACAAAGAAAAGCATGTCTGAATCTGGCATCCGAATTCACAATCAGAATCTGATAATTGAATTCATTTCTTGAATTTGAATCCAAATTTTAAACTGAATCCAGCTGACCTTCAAAATGTAAGGGCACCAGGCGTAGGATATTTATTTAAAACAAAATTTGATCTGGAGATGAACCCAAATTTGACTGAATGTCATTTCTTAAATTCGAATCCAATCTGATTTATTAATCAGATATTAAATTATTTTTCATATTTGAGTTTTTCAAAATGGTTAGGTTGGATTTCCAATTCAAATTGGATATATTGTCATCCTTATTATCAACTATTGGACGCTGAAATGAACAAAATACCCTCAAAACTAGAACTCCTGTAAGGACAAAAATGAAAAGTTTAAGAATTTAGCTTTCCAGGAAAAGACTAAAGTGCCCTTATTCTGCCTGGTGGTGGCTTAGGTGCACACAACCCATATACACAGTAAGAGCATGGAGACATTATGGTAATTTTTTAAAAATGATTGTCCTTTTTAGTCTTCTTACTTTTCTCAACCATCTAGTCGGCCTTGGTTAGATGTTTGGGTGTCTCTATTTAACTAAAATAGTCGTTAACTCACTCGATATATATATATATATATATATATATATATATATATATGAAAAAATAGTAGCTTTGGCTTTTTATAATTACTCAGCCATCTAATCAGGACCGTTCGATCTAACATGATGGATAGTTAAGAAAAAAACAATAAGAAAAAGATGATAGACATTTTCGTCATCTAACATTAGTTCTCACATTTTTCTCTCAACCATCCATCTACATTAGATGGATGGTTTTAATTACATGACTTAGTAACTTTGGATAACCATGGTCACCATTTATATATATATACACACAAGTAAAAACCAGGCCACTTGGGTAAGGGACACAAACCAGACTTATTAAAATCAATTATTAAAATTTTTTTTTTTGAAATATGACCTTATAGATATGATCTTCAAAGTGACTTGATGAGAAACATATATTAAGTTAGTTGTTTTCTTATTTAAATAATGTTTTTTAATAGTAAAAAAATGAATGAATTTTATAACTTCAAAATTTTGATAATATAAAAATCATTTTTTTGACAAAAATGACTTGAACCAATGTATGATTTATATTAAATTAGTGTTTATAAACACATTAGAAGGTTCATATTTAGTTTAAAGTACCTTTTAACATAGAGGACCGGTTTTAATCCCTTACTGAAGTAGTTTGCTGCCTACTAGAGAGAGAGCACTAAGGGGGAGTAAAACGAAAAAATTACCGAACACTTTCAAAATGTGCACATATTACAAACAGGTATAACATTTTCAAAATTTGCACATATTACAAATAGGAAAGTTCTTTTCAAAAAAATTAGCGTATTTTCTTTTATATTTAATTAAAATTAAATTACTATAACATGCACAAATATTTACCATGTCATAACAAATTCAATTAATTTCATAGGTAATTTTGTTTCACCTTAGGCTAACTTCTCCACACACTTCAAATAAGAATGTGATTTTCACCATCCTCAAATAATTAAACTTTATATAAAGCGACCGAATCCCTACGGCCAGACGGCTATCTAGCCTCTCACACACATCTTGAGAGGCTGGCTTTCTAGAGAGCTATTTCAGCATTTCATTTTTTATAAATTGGCAATTCAGAGAAAAAGTTCACCTCTCTTGTTTTTTTTTCTTTCAATAGTTAATTTAGAAAATTAAATAGTTAATTTAGAAAAAGAAATTCAAATGCTGAGATGGTTTCTTTTGAACTTTTGACTCAAGGGTCTACTGAGGGCTGCACAACGAGTCGAGCCAACTCAGGTTTGACTCGAATTCACTCGAAAAAGCTCAGCTCGAGTTCGACTCATTTATAAACGAGTCATGAATCTAAGAACTCAGGAGTCAAACTCGGAAAACTCGGATCAATAGATGACTGAGTTAGCGAGTTGACCAAGGTCAGGGTTAGCGAGTTGACCAAGGTCAGGTCGTAAATTTTATACTGTATTTTTACTTTAATTTTGTAGTGTAATCTACTGGCTCCCTACTCAGCATAGAACAATACGATTTTGGTTATGATTTGTGGACAACACTCCAACCAATATAATTTTCACGTAAATGAACAAGAAAATTAGTGTGGATCGAAATGGTAGAGGTAACATAAAAGTTGGGTTTTTATTTTTAATTTTCTTTTTTTTTTTGGTTTTTATCTAGGCTTAAGTGTCAGACATACAACAGAATTATATTGTCTGCATGTCGGATTTTAAAAAGCAAGGATTGTGAATAGAATGAGATACATAAATCATTTTTGTTCATATGACCACATTTAATTATAGCAACTTAGAAGATCAAAGATTGGCAATCAAATCAACCATATAAATCACGTTTACCCCACATGTAGTTAAAGCAACTTAAAGCTAGGAGTCAACTGTACAAATGACGTTTATATGGCCACATTTGATTAAACAATTCTAAAGTAGAAAACAACTATGTAAATCACGTCTATATGGCTACATTTAATAATGTCTAGAAATCCTTGCTTGCAGGCATTTTTTAGTTAAAAGTTTAAATACATACTACATAATCTTTATTCACCTGATGTGGCACTCACTTTCACTGACAATGTCAAAAGAAGCCCCAGGTTCAGTCACAAGGAGTAGAAGAGGTATTTTATCCTACCGCTCAGATAAGAACTAAAGCTTCCACTCAACCTCTAGTCTCTCCGTCAGGTACAAGGCCTATATTTAGTGCCTCGTGGGTGCTCACCCCTACCATGCTTCAACTTGCATGTTAGGTAAGTAAAGATGTGATGTGGTGAAAATAAAAAATGAAAACTGGCCTCAGTTTAGGTAATGTCTTGTTAAAACACATTAATCTTTACACCTTTTAATCTTCTTTTTAACATAAGTTCATCTTTTCACAATTAAGCTAGAGCACTTTGTGTGTTATGCAGCTAATGCAGGGAACCTGTATTCCTACAGTTTAACTCTAGAGAGAGACATTTTTATCATTTTAAAGGAGCATTTTTCTTTTTCATTTTACTTTTGCCCTTACAAGCGAGATCCTCACATTTTCACAGCAAGGGCATTTTGGTCATTTTCAGCTCCCAACACACGGCCCCTGTTGGCAGCCTTATAAGGCCGACAATAACAAAAAACTAGGCCCTTGTTTAAAGCATAAAAATCATATTTGAAATGATGGGTAATCTAAAGTATGGTTTGAGAAGGCTTCAATTATGATAATATGGTACTTAAAACATCCAATAATAATGCTGAATGGGGCCGTTTCAATGGAACGTCCCAAGTAACATGAGGAGCAGTAATGTTTTAGACGGCACAGAGAAAAGGATCCCGGAAATCAAGGTGCAGAACGGCCTGGACGAGACAGAGGACGAAGAACCAAGGGAACCCCAGACGAAGGCCTCAATGTAAGGACGATGGCCGGAGAGTGAGAATAATTGTGCGAGAGAGACCACGAGAAGCTGGACAGTATCATGGACAGAACGATCTTGTACTCCATCTTGAACAGGTTTTGGCCCACACAGGTCCTGGCTCCGAGCCCGAAGGGCACGAACCCGAGCCTGTGCTTGCACGCCGACGACGGGCCGTCCTTGAACCTCTCTGGCCTGAACTCGTTGACATCTTCCCCCCATAAGCATGGGTCATGGTTTAAACCCACTATGTCGAACCAGATATTCGTCCCTTTGGGGATCACCAATTCTCCGACTTGCATCTCTTTCCTCGCTTGCCTTTGCGCATTCGGCGCCGGACTGTACAGCCTCAGCACCTCGTTCATCACCCATGTCATCTTCAAATATTATATCACTAACATTAGATCAGTATATATATATAGATATATTAAAGAGAGAGAGAGAGAGAGAGAGAGAGAACTTGCAGTTGAAGTAGTACCTTTTGTAGATGAGGGATTACGTTGGCATCAATAGGCTGTCCTCCGGTGACCTCCATAACCTCTTCCCTGAGAGACTGTTGCCATTCAGGGTGCAAGGCCAAGAGGAACAAGGTCCAGGTGAGTGCCAGTGCCGTGGTTTCGTGCCCACCGAAGATGAAGGTCTTGCACTCGTCTACCAGGTCCTGCTCGGAGAGCTCCTTCCCATGACGCGAGTCGCCGGCGGCTCTCTTCTGGTCCTGCTGAAGAAGGCCCAGCAGGTCGTCGTACAGGCTGTGGCCTCCGGCTCTTGGCGTCTCTATCACCGAGAGAATCCGCCGGTCGATGTCCTTCCCCAGCCTTTGGATTCTCGTGGACTGCTTGGGGTTGAAAAGGTTGCCGAACGGGACACCGACGAGCCTTTGGTTGCGGAACAGCACGCTCTGCACCGAGCTCATCTCCTCGAACACTTCTTTCACTTGTTGGTAGCTCTGGCCGAAGGTGATTTTTGCTATGACATTGGCCGTAGCTCTAACCAGGTCCTTCTCAACGTCGATCTCAGCAGTAGCTGCATCCTTCGTTTGGTCTTCCCAGTTTTGCAGCATATCGCTAGCGGAGTCTATTATTACACCGGCCAACTTCTGCACGTAAAAAGAAAGTCAACAGATGTCTAAGTTAAAGTGCTCAGGCAAGGGAATCAATGGCGTTTGGTGATTGCATTGATGATGACGGTGATGGTGATGATGATATATAAAAGAGAGAGAGAGAGAGAGAGAGAGAGAGAGGGGACAGTACCTTGAGATTAGATGGGAAGAAAGCAGGTGAGAGGGTGTGCCTACGGTGAGACCAATTGTCCCCGTCCAGCATAAGCAAGCCATTGCCAAACAGGGATTGCCTGTCCGTTCTGAAAACAGATGGCTTGCCCCAACTCATGCTTCGATGATCACCCGCTGATATCATCTGCTTTATCAACTCTGGCTCCGCTACGTACAAGAACGGCTCCGTGCCTATCCAGTACACGAAAACCTTTCCTGAAAAGAGAAGGAAAGAGAATTAAACAAAAAGGAACAATTACACGAGTATTACAATATGAAATATTTTGAGTATTTGGCCAACATGCGTCTTCATTTTTTGGGAGCAACAAAAGAGAAGCAGAAGGAAACAAGTCATTGTTCATTTTCCATCGAGTTGGTAATCTAAGAATGCCAATGAAATTCACTGAGACCCTTTATTCAAGTTTCGATTCTATGCGTTTTGATGCCTAAGCTTAATTTCGCTTCATCTTTGTTCTCCTAAGCCTTTGTTGTTCGAGCTCACCTTCAATTTAAATAGAACTCGCAAGTGGTAGAAGCTCATACATCTCAAGTTATCCATTAAATTGCACAACATTTGTGCAATTACATTTCAGAAATCAAATGTTAATGTAAGTCTTTAGCCGCCTATAATTCATGATGAGGGTTATCAACTAAGTGAGTACTGAAAAAAAAAAAACAAAGAAGAAAAAAAAAAGATGAAGGGTACTGTAACTCTGTAAGTAGGTGACGTGAATTAGATGACCAAGTGAGTGAAATGTTTCATTTCCATGCTAATGAAAATGACCTAAGAGTTCATGAACTTGCTTCCAGGACGTATTACCAAACACTTGGAAAGATCTAAGTTACTGAAACTGAAAAAAGATCTTCATCTCAAGCTCATGGGGAATTAGGAATATTAGACAGATGGTGCACACAATGGTGCTGCTGCTATGCTGAACTTACCAAATGCTTTCCGCCACTCCGCAAAGTGAGGGAAGAGCAAGGGATGAATGTCATGGGTTATTAGGGACATTGGGGAGCCATGGACGACTGTGCTGCGGGCAAGCTTCCTCATGGTCGAGATATTACCGAGAGGGAAAGATGGTGATGGCCCTCTCAGCCCATTCCTCTCGAGAACTCTCCTCACTATCAAAGGACGAACAAAACACCTATAGAGGACAGCGCCACAAACGCAGAGGAGGAAGCAAACAGGAGCCATGATAAGGCTCAGAATCTGCACGAATTCCATCTCCACAAGCTTTTTTACAGACTCCAAAGATTACTAACTCTTTTGTGTGTCGTCTACACTGCACCACAGGAATGCATAGAAGCTGAGTATTTATAGAGAGAAAAGGAGGCGTAATGACTTCGGAAAGTACACACATGGGCAGATTTGGAGCGGAGGAATTTGACCACCGGCCGTTTCCAGAGGCGACACTGTGGGGGCAAAGACAGGCGTCTCCTGGTCTGTTTGTTCATATGGTTACTGTGTGAACGTGTCCGGATCTAATGTCTGTCAAAGACTCACTTATTCATTCTCAATATTTGGTCTCGGAGTTCACTTCGAGCCCGAGGTTCTGAAGTGAGTCCGAATCTGGGCAGCTCTAGGGCTTTCAGCATTGCATGCATGCATTGGAATTAGGATTTTTTTCGATTCCGGATTTGGATTTGGACATGGGAGAAGAACAACATATCTGAGTCTCAATAACTTTTGATCCTGCTGTCCAAAGTTGAGTATATGATAAATGACTAAAATGCCCCTGAACTGTAAAAAAAGAAAAAAGAAAAGAAAAATTGAAAAGTAAGCTGGTTCGGGTCCACATTCAAAAAGTGTTTCTTGATTACATCTGCTTTAAATTCAATATTTAAAGCAGATACATAAAATAATAACATATTGTGACAGGTTGCCAAACACCTTTAAATGAACCAGTTCAAGCCAAGGCAATATAGGTTGCAAATGGGTCGGATTTGGTAGAGGGGTGTCAGTATGTTTTTTTGGCTACTTTGTATCAATTCTGATAGGCCACGCTTTATCTTATAAATAGTTCCAACTTCCAGTCTCCAGTTTGTCCTACACTTTTGGCTAATATTTTCATAAACCTTTTAGTCAATAAATTTCAGAATGATAGTTAACGTGGTGGCGCGTTTGAATTTACATTTATTTGGCTCCCAAACGCATGGAAAGAAATGCAATATTCCAGATCCAAATGTATGCGGTGGTCATGTGGTAGTCATGTTAGTTAGTTAAATGTGATTGTCATAAGTGAAAGTTGGTAGGTAGCCAGTCGCCATCTAGGATGTTTGTTGCATCAACTTTTTCTGTTAAAAAAAAAACCACTGACATGAAAGTTGAAGCATAGCAGAATCGCCACCTTAAAACATGATGGTCGTAGGCGAAGAGTGGTAGACAACCAGTTGCCGTCTCGAATGCTTGTGACATCAGCTTTTTTGCGATGCAAAAGGAGACCACATAATAGAGTCACCACCTTAAAACACCGAAAGCAGAATTACTACCTTAAAAAATGGCATGAAAGGTAGAACCTTCTTTTTTGTGCTGCAAAAGGAGACCACGAAGTCAAAGTTGAAGCATAGCAAAATCACTACCCTAAACCACCAAAAGGAGGTTTAGTACCCTAAAAAATGGCAGAAAAGGTAGAGCCTTCTTTTTTGTGCTAAAAAATGAGACCACCGACATGAAGGTTGAAGCATATAAGAATTGACACCTTCAAACACCGAAAGCGCAATTAGTATCCTAAGAAATGACAGAAAAGTTAGAGCCTTCGACCCTCACGTTGAACATATGACCCTACCATACACTTTCTCTATATGTGATATCATATTTAATTACATTCCTTGATGGAGACCCCTACATGTGATATCATATTTAATTACATTCGTTGATTGAGGCCCCTGAAGTTGCAACGCTAAAATTTATGCTCTCCTGAATCCTTATTTCTTCCTTTTGCTTACTGCGTGGTTGTTGCTGGAGATTTCAGTGTTATTTCGTCCATAATCAAACATTAAAGCCAAAAACAATGGCTTTTAAGTTGGTGCATCGCCATGTTATTAGTTAATATAGCTCCATATAGTAGGACAATACATGGCGTTTTTTTTTTAAAAAAATTCTTAAGTCGATCTAAAGCATTTTGAATTAATTTTTACAATCATAAAATAAAGAAGGCAATAATGTTTTCTACAAAATTGGCTACAAGGGCTAGTGGGTGCTCGCTTCCAAACGATTGTGTGTGATTAAAAATCAAATCATGGTTTTATGAAAACCAAGTTTTCAAAAAGTCGGATTAAATAGGATGTGTGGATGACAAGATAAAATCTTGGAGAAAGAAAAAGATAAAAGACAAATTTTGGTGAAAAGATGGGGAAGTAGGTCTTTAAAGCCCTTTATAAAAACCAAGTTTGTTGGAACTGGATTTTATAAGATCTAGTTTTGATTTCAAAGCAAACCTCAATTTTGAACCAAAAGTTCAATTTTGAGCTGCCATCCAATTATTTTTCATTCTTTCTTTTAATTTTTCTTGAATTCAAAAGTGATTTTGAAAAGACATATTATCCATTGTTATCATGTCCGCTACCAATAAATGAAACCAATAATTTCAAATGGACGTTCACACCACCTTTCCTTTTTTTTTTATTCATTCTGATCCACTTCTTAATTGAAAATGAAAAACGTCGGTTTTCGGTTGCCGCACTAAAAAAAACGTTAATTTTACCGACGGTTAAAACGGCTAGTAAAATTCCAAAACCGTCAGTAAACCGTTTACCGAAGGCAGGAGCGTCGATATAGATAGAGCATCGCTGAAGCTTTCAGTGATGGCCTTTCAAATCGTCAGTATATGGAACGCTTACACTGACGGAGACCTGTGTCAGTAAAAACTTTTTGCTATCAAAGAAATTCAGAAAAGTGTAAGCCAGTTTTGAAGCCGATTGTGGATCAAAGGAAGAAGGGTTTGATGAGCGCATAAGAACAAGAAATTCCGAGATGTTAGGAACAAGAAGCTGCACCACAAAGAAAGCATTGCTCATGGTTAATTTAAAATGGCTGCAATTAACATTCTAAGTTTAAAAAAAAAAGGCAAATTTATAATCACCATTAAACATTAGTGAAGTTAAAATCTTTTCCATCTGTTCCAAAGTGTTTAATAGAACAACATTGTATTCCTAACATACATGATCCAAAAAAATGCTAGATTCTTTTACTATGAAATATAATACGATTATAGATGTAATCTAGAATAAGATCAATACAAATTGTCAATGTTTTCAGGAATAAGAATACTGCATTTCCCCAACATACATTATAGGAATCTTTGTTCCAAAAACACAATACTCTCCTTTTCAATCATCGACAACCAGATGGACCTCCTTATCAACATTTTCAAAGAGATTAACATGTTTTGCATTCTATCTTTGAGTAAAACATGCATATTTGCCAAGTTTTATTCATGCAAAGTCTGTTTGATTTATATCGCGAAAACTGCAAATGTCTTACAAAATCATGCATCTTTTTTCCAACATGAGCAGTTGACAGTGAAATCTGACTTATTTTCTCATCTAACAACAGCAGGAAAAGAAGATTTTTGGCTTCCACTTGTTCGATAATTAAGAAGGGCTTCAGTTTAAAAGCCTTTGACCACCGAGTAGAAAATTCCATCTTTGCTGCGCCTTTCCGCACTTTGAAAAGAACCGAAGATCTTGGCGCCACCTGGGCGTAGTAGGGGACGATAAAAAGGTCTTTTAGAAAGTTATATTGGCCGTTTAAACATGTCTCGAATATATCGGCTAATTTAGCCTCTGTCTGTCTCTTCGACAAATAATAAATACAGTTTTTTCTTTTGAATTTACAAGTGCTTTAAAATCGCTGATTCAAGCTGCGGCCGAAACGAAGACTATTTGATGATAAGCACGTTTTTTAGCTGAAACTTTATGCTCAAGCAGTTGGACAATTCAATTTGATATGGGACAAGAAAACGCAATGAAACCTTCTTGACATGAGTAACACGCTTTATGCATGGGCCAAGGGAATGAAAAAAAGAAAAACTTTGTCAACTTAGATAAATAAATAATATATATATATATATATATATATATATATATATATATATATATATATATATATATATATATATATCTATATATATATATATATATATATAATCTAAAATGGGGTAGGTAAGGTAGGACACTTTTTGAGTACAGACATTTTTTTCTCTTTATAATCATATCTACTAGGTGTCAGATGTTGTCGAATGATTAGCATTTAGGGCATAGGTGGATTATGATGGTTTTATGGATAATTTATGTTTATTTTACTAATATTTTTTTTTAATTGTATTCATCCGATAACTATATTATGCGCACAGACACACACATGCCAATCCCTACAATCAATGAAATTGATTCTTCTGGTTTCTTTTGCAAGATGCAATATTTGGAACGAGCATTTTATGGTCGAAACTAAGGTTGAGCATTGGGCCAAACCGGTTCAAGGTTATGCAAAACTGGGCTTGAGCTGGCCTGAAGATCTTGTCGGCAGTTCAAGCCCCCCCCCCCACTTAGGTGTTGGGTTAAGTCCAACCATCAATTTTATACCCGTCAAATACTCGTTTGATATCTACTTATATTTGAAACTCTCAATATTTCATATTTTAATATTTCAAAAACCCTTAGCCATGTGCTAAGAATTTTTAAGGGTGTCATTGGCAAGACATGAAAAGTTTCTAAGGGTGCCATCGACGACACATAAAGAGTTTGTAAATAAGTAATCGGTTGTGCACCAAAAATTTTTAAATTGGTTGATTGCTAGTGTCATATAATAAGGAATATATATATATATATATATATATATATATATATATATATATATATATATATATTGTGTCGAGTTGAGCCCCCAATTCCTGATTCAAGCCAGTTTGACATGACAATTTTTTTAATTGAATCGGCCCAAGTGTTAAATAACCAGTCTAAACTCGGCCCATCATGGGTAGGGTGTCCAACTACTCATCCGGTACCCAGTCCATTGCCCACCCGTATTGGGAGCTGGTAGAGAAAAATGAAATATAGGTGATTTGGTAATTTGTTAAAAGAAAAAAGTCTTTTATAGTCTTTTTACTTTTTTTTTTTATTTTTATGTTTTGTCTTTATAAAAGGTTTTTTTTTAATGTGAACTAAGGATATTAACCATACTGCGCACAAAAATTCATGCACCAAGGCTTGCCCTTTGATGGGTCTCCCATTGCTGCATTGTTGAAAAGACTGGATGTATACAGGAATTAAAGTGCAGCGAATCTTGATTGACTGAATATAAACCAATTTGGGCAAATGATGGGGTGGCCGGAGAAAAGTGGTGTTTTGTATTTGGTAATTGTCAAACAAGCTGGTCACCTTGAATAGAATCAAGGTCTAGGAATATCTTTATTGATGAGGCTAGAATTATGGAATTTTAAAACTAAAATTCTCATTTCTGATGAAACGATAAAACAAAAAATTTTGATTATGCAGTCATAGACTCATTCTTGAATCAAAATTCTGGAATTGTAATTTTATCTTAACAAGTGGAATTATGATTTGCATGCCAGATGGTTTTAATTCAGCAATTCTAGAATTTTAACTCACTTTTTATCAAACACATCATTTTCAATTTTGAAATCAAAATTCTAGTCCCTCAAACACAACTATCAAAAACTAGAATTGGAATTTTCTTTCAAATTCCAATTCAAGATAGAATTTTGTTTCTAGAACTTAAATTTTAGAATCAAAGTTCAAGGCCGTCAAATGCCCCATTAGTCTGTACATACCTAGCTTCTAAATGACATGAAGACTCGAGCCCTCACCTTAGGCGTAGGGCTTAGTCTCAGTTGACCCTTCCTAAGTTTCTCTTTGTATTGTTTTGTTCTTGTTTTACACAGATGTAGCGTTATTCTTTGTTGAATAAAAGGAGGGGAGCCTAACAGTGAACTCACCTAATAGTGAGAACATGCTAATCTATGAGCACTTGGATAAAAATTAAGCATGTAGTTTTCTCTTCTCCTTTTAACTATATTAATTGACAACAGCTAGCATGGTAGGCATGGACTTCAAGACTCCACCAAATGACGCTTCCTGTTCTATCTTCTTTGGAGAAAAAGGTGAACACTAATGGCGCTGTCGTTGATTGGGGCCGACCACTAACTTTAGTAGTCGACCACCCGCAAGGCGAGGGGCAGAGGGAAAGGAGGCCGCAGGGGCCTTGGCCCTTACCTCAGATTTTAACAACTTTAAAAATTTATATGTAAATCTAAAAAATTTTAGTTTAATATATGTAAAACATTTAAATTTTTTTATTGCGGCCCCCTGTTAAAATTTTGAAACTACAATTTGACCTCTGCGACAAAAAATTCCAAGCTCCGCCCCTGCGCAAGGCCACCACATGGCTTTAGATGGGCATCAACAGTTTTTTGGGGGGTTCATTTTCTTCTAGGAAAATATACTTTTTCATTTTTCTCAACTTAATGTCATACTAATGCATGGCATGTTTTCGGTTCAATTCTCGTGGGTGTTTCTCATGTAGACAATCAACAATATCATACATTCCACTCATGATAATAAGGATACTTTTTCACTTTTCTCAAGTTTGTCAGCCGTGAAAGATGTACCATAACTGGCCGACTTGAGTGTCTCACAAGCACAGATTTTCAGTTCAATTCCAGTGCGCTTCTTGTCTTAGATCATAAACAGTAACATGTGTGATGCTCGAGTTGAAATGTGTATTATATGATCACTCAAGTCTCAAAGCAGCTCATAGGACGGAAGGAATGTAAGGTGACTATGCCTCTCGCAAACCGCCACCTTTTTCCAAGTTTGTCGAGGTCTCTTCTTTTCTCGTCTCTTTTGTTAGAGGATTGTTTCGGTTATTTGGTAGCATTGAATCTATATTGATAGAAAGTAGGTAAGATTGGCATGCAACTAATTTAGCTCGGCTACAGCTCAGTTGTATAAGCCATATTGGCTTCATGTTCTACGTCAAAGATAGACAACATGTACATGTTTGTATGAGCATATGCAAGTGGTAAGCAGATCAAATGTTCAAATGTAGGTGTTTGTATGAGTATATACAAAGTAGTAAGCAACTGCCAAACACAAAAACATGTGGGTCGAACGGGAAGGTCCCCCGAGTAGTGTTTGGGAGCAAACATTCAAACCTGGTGTTTAATATGAACGGATCATGATGCACATTTTATGTAAAGATAGCAAGCCAATTTGTATTGTTAGTAGTCAATGGCGTCTATGATTCAGTAGCGAGATGCGTCATTGACTACGTAGTTGAAGGGAAATTGAAGAATATGTGCTTATACATGATAAAAACATTGCAACTTGAAAAGAAAGGACAAGTGATATTCATAACGAAGAAAAAACCAAGGGAAAAGAAAACAAGGAAAAGCCAATATAATGTTCTTTATA
The DNA here is from genome assembly GCF_008831285.2 of Nymphaea colorata. NCBI lineage: Eukaryota > Viridiplantae > Streptophyta > Magnoliopsida > Nymphaeales > Nymphaeaceae > Nymphaea > Nymphaea colorata. Next base: position 27,029,596 of record NC_045138.2, read on the forward strand.
TTAATTTCCAAATGGAAAAGGGACAAGCCAGTGAAGTGGGAAGCCCACATGCCAAAGGGAACGCGTGAATGTTTGAAAGCGTATGTGATCAGCCCATAAAGTACAACGTCCCCACAAACACTGGATTCTAATCCAGGATATCCAGCGCTAAATTGGGATTTTTCATCCCATGATTTTGGAGTTAAAAATCCCTCTATGCTAAACATGATTTTTTTTTTTGGAATGGGATTGCAAATTCCTGTTCAATTGATTCCAGATTTAAAATCCTGAGATTTTGGTCTTAGATTTTTATCCTGGTGCTGCCAATTCCCAATTAATGACAAACATGCGTTTCTAAGAGTAGTTACGAACTATAGTGACAGAATAAAAGTAAATTAGAGATTCATTTCTGCTGAGAGATAGGCCCTCCCAAAGCCATTGTTACAAAGAATTGAAGGAAATATGATATCATTACAAACACACATAGAAGCTAAAATCAGCAGCAAAAAAATACATCCCTCTCAATTCTTCTTGGAAAGAATAAAAGTAAATTAAACAACTATGCTGGTGCAACATGTGGGTAAGGCTGGGCATCGGTACCGGGTACCCGGCACGACTCATGCTAAAAAATTAAGCACCACGCTGACCCACATTGGCTCGACTAATTATCATTCAATCCAATAAGTTAATTTTAATATTTTTTATTAATATATACATAGATAATGATATATACTATGATTAATTTTTTTATACATATTATTTTATATTTAAAATATATTTTTAAAATGTTGTGCTGTACGCTAATGAAGTCAAGGCGCCTTCTTTACCACAGTCAAGGCGCCTTCTTTACCACTTTTGGGAGCTGAAAGTTGGCACAATTAATTTATTAGGCTGGCAAAAGTCTTCGTTCTGAGGCCACTTTTAAAGGCTCGAAGCCAACTATCGATAGTCAAAGCAATTTGCTTTGAACGTTATATATATATATATATATATATATATATATAGAGAGAGAGAGAGAGAGAGAGAGAGATCCCCTAGCTAAAGTAACAAAAATTTGGAACAAGAAATCCCTTAGCTAAAGTAACAAACCGTAAGACAGAAGCAAAAGAGGAAATATACAATACAACTTACAGAAAAAACAAAATAAGAGTGGAAGGACAGAGCGGCAACATCACTCAGCCGCAGAAAAAGGACGACACCACAGCTGAATGGCAAAATGAACATCTCCCTGTACAAGACGAGCTACAGACTCTGGCGAAGAGAAGGTGCCCCTGAAGACCCTGTTGTTGCGCTTCTCCCAAATGTGCCACCAAACTGAAAGGCGTCACAACCTCCAAACACGACCCCAAAAAACAACCAAGTTGGGAGAAGAACAGAAAAAGAAAAGAAGACGAATGGAAGGTGAGTCTGTAAGGCTATTAACAAGGGAATGTCAGGCAGAGGCAAAAATATTAAAGAAGAAAGGACAAGATGTCAAAAGGTGGACCCGAGACTCAGCCGCGGTGAGACAGATGAGACACTGGTTAGCTAAACTGATGTCAGTGCGCTGTAAGTGGTCAAAAGTGTTGATGTGGCCAGCAAGAAAAAGCTAAACAAAAGCAATGACACAAAGAGAGGGGCCATGAGACCAAAGGGATCGGGTTGAGAGCAATGTCACAGAAGAATCAAAAGAAGCCAGGAAGTAAAAAGAAAAGGTAAAACTCCGGGAAGGTGAAAGAGGCCAAGAAGAAGGTGTAAATGATGGAAGGTCAGCAAAACAAAGGAAAAGATGAAGGGCGGAAAGCAGGTCGCACCAAAAGTGAGAGGGAGAGATGTGAGAGATGGAATTACTCCAAACAGTAGGGGAAGACATGCCAAATTTGGAGCAAATGAATAGGGTGATGAGAGAGTGTTCAGTTGCCAGACGCCACCACCAAGAACACAGAGAAGACTCACAAGCTCGACTAAGGTTGGTAGCCCCAGCACCCCTAAGAAGACGCGGAAAGACAACCATATCCCAGCGCGCAAGGCGATCTAAAGGCCGATCATCAACCCAGATGAAATTACGAATGATTCTGTCAAACCTATTCAGAACAGCCACAAGAGGTCGAAAGACTGCCAGAACATGGTGGGGGACAGACGCACGGTAGTGTTTAGCAAGAGTAATACAACCTGAGAGAGAAAACAGTTTTTCTTGCCAACACTGAAAGCGATTAACAAGTTTCTGCTCCACTTCATCCCAATAGGAGGATGCAAGAGGCGACAACGTAATTTGAAAACCTAAATAATCCATAGGCAGGCCAGCAGCCTTACACCCAAAGCAAGCTTCTGCAAGAAGTATCATGGCCGGATCTGCGTAGATCAGGAAAATGTGACACTTAGAAGAATTAATAGAAAGACCCGAGGTGAGCTCAAAAACCCGAAGGATGAGCCAAGTTCTCACAATCTATTGGCAAGAAGCAGTGCCAAACAAGAGAAAGTCGTCAGCGAGCGAGAGAGAGAGAGAGAAGGGCCCATAAATATTTGTAGAAAAATTTGAAGGAGAATTTCAGCCTAAGTCATGCAACCAACCATCTTAAGCATTTAAAATTCAGACCTCCTAACAGGAAGTTAGAAAAACACAAGTTAACAAACACGGGACCGTCACATGTTGGACCTAAGTTATTATTATGAACATCCATATCTGTTGGCATCGCTTCAATAGCGTATCATATATTCTCGTCCTTCTGTGAAAGCATATTACAAGAGATTATTTAAAGTGCCACTCAAAACTGATTAGAGACATGTTCAACTCCAAAGTTGGTGAAGTTATATCCGTGTGTGACTACATGTCACACACAAGTTCGTCGGACGCATGGTCCACCGCATCCAAAATTCTTGATATGGTGAGCAAACCATGAATATCACGTTGCTAAAATAATTTAAAATTTCCACCACCTATACATATTTTGGCATTTGCGATCAGTGCCAATGTGAGAGTGATCAACCCGGTTAAGGAAGTGATTTCGCAGACGATTAGATGTCGCCGGGATTCTATGTCCCTGATGTGGGCCGGATCATGTCGGGATTTTATGTCCCTGCTTTGGCCCGTCGGATATCTCCTGCGTTTTCAGACACAGATCTAAGATATTCAAATAAAGTTTCTTGTCCGATTCCTTTCCGTTTTTTTGCCTCTTGACAAACGAAGCGTCCTTGGTTTCATGTGAGATTTCTAAAAGCATGTCTGGTTTATTTCTTTTTGGAAGAAACAATTCCCCACAAAGAATGAATCCCTTTCATCTGCACAATTAAAGAGGAGAGATCTCCTTGGTTTGTTTAACCATCTACGCGACGCTTCATCCTCAGGGAGGAACATTTTGCAATTACCATCTTCAATTATCTTTTAGAGGATGCTTGGTAGGAAGAACAATTTTTACTCCAGTAAAAATTACTCGTGGAGGACGATGGCTCATCAAACACGATTAGATTCACCTCCCGTACTGTTGTTGGTATCAAAACGAAGGAAGAAAAAGTTGGCTTGGCTCCAGGAAGGTGCAACTTTTTTTCCTTGGTCGATGTCATTCAGACTTGAGTTACTGTAATATTGTTGTCTATGAACAGGTCGAAGTGAGTATTCCAATGACAAGCTGTGGTTCTTAGAGAGTGCTTTAGATATTGTGAACGAATACAACATGTTCGTTTCTGGGCATAACTTCTTCGGTGGTCCGAAGCCAAACTAAGATAGTTTTCTTCGCTTGCAACTTAGACCTTCAATACGATATGTTTATATAGTTAATGGCTGTTCCCCTTTCTTCACGTATATTTTAACATTTGTTCTCTGCACCATAATTACTGTTCCACAGCTTAATCTGTTGCCTCCTTTCTTGTAACCGATCTCGAGTTTCATGGAGAAGATCAACAGTCGCCGACTCTTGGCGAGGCCGGACAGCCTCTTTGTGATCATGCTAAACGGATTCTTCTTTATGTTGATTATCATTTGCATGGCTGGACTGACGTCAGTTACCACTGCAAAATTATCGCCACCCTCATAGACATGGCCCTGCAGCGTCGGCGGAGGTGGCAGAATAATAGGCTGGGCTGGTGGACCATCAGTTGCTTTTTGAGCACAGGAATGAGGATTTAACTGTACATCCTAATTCGCTTATTCGTTACAAGTCATTGTTATTATTTTTGATGAAAATGGTCGAGAATACAAGATCCATTTGCATTTTTCAACCAGCGTTTGACACGCCTCGGTTTTACCTCACTAGCTGTGTCATCACACCAAGCCCAGAGATACAATATCCATAAAAAAAATAGCAAGTTAACTTGGGATCTAAATTTATCGTAATTTTGGAAATTTATATATTATATTGGAATAAAAGAACAGTTAACAAATAAAGAGCCCTTACCAGTCGAATTAGATACAGTGTGGTGCCCATTGTATGGATTCGAGTCATGAGAACAGGGCCCTCATTGGTCACCACAGCAACTAGGGATCTGGAAGGGGCTAATGTAACTCTCTCTCTCTAGTTTGTTCTTGTATTTAGAGGACTTCTTATCTCCAAAAGTATTATCATTTTATTGGCTCTCTCTCTCTTTCTCTTTGTCTTTTTCATGCCTTGACATGAACACTGGAGAGAAATTAAAGAATCACAGATATCAGTGTGCCTCCTGAACAAAGTATGGCATCAAACGAGGACGAAGAGCAAGTCCACCGCGAGGACCATGGGCCAAGTTGATCTGAAGGCAACGGGAAGCTAGCAAGTGAATGATCACAAATACCATGTGGAACAGTGTATGTTGTAGTCCAGTTGATGCATATCCTTTGAAGGAATGGAGTTCACAGCTCCTGGACCAATCTGTACCTAGAATTTATCCCTTTTTACTGGAATTAGGATATGTGATTCTACAATTATTTAAATAGGAAACCTTACGAGTTACTTCATTTTAAAATCACAGCTTTGGGAATGCGCCGATGGACCTTTGCACAGCGCATTGAGGAGCTTAAGGTTCGGTGGTAGGGACTGGCCCCAACAAATAAATTATTAGTATTTGGCGTTTGAATTGGGAGATGAACAATTGCATTAGATGCAGTCCTGCGGAGAAAAAGGTAAGAATGACCAGCGAGTAAAACCCACTGCTCCGAATCTTTTAACTCGCATGACTTCAAACAAATGGAGAGATATGAAGATCACGGCAATGCCATGTAGTCCAAACATTGTTCTAGCATTTTATAGGGCACAACTCTGCCGGCCATGCTTGACTGCAGGTTCGTGAAGTTCAGAGGACCTTTACTTTCAGAACTCAAAAGAGCCTACAGGACAGTCTACTTTTATACTATTGGGAGCGCGACTGTAAGCATTCCCTTAAAATTGATCGACGAAAGGGAATTCAAATTGCTTTCGGCTTGTGGTATGTTGAGCAGAGATACTATTTCGAAACTCTATTCTGATGACAATTTACTTCCTCTAACAAATACAGGAACTATAGATGCCATTGCAATTACAGAAGGAGATGAAAGGAAGAAATGCCTTCTCTCCTTTCACCCAAAAACAGAAGAAAAGAATTTAATCATGCCCATACTGCAAGGAGCGACATAAGACTCGCACCAAGGAAGAGAGTGAAGTAAGACAAAATTTGTAACCGGGTGTTGCAGCTCATTTTCTTGCTCAAAAAATCCGCAGCTATCAGATCTACCAGTGCCATGTAGATCAAAATGCCTGCCGAAACCGAATCCAAGATCCCTTCCACAACTAGTGCCCTAGGACTGTTAGGGTTGTAAAAGGATGACAGCCCTATGCCGATACTGATCCCCGCTGGAGTTGTGATTGCGAAGAAGCAAGCCATGATTGTAGCAGACAATGTATTGAACTGAGCCTGCAGATACAAATTTAGTTAAGTTTCCTGCACCATTTTGCTCTAAGAAAAGGAAAAAACAAAGCATATCAAACGGTGATATGAAGCAGCATAGTTTACACTACAGCAGTGATCCTTTCTTCTTTTCCTCTTCATTACAATTTCAACAAACATAAGAGGAAACTTACTAATGACATCAGACTTGGATGATTCAAGAAGAGAGAACACTTCGGCAGATTGCCAAAGAAAATTAGGTGGGAGCTGTATATACCTATGGATCCCCACTACCAAACTAAGTCGGCATGATGAGAGAAAAGGAGACAGCTCAGGCAGTAGAAACCTGACACATTTCCCAAAGGAGGAAAAAGTGGCATAGACCTCACAACAGTAAGAAAATTAGAATATGGAGAAGCATGAAAGGCCGCCCTTACAAGTTTAAAAGTCATTGGAGACTACCGACCACTGTCCACCTTCAGCAATCGCAACTATTGCTTGGTGGAGAAAAAGATCAATCCAACCATTTTCTTATAAATGCCCAGACTGGAGAACAAACGGAATCAGAATAATGCGAGCAAAGAAGAATGTTCATCCGGGACATGGTTTCACAGATCACCAACGAAAGACTACTAAAAATTTCTGAAAATGGCTTGTGTTTAGGCGATCATAGACACAATAACGAGCAAAAGAGAAAGCATGGTGAATGATGTTTGACGTTCACATCAGCCACCTGGAGAGATTGGGTCCTAAATGTGATATCTTGGGAGATTTGGTTACCCTTTAATTCATGTTACTCTAACACCGAAGAAAGCCAAAGCAAAATCAAGAAAGTTCATCCACTCAAGGAAATTAGGCTCTTGGAGATCGTTCCCATCTCATACATGGTATAATACGGTAACAACAGGAAAATGAATTGCATTCTACAACGCAGAAACTGAAAGGGTTCTTCGTGCTCGATGAGCTGATTTTCAAACATACCTTCTTCTCCTTCCCCTTATCCATCATTCTTTCCTGTCCTTATGCTAAGAAGGATCTATGCAAGTCATTCATGTTTTCTCAAAGATGCATACATTAGAAAACAAAAAGGGGAAAGAAAGAGTCTGTCCTAACCTATAGATTATTGCATTCCCAATACTCCTAACTTGAGCAGCCACGGATTCCCAATGCTCCTAAGCAGCCATGAAGTCAGCCACACATTCTCCTCTTTCACTATTATTTCACTTGATTTTGATCCCTATATGAATGAACAATACTCCCAACTTGAGCAGCCATGGATTCCCAATACTCCTAACTTAAGCAGCCATGGAGCCAGCCACACATTCTCTTCTTTCACTATTATTTCACTTGATTTTGATCCCTATATGAATTTCATATGTCAATTTAATGAGGTTCCTTTCCTTCAAATGACTCCAACGTACATGAAGGTGAGAGACAGTACCATAAGGGTGTCTTTTGGAAGCACAAATAACTACTGTAAAGATGTAAGACGTAGACTCCTGTCACACAAGGTGGTAGAAGGTAGATATGATTTGTGAATATGACACTAGTCGTTGCGCTTATTATGGTCGAACGCTTCTGCAGAAGGATAAAAAAGACACTCGTCCCAAATTGCCAATGTCAACAGAAAAAAGCATCCTCTCTGTAAAGATGCTAGAGGAAAGAAATGCTGAAAGCTAAAACCAACAGATAAAACTTAAAAGCAACAAGTCACAACAAAGCAAATGATTTCTTAATAGTAGAGGACTGCAATCAATCTGCTAAAATCACCCGCTTGAAAAGCAAATAGCCACCAAATTTAAGAAAAAAAAAATGCAGTTGTAACATTTACCTGTGAAATGCACCCACCAAGGGCAAATCCTTCAAAAAACTGATGGAAAGACAATGCAGCCATGAGAGGTCGGATGGTGCAGGGACTCTGAGATACCCCTAGGGACAATCCGATGATCACCGAATGTGATACAATCCCCAGCTCCAATACCTTCAAAACAAAATCCAGCACAACTGTAGCAACATCAGAAACTAACAGTTGACAGAAACAGGATTGGACTCGGTTGATTAGGTCTGATCGTGGATGTCTCTTCCGCTGCTATGATGTGGGTTGTTGGACAAGGGAACGATCATATTATTTTTCCAGATCAGACAGAAGTCGGGCAAGTATTCCACTTTGTACGGCAAGGATAATGAATAGTGTTCAGCAGCATATAGCTGATGGGCTGGTCTATTATACTACTGTCACAAGGATGTAGAAGTTCTTGCATGATACATACTCACAGGATAACAATGTGAGTAGGATTGTACAGGTCGAGTTTGTTTCAGAAGCAAGATTTGCCCAGAATTCTAAAAACAGTAGTTTAGAAGATATCACCTATTTCAATAAATATCCTATTTCTACGCTTTCCTAAAGAAAAGTCTTCAATTTATCACGAGATATTTCTTTATGAAATTACCGAATTCGCCATTTTAAGAAGTATCTATGAAAATCAGAATGAAGGAAAAAAAATCTTGCCACCAATGCTGGAACCAAGATGTAGTTCCAGCCGAAGAGCTTCATTCAGCCGCTGACCTGAGAGACGACGATGTGGCGTACGTGTGAGTCGGCTTCCCCATGTTCGTGCGTATGAGCGTGGCCCACCAGCTTGTGCATGTGCGGATGCGTCCGGTCCTCGCAGGAGTGGTGGCCGTGTGGGTGGCTGTGCTGGTGCGACGCAGCGTGTGCGTGCATCCCCACGATGTGCATCCCCTGCCCCGCCCCGAAGCCGTCACCCTCAGCCTTCGCCTCCGCGTCGTCCACCACGATCCCAGCTTCCTCCGCCAGCAGAGGAGTCGCGGCACTACCAGAGCCAACGTCCTCCCGGGCGGCGTGCTTCCGCTCGTAGTATTGCGTCCCGATGAAGTCGATGACGAGCGTGGCGAGCGCAGCGGCCATTGCAACGAAGCCGGAGAAGGGGAACTTGGACCAGGGCACCTCCGGAAGGCAGGGGTCCGTTAGCGCCTCCTCGGCGTCCGGGAGCATGTGGACGAATCCCGTGGCTAGGATGACGCCGGCCGCGAACGCCTTCGCAGCGACGAAGAGATTGCCTTCCGTCGGGATTAGCCGACGCTTCCTTCCAACCAGCGGCAGCGCCACGCCGGCCGCCCCCGCCACCAGAATCAGGAAAATGGCCACGCTCTTCAGCCGCAACGCCGCCGCCTTGTCCCGGCACTCCGTCTCAAGATGCGACGTCCCGCAACTAGTCCCCGACATCGACTCCGCGATCGCCTCTGCAAATTTAACCGCCACCACGATCACATCACAATCAGCGAAGTCCACTAATGAATTCAAGAATGGAAAAATAACCAAAAATGCCTCAAAAGAGTCTATATGAGCGCGTCAATTGCCTGCGAGTACGTTGGTTTTGTTCCACAGAGATGCGAGCGAAAAACCGAATCCCAACTCGCCCATTTGATCCTGAAATTCACAAGGTGTTAGACTCTAAAAAATTCTCGATCCCCATTTAAGAATTCATCAAAAAAGAGGAATTCAAGCGCTTCATCCCCCCACTGCTCATCTGAGAACAAGATCGCACGGAGAAAGAGCAAAAGCAAGGGAGAGCATACCATGGTGGTCTGCTTTCGTCTGAATCTGCGTCCGTATCAAGCCAACAATACCGAAGAATTAATAAGAGATATAGGCACCAGAGTCTCGCCACGCGCCTTTCTCCACCCTTCCCCTTTCCCCTTTTAACATATTCGAATCCATTCCATTCGGTGGGAGGGGATCCCCTGAAAAATTACGTGAGGATGTCGACATTTTGAAATGGAGCGGCCGCCCACTCTCCCGGGCCACCGCTTCCGCCATCTCCCATATTGACCAAAATGGCCTGTCCCTGTGGCCGCCTCTAGCAACGAAGGTTCGCTCCCAACGAAGGACCGCCTCGTCATTTCGGACATCCATGTCTACATCCTTCCCCTTCGTGACTCCATCGCTCGGCGGAAGTCTGCCGCCTCGGGATGTGCAACTCTGAGACGACAATCCGTTTCGGGAGCTTCAACTTCAAACTCGGAGAATCTTAAATCCCAAGAAGAGACATGAAAAGACAGGGGCGAGCAGATGCTAGCTTAAACCTTTCAGATTTGGATTCCTCAAACCCCGTTAAGTAAAATCCTGAATGACATAGATTGTTTTACTGTCAGAAAATCCACAAGATACTTGAAACTGAAATTTCCATTTTTGCTTATGTTCTCTGGATTTTGTTTTTTCCACTGAGAACTTGGTTTCTCTTTAGCCATTTCTGGAATTTAATTAACTTCTCTCCCCGGTAACATTCCATGTCTCCATATTAACATCATGTGGCTGAAGTGAAACATACCTCTTATAGCTCAGAGGGATTCAGATTAAAATAATTATGTGATCTTCTTTGATGACGAAGAGGGGCCAAACGAGTTCATCATTTCTAGCGAAGTAAATCCAACACCATAAGAAAGCTTATAGATTAGGAAATCTTGGGTTTGGTTAACAAACTTCTCTTCAATTTCCTTCTCCATTTCCCTTTCAATAGTGAGATTGTAATACTAATTTTTAGGCATCAATCCCTTTGTTTTAGTCTTTCCTGCACGAAATTTCCTCCTCCCAACAATAATTGAGAACCATAACGATTTCATGTTTATCCTAACAGACGTGTGATTGACCTCGATGCCCATCCCCTCAAGTTGTGTATTTATGAACTTTTTGCTCCTAAAATATAGTTCAAGTATAAAACTCTTAATCAAATAAATATGTGTGTGTGTGTGTGTGTGTTGCATAAGTACGTGTGTGTTTGTGTTTTGGAAGGAAGTGTTGATGTTTTCCATGCATACTGGCGATGTCTGTGTTGCCCGATCTGCATTGTGGCATGTGCTTGAGGAGATAGATTCTTCCCGTATACATATTATATACCCATGCATGGTTGTATCTTTGTATGCAATAAAAGAATTAGTAGATCTATTCCGCCAAAAATGGAAATGGTCTAAGGTTATAAACTTATAATCATAGAATAGATTTCATCATCATCAGATTATATAAGTTCATTCCATACAGAATACGGTTATGTATATTCTGATTATGTTATAAGAATGGATCGTTTAAACGTATCTAAATATATACAAATACCTATCGTTGTGACTTTACATTCCATTTAGGATTGAGAAGAGGCGTACGTGCACCCGCTTTTGACATTTTTATTGTTATTTTGGTACTACATTCACTTCCATATGCTTATTCCATTGAATCGAGAAATAAGTTTGATTATACATCTTAAGAACCGCCAACAATTCAAATCAAAATAATTTGATGTCTGCTCAACGCTATATGACGTGAACGATCGATAGAAATACTCCATCACTCTATGTTTATGATATATTCCACATATCATGCCATATATATAATTTTTTTCTATGAAATTGTTTTTTTTGTTTATTATACACAGAAGGTGCACACAAGTTGAGAGATAGTTCATTTAATAGCGAAAAATTTAGAAGATAATGCTGTCACTCTCAAAAGCTTATGCGTGCTTCAACTTGTGGAGAGCGCTAACGTTCGTAAGGTAAAGAAGGCAAGGTGTTTACGTGACCACAGGCTGTATCCTAAGGTCAAGCACAAGGGTCGTCTGCCACATGTGTTGCAGAGTTCAGACCAGGCACACTTTCCAAGTGAATTTTTGTTCTTATAGATTATAATAACGCCCAAGAGTCTACGGCTCCATTATATTTATGTGGATGAGCCGCCGCCCTTGACGTCAGTGCCATTTTTTTTTAACTCACTCGTGCATGTAGGACCCAAGTCATGCAAGTGGGAACCAACTCAATCTTGAAATCAACTTGACTTCCACTCGGCTGGTTTAATAAACGGGTTGAGCTCGAACTTGAGTTGCATGAGTTCGGCTCATTTAAACTCAACTCTGCTTGTGTTTTTCCTATTTGTTAATCTTCAAAGGGATGTTAGTAACTTTTTTATGAATTTTAACATATTTTTGTAGTTTTCGTTTTTATTTAAAGAAAAAAAAATCGAATGACACTCGCTTTTTACCGAGTCGAGCTCGAGCTCACCTCATAAACCTCGAGTAATATGTGGCTCGAGCCTTTCTCGTTCCTAATCTTGCCTGACTTTTAAATACAAGATAAATGTTGTTGTTCGGATAGATTTCGGCAGCAATATGTATCGGCCGATACGCCCCCGTAAATAGAGTAGGGAAAGGTGGGGTTGATGCTGCGGCCCCATGCCTCGGCATCGTCTCGGTCTGGCTCTTTTCCATCACTCTTTAAGACCCAGAAGACAAATCACATTGAATGCTGGCGACGACAACAGAAAGACGCAGAAACACAAGGCAATTAGCCAAGTTGCCTTAAGGCTTGACTTGAACACCAATGACGTGAAAATGTTGAAAGGAAAGGTTGGTTCTAGACTGCGAAAATCTGGATCCCCATGTCAACACAATGGCGACATGGCCAGCCAGATTCAGACAAAGACAGTAGACCCTTCTGGCTGGCCGGTCCGTTGATGAGTTCCCAGATCCGTATCTTCATTTCGTCGGGTCGAATTGTTATTGAATCCGAATCTAGTACCAAATTCAGATTTGAGTTTAGGTATGAAGCTGCACGCTAATCCGATTATTAAGTCAAAATTTTCATTAGATTTAACTAAACGGAATTGAAATCAAGTTGGTAATCCAAAAAACCCACAACCGTTTACATCCTTGCTTTTCAGTGTCGGGTTCAAGTGGCTAAAAGTGAGGAGATGTTCAAACATGAGTGTCTTCATGTTCCAAGAACAGTTTTTGCATGGAGCTGCCTACTCGTTTCCCTGTTGGAGGAATATCATCATCTATCCTAGTTTCCATTTCTTATTTGATCTCTGAGTCATTGACAGCTAAACATGATATGGTAGAAAAGGACATGCACCACTTTGAATAAAGATGTAAAACCACAGGAATTGATGCAAACAGCAGATTACTGTTGTCGTTTGCCATGTCCAGTAAGGTACGGGAGATTACAAAATATGAACTTCACAAGGTACAGCTGAAGATACAAGCGGGAAACCTGGATTGCTAGGATGCACTATTATTATAGTGGGAGTTCAAATTTGAACCTCGTATGCGAGGCAAAACAAAGGAATGGGACCAAAACTGATAACGCAAAAAGCAGATGGTAATACTGGTCTTTTGCTGTTCAGCTGAACCATAAATCACAACCTCGTTGGCCTTTTGATCTCCATGACTCATCGGTTTGGATCAAATTCCTCAAATCCCTTCTTGAAATCTTCAGCCATCTGGATTTCTTCATCTTTGCTAAGTTTACATTTCCTCCAATCAGCTCTATCTTTCTGGTTCAGCACGCCTGCTAGAACCTGCAGTAACATGATATTTCTAGCTGATCCTACAGTTTCATTAAGAAAATAATGATAGAGAAAGAAACTGAACCGTCTAAAACCTTCACACCTGAATCCAACTCTATAGAAGCTCAGGCTAATTGACCGGACACATGATTGAGGAGCTGATAGTTTCCATTTGGTATCAATAAAAAAATAATTATTTCCAATATATGCAAACAGAAATAATTACCTCGCGACCAAATTGGACAGGGAATTTCTCATTGTCCCCAATAGAATGGGAGAGTATTGAACCTTCTGCAAGTTCTAAATAAAAGAAGCTTGAGCTTCTGTCAAGTTGTGACCTCAATTCTTGTCTAGCATCAACCTCGGAGGCTGAAACAAATGGAATTTCTCAGCAGGTAAAGATGTGCATATTTTAACTTTAAACAAGTACCCCTTCACAGTCCACTTAAATAACAGAACAACCAGCAAAGAATGACAGATAAAGCAACTTACTTGGCATGTGAACTGAAAACTCAAACCCTAATTTTTTTGCAGCTGAAATAAAATGTTGCCGCACCTCCGATGCTTTAGATAATGGCAGAGGAACCGCCTGCAGGCAAAGAGTAAGTTTGCATTTGTTGATTTATATGCTAAATTTGCACTTCTATAACAAAAAAAAAAGCTGGAAATGATTCCTTGATAACAATCTAGAGAAAGGAATTGTTATGATTTATATAGAAGGTAGGTACTTCCTCAAGTTCCAGAAGTGCAGGGTGGAAATCAGTAATTCTTAATATGCAGCTATTTTGAAAGTACATTTTGATGGAGCGTATGAGACTTTATATGCATAACAAAAATCATGATTTTAAAAAATAATAATTCCTTTTCTTTCATAATGTTCAACGAAAAGAAGGATATCTATCTGGCCGATTCCAAATAAGTAAACTCTGAGATCATAGTGGGTTCAGATTTTTCCAGATATGAAAAGTAGATGAAGACAAAGAAAAATATGACAGGGAACAAGCTTCTCTAGAACGCAATACCAATTGATAGCATTGATTCAAAAATTGTAGAAGCAACGTTACTCTTTCTACCTGAAGGTTAGCATGAGTTGTTCTACTGGGATTTGAGATGAACTCATACACTATTAACGCCATGCCCCGACTCCGGAAATATGCCTTAATTGCACTTTTAAACTTCAAAAGTTCTACCTCAGCACCTTCATGAACTAACAGAGTATTGTGAACATGTTCAATTGGTAATAAAAGCACATGGTCTTCAACTAATGGGCCCTTGGCCAGTGCACAATAGAAGGCATCTCCAACTGAAAGTATAAGGTGTGATTCCAAATTGGGGCTTGACAAGCAGAACCAACAATGACTTGACTGACTACTCAAGCGCCCACCTTTTGCTCCAGTATCAGCATGATCACCATGCCTAAAAACACATCCAGCGACATTTACAAAAAAATTAGAAGCAAAATCAGCAGTTTCTCAAACATAGTTGTAACATTTGATGAAGAAATCAAAACAGAAAGAAAAATGAAATTTCTAGAAAAATCCATGCAGCAGATTCCCACAACTGCATATGCCAATCTCCCTAAAGCCATAAACCAGGAAACAATGGAAAGAGTTTAATCTTCCCAAAGTCATGCAGACAATTCACTTGAGATACCTTGGATTTTCGTCAGATAAGCTATGGCGAAATTTGCATTCTTGACCCCGTTCACACTTTCCTTTGATAATGAAGTCAAAGCATGCACCTTTAAAAAATTGTTCTCGAGCTTCCACATCATGATGGAAGTCGCACTTCTCTCCTCGAGAGCATGACCCTGTAGAAACAAAATTGAAACAGACTCTTTTACCATCTTCAGTGTCGGATCTACGCCTCTTACGGGAAACATCATACCGCCAATGCTGAGCATCATCTCTAGGTCTCTCCAGTTCTTTCACACAAATATTTTGTGGTTCAGCAACAGTGTATGGTGATAATGTAGTATTTGGAGGAGCAGTGCGAATTTCAGCATCGGACATTTTACATGCAGGGGTAGGAGAAAGTGCATGTATAAATTTCTGGATTCAGAAGAATTAAACCATGAGCTAGGGAGCTTTCGAGCCAAATTTTCTGGAACTATCAAATAATTCAGACAGTACAAAGGACAAAAAAATCACAAAATTTCCAAACAGAAGTTCTTTTGAAAAAAAATAGTAATAGATTAAGACATAGTCACATAACAAATGCACTTGACAGCCAGCTAGAGGGAATACAAAAAAACATGAGCTGCAGATTCAAATAGTTCGAGAAAAACCTTCTTAAACATGAACCATTTGCACAACAATCAAGAATGAGTTTATTCATAAGCAAACATGAAGTGTGGACATGCCCTCACAAATTGCAGTCGCTATCTAATTTAGTGATGTAAGAGAGCACAAATCCACAAACATGCATGGCATAAAGGATAGCAGCTGATGATGAAACTTAAATCTGCCTTGAGGTGCACAACTAAGTCCTTTTCCCATTCTTATGAGAATGTTTAAAAGGTTAGAGGAAGCTTGAGCAGACATATCTTGAGACAGTTGGAAGCAATACAAGCAATAGAAGGGTAAAAATTCACAATTCACTCAAACAGAAACTTCCTGATGACTGTTTTTCTGTTTCCTCCTAGAGGCTCAGACTAGACCATGTGGTGCAGAAAAGGAAAAAAGGGGTCGACCGTCAACAAGGACTTGAGAAAAGTTGTCATTCATTTTTTGCATGCACACAGCTTCAACTAAACGAAGCTCAAATTCAAAGTTAAATGGCAGACTTTTTTAGGAGCTTGAGAAAAAAATCATTATTTCCATTTTTCATTTTAAGCAGGTGAAAGAAGAAGGGGAAAGAATCAGATAGAATGAAGAAAGATGCACAGAACAGCTATGAAGGACATCTAGTAAACCTGATGCTTATTTGATAATACGTATAGCAGTACTGCAGTTTTCCTTTTTTTTGCTACTTAATATTCCCATTTGCACCAACAAGAACAAAAGGGAGGCATTACTGAGCTTATCCAAAACTATATTTAAGATATCAGGTAGTTATATCCTTATGCTAGACAGATAGTTCACAATTGGTTTGACAAATTTGTATCAGAAAAAGAAATTTCCCAGGATTATATATTTAAAAAGACAAAGCACAATGATGCTTATGGCACCAAAACTATTAAAGTATCATATAAAGAAAACAGGAACAGCAAGGGACCTGTTTAGAGGTGTTTCCAACAGCTGCAAGGCCAAGAAATCTTGTGACATGCACAGCTGCATTATTACTGTATGGCTCTCGTGCATAAAACACACCTTTCGTACCTGCTATATGATAGCTATTGACAATGGTTCTGTTAGAGTTATTTCCACCAATGCATAACAAATTTCAACCACAATTAAAAGAGAAAACATGAAAACCGAAGTTTGCTTGTGCATGTGTGGGTTAGCCTGAGGAACATTGCCTGTCAAATTTTCGGACCTCTGGAATTTGCTACTCAAATGGAAAATATTGATTCTGATCATTACAAGCTAGCGTCATTTTATATGATGCACGCATGCATATAGAAGGTAGCTTACATCATTTTCTACAAATTGAACTGAAACAAGAAACAGCTATTGTCCTATTGATTTCAACATGCATACTTCTGCCTTTGATTTTCAGAATATGAGGCTTTTGGATATATGGAAAATCAACAGGTGTCGGAGAGACACAATGCAGTGCATTGATCACCTCTGGTGAGTTGCGACCCCAAATAGACAAATATGGCATGTTCAGCCAATGATTCATCTTGTCAGGTAATTTATCTTATTTATGTGAAATAAAATTCCCTTTAAGCAGTCAAATACATGCATTGGTGTGTGGGCTTCAATCCGACAAATGGTCCCATGGCGGTTTGGTCAATTATGAGAATCAAGTCTAATTTTTTTTAAATACTGATTTCTGAATTGCAACAAAAACCCTTTATATTCAAGCATCAGGAATTTAAGACAGGATGACCTAACACGCAATGAAGCGGCAAAAACTCCAGAAAAAGTTTTCTTCAATATAACAGCTAACTGAAAGGCTTCTTTAAAGTTAAAAGACATAATTCTAATAAACTCTTTAAAGATATAATTGTAATCAATGTACTGCGATTTTCTTACTGATAGCAATTTTGCCCAAAATCAAAACTGATTTCTAAGCGCAAATTTTAGCTCTGCTCTTCTCAAATGTAGAATCAGCTATAGACAAGATTTTCACTTTCAATGAATTTCCTCTACTATTTATGATATTGAAGGCTGAAGACATGAAAAATGGCAAGGGCAATTACCGAGGCTTAATTTCTGCAGCTAACTCAGACACAATTGCGTCAGTGCCTGCAGATGATAAGACATCAGGCAAAGCACTGGAAGTATCAGCTCCATTACAAATACCTCTTGGCCATTCATTGGTGGTTGTTAGTCAAGGCAAAAACCAAATGAAATCTGGACAAGCCATACACATCTTCACACCAATAACAGAAAGGAAGTTCAGAACATGTGCAAAAACAAGAAGCTAATGCTGAGAAGGAGCAACCATATTCCTAATGCTGACACCAAAGAGGATATGTTAGAAACAGATCAGTGACGCCAGGTTCTTCAGCTAAAGCTCGCAAGGCATCGATATCATCTTCACCATATACCCCAGTTGGCTGACCCTTGGATGAACATCTTCCAGATAAGTAAGCTATAAATAGATCTACAAAGCAAAACGTAAGCACCATTACCAAACGTTAAAAAAACCATGATTAATCAAAACCGACATATGCATGTCAACTGAAGTGAAATGTAACATATCCCCTGAGCAGGTTGAAAATTACCAATTAATATATC
This sequence comes from Nymphaea colorata, assembly GCF_008831285.2. Lineage (NCBI taxonomy): Eukaryota > Viridiplantae > Streptophyta > Magnoliopsida > Nymphaeales > Nymphaeaceae > Nymphaea > Nymphaea colorata. The sequence goes on from NC_045138.2 coordinate 27,047,587, forward strand.
CTCAAAACAGGTTGAAAATTACCAATTAATATATCCTCAAAACAGGTGAAAATTTACCAATATATGTGCTAATGCATACATCATGAAATGAAGCTCAAGCAAGTTAAGAAATTATCAAAATGTTAAAATATCAGAAACAGCAAAACCATTCCCAACTACATGCCAGCAACTTTATTGACGAAAAGTTTAGTTAGATTTGATTATTTCCACATACAATTACAGCAAAAAAAAAAAACAAAGCATCACTAAGCAAGTACGTTTAGCATTCAAACTAACAAGAACAGGAAGTTAGAAGGCAAAACATAGAAATTTCTTCCACAATTGGGGTTTCGAGAATGGCAGGGGGCAAGTGAAAAGGAAAAAGCAAGACAAACAAATGATTGAAGGACGCACTGTGGAGAACGAATCGCCCGCTTCCTTTTAACCAGTAGAGATTGTCGCAGAGCTTCACACCGTCGGTTTTGAAACCCAAGTTCGCTGGGTCCCTAGTGGCAGCTGCGAGGATCTTCGCAGCACTAACGCCATAGTCGCCGATGAAGTAGGTCGGTATGGGGACCTCGCGGCGGCCTTCGACGAAGTCCATGAACTCGCCAAGGAGCTCAGGGTCGTCCGGGAAGAACTGCCCCACGCAGAGGAGAAAGTCGAAGGGCCCATTGGATTTGTTCACCTGGAAAACAAAAGAGCAGTTTCAGAGAGGGTTCCAAGATACCCATTTTCTCACCCCAACTCTCCATCAGAGGGATTGAGAGAGTGGTAGCTAATTACCGCACAGACTCGCTTGAAGAGAATGGGGAGACGGCCTAGGACGTCCCCGGACAGCAACACTCGGGGGGACGAAGACGACGACGATGAAGACATCGCCGGCAAAACTCAGCACCAACCTGAGCAGAGGTCACAGGGTCAGGTTCCGGGAGGAACCCTGGCGAGGGAAAATTTCAGTGTGTTTAAAATTTGGAGATTTTCCCTTTGGTTTTTAACGGTGATTTTAGTTTTTTAAGTCACCAAATCATTTATTTCGCGCACTATGTTGTTGAACTGATGTAAGAAGAAAAAGTAACGAACATTTTTGTTAACTAATATTAATTTTACTTATATATATATAATTTTTATTGGTGACTTAGCTTTCAAAGTTACACAAGCTATCTCCAAGTCGTTTAGGAGAGAAAAATAAAGAGAATGTGTAAAGTAAGAAAACTAAAATATTGATCACTTTTTTTTTTGTGTGAGAAATCTTCAATGACTTATAAAAATGACTTATAAAAAGATTATTAAAGTGGTTTGTTGTTTTGGTTATTAGGTTAGAATGAAATTTCTAAAGGACATGTTGGGATCCATCCAACCATGAGCCCGAACCCAGTATGGGAGTGGGTCAACTTATTTCAGCTTTATTATAAACCATTATTATACTATAAACCATGGCTAATGTTAATTTAATGATTTTCATTAGTGACAACATTTTAAATTTTAGTTATCTGATAACAACCAACACATGGTATCATAAACTATATTACCTTAAAAATATGCATATAATATAAATTTTCCAAAATTTTTCAGAGCAAGTGAAGACATAAAATAGGTTTACTTAAATGAAATGTTTCTTAGCACATGTATAATTGTTGTAGGTTATGAAATTGTGATTTAGTTTAAACTCTTTTCTAGTTGATTAAGTAAACCCATGCAAACGCCAAATATGTATTCCTAAATGGTTATGTATGCTTTTTCCTCTTCAAAGTGTTCAAATTTCGTAAAAAGAATAAAAAAAACAGATATGTTCCATAAAATTTTGAATTTCTTTAATTTCAAAAACTTTTCAAAGCTTTTAAAAGGCATTGGATATGGCTAAGATTTTGACAAAAGTTAAAAATTATGACAGTTTTCAAAAGATTTCTAAAAACTTCCAAACATGTATGAGTAGTTGAGTTACTTGCAATTGTTTAACAATGATGTACCTATAAGTATATAATCTGTCATCCAACTCTTAAAATCTGTATTCCAAAAAATTAACTCTTTTTCATCTTTATGTTAGCAACAATAATTTGCTTTTTCTAATATGCTTGTTTATGCATTTTGAAAATTCAATGATAGATAAAGTACTGGAGTCTTATTCCAATTGTCTAGATTTTTTTAAGCCAAAAAACATATTTATTTGTCTATCTTCCATGTATTGCACTTCAAATAAAACTTACTTATAATTTCATATATAAAGCTTCATTAGTTAGGAACATATTGCAACCATTGATTTGAATGAATGAACTTGTACAAGGAGAGAAGAGAAAAACAATGCATCATTCAAAAGATGAAAATATGTTTTGAACAACCTTTAATTGACGTAAATGAACATGATAGAACAATAATTTCGATAATGAAGATCCCATTATTTGTATAATTGATTCCTTACAATTTTATACAATAATTAACAATTATAGCTTCACATATAATTATTTAGATGAGCACTTCTACATACTTCAAATTTTGGCTATATACTTATGAATTGATTAAAAGCTACATGCATGCCCCAAGGAGGCGATTTTTTTTTCTTGTAGTAGTAAGAAAGGTACAAAAACATTAGAAATGCTAACACCATACTTTTAGACTTATAAAGGCATTTACATAATCTGCACATAGAGTTATTATGAATAAAGCTCCATCAAATCTCATTGTCACTTGTTTTTCACCGTCTCATAGATCCATTAAATTTAACGAATAATATATTTCTTCTACCCATGAACTAATATGTAGCAGGTCATTATATAACCATGCATATTTGGGAGACTAAAGGACAGTTAGCACACAACTTATTACTTAGAAAATAATAATTGTCATCAATAATGTAAAGTATAAAAAAATCATTCAAGTTTAGACTAAATACAATTTATATTTGGTCAAAAACAAGTTCTCCATTTTAACTAGTCAAAACTTTGGCATTTGATATTGTTCATAAATGTTGTTCTTCTTTTCCAAGTGCATTCATACGCACCCAAATCAAGAGCAACTCTATTATCAACATAACTAGTTTGCACATGTCTCTTGTATAGGATGTCATGATCTTTTTTTGATGCATTTCACAATCCTCCTTATGCAACGTGACCAGGTGACCGCAGAATCCTTCTTATGAGTTGTAACAAGATGACCTCAAGAATCTTTTTGCTAAATAAAACATATATATTAGTTATATTAAACTTAATATATAACAAATTTAAACCCCCTTTTATATATCTCTTGTTTTATTCTTCCTATTCTATTCATGGGAGAAAAATAAATATAAAGAAGATTATTCCAAAAAAATGACTACTATTTGCCCAAAGCAAAGCTAAGTATCAAGTGTAACACACATATTATCTATCAACATGTTGGTATGTTCTTGCTCAATTGGTAGTCATCCTTGTTAATTTTCAGCCATGATTTAATTACATATGCATAACATATTAATTTATACAGTACATATACATTCATTGACAATCACGATCTCCCTGACTAGCTATAGTCTTAAGTGAGCTTCCTTGCTCTAAAGACCACATGGTTAACGTTAAAACTTTTGAAAGAGAACAGTTTTCCGGGGCTGAATCTTTCTTTCCTTCTTTGCTGCTCAAGCATTAGAGTAGGATAGGATTTATCATTCCATTTAGGAAATAAAAGATAAAGCAATAAATGAGAAATCATAAGAATCAAATGAACCTGCATCTTCACTCTCGTATTAAAGAAGGTAAAACTATACATGACTAGTGTTACACACGCATATAGGCATGTATTTTTACCTTGTTCAGTATATATAATAATGAATATGGTTTTTTTTATTTTTATTGTTTCTCATTTTATTTCTTTATCATTTATTTCCCAAATGGAATGACATTCTTATCCAACTCCAACTCCTGAGAATCAAGGATCCCAATGCCATCCAGCAACAATTGATGTGGTCCTTTGTAATTTCCCTTACTTGGTTCCAACGCTATAAAGTCGTTCCCACTCCTTCCTCTAATGCATATATGAAGCATTAGATTCTGCCCATTTTAGTTTCATATTGTGCAACACAAGGCATCCATTTCTGCATTTTTTTCTTCTCAAGCTCCCAAGCTCTCTCTCTCTCTCTCTCTTTCCTCCTTGTCACTCCTTTTAGTAATAAGATTTTTCATGTGGTCGCCATTACTGTAATTTTTTTCTCAGGCCGTCTTTTTCTCTCTCTCCCTCAGTGCTCACTCTCTTACTGTGGTAGATTGTGTTACTTGGGTAAGCATGAAGGAGAAGCCATCATGTGCATCGTGCAAGCATCAAAGAAGACGGTGTAATGCTTACTGCCCACTGGCACCATACTTCCCACACGATCGCCTTGCTCAGTTTCTCAACGTACGCAAACTGTTCGGCGTCAGCAATGTCCTTAGAATCATCAAGGATCTTGAACCACAGCAGAGGGACGATGCCATGAGGACCATCATCTTTGAGGCTGAAGTGAGGGCCAGAGATCCCGTCAGGGGCTGCCTCGGTGTCATCGAGGACCTCCAGAGGCAGATCAACTGGTCAAGGGCGGAGCTGGAGGTGACTCTTGCCCATCTTCGTACTGTCAAGCAGCAGCGACAGACCAATCATGGCATTCCGGCGGCTGCCCACCTTGGTGGCTTCCCGGTTGGCTCCTTCTCGTCGAACCGACTCTACGGTATGCCCTTGAATCCGCTGCTGCACACGGACGGTGGTCGTGCTGGACATGGCGGTCGTAACATGGCTGGGGGCGTCGGCATAGATATATGATCAAAAGCAGTAAAAAGCGTAGATGCAATTGTTTTGGGCTTCTGCGGCTCCAAATATATAATTTGGAGCATTTTATGTAACATAATGCATTTGGTAAAGTTTGTAATGTTCCAGACAAGAAAAACCAGATATATGTTAATGGAGATATGTTAATTACAATGAAAGCATCGTAAACCTGCCTTCAGTTTTTCAAGATGAGCACTAAACATTTTTTTTTTTTCTTTTCAATGTTACTTCTTGATTCACTGCACGATATATGATACAAGGGTAGAACGCGAAATTGGCTCTTCTGGAGCCTTGAATCTATTAATTGCAGCATAGAAGACGGGAAACAGGAGAAAAATATAAAGCAAAACTTCTTTCTACGGTGCCATAAATAATTTGCACTTTGTTCCTGGGGATTAGTGGACACAAGCAAGATTTTCAGTAATGACTTAAAGATATAATAGGCAAGATATATAGACACAACAGACAGCATGATTATTTGCTTGTACATAACGTTAAAAGAACCGATCAACTTGACCACCTGTTCTCCTCGACATTAGGGTTAGTTTGGTAGTACTCACATTCTAAAAGATTTTATTGTGTTATGAATCTACTTCAAAGATTATGTCATGCATAATTTTTTAGATATATTTATGAAACACTCATAAAATGTCTCTTACCACATGACCCCTTATAAATCTTCAACTCAAAGAGATTTTGGGGCTCTTTGTGGCTTCAAATAGCTGAAACATTTTTTGTAACGTAGGTAAAAGCATGTATCCGTCTATATTTCCATAAATTTGATATGAATATGTTTGAAAAAATTACAAAGAACCGCCCAACTAAAAGGCGAATAACAAAGAGGCGCTCGTTTTAGATACACCAAAAAGATGCCTAACTTTTGCAGCAAATTCATAAACAGCGGCCTTTTTCACCAAAAAAAAATGTAAATATTAATTTAGCTTTACAAACTGACATTATGTTTAAGAAATATAAAATTTACTGTCGCTCATCAACAGCCAGAGAGTGACGGGCGACCCATCTGCCATCTTTGGTCGGGATGCCGCCGCCCCGACCCTCCCTCTCTGTCCGGCGAGCGTGCCGTCTGTCTCTGACTCTTGCCGTCGTCCACTGGCGACAAATGGTGATGTTGTCGTCGCCCTTCACCGACTGTGATGATCGATGCGGCAAATGGTGATGTTGGCGTCGCCGTTCACCGACTGTGATGATCGATGCGGCCCCATCCAGTCAAACTAAATTGAACATCATCAACAGCATAGAAATATGATGCAATTCGCAAACTTTATAGGTTGCTGCTACTTGCTGCTGGGCATGTTAAATTTTCTGCACCGTGTAAACAGGAGTGGCAAGCCAGGCACGATGATGACTTGTGAAGCAGATCAAGCAGTATCGCCTTACTGTTGCGCATCAACATGCTTTCAGAAAAGCGTAGTCTCTTAAAGGAACGCCACAAGAAGTTATGTGGAATGAAAAGGAAGAATAGTGTCAAGTTAGTCACAATCAATCAAAGTTTCACATTTAAGGGAAATTTCTGTCAAGTAAACAGTCTTAGAGAAGTTACTAAGCACTCAATATGCACATTAAGGGGAAACTTCCTTACGTATCCAAAGCAAGCAATAAATTTATTTGATATTATTTTTCAAGCTAAATAGTGTCTAAAGACAAGTTTTTGACGTGTTCCACGACATAAATACATGGAATGGTGCACTAAGCAAGTCTACTTACAAGGCTAATCTTATAAGTGAGCTTCAAAGCACAGGATTGTTTTGGAGATAGAACTGTAAAACAGATGAGAAACGTAGTACATGGTAAATGGTTATGAAACACAATGGTGAATAAAACAGAGAACCAAAAGAACGAGTTTTTCTTCCAAAGCGTATCCTTCAACTTCCATAAGCACAATGCCTAGAAATATGTCTATTTATGCCAAAACTGCAGCAAGGATTCCATAGAAAGAATGAATTGAGTGATCTGACATAAAGCTACCTTAACTTTTCTCCAGGTTGTGATGGTACCTCTGCAAGTGAAGTAACATTGAACTAATGGGTGGATTCCATCACGCAGTAATCAACTAATCATCGCTAGCTGGGAACATGCAGACTGATAATATCTGGTCATACTGCAGCTGTGTGTCATAATGTTGTATGTAATAGTGGTGCAAGGTATCTTAAATATATTCATTTTTTGTGAAAATTTCAATGGTCCCGTAACCCTGCCAATTTATGTAATATAGTCAATTAATGACACATAACTAAAAACTCTCCTATGAACTGTATTATTTGGAACTTATATTTTAATCAATCTAACTTCCTTCCTTTGTTTCAACTAGTTCATGAAGTATTGTGGCAACCCATCTTTGCCAGCGACAGTTTTCTGCTACATCCAAGTAATTTATCTTTCTGATAAACCGCTCAGCTCTAAGGACTCTCATCTGTATAAGAACCACAAGCTCTGTCAATATTTGTGCATTGAAAAATTAGTAAGAATTTCCAAGACATTTCGGCGTTGTAGCACATTAAGACAGTTTGGTAACTTGAATTTTTTCTAACTCAATTGAACATCTCAATACTGAATCGAGACAGTTTGGTGAACCGAACTATTTTTAGGAAACCAAGTGTTCCAGTGTACCTGCAGGACAATTTCATATTTCCTTGGCATAAAGTTATGGACCACACAATCTTGTCTAAAAACTGCAGAGTTAACATGAGAAGGTATCTGTTGCCTTCTCTAATATGCTCAGATGACTTGCAGTATCCTCAAGAGTTCATCCTTCATGAGTTCTAAATATGAAGAGTGTGTACACATATGTGAAACACATGCAGTTACATAGACAAGTATGTGTGTGAAGGAGATGTTCCTAAATCAGCCCAAGTTCAGTCAACAATCATCCGTTAAAGATCTTCTGCAGGGTGGCACATATAGATTAACCGAAGAAGAAAAAAAAAACCATGTCAGCAAGAGCGCAACTAGGATCATTACTAGGCTCAATGCCTTCCCGTCACCCATCTCCATCTCCCATGACTTCTTTTTAAACAAGTGACAATTCGATTAAAGAAATGCTTCACAGGCTAGTCAGATCTACCACGATAGATAATCACTCTAATTAAACTGTTGATTAGAAAATTGTCCCTCAAAAGGACAACTTGAATTGTTAAAGAGAAATCATGACCTTTAACTTCCAAACAGTCCTAACATTAATGCCACATGAAAGGAACTTCCATCAAAATTGAGTCCTTTTAATGTCTTCACGAAGCACAACATGTGCAAGGGAAGCTGGATAAAACAGAATGTACAGTAAAACCTATGGACTATGGAGTAAAATCGTCAAATGTTAGAATGAGAGGAAACATAACAAGAATGTCCTGATAACTCTTCCCTTTATGTTACGTCTATGAGTTGAACTTCAGTACCATTTTGGTCATGCAACGAAAGAAGAGGATGGTTGGGCCAAGTTGTGCATCGGCATCTTTTAGTGTAACTGTTCCTGAAAGGGAAGATTAATCATAAGAGAACACCTTTACTATGATTAGGACTTAGCAAGAAGTCTACCATGTTTAAAATAGACATAAAACAGAAATAGGGAAACCTGCAAGGGTCCACGCTGGCACCGCAGGCACCAGCTTTGGTTGCCACTGCTGGAACAGAAGATGAAGAGAACTCAGGTTGCTCGTTTACGTATTAATGGGCAACCAGCTGCCTGTGGAGCCACAAGAGCAAGACAAATGCAATATAAATCTCGTTAGTGTATATTCTTTCAAAACTTGGTATTCGTTACACATATTTCATGTTTTATTGGTTATTGGAGCGGTTCGACTGACTGATTGCTATAGTTGATCGATGTAAGTACCTTGACACTGAGTCACTCCCAAGGTAAGCCACTCTTGAGCTGATTATATTTTCTATTTTTAGTCCTAGTTATCTTTTCTTTCTTTGGCTAATTGCAGTTCTTTTCAAAGCCGTGGCCATGAAATTGCACGCTTACATTCTTGCAGCTATCGACGACAATTGGAAGAGCTCAGTATCAAGGGAAGTGATGTTTGTCAGTACCAAATTAATGGAGTTGCTGAATGGTAGTGTCTGCGGAGAAATATGTATATGAATGTGAAATTGGCAAAGAAAGATTGGAGCCTCTTCATCCATCTGGCATTTGAGACGAAGCTTTTTTGTTACCTAAAGCGATATAATGATAAATGGCTAAACATTTTGATTTTTAACTTCAGAATTATAGCGCTTAACCAATTGAGTCATCCAACAATGTGTAGGCATTGAAAAGTTGTCAATTTACTAATAAGAATTTTTATTTCCTCTTCCGTTGAAACAGGTCATAACCTTATATTTACGTGCAGTACTGGCAATGTTCGTTAATGATGTATTGGATCATTGAAAAGGAGAGTGACAATTAAGTGATTGTGAAGAAACACAATGCCTTCAAAATATTAACAAGCTTCTTTGGTGATTACAGCATTCAACTTCTTTGGAGGAAAGGCATGGTTGCAGCTAGGCAACCATTTTGGTGAGGCAGTCTTTCAAGCTGCCAACAGTTCCTTCTAGGTAGGTTGTCATGGTGCGACCTGGATCTGTGGTGGCACTTTTCACGGGGTCCTTGCAGGTTTCTCTATTTTTGTTTTATGTCTATTTTAAACATGGTAGACTTCTTGCTAAGTCCAAAGCATAGTAAAGACGTTCTCTTATGATTAATCTGTTTCTTTCTCTTTCAGGAACAGCTACCATAAACGGATGCCGATGCACAACTTGGCCCAACCATCCTCTTCCTTCGTTGCATGACCAAAATGGTACTGAAGTTCAACTCATAGACCCAACATAAAGGAAAGAGTTATCAAGACATTCTTGTTACGTTTCCTCTCATTCTAACATATGACAATTTACTCCATAGGTTTTCACCGTAGATTCTGTTTTATCCATCTTCCCTTGCACATGTTGTGCTTTGTGAAGACATTAATATCATATGTTCCTAAGGAAAATCTTATTATCGTGATACGACTCCTGTTTTACAGACAGCCATGTCATCTGTTGCAGGTTTTGCCATCCGCAGCTCTTAGCTATCTCTTCTACGAGATGATGAAGTCGATACTGAAAATCAATTGATTCGTATAGCTGAGCATGCGTGCATCCACAATAATCGTATGATATAATCAATTTTATGGCAATGTAATAGAAAATTACCCTTCGATAAGATTTTGGTCACTGTCTCCCTCGCCATTTTGTTTGTTGTTAATTGATGAATTGAAGCTAATAGAAGAACAATATTGCATTTTTGGTTTACACTGAACTTCAAGAGGAAAGACGAAAAGGCAAAAAGGTTCAGTGGTCATTTGTCTCGACAAACTGAAGGCCAGTTTTTTTAAGCTTTTACCATTTAATATAACTTCTGCTTTCCTTGTAACAGTTACAATCTACATCTGAAAGAACTGTTAGAGAAGATAAAAGAAATTGTGAAAATACAGAGAAAGATAATGGGGGTCAAAGGCAAGTGGTTGCCAATGGTGATCTTAACAAACAAGAGAGAGGGAGAGAGAGAGAGAGAGAGAGAGAGAGAGAAAGAGAGAGCTGGCAAGAATGTTTAGCGCCAAGCTCATTAGATAAGGAAATTAACTTCAAACTGTATGCGAAATACGGTTGCTCTTGATGGGGATCACGATAAGATCAAGAGAGAAAAATTAAAATGCCAAATGCTTATCATGATAAGGAATGTATGTTAGGTTACCATAAAAAACTTCAGTAATACATGCTCTCTCTGTCACGAATGTATGTTAGGTTACCATAAAATGCTCTCCACTAATATCTGTTATGCATTAATTCCACCCAAGAATGATGAATGACACCTTCGCCTCTTCTTTCTTTTCTGTACACGTGTAACTTGGCCGGGTTGGTTCAAGGATCATGGCTTGGCGGATCCTTTTCCTTTCCTGTCTGCAAAATCGCTCGTTGGTACCTGCATGCTGTAAGATCAAAAGCAACCTCACCAACAAAGCATAAGTCATGGTCAGTTTAATCAAAACAAGACCAAGTGAAAATTGCAATGATTCTTGGTGTTATATGTTCTTTTTGCAAACCATCAATCTCAGGATCGTTTCAAGATCAAAAGATCCATTTGGTGTAAAGGTTATCACGTCAATCAGAACTATAGCAATCGGTCTGCACAAATGGCCAAGAACAAAGACGAACGTATAATGCCGAAACAATAGTGGGCTCTGTGAAGATTTAAACCCGCGTTTGTCTTGCTCTTTGGGATCCACAGGCGGCCGGCTGTCTGCATCGAGCATGTTGGCGAGCAACTTGAAATCATTATCTTCAGTTTCAGCACCGGCAGCCAAAGCTGGTGGCTGTGGTGGCGGAGCGGAACTGGACCACTCGTCGCCAATGTGCAGCGGACGGTACCATGCTGATCCATCAACGAAGCTCATGGGTCGGTTTGGTCCAGAAGCTCCAGAATCCACGTTCCCGTGCAGCAGAGCCGAGGGCATGCCATGGACTGGGTTCGACCAGAAGGAGCGGATTGGAAGGCCGAGGTGGGTAGCCGCTGGATTGCCGTGAAGGGTCTGTAGCCGCTGTTTGACGTCATGGAGGCGAGCAAGAGTCACCTCCAGCTCTGCCGTGGTCCAGAGGATCTGCTTTTTTAAGTCCAAGATAACTCCCAAGCAACCCCTAACAGGATCTTTGGCCCTCCTCTCAGCCTCCCAGATGATCGACCTCATGGCATCATCTCTGTGTTCCGGTTCAAGATTCTTGATGATCTTGAGGACATTGGCGACGCCAAAGTGTCTGTTTACATTTTGAAAATCAGCCGGCCGATTGGGTGGGAAGTAGGGTGCCATTGGGCAGTCAGCTTTGCACCGTGACCTTCGGTACGAGCAAGACGCACAGGCTTGCCTCTTCATGCTTACCCAAAACTTTAGCGAGAAATGGGGAGGGAGTCGAGGTACAAAGATGACTAAGAGCCTATTTGTCTAGGTCCGGCACCAACGCCTGTAGCTGCAGAGATTCAGTTGGGCGGCGCCAGGATCTATATATCTCTGTATCATGACCTTGCATGGTTGGGCGGCTGCCATGATACGGAGATATATATACCCGGCGCCGCCCAACTGAATCTCTGCAGCTACAGGCGTTGGTGCCGGACCTAGACAAATAGGCTCTTAGTCATCTTTGTACCTCGACTCCCTCCCCATTTCTCGCTAAAGTTTTGGGTAAGCATGAAGAGGCAAACCTGTGCGTCGTGCTCGTACCGAAGGTCACGGTGCAAAGCTGACTGCCCAATGGCACCCTACTTCCCACCCAATCGGCCGGCTGATTTTCAAAATGTAAACAGACACTTTGGCGTCGCCAATGTCCTCAAGATCATCAAGAATCTTGAACCGGAACACAGAGATGATGCCATGAGGTCGATCATCTGGGAGGCTGAGAGGAGGGCCAAAGATCCTGTTAGGGTTGCTTGGGAGTTATCTTGGACTTAAAAAAGCAGATCATCTGGACCACGGCAGAGCTGGAGGTGACTCTTGCTAGCCTGCATGACGTCAAACAGCGGCTACAGACCCTTCACGGCAATCCAGCGGCTACCCACCTCGGCCTTCCAATCCGCTCCTTCTGGTCGAACCCAGTCCATGGCATGCCCTCGGCTCTGCTGCACGGGAACGTGGATTCTGGAGCTTCTGGACCAAACCGACCCATGAGCTTCGTTGATGGATCAGCATGGTACCGTCCGCTGCACATTGGCGACGAGTGGTCCAGTTCCGCTCCGCCACCACAGCCACCAGCTTTGGCTGCCGGTGCTGAAACTGAAGATAATGATTTCAAGTTGCTCGCCAACATGCTCGATGCAGACAGACGGCCGCCTGTGGATCCCCAAGAGCAAGACAAACGCAGGTTTAAATCTTCACAGTGTTCTTGGCCATTTGAGCAGACCGATTGCTATAGTTCTGATTGACGCGATAACCTTTACACCAAATGGATCTTTTGATCTTGAAACGATCCTGAACGAGATTGATGGTTTGCAAAAAGAACATATAACACCAAGAATCCTTGCAATTTTCACTTGGTCTTGTTTTGATTAAACTGACCATGACTTATGCTTTGTTGGTGACGTTGCTTTTGATCTTACAGCATGCAGGTACCAACGAGCGATTTTGCAGACAGGAAAGGAAAAGGATCCGCCAAGCCATGATCCTTGAACCAACCCGGCCAAGTTACACGTGTACAGAAAAGAAAGAAGAGGCTAAGGTGCCATTCATCATTCTTGGGTGGAATTAATGCATATCAGATATTAGTGGAGAGCATTTTATGGTAACCTAACATACATTCGTGACAGAGAGAGCATGTATTACTGAAGATTTTTTGTGTATTAGAGAAAGCACCATAAAGCAGTTGGCTGGCTTCAGTTTTCAAAATGATCATTGGACCTTTTCTCTTTCCATCGTTCTTAATCGACTGTATCCTATATGATGAAGTTAGGGTAGAGCAAGTGATATCATGTAATGTAATTAGTTCTTCCACAGCGCCTGCAGCTCCATGGCGGTCCGCATGCCAGCCTTGGTGGCGGTCTGCGCATCCTCCTATGCGCACACCAACCATCGGAGGAAGAAAGAATGAAAACCAAGAAGATAGCTCGCAGGTAACCAAGTTTAGATGTGATGACAGGAAGCGTAAAGGTCCTCCAGTGTCTTCATTCCTGGTGCAACCCAATAAAAAGTCTAAAGCAATACTTACAAACAAGTCGACATATAATCGCTGGTGGGTTGAACGGCAACTCTACTTCAGAGAATTAATCCATCGTTGTTGTGGTAGGAGTTGCCTACAGATCAACAGCACCATGCAACGTGAGAAGAAACCGCTTTTGTGCATGAAGCCATTGGTCTTAAGAAGTTGTTCTTGTAAAATTAAATCTGCACGATGAAAAATAAAGGGAAACATACAACAATCAAATTTGCGGTCCTGTGAGAAGGTCTACGTCCACGATGTTCCTCACCAATTTTTCACAAGAGAGAATTGTGAGAGACGGCTGCTTTTATTCAAGAAATCTCAAAGTTACAGCGGTAATTCCCATGGCTCCTGCCATTTTACAGTGATTATCATGATAAGCATTTGCCATTTTAATTTTTCTCTCTTGATCTTATCGTGATCCCCATCAAGAGCAACATTATTTCGCATACAGTTCGAAGTTAATTTCCTTATCTCAAGAGCTTGGCGCTAAACATTCTTGCCAGCTTTCTCTCTCTTCTCTCTCTCTCTCTCTCTCTCTCTCTTGTTTGTTAAGATCACCATTAGCAACGACTTGCCTTTGACCCCCATTATCTTTCTCTGTATCTTCACAATTTCCTTTTTCTTCTCTAACAGTTCTTTCAGATGTAGATTGTAACTGTGGTAAAAGCTTGAAAAAAACTGGCCTTCAGTTTGTCGAGATAAATGACCACTGAACCTTTTTGCTTTTCCGTCTTTCCTCTAGAAGTTCAGTGTAAACCAAGTAACATCGTGCAATATTGCTCTTCTATTAGCTTCAATTCATCAATTAACAACAAACAAAATGGCGAGGGAGACAGTGACCAAAATCTTATCGAAGGGTAATTTTCTATTACATTGCCATAAAATTGAATATATCATACGATTATTGTGGATGCACGCATGCTCAGATAAACGAATCAATTGATTTTCAGTATCGACTTCATCATCTCGTAGAAGAGATAGCTAAGAGCTGCGGATGGCAAAACCTGCAACAGATGACACGGCTGTCAGTAAAACAGGAGTCGTATCACGATAATAAGATTTTCCTTAGGAGCAATATAATACCCCCCCTCTCTTGCTCTTTTAAAATGTGCCTCTTATTTCAGTAAACGTTATGGTTTTATATGCTGATCGACCTTTTTCGAGCATTTCATCGACACAAATGTGTGAATATAGCAAAAATATGATTGTGTACGTATATGCATAGCCCATCTTCAAGTTGATAGTGATGTTTATAAATATCGCATGAGCGGTATATCACATTTCTTATGAAAAATATGATGCGTCAGAAAAGAAGCGCCATTCTTTAGGAAAAAAAATCATAAAGAACGATGGTGAAAAAAAAATGGAAGAAATAAAGTAATCAAGTTAACCTGCATGGTGCTAGGAACGAGGCCAGCAAACATGGATCCGAACCCATCTCTCTCAATCATTTTCCCAAATGCAGCAATCAGACCGACCTTGGCAGCAGTGTGAAGTTGAAGCTGCCTGCGGACCACTTCTAGAGGGTAGGTCACTGTTTCTGCACAAGCACCTGCAATGGCACCATAAATGAGTGTCCTTACAGGCCCCATCTCAACAAGCTCCTTCTCCAGTGCCTGTGGAGACGACCTCAGATAAGATGCTTTCAGTATGTCGTAGACGCCATAGAACACTGCACTGGCCGGCCCCATGCTAAGCAGTGCCGGAGTCAGGCCCTTATAGAGAGACAGTAACCCTTCTCTTCGAACCATATGAACGACACACCCCACCACGCCTCCTAGAGCCTCCCCTCCCGGTGCCAAAAGCCTGGTTCTGATCTGCATCGGAGACAAAACTGTTAGATTTAGAACTTATGAAATGGCTAAGGTTTTCAGTAATGATTTTAAGTTAATTACATGAGGAACTGAAATATGTATACTCAAACATATACTGCAGTTTATGATCATTCTGTTTATTTCTTTGCAAAGGTAACCACATGATGCATGATGTATTCAAAACAATTTACTCTTAAATTTACACTTTCGCCGGTCGGCCTATGGTGTTAGATTGGCAAGATATTAATCAGACCTTTCATGATTTCAGTAGTATGCATATTTGGGTAATGTGCATTCCGGTTAACATATAATGTGCTACTGATTGTTTAACCTTTAGCAATATCTGATCAGTCGAAATACTGAAAAATGAATCAGAAGCTGATAACTCAACGAATTTACATGATTACTCATCAGAGTTCATGATGCCAGTATAGCAAGAATTTGGCAAAAATTGAAAGTAAGCATAAGAAGGTGGAAATTGGTGAAGCGAACCGTATCAAGAGGTAAGCAGAGAACTGTCGCTAGGACGCCGGAGATGCCACCGCCGATGAGCCTGTCATGGCTTGTGAGTTCCTGCTTGCCATTAACCTGGCGGAGGCGGTCGCAGTAGAGGTCGTAACAGATGAAGTTGATGGATTTGAAGGGGACCATGCGGAAGAGGTTGAGGAGATTGCCCTTCCAGAATCCCAACAACCCCTCGGAACCCCATATCCATTGGATGGTGGTGATCCATGTCAGGTGTGGCCGAACCATGCATTCCAGCTTGATTCTTTCCAATGGAGCCATGCTTGTTCTAAACACCACCATCAAATCAACCCACAATAGAATCACATTTTATTTCCTCTACGTAAGTAACAATTCAAACAGCTCAAAAAATGCAGTGTTTGTGTGCGTGTGTCCGTGCACATAGACATGGAGAGAGAGAGAGAGAAGAAGAAGAAGAAGAATAAGAAGAATAAACAATTTTTCAGTCGTCTCAATCCCACACCCGCTGTTTGAACCCAAGTACTGAATATTAAGTTGGTCCCGCAAGGTTGGTCTTATTTGGACTAGTCGGACTGAATGCAGGCTCATTTTCTGAACAAAGGATGGGACTAGTTCTTGCCGGGCCAGGCTTCAGCCCACCATCTAGACTTAGCTAGGCTCGATCCCAGGCTTAGTATTAAACCAAATTGTGCTTTGAGTATATAAGTTGCAAGGTCGGTTATCACGTTGCTTTACAAGACAATAAGACACTAATATCAAATATAATTTCGATGGGAAATACCCAAATCGATACGCGAATATATTCACAAATAAATGAACAAGGAAACAACGAATGATGTGTGGAAATCATATAGCTAGCTAGAAATGTTGCCTAAACACTATGTTTCTTGTGATGATCATATAGTCCAGAAGGCAGATATTCTCTCCAAACTCTTGGCTGGAAATGAATGTAAAGAGACAATAGCAGCAGATAAGATGATACAGCTGTGGCAGTAAGCGCCCCACGTTTTCTCTGTTGGCCCTAGAGCCCCTTGGCTTATATGGAGTCTGCCCTCGCCAATACCAGCAAAACCAGTGGCTCAAAAACTGTTCCCGTTTGAACCATGTCTTTGCTTTCCAAATATGGTCCCAGTGGCTGACCTTCCAGCATAAGTGTGAATACCCAACTGAGAACTACCCTTTTCCTTCCTTGAACAGCTTTGGTTAGACCAGACAACCTAGATATAGGCCACAAGATGACAAGTTTGACTATGGATCCCCTTTTTCTCTGTAACATAAAACTCATTGGTTTTCATGCTCCGACTCACCAGGAAGGTCTTCCTAACCGATTTATGTTTCTGGCAGCAGGGAACTTGCACCTAAATAGCAAAGTTGCAATGTCTGTGAGCGTCGCGTAGCCAGGTGTGGAACCCCTGCGGGCCATGAAATAACATTCAACAATGATTCTTCTAGAGTTTTAGTTCTATCACCAATACTTTTGGAATGAATAAGACGCTAACGGGCCTCATGAAATGAATCGAAGCTGTTCAATAAAGAAATGGGCCCCATAAAGCCAATGAGAAAACCAGAATTCCTGAACTTGGTTGGTCAAACCTTTTCTATGTCAAAAGAATGTTGTCTAAGGTCTAGACTCAAGTCATTAGGAAAGAAAAACCAGGAAAGTGAGGGTTTGTGCAGAATCTAGCTAGCTGTCCCGCAAGCTCTGTGTTGCAGCTTTATCTAGACTATCAGGTAAATTAGAAAGTTAGGTTCCAGCCAGATTGACTGCCATTGATTTGGGATCTTGAAAATGGATTAATATGGGCTGTTCCTGATTTGTTGGCTAATTGAAAAAGAACTCTTATCTGTGATGAGTGCTGTAACTCCAATTTCAGGCGTGGAATCAGGATGACAGCAGATCTAATTGTATGTAACTGACCAACAGCAGCAGCACTCAGTCTCCACCATCTATCTCAAACGTGAGATTGAGGCCGACATACCTTTCTGTCAAGAAAGATGTGCAACAGGAATTGAATATGACTTAGGAACTGATCCGATAACATGACATGATCTGTTCCCTATCCAATCTTTTACAGGAAATTCACCTTCAGATACAGAGTAAAGTTTTAAAGACTCGATTATGCAGAAAAAAGACCAACCTTGAAATAATCGTTGACACCGCACCAGCCAAAAGATACTTGTGCATTTCAGCAAAACTGTCCCTGCCGTTTGATCTGTTGCCCTCTTCATTTTTCCTCTGTACCTCTTGTTCTTCTTCTTTCTCTGCATTGACATGGGTTTGTCCTAATGCTAAGATACCTCTAGAACTTGCGGCCTGTGAGATGTTGGCGAAATTAAGACAATCCTGTGACTGAACATGCAGTCCATTGATGTTAAGAACTAGTCCTCGAAACTTCAAGGCCAACTGAGATCCTAGGCCGCACAGATGTGCTGTGACCGCCGCTAGCTCCCGAGCATGGTCCGGCTGGCTGAGAGCTGCAGAGAAGGTGGAGAAAGAGAGAGGAGAATGGAAGAAACATCTGTTTGTGTCAAAGGCACTATGGCCGTCCTTTTCTTGCTGAAGCTGTGGAAAGTACTTGCGCAGGTTGTTACAGTGTGAAGAAAATGGGTTCATCCTCTCTTCCCACACAGAGAGAGTGGGAAGAAGAATGGAGAAAGTTAAACGGTGATAGCTATAAGACGATGAATGATGGGGAGAAAAATCATTTTGTGGTGGTGGGGAAAGAGAGGGAGAGCGAGAGAGGGAGAGTTTGGCTGCTTCCTGTGATGCGTATGTGGGGTGGTCCACGTTTAATTTGCGAGGACTAGAAGCGTTGCTCTGCCATGGAGAGCCAGCATACCACCATCATGGTCATTCTCTCAGCAACTATGCGCCGGCCATTCCATCTGTGAGATGCAGGAACATGATAGATTCTATAGGGCATCAAATCGTTTCACGTAGAACCAGATCCAAAATAAAACTAAAACCTCAAGAAACAGCATCGCCAAGAAATATCTGGTGCTGGTAGCGTCCAGCTTGACCGATGTTATAAAATGCCTAGAGCAGATGAAGTAGATTCACCCCACCTCATCAGTAAGTTGAACAAAATGAGATTTGGCTCTTGGTTAGACAGATTTATATCCGAAGTCCATATCCGGCCTGGGGATCCAATTAGTTATTTGTCCAATTAATTAGATCGACCTGCGTCTTAGAGAGCGCAGACGGGCGTCTCATGAGGAGGACCTGGACGGACGGTGGAAATGGCAAGTCAAACAACCAGGTTCCTTCAGTGTAGGAGCCAACCATGCCGACGATAAGTCCCATAAAACACAAATCAAACATCGGAAAAGAAAGAACGGCTACATACCAGATCGATATCGGAAAGGAATGAACGATTTTAGCCGTCTTCTCCAAACCGGAACATGTGAATGTCGACAACTTTTGGTTTATCTTATTGAGAGATTACTTGGCGATTCAAAATTAATATGTACGCATCACAATTTTTTTTTTCTTCCTGACCATTACCATTGAAGTGTTCCAGGTAAACAAGAGGCTTACCCACTGCCCGGAAAAAAAAACCCCGAGGCCATCCAGTCCAGCTGCTTCTCATTACCATTGAAGTGTTTCAGGCAAACGAGAGGCCTACGACCCTCGGTCTGGAAGAAAAAACCTAAAGGCCACCCCTTCCACCTGCTTCTGAGACACATTCTGTGTCAGCATTATCAATTGCAGCAAAACACCTTCTAACTTATTTATCACACACCGCCACTCAAAGACAACCTACAAAAATCATTCTAAAAACACGGCTCTTCAACACCCTTAACCCAACCATGTCATGTCCCTAGAAGCTTATCTTTGAGGTGTTCCACGATCATGCATACATGTCATATTATGACAACAAAATTCGTTTGGCTGATTAATCAACCACATCTTTCGTCTAAATAAACGTAATCTGAATAAAACAGCTAGCAACTTATACGGTGCTTGTACGCGACTCCTTTTCCGAATCCAAATGCAGGCCCATCTGAAGAAAACAGCCAGCAACATATAAGGTGCTTCGTAGACAGCTCTTGGTACTGAAAACCGACTATAGCCTCCATTAATACGTAGATTGTTTTGCAGTTGGCACACAAGTTGTAATATAAAGAGTACACGGTTTTAAAAAATAGTCGCAGATACTCAAATGTTTCATGAGACTAGTTAACATCCCGCAAGTTTCAGGCTCCTGTTAGCTTCGAACTAGAAAAATGTCATGTACACTGCTGGAGGAAAAAAAACACAACAAATTCTACGTTCAGCTGGGGTTTCTAAGGACGATGATCACCGAGTCCCCTCGCAGAAACATCTTACTGATGAACCTATCCTTGTTCACGGGCTGAGCCTTCTTCTTGCCTTTACCAGTCTTTGGGACCTGCACCAGTACAAAGCCAAAGGCATGAGAAAGAAAATAGAATGGGAGCCCTTTGAAGGTTTTCTAACACAAACCTCTGTCCACATCTCTCTGACATTCTCCAGAACCATATTGCAGTGCCTGTCAAAAGCACGAACACGGCCGAGAAGCTTCTTGTTGTTCCGACAGTTAATTAGAACCTAACAATAACCAAGAGAAATTATTTTCCTCTCCTAGACGACTATGCCTAAACGATTAAAAATACACACAACTAACTCTAAAGGATTAAAAATACACAATAACACTATGCAACTGACCTGCGTGTTATTCTTAACACTCATCATCAACACAGAGAGAGGACCGGTGTTAAATTCCTCCTCCTCTTTCTTCGCCTGGAATATTAAGAAACAAATGAATATCAGAGAGAGAGAGAGAGAGAGAGAGAGAGAGAACAGGAATGACAAGCGGCATACACAAAGTTCCCAGTCCACCTATTGCATTGTAAAATAATAGGGGAACATATGCCTCTAATGCTATAAAACCTCAGCAGTTCACCTGGAAGCCTTTTTTTCTATATAACATGCTAGATTGCAAACTGGCCACATAAAAAAAGTGGACACTTTTCTTAGGACTATAACTTCTATTGCATAAATTTTTAAACAAGTCATGACTTAATCCAAAGAGAGAAAAAGAGAGACCTAACCAATAGGGTGACAGGATTCATGCATAACTAATATTCCACATTCAGCTTCTGCTTTTTGTTATCAATATGAATCCAACATGAGAAGACCATGTTTTTGACTTTCACATAATGACGCTCATTTCCTTGATACTAGACCACTCTAAGTACTAACTCTTTTACCATGGCTCATTCTAAAGTTAAACCATTGAAAACTCATCTACTAGCAGATCCCTACAGTTCCTTTAACATCACCGGGCTACAAGTCTTTCAGAGAATCAGTAAAAAACAGGTATACTGACTGGAGGAATTAGATACATATAACAATGGTCCAAAAGGAGAAAGGAAGATCATCAGTGCAAAAGGGAACGATAAGGGAAACAGCTGAAATGGAGAGTCTGGTAAGGCCAGAGAACTACAGAATAAAGGATTGAACAATAGGAAAGCTGCAGATATCTTAAAAATCGAAGTTCACACATGGAATTGGTGGTGCAACAAAATTGAGAGCATAATAGTCAAACCAGTGATATCCGTATCCTACAATTCAAACCTATATGATACGGGCACGATACACAAAATGCATGTGCATCTTGCCGGTATCGACCTTATCTTACGATAAGTGTCATATAATACGGCCAAAAGTGGATCTAGTGTCCCTTTTTTGTTATTTTTTTAAAAGTTCCACTCCTTTTCATTTTCAATGCTTCTAAGAGTTGTGGGAGGGTGAGCTACCACCATTTTAAACAGAAATTGCCAATAAATCATTGTCTTAACCGAGAAATAACTGGCTTTAAGGGATGAGGATGAACATGAAGAATATAATGATTATTGTATCAATTGATAATAATCATGATGTTATTTAATCATAAACATTATTTCAATTCCCATTTGACATTGAATGACTACAGGTTGTCCATTTTGATGTGATGTACAATACATTAGAGTTTAAATTTGTTATGTGTCATTACTAATGAATGATAAACCATGAATGTTCATTACGTGTGTAATGTGTAATGAGATTTTTATATAAAACAGCTTTTTCTGATTTTTTCATTTTCTTGATTTTTAATAAATTTTTATGAATTAAAAAATAAATAAATTTACAACACGTTTACAATATGCTTACCATATATTACGATATGTTACGATATGCGTATAGGTCGGCTCGATCAATATGCATTACGATATGCCTTTTACAACATTGAGTCAAACAACTAATATAACAACAGGAGATAATACAAGGAAAAAGCAATAGATGTCATCATCATAAAGGCCCACAGCCAATCACAACCAACTGACAAAGCAGCAAAATTATCATATTCTAAAATCTAATATTTTCTTTCCAAAAAATTTTCATCCAAATACATTTCATTACAAAAGCAACAGTTGTAATGATTCTCTGATACTCACTCCTCAACAGAAACTAAACCCATAAAAGGCAACAGGCATTGACTGGTAATTTCCCTTATGGTTTTGATTACTTATGGGCTTCTAGTGCAGCAAGTGGACATCCATCCAACCATATACTCGCAAGCCTCAAACCACTTAAACAAACATGAAGTACCGAACACCCAACTTCAAATTCATGCTGTGGGTGCCTCACATTGAGTTTTTTGTTTCTTTATAATGCCTTTTAATGACACCAATCCTCGTTCATGCTTTCCCAAAGTTAAATATACCCATACCTAATCACCCTTCACCAAAATGTTATTAAAAAACACAACACTATAATTTTATCACCTCAAGGATACTCACATTCACACAGACAGGATCAAGGAATATTTCCTTCTTTCCCTCTAATCAATTGGTTCAAGAAAATTAAAAACCACATTTTTCCAAGTATTATTACCAAAGAAATTGAGTTCTTTAAGAACCCCAGATATGTGGCGATGCGCTCAATATGGAGATCATTTCATGCACTTCCATTTTTTAGGGACTAAAATATTTTGTGATTTATCGATGTACTTGGTTATTAAGATGGGTATAGAAGGAACACAAAGAAGAGATGCACACAGAAGGACAATTGTGCATTAAGTTATGCACAGACGCTCATACCAGCCTAATCAAAAGGAAGTGGCAAACTACTGTGGTGGCTTACAGGATTCAACGTCAACCATTCTTTATGTCCCTCTATCTTTCACAATTTGTATCTTATGCAAGGCTGAAATCCCAAATCCAATAGCTATTCGACCGTACTGGTAAATGGTTGAGGTGAGCAATCAAGTCGTAAAGCAAATTTGAGGTGAGCAATCAAGTCGTAAAGCAAATACCACTACAGCTGGATTCGTCAATTTCTAAAATAAAAATGAGACAATTGAGAGCCATCTGCATTCTTGAACAATCATTTTAAACAAGCTATCATATATATACCTAAAAAATAAAAAAGATAACGAGTTAGGGAGCCACTCAGAAAAAGAAAGCTAAGAATAAAGATGCCAAAGATATGGCTTTGATCAATTTAGGCATGACAGAATAGAATTTCTAATACAGATACGTAAGCCATAGGGCACATGATGGTAAAATAATAGTACACATGTGACAGGCTGGAAGGAAGGATGCACAAGTTCATACAAAGCAAAAGAGCAAGGAGAAGATTACAAAGTAGAAGAACAACCAAAATGCATATATTGAAGACAAGAAGCAACCTTATTACAAAAATCCAAAACAAAAAGCTGAAAGAAATAAACAGGAAGCCTGCACGAAGGACTAAAACAAATGGGAAAACATGTAGATTGTACCGCCTGAGTGCTCTCCACATCTTTGGAACTGATTATGAATAGGCCACTACGTTGTCAATTGGGCATGGGTTGGTCAAAAGTTTTGAGCACAGTCTAAATGGTAAGTTAAGCCTAAACTCAGGGAAAACTAGGTAGGACTAGGCACATTAGGCAGTCCAAAAACATTAACTTACACAGATACATTAAATATTTCATGAAATTAAGCATCATTTAAAGGTATGAAAGAGTAAACTTTTAATCATTAAAGTTTAAAGGTTATATGGCACAAAGAGACCAAGTTTAATTTAAGATCACTGTCTTGAAATGTTATAGGCTTATAGGGAACACAAAATCGTCTAATTTATTAAATACCAACTAGGCAACTATTAAATCTTTACTTTAAATTTCTAAAACCTAAAACCATAAACTAAAGAGTAAAAGTGTAAAATTACTCACCCAATTTTTTCAAAAAAAGAAGGAACACAACTCCTCAGTACAATCACATAGTCTATGTTAACATTTTTTGTCATAACCGATTAACCGTATCATTCTAATAAACAAAAAAAAAAAAACATTATGAAAATACATGCTATAATATATATGCACAAACACACACAGACACTTTAAAGTTTAACTGCAAAAGCATATGCAAGATCAAAGAAGAACAAGAGAAAGAAAATATGCATCAAAGCAGACAAAATAGAAAGGTCTTCGAATCCCAAAATCTAAAGAAGAAGAAAAGGAAGAAAAAGAACATACTCAGACAGTAGAAGAAGGAAAAAAGAGATGATGATATAGAAGAAGAGGGGGAAAGAAAAGGTGTAGATTGTTGAAGAGAAAAGGTCTGTCGAGTGCCTAGGCGGCACAAGTGATGGCCTAGGCATTTTCAAATTGGTGGCCCGCTAGGAACAGCCAGATTACACGACCAGCCAAGCCTAAGGGCCTAAGTAAGCCTAGGCATGTTTTAACAACACAAGTGAGAGAGAGAGAGAGAGAGAGAGAGAGAGAGAGAGAGAGAGCACTGAAGTGAGAACCGTACCCTTCCTTCGTGATTGTTCCCAAGAGATCGGAAATATTAGCATAGAATTGTGTTCAAATATGCTAGAAACAAGGGTATGATAAAATCTAGTTAAAAGTTAAAACTTTCTACTCCACTAACTACCTACCAGTAAATCAGTGTCAAATGCTAATTTTTGTTGCGAGCAGGTCATTCCAAGTCAAACTAGTGTGACATAAACAAAAGGGGTAATGTGTCGATAGCCGAATATGAAAATATGAAACCTGTCACACTATTTGTTGTCTACAACAACTCTCTAAGGTCGACTCTGTTGAAATGACTGCATATATGATTGACCGTATCCACATACCAGTGAAGTAAATCAGATCAAACAAGCACCAAGTCCAATATTGGCAGCTTCTGCAAACTACAAACAACTCATGACAACTATAAATTTAACGTTCAAGCTGTAATGTCAGTCACATAAATGACAGGAGAAATGAAGAATTGGAGGGCTGTTCATAAGTGAGTTATGAATCATGAACAGCATTCGGCCTTGTGACTATGAAAAAAACAGCTAACTGAACAAAGTAACACAATAAAATTACAGAAAAAAAGTTCGATGTGAGGAAAAGACAAGGATGGGAATTGCACGACAAAGCTGTCCGAGGATGGAAGAAGTAACCAGGTGACAATTATGAAGAAAAGTAAGCCCTTAAATGCTGCTTGAACAGCTGACGCCAAAAATTGGGAGGACAACATCATAACTTTGTTAACTTGAACAACAAGAGATTTGAGTCGACTTACATTTGTATCCTCCTCCATGGTTGCTCTGCAACAAACAAAATAAAATAATTAGAATAAAAAAATCGCTCATCTTGCCCAGAGATACCCAATTAGCATTCACATAGCAACAAAAACCAGTGCTTAGTGGATTTTGATTTAACCCCCACCTACATGAGACATCGAAAGGTAGGGATGTTGCATTTTGCAAAGCTGCATCCCAGCACCTTGTTCCTCTATATAGATGGGACGATCGAAGACCATGCACGTGCTCTATTAGCACAAGAAGCTCAAAAGCACGGTAATCACGAGAATATTCATTGAAGCGAAACTTCATTTTTCCAGAGTAAGAAAGAGAAGTACCAATCGAACTTAAAAGTCTTAAAAAATCACGGCAATCACGAGAATATTCATCAAAGGGAATCATCATTTTGCGAAGGTAAGAAAGAGAAGTACCAATCGAACTTAAAAATCTAGAGGACATTAGGTGAGTTTCCCGCCTATCAAGCAAAAGGCACAAATATTCCTAGGGTTTGCTCTTCCTCACAGAAATCCGACAGACAATCAACCATACAAAAAACAGTAAAACTAGGTTTTGAAAAAGTTGTCCACATTGTCACATTTTCCCTTAAACAAAGAGCAACAAAATCGGCAAAAATCAAAATCTCATAAAAAGAATCTATCGCCGAACGACTTACTTAATGAAAGAGGAAGGAAAACGACGGAGACCCAGAGAAACGAACACATTGATAAATGCACCTAGAAAAATTCCCTGCTGATCTCTTTGCCTGGAGACAGCAACTCTAGCTCCAACAACGAAGCCAATGACGAGGGCACTCGCCGAACGATACAGTCGGATTTGGAACTTGAGACTTGAGGTTTAAGCGCTAGGGTTTACGGCTTTATGCTAAAGCCGGCGTCGTGAACTTAGGGTCTGGATCTTAGGGTCCAAAAAGAAGCAGAACAAGACGAAATTAGCCAAATGACGAAATGAAAAGTTTAGAACAGTAAGAACATAACCGTATTCTCAGATTCTCAGCGAAAGATGAGCAAACTAACGTTTAGTAATAAAAATAACGGAAAACTCCGCAAAAATGCGACGGACTGGCCGGTTCATTTTCACAAGGGGAAAACACTAACAGTGAAGACACAGAGAACCGACTAACGAAGCAGCATATCCCGTCGGGAGGAGGTGAAAGAGAGGGGGGCACCTCTCTGCGCCCCCCACCGAAGCACAAGGGGGAGAGACTTAGAGAGAGAGAGAGAGAGAGAGAGACGTACCGGTGGCGTTGATGGCAGAAGCTGCGCGCGGGAAGAGCAGAGAGGAAAGAGGAGGTGCCCTAGCGGGAAGATGAAATTTCCGGAATTAAAATGCACCGCTTGACGCACGCATTTCTCGACTTCTCAAAAATGGAACCAGATTTCGGGCGTTCTGGGCAGGCGGGTTGGATTCAGTTCCGGTCTAAACCAATTATCCAAACCTGGCGATTATCATTCACATGATAAAATACCTAGAATCAGCGAATTCCAAAAGAAGTTATCTAACATATTCTTAGTAAATGATAAAATCAAAACTAGCTTTCATAAAATGTTTTGTTTTTTTTTTTAGAGCAAACGTGAAGATGAAATTGAATACAAGATCTTCAAAGATAAAAATCTAATAAAAAACTCTTGAAGGTCACAAGGAAAGATGAAAGCATTCAAATGAGGTGCATTAAACGAATAAAGTGTCATAGTTTTTTGACGAACCTAGTCAAAGCCCATAGTTTTTGACACATCATTCATTCAACTTAAAGTATAGGGAAGAATACATATATATATATATATATATATATAAATTTTTTTATGAATGTTGCTTTAATCAACTTATTGGAAAAAAAAATAAATATCGACAAATTTGACAATGAGTTTTCATTGTTCCCACTATAAACAACTAAGTTCATTAGATCAACAAATTTCTCAAAATTTTAAACGGCAATGCTAGTTTTTTCATTAATTCCTAAACTGTGAGAGGCTTTTTGGCAGTTTTCCTCGAAGCAAATGAAAATAAGAATGCGCGAAACGTTGCTTGGAGCATTCGAGGTTGGGGTTTCATGAGTTTCCCAGAATTCAACTCTATCTGTTTCTCTCCCTCTGTCGATCGCCACCACCACCTCCACTGCTCTGCCTGCACCACCACCGCGGCCGCCGGAGGAGGGAGAGAAGGGGGGAGGATTGAAGAGAACGTGGGGGAAGGTTGGGGAGGGGCGGGATGAAGTCGTTCCTCATCTACGTGTTGGTGGCGGTGCTGCTCATCTACCTCATTAACCATGGACCCAAGCAACAGGACCACGGGTCTGACCATCACCGCCGCCTGAAGCTGCGCTCGGCCTTCACATTCACCAAAGAGAAGCATGATCCCGTTGCCTTTGACCCACTGATCGCCGAGATCGAGCGGCGGAGGGAGGACAGGCAATGGGAGCAGCAGTACTTTCAGGAGCACCACAAGCATCTGTCCCTCGAGGATCCGGCTGCTCCTGGCCACGAATCCCAGCCGGAGTGGGAGGATTTCATGGACGCCGAGGACTATGTCAATGACGAGGACCGCTTCAACATCACTTCCCGGCTGATTACCTTATTTCCGCAGATCGACGTGAACCCCTCGGACGGATTCCTGAGTTCCGATGAGCTGACGGAGTGGAACTACCAGCTGGCCCTCAAGGAGGTGATGCACCGGACGGAGAGGGACATGGAGATCCAGGACAAGAATCGGGATGGGTTCGTCTCGTTTCAGGAGTATGATCCACCTAGCTGGGTTCGCCAATCTGGTTAGGGCCGTCTCTCGGATTTTCTCTGGTTTTCCTTTTCTCTTTTGGCTTCGAATTCTATCGCATTTGTTGTTTGTTACAATAATTGCTTAATAAGGTTGCGAAAGCTGGACTTTTATGCGAGATCTTGTTAGCGTGTTGTCGTGATTTCAGTCTTGATGGCTATCCGGTGGTTGGTGCAAGTATATATTAATAAAAATGTGCTTCGTTGTTGGTATTGTTCTACGACTGTAATTTTAAAAGTGGTCGGAGCCGATCATCTTTCTAGGTGAAATTTCTAATTTTGTGCCATTGTTTCGGATACACTGTGAAATTGGTAACTTTTGGGTAATAGTTGTTCTTATTCTGTTGGTTTATGTGCAGTTTGATCTTACTGGTAATGCAATTAGCCTGTAGAGGAAATGAGAAATATATGGATCTCACATCTGGTAGATTGTGATGGCGGAAATCATGTGACGATGAACTTACAGGCCTTAAGCAGCGCTTTGATCCTATCTTTCCAGTTTTGGTGTTGAAAGACTTCCGCAATGTGGCTCGTTACCTTGTTTGTTCACGTTATTTGTTATGTGATTTGTGGCCATCAGTTTGATAAGAATAGAACAATAAACACCGTTAGCTTTGATCATGTATAGGGATCTAGACTTTGTCATGTTCATGAGTCACAAAGTTTCTTATAGTGACAGGTGCATTGGGCCTGACAAGTTTAAGTTTGCGAGCAGATGTTATTGGTGATCAGATGCATGACCATGTATTTGATTAGGTTTCAGTTACATGGATTGAAGTAGTGGACATTCTTGAACATGTGCATGACCACCATTTGTCGTATCTAGTGCCCCTTCTATCAAGTCCTAAAGGCTCTTCATTTTCTTGGTGAGCACTGCCATGAAAAGTTAAAGTTATGCGCTTACTTCTTGGTTGTTCTGAACACCGGTGTTTGGTCCTTTTTTTTATACGGACAACTTTAGGATTGATTACAATCCTACCAGGCCTTCCTATAAGCCTTTTATGTAAGCAACACTCTAATACTTGCTCCGATGGGTTAGGGTAGCACATTCTTGTGATGACTAAAGTAAGAAATAGGTACAAATGGATAGTAATTTACCATTGGATGTGCAAAAGAATAAAAAGTGAAAAGCTAAATAGCTGGCGACTGCATGACATCTTGATGACGCTGAATCAATTTGAGGGCCCCAACTTTAAAGGCAAACATTACTTTTGCAATTCTCTGCTAGTTTTAGGGGTCCACACCCACCCTTGGCCTCCTTTTCTGCTAACTGCTAAGTGTGCTGGAGCGACAACTTATCTGTATGGTATCTTGTGTTTACATTGATTTTCATTTCTTCAACAAATGAAAGGGTAATGGTAAGTAATGTCTGAATCCAATTGCTTTTAACACAAAGGTATGGATAACTTATTGAAGGGCTTTTCAATGATTGATTCAGTAATTTGAAAGAAGAATTATGCATGTTACTTTCAGATAGTGATAGATGGGGTGACTATTGTTCTTTGTGGTTCATATCTTCTGTAGTTTGTGGCCATAGTTTGCCATGCCTGATGGCAATCTTATAGTTTTTGGCTATGTTTTGGCAGGTTTCCAAAAATGTAATTTACCGTGTAAACCTCTACATCTCTACCCTTTTAACAGCTATAGTTAAGGTGGAACCGTAAACAGATCAATAATGTAGATCCTCGGAAATAAGAGTTTCCTGGAACCTATGTCTAATTCTTTTCCTGACCTCTGCTTCCATCTAAGGCACAGTGCATGAAGGCCAAAATTGAAAGTTCAGAACCTTTACTTGCATTCCTTCTGAAATGCACTGTATGTACTTTTGGTCATGACATGACAATTCACAGATTGTTGAAGCCTTATCATTTGAGTGATCTGAGAGCAGTCAAAGATGGAACCACAGTTTGTTATTACTGAATTTTGATTCTTCCCTCTTGATGCTTGTGTCTCCTGTTCAAGGATCCAGAATGTTGTTATGCATTATATGTTTTTTTCTGTTCATGAAGGTCAGTTTCTGAACAATGTCTTTGTCATTTGATCCAATAGCATTCTGTCCAAAGTCGAAGATATATCTCCAGTATCATGTGTGCATTTATCATGCACATTGACTGTTATATGTTGTCCTTGAATGCAGGCAGACTTCTTTTTTTATTTTTTAGTTTCTAGCATATGAACTCATATTATATTGTTAAGGATGGTTTATAATATGTGATATGAAAACACTGGAAGTGATTCAATGTGGCATAAACTTTCCATCATCTTTTCTGGCTAATTGGTTTTGTGATTTTCATCAGAAAATGATTCACTTGCTTTCCAGCTGGGATGGTGGAGAGAAGAGCATTTTAATGCTTCAGATGAAGATGGAGATGGTCGTTTAAATATGACAGAGTTTAACAAGTCTGTATTTTCATTCAAATTCTTTATTCCTTTTTCACTTCCATGACTTCGCTAATCTGTTTTTTCATTCTCGTGTTTTAGTTTCTTGCATCCATCTGACAGCAATAACAAGAAGCTCCACATGTGGCTGTGCAAAGAGGAAGTGAGGTATCAGAAAATTTTAAACCAAGATACTTTCCAACAATTTATTTACCATGCTTGGCTTTGCTTTTTTACTATGTACCCCTGTTATCACCCTTGTCTCTTTCCATTTTGGTACGTATATTTCTTTGGTTTGAAGTTTGATCTAGTTTTGAGCTTTTTTTTTTTATCTAAATTATGCACTATTTATGGAGATATTGCTCTGATATGCACAGCAAGGCTGTGGAGTCTAAAGCCGGTAGATCATACTTTAAGAATAGCATGAAGAAGACACAGAAAGAAAGTCTGATGGTGATCTTCAATATAATAAACATATTAAGAGCCAGTGCCAATTAATTGCTGGTTGGGCTGCTTGTTTGCTGGTGATGGATATTTCCTATTTAATTGTGTTTGGCAATGACGAGTGTGATATAGAGTAGTTATTCCTACTGCTTCAATGGGATCTTTAGCCAGTGCCAAGTAATTGTTGGTTGATCTGCTTGTTTGCTGCTTTTCAAAGTTCATAAATGCGGCCGGCCACAAATTATTTACTATTTTTGCTTGCATGATGCCGCTCGAGCCATGTAGATATTTGCCTTTTTCTCTTTCTCGTTTTTTTATTTGTACACTGGCTGACTAGCTTGCTAAATGTGAAAAAACAAACTACGGTTGCTTGTGTTGAGCTTGTCATTCTTGTATCAACCCAATCTTGGATGAGATTGGTTACCTTTTTTGTGCTGGTGATTCTGGCCATTCTCAGCCTAGCTTTGAGGTTGAACTTATAACTTGCTGCTGCAAAATTGCTTTTGTTTGGATAGCCATTAGTTTGAAGTGCACTTAAGCTGTGTTTCTGGATGAAGCCATTGCTTTTGAGGGTGTAAGTAGGAAGAATTAAGCATGAAATCTTTCACCAAAATGCTTATATTGCGACTACAACGGTATTATAAATGTATCAATACAAGCAGCTCATACAAGTGCATGCATGTATAGCGCATTACTACTACACAAATTATTAAAACATAAAGTGAATTTGTGAGTTAACAGGTCATGGAATCCTTGTGCCCAAAGCCCCTGATTCCAGTAGTCATTTATCTGGTACCTCCCAAGGAGCGGAACTGCCATTCTAACCCTTCTCAGGGGATCTCATCTGCCAACTCAAAGTTTATGAATGGCAGATGTTGCTCATCATCATTTAGCTATTGCATTTATTTTTCTCTTTGCTGGTCATGTATAGAACTAACTTCGGGATTCGGCACAGCATAAAAGAACTTCTAGAGGCATATATTCCTCCAGAGTCTCGATTGAGTCATGGGCATATAAAGGCCTTTGTGACACACAAAGGTCTTTATTTGGTTCATTTTCAATTAGGTCTTGCTGTAGCCTCTTTTGGTGGTTATTATTTCCTTGGTAGCAAAGGTTTGTGTTGGCTTGTCAATCCTAAGTTACAAGCTTGAACTTCAGTTATCAAAGTTGATACCATCTTGGATGCTTGAAAGCCTCTAGAACAGACTCTTTGGGAATGATCAAGCCTCAGTTTTTTTTAACTGCATTGTCCATTTTTTCCGTCTTATCTCAGGGAAAGAGATACTAATAAGGATGGGAAGATTGACTTTCAAGAATTTTTCCATGGCTTATTTGACATGATACGAAACTATGATGATCCAGACCATAATGCTTCACATGTGTTTGAAACCTCAAGAGAGGTACCAGCAAAGAAGCTTTTTGGAGAGCTTGACAGAGATAATGATGGGTATGCACCTTTTTTGTTGCTTCCTGTGGACCTGTTTGTTTTATTCATCAATGCCAGAAAGTATTTTCACCTGTTCATCACTTATCATCTTCTGGTGTATTTATCTTTCCTTTTCAACAGCCTGAAACATGGTTTTTTTTTCTGTCAGGTACGTGTCAGCAGATGAACTACTGCCTATTGTTAATAAACTTCATCCAGGTGAACGTTTTTATGCAAAGCAGCAGGCAGATTACACAATAATGCAGGTTATGATTTTACACTATGGGATGGGTATCCTTCTATAATTTGTTATATGTTTAAAGTTCTCATTGTAGTAGAAAAGAGGATTTTATGCATTTTTTATTTTATTCCTATATATATATATATATATATATATATATATATATATATATATATATATAATGTATATATTATAGAGAGAGAGAAAGAGGGAGCGAATGTCCCTTCAGGCACTTTTCTGCTTTCTGAATGAGTAAATGATAAATATTATCCTTGGACCTAGGCAGTAGCAACTGGTTGGCTGCCTTTGCGCTGGTGCTTCTACGGACCGTGCAGGTCCACTTGTTGGATACATAGTTAGACTATGTTTATTTCCCATGTATCACTCCATATAATACAATGCGCCGTGCACTACATCCCAGTATCTAGATAGGGTGATGTATTGCAGTGTTTTCTTCAGACGTTGTGATATGTGTAGTGCGATGGACCTTTATATCATATGATCCGTACAATGCTGCTGGCAAGTATGTTGTGTCTTTGCTTAATTGATTTGTTTTTAATTGCAGGCTGACAAAAATAAGGATGGACGCTTGGATGTGCATGAAATGATTGAAAATCCATATGTTTTTTACAATGCTGTTTTTGCTGACGATGAAGATGATGATTACGATTACCACGATGAATTCCGTTGATCTCTTATTTGATTGAGTTCCTCCAACAATCCATTCTTTATTTCAGTTGTTCCACTTCTAGTTCTACATTGTGGATATCTGACCATTCACCACACAGGAACCTTACATGAAGAGGCAATTCAAAACGTGTAATTTTTTGTTTGTCTTTTTGAATTTTTTTCATCAAGGCGCAGCCACTAGACTATGTAAGATTTGGGTTGCTTGCACATGCAATCCTTTCATTGTAAACTTATATCTTCCCCACTTCCTGTTATTAGGAGGTTCTGCTAACATGTTTGACAGTTAAATAGTTACTCTTTGATCAGCTAAACTAGTCATGATTTGGCCTGTTTTCCACTGCAAATTGGAAGTAACATTTGATTACAGATGTCGGAGGAGCTCTTTGCATGTAATGCAATGGCAAAAAGCATGCTGTACTTTCATGCTTAGTTCTTACTTTATTGAACATGATAGCACATAAATGATGTTTTGTAAAGTTTTTTGTATGAAGAAGCCGAAGCATTCGACAGCCCCTTTTTATGTTAAGCTTCCCATCATGATAAAAACCATCCGGCCTCCAGCCAAGAACGAGATAGGCTAGGGATGCAAGGAGACAGGCAGCACCGAGTTTCCAAGTTAAGCAGCTGAATTCTGGTTCTGGTCCGTGTTGATTCTCAAATGTCATCCTTAACTAACCCTTTTTTGCAAATTCTCTTTGGAGGAAATTGTAGCATCACGTTCAATGCCTCCTGATTATAACTGTTTTACATATTTCTTAGATATCTCATCTGCTTTTCTAAACTCACATGCAGCTGAAGGTGAATAATTGCTTTTTCTAAGCTCCTGCTGATTTCTGGTCCTGTATTGGATGAGCAGCTTGACATAATCATTATATCTCTTCTGGACCTGTTAATCTTAGGCTTTTCTCAAATTTTCGGCTCTCGCAGGATCCTCTAACAAAGATTCATTAGCATATGGGCGAGAGGCATTTGCTGTTATCGACTGGGAATTCACCATTCCTCCTTAATGTGTCATGGTAGATGACTTTTCTTTTCGACTTTTCTTTTCTTTTGGGTGGCATGTTAGGATCCTTCGTTGACCAGACTGGATGATGAGCCAGCTCCTGTAAGAGGTAAGCCTCAGGTGATCCGTGACCATCAATCTTCACCAAACTTTAGTTGAACGTTATAAAAAAAAGACCACACTGCCTTAATGCCTTAAATTTGTGTTGTCAACGTCTGTTGACATACATCATGCTGCCCCCTCGCTGAAACTGCACAGCCCCTTGACACAGGTGAGATTGGCCTCTCTCTCTCTCTCTCTAGCCGATTTAGAGGTCACCGTCGTGGGATTTGAATTTGAAATGGTGAAACTTTTTCGTGTCTATTCTTGACATCATTTTGCAAAATGAGCAGCTTACAGTCTTCGTCAGTCCAATTTCCACGTTGAGCTTCGCACACTTTTTAGCCAAATCGTTTCCGCTGCAAATCATGCAAAAGACGAAAGATGGTATGGGGTTTATTATCGCCTTCCATAACCATTCTGGGTGCTATGTCATTGCTATAGACACTAGTCCTCTTCACCAACTGGGCCTCAGATAACAAATGGACTAAAGGACCCTGGCCACGAAGTTGAATCAGTTTTCTTTTTCCTTTTTCCATTTTTTTCCTGGTCCCAA
This sequence comes from Nymphaea colorata, assembly GCF_008831285.2. Classification (NCBI taxonomy): domain Eukaryota; kingdom Viridiplantae; phylum Streptophyta; class Magnoliopsida; order Nymphaeales; family Nymphaeaceae; genus Nymphaea; species Nymphaea colorata. Next base: position 27,082,543 of record NC_045138.2, read on the forward strand.
ACTCAATAAGGACAAGGCTAACCCGGGTTTTGCGGAATTTAAGTAATAGAATATATCCAAATGAATTTGGTCTTTCTCTTGAATTCAATGGCACAATCTACCACCTATTATCCTTTTACAGTTACCACTTACCAACTCGCAAATATCACAAAGCGGTGTGCTTGAAGGCATAGTCAACAGGAAATGGTAGGATATCTGGAGTTTGATGAAAAATAGCTTGAAGCAGAAGAACATTCATGGAAGGTGGAGGGAGATCTTTTGTATGCCTGAAACTATATATTGAATTAGTAAGTGAATGGTTACAACGCTAGATGCTTGTGTTCTAATGAGAGAGAGAGAATAATCAAAGCTTGTGTTCTAGTCGAATCGTGAAAGATGCATCTGAAAAGGATGTGGAGAGATGATACACCAATCATTTAGGATTTCTATGAGGACCACCAAGCTCATACATTACGAGCATAGGAAAATCTCTCTCTCTCTCTCTCTCTCTCTCTCTCAAGCACACATACACACACACACACACATGCACACGTACACACACAAAATTAAGTTGTATTCTAAAGCACGTTTTGTTTTTGGCTTTAACACACGTCAACAGGTATGGGTACAGATGATTGCCTGTAAAAGATATGTATCTATGTCTGCATATATTCCACTTCTGCACAAATGTTAAAAATTGGTTCATATGTAGAGCTGCAGTTTGTTAATTATAGAGTACAAATCTGAAAGATATATAACAATTCAAATTCAAAAATAAAAAGGCAACATTGGATGCCTTGGTCACCTACTTGTCACATATTGTCCATATTTTAAACTGGATGAAATTGCTGAATCGAATCTGGAACCCACGTGACCCATATTCGAAGTACCAAGTACCAAAATAAGTGTCACACAGCTTTGTACAGGTACATGATGCTTACAGAAGGCACACATGTGACATTTATTCTAAATAATAGCCCCATCGTTTGATCTGTAAAGACCGTCATCAATGGTACTGTCAATGCCGGGCTGCCGGCAACTGTAGAAAGAGTAGGCTTTAAACTGCAAGAGTTGTATCTCTATGGTTGGAAAAATATGAAAAGATCGAACTTAAGCATTTGATTTCGTATAATTGCAGATTTTTTTTTCTGTGATCACATTCATGCGGCTGTTTGTTCTCACATCTATTGTATGCCAACTTCACATGCACTTGTAACTTCTAATGAGATGATCAAACAAAAACGAGTTCAAATAACATTCATACGGTTGTGTTCCTTATGCAGTTTTCGCTGCTTTCTCTTTCTTCATAAACAAAAGGAAAAACGTTAAAGATTTTAAGATATAAGAAACGGAAATTCGATTGCTCCCGGAAAAGCCGCCGCGTTGGGCTCTTGTGAATACCATCTTCACTTGACACTCCATGCTTTCCGGCAGGATTCGACCCCACCGAGAACGTAGGGAGACTGTCAGATTCTAGTGATGGACAGTGCTCCAAACATCTGTGAACAAACAAGAGAGCCCATCCAAATGGGTGCAGGCTGTTGCTGTGTGGGCTCTCATCCCCAATTGCAGCAAAACATTTCTTGACGGTTAAGTTGCTTCTGATCATAGAGTAGCTCACTAAATTCCAAATGGATTCTGGTCCTTAGAATTGTTGTTATATCCTAAGGTTGTACAATGTACATGATGTACAATCTGCTTATTCTTGAAGCAAGTGCATCTCTCTCTCTCTCTTTCTCTCTCTCCCTTGTGTGTGTGTGTGTGTGTTTTGCATGCAATGTGAAGAAGCCTGGACATATGTCACATATGTCTCTCTCACCTTCTTCCAATCTATGTCCCAACCAAAAAGATTTGAAGGGAATTTGGTGGGTCCTATCTGCATTATCTTAAGTAGATCCTGCTTAGCAAGGGACAGGTTTCATGGCGAAATATTCTATATTTACGGTTTAGAGAGAGAAAGAGAGAGAGAGAAACACTAACAGGAGGAGAGCAGTGCCTACCCGATACACGCTTTCTGCCCACCAGCTAGGGGGGGGAGAGAGAGAGAGAGAGAGATAGAAAGAGAGAGATTTTTTATTTTTTAGTTGTACCCAGTTGGATTAATCTGATCCCCAACTTCATTTAGATTAAGTGAAATTTTTTGGGCAAGCTGTAATACCGAATAAACTTCGAGTGCTGATCAAGAATCATGCATCGAGAAAAGAGATCATATCGGGAAGGCAACCACCCAACGCGGTTTGGAAATGCAGCCTTTTTAGATCAGTAGCAGCTTATAGGCCTTCTGAATTTTCTGAATTATGGGTAGATCTACACCTCCTAATATTATATATGGGGTTATTGGAGTCTAGAAAACAATATTTCTTGGGTTTATATCTTAATATTTTGCCCAACTTTGTGCTGAATCAGATGATCATGTTAAGAAAGGACGATACTACCGTAGTAAATTATTTAACATGGTTTAACTCGAATGTCTGGACTCTATGATTGGTTTTGATTATAGTCCTCCCAACATTCATTTTTCTAAAGGATAAATTAGGAGATTCTTCACCATATAGATTTTTTAATGCTATTTCATAAAAAAGTTAGTAGACTTTTCAAATAAAACTGTGATTTGGAGATCCAATTTACATGTGTAGGACGCAGGATTCGTATGAAAAAAAAAAGAAGAAGTTGTTTCTCTGTCTCTGATCACTAGTAAGTTTGTATTTCTCTTATCTGACATGACCAATAAGAATTTCAATTCCACCGAAGATCCAAAACATGAATGCCATACTTCACATATTACAGCATATAAAGTGTATATTGCTCTCTCTCCGTTCGTGATCCGTTTCATGATATATAATTCTTATCATTAACTGAGATTTGCATATGTTTAATTTGTATCCAATTTAGATTTTAGCTACATTCAGATGCCATAGATTAAGTCATTCACATCAATACTCATAAAAAAAAAGAAAAACAAGTTATATCCTTCTGCATAGATTGTGACGTCCCACTGTATTATAAGTTCCTGTTTCTGCATGGGATTCCTTCTGATGATCAGCCCTCCAATCTTATCGTTGTAATTTAAAGTTGTAGTCACGATTGATCATTGTGAATCAACCACTTGTTTGAATATTAAATAGTTTTAGCTATTGTTTATCAATTATTATATATGAATGAACCATTTTATCGGTATAATTGCCGAAAATAGCTGTATTTAACTCAAATTACAACTAGCTTGTTTTTTCTAGAGAAAACGAAGGAACAGGAGCATGAACCCCTAAGAGACAAGAAATTTTACATCTCAATTAAAGAAACTAAAATGGAAAACCTAGTCTACCAATCTTTTTTTTTGTCAGAAAATGAAAAATTTAATTCGATTAGGATAGATCTGTGTTGTAGAGGCCGAATTTAAGATAAAAATACTAAGGGGGGAGGACGAAAATGACAAGGCATGAAATAATTTATTATACATTATTTTAAAAATGTTATCTATTTGGGATTATTTTATTGAAGTAGTCTAGGAAGGTGGAGCAGTCGGACGCGGGATCACGGGTTCTTGTTTCTAAAGCTTCAGATTCTCTCACACACATACTCACATTATCGCACGTGCGACCATTCTCATCCTCATTAATTTCTTGCATAATTTACGTTCATATGAATACTAACTAATTGTACAATTTGTTTAAATTCCATATTCAATGTAGAGGGATGTGTGTCGGCCGGTATTAGACGTTTTTGTTGTTGTAACAATTATGATTAATATACATATACAGTAAATGATGAAACCTGTTTCAACATGGAATTGAAATTTCAGGTTAATTTCTTTTTCTTCTTATGATTAACCAATGATGAATTATATGACCGTTAACAGCTAGTGTATCGGAAGATAGATTGGAGTATTATTGAACGCAAGATTATTATATTATGCTTGTAAAAGCATAAAAAGCGTAACATATGTCATAACAGAGAAGTGGGTTTTTCTGCAACGAAGAAAGCGATCTTCCTACTTTTGCTTCGATCTTCCTTTTCTTTAACAAAAGCCAACGGCTTCTGGCTTTCGAAATGCGCTCCCCAAAAAGCCAGTTCTCTTTTCAATAAGACTCTATATTAATTTCTCTTTTCCCTTCCTCGCTAGAAATAACTCCGGAGATCAGCAGGGCGTGCCGCCCCATTTCTGGTACCAAGTTGGCGCATCGGGGGCATCCGTTTCCACAGGTGACATCATGAGCTTCGCCGGTCGTCCGTGACCGGAACCCACCGGGCCGGCGAGTAGAGACGGGGATAATAACTCACGGTCTCGACTCGACGTACAGTGTCGACTGCACGCGTAGGCTTGATAATTAATATTGCAAGCAGCGATGGCCCCTCCTGCTATAGCAATTACAGACAAAGATAATAAAATAATTTGGTGGAGAAAATCTTCAATGTTGTTCTCTACTCGAAATACCTCACCTCTGATTTTCCTTCCAACTTTTTACAGCTCCCCATCTGCCTTTATTTTGTGTTTTCTTCAAGATTTAATCAGACTTAATTAGTTCTGTTCTTAAAGCAGAAGATCAGAAGCCGTATCGCTTTCCTGTCTCATACTGGCTACAAACCGGTTAGAGGCTTAAAGATTTAAGCATCTTTTAGCTGTCGACAAACCACCACTTTTGGCTTTTTTACAGAGCTCTGTATACGTTTCAGGCTCAAGTAACTCTGTTTTTAACTTTGAATGATTGAGTGGGACCCCCGCCATGTGCAAATAACTTCATCTGCTTGATATCATATATAATAGAGTTTCGATAAGAACGGAGCACTATATAAATCAATTAAATCTTTTTGATATTCACGTTTTCTGTCTTTTATTTATATCAAAGATGGAATTTGTGTATAAGAAACTTTCTTTGGTGAAAACAAAAGAGAACATAACTAAGAAGACAGAATGCGTGTAAAGAACTTCTATACTTTGGTATGAGCAGAAAATGCTACCAACATTATGCTGCAAAAGTTAGGGAGCAGAGAGAGTAATACCCCCATGAGAACGCAAAGACTTTGTGATAAATCATTGTGATGGTGATGCAAGAATGACAAGTGTGGTCTGAAAAGATATAGAGCAGGAAAAGCTGAACCAAGAAGGGAGTTGTTTTTTCACCGCGCGATGACACACGTACGAAGAAACAGAGAGGAGCACAGAAAAGGCTGTAAATCAAGGCCGTTATTATTCTCTCCAAATCAATAAAAAATCATGAATCTCTTTTCTTTCAAGTAACATTAATCGAGAAAAAGGAGGAAGAGAACATAAAGTTAGAGAGAAAATAAGCGAAGGAAAAGACAGAAAATGAGACGTCAGAGTAAGCCCTGTGGGGAGGAGGGGGGGCATAGGGAGAGAAAGAATAGTAGAGGATATTGAACGGGTGGACGATTACGGGGTTTTTCTCATCCACATCTCCTCTTCCTTCCCTCTCTCTCCTTTGCGTTTCCTTCCCCGCAGAACCAAAGTATTTTTATGATGTGGGTGTCGGCCGTCTCTGGCCTTTTTTATTGACTGGCCTTGCATTAGTGCAGAGAGAGAGAGAGAGAGAGAGAGAAAGAGAGAGAGAGAGAAAGAGAGAAAGGGAGAGATTCAAATATGGCGGCTAGCAGTCTTTCTTCTTCTCTTCTCTCACTGAGACACAGGGCCCCATGAGAGGGTGCAGGTTCATTTACCAAGTATGGAAGTTTTTGAGTTTCATATATTGAAAAGCTCCTTTTGAGGCCCTCCTCTTTGATTTTTTTTGCACAGCATGAAGTATAGGGACTAGTTAATTAGACAAACAGAGAGAGAAAGAAAGAGAGGAGTTTTTGTGGCGGTTCGAGTTGCTGAGGTACAAGGAGATACTATTTCCAGCTTATGAGAAAAAATTGTTTGGCTTGAAGACTGGTAGAGTAGTATATGCAATGATGAACTTCTATTGGCTTCTGGACTCATGATGACTGTCCTCTTCTTGGATCTAGTGAGAATAGATTCAGCTGTGTATGAGTGTCTTCTGCTGAGCTTTGGGAATCTCTGTTGATGTCTGCTGCTTGACTGCCGATTCATTAGAAATTTTTCTGGCCAAGAAACAGTGTCAGGAAATCATGAGAAGGAGTCCCAATATTGCTCTTGCTTGGGTAACTCTTGCAGTCATCTATTTCCTCTCTGTGTGGCGTGGCAGTTGAAGTATTGCTTGATATATATATATATATATATATATATATATCTGATTTGGGTCATACTTCACCATTTTGCGCCAAAAGAAAATGTCAAATTTAACTTCAGCTTCTGGTGAGGCCAGTGTTTCCACAGGCAACGCAGGTGACAAAGGAAACTTGTACCAGTCCTTTGGTTCGACAAATCCAGCTCCAGTGAAGAAGAAGAGAAACCTCCCAGGCAATCCAGGTCAGCTGAAATATAATTTATTTTTCTTCTCTCACAATCGAAGAATGAAAGGTTCCTATCCAAGCTTTTTCCTTTCCTTCTCTTTTACTATCCCCTTTCTGATCCTTTTTTGTTCCTTGAATATTTTGTTCAGACCCAGATGCAGAAGTGATAGCTCTATCGCCCAAGACCCTCCTGGCCACAAACCGATTTGTGTGCGAGATTTGCAACAAGGGATTTCAAAGGGATCAAAACCTTCAGCTCCACAGAAGAGGGCATAATCTCCCATGGAAGCTCAAGCAAAGGACAAGCAAAGAGGTAAAAAAGAAGGTTTACATATGCCCAGAGCCTTCATGTGTTCACCATGACCCTTCAAGGGCACTTGGGGACCTCACAGGCATCAAGAAACACTTCTGCAGGAAGCATGGCGAGAAAAAGTGGAAATGTGAGAAGTGCTCAAAGAAGTATGCAGTCCAGTCTGACTGGAAGGCTCACTCCAAAACTTGTGGCACTAGGGAGTACAGATGTGATTGTGGAACCCTCTTCTCAAGGTAAGATCAATAAATATATGCACCCAAAATCTCTTGCTTCTCCTTACTTTGTTTTGTTCTACTCCCCAACTTCAATCTGTCCTTTTAAAATTATCATTCCTTCATAGACAGTCCATGCTGGTAGCAATTATTGCAATTCTCTTACCCATTCTGCAACTAGAAGTTAATTCACACATTTATGCTGAAACCATGTCTTAAAGCAAGCTGTGTCGGTAAACAGTTTAATGAATTAACCATAGTAAAAACTAAGAACAGGCGTCCTTTTCCAGGAGGGACAGTTTCATCACCCACAGAGCCTTTTGTGATGCATTAGCAGAAGAGAGTGCAAAGGCGACACCAGTGCCAATGAATACGCTCCTATCAAACCAGGCCACGGCCTCCACCACAATAGGACATGGACCTGCAGGTCTGCCTCTTGTAGGGCCATCCTCATCATCCGCACTGCAAACTCAATTCCCGCTTGACCTCCAATCGTCGGGACTAACCCTAAAGAGAGATGATCAGGACCTCAGCGTCAGACCAGATGTTCCTTTGTGGTTAGCAGCAGGAGAATCATCTAGCATGAGCCAGCAGGAGATGCCTTCTACGCTATTCCCGGCACGCTTGAGCCACGAGTACGCTAGTCCCCATGCTCAACTCAGTCAAGAGCCTAGGGTCCCATCTAACACTGTGCAGATGTCAGCTACTGCATTATTGCAGAAGGCAGCTCAGATGGGTGCAACAGTGAGCAAGCCTTCATCGACTCTACGAGCCCCTATCCACATCTCCACTGCAATGCCGCCCGCTAATTCTGGTTTCGGATTGGGACTCGATTCTTGGCAAGAAACTCCAGGATCTTCAGCTGCTGTGAGTCGCAGCCCTACTGTAGAAGCACCAAGCGTGCAGGAGATGATGAATTCATTACCGGGCCCTGGCTTTGGGCCCTTTGAGGAGGCATTCGGTGGGATGCTGGGTTCAAGAAGGGAAGAAGAAGGAAGAAATGATGGGTTCACAAGGGATTTCTTGGGTGTCGGTGAGCCTTCCGGGGTTTCTGGTTTTAGGGGTCTTTCACATAAGGATATACTGAGCATCGCTAGTATGGGTCAGTATATTAACCCTCCGTTTGATGGAAGTGCAGTGGCAACGAGCGACCCATGTCTGGAAAATGGCAGCGCATCCACTGCCCACTTCGCCAATCGAAGACCATGGTAAGGTTTATCACCAAGGAATCTCCTTTTTTCTTTGCCTGTGATTTGAACACAGACAAAAGGCTGGACAAGTCTTCTCTCAGTCTCAGCCCTCTTCTTCTTCTTCTTGTCTTTATTTTGCATCTTTATGTTTCTTACTTTCTTCTTTTCCTGTGTCTCCCAAAGGGAGGGTACTCTTTTCTTTCATTTTTATCTTCTTCACCTGTTACTGTATCGCATAGCTAGTGCTGGTAGTAGATCTCTCCTTTGGCTCTTGATTTGTTGTACTCAATTTGGATAATAATAAGAGATTCTTTTATGCATTTATGTATCTTATTCACTGTCTTCTGCCCCATTTTGGGATATGTACCTGCATGGTGGCCTCTTGTGAAGGAGGAGCAGACGTGGGGATCTTCAGCCTCTTAACAACCTAATAAGAACAAGAGGGAAATCCGACCTGTTTTCCTTTTGTCATTATCTGGTTGGATATTTGTTTTCCACAATTCTGCAAATCTTTCTTCGTTCACACTCATTCATCGATGCTACCACCATGTCCTCATTCTTTGGCCCAGTAACATCTCGAACAGTTTTGACCATATCTTTCCTTTTCGATTATTTGGACAAAAATCTTGCATCATAATTAATATGTGTGTGAAAGAGAGAGAATGCGTGCGATATATGTTATATATCGTTAAGTAGATTTCGTATGAAAGTTATATACTTATATTTGCCATACAGATGAATTAATAAATTGGAATACGTAAGAACGTTTTATCTAGGCGATATTATATATGCACTTTGAACTCGAAAGTAATAGGACAACTTTCCGCCACTGCTTTATAAGCAAGAGAATGTTATGTCATGCATTGTATTATTCTGGGATAAGCTTGTACTGTAGACCTGCCCATTAAAAGACATATGTAGAACAATAAAAAAGTGGGTTCTCCTTGAAACTTGATGTGGCATGAGAACTACCTCCCAGGTGATGTGAAGCTCATATAATGACAAAATACATGTAGTGCAATAAATGGTTGCACTAACTGTATATATGACAGTGCAGTGGAAGTGCAGCTTTATCTTAGAAGAAGCCTCTCCGACATAGGCATGCATCGTACCCGCAAGAGATTCTTATAATGTCAGACAAACTTATACGAAATTAAAATTTTTGAAACATTTCATGTGGTCATATGCTTATGTTAAGGTAAATTCTCCAAGTAAAACAATTCATAATGTAGGAGCACGTTCATTTTTCTAAACTTCGTGTAAGTAACACAAGTTTTGTTACATCCACACATGTACGTAAGTATACATATATGCATATATACTTGAGTTGTTGAGAACTTTGAGTAAACTGATATAATGGTAAGTACAAAAGTATCCAGATTTTGATGGTGCAACATATTATAGCCACGCCAAAAATTTTGAATTTCTTTCATTTGAACACCCGATCTCCTGTACATGATTCATGCATATTAATGGAAGAAATTCAAATTTTTGAGTGCGCTCACAACCGCGTCAAAAGTTTGTCTGTTTCTAAAGTTTCCGACTTTATGTACATCAAAGAAAATGCAAAAAATTGAACACCCCATTAACTGTACTTTGTTTCATAATGATGTTTTTATAACAATAAAGCAGAAATTTTTGTTCTATGAATATGATTGCGATGCAACATATATGTATATATAACTTATCTAAGAGTGCAAAACTCCCTCAAGATTTACGAAAACACACTGTTAGGAGCATTTACGTTTTATCTTTGCTACAACTATCAATTGACAGGGTCTCAGGCAATATATAATAGGTTTCCTTGTTTGCCTAGGTCGACATTCAACCCATGAAGGTTCGCTCTGATACGATATGGACATGGCACTGTAAAAGAATTTGGTGCAGCCATGCTTTGGATGCATGACATATCAAGTTAATAAAGACAAATCACATAAGTACGAATGAAGCATGTATCTGATGATGTGAAGGAGTTGGAGACACAGTTTTAATCTGATCATAGATTATTCGTCCCTTTAACATCTGCCGCTGTATCAACAAAATCAGATGTCGACGTAATACCATGCAATTGACAACTTGCTCAAATTGTTCATATACTATGTGAAATGAACTATTTGGGTTCTGCAGGGAATTAATGCAATCTGCCTCAATCATTCACCAACGCCTTCAACAATGAGATTAGACCATCAATATGGCCCCCACTAGAGCAGATTTTATATTTGAATATTGAAGTTGCAATTCGAAATTGTTCTAATAAATTGAAGCTTAGATAGGAGTCGTTGTCTGCACAAAAATATATAGTGTGGTCGATAGATAAGCATCCCCCACCTAACTCCAATTATTGTATAGTGTTTTGTATTCACTTTCGGTGAGAGTATCTTTCACACTAGAGTACCTTGTCTAGTGGTAGATGTAAGCCTTGAAAGCTGACCCGAGCTTCTGAATCCAATGTAGTGCAGCTATATATATATATATATATATATATATCAAACTGTTTGCTTTTTTTTAATCGTAAAAATAGAGATAGCTGCTTGGTGCTGTTGATGGTACCATACTATCTCGTGCAAACTCGAACTGTCCTGCTCAGTGATTGAGCTCCTCACAATTTCGCAAAGGAATTTGTCTTGGAAAAGGAATGTGCCGACCAACCATCTTGCTCTCTCTCTCTCTCTCTTTTCTTACCGAGCAACTTGTGTAAGCACAAAAGTGCCCCAGTTTGTTAGATGTTCTTCGAAAGTTGGGGACGCCATGAACAGCAAGAAAGTTTCAAAGTATTAGATTTGTCTTTCAATGAGGAGTTTACCTCCTACCCTTCGTAGCTATGATTTATAATCTGCTGTTAACTAATAAGGATGCTAAGCGTGAATTGTTCTGCAAGACTTTTGTTTGTTCCTTGTCGATCTTCAAAACTTCGCTTAGTATTAAGAGACTGAGAGACAGCGAGAACAAAGCTAATGAAACTATGGTTACCAAAAGAGGCGGTAAATTGCCGTAAAAGAGATTAAAAACATTGAGAGCAAGACCAGTGTAAAACTAATTATGCATCTTCCTCAGGCACCAACTGAAGGAAGATAGATTTGAACAATTTAAAATTAAAAAACTGAAGATTTTCAAGGTTTTGGTATCTCGTTCTCGCGTGGTCATCCCAGGACGCCTGGCTGCTGCATGCTCTGACCCCTCAGTGATCTTCTCCAGACAAAATACACGTGAGAGAGAGAGAAGAGTAATACCATTCTCCCAATGACTGTATGTCAACGGGTTGGCCAAGAAAAAAAAAAAATTCAGACTCGTCAGCGTAACCTTCTCTCACAGCTTTTGCCTCCCTCTCTCTCTCGCTTTCTGAGAAACAATTCAGCCACAGAAAAAGAAAAAGATGAAGGAGATAAGAAAATGAAAGAAATTGTAGAGAGAAGTGATCACGGATTCACTGGACAAAAAGCAAGAAGAAAAAGGCTGGCGACGTGGGGCATGCGGTCTCCAGAGCCCTCGTGATCACTGCCACCTCCCTCTCTCTCTCTGTCTCTCCGTCCAAGTCGAGACGTAACTGGATCGGGGGTTTGCTTTACCCATTCAGTTTCCGATTCATTTCAAAGACAACTCATATTTGATTTTTGGGGTGCAGTTCGCTAGCAGAATTTGAGTTCGACTGCAATATCTTGTTTGGGACTAGAAAAAAAAATCAATATAGTTCGATTACATATGAGATGCTGAAATTGTCACATCCATACATCTCACGTAATCAGTTTGTTTCATATACTGCTTCTTCCGCATCTATTCATCCAGATATCTCATACACGCACTCCGATAATCCATTGAATGGATAGTCACAGGAACTCAATAAGCCATTATACATGTATGTATATGTAGAACTTTATACTCTCATTTCCATTTTGATTGCATGAACTTCTATAGAAGATAAATCTATCCCGAATTCATAATTTTTCTTGTCAAAATGGCGGCTTTGGTTTTTCAAAGTTACCAAAAATATAAAAGGATGGTTGAAAGAAAAATCTATAAACTAATGTTATATGACAAAAATGTCTATCACTCTTTTTTCTTTGTTTCTTTTAGCTATCCATCATGTTGGATTGAATTGAATGACTCTAATTAGATGGTTGGGACACTAGAAAAAACTAAAGTCACCGCTCAATTTTCTATAAACATGTATATGCAAAGAAAAAAAGAGATCCCATCTATCTCAATTCCATGACAAAGAAAAGTAGAACCATAGGAATGAACAAGAAGCACACCTTTATCTTCCCCTTCCCTTTTCTTCAGTGTCCTCCTCTCACTCTCTTTCTTCTTTCAACTTCTAAACCACCAAAGGAAAGGAGGCCGAAGAAAGTTTTCATTCGGCCTACCTTTTACTTCTATTTGTCGGAAAAAATAAACTTCATTTTTTGTGACTTTTTGAGTTTTTGTGAGGACGGACTTGCTGCTTAATACAAAGCCCAGGGGTATTTTGGTCATTTCATTACTCAGACACAAAACCTATTGGCATAAATATTTGATGTATATCGTATCTGTAAGAAATGATTAGTTTAAAATGGATTTACAGGTTTAATCTACCTTCTTATAGCCAATAAAAATTTTCAAGGTTCCCCATAAGAATCCGAAACTGAAACTGAAGATCGACATATTCAGGTTTTGTAGGGATGGATCGGTGGTTCAAGCTAAATTGATCAACGTGAATGTCACATATTGAATTTCCAGCATCTAATTAAACCATTAGCAAGGGAGAAAGAACATTCGAATTGCCAGGAAACAAGCAAGAGATCAATGGTTTCCAAATGGATTTTCCCTGAAAATTTGATCGATTTGGAGCGATTCCGTGGTTTAGTTTTCCTTCAAACACATGTCTAGCTAACAGTGAGGTTTAAGAAAAAATTCAGAACGAAGATCAAAATCAAGCTAAAGAGCAGGATTCCATTTGGGCAGGTCGGCTTTTGCTAGCTAATTTATGTCTTCGACTTTCAGATCTTTGGGATACCTTTTCCTAGTGATTTGGGCAACTATTTCTCTTTAAAAAATCATTCTACGATAGTCTAGCTCTGAATAATTTATTTTCCCCGACGATGGGAAATAATGCTTTTGGCACTTTAAAAGAATATTAGGTATTTTTGACTTTAAATGCCACAAAAGTCTTGAGTATACATAAGGAGATTTGACGATTTAAGTGCTCATTCTTGTTAATTAATCAATCATGTAGACTGCACCTTCATAATTAAGAATTATTTTTCTTCCATATGTCACAGCCGTATCAAAAGCCGCCAATTGATCAAACAACTGGGGTTTTAATCGACTTGGATAGCAGGAACTACATATGTTTGGCTACTTTGAAGAAAGAGTTCTATTTCATTGATCCAAGGTCTAACTATGTACTCATCTTGGGGACGCAATCTTCATTTATAATCTGATCAGTCCTCCATGATCACATGTTTCCCTTTTAAGAATTCATGGATAAATAGCTAGGAAGGAGGGTAGGATGAAATACTTCTCATGCATCCAACAAATAGTTAAGAAAAAAGAATTTGAACAAGCTATCCTGGCAGTAGCATATGGAGACTTACAAAATTTTCATTTATTGTATTCCCGAGGTGTCCGCAACATGGTTGTGCCAGTGTAGAAGGTGAATTGATGGTTCAAATCCTGCTCTTTATGAAACTCAATGTGTGATAAGATGGACTGGAAGCAAAAGAATCGGCTTTTGATCTTCGAGTGAACCAGGTGCAGAGCCAGAAATATTTTTCTATAGAGCACTAAGTATATAGTTAACAAATTTTCAATTGACCATGGGACAATGAATTGAATCTCGTGGGGATATCTCAAATAACTGAACCCAAGTTCATGCAAGTTTCAACACTAATTCATGGTTTCAAAGAGTGGGCTCTGTGGGGGCAACTCCACCCATTCTGTAATTCAAAGTTCTTTTTACTGTTACGTTTACACATGAAGTTGAACTTTTTAGGATAAGTAAAAGCTCTAACTTGACCTTCATGTTTAAGGGAGTCGAAGAACAATGAAAATTTTAGCAACATACCCAATGTTTGTTATGTAACAACAACACGCTTAAGTTTGAACTTTCCAAGAAACCACAACCTAACCACACAATTAGCACTTAGCATGCATGTTCTTTTGCTATTCCCTAAAAACTTAAGTACGCTGTTCCAACAATTCTCAACGAGAAATTATCAAATACCTTGTGAGAATGCTATATGCATCTCTACGATATTGAGCACTTTTTTTTCTTATATACTACCAAATATCTCAAGGGGAGTTTGATATATCTAGAATCATGGAATTTTTAGAATCAAAATACTCGCTTTTTAAGAAATTAACGAACAAGATATTTTGTTTCTGAAATTAAGAAACTTTAAAGATGGAGTTTTGATTCCATTTCAGTTTGGAGAGATCAAACTATGATTCCGAAATTTTCATTCTTGAATCAAAATGCCAAACCATCAAACGCCCCATCAAGTTCTTAGATCATTGAAAGGAATAATATTTTGGATTTTATAGTTACATATCATCCACCGTCTGGCAAACCCCAAAGAAAAAAAAATCCATTGATAACCAAATCCTACACTCCACAGCATCTATCTCCTTATTTCTGAAAAGGAATCTGAAAAAATCTTTGCCCTTGGACCAAGTAAAAGAAACTTCAAAAGATAATCTCTTGGCCCCGAAGTCAAGGAGAAATCTATTCCTAGCCATCCACAGTTGCCAGATGATCCAATGAAAAGACCATCCCTCCAGCACTTAGCAGTCCTTTTCATATCTGCAAGCAAACCATGTCTTCATTTCTTGAATGAAAGAAGAAATGAGATCAACCTCTGGTATTATATGCATGGTTGAGCCTGCACACTATTTGTGAAGATCACTTTCAGTGTGGATTTAAGATCAATCTCAAAACTTAGACAAGAGGCAGTCAAATGCCCCTTTAAACTGTTCTAACAATGTTTGAGAGCAGATTTTTCAAAAGATTTAAATTCAGGTAACTTAAAGGGGCATTTGATAATAGAAACATTATGTTGGAATCTTTTATAAATCTACCTTGATCTTTGAGGCAGATTCACAAAATGTTAATACAGTGTTCTTGTTACCAAACACTCTCTTAAGTTCTTGGTAAACAAGTCAGTTTTTATTGGATATAGTAATGTTCATACTAGGAATGGCAGCTTGCTAGATCCATATGCCATGTTTCAATTTAACTATTTTCAAGAAAAGCAAATTGCATATTTGCTTGCCCTACTATGACTAACTTCTTGCCCAGAATTAATTAAGGCCAAAGGAAGGGCACCACAAAAGTATGTATCAATTAGCTAGTGCAGCTGGAAAAAGAAGATCAAAGCAAGGAAGAGCCATGATATATGAGCTATGGTACCAACTCAGGTGAAATATGCAGTAACAGATGATAAAGTGATGGGACAAAACATGGCAATGGCCTGGCCAATCTCATGCAATGAGTCGACACAAGCTGTTTGTCTATATATATATATATATAGAGAGAGTGAGAGAGAGAGCTGTTCCCACCAACTGACTGAGTTTGCAGGTCTACCAGATCAACAGAACTAGTGGCTCTCTTGTCATCGAATTAACGACCTTGTTGATCACCAACCACACGCAACTGCTGTGATTTTTTAAAGTTTAAGCACGAGAAAAAACCATAAAAAGTCAGAAATAACAAGAACACATTAATCGAAGCCTTGTTATGGGATATTGTTGACAATGATATTGCCCATAGCATGTTCGACCTCAGTTTTCTTAATCATTTAAACCAAGGATTGATCTTTGGTTGGTGAATTTCATCAAGTTTTTGAGCTAACAGGATCAAGAGAGTCACCAAAAGGGCCACAACTTGATGATTTAAACTTCCAAGACATCAAGAAAGAGAATGAAACCAATTTCAATTGCTTCAGACTCTTTCTGCTAATTGATTTCAGTAACGACCTTTAGTTTTGTGGTATTCAAGTTTGCAGCTGTTTAGTTTTAAAGATAAAAATCTGATGTTTTTTCCTTATAGGAGAGCTTTCCAGCAGCAGTTCTTTTAGTCTGTTAATTATAATTGCATGAAATGAATGTTAGTTTAAAGCCAATGCATATAATAAGCACAAGGAGTTTTAATTTGAATTTGACTAAATTCAAGGAGTCATTTACACTTTCCCCCACTAAAAAAACGGAACTCATTGGATTCAAAATACCCATTTACCTTATCCTATTTATTGATTGATTGACATATTTGGATTCAAATATGGACGAAGAAAACTCTTTAATCTATGTCTGAATCCAATTTTTAAGTTAACAATCTATGTCTGATTTGAATCCAACTTGTATTGTATTTTTACAACTGAATCTGAATCCAACTTGCATTACAATACGTTAAAAAATCAACTTTCA
Source organism: Nymphaea colorata (assembly GCF_008831285.2). Classification (NCBI taxonomy): domain Eukaryota; kingdom Viridiplantae; phylum Streptophyta; class Magnoliopsida; order Nymphaeales; family Nymphaeaceae; genus Nymphaea; species Nymphaea colorata. The sequence goes on from NC_045138.2 coordinate 27,099,003, forward strand.
AAATGTACAAATATATAAGATATTTGTTCGAATATGATCGGATATTATTTCTTAAATTAGAATCTCATTTGATTTCTCAATCAAATGTTAAATCTCTTATAGTATTTGTCCCTTTTCGAAGCAGCTGGGTCTTATACTGATAGACATAAATTACCACATTTATATATAGATACCCCCTTAACTTTTACTTATTTTTATATAAGTGTCCCTTAAAGTTTAAAATATAATCCGTACATTGGTGCCATTTAGTTAGAAATTTTTGGCTCTGCCAGCCCTATATATTATATAGTCCCAAAGTTTTGGTGGGTCTTATAAGCCCAAAATAGAACCATATGTTTTACATTATTTAACGCAAGCTTTCGTTAAAATTATATATATATATATATATATATATATATGGAAAAGGGAAAAACAGCTTTAAATAAAGGTGCAAAAGAAAGTAGTGCATGCACAGATTTAAAGTACATAATTTTCTGGAAGGACCACTTTTTTCTCTTTTTAAATAAGCAAATTGGGGATAAATAAACCTTTACCAGATTATGCCAAAACCTCCGCATTGAAGTCTTGACTTGCTTCAACTCGAAGTTCTTTAAGCCCAAATCACACAACATCAAGAGAAGAAACGAAGAAGAGAAATAAAACACGATAATTTTTAGGTGGTTCAGAAACAGAGTTCTTCTACATCTAAGGCTACACAGGTTTTTTTCTTTTTCTTTTCTTTTTTCCTCTTAGACAGATCAAAAGTACAAGAAAAACAACCACTCCTCTCTCTTATACATGGAGATTAAGGCAAAAACGAAAAAATCTGTATGTTATTTTTTAATTAAAAAATATTTAATATGTCACATTGCATATTCAAACTAAAAAGTAAAGGTCTTCTCTATAAACTAGGCAAACATGTAGACTATATTTTCAATGGCTTTTTTTTTTTTTAATTTGAGATGGGTATAGTCAATATTCTTAGTGGTTTTTTCTAGGAAAATGATATTATGCAGTTGTGAATATTTAAATCGACACAAGAATAAGTATTTTTTGGACTTTCACCATAAGTTCTTGGAAGGCACTGCAAAAATCTTATCTATATCTGTTTTTAGATTTATAAAGGTAAAAATAACGTTCAGCAGCCAATATTTCATAAAGATAATGCAGTTTTTCTCTATCATCGATCTCCAAGCTAATATTTTAGAGAATATGTGAAATATAAGCAGTCTAAGGAAAATTTCTGCACTAGATTACGGGAAAGTACCTAACGGCATTTGATTATCAGTAAAAACACATGGGTGGTGGCGGCCAATTTCAACATTCCACACGAATGTGGGTCGCCGTGAAAGGTGCCGTGAAGCTCTCGTAGTTCATCAAATATTGCCGGAATCTCTGACCCCATGTCCTTGAAACAGGGGAACCGTTGAAGAGGGATACACTCGCCAATGATTCGAAGGTGATCTAATATTTGACATGAATCCGACTTCTTGTTGTTGGGATCCAGTAAGAAAATTCACTTCCAATTAGTAATTGAATTCAGATATAGTATAATTTTTTTTCTACCAATTATGTCGATAATGTCTGGGATTTCCAGATATTACATGTAAAAATTTCGTTCGGTTTTTTGGCACTTGAGTCGTTCTTAATCGAACTAAAGCAACATCTGAGAAGTTGGATAATGGTAATTGCGATATCTAATTCCGGCCCCATCTAGAGTTCCTGTTTTAAGAGTGTATAGCCTGCTAGGCGGAGTTTGTCAGTTCCTGGTCTGGAATTTTTTTATAATTGAATCTTTTTCAATTCAGTTTTGAAACTTGAGTTGATATTGACTCTCTCTCGGCCCCTCCTTTAAATATATATATATATATATATATATATATATATATATATATATATAAAGATGAAACCGTCGACTAGTATAAATAATGTTAGGCCGAGGCCCCCCTTGACATGATAATGGGTATTCCATAATGTTGTTTCCAATTCAGATCCCATTTAAAAAAAAAAAAACAAAGAGATCATAATAAAACCGATCTATGGCCCATAACATGCATAATTGACATCATCTGGGATAAGATCTCTCCTTTCTCCCTCAATTATATGTATGTAAGAGAGAGAGAGAGAGAGAGAGAGAGAGAGAGAGACGTGCATGTAGGGCGGAGTTAGAAATAGTTAGGGGCATTAGTTATATAATTTTATATTTTCAAGGCGCACTTATACATAAATGAAACAAACGAACATGAAATTTCAAAGTAAAAACAAACATTTTCTGTGAGTTTGTGTGGGCAGTTGCCCACACCTGCTTCCACTCTTGCGTGTAGAGAGAGAGAGAGAGAGAGAGAGAGAGAGAGAGAGAGAGTGAGGGAGATGATGCATTTGAAGAAAAATCCAAGCAGGAAGAGCAAAACTTTTGGAGCCCATGAAGCCATCTGTTGCGTTGGCCTGCAGAAAACTCAAAACTGCATGCACCATGATGTAATGCCGCTGCTTCTCTAGTCCCATGCATGATGATGTCAACCAATGAACCATGTGATCTACACCATGAACATTCATGTATCGGCTGCTTACATGCATGTGATGTGAGCAGGAACGCGACATGTGCTTGTCCCCTGGTATCTTGCATTTCCTGCTTTGGGATATTTGCAATTCAAGATCTTCTGTGTTCTCGGAAAAAAAGAAAAAAAACTAGCAACTGAAGTTTTATTTCATAACTGATAAAAAATATTCATAAGCTTATTTTTGTGAACTTAACAGCTAAGTTAGTGAGAAATCATAATTTCATTTTTCAAAATAAATGTATATCCTAATTAAAGGCTTAAGAGCAGAGAATATGCATGCCCCGTCAATAGTGATGAAAATGATTCAGATCCGGGTCGGAACCAGTCTTTACTTGACTTCAGATCAGTTTATTTTATATGGACTTGAATTCAGATCAGCAATCGAATAGCAAATCTTAATTTTTTCTAACAACTAAATACAAATCCAAGTCAACATTTATTTATAATTGAGTCAGGTTTTACCAATTCCCAGTTTAGATATCAGACTTTAATTCAAATCTCCACCTCTTAGCACGAAGGCCAAACATCTTAGTCCGACCAGCTACATTATGCTCCTTGGAGCAAACAAGATTATGTACTTAATAAAAGAAGAAAAAATATTTTATCCGTTCACAAGAATGGATGTGCTTGTGACATACTCAAGGAGATGAGTGCACGTCATGAACGTGAGAGAAGCTAAGGAATAAGAGAGAGAGGAGTGAGAGAGAGAGAACAGAACAGAGCACATTGACAAATTGGCAAAGATTAAAGATTAGTTTAATATGGATTCTAAGTTAATCATCCACTTGAATTGCAACAGAAGATAAATGTAAAACCAATGAAGTTGACAAGTTTGCAAAAATTTTAACAATGTAAAAGTCTTTAAAGTAAAGAAAAGTTGGAAATATAAAAAAATTTAAATTGTCTTGCTCTGCAACCGAGCTAAACCTACAAGAACAATGTATAATCCTCTATATTCCAAGTGACAAATTATTTTAAGAGAGAGAGAGAGAGAGAGAGAGAATCATAATTTTTTTTTTTTACTTTAGAAAGGTACTTGGCAGTTCGATTTCTAAGCCAATGATGAAAATCAAGAACTAATCATGGGCTTCCAACTTATGACTTACATCTGGCTGGGCCTTGGCCAGACTCCTCCCCTCAAAACCTAAAACATACAACCACTTTGTATTCTACCCTATAATGGAGGATCCAAACTCCAACTCTCTGAAATTGATTTCATTTTATGTATAGGTTTAGAAAACCATTCACCTAAACTAAATAAAAAAAAAAATGTCATTGTCTAATAATGTTGACAAAAAAGCTTATCACGCGCCCTACCAAGAAAAACTGCAACCACACTTGAAAAGGAAAAAGAAAGAGTCCTTTGACTTGACCTCACCAAACTTCAACAATCAACATCAGCCTAGTTGCTAAAATAAATGCAAAGCTCGTCAAGAATCCATTTTCAAATTTTCACCTAGACCTAACCTAAAGGAGGTTGGGTAGCAAAGGAATCTACACTCTGAACCATCAGCCAAAGTTTGATGTTTATAAACATCTGGCTTTCTGCAAGCTAAACATAATCTTATCTCTCGACATTGAGAGAATATACAGGATCACCGTTGCTTTCGAAGTTGGAGGATGATTTTTCTTGTCCAACTACGACAAAAGAGAACACTTACCTGGATCAAGGATCGGACTTGAGAAACTGTTAATAAAGAAATATCAATGGTAAAATAAGTCTCTTATCATGAAGCCAAGGAAAGATCTGCAAAAGAGCAGATGGTGGATGTTTTTCTCCCCTTTCTTTTAGGGTGGTCAGCTGATTACAGGGCTCATCTTTGTTCATGCACCTACATGAAGAAGCATGATACATGATCTCATAACATGCAAGCATACATACATCCTACATACTCATACATACGTGGATATATTCCAAGCACTAGGAACATACATGCCCAACTGGTTCCCCACACAGAGACTTGACCCGATGAGTTTCTTGTCCATCTTTCTTTCCTCCCTTTCCGGGTTGGTTTTTGGTTCTTTACTTTCTGCACACACAGGGGAGAGAAAAGATTCACTCCCAAAACGCATATTTCAGCTTCTTAAAATCTAGAAGAGCTTTCGCTACAAATTTGTATGGATTTTCCAGTTGAAACAGACAAACCAACTAGTTCAACACCCCTTCCCATCTGAGCCCATTTGTAAATCCTGCACTAAATCTAGGAGAAGGATACGAAACTGTCGTTCCGAGGGCGTTACAGTTCGTGGTGCCTCAAATTCGAGCACAATTTCTCGGTCTGGAATTGGGCTGTAGATTCCCGACCGTAAGAAATCGTGGGCACTCGACGTTTTCACTTTTTAGTCGATTTTTGGCGATCTTCTGATTGTTTCCTGAAGCGAGGATGACGTCTGCGAAACATAGCGTCTTGCCGCCATCTCTAGTTTCCAATCTCCAGGACGTTTTGATGAATAGGAGAAGTGGGAAAAGCGGGGAGGAGTCGAAGGCGGAGGTGGAAGTCGGGCGGGCGGCAGAAACGGCGGTGGAGAGGGAGAAGCAGGAGGAGAAGCCCATCGTTCTTGTCACCAGCGGAGATGGGATCGAGTCGCCGGGCCTCACAGCGCTCGTAGAGGTGCTGGTTCGAGGGGGACGGTGCGACGTTCATGTCTGCGCGCCAGAAACGTGAGTTTTCCCCCCTTTCCATAAGCTCTTTGGTTCGTCTTAATATGCATTTTTTGTAGGTTCCACGTCGAAGTTGTGAAAAATTTGGTGTTCTTTTTGTTTGTGATCTGACTAAGGGATAAGTCTTTATCGGGGCACTCTCTGACGTTGAAGGAGACGGTTTCTGTTAGCTCTGTGGAAATTAATGGTGCTACTGCTTATGGAGTTTCTGGTATGTTTGTTTGGTTTTCGTAATCAGTTCTATTTATAGTGTAGAATTTAGTTCCTTTGTAGTTCCAATTGGTTTATCGTTCTGAATTCAAATTCACCATCAGATGAGCTTAAGTGGATGGTTGACACGGTTGATGGTTAGGCGGAGTAAAGGCCGATGTTTTTTGAATGTTTGTGCTGTTCACTGTTCTTATGAAAATAAGAAAATGATATGTTGAATCTCCTTCTTTGGTTAAAACTTGTCTAGGAGCCATGAGTTTTGAATTCATTTGTCAAGTCCTAGTCGTAATTCTTGGTTTCTGATACGAGAATGCTCATGCTTGTTTTGATTGGGGAACTTCTTTGTGAGTTATACAGGAACTCCTGCTGATTGCATTTCTTTAGCGTTGTCTGGTTCGTTGTTCCCGTGGTCAAAACCATCTCTGGTAGGGGCACATTTCTGATCAAACATTGCATGTTTAACTTCATGGATATATACAATAGATTGTACAGTACTCAGCAAAATGCATTTGTTTTCTCTTTCTAACGTAGGTAATCAGTGGAATTAACAAAGGATCGAGTTATGGTCATCAAATGTAAGTTTAGGCTTTTGTACTTTTCCCATATGGTTGTAAAAGCAGCATCTTACTTTGAATTCTAAACAGCTTGAAGACCTCATGTTCCTCAATGAAAATTTTGGCAACACACATTGCTTAGTTTGTTCCTTCAGTTAAAATGTTGCATTATCTATTTCTATTGCTTTTATACGAACTTTATATGTTCCAAAAATTTTAACGCTTTAAGTTTCTATCTGCATTTTTTGCAGTTTCTACTCAGGTTCTGTTGCAGGAGCCAGGGAAGCTTTACTTTCTGGTGTACCTTCTTTATCAATATCATTCAACTGGTTAGTGACCTAGTTAGGTTTTTAAATCTGTTGATGCTAGTTTCAATCTTCTTATGCCTTGCTGACATGATTATTCTGAAACTTGCCAGGAAAAAGGATGAAAGTCATGAAAGTGATTTCAAGGAAGCAGCCAATGTTTGTTTGCCATTGATAAATGCAGCAATCCGGGACATTGAGAAGGGAGTCTTCCCAAAGGGATGCTTGCTAAATATTGAGGTCCCTTCAAGTCCTTCTAAACACAAGGTATATTTCTATCATCTCTTCCTCAGCAGCTAGAATACGAACGGCAGAAACTTTACAGAATATATCTGAAGCATGTATTCCTTTTTCCAAACAAAACTTCCAACATGATGATGCTTAGTTAGTGCATTATTTGTGAATAAGGAGGTTATTATACAGTTGAGACATCTAGTCTTGTGTGCAATTCTGGTTGAACTCTGGGTTACATTCCCCAGGGGCCTATTGAAGCAGTGCAATCTGGTGTACATGAATTGATGCCAGTTGGATGTTGTGAATATGTATTATTTGGAGAGCATGTTTGAGAAGTGATTAAGAATATGAAGATGGCTGGGGATGGCATCGTAGTTATATTTAACTAGGATGATGACACCAGTCACTATTTTTTTTTTTTTCACAAGTACTGCAGCTTAGCTATTTTCTGTCCTCTTTCTCTCTTGAGATAGATTACAGTGGAAATCTGGAAGGAGGGTGTTGTTTTATTTGCATGAGCACAGTTGGATTTGTGTCTTGCCTTCACAGCCTTTGTGTTACTGCCCCTGCTCTCAGGACACATGACTTCTGTCTCCAATATTTATGTATCTGCAAGTATGTAAATTAATACATACTTTTTATGTGAATGAATTCTATTCCATCTTAAATATGCATGTGAATGCCGGTGAAGACACAAGGTCCATGCTGGAAATTCTTAAAATATTGTACTTATAATATGTGCTCTTTTTTATATGTGTAACACGTAACAAACTTACCTGATCTTGAGTCAATAACTCGTGGTTCCTCAAAAAGGCAAGTTGTTTGACTATTGTGTATTCGTTCATCAGTTTCCTGCCATACTTACATACATGCTTTTGATATTGTTCAATTACTTCACGGCATATGGAGCAGTCGAATTTCCTGGAATGTAAATAGGCCATCAGTGTACAACAATGCACAACTATCCTTGGAATTGCAATATTTAACTTGTTAGTTTAGGTTTGAGAACTTTCTCTATCCAATTTGATTTGTAGAAATCAGTCCTCCTGCTTCTGTTAATGGGAAGTTCTGACAAATAGATTTGGTGAAAGCACAATCCTGATGTTTGCTCAATTGTATAATATTCTCATCTAATCATGCTGTTGAAAAATGAGTTGAGGATTTCACTCATGGTCCAAAACCACTACAGTGAAAGTCTTCATGGCATGGTTCATACTTTTGGATAGGATGAACAAGCATCTCTTCTTTAATGTTGTTGCAGCTTCGTATACTTTTATTTCCTTCTTTTGCCTATCATCACCCTGGTGTATGTATCTTAAATATCTCTAAATTGTTGGGGGCACCATGTTAACTCAACTGAGCAACAGTTTGAATTCCTCTTCTGAACAAAGGGGCCTTCTCACCTTGACCTGCCTATTTGTACTGTGAAGTCATAGACCTCATATTTCTGCTCTTATTTCTCTGAATTTTTTTAGTTTCTTCATATTGGGATAAAAAGATGCAAAGCTCTCTCTCTCTCTATATATATATATATATATATATATATTTCCATTTCGAAAGTATGAAAGCTAAAGGTATTTGGATTTGATTTGTGAATCCTTTTCTGGTGATAGGTGTGGCTTCTGCAGGTCTACCTATCATATTGGCCTTTAGGTTTTGGATTCTGGATGTTGTATATGTTGTGCTGATCTTCTATGAACCTGAATAGATAATCTTGCCCCATAGGTTTGTATTTAAATGGGCATCTCGTGGAATTTTCTACGTGATGATGATATCAGAACTATGTGGTCATTGCAGCTTTGTGCAACATCCACAGATGCTAACCTTCAAATAGGTGTGTCTCACTTGTGTCACTCCTGTACCCATGATCTTGGTAGCCATGGTTTATAGGCACTTGATTTGCAGAACATGCACATCTGCAGAGCACAAATGTTCAGAAAACCAGTTGGTGGATCAAATGCAGGATGTGCAGAGTGTGCCTTCCTGCAGAAGGGTAAACATGGCCCAGAGTTTGTTCTTCCCATTCCTGGCATTCCCAGGAACTGGAATCACACACCCTCTTAACTCCTCGGGAACTACTGTTCATCTCAGAAATTTTCTTGTCACATTTTCTTGTATGTACTGTGAACAAAGAAGTCAGCCTTCGTCGTATTTGGATTCTCAGAACTGCCTTGAAGACTTGTCTTCCTAGACATCACCATATTCCAGTTTGTCTTCGATCCAATTCCAAGGCTATTTTGATGCTTGAGTAGAAATTTCATCATCATCTCACATCAAATGTCTTCATTAATGTCTTCATTATGTTTCTAACAGTTTTAAATCTCATAGTGGGTTCCTGACAAGACATATAGGCACCTGAGACAAGAGGCTGAAAAGCGTTGGAGTTCATTTTTATGGTTCAAATCTAACAATTTGCATAAGTGTCAAGGAGCTCCTGAATAATTGTCACATAATGCAATCATTTATTGCTATGCTTGCTGAAGACTGAGCAAGGACTGTCAATTTTTTTGATACGTTTGTTACATGTGAAAGACAGTGATCGACTTCTGCAGAAGTGCCTCATATAGTATTTGGTCTTCATTAAGCAACCTGGATTCTTTCCGCTAAGAAATTTTGTTCTTTCTCTAGCCATGCAATGAGCATCATCTGGCTTTAGGGAGTGATAGTCTTTGACTGGTTATGGTAGTATGTTCACCAAACGCATTGCATATGTATCTTTTCACATGTACTTCAGGCTTTGAATTCATATGAAATTTTAGTTACGAATCTCAAATTTATGACTATTAGTCCGATTCATTATGCTTATTTACTCTGTCTTGCTTTTGAGTTCTTTAAATGCCCAATGTTAATTTTTATTTTATGGGTGCTCTCTTGAGTAGGGATTCAAAATCACCAAACACAGTCAACAGCGGCCTATCCCTACATGGCAAGCAGTCACATCAAGCAGGTACCCAGCTGGACATTTCATGTCCAACCAGCAAAGCCTGGGCATCCAGCTTGCACAGCTTGGAAGAGATGCATCTGCAGCAGTGAGTTCCTTATCATCAGAACAACCTGCATCGTAGTAGATTGAATAAATTCTTGCTTATTTGGGTGGTAACATCAGTCATAGCTGAATTCCTTATCCAGGGTGCTGCTCGTCGCCTAAATGCACAAAAAAAGACTGTGGAGATCGAGTCAGTGGCTGAACACGGGAAACCTGAACCTGAACGAGGAACAGTTAGGAAGCATTTCCGCCTAGAGGTAAACAAGTTTCATGGAGTTTATAACTTATCCAAAATATTGCATGACTTGCTTCTCATTGGGAAAAGATAGGTGGTTACATGAAAAGAATTTTGCCAAGGCAATATTTCACATTTTTTGTTTAATGTACTTATTGACGAAATTATTCTTAGAAATCATGATATTTTTTTCTAGTTTCTCTCTATTTCAAGCATCATGTATTTTTTTAACTTTAAAGGACATGTAAGTGGATAGCTTGAGTGTCATGTCATAACATAGTATTGGAATTTCTCCAGTTTGATGCATCTGCAGTCTTTCATTTTTGCCAGTTCCATTTCATCGACATGGTACTATGCTCTTTCTGTGTTACAGGACTTCCACTAGCTTAGATCATTTTTACAGTTAGTTCTACCAGGGATTTGCATAATTCCCACCGGGTTTCTGGTGCACATTTCTGTTAACATAATGCCCAACCGATAAATGTACCCAGAAATTCTATCACCACTGTAGGGTTTTTTTGCATTTGTCATTGTTGGATATTTGTGTAATTCAATTGAAACTGGAAATTGAGTTGCAAGCTCATTAGTTTCTGAATGTAGTTTGTTGAGAAGGAACAAGTAGATGGTGAAGAAAATCTCGATTTCAGGGCCGTTGAGAATGGCTTTGTGAGTTTTCATTTTCATTTTTCTCTTTTCTTTTTTTCGTTTGAATGCTGCTCCTAGCTCCTCGATTAAGAATTTTATGTTTTTACAGATATCAGTGACTCCTTTAGAGCTGCTGGTGCAGTGTGAGCCAGAAACACAGACTTCTGCATCAGAATGGCTTGCTGCCGCATTGGTTGCTGATGATGTGCAAGCATCATAACACAGTGCCTAATTATTGTGTATAAATTAAAGGCATATATATAATCAAGGGAAGGGGTTTTTTTAATTGATCTTCCTTTTTTCATTTATTTAGATGCCAATGTATGTTTTTCTTTTTTCTTTTCTGTTTTTCTTCTCCATTTATGTTTTTTCTCATGTATTTTAGAGAATGAAATGCTTGGTTTGTCTTCATGGTTTTTGAGATGGATTTCAATTTTTGAATCTATATCATTTGGAAATGCCTACTGATAACCGTGAGGATTGCTTGGGGTTGTACTTGGAGCAAAAATATATAGTATTTGCTTTGCCTTTTATGATATTTTTGTTCTGATTTTGCATGCATCTATTTTCTTGATAGAGAAAAGCAGAACCATGGCTAACTTTCAGGTAATGTTTTGAACAAAGAAATTTTTGAAACGGCACTTCATACTTCTGGCAATAATCAAAACACGCCTGATTTTTTTTGCTGCAAACAAGAAGTATATTCACGTAAAATCAACCTGCGGATGAATCCAAGTTCAGTTAGCCAAGTGAGCGACATATTATAGCAAAAAGTGACTCGTGCTCATTTTGCTCATCAACTTCTTATCTATACCTAACCCTGTTAGTTCATATTTAATTATATTCAGGTTAGTTTACTTTGTTGAAATGTATCTAATTACACTCTCTTAATAATACCAAAAAGTTTTTTCTATTATCGGCAAATGTTTTTTATTCACAATTTCTTCCCTTCTAGCTAATTTAACTGAACCACATATTGCAGTAAGATATTAATTAATGAATTAATCACGCAACATCCATCTCTCCCAGCCAAAATTTTCTTTCCACGTTCAGGAATAGTAAGAATAACTAATTCAAAGAATCTCTGGATTCCCGTAGTGAAGTAATTGACTTATTAATGATAAACTAACTTATTATACAGTTTGCGCTGCATTGAACAGTTCATGCAAGAGCTTCTGCGAATCGAACTCTCAGGAAAGTTCGCTATTCGCTGCTGCTTGCAGCTATCAGTTCTTTCCTCCTTTCCTGAAGGGCAAAAGTTAAAAGCTTTCTACTCATTTAACAGCCAACCTGGTGCCAAGTAATTCATGGCTTTTTTCTAGCATTCATAAAGGAGGGTCTTTCAATGGACACTTACGTGCTCGTCCATGGCTTCATCTAATTGATAAGATTGAAAGAGAGAGAGAGAGATAGAGATCTAATTGATAAGATTGAGAGAGAGAGAGAGAGAGAGAGAGAGATGAAATGACGAATTCTCTAATCGGCACAAAACATCCATGGAAAGAAGTCGGACCCTTCTGAATTCAGGAACAAGCTAAGGTCCATTTGATGTGCATGGAGAAAAAACTTGAATTTCTGGGAAAAATTTCTGCAAACGGGACAATAGAGATTGGAGTCATGAGGACATTTTTTATTCAATTATCCAATTCAGGTTTGATCTCAATTAGATAAGAGAACTGAAATCTGATTTCCAATTTAACTAGTCCTCGGGATAAAATATCTTTTCTGAATTCAGTGGGTGGGACTGCAGGATGGCAAGGTTGAAACTTAATATATGTGCTTTCAACCTAGCATCCTTCACAACTCCTCCTGTCATTTGCTCTCCTCCGCCTCATGTGTTTCCTGAAATTCTAAACCATCAAGAGCATAACACCCAGGCAGAGCCAGAAATTTATCATGAGTGAGAACAGAAGTATAGTTTCAAACCCAATAATCACACCATTACAAGAAAGGAAATCCGAAACAACACTTAAAGCATTATTGGTCTTAGAAGTACAATTGCATCAGCATCGTGCTATTCCATTGCGGCATTCATGGTCTACTGAGGTTGAGATGCGACGACGACAACTGTCATTGCACCTACATCCGCACCCGCACCCGCACCCGCATCCCCTCACCAGTTGGTTGGTGATCCCCGCACTTGGGTGAGTTGGGCAACCGTCATTTCGCAAGTCAATGGTCTTCTTTTTGCCACGCAGCAGCGAAACCAGTCCAGTCGGACCCCACCACCTGTCTCCTCTTGTTTGGGGGGAGACGTAAGCCAACACCTCCCCATTGACCAGTGCATCGGTGCCGTCCATCTCGATTTCAATGAGTCGTAGGATTTCATCGGTTGCATTTCTGTTCCTTAACTTTAGTGACATGAAAAAGTATTTTGCTTACTACAAGTAACAGTAAAAAGTAGTTAATTGTTTTACAGTCTTTGTCAGATGGATTTCACCAGGCTCAAAAAAAAGTGAACCTCTTGCGAAGTTACCATGGTGGTCAAAGGTACTGAATATCATCAAATATGACATTAACAGCGGGTCGGGTCTAAATAGGAAGATAAGATCAGATCCATTTACAAGCCCGGCGGGCTCCAAAGGATTTTAAGTTTTTTTTTTTGGTGTGAAACGGCAGACAAGAAGCTTTAACCCCCGTCAAAGTAACTTCCTCTGGGTCCACGTGGTTGCTCCTGGACCGCTCATCCAGTCTTCCCACCCCATCTTGAGATTCTTTTTCACGTGGAAAGCTGTGATTGGATGGCTTGTACAACACCGAAAGGTCTCCAGGTAGGTCCCGGGTTCGAGTCTCCAGGCTGTCCCGATGCCCTCCAATTTGCGTGCGATTAAAAAAACAAAGAAAGAAAGCCAAAAGCGAAAGGGGACGGAGAATGATGAGGGTGGTGACGTTGCGTACGGGAGCTTTCATTCGGATGCCAATGGATCCGATCCCAGATTTGAGTACGAACGAAAGTATGAATTTCGTAATCAAATGTTAAAATTTTTAAACTGTTTGGTCAAGTGAGATCTATTAACAACATCCCTATCTATCATCCACGTCCAGCCTCAGCTAGCTCTGATATTAGTCTTTTTTGGATCTCGGACCATATCAAAAAATACTGCAATCGCTTTATCATCTCAGCCCGATCCAGATTCTCGATCCAACAGTAAAAGGCACCAAAGATTTAAGAACCGTAAAAAGATGCCGATCCGATTCCTGTTTCCAGGAAGACCCCACGTCACGGGGGGCCCGAGAATGACGTCAGGGGGACCATGGGTGACGTGGCGCCAAATGGAGAACAGCCCGCCGCTACAGAAGGAGCCTGGCGGGCCCCACGGTGCACCATACTCTCGTCATCCAACCGCGTGACGCCACGATGACGTCGTCGCCACGTCATCGCCCATGTGATTCCCCCCCCTCCCTCTTATTAGCATCGCCCAAAGAACATCCCCGCAGCTGACGAGGTCCTCACGCTCACGCACAACACACTCTCGGTCTCCGGCCACTTTGTCTCCCTTAGGCCGGAATCCGGCGACGCGATGATGCATGGGCTGCGCTGCGAGCGGCTCTCCGACCCCATAGGCAGCCTCCGCCTCCCCGCTGCTGCCACGGTGCCGCCGCCCCCACCGCCCACCCTGTCGATCAACATCGCCGTCGAGTCGCCCGACAAGCGCGTCTGGCGGCTGATCTCCGAGAACCCGGTCGTGATCTTCAGCCGCGCCGCCTGCTGCCTCTGCCACGTGGTCAAGCGGCTGCTCGCCACCCTGGGGGTGCACCCAACTGTGGTGGAGCTGGACGACAAGGAGGCCGAGGCCGCGACGGTGCTGTTCGGCGGCGTGCCGCTGGGGCAGATGGCGCCGGCGGTCTTCATCGGCGGCAGCCTGGTCGGCGGCGTGGAAAGCCTCATGGCCCTCCACCTCAGCGGCCAGCTGGTGCCCAAGTTAAGCGAAGCGGGCGCCGCTTGGATGTAAGTTCGAAAAGTGTAACAAAGATTAGGATTTTCGTGATCTTGGGGAGCTTTCCCCTCCTGCCGCTTTTTAGATCCCTCCTGTTGCTTGCCCAAATATCAGTAAATTATGAGTCTGTACATGAAAATAGACATACAAGTATGGAGCAAGTCTTATATATATATATATATATATGGAACGTTCGTTTTGTTTTTCTCTTCTTCAGTTCTGTATCGACCTCTGTTACAGAAGAGTTTGATCTGCGAATCTTCTCATTAGAAAAGCAGAGTAAGACGCTAAATTTCGGTCTCTCTTTCTTTCTCATCAAAGAAGACACCATAGAAACGTTAACAATCATGATACTATAAAGACAGTTTCACCAAAAGGTTGACATAAGTTCGGCCGATGGTAGCGAAGTTTAGTTTAAAATATCGTCTTTCTTTTTGCAATGTCACGAATACTTGCCACAGCAATATCAACTAAGAAATAGTCTTTTCTTCTCCACCTCCCTTTCATAGTAAACCAAAGCCAGCGTTTGGTCTCCCACAGAATTGTATATAAAAAATTTGTGAATCTGTCGGCTTCTTCACTTTTATTAGTTACTCAACACTGAACTTGCTTACATGGGCGTTATCTTATTATTTTTATTAGATACCCATCGTCATATTCTTCCGCTCCAAATCTAAATGCACTAATTCCTAAATAAATACCCGTAGTTGCGTATACAGGACAGATACACAAGTCAAATAAATTATATATATATATATATATATATATATATATATATATATATATATATATATATATATATATATATATATATATATATATGATTGTGTACAAGCCATGTAAATACTAACTTGTTAGTGTTTGGAGCTTTTAAAATTGAATGGTGATATGATGATATCATTAATATATTATTAAGATAAGAAAGTGGAGATCTTACTTTCTTCATTTGATTATTGGAGGGTTAACCGTCCACAATTGGGATGGACGGTGGTAGTTACTCTAGAATATTGCCACATGCAGCACCGAGGACATGATATGACTCGTGATGTTGATGACGGGAATGTTTTGTATTCAAGCTCAAATATATGCATATGGTAAGTTATTATACGACTGTGACAAAGGTTATTTTGGTCATTTTGGTTGGAGAGAGGATGATAATGGAAGAGAGGTCACGTCATATCGTTGTGCATTGGAGGGACAACTTTGGAAAGTGAGGATCTTTTTCTTTTTTATTTTATTTTCATTTTATTTTTATTTCTCCTTATTGGTAAAATCCAACGCGAAAGCCAGTCGTGGTCAAAACAAATAATTGGTTGCACTTTGGAATAAAGGCAAGAACAGAAGATGGTAGTGTTTGAATCCATGGTAGTGTTTGAATCCAAGGGAAAGGGAAAATATTTATGAAACTGTAAACCATATGGGCGGAGCGGTATTGTTTAAGCAACCTTAAAAACACTATGTATTTTGTGACACAAACCTTGCCATTTTGGCACATCACAAACTCAGTTACTTTTATAGCAGCAATGTTTGTATTGATTTAATATTTGGAATCGTTATATATATATATATATATATATATATATATTATAAGACTATGCACAAGTAACATATTCTGGGATATTAAGACCATTTGAAATTTCTTATCATGAAGATTTACATGTCTAACTCTTAATTAGTTAAGTAGTTGGAGCTCTTGTTTAACTCATGACGATGATCTCTCCTTGGTCACACAAGAGGTTTTTGCTGTCCAAGTACATGCCAAGCCATATGTACCACCAAATATTGACCTAGAAGAAAAGATTCCTTCGCTTTGAGAAAAGCTCATATTTTGGTGGCTGTCGGTAATCTTGATAATGCACCTTTTGGCGTTAGGAGGAGTCCATTTGAAACTCTAATATGGAGGTCATATTCACGTGGATAGATTATTATAATCTTTTGCCTAGAAATTTCTATCAGCAGCTACAAAACAAAGATGATAATGTAGCTTTGTGCATATTGATGTCATTATGGTTGCATTTCTATTAAAGTTGACGCCTAACTAAGCCTAACTAAATGTTTTAGCTTCTAGTCCTCGAGGGGTTGGTGCAATGGATAGGGTAGTGACTGGTACACAGTTAATTTTCGCTTCTAGCTCATGGGACATGATAGAAGTAAAAGAGAGAGAGAGAAAGGAGGGAAATAGACCAATATACTAGTTGAAGCATAACATTGCGTCATCTTGAGATACTGAAAGTAGGTCTGATACTCCTAAAGAGATGGAAAAAAGGGTGGGGGCTTCTGCTTTTTTGTTGCGCAGTAGGAAGAATACTCCTCTTGTCACCCAACTAGGTGTTTTAGCTTCTTGAAAGTTCCTTGCAACAAAAACCAAAAAACAGTTCGTAATGTTATGTAATCCAGCTTTTTCACAATCAACATGACCCTAGGCCAAAGGATAGCTTTCATTGCCACAGTGCCCATTTCATTCCAAGCCTCGATTTCCATGTTTTCACAAAGGACCTCGCACATTTTCACTGTTTGGAGAGCTGAAAAAGCATGACACAGTTTCTGCAACAACTCTAGCTCCTCTTGATCGCTTCTGGCCCCATCATTTCATGGCCCCAGAAAGGAGATTACCTTATCCAAGTTCCACTTCTTCTGTCTAATACTTCCTGTCAGGCACAACTTTTTATCATGTCGTCAATAAAGACCAAACTGCAAGAATTGCCACTTAAAAAAGCTTTCTAAATCTTCTTTCCCACCCCTCATTATGAAAGCAAGTGATCGCCCTTTCCCTGGCTTCGAAAAGAAAGGCCAAAGAGTACTTGTGTTATTTGTGTCATGTTTAACTTTATGATGATGCATTAATTAGCTCCCTCAAATGGTTTATTCTTGATACAAATATCAAGTTGCTAAGAACCTGGGCCTGTATTTGGGAATTCTGAAAAAGAGTGACCTCTCTTTAGGATTATAGCAAAATGGCATGTTTACTCCTGGTGGAAATCTGGGGTGAACTAAGAGGACAATCTCACTGCACCAGTGAAAGCCGAAGCCTATCCTCTCCCCTCTTTCCTCTTACCTCCAAGGTTCGGGGTTGCATTGGTGCTTGGTAAGACATCCGCGTATGTCAGCTTGTATACTGGTCCCGCCTTATTAGCACAAGGATGATTAAGCCTTGAGCCTATGCCACTTGAACCAATGACTGCAAGCTTACCAGCCACTAGTTCCAGCGATGTGCCGAACCCCATTCCAGCTACTCTCATTGGAGATTTCATTTTCATTTTAAAAGCATCTTCATTGGCTTTGCTTGGTGAGACTTAACATTCACCTAATTGGCTTCTTTGATTTTCAAATTACAAAATTATTGGTCAGGCATTGGCCACCTCCTTGACACCAGCTATCTGATGGGCACTTGCCATTACCATGTGAATTTAATAAATGCATTGATCTTTATATATAAATGAAGGGCTCAAGTCAAAGGGAGAGACCCAATAGCTTCTCATTTGCAAATAAATAATGACCATGATCATGATGCCTTTTGCTAGGTGGGTGTTTCTTTAGAGCATTTAATATTGGGAAATGAAGGGAATAGCACATGAGGTGCATGTCCTTGATGTAAGACAAAAAAAAAAAGTAGTAAGATTGGTCTAGGAGATGTGATTGCATGGGTTTTCTAGAGTCATGAATGAGCAAACTATTCGCCCTCAATGGGTATAGCATAGGTGGCTTGATTTTTGCAGGTGGTATACTTGCTCCCATACAGTAATGAGATGGAGTATCGTACCAGGAGTGAGGCTTCACCAGAAAATGAGCAAACTGGTAATAAAATGGAGATAACTACATCTTCTGCTTCATTGTCTTCAATGAATGATGTAATGAATAGGAGCACTTGGAGAAAAGGATCTGCAGCTTATGAATTTCTTCAAGTGGGGCTAAAAGAGTTTTCTTGTGACTGCTTGACATGGCGCTGGTCTTATATATCATTAACTAAACTTAATCAAATAATTAACGTTCATTTTAAATTTAAGAAAATAATAAGTAATCCTGTTTTTTTAATGAATAAACACATTTATAGACTCCGAAATCTATAAATTTCCTTCATGAAATAAAGTTCGCAATTTGACATAAACCTTGTAGAGCCAATTAAGAAAGTGAAAAAAATTGCATGAAGGGCAAAAGCTTAAACCCCAAATAGATTTTTTCCGTTGTTCTTTCTTCCAGGAGTAACAGGGAAAGCAGCTTCTCTTTCCTCATCCTCATGATCCCTTGTTGAAGCCCTTGTGCTTAGCCTTAATCTAGTGAAAAAAGTTACGGCCGTGATCTTGGTAACCTAGAAGTTCTTTAAAACTAGAGAAATGGTAAAGTATTAAAAGCTAGTTAAAATGTTATGCATTGCACTCTTAAATTGGCCACCAAATTGAATCCGCCGATTACATTCAAATTGGCGGCTTCTGAAAACAGTGCTGCCATTGCAGCATCACCAAGGAAGGTTGCAGTGTCACTCAAAAAAATGACTGTTGACAGCGACAATTCACCCACATGAGATTTTTATCGTTCCTCGAGTTTCTTATCATAAGGTGGCAGAATTGCCTGTGATTGTAAAGCGATTCCTCAGTCGTCTTCTCCCTGTCCCGTTAGGCCCCACAGCAAAGCCGAAGTCTGAACAAAGTCTCTCTCTTGTTTTCACTTTTTTTTCTGAAGTTACATGAGTTGGACCTTGTGGGTAGAGAATGTTTTGACTGCTGAAGCCTGGCAAGTGGAAGGTGAAACTGAAAGCACTGAAGTTGATCATGCGCTACTATGTGTCACAAAATTAAGCTGTCTCCGTCTCTGTAACCCGAGTAGATCGTATTTATAAAGTTTGAAATCTTAGTTTTCCATTACTCTTTTCCTAGTTGCCTGTATTAAAATAGATCTGCCCGAATTCCAGTTTATCAGAAAACAGAACAAGGTAAGAGAGCAGTACCTCTGTAAACCATGGAAAAGCTCGCGTCACATGTTTATACCCTGTTTTCCATATACTGTGCTGGAATTTGTTTTGTTCTGGCACTCGATATGCACGTGCATATCCCATTCTCAATAACATGTGTTGCAGCGACCTTGTTTTCGCTGCAGTTTCCGACGACATGAGCGACATACCGACGTAGACTCATATCTCTACTTCAAAAAATTAAAAGACAAATATTTCCCTCCTGTCTCTTGAAAAAGTAGTTTGAAAAGGTTTGGAGAGAAAGAATTCTTGCTGTTAGAGTGAAGAACGGAGCAACCATGGCAAACAAGAATCCAATTGATTTTGAGATATCAAGGTTTGGCAGATATAGCAAGAGACAAACAGTGCCAAATTATGCAAGAGATTTCCCGCTTTTATTCATGACCTGTTTGATTTGATCCAAGATTTCTCCCTGTTAAGTTCAGTACGCGCTACACAGGTAGAGCTGCCAGCTTTTCACTGTTTTCCCAAGCTAAATTTGGAGTGCATGTTCGAATCGGTGATTCAACCAATGCCCGCAGTTGGAGTATGAAAATCGCAAAAGAGAAGCAAGACTTTTTAATTGCAACATCACTACTTTCAATTCGTTACGTTGCAGTATAAAAAATTTCTTTGCTTTGTCTTTCTAGACAGGATCTTTCTGTGTGTGTCCTTGGCACTTCGTCCAGAAGGTCATCAGGGCTTTGTTTATTTCGTAGAGAGCTTCATTAGATGATGGCTTAATGGATGTCACAAGTTCCAGATCTGAACAACAATTTCCTCCCTTATTACAACAGTTCTTTGGCCTGCCAAGTGGGCTTCAGATAGTTCAAAGATTACAGACCTGTTCATAATTGTATATCTTCATCAAGTATGCGGAGATGAACAGGTTGCATTATCTACAACAGATATTAGCCATTCTATCCTAAGATAGTAACAGGATAGTAACCTACAGTGAAGAATGTCCTGCCATTCTGAACCTCTTCACCCGTGTTTGAAAGGGTCCAACACGTAAACGAAGAATGTCTTGTGATTGGGGATAACCTTATGGTAGAAGCAACCATTGTACAGAAATGTTTCTTTTGACAGGTCTACTGAAAGTTGGTCTGTTTGATTCTGTAGATTTTTTAATATGACTGTTACTGATCTGCATGCGAAAGATGCCCGTATCTACTGCCTGTGGAGTACAGCATTTGGCTTGTTCTTTCTCTGTAGCAAGTCTGGGTGGATTATCAACTCGGAATTTTTGGTAATATCCACACGTAGCGCACAAGTTTGCTTAGGGCATATTATCCATGACTACATTATTTTGATTTCTCAGTACTCAAGGTCCTTACTAAATTTGGCTCCTGCAGATCAAAGCACTCGCAAAGGAGGTGTGGATTGTAAACTGTGTTCAATTGTCACCAAACACGCTAATTTGGTTTCTGGAATGGACGGTGAGACTTGTGAGACACATGATTGAAGACAAGTGCCTTCATTGGAAATCAGTTGGGATTGGTGAAGAACTGAGAAGCTTAGATTAGAGAAAATGTGTTCACAACCGAAGGACACATAATTTTGCGGTAGAGAAACTTGCATGCCTTGGTTTAAGGATTAATAAATAGCCAATTTAGCGCCCCAAGGGCATACAATAGATAGTCGTTAGAGGCCTATTTAAGGTAGGTCTATAGTTTGATTCCTATAGATGTCATGTTCTTGCATCTTTATTGATGGGGTACAATATCTAAGTTGAAGGGTACACTACTACCATCGCGGCAGTTCAAAACTACGGATGTAGAAGGAATGGTGCATTCTTTCTAGACAATGGGTTGTAAACCTCGCTCACACGGAACCTGAATTTGGAAGGAACAAACCTCTAAACTGCTTTCTCCTCATAGCCTGCCTAGCTCAATCTAGCCCATATAGATATGATATATGGAGATAGAGGGAGAGAGATCTAGAGAGATGATTTGACACCTCTGGTTGGTAAGCTGCCTAACCAGATCTAGCCACACACAAGAGAGAGAGAGTGTGTGTGTGTGTGTGAGAGAGAGAGAGAGAGAGAGAGAATCTGTCACAATTTCTTTACCACAAAATACCATACCTAATACCTGTGAATCTATAGACCTCTATACCTAACCAGTGGCACCTGCCCTTCCAAGACTTTTCGAAAAGTTTTTATTCAAACATACTGATTTGCACAATAGTCTCCTTTCTCAACTATAGATTCACCTGTTGATGCTTTTTATCACTAAAATCTCTGTTTCGTTCACTGAACCAAGGTAATTGTAACTTAGAGATGGAGCAATGATAAAAGGTAGGGATGGGCTCATCTTCCAATTCCGTCCATAAGGGCCATAAACTCAAAGTGGCTCAGCCAGTTGTAGAGCCATAGCTCTTCAGCCGAGAAGCTAAGAAATTAAAAGAGCTTCAGAGAGGGTCTAAGGGCCACCCCGTATAATTGGTCCCAGCTTTCTATTGAAAATGAACGTTGGTCTGTATAGGCAGCTGCCCACACAGGCCAACATCTATCTCCGACGTTGACCATAGTTATTATTAGATACTAACTTGCATGAAAAAAAAAATGTACAAAACGACCTTATCTTTTATTATACTGACTATGCTTTTTTATTTAATTAAGTTATGAGGCCAACATGAGCAGCTTGAAAAAATTACCATTCAAGTGGATGACAAGGCAAAGCTTTAGGCTTCTGTGTGAGTAGAAACCTGAGGTTCGTATCAAGAAAATAGAAGAACAAAGCCTTGCTTTGGGATTAGAGTAATAAATTTGGTCCCAAAATGATTGTTTTTCTTCAATTACTTTTGAGTCAAGATTTAACACTAAACGCAAAAAAAGGAAATACTACTCCTTGACGAAAATTAACTGTAAACCCTACTTTACACATGAAGAACACTGGTTTACAAATCTAAAGAACCAAACAGGACATCATATTATATATTTGAATCATAGTCTTGGATGAAAGGGAAGGTGATTTCATATAGCTGCTATATAACTGGTAATATTACTCAGTTAATCCCCGTACTGGTTCTTCATAGTTTTAACTTCTTATTCAATGACCTAAACTTATCTTGGTAACCCCCAAAAGAATCCCCAGATTCGTGCCCCAGTTTTCTTTTTATTTTTAACTTTTTCTGTGATATTACTTAATCTAATGGAAGATTACTTTGGCTGCCTTAAGACCAATTCACAACTGTGAGCATTGGGTTCAGTGGATAAGGCAGTAAGAGTCAACAAAGACTTGACCTGTCACTTTTTCATTCATTTAATAGTCTATGACCAATCATGTTTTTAATATATAAAAATTGAAGTGTTCACATTGAATATGGCATCGCTTGTCTATTTGCTAACTAAGAAGAAGACAGCAAGAACACAGAAAAAGCTTCCTCTTTCTTCTTGTAATACTTCATAATCAACATAACTTGGATCCTGATGGAACAAGAAACGATAACCATGCATGATCAAAAGAAAAGTGATAAAGGTAGCAACAACCATTCATCTGGATCTTGGATTGAAGCAATCAACAAAGTCTGTACCCACTGTCGTGGACCCAGTAGTAGGTGGTTTGTTCGAAAGCTAGCAAAATTAATTAACCATCGATGAGGATGCCGTCTTTCGCTGTAAGGGCAAAGTAGTGGAAGAAATTTTTTTTTGAATGACACTCTTCTTCATGGTATGATATCGGAAAATTGAAATCAATCGGATGTTATCGAATGGCTAAATATTTGAAATCTGTCACTAAAAGCACCATGAAACCATCACTATAAACATCATAAACTGTTGTTACATCATCAACCATTGCCAACTTTCTGCCGCTAAAGATTTTGGTGATGCATTTTGAATATTTAACCATCCGGCAATATTTGGCAGCCGACCAATTTTAATTCCTGGTGTTCTGTATGTACAATTCTTAGATTTTATAAAAACATGGCACTTCATGTGAGAGTATGGAGTCTTCCCAATTTAATAAGCTCCCCTTGTTTTACATAGATCCCAAGAGTGATCAGGAGTATTATTATGAATTTTTGCTTTTTAGTGTTCTGCTTGACTCCACATTATAGAGAGTCAGGATCTTGTGTTTGTCTTGTTCGTAATAGTAGAGATCCGATGTGGCCGTGAATTAAAATATGAACAAAGAAAAGTCATTCCCTAAGTCGAATCTGATTACAATCCAAAATCTGATCCAAATTCAATTTTTACATTCATTTCGGAATCCAAATCCGAATTTTGAATTGAATTTGGCTGATTTTCAAAGCATTGTTTTTAAAAAAATTGATCTGAGTCCAAGAGGCTATTTACATATATCTAAATCTGATTACGATAGGACATCATTTCATAAAATCTGAGCCTGATCCTATTTCTTAATCAAATAACATTTTTTTTACATCTGATTTTTTTGAAACGGTTTGGTCAGATATACGACCCCAATCAAATATATTGACATCCCTAATCCTTCACAACATTAAAATTAGATACTGACTTTATAGTGTTTGATTGCTTTCACCAGGGTTTAGGACTTGGGTTTGATTTTCCTAAGGCTTTTCAGTTCTTGAAGTGATGGTTGATCAATTTAAGTCTAGTAAGGAGCTCAATCTGGGTCTGGTGTGATCTGCAGCCCGGTCTTAGATGCAACTTGCTTTTCTAGAGTCTAGATCTCTTAATTGGTCCAAATATATGTTGTAGATGATTGTGTACTTCCTAAAGCTTGAAGCTTATGATGATCCACAGCGTGGTGGGCCCATAACCCATAGGTCCCATGATCGAAACTTGGCTTTGATATCACTGTAACAACTCGACCCACTCTTGAGTGGAGGCCCTTGGTTCGACAGATCCCACCTACCCCCTTAGCAATTTTGGGGTGTTATAATCCACCCTCTTTAAGGCACCTGCGTCCGCGCGTGTAGAACCCCAAGTCTGAGTGTTGAACCTGACTCTGATACCAGAGTAAGAACCCGACCCACTCTTGGGTTCGGACCCCTGGTTTGACGGATCCCAACCCGCAGGACCCCAGGTCCGAGTGTTGAACCTGGCTCTGATACCACTGTAACAACTCGACCCACTCTTGGATTCGGGCCCTTGGTTCAACGGATCCTAACCCATACCCTAACAGTTTCGGTTCCAACTCCAAAAGGCTAGGAATCAGGACAATCATCTTATTAATGGTCTCCCTTTATAAGCCCTTAATGATCCATCACAACCTTCGATACATGACTAAACTTATGGGGTGTTACATGAAGAGTCTGATTTGGTAACAAACAAAGATATGATAATTAAGTTTTCACATATACATACTTGTCTTCTTTCATCTCAGCCTGAATTTGAGCCAAAATCCAAGACCCTGAACCCAAATGTCAGATTCTATCAGACTTAGTTTCAGTTTCAAAAGGTTACATGATCTGAATCCATACGTGGAATCACTGAGCTTATAGATCACTAGCTTGGACTTAAAGCCATGATCAGATCCGACCCCGATATATTACATACTTTACAAATTGTACCGTCATATATTTCTTGCAAGTTGCTGGGATTTTAAAACTTATGAAACTTCAGCTTGAAGAGGGTGATCTTCGGTGAATTTATGGTAAAGGGTGACATTTCAAATACAAAAAACTTTAAATTCGTGGCCGTATGATCTTTAAATTGGCAATCAAAGTTTATATACATATATATATGACCTCAAATCCGCCTGCCATCCGGATGATTGCACTGGGCTGTGTGTGTGTGAGAGACCGAACCATCCAAATGACTAGATAAATCAACATACATAAGTTTGAATCGTTCGGCCGTCCATTCATTGTTTTTTTGTTTTTTTCTCACACCCATTGCATCAGGCTGTATGTGTGAGAGATCTGGATGGATAGATGGACGGATAAATTATGTCTCCTTATATATATATATATATATATATATATATATATATATATATATATATATATATATATATATATATATATATATATATATATATATATATATATATATATATATATATATATATATATATATATATATATATATATATATATATATATATATATATATATATATATATATATATAAGGGGACAGAGAGAGGATAAGGATGGGACATTGGGACTGTTTGGGACTGTTTTGTCGACTTGGCTTTGGTAAGCAGAAAGGAACAGCTGTTAGCTTCCTTGGGCAATGTTGTAATTTTCTCAAAGGAAAATTAAAAGGGCAGAAATGAAATTGATAAATAGTGTGACCTGTATCATTAATTTTGCAACTAACCCAACGACTTGTGAGGTTGCAGGTTAGTAGAGATCAGGGACGGAGCCGAAGGTAGGGCTCGCATGGGCCCTAGCTCACTTCAATTTTTTTTTGTAAATTTAGATGTAAATTTTAAAAAAAATTATTTGTTTTATACACAAATTTTAAAAAATAGTATTTCGGCCCTAATCAAAATTTAAAAACTTTAATTCAGCCCGTCCCATGAAAAACTTTTTGCTCCACCCCTGATCGAGATCTAATCTTGGAACTATCGCGACCAAATCTTGATCCGGATAAAACGACGCCTCCACCGGAGCCTTGAATGAACCTTGGTTTCTCAAATTTGTGGGCAGGCGTACATAAACAATATCATTATGTTAGTGTTTCATGTATCTAATTCAAAAATTGATTAAATTTATAAAAAGTGTTTAATGAATCTAGCCAATTTTAGTAATAGTATGCTCTTACTGTTCTCAAACAGCCTTTTAACAAGCTTAACTTTTTCTTCTGAAAATGTTAATTAATATATAGGAAGGAAAGAGCGCAGGACACGAGACTTATAAGTTGGTTTTCAAGAACTTATAAAGTGGAGATTTAAACAGTTCAGATTCGAGTTGGAACCCCATTTTGCTGAATATGATTTAATCAAACACTTGTTGTAATCAGACTTAAATCCATACTTGCATTCAGAACCTGCTTTTTGAAACTGAATTTCGATTCGACTTGTATAAAATTCAACAATGATATCTAATCAGGTCAAAATTTTAATAGGGGCAGAAATATATTTTCTCAAATTCTTTGTATAGGTTAAACAAAAACATATAAGATTTATATATAAAATTTTGATTATCTACAAATCTGAAAAGAAGCCATGGCCCCTCTTGACCCCTGCCCTGCTCGCAGAGTGCATCTTCCACTGTCAGGAATCTATAGAGCTGCCAGATCAACGTGAAGCTCATCATCAAGAATATCAGGGATACTTACTTTATGAGAAGGCGATGATGTGGAGCCACAAAGTTGCATAACTCAAGTCAGGCGTGAACGTTCTTACTGTTTGGCATTCTAATGCATGGCCTGGCCCAAAGACCTGTGCTTCCTGACCCAAGTACGGCTCATATATATATACTTATATATATATATATATATATATATAGAGAGAGAGAGAGAGAGAGAGAGAGAGAGAGAGCTGATAAAATAGAAATATATAACAAAATTTAAGATTAAGAGGTCCTCTAAATATAAAAACAATCCGCAAAAAACAAAAATAACGCAAAAAAACATAAACAGGAAGGAAGGAGAGAGAGAACTGGGCCGTAACCTGATGTTCCTTTCTAGCAACTGGTACCCCCGTCCACTGCACTTCTGAACAAGCGTTTCACGGTCGTCCTTGTCGTTCCGTCCTCGTGGGTCAACCACGTTTCCTTGGTAAATACGAGACATGAACAGAAGATTTCGCAGGAGAATACGAGCTTGTGCTGCAGAAGCATTCCATCAAATGGAAGACAAAAACGTGTCCCTTTTGTACCACATTTTCGGAACACCGGCGTCCCGTATTAGATACGGGAAATGGGGCCTACGTTCGGCAGACGGGATCCTTCTCGGGACAGCTGTGTCCGACCGTTCGAGACAGACCCAGAGATCAAGGAAAGAAGCCCTTTCAGAATTTTTTGTTGAAACCATGAGCTCGAATTCGTATGGATATTTAATTGGGCGTTTTGACGGCTAGGAAAGTGGGGATGGATGGATCTTGTCCCAAATCTAAATTTCAGCATCTTTCTGAATCACAGGGTGGATAGAAAGGGAGAGAGGGGGGTCAACTATCTAACTTTGCTTCGCCTCTCCTCTATCTACAGGTTTTAGGTTTCTGTTTTTAATTGTATGTGATTGGAGGTTATGTCACTCATGGCGGATATTTGGGCCCGAGTTGTCATATGCTGATGATGATGATGACAGATGGAAACCCCAGCGTTTGTCTTCTTTAACCTCAGCTTGATCTCATCTTCACCATTTTCAACTCTACCTCCCCACTTCCGTTTTCTTCGAAATCATGGCATCATTCTGGGCTCCTTAAGAAGCTCGCTTTGTCCATGTTCTCTTCCTCTGAACCTTCCATGGCAGATCCTGAGAAACCCACCTTGTCATACCTCGACTCCCCTCCAAACACAAGTTCCTGCATCTCAAACTGTGGCACCCTCTTCACAGAATTCTCCCCGCCTGAGATTTCATCACTTAGGAAACTCAGCGAGAACCTTGATACGCTGTTCCGGTCCCCGGAATTCGACCTCTACAGCGACTTGAAGATCGTCGTCGACGGCGGCCTGGAAGCACGCGCTCACCGCTGTATCCTAGCGGCGCGAAGTCCCTTTCTGAAACAGGTTCTGGCGGGGAGTGAGAAGGACAGGTACGAATTGAAGGAGCTTGCGCAGGAATTTCATGTAGGATATGAAGCCTTGGCCTCTGTCCTGGACTACATGTACAGTGGGAAGGTGAAATCCCCTCCACCAGAGATCATCACCTGCATCGACGAAGAGTGCCCTCACGAATCCTGCAGGCCGGCTCTCGATTTCGCTGTTGAGGCCTTCTATGCATCATATGCATTCCAGATTGTAGACCTGGCTGATGTTTGGAAGGTGAGTGAATTTACAGTTTCAACTTTTCTGTTGTCCTGATTCTATGGTTCATCACTAGGAACTACTAAATCTGGGGCATCGTATAGGCATATACTGATACTAGTGCCGCCAGAGTAATGCTGAATTTGGCTTGAGATCGGCTTTGAACTAGGAAGTTCGCTGAAGTCAAAGAGGAGAGGCGGTATCTACCAAAAAAAATTATGAAGTCCAGACGCAACACATAAAGTACATAAACCATGTTTTTGAAGAGCTATTTCAAAATGATCTGTACTGTTTTGTTGTTGCTGATGCTGACTTCTTGTTTGTTCTATTTATGAGAATGATCTAGTTTATCTATCATGACCAGAACAAGTCTGCCTTCTGCCTTCTTCCTTCTCTTGCTTCAATTTAGTGTCCAAAGTTAAGGAGACGACATGAAGAATGTGAACTTGGACTCGATAGAAAAAGGAAAATCTGGTTTTTCATCTTCTGACCGATATCCACTTTAGGAGCTTCGAAACAAATTCATCTGATTTCTGCTTGCTTGATGCTTAGAAGTGCACACCATAAAGGAATAAGTACTCCCGTCTCCTCAAATAACTTTCTGTTTAATGTCTTCAGACGAGCAACAGTTACATGATGAATCTTGAAGCATCATAAAACCTCCAATCTGAAAAGTCAAGAAAAAAAATCAAATTTACTAAAGATTTCCAGGTTGACTAATCGAGAATTTTCAATTTCTTAGCACTCTGAAGAGTATTTCAAGCTGCCTTCCAGCACTGCATCAGATTCTTTTATTGCTTAGCTAATCATAATGAACATTGTGTACAATTATACTGCCTCAATAACTTGTGTTTGTCTACTTGCAGATTCGCCTTTTAGAAATGCTAGACAAGGTCTCTAAGGATGACATTCTGACAATTCTATCAGTTGCAAACCTGTGTGACAAAGAAAATGGAAGGTTGTTGAACAAGTGCATCGATGGGGTAGTCAGGTCAGATATTGATTTAGTTACACTGGAGAAAGCACTGCCTGAAGATGTTGTCAAAGTAATCATGGAGACAAGGAAAAATTCAGACATGGCTACCTCTATAATCAACGTACCACCAAACAAACATGTAAGAAGGATACATCGTGCGATTGATTCAGACGACATCGAATTAATAAGATTGTTGCTGAAAGAAGGACACACGACTTTGGATGATGCATGTGCACTGCACTATGCAGCAGCGTATTGTGATGTCAAGACCACAACAGAACTTCTCGATATTGGGGTGGCTGATGTTAACCACAGGAACCCGAGGGGATACACGGTGCTGCACGTTGCTGCAATGCGGAAAGAGCCCAAGATCATAGTTTCGCTCTTAACTAAGGGTGCCAGACCATCTGACCTTACACCAGATGGAAGGAAAGCAGTTCAAGTATCAAAGAGACTAACCAAGTCTGTTCACTACTACAAGACCATTGAACAAGGAAATGCTTCTCCAAACGAGAGGTTATGTATAGATGTTCTGGAGCAGGCAGAGAGAAGGGACCCGCTACTAGGAGAAGCTTCTGCTTCTCTTGCAAAAGCAGGCGAGGATCTGCGCTCCAGATTGTTATACCTTGAAAGTAGAGGTAACAAATAAAAAATTACTGTTCACATATGCAGTTTGCTAAATGAGACAGATTTGCCTAGTATTCCAATTGCTTTGCTCTAGGGACTATACTTCTTCATTGCTGCATATTCCTGCCAACATTTTCGTACAATGACGTGCAATTTTTTCTGCACCACGAACACCTAAAGTACATGGCTTACAGAAAGCATTTATCAAATAGTTAGGCCAGCGACTCTCATTAGAAATATTACCACAGCTTTTTAAGCACTTAGCAAGAGAGTTTGTTATTTTGAAACCACCATTACTTTGTACCAAAAACATTTAGGTCTAAGGTTCTTTGTTGTTGTGAATGTTAGAATACGACTTATTCTCGTAGCATTTAAGTTGAATTTAGATGCCTATGTCATTTCCCTTGAATTGTCGTGTGCCAGTTCCATAAGGTCGAGACTTGTTAATCTCAAGATCGTCTCAACTGATGCACCGACATGCTAGAATCCTGTGGTTGGTCTGCGTCCATGGAAGCTCAGTAAAATTTATTCACGTTATAGTGAGTCCGTTTGAATCTGAATTATTGCATGAAATCTTTTCCAAAAGATCGTGCAATTTTTTTTAACTTCTCAATTTTCCCACTTGTGTACCACTATGGCAGACACTTGCTGAACATTATTGTAAATGGGAATATGACCCCACACATTATTTAGCGGTCATTTGGCGTGATACATCAATATCCAAAATAGTTGTTTTTATCGAAAGCCAGGTGACAGCTGAATACATCCCAATGTGGCTAGTTCACAGGAAAACAGATTCAAATTTGAGCTTTGGTTTGAATCAGCTATTTGTCTTCTGTTATTATGAGATTTACAAGTTTTTCCAGGAATCCTTCTTCTCTTCCTGCAATTAAATTCCATGTCAGTATTATTCCTTCTTGCAGGTTCTGTTTGGCCTTGGGGTGCATTCCTTGAAAGTTGTCTGTTCACTATTAGTCTGTTGCACGTGATGTCTGACCAAAGCATCAAGTTCTGTTTACGCTCACATTTCTGTTATCTTTTTAATTATATCTAGCTACGACCCACTTTCCTCTGTTATGCCAATTCTGTACTAACAAAAATTCATCCAAACAAGTGAGATTAGCGATTATGTCAATGATTATGCACACATTCTCGATCTTGTTATCTGTTCCAAATGTTCCATTTTTCCTAATTTGGTTGCCTATTCTACAGTCAGTCTCGCAAGATTACTGTTCCCTGCGGAGGCCAAAGTTGCCATGGACATCGCGCATGTGGACGGTACACCAGAATTCTCGTCAGATAAAGTAGACTTGAATGACTCGCCTTTTGTAGTCAGAGAGGACCACCTGTCAAGGCTGAGAGCACTCTCAAAAACAGGCAAGTCAACTCCATATATCTCATGTCAACTAGATATATATACATATATACGCACTCGTTTGAACACACACACACGCATCCGTATACTGTTTATATTTAAACTTCTATATCTTGCAGTGAATTTATTCAAATAAAGTTGTGCGGGAGCCAAGTTTACACTTTCGGGAACTAAAAGGGTCGAACTCACTTGTGTGCACGTTTCTTGCTTATATTGATGAAAGAGAGCTAAACAGAAATGCTGTTACTCTTTAACTTATTTTGCCCCTGGCGGCAATGGGCGTAAATTCACATCCACAAACAACAAATCACCATGTAACTTAAGCTGACCTAAACCAGCGCTTGCAACTTCTTCCCAAAATATGAAAACCACCACGACTCCTTTAACAACTGATGCATGTTATTATAAATACATATTCCACCCTTTGCCTTGCGATTTGAGAGGAGCAACTACTTTGAATGACGAAGCCATAATTATATATAACTTATAACAGACCTTCCGATGTATGTCATAAATTCTCTGTGTGTCGATCATATGCACGCCCAAAGTCCACCTCTGTACAAAACGGCTTCTTAGCCAGCTTTGTTGAGCTTTAGCATGAACACCCTGGTTGCTTGCTGCAAAGCAAGCTTCTGCCCCTAAGTGCTTTGGCTCAGGTGTATAAAACATCTTCCTGTTCTGTTCTGTTCTTTTTTATTCAAAAACCACTGAAAGTAATCTATGAAAGGTACCTTCCTGACCAGCTATTAGACATCTTGGCATCAAGCCTTCATTTATGCACAACCATAGTTCGTAGATGTTGGGTTCAGGCTAGTTAGTTCAGATCGCGCGTCCTCCTAGTCCTTTCTAGTGCTTCCAGGTTCTACCTCCTAAACATGATTTTGTGATGAAAGACTACAGTAGATAATCGCCCATAAGAAATGGAAGTACAAGAATTGAGATATAAGTAAATTTTCACACTTATGAACGATATTAAGTGTTTTAAGAATGGGATTCCAAGACGCATTTTTGCCATCGACACCCAGCGATAACCGTCTGTGCCCTGTATGATGGCAGCGCCCTGTTCACCCATAAAATGCAGAATTGCTGGTTCTTGTTGTGCTTTGGAGCTGGGTCTACACGCTAGTTCTGTCCATGTAGTTATAGGAGTCCAGCTTCCATCATTAAAAGGGTTTGAACCTACCATCATGTGTGCATGCATAAGTGTACCACTGTGTTTTTCTTTGTGAATGTTTTCTTTTCGTTCTAATTCTACGTGTCATTATTTATTATGCCCCACCGGATTCCTAAGATCCTAAGTCCAATTATCTCTCTTAACTTACAACAGTGGAGTTGGGCAAACGCTTCTTTCCGAGGTGCTCTGAGGTACTCAACAAGATCATGGATGACGATGATTTGGGTGAACTAGCTTGCTTGACAACGGGAACCACAGAAGAACAATTAAGAAAGAGAAAAAGATATCTGGAGCTCCAAGAGCTGCTATCAAAAGCATTTAGTGAAGACAAGAAAGCGCAGAATAGCTCGACAATATCGTCATCGTCATCATCCACAACCACTGTAGAACATGGACGCTCAAGAGTATCCAGAAGATAAGTCCAAAGTATAGTGTTCGCGGACTTGCCTTTGTAATCCTAATGATATTTCAGAAACTCATTATAGAAGGATAGTTTGGATTCAGAACATGTAATTAGTGGAGGTGACGCCAAAATTCAGCACGTGATATGGCTGCAATTCCTACATGCAAGGCTAGGGATTCCGAGGCAACTTGCAATATTACTGCCAAAAGAGAAACTTGCTCCATGTATATTTGACCATAAATTCTCCTTCATCTACTTCTGGTGTCTAATAGCATACGAGAGATGTGAGAAGAGAAGCTTATTTTATTCCTTCATTACCAAGTATTCTGGGTATCAGGTATGACCTTGTAACTCATTGCTAGAGAAAGAAAAAACCCTCCATGAATACTTAGCCACAAATCATCTCTTCGCTACTTCTGATGTCTAATAACATACGAGAGATGTGAGAAGCGAGGCTTATTTTATTTCTTCATTACCAAATATTATGGGTATCAGGTATGACCTTCCAACTCATCACTAGAGAAAGAAAAACTAAAACTGAGTAAAGAAAAACCAAAACCAACTAACGGAAAGATAAAAGAGCACTATGCAGGAGATTCTATCCAACTGTTGCTGGAATACCTACCTCGCGACCACCCCAGAATATTCTCCCTTACGCTCTGTATCTTCTCGGTTGCTTACTTCTTTGTCATGCCCTGCAATAGAAGATCGAGAGACATAAGCTTAAAGGGAGAGAGAAGAGGTGTCATATGCAAGCTGCAAGAAAAAAGCAAAACTAATTCAAACCCAGCAACCATCAACATAACATGAAGCAGAAGCCGCTGCTTAATATCTAGTCCTAAAGATGAAGATACTAAGAAAACAAGCACACCCCAGATTGATCATCACTACCTAACGCCACATGCATGACTACAGACTAGTCACTCCACACACATATTAAAGAGTTGATCGTGATGGCACTAAAACCACCACTTTCAGCCTCTTGACCCTTGCACTCCTCATTGTCCACACTATATTTCGCCCATATAACAACAAAAATAACTTGGAACAACATGCACATGTACAGACCACAGAGCAACTATGAAGGTCTAGGAGCGGCAGCAACACTTCGAGCAACATATTCCTATGTCTCTGGACTCTGATATCATGAATTCGACATCAGGGATAACCTTCTTATCATCGCCCAGATCCGGACTCTGTGGCACGAAATCCTCCATGTTCAACTCCATCTCCGATTGTCTGTCGCCCTCACAAGGAAGCACCGATTGATTATTCAGGATCTCTTCCCAAACGTCGTCATCATCACCATCAAAAGCCTCCACACCACTACCCATGTTGGGAGAACTCAGCAGTTGATTGTCACGGTCACGGCCTTGGTTAGAGCTGCTGGGTCCATCGCCAAGTGCAGACAAGAGAGTAGTGATCTCGAGCGAGTCGAATGCTTCTTCTCCATCCTGGTGGTCACAAAGCTGCATCCGCTCGTCCTCGCTCATGTGGTTGAGGGGTAGGCTCCTTTTCCTCTTATCGCCACTTTGTATCTCTTTCCTCTGCTCTTGGTGCAGAACCAGGTTGCTCATGAAGGCAGGGTTCCTGAGGGCTCTAGCCACGAACTCCATCATGTATTGCTGTTTCCTTTCCGTTCCCTGTATCCGGTCTTGCATTGCTACCATCTGGGCCCTTGAATTCAGCTGCTGCTGCCTCAGCCTCGTCACTTCCCCCATCAACACGTTGCGGTCGTTCCTCAACCTTTCAATCTCCCCATCGGCCCCGAACTGCGCCAACTCCAAGCAAGCGCCTGTCTCTTGTTGGTGTGGGCTCTGTGAGGCCGGCTTCCTCCTCTTGATGTTCGTCAGCAGTTGCTTCTGCCCTCTCTGGAACCATTCATTGGCGAACTCCCAACGACCCGGATGAACCTTTCTGAATCCCTGCCACTCAATTATTTTTCACGACAGTGGTATAAGACGGGGGCCTTCTCTCACTACAGTTTTTACCTATTTTTGTGTCCCCGTCACCAAAATTTTCCGACGCTGCGACTGTTTTGAGTTACAACCAAGCCACAAAGAAGCTCATGTTATCCTCCGGCGACCGCCCCACCATTTAAATTGGGTTCTCCTTCTAGCCCCAAAAGGAAAACTCATCCCAAACATTGCAAACACGCATATTGCCACATTTTCTTCCGGTAAATAATAATTGTTTCCATTTTACGCGCTTGGTCTAAATGAAAACTGAATTTTACGGAATTGGGCCCCAAATCTGGATATGGACCCCGTTCTGAGACACTGATACTCGGGTTTGAACCCTCAGAACTTCCCCACTCTTCTCGTGGCCAGGGGCTTTAAAAATTAAATTTTTTTAGTTTAGTCCAACCGATCGCGCGGATCGCTTCTCACTCCGCTCGTGCCTCCGTGGGTCCTTTTACCGAACTTATCCACTTGATGGCCTTAGTGGGCCCGGTACCGGTACGATTCAAAAAGTTTTTAAGTTTTATGCCACGAGGCAATTCATCGTCAAGCTAAATTCTCAGCTCACGTCTCGCGGCCAAGTGTATCCATTTTCAAGGGGTTGGTGCAACTTTAGAATCAAGATATAAAATAAAATTAAAAATAAAATTTATAAGTAATCAGTTTCTACTTCAAATGTGAGTCTCTTAATAGTGTAAAAGGAGATTATGAGTTAAAATGTATTAGAATATTAATATGTGCAAGTTGACGAAATAAGAGGTTAATGGTGGGTCTTCTGCACTCGCCTACAAGGGTGGTGTCGTGGGGTATGCCTATGAAGTTTTCTGTAAGGGAATCTAAAAAGAGATGCTTATATTTAATTTTCCAAAACGGAAACTTGCTTTTGAAATTTCGACGAGTAGTTGGGCGTCGAGAGAAGAGGAGGAGGAGAGTGGGAGAGAGAGGAGGATTCACTCACATAGGTGTTGAGCTGACGGACGAAGCTGGAGAAGTTGTTGTGCTTGAAGAAGCAGGGGAGTAGCTCCGCCGCGAAGCGATGCGAGTCCCAAACGATGAAGCTGCTTCGGCAGCTACCCCACGACACCAGCGCGTCCGTCGCCGGATTCTCCACCATCTCGTACGTCTTCCTCAGGAACGGCGCCGCCCCAGCCTCCAGCAGTCCCTCCATTGGCCGCGGCACAGGCGGCGACCCGCGATGCTCCTCTTCCTCTTCCTTCCCTGGCACACCGTGCATCTCTGCGAGCACAAAACGCATTAGAAATCACCAGAATTCAAACCCCTCGACGCCGAAAACTAGGTGGGTTTCCTCGCTCTTTTCCTCGACGAGTTTTCGAATTCTAGTGCTGCTCTGTTTCTACATAACAAGGGCGGGAACAGTCGATTGGCATTCTCATTGCCCTCGATCTGCGAAAGAACCGGACGGTCCTGATGAAACTGCTCTGTTTTTAGATAACAAGGGCGGGAACAGTCGACTGGCGTTCTCATTGCCCCCGATCTGCGATGGAACGGGACGGTCCTGATGGAAACTATACGATTCTTTGGAAAATGTCTCCGCATTTGGTTGATTGGCCGTCGCGGGAAGAAGAAAAAACTCTACCAAGGCCAAGTGCTTTTTCCTGGTTGAAGAAATTGAAGAAAATGGATGACAGTCGATTGGCATTCTTATTGCCCTTGATCTGCGAAAGAACCGGACGGTCCTGATGGGAAAGCACGTAGCAAATTGAAACCAAATATACAATTCTTTGGAAAATGTTTCCGCATTTGGTTGACAAACAATGGAAGAAATTGAAGGAAATGGATGACAAACAATGGTCTAACATATAATAAGAGTTCTGTGGTCCTTCTCTGGATAATGGAACAGTAAGCCTTGGCCCTCTAGGATGATGGACTCATCACGAGGAAGAACAAAAAATGGAAGTGGACGAGAGTACTTAAAAAGAGTACCGGAATGTTCCGAAAAGTTTGGCAGTTATCCTGAATTATTATAGATTTTGCTTCTAGAAGGAAAAGGAGAGGGCGATGGAGATTCTTACTCCTCGCGGGACTTGGAGAGCGGGGGATCTCCTCTTTATACTCGCAAGCGCCGGAAGCTTCGGGAATGAATTACTTCGTGTAGCCGGAAGCTTCGGGAGAGGAACAGGACGTTCGTCGCCTCTTTCTGACGGAAGCATCTCTTTTAGTTACTGATCAAATCTGGCACGGCTGTTCTCCATTACGGCTCTTCCGTCCCTTCCCGGTGCCTGAGCTGCGGCGCGGATTTCGGATCAGGCTCAGACAATCCGTGTCCGACTTGATTAGTTGAACTCGAAGTCCAACCCCAGTCTGAGTCGCTTAAGATCCCACATTGAAATACAAAATGAAGCAAGCTGCGTGAACAATCCCCAAACTCAAACCAGGACAGTTTGACATTACCGTGTGACCGGCAGGCGTGTATTATCGAATGAAAGAAACTGATTTCAGCTGATGGTGATGTTTGATAGCAGTTCATCCATCCCATGCTAAGAACTCACTTAGGCGTACGGTAGAACCAATCTCCATCTGCTCAACGTCTTCGATATAGAGTCATTCTCAAATCAACCAAAAAGGCTGCAGAGTGAGTTCACCATGGCCATGTAACTTTTCAAGTACAAGAAATCATCTCGAACACAGTCTTCCGCCAACAAATTGAGATATATCGGTGATAGGTGTTTCTATTTATCTGATCTCCTGGTTTATAATTCATTGCACTCCGAGTTTCTTTTGTATTCTTGGCAACCACAGGGTGGATCAGAGGGAACAATCAAATTACACCGATTTTCTGCACCTGAACTTTTTGTATTTTTATCCAAAGATGGAAGTGCCAAAAGTGTGGGACTAGGAGGTCCGACCTGCTGCCACTGATGCGCATTGGTCACTGCTACCAGCTCCGAAGAGACTTACAGGCGACCTGATCAACCGACAAGTTGGTGGCGGTCGACGGGCGGCCGGAGGATGAAGGCCAGTCTATTAGAGTCTGGGAGGACCAAGAAAGAGTAGATGTCCCCACCGGAAGAGACTGATAGACCATTCACCTCCCCATTCTCAACATTTGTCTACAACCGGATTTAATTCAATCCCGTGCTTCAGAGCTCTCTCTCTGTCTCTCTGTCATTCGATGCCATATGTGGGAGGCCATCTGGCTGCTGCCAAATACTAAAAAGCCGACGACAGCGATGACCAGAGCTGCCGAAGATGAAGAACCCAGTGACGGTGATCTGTAAACAGTTCAATTTGCAAAGCGCAAAAGCCCACTTGATCTAGGCATTAGTTGAAGGCGGCGATGCAGCAGAGCGCCGCCACAATGTTATCCCCAGCGCTGTTACCTCTGTGTGTCGACGCAACCACGAAAGCACAAAGGGGGGAGTGTCCTTTGAATGAACCTCCTCACTCTGTGGACACCCATAGCTTGCAAACAACCCATCAAAGCAATTGTACGAGCGCAAGCAAACAGTCGTCAGTTAGAAGCTTTATGGTGTCGAGCGTTGCAGCAGGAGAACAAAAGCGTAAACAGGGACTGAGAACACAGAATTGAAAACAAAGAATTGTGAAATGTGAACAAGGGAGCTTCCTGAGGTTGAATTGGCATGCTTCGTATTCTACCTCTCGCGTACAGAGTTGACATGTACAACCAGACGGCAGAGAGCAGAGAGGCTGGAATACGAGAGCACAATGCGTTAAGGAGGTTAATTTGTAACAACATGGCAAACAGTAATTAATGTACTAATGTACAGCTATCGAAGGAGGCTAGATTGAAGTTGCCTAACTAAGGGTACTTTAGACTTTTCGTTCATGCGGATCGGACCCAGCAGACTCCGGGTTTCGAAAAGGTTATCAACAAACCTGAGTCCCCACCAAATTACGGTTACCGGGAGCAGCGCGAACCGGCGGTGCTGCTGCGTTTTACCGACTTTCGGTTCACCACGTGCTCCAGTGTCATCCATGGGTCCCTTCTCATGTGTAACAACAAACGCGATGTCGATCTCGATCGTCAATCACGAAGAGAACAGAAGATGAAGAAGCCAGATATCGCAGGGAGTGCTCAGGGAAGGACGTCGCTTCTGGCCGAGGCTTCGGGCGTCGACGGTCTGCTCATCCAGATAATTCAGGAAAACCGGCGGAAAGTGATGATCCGGTAAAAGGGAAGGAAACTGTTCCTTCCATCTTGCAAAACTTGGACTGAAAGCTCTAGGACTTTCGCGGTACGGCGGAAGGTGCGCACTTCGAGACAGAGGCAACTTACCTGAGGAGTTTTGGCTCGTTCTGTGGTTGGAAG
The DNA here is from genome assembly GCF_008831285.2 of Nymphaea colorata. Lineage (NCBI taxonomy): Eukaryota > Viridiplantae > Streptophyta > Magnoliopsida > Nymphaeales > Nymphaeaceae > Nymphaea > Nymphaea colorata. The sequence goes on from NC_045138.2 coordinate 27,137,907, forward strand.
TTTCTGGTCCTCTCCGCTCTCGATCCTCTTAGCTTTCTTGTTTTCTATGGAAGATTCAAAAGCGAGGGTGAAGCGCCGGAAATACCGTCCACGGTTTGCAGGGAAGCTTCTAGGGGTTGTTTGGGTCCAGATCGCCGGAAGCTTCTGGGGACGAACGAGGTGGACTCATAGGGAGGGACTTTTTTCTTTTTTTCTGTTAAAAGGGCCTCTTGCACCATTGCCGCTTTCCCGCCTTGTCAAATCGCTGCCTGGACTTCTTTCTTTTTCTTAATAAATAAACAATACAAATTATGAAAAAACAAATTGCTGGTTTACACACGTCTCTTTAAATTTGTTTTCTGCTCCAAGAAAAATCAAACATGCTGACACCATTTATTAGGGTGGACGACGAAAGCAAAGCAGTACTATTGACTTACTCTATCGCTTCAGCACGTTTCTGTGCTTGAAACTTGAAAGCTCATAAATTGACCCTTTATTTGTGGTCAAAGATTTGTCCTTTGTTAAAATCATGCACACAAATCAAAAAATCCAGCAGCACGCTAACATGCTGAGCAGTTGGTAGCTGCGTCACCATCTCTTCAGTTTCCTTGAGATGCTTGGTTTCTTTTCACTCAAAATAAGCATCATTATTTGTGTGAATTACTGCGTTGGAAACAAAATAACTCACCAGAAAAGCATCGCTTTCAGTTGAGCAAGCCCTGCAAGGAGAAGCTCACGCAGTAGAAGGCCCCACTCGCAAACAGAGTAAAAGAACAAGTAAATAGGATTGAAGCCAAAGAAAACGAAAAGGGAAACAAGTCACAAGGCAAGCCTAAAGGAAGATTCTGGCAAGCTGTTGCTAGAACTCTTCCGGCATGACAACGAGAAAGAGGCTATCCCCACCATACTTTCACCTCTTGATTCTACATGCAAAGCTACTTACACATATCATACAAACAGAGTAACTGACCAACGATTGCAGCCATGCCCCGGCGGCATGCAGCATCACTGAAGCACCCAAAAGACTCCACTAAAATTTGGATTCCATGAATCCCATTTGATCAGCCTGAACCTTCAGCTCATTACACCAATTGGAACTTAACGCCACGAGATCTTCTGCGTTCAGACGGGTTTCCAATGGTCTCTCCCCTCCGCACAAAACTACTAATTCATCATTCAAGATCTCTTCCCAAACATCATTATCATCTTCCAAGGCTCCCAAACCAGGCCTCGTGTTTTCAGAAGACGGCAGTTGGTTCTCGCACCCCTGGCCGCAACTGCTTGTTTCGTTGTGAAGCTCGTTTTCCCTGCGCTGGCAACAACTGCTTGGGTATGACTCGTTCTGGAGTTCAGAGAAAAAGGTCGCGATCCCCCACGACAGGTCGCTTTCTTCATCAGGCTCACCGCTGCAGTTAACAATCTGGTCGCCGACCTTTACTCCAATCAAAGAGCTGGGCGTGACTTTTTTTCTCTTGCTGATCCCTGCGATCTCTCTCCCCTGCTCTAGGTGCTCAAGCAGGTTGCAGATGAAGGCAGGGTTTCTCATGGCTCGCGCCAAGAACGCCATCACTTGTTGTTGTTTAAGCTCCGTACCCTGTATCCTATCCTCCATCGCCAACATACGGGTCCTTGATTTCTGCTGCTCCTGTCTCAGCCTTATCACTTCCAACGTCAACGCATTGCGGTCCATCCTCAGCCTCTCAATCTCACCGTCGGACCCAAACCTTCCCGCCTCCAAGCAGCTCCCTCTTCCATGTTGGTGCGGGTTCTGCGAAGCTGGCCTTCTCCTCGTGATAGTCTTCAGCAGATGCCTCTGCCCTCCAAGGAAGCCTTTATTCGCGAACTCCCAACGATCGGGATCTATTTTTCTGAATCCCTGCCACCAATGGACATTCCTCAGTCTTTTAGTCTTCAAAAACTAGGACATACATCCCAATCGTCAGAACCTCAGGACTTTGGACTCCACGGTAAAGACAGCCATGAATAGCACTTCACAGGGACTAGACAAAAGCTTTAGGTCCAATTTTGGAACTGCTGCTACAGACTTCAGCATTATCTGCATAGAGAAAGGGCGGAGATAGAGGAGTTGCCTCGTGTCATGTAGCACAACAATTTGTCGTAAAATGAGTTCCACCACGTCCAAGTTGAAGTGAGTTGACAAAAAACCCAAACCAAACTTGTTACTGAAAGTCTGAAATACATCCTTTAGTGAAAAAACGCTCAACTTTATGAAAATAAAGGGACGGCATCAAGTTTCAAAGATGTCCATTTGAAACTTCCAGATGCGCGAGTATATGTTCTTCTTATTCCTTTAAAGTTCATGCACTCACAGAACAATAATACTAAGAGCACTACTAAAAGAAAAATTAAGAAGGTATGGGTGCTTTTAGGGTTCGAGTCTGCGTGCTACTCAAAGCCCACTGGCTCACAAAGTTGCAACTTCCATGAAAGGATCGTTAAAGCCACCACGCTCAGCAACTTGCCCTTAGTAAGCCAATCACGAGACCTTAAATACACATGCATACCTGATATGCACAGGACTAGTGGCGTGCGATGCGGCGTTTCAACAATGAGAAATAAAAGTTTAATCTCTATAATTGGTGCCAATCTAAGTAACCCATAAATCATAATTAGCAAACTTGTGATTAATCATTGTCATTTACTGAGTCACAAAGTCAGAGGTCACCGAGTGAGTTAGGCTTGTCAACTATTTTGTCGCCATCTGATGCATTATAAAAATTTGTGACATAACCCAGCCGCTTAGTCAAATTTTCCGGTGACCGGGTCTTTAGCCTATTCCAGTTGGAATCACCGATTCAAGTTCTGAGTCAACCATGGATTAACCCCTGACCATGGGGTCATCCGAGACGTTATTCGAAAATGGTGAGCAGATGTTCGGGGGCTTCCGCCTTTGATCAATTTTATGGGAGAAAGAGTGAAAGAGAAGAAAAGCGAGCGTACTCACGTATGTGTTGAGCTGGCGGACGAAGCTGAAGAAGTTGCTGTGCTTGAAGAAGCGGGGGAGGAGCTCCGCCGCGAAGCGGTGCGAGTCCCAAATCACGAAGCTGTTCCGGCCGGTCCCCCACGACACCAGCACGTCCGTCGCCGGATCCTCCACCATGTCGTACGTCTTCCGCAGGAACGGCGCCGGCTCAGCCAACTGCAGCCCCTTCATCGGCCGCGGCATTGACGAAAACCCTTCCATTACCTCCTCCTCCTCCTCCTCATCTTCCTGTTTAGGAACAAGATCCATCTCTCCCTGCAAGAACCACACGGAACTCGCCGGAATTCTAGTACGCAGTCGATAATCTAGGGTTTCTGGACCCCGAGAATGTGAATTAGTTTTAGGTTCTTAGATGCCCTAATTTTTTCGCGGGAAAACATATCGAACGAAACTGTTCTAAGGAATACCAGGAATTTTCAGGAACCAGTATTTCTAGATAATAATGGAGGGAGAATTGGGTGTGGATAACCCGCACGGGTCGGGCCAAGGGAATCCTTGCTTTATACTTTGATCGCGGTTTCTCGAAGTCTTGGCCGTCGGTCGCCGGAAGCTTCGGGAGGGCGACTGGACGACAATCCCACCTAACTTGTAAGAGGTAACCTGTGGGTCTCTTGTTTTCTTCCGTTCTTGGTCGGGTTCGTCCCTCATGTCTAATTAGTTGCTTCCGACCGGAAAAAAAAAAAGAAAGGAAGAAAGAAAGAAATTGGATCTTCCGTTTTCACCAAGTTTGTCGCATGTCCGATTCTGACTTGTGCTTCAGCTAAATCCGAACCAGATCAAGCAATATCCTTAGTCAATGGCATATTTGATCTCAATCTCTTCACTTGAGATCTCAAATTTTTGTGAAAGAAGAAAACCTTTAATTCTTTTCCTTTTTCAATTTAGTGGTATACAACATGGTTTAACTACATGAAACTTTGCCTAATAAAAATAAAAATATAAGTGTTCTTATTAAGGAATACTGTATTTCTAATTCAGAAACGTCATGTTCATATTATAAAAAAAAAGTATAGTGTTGTTATATCTAGCGATTGATTGCTGGATTTAGGCGTTGCGTTATAAGTTTAGGTAATTTAAGGTAGATTCATGAAATGACTCTGCATCCAAATCAGAAATCTGAACAATATATCAGGTTTGGGTTCGATATGACAAGTTTGAACCCTATTAACTGAATAAAACTTACCAAATAAAAGGTGCACTCCAGATCGATCGTTGCTTATGCAGCGAGCATGGCAGAGCACATTTTTCATGGTGAAGCGGAGCCAAATTAATCAAGTAGGGGCAGCGACCAGGCGCAATGAAAGTGTATATTTTTCTTGCAAATTACATTTTGAAAAACTTTTAAATAAGTTTTAATTTTCCAAAATTCTAACCATCACGAATCTGAACTGCGTGGTATAAAAACCAGAAACTCTGTTCTCCGATTAATCTGCAAGAACAAAAAAATGAATAACCAAAACCTGTAGGTTTTGAGATTCATGGAAGTTCTCAAAGGATATGTGAAAAGCAATTTAAAAATTTTGCATTTTGATGATGAAAAGTTTTCGCAATTGCAGTGCACCCGATCTAGTTACGCTGACGGCACAACTTGAGCTAGCTAGGTCACCTTAACTTGAAACCTGCAGTGGCCTAGAGGGAGTCACAACAAAGAAGGGTAAGCGTTTCGCAGCTTCTTCCACAATTCCCTGATTCACAGAGATTTCAGATGAAAGTGAAGAGCAACATTACCTGTGATTCTCGCTTCTGATGAGAAGATCCTTCCGCATCACCGGAAAAGTCTCCGATTTCCGGTGAAATGAGGTTGAAGCGAAGTCTCAGAAGATCGAAGTGCCGAGAGGGAAGGATCTTTCTTGTCATAATTTTTCGTCTCTTTCTTTTCATAATTTTCCTTTCCGCAGAGAAAATCTCATACAGAACCGGCAGAGATGAAATGGGTGGGAATTGGCATTTATAAAGGCAAGGGGCCAAGCGTCTCGGCTGGGGATCTAAGCTCCGCCTCAAACCGTTTGGCTTTTTTTCATTCTCAAGGGAAAAAATAATTTATGCGAGTAGTTCTGTCACTTTCTGCTTTTGCCAAATTTATTTTATTATATTTTTGAAGAAATTACGAAAGGCACCCAACCTTTCATTTATTTACCGACTCGGCCCATCTTTTGAAAAGCCCCACTTGTGAAAATAATCCTGTAAAAACCCCCCTGCAAAGACAAAACGGGAAAATGAGTCGTCTGGCGTGTGTTCTACCCCCAATATGGTCTCTCAAGTTTCTTTTTTTTGGTTTCTGACTTGAATAAAAAATTTTCACAAATGCCGCATGGAAATTTTTTTTTATAAATTTTACATGGCAATTTTAATTTTTTCATAACTAAGGGGCGCAAGAGAACTCTCTTTTACACCCCTGCTTTTCTACCTGAGGTTATGCATATTTAAACTTGCACAAAGAACTTGATGCCCATAAGAATCGAACCCAAAATTTATCTCTCCAGAGCATTGGCTCAACTAGCTATACCAATTCCTTTGGGATAGGTTAAAGTAGTTTTCTTTTCTTTTCTTCTTTTTTGCTTCTCTTAGAAGTAACAAGGAAACCAACGAGAACAAAACTGGTTGCTTTGGAATGTCAGTATGAAATTGCATTTCTTGTTGCTCAAATTTTTAGGGTTTTGTCATTGGTGGAACATTGTGATTGCTTTTGTGTTTTAAATGAGTTTTGACAGTGTTTTAAAGAAGCTTGAATTGCGATTTCTTTTGCAGGTGTAGAGGAAGAGTCGCAGAGTGTGTGTGTGTGTTGTGTGTGTGTGGAGCACACATTCATAAATGTTGTCAAGAACGAAATGGCTATACGACATGTTGTTCCTTGCAACTTAGGTTTAGAACACAGAAAATCCAAAATTGTAGCTTCAAGATAAAATATAGCAAATGGAAAACGGATTTAAGGATCACCAATTCTTCATTTTGTGGATAGAGAAAGGGAAGCCTCATGTTGAACAATGTCCGAAAGTTCCTTTTTTTTTTTAATACTGTACTTATAATTTTCGAAGAGAAAGGTTGGAGGTTGGCGCTTATATGAAAATTGAAAAATGCGAAGCCTATATTAAAATTATATAAAACCGCAGCCCGCCAAATGAACATTTATTTTTGACGTTTTCCCCTAGCAAGCGGCAAGTTAGGAGAGGTTCTGAGCGCATACCTGAGATTTTGTTGCCATTCGCGGCCGACTCTCTGGAAGCGAGGCCGATCGTTCTTCTCCTTTCTTCTAGACCAGCTTTAATTTTTTTTCTTTCCTGCGGTCTTAAGATCGAAGATTTCAGAGGAATGAGGAGAGGCCTGGCATCTCCTGGTTGTGACTTCTAGAGATGATCGGAGCCTTCTAGTTCTGGCTTCTGGATCCCGTTCACAGTTGTCATCGCTCCTTGTTCTGGACGCATCGAGGAGAATGGAGATCTAGAAGCATCGCCGCCGTGGATTGCCTGAACATTTGGCTAGAAACTTCCAGGACAAGGGATTTCTCCGCTTTCTGACTCCGCTCGAACCTTCTTCAGGGAGACGGCTGGAGGAGAGGGGCGACCGATCCCGATTCCCGAGACTGTTTGTTCCTTAGCAATTTGCCGCCGGCCCGCCCCAGTTTTTGCTGACGATCCCAATCCGCCATTAATTGTTAAGGTCAGTTCCGGTTCGGGTAGATGTGCAGGGAGAAATTAACTCCCTCTGAGGACTCATCACGGAAAAAAGAAATACGTGTTAATCAGGAAACTAAAAGTGGAAGAAAGCCCCAACTCTCATTCGGGCAGTGGGGGATAAGGGATTCATTCTTTTGCTCACTCGAAACTCGAAAGCGTTTTGCGATACGTCCATTGATGAGCAAGATATGTTTTCTCTTTCTACCAAAAGGTCATTTTGGTAATTTATTGAGTAAAAAGAATTTTTAAATTTCACTTAAGCTCCAATAGGGAAAAAAAAATTCATTTAACACGCAGGGGTATTCTGATCCTTTGCAATTCATCACGCAGTTCCTTAGGAAGCCGTAATATATAATCAGTTATCTCCCAACGTTTGAACAATTGCACCGACGAGGCAGAAGAAAAAACAATATGCAGGCTTTGTGTGGGCGGTTGCCCATGGAGTTTTTAAAAAATTACTGCATTTCGCATACTAGTTGACCCAATCATAAACATAAGATGCCTCTCAAAGCTTTTAAATAATTTGACAGTGCTTTATTTTATTTATTTAGTTATATATTTAAAGGATCAATAATTTTTAAAATTTGTGTCCTCCAGCTCAAAATTTCTAAAACTTCGTCAAATATGCATGTCTTTACACTACATAATATATATATATATATATGTATATATGTCGTTCATGTTAATGTTCATGTAGAGATGACAATGGGTGCAAGTATTTGTTGACTAAGCATCGAACCTTTTCTGTCGGGAAATTCTGAGAAGATCTTCTATGAAAAAAATGCTGTGTTTTTAAACCACGTATTTTTATTCTTAGAAGTTAGATCTAACAAACGGGTAGATACAGTAACACTAATCTTCTAAAACAACAATGTGTAATGTCTTCGGAACATGAACTTTCAAAACATATGTTGCAGAAACACACCCTTTTATTCATAAGTAGCTCGTAATGCATGTCCAAAATTGAGTAGGAGATTCGACGAGGATTTATCGACTTGATTGCATGTAAAAGTACCTAATCTGCTTATATAAACACTACGTAAGTAAAGCATACTAGGAACGAGAAAACGTTTCTATAACTGACATTTTTAAATAGGAAACCAAAATATGTAGTAGTTACGTGGTTGCTATTGACCATACTTAGTTACATCGAACCCAAAACCAAAGTATAAAATAAGAGGAGACTGAATTTTTATGATGCAAATATTTCGATATGGGGAAGACGATGTGTTCCTATAATGAAACAGAAAAAATCAAAGAAAAAAAGGTGTGCTTATACCAACATAACTTTTCCAATATGACTTAATAGGAACACTTCCTTGTTAGCAACTTCTTAACTTAAAGACATCTGGTCATGCAAGCAGCATTTGAATAGTGTGCCGTTGGTTCTTGGGGTTGGTGACTAAAGCAGGGGCAGAGGGAGAGGGGGGCCCGCCCGGGCCATGGCCCGGGTGAGCGCAGGAAATTTTTTTTTTTACATTGAAAAAATCCATTTTTTTTAGTTTGGCCCGACCAGTCGCTCCTCTTGGCCCGACTCTGGCCCGGCCCGCATGCTCGACCCTAAAAAAAATCCTGGCTCCACCCTTGGACTAAATGGTCGTTCAGCCAAAAAAAAAAATCTTGACTCCGCCACTGATTTACCAGTATTCTTTTGCATGCGGAATAAATTTAGAAAAGGATTTGTGCTCTGGGGCTCATTGAATAATTGGGAACCAGCAGATCTTTAGCAATCCCGCCTGGAAATACAGGTGCACTTAGATCTTTACAGGAGACCAACTGCTTAGTGAAACATAATGTGTATTTTGATGAGATCAATTATCATAATTATTTTGTCTATTTTTCTGTTTTAACATCGAGATAGAAGGGAATCCACCAAGTAAAAGTAACCCAAAAAAAGGAATCCAAACTACATATCGGGATCTTGTACATAATAAAATATGAACCCCAACTAACCTATTCGCAGCCCAAACAATGGACGATTATTTTGTGACTTTGTCCATGTAAAACAAAGATCATGAACAAGTCATAGAAGATCAGCAATTGCTTCGCGAGTTGCCAGAAAAAGCTCCGGCGACATCTGCTTAATTAGGCCGCCGGCGATTTAGGACCTTCAAGTTGAAGGAGGTCTGGATTCCTTGTCCGACGCTCTACAGTGGTAAAAGGGTACTCATGTCTCAACCAGGGACCAAAATTACAATGAAACAACCAGCAGACACTTCATCAACTGCAAGCCAAAACCATAAAGGCTGCTAAAAGTTTTCGTTTTTCATGATTTTCTATTGTTAATATGTTTTAATGGGCATGATCTATATATATATATATATATATTTTTTTAAATCTAAAGCAGAGACTGACAATAATTAAATTGACAAAAAGGCTACAAAACTGGTTTATTTATCCCAATACAAGGAAAATGGATTTTTGACACATCTGTTGGATAATCTGGATTTTTGACACATCTGTTCGATAAATCTGACGAAGTTCTGCCAAAACCCTGCTTAATAACGAAAAGATGCCAAAAAAATGGAAATAAATAGCAAACTGGGTCTATGTTATGGATAAGAGGAAAATGTTCTTTTTGCCCATCAGTTTTATAACTTTATTGAGAATATTGAAGTGAAGGGACGCGACAGACTGAAACTGTACTGGGCAGCTCTCCCACGTAAACAACTTAACCGCATATCCAAAGGACATACTTCAATGGCATGAGGCTTTTCCTCAGGCATATTGTTCACTATCTGTTCATAAATAGCAGTGATGATAATAACCAGGCACAAAAGCTAGGAATCGGTAATTAAGATCAAAGCCAGTACACTTTTCTTTTTTCCTTCTTTCTGAAGAATGGCAGTGGTCTTTCACGGTATAGGTGAGAGCAAGGGCTCATAAAATAGGTTCTATTTGGCTATTTAGTGTTTGATTCTTAAGATCCCATGCCGTTCATGGGAAGGGAGGTGATTGTGCAGTTGCAGAAGTAAGAGGCTTTTTTAGCTTTTTCTGATACTGTATCTGCTATCTACCATGGATGTAGAGACAAAAAGAAAGACCAGTACCGTTGAATGTTTCAACTCCTATTTGATCCAGAGCATTCCTTGAATGTTTTTGCTGACGAGTTGAATTCAGAAACCAGTTTTAACAACATTGGAACAGAAAACCTTCTTTTCAATTTCAATAGTTGCCAAAAGAAGTGGGCTGCATATAAGTAAGGATCAAATCAACTTGTTTCGGGTTACTCAACAACATAAATCACACATTTAATTCTCAAAGTTGTGAACCAGATAAGAACTATCATAATTGAAATACTATGGTTCTAAGTTTTGCCATCAATTAATCTTATTGGAGACATGGTACTTCAGTATATTTTGAATTTTAGTTCTGCCATTTTCGTGCCAATTGCTAAAATCAGAAACATGATAAGAAAATTGAATTTGATTAGAGGTTAAATTGAAACACACGGAATCCGATTAATTATATACTAAGAAATTTTTATTTCCATTTAGAGCATGCTAACCAGAAATTTAACTTCAAGTAGACTTACAAGTCGGATGCGGCAACAGGTAGGGCATTTGTATCATGGTATGAGATTATGCAGACGCTATCAGATTATGCTGAGAAGTCCCCTGGATACCAAACTCTTGGGCCAGGAGATCCGGTCTGCAGCCTAACCTGAGCCGGAAGTAATTGCCTGAGGCTTTAGTTTCACGATTCAGCGTCATCAGGTTCTAATTGCCTTCATTTGTTTGTGACAAACCCTGTGACATCTCCCACAATGTTGCTCTTGTTGGCATTCAATTTTTACCAGTAATAAAGGTTAAGGGATGAACTTTTTCAGTGTTGGAGTAGCTCTATTTATAACAGGCTTTGAATTTGGAGATAACAAACCCCGAGATTTCGAGTTTCAAGGCCTATTGAAGAAGGTACCTACGAAAAGAAGCAGAAAAGAAAGCTTGCAGAATTTCAGCTGTAATTTTCTACAACTGTGCCATTTTTCTGCAACTGTGCCATATCTTTCGAAAAGTTCCCATTCTTTCTGTTGGTTTCTCGAGCGATTTTCTTTTCACAGGCATAGATTGTACGATATTAGTTTTGACTTTGGGCTACGTGCGTACCTTTCATTTCTGATTCAGATTCACCATTTCCCTGTGTACCAGAGATCGATAAACTGCATTAGAAAAACCTATTTGTCGATGAACAGCTTGGCTGTTCGGCCGGGTCAATATCCATGAAGGGACAAACACCGGCGGTTTTATGAACTACCATTTTTGCACAGAAAGTTTAAAATTCAGTTTAGAATGAGACCAGCATTATATTCTTTGGGAAAACAGAGATTTTGGAATTTAAAAAGCCTTGTCTTCATGCATAAACTTGTATAGGTTTGATTCCAGCATTTTTTTCCGGCTTGTTATTTGAGCGGCTTCACAAGTTTCACGGTTCTGTAGAAATGGACTCATCCATCCTATGATTGCTGGAGTAGTATAGACAAAATTGGGGACAATACCGCCTCGATCAAGTGGTCAACTAGCCAAAATAATTTGAAGTGGTTTACACAATTTTTTCAAGTAAAACGACAGCATTCGAGGTGCATTATTATTAAAAAGAAAAATCATGGGCATACAATTAAAAGGCTCGTAATACATCAAATTTGGTGAGTCGAAGAATCTCGTTTATGATTCAGAACGTCATCTATAAAAAAAGATTATGTTGAAGCTGTGTATATCATCACATTCCTCTTCGCATTTGGGAAACCCTCCGGATTACAAAGCACAATGCTGTCTAACATGCCTCGGCTGGTCCCTTTTTGAGTCTTGATGTGAATAGATTTCGGCACTGTGTTTTTATCTAAAAGTGCTGTGTTCTTATTCGAGGTCCTGTTTGTTTTGTGCAGCTAATTTCTGGGAGGCCTTGCCTCCAATGCATCGGAAGGGCACATCATAGAAGCAGGCAGAGAGAGATTGAAAATTTTCAGGACTGATAAAGCTGCACTGCCTGTACAATGAGAAGCCAAAGAGGCTCGACCAGTATCAACCTTTCAAGAGAATGTGAGTTTCTAGAGTCACCTTCTTGGTACCGTCATTAAAGCTCTTTTTCTTTTTTCCTATCTTTTCAGGGATCAAGAAATTTGAAAACATGTCAGGTTACTGCATTAGCGGTCTTCTCTTTGGAGATTCAATGACAAGAAGCATCATTGGCCACACTGTGCCTCCCAGAGGTGCAGGGTGTTAAGTGTAGCAGACACATAGGTATGTGTGCTGCAGAGGGATTTAAACAGGTGTTGGAAAGGCTTCCACTGACATCTTGAAGGGCCTTTCCTACCTCTTTTAAACAGAAATCTGTTCTTAGTTTCAAAGAAAAGAAACTAGCGAGGAAGCGACCGATCCATGTGGCATTCAGATTGCAGTGTCAAAACAGATAGACCCAGTTTCTGGAGAGCCTTGAAACTGGCGTTTTTTTGGGAGAAAGTGAAAAACTGGCGTTTCTCTGGGAGAAAGTGAAAACCAGAACTATTGAATACACTTCAGCATTACAAATCTTTAGAAAAGAAAATTACAGTGCTGTCATACGGGTGTAAACTGTAAAATCAGTCTGAGTCTGCTGACACAACAGAAGTCCAGTCTAACTTTTTCATATTTTTAAACTATTTTGTGGCAGTAACACTGGCCTTAATTTTTCATCACCCCCTCTCTTTCTCCAGTTAAATCCATTGAAAACTCAGAAAAAAGGGAAACAGTTGGCTTGTCCTTCAAGAAATATGGAAACGAGAAAGAGAGAGTGAAGAGGCCAATGAAATGGACTTCAGCTGTATTGTCAAACAGATGTAGAAATCGCTTGTCTGAGAAGGAAGATCAAATGGGTACAGAATGTTGCGACTGTACAAGATTTCCTCCTCTTCCCAAGTTATTCACTAATAGCGTTCTGTACAGCATGATTTGTTGATGATATATAATACCAGAACCCATCATCGTCACAAACTATACCATCTCATTAGCCCCTGCAAAGAGCTGTCTCCCTTTGTTCATCATGGCGCCTAGTCAGCTGCAGCTTAGAGCCATTGTCTGCTCTATTATCATCATTCTCACCGTCTCCCAAAGCCTTCTCTTTCTTCCTGTCTCATGCGGCCGCATGATCCTCACCAATCTCCAGCATAACGGTGAGTTCTAACCTTTATTTATTGTTCTCACTAACAGTTCCATTATTATCCCAAGAAAGAAAAAACCTGTTTAACGGATGATGCCTTGATGAATTAGCCACCGTAACCAACTGGTTCTTTCTGTGGATTACATGCAGGCAGAAGTTCAAGTACTTCCATGGATAACAGTTGGGTATCTCTCCATGTAAGCATCTCTCTCTTTTCTCATTCACTATCTCTCTCTTTTCTCTGATCTCTTATCCATCTTGCTTCCAATGATGTAGGCGGATTGGATGGGAAACCATTTAGAAGGAACAAATGCAGTTGGTGGCGCCCTTGGCTCAAGACCACCCAGATGCGAGAACAGGTGTGGGACATGCAGGCCATGTGAAGCAACACAGGTACCTACGACAACTGTGAGAGAAAGACTAGAGTATGCAAACTATGAGCCTGAAGGATGGAAATGCAAGTGCGGAGCTTCTTTCTTCAATCCATAGAACCATGCCAAGCATCAATTTTCTGTATAAAAAAGTTCATTATATAGTATGTATACTGTGGCAAAAGACATGCGTGGAATCTCTGCAGATACATCATGGCCGTGAGATAATTTATCTTTTGGGTCATAACATCATGATCGAGCATGTTCTGGACGCTTTCACTTTGTCCGTTGCCATAGCTGCATGTTATCGATTTTGAGTTCCCCCATAGACTATATTTCCGGTTATGTAACTTCTGTAATACTAACTAAGCGAGCAATAAACTTTTTCTCCGTGTTTTATACTGACTACTGTCTTTAGATTGACCCTGCCAAAGAGATTAGAGAGTGATAAACAAGTTGACGAAGCAATTTTATGGTACATCGGCTTGTAAGATACTAATAGCAAGTCTCTCTCTCTCTCTCTCTCTCTCTTTGGTGTAACTAAAGTACCATTTGGGTAAGTCTGCAATATTCACTTTCTCAAACAGTATAGTTCTAAGGGGAACATCAGCGGGACATACAACTTGTTTTCATGGAAATGGATATATTCCGTTCCAAGATTGCCTTATCATAAATTAGAAAGTCTGTAACTTTTGTCACAAATAGATTTGGAGCTCGCAACGCAAAATTTGCTCATGAAAAGTCAGAGAAGAGTTCAGTGAGTGACAGTAGCACGTGATCTCTCTAATCAGATATACCCGCTAAAAATGGCGCCTTCCTTTCTAATCAGATCCTTCCCATCAAAGCATGCAGCTGTGCCATTGAAGAGCGAGCCTCTCTGCAGAAGAGGTACCCTTAGTTTTCTTGAACAGAGTTTAGATAGGAGTACTCTGTTTGTAGCAGTTTTAAAAAAGCCACTAGTCTTTTATTGGAATAACAAAGTCTAGAAGTAATATTATGATCGCTAAATAGAAGTATTTTTATGGGCATACTTTATATATTTGCATAAAAGAATCTTCCATCAGAAAACTTTCAATGTCTTCATTAGGTTTGGAGTCTGCACTTAGTGGTGCATGTTCACGAGGAGGCGGGTTGCGCATGATCCTTGCAGCATTCTTCTCAAGGTCGATCGAGGCATTCAAAAAAAAAAAAATTTTGAAATAAACGACCAAACAAGAGTTTGAAGTGAATGACCAATGGTGCAACTTGTGATAATATTTTGTATTACTATACAAGTATTATATGAAACTTCTTGGTTATTATCACTAATCAGGGGGGTGTTCAGTAAATGGGAACATTAACAAGCTGGTCATGAATATTGAGTTGGATTAATTAATTAATTAAACATTGTATTAAAAAGCTGCTTTAATCTTTAGGCATTCTTGTTGCCAAGTGCCATTTAAGAGCCTGCGTATGCTTGGGATTATGTTGAGGGAGCTCATGGTCACACAACTTGATCAATTGTTACCATTCTTGTACCCGACAACACTAACCTTTCTTGATTTAAGGCCGAGTTCCATAACAACCCTTGGATATAAGATTCAAGGATCTTGTAACTTTTTGTCTCGCTCTTCTTTGGGGCCCGTTTGATGGGCATGACATTTTCTGCACTAGAAATAGAATTCAAATTTTTAAATTTTTTTCTTGAGATGAAAAAATAATCGTTGGGTTGGTTTTCAAAAATTTTTTGGATGAAAAAAATTACTGTTTGATTGGTTTTGAGAAATTTCTAGGATGAAAAAAGTAACCGTTGAACTCTCAAAGCGTTCCTTAATTCAACAATTTGCTTTTTTCTTCTCTCTTTTTTCTTCTTTCATTCCTATCAAAATGAAAAATTTATTTACTCGAATATAAACCCAAGTCTAGCAAATACAAAAGGGTTTTAGAAATCTAGATTTTGTTTTGATTTCATCAATTCTTAAAATGTCTCTTTTTGAAAACTTCTTTTCAACTCCATATTTTCAATGCATCAAACGGCCCCTAAAAGTTTCCTACATCTCTCTCCCTTCCCTCACCACACGTGGGTGGGCAGAAACATATATATTATAAAAATGAAGTCGACACAATTTAATTTAATGTGTAGTGAAGAATTGTTATTTGCACAACTGGTTGGGCTAGTGGCTAGCACTGTGGATTTGAGTCACAAAAGTACAATCGGATCAAGGGGTGATAGAATGACCTTGCGGGTTTTACGCCAAATACAAACAACAAAGTCTCTCAACTTGCTCTCTGCCTGTGGCCGGCTTTTTCCCCAAATAAAAAGAGAAGGTTAGACCCACCATTGCTTTGAGGGACATGTGGACGAAAAAGCAGGTATATTATTACACTAGAACGAACCAGCGAGAAGCTTTTAGGTAGCAAGCCAAGCAACTCAAAAGCAAAATAAATGTATCTAAAAGGACATTATCTTTAAAAGTCCAACCCAATTGTCCAATTGTTAATTTCTATGGTCCCTAATAAGGTTGAACGAGTCCTTTTTCTTTTTTTTATTAGTATTTTTTTCCATAGGCAAGTTAGGGTTAGGCAGAACTCGACCGGGTTGTGTCCGACAAAATGCATCATGTAAGTTATTTGATAGTGAAATTTGCTGAGGGGCGGAGTCAAGGTAGGGCCGCCTTGGGCCCTGGCCCCACATCAATTTTTTAAAAGTTTACATGTAAATTTAAAAAAAAATCACTTGTCTTATATAAAAAAAAATTGAAAAATGATATTTCAACCCCTAGTCAAAATTTAGAATCTGCAAATCGTAAATGGGAGCCAACTACTTGACTACTCAAGAAAACGTGGTGGACCTAAAAAAAAAATCGGTCATATCTTTCCTTGTTTCTTTTATTTTACGGTGATGACAAAACCATTGTGATTTTGATCGATTTATGTGTTCAAAGTTTATGAAGTAGCTGTGGGCTTGACTTAGTTCTTTGATTCCACGCATCCCATAGACCGAAGCCCATCGAACCCACTAAATTTTACTAGTTTCTTTTTGACCGTCCTCTAGTTAATTCAGATCCTAATCAAGTCTCTACACATTTTTAGCCTTATGATATACTTATCCACCAAGATTAAACCTTGTTTGGATATTTGTTATGTGCCCATGCACATAGAGGAGGAAGAACATTGTGTAATTAGAATACATGTTCTCAGATCATATGTTTAAAGAACGTTTCAAGAAATATGGTGCGACTATGAATGTTATTTTTTAAACTTAAGAGCCAAAAGCTAAACATAATGTCACAGTAGAACAATAACCTTGTATTGTTAATTAACCCACGAATTGTAGGAACATGTGTTATGGTAACATTATATAGGTTTTTCTCACTAAATGACTTGTAAGTGGCCCATATGTCTTTAGACTCGACAATCAACGATATTTTTTTCAACAAAAGACATATTTTTGAGTCACTGCGTCCACCTCCCAATATGTTCAATTGCTGTGCTTCTCAAAAAATTTGGCCTTTCGATTGCACATCGGTTCAGAAAGCTAGAAATTTTTTATGAGAGAGGCCATTGTAAATTTTGATACGGCCGAAATATTATTTTTTAAAATTTTTATATAAAATAAGTAAAATTTGCTAAAATTTATGTGTTTATTTTTTTTTGAAAGGGGGGCCAGGTCCCTATGGGTCCCCTCGCTCCACCCCTGCCCTTGGTCACGTATAAGTTTTGGTTTGACTGAAAGTCCTAATTTTGACATTGAGATGCCTTCTCTTACGCCGCATTGACTGCAATTCCCTTTGAAAGGACTCGCAGCTCCAAAAACGGCCGTTTTCTTTTCTGATCTATGGAAACAGGTCTGTCCCTTTGACGCATTTTCAATGGACCATTCAACTCTCATTTAACAAATTATAATTAGGTACGGCATAGATACGTGGGGTCTCCAGCTTAATTTAACTATTGGACTTTCCTTCAATTATATTATATGGGGCTGCTTCATAAGACTCGAGTTACTGCCGCATGACCAATTAAAAATTTGTTAACTATATGTTTTATGCTTCATTGAAAAAACCTTTTTGGTTTGTCCAATCTGAGTTGAGAAAAATGGCAGTCAATGGAAAAAAAAACTTAAAAAAAACATCCTCTAATATATATATATATATATATATTGGGACGCACTTCATTTTTATAATATATATGTTTCTGTATAGGACACATTGTACATCATTTTTATCTTTTTTTGGATCAATAAAGGTCCCGGCCTAACCCAGATAAAAGCTCCCACCCAACCCCACCTCTTTTCCTACCGTCTTTTGGCCCGCTTTATTTTATGTACGGATGCCAATTTATATGATGGAACCATTGGATTTGAAAAAAAATTCCAACAAAAATCCGGTCAGTTTCAAATCTTAGAAGCAGCATCCGATTGGGTTCGGATATATACATAAGTATTCATTTGGATTCAGATCAGATCAAATTTAGTTTTAAATGAATATCCTATGTTCAACGTCCTTACCATTTTAAAAATAGTTTAGATTCGGTCCACAATTCAGATTCAGATTCAGATTCATATATGAATGTAAAAATAGATTCCATGACATTTGGGTAGTGAAATCAGACTTTGCTTCCGGATTCATACATTGATTTTTTTTTTCCCTATTTGAATTTGAATGTAAAAATCGATTTGAATTACATTTGGATAGCGAAATCAGATTTAGCATTCGGATTCAGATATAATTTTCTTTTCTCGTATTTGAATTTGAATTCAAATCCCCTCACGCTCTCCCCTCTTATGTCTTATAAGGCGACGCGACCTCTAGAGGGGTCAGTTTGATCTTGGCCTCAGCTGGTTTAATGAAATCTTCTGAGTTCCAAAGAATGATACCAACCGGCGCTCCCAATCAGCATATGTTACATCAACATTGGTATTCACATCAAGTGGAATATGTTTTCCACCAAACTCATCGGTCCTTAAATTTATTTGAACATTAAATCATCATAAGATAAGAAAAATTAGGAGATTTGCATTGGATTGTGTACCTTGTTTCAACGAGGGTAGCAGCCTATATTATATGTCAGTGTTACCGATCATTGGTCCCCGAGGAAGTTGGCACAATGAATGAGGAGGGGCCGTAGGCAGCCAGTTTTCTTTTTGAATTCGTAGGGTGTTAATTGTTTGTGTTGTAAAAGCAGGACAATCGACACATAGGTTGAAGTTTGGCAAGGACGACACTCCAAAGCACTAAAAGCAGGTCTTGTACTCTAGGGAGACAAGGGGTTGAATGCAACCTTCGGCCTTCAACCAGAAGGTCGGTCTCCGCTCTTATTCACAAAACAATGACCCATTATTTGATTAATTATGCGAGCGGCATTCGTAAATGTGACGGAAACGGAAGGTAGAAAGACCTCTACCTTTCAAACACGCTCGCAATTAGGACATAAACAACTAGGCCCGATCAACAGTCATTACATTGATCGAGTGTCACCTTTCACAGTGTCTAACTGCGACCAAGTCATGAACTTGTACGTGTGTATTACTTAATTAGCAGCTTAACCACACATTCCATCAACTCGAATGGCAGTGAACTGATGAAAATCGACTGTCGACCTCAATGAACAAGTCGTTGTGTAGCTTGTTTCTGTGTGAGAGAGAATCCAACTTGCTAACCTGAAAGGTGCAAGGTTTCACTGTAGTGTGATTGCCACTTGAAGCAGAAAAGCCTTAATGGGCACCCCATATATGTGAATAATAAAAGTTCGCCTGTTGCTTTCGTGTCAAAAGACAATACATCTATGTCAAGCTCAAACCCGTGGACTTGAAATTTTCAAGGAAATGAACCCACACCCACGCAGACCATGACCTATACAATTGTTTATTGGCTTTAATCCACCAGGGAGAGAGAGAGAAGCATCCATGTTTGTGCATTCAATTAGATTTTAATCACCTATTCATTAACAGTGTGCTTGTGAATGAGTATTGGCCTTTAAATTCATATGGTTTATTGATTATACGCATCGGGCCTATGTCACCAGGGTGCGGCAACCCTGGTGACGCACCCTCGTCGACGCGATGCCGGTGCTGGTGCGGGTGCGACCCAGATTCGCACCCAATCTGCACCCTATTGATTTCAGTTTTTTTTTTATCAAATTTGATATTATTAATATATAATAATAATAAATTAATAATAATAATAAATATCCTCGCCGCACCGTAAGTTTTTGAGATGTATCGCACTGGCACCCACACCCGCACCCGCATTCTGGTGACATAGCATCGGGCCATGCCTTGCTCTTAATTGGCTTCATTATGTCAAGTATAGTTAGCAAACCCATGACTCGGATTGGTTGAAGATTAGCTTCACTGGGTCAGAGAGGGAGTTGACTCGGTAACTTGGCTATCATAAATTTTTATAATGCTTTTTTCTATGAATAGATGACAAAAGAAATTATATTGAGACTTCATGTTTGTTTTTTTTATCAATTAACTAGTAAAGTTTGTGATATTTCATAATTTAGAAAATAATTAACAAGGACGACTTGGATTGACAAGTTTGCCAACTACGACGTCAAGGCCGGCCGCTTTTAACATTTATGGTCCTTACTTCCGAGTTTTTATTGCACATGCTATTCCACACCTTGCTTCTTCCTTGTCAAAAACACATGCAATTCGCATATTCTTCTCTGAAATTTAAGGGCAGTTTCCCCTTGTTGACTGGTTTCACTTTCTCTTATGCGTAGTTAGTCCACCTCTATGATCAGTTTGTTGTGGACTCATCTGGTCTGGTGGACTTTGTTTGTGTTTGATTAGTAAACGGGAAAAAGTTTCTTCTGATCTTTCTAATCCGATTTTGATGCTTAGTTATTTCTTTAAAAAAGATTTTTTTTTTAAAAAAAAAAAAAAGGGAGAGAGAGAGAGAGAGATTGACCGATATCTACAAATTGCAAGACTGGTTGCCATGAAAGAAGTAAAAGAGAAACGAGGATTTGGTCATGAAAGCTAAACACGCTGAATGGCATTCCATTTACCAGTTCAGCGCCTAATGCACGAGCCATCCCCCATCTAATCAAGTCCATCCACCTGATGTTGCCGAAGGATGTTTGAGAGAAAACCCGAGGAAAGAGATGGGAACTACTACTAAATTATATGAAAATGTTCATCATTTTTTTTTTTCTTTCTCAACCAACAATCATGATAGATCAGACGGTTCTAATTAGTAGATGACTTGTGACTCTAAAAAGCCAAAGTCACCATTTCATTTTTTTTTTATATAAAAATACTGTGTCATAGGCATGGCACTAAAATCAACCCCCACTTCAACCCTATACTTTGGGTTCACTCCTCACTCGAATCAACTTCGGATTTTTATGGTTCACCCCACCAAAATTTTTGGCTCCACCACTATCTACCACTTTCTGAAATGAGATCTCCAATATCGAACAAAAAGCGATATATATATATATATATATATATATATATATATATATATATATATATATATATATATATATATATATATATATATATATATATATATAGAGAGAGAGAGAGAGAGAGAGAGGGGGGCAAGGTAGGGGCGGAGGGAGGGGGGGCCGCCTGGGCCATGGCCCAGGTGAGCGCAAGAAAAAAAAATTTACATTGAAAAAATCAAATTTTTTTAGTTTGGCCCAACTGCTCGCTCTTCATCGCTCTTCTTGCCCCGACCCTGGCCCGGCCCATGAATCGTCTTAACCCGACCCTAGAAAAAATCCTGGCTCCGCCCGGGGGCAAGGGTAATGCTTCCTACCATTTTTACTGCCAGTTCCTCGGTTTGTTTGCACACAAGTTATGAAGCATGTTTGAGATGCGCCTGCTGATTGAATGAGTGAGTTGTGTTGTTGGAGCACTCACTTGGAGTGCAGGTGCAAGTGCAACACCAGCTACAGGTGCTCCTTTGTTCGTAATGTTTAAATTAATGTAGAAGCCACAAGCTGCCAAAGTGGCACCGTTACTTTTTATTCTCTACGTCCACCGTCTGCTTCACCAGCTAGTGAAGCGGATCCATGACTGAGCAATGAAAAAGAAAAAAGTAAAAAAAAAAATGTGCTAACTTATTTTATTTGTGTCAATTATTTAATTTGAAAGTCCACTAGTGGAGTACATCCAATTATTGATCTGAGTCTGAATTCATTTGATTTAATTTAGTGAAGAAATTAACTTAACTCTGATTTGAATTCCTTGGATTTAATTTGGTGATGAAACTTGAGTCCAATTGCTGACCATCTTTGTTAAAGCTGAATTTGGCAACAACACCTGAGCCCCGACAGCGTTAAAATGATAGGCGGTTAGTCTCTGGTTTGAGTCCGAAGAGCGTTAAAATGATAGGCGGTTAGTTTCTGGTTTGAGTGACAAAGGTGCTAACCCACTGGTTAAGCGCTGACCTCGAAGTTTTATGCCGTTGGGCAATTAGAAAAGTTTTATTACAGAGATGTGGTCTTTTAGAGAGAAATTATTAAAGACAAAATAAAATAATAACATATATATGAATCAATGGAAACAGTTTATTGATGGGATTACTATCTTTTACAAACATATATTCATCAAAAGCATGCCATATATCATGCATGTCACCTCAGGCGTCACTTTCTGTTTAAAACAGCAGCAAAATTTGCCTAGCAACATATGATGGCGCGTTTGATGTGCCGCCTTTTATATATATATATATATATATATGTTAGAACAGATAAAGAATAATCTCAACTCTTAATAGTTTTGTGACCTTCATATGCCAAAATTTAATAGAAATCATTTAGGCTATTGATTTTACTGATATCAAATGATGGCAATTAAGTTGCAAATATAAAAAACCAAATTATTATTTAGTAGTCCAAATACCTGGAAAATGAGTTTTGTTTAAAAAAAAAAAAAAAAAAAAAAAAAAAAAAAAAAAAAGTCTGTTCCTCCTTCTTGCTCACTCTCTCCTCCTTTGAAGGGTATTCGAAACTGTTAAACTTAGTTTATATATTTACAGCTTAATTTCTACATTTGATTTTCTCTCTAACTACAACCGCAATGATGCGCCATTTGTCCACCTTGTGTTGGCTTTATTATATTATATGATAATTTGACGTTTTCGTCAAAGTTACTCCTTGTAACCTATGTCAAGCCGTGGTACTTAATTTGACCAAAAAGAAGCGTAATGGTCATCCTCCACTTGTTAATAAAAACTGAAAAGTTCTTACTGTAGGGAATGTTTATTCACCTCCTATGTCTTCGGTGAATCCTCTGTTATCTTCCATTAAGTGCGTCTAATGCTTCCGATAGGTTAAACTTGATTTCAAAAAAACTTGATCGATTTTGCAAACTCATTTTTTCGTTGGTCGTGTTTGGATGTGCATCTCCGCATCTTCTTTTGAAGAAATGCACTTAGATAGCAGGTAGGGGACAACACTAGTCTGAATCGAGTCCGAGTTCAATCAGCTCAAGCTCAACTCCTAATAATGAAACCTCGAGCTTGACTCGGCTCGAGCTCGATAATAACTCAATGGAAGCAGCTCGAGCTTGACTCGGCAGTTACATATTGAGCTCGAGCTCAACTCGATTAAGGCTCGACAAACTTGTTTGAATATAATTGATATTCATCGTTACATGTTGAGCTCGAGCTCGAGCTCGATTCGATTAAGGCTCTAGAAACTCGTTTGAATAGAATTGATATTCATCGTTACGTGTTGAGTTCGATCTTGACTCGATTAAGGCTCGACAAACTCACAAACTCGTTTGAATATATCGACTTGATTAAGGCTCGACAAGCTCGATTAAGACATGAGCTCGACTCGGCAATTACGTGTTGAGCTCGAACTCAACTCGGTTATTTGAACGAGTCGACTCATGAATTCGAACTTGACTCGTTAAGCAAATGACTGGGCTTGAACTCGTTCACGAGCCGAGTTTTACCCCTAATTGCAGGGCCGAAATAAAAAAATTTTATTGTAGAGATCAAACTATAATTTCAAAATTTTAATATAGGTCAAAGTAGTTTTATATATATATAAGTTAAACTAAAATTCTCACGCGTCGAGAACTTGAAAGAAAACCTTCGTGAGTTGCATGCTCCTTTGAAATCGTCTAAAGATCATCGAATTCACTTTTTTTCTCTTCTGAACTTGAGAGAACTTTGAATTCAAACTTTCTTAAGTTGACAAAGTTAAATCAGCGTAACTAGGCAAATGCACCATGCCTATGTGGATTTGGAATTTTCTTTTGCATGTTATGGAAGACAAAGAACTGCTTTATTCGTAGTTTCTCAGAAAGAGAAAATGGCTACCCAAGCTCTAAAACTCGACCAGTTTTCGTCTTCTTCGTGTTCGTAGGCTGTAGCCACATGGGGAGGGAACTGGTCTTCGAAAACTTTTCCGTGAGAGAACGAATGTGAGGATTGAGAGTCTAATCTGCCCGTTGTTGTATGTAGACAAAACAAGGGGAAAAAGGCACATGCAAACAAGAGACTACTGTACTTTTTATCCCAACAGGATTGGTCCAGTCAAATGATGACCATGCTTTCATTGTTTGCTTGCATTAAGTCTTGTCCGTTAAGTTTCAAAGTCCAAAATGACAGGTGCACATTGGTTCGGTCCATGGTCATAGGTGCCACTAAGAGTAGGATTTCGTCTTGATTTGTCAAATGAGTGATCAAATCACGCTACCCATATTATTATATTTAGTGAATCATGCAATTTCTTTAAGATCGTCATATCTCCATATTCACTCCTACTTTGTAGCTAACTTGAGAATTTCATAGCTTTGAGGGCATTTGGTGACAAGAACATTGTATTCTTGGATGTCAATAGATTCGATTTGGGCCAAATATCCAACCAAACCATTCCGAAAACATCGAATATGGAAAAAAAATTAATATCCAATTAAGAAATTAGATCGGATTTAGAATTAAGAAATAACATCCGATCGCAAATTCAGATTGGATTTAGTTTTAAATAAATACTCTATACCAAATGCTCTTACATTTTGAAAATCGGCCAGATTTGGTTCAAAATTCACACTTAGATTCAGATATGAAAACAAAAATCGGGATTCAGATTGAATTCACATTCTGAAATTGGATTTCATATTCGAATTCAGAAATAACTTTTCTTTGTTCATATTCAAATCAGAATATGTGAATATCTCAAAAAGCTACTTGAAAAATAATGTTCATATATATAATACCTTTTTGTAAGAACGCACATTCTTGTTAATTTCAAGAAATATGTTGCACCCAATGTTTGGTCATTGGGTCAATTTAAAAGCAACAACCCATGGTCATATATCTCGCTTTTGTGGAACAAACATGCATAGTGTTTTCGGATAATGTATTTTACCAACATACATTCCAAGAACGCCATGTTATTCTTATCGAACACCTGAGCTTCTTTACCTTAAGCATTCTAAACTAATTCATATTGAACTTTTTGATAAGGAAAATGCCTAAGAATGTATGTTGGAAGGAATGTATGATTTTGACATCCAAAGAACATCTCTAATCCTATTTGAAAACCACACTTCTCCCATATGTAAGCCTTCTGTCGCCTCTTTTAATCCGTGACTTTAAACATAAAAATGAGAAAAGAACGAATCGGCTAAATAAAATGATGAAAACATACAAATAAGCTCATTTGACTTAGTACATTAACTTTCATAGTTAAAGTGAACTTATCATAGAAGTGCAAATGAAAGGGATGAAGGCAATTACCATAAGGCAAAGTTGAATTTGCTAATCGCTTTTTACCAGGGTGACTTTCAAATCCTTTTTCTCAATTTGCATTTTGCCTCCAACTAGGAGCTTCTTTGTTTATTTAAAATTAGCAGATGCATTTTATAGGGAAATAAGAACACCTTGTTAATGCACAACTAAAAACTATACTTTACTTAATCATAAGTAAAGGGTTTAGTATAGTAAGAGTAGGCCAAAGCCATTAGGGCTGTCGCCATGGGCATCAACTCCTTATGCAAGCGGAACGAAGTGTACCTCTGATTGTAAGATATTTGATAAGAAGAATATTATGTTCTTGCAACACATGTTTCAAAGCGTTATATTCATGATTGTAGAGTGATTATGTCCAGCTTATAATTGTTGAAGTTAAAACAAGATTCTTAATCACAATATGTTTTTTGGGAAAAGAACATGAAGTGGGGTTAAGCAAAATCCCTATTGGATTACGTCAACTGACCCACCTCATATATATATATATATATATATATATATATATATATATATATATATATATATATATATATATATATGTGTGTGTGTGTGTGTGTGTGTGTGTATTAAACACTTATATGCTAAATGGATAAGAAACAATTTCAGCCATTAATCTTGGTTTAGACAAAAAACAAAGAAAAAAAGGCATAAACTAACACTGGAGGATGAAAATGCCCCATCATCTTTCTTTATTTTTCTCTCAAACATTGTTCTGGAAAAGATCAAGAACTGAATCCTCCTAATTTCCTTTATGTGTGTGTGTGTGTGTGTGTGCACGCACATGCATATGTGCGTGTGTGTTTGTATACATATATGTTCCCATTTCACCAATCCCTTCTAATACGTTCTCATTACTTTTACAGTAAATAAGCACCAAACTCTGGCAAAAGGTCTGTAAGAAACTGGGTGGAAGTTGCCGGAGTGAACCATCTTGACCAAAGGGCGACAGTGATGTATCGTCCGTCCATGGCAACACACTCCACAGAAGAAAACGAAAAATATTTTGAACGACGTAAGATACGGAGATTTGCTTGGCTCAAGCTTTCTTTCAGACAAGTGACGAATAGAAACTCAACAATGTTGCATCAGAACCAGGACTGTCTTGGATTGACCGCGTCCGTCTCAAACACGTCCGGTTCTGTCCCACTCGGAGGCTGGCTCGGCTGCTCCGAGTCGCTTAGCTTGATCTTGTAATTCATTTTGAAATGACATCTTATATATTCAACTTAGTTGGTAATGGTGATGGCTGTGTAAGTTTCTCAACTTAGCTTGAACTTGACCATGCTTTCTTAGAGTACATAAACGCATGCCATCAAGCTTTAATTTTGAATCTAAAGATTATTGGATAAATAGTCCTAAAAGTTCTATAAAACAAACATTCGAAATAAAAATGTATATTAAAATACCCCACAATTGGTTTCAAAACTATCGGGGGCGGGTTTCACAGTCTCAGATCTCAGATCCGAAGTGATTTAAGATCATTGAAAATCTCACATCCACGAATTTAAGGTAAGAAGCTCCTTTTCCATTTAGTGTTTTGGCCATAATCCAAGGATCTCAAATCCTCCTTTTCACATAGTAGTAAAATCGACTGTATGAAATGGATTTTGGATCAGAATCGAACGAGAAATGAGATGTTACTAAACACTCTTTGGAGAATTTGAGCTTCAATTATTTTGAGCTTGAAACAAATTCTAATAACTGTGTTGTGAATTTTCATCCGAGGGATGGTATTAAGAAATATCTACAGGAATACCTTTGATGATTTAGATAAGAAGCACCTACTACCGTGTTATTCTCCCGTTCTCCTGCGGCAAACAGTCGATCGTGGGTCCGACAATCGACGGGGGGAGTTGAGCCGTTCAACACAAGAAAATGTTACAGCCAGAAAAGTAAAAGACTGAGATCAAGGAATGAAAACTGACGGTTTTGACGGCCAAGGTTTATGTCTTTGAACAAACAAAAAGTTGAGATTCGAGCCGGAATACCATGCGTTTACATTTCTACACGGTCAAGATTTCTCCAACCCATTTTACATAAAGAAACCAACAACCCCACCCATTTTGTTCACTGAGAGAGAGAGAGAGAACAGCACAGTTCTTTTGTTCTTTTCCCTTTATATGCGTATTTGAAGGTTTGACATGAGAAAATGTTGCGAAGACCACGTCGGTCCGCTGGACATCTTGATTTTTCTATGTTGCCGGTTTCTTTGCATGTGTATAAGAGAGCAGTTAAGGGTGAGCACTGGGAGGACGATTAGTTGTGGCGAAAACTGACAGAAGAAGCTCTCTGAAGAGCTGTAGATCTTCATTCTGCGGTTCTGGTTCGTACCATGTCTGTTTTTCCTTTCTTTCGGTGTTTCTTCTGCTCCTTTGGGTTCTAGGCTCACTGGTCATGAGATTCTGACGGCAGAAAGACGGGTGCCTTTTAGGAATCCATCTTTCATTTCTGTTTTAATGTTTATAGTTCTCCTTCTGGATTGGTGCCTCTCTCTCTCTCTCTCTCTCTCTGGCACAAATTGGTTTTTACATAAACTGAGAATCTTTTGGTTGGAACGGAGGCCATTTCTTACTCAGGACCTATGGCACTCTGTTAATTCCCTCATGTTTTTTTATTTTTAAAACCAATTGAAGGAGCCAACCTCAAAGAAAAACCGAAAAAGAAACCAATAAGATGTCCAAAGTTCTTGGTGGGTCACTCTTTCTTCTTTTTTTGTAATACCAACTTTTGAGATTTGTTTGGAATTATATGTTCATTGTCATTCTGTCATAGAAGTCAGGCTTCATACTCTTCCCTGTTTCTGCTGAAGATGGTCTGATCCAGTTATCCCTTTAATGTTCTCTTATTCTACAGATAAATTCTACTTTATTGGCTATCTAGGGGCACTAATATGTCTTCTTCTTTTCAGTTTTCAGTCAGATTTTCCTCAAGTTTCAATAATTGTTGATCCAACTTCAGCTTTTGTCGTCTCACTGACTAGTGAGTAGTAGAGTTCTTCCCAATGGGTGTATCTCGGTCTCTGGTACCATCTGACTGGGAAAAAATGGGGGACCTTAAGAATGAATTGGATTCAACGGACTGTGATGGAAGCATCATAGTGAGGTCTGTCAGTTTCAATGGAAAGGATGTGGAGAAAATATTGAGATCAGTAAGTTTCAAGAACCTAGAGATACCAACACGTCCAGAAAGGCCGAAGAAATTGGTGATCGAAACATCACCTAGTTTCAAGAGATGGGAACACAAGAACCTTACAGTTGAAACTGCAGTTCCTTCATGGATCCAAAATGAACTGAGAGAAAATGTTGGATCTTTCAGTTTCAGAGTTGACAGTGATGGTAATTCTGTGATGGTGCATGCATCGAGTGATTCGAGCAAACAACTCTTTAGAGAACATTCAATACATTCCCCATGTGAAAGGGACGCAGCAGCAGTGAAGCTACAGAAAGTGTACAAAAGTTACAGAACACGAAGAAATCTTGCAGATTGTGCAGTCGTGGTTGAGGAGCTCTGGTTAGTCTGCGCAAAGCTTGTCTCATTGTGATTGATGACTTTGTTTGTTTGGTTTTTCATCTGTTTCTTAATATGGAGGATGATGATGTTTGAAATAGGTGGAAGGCGTTAGATTTTGCTGCTTTGAAGCGAAGCTCCGTTTCATTTTACAATATTGAAAAGCAGGAAACTGCAGTCTCACGCTGGTCTCGAGCTCGAACAAGAGCTGCAAAGGTATTAGTTTAACCATTTTGATGCTAGCAAGCCAATTTCTTTTGTGTGTATGTTTAAAAAGAAAAAATCATGAAATAATGGACCTTTCAATTTTTTGTGCTTCATTGTGCACAGGTTGGTAAAGGTTTATCGAAGGATGAGAAGGCCCAGAAATTGGCTTTGCAACACTGGCTTGAAGCTGTAAGTCTGATGTGGTTGCTTTAGTTCCTTTGAGGCCATGATGAAGATATAGAGAATTAACTCCTATGTTCTACTTGTTTCCAGATAATCTTGTCAAAATTTTGAATACAAAATTGTTAAATTGTTATTATATGTTTGTGCTATTCAGATTGATCCCCGACATCGTTATGGGCACAACCTTCATTTCTATTATGATATATGGTTTGATAGTGAAAGCTCTCAGCCCTTCTTTTATTGGTAAAGTTTTTACAAATTACTTGGTCCTTTGCTTCGGCTATTATGTGATTACCAAGGTATAACTGAATCTTCTTCCCTTTTCATTTGCTTTTGAAACCATAGGTTGGACGTTGGAGATGGCAAGGAAATTAATCTTGAGAAGTGTTCAAGAACTGTTCTTCAACGTCAATGTATCAAATACCTCGGGCCGGTGAGTTTCACAGATGAGAGATGGCCTTCAAACATTAGCATAATTGTAGTTTCAGACTTTTAACAGTTTGATATTCTCAACTTTTGGTTTACAGAAAGAAAGAGAAGCTTATGAAGTGATGGTGGAGAATGGGAAGCTTATCTATAAAGAAAGCAGGAGTTTTGTTGACACAGTTAAAGATGATAAAGGGACTAAGTGGATCTTTGTTCTAAGCACATCCAGGACACTGTATGTTGGGCAGGTATACATCTACGAAATGCTGGCGTTCTGAATTTCACTTTGTGCAAAGCTGTTATAATTTGAGTCAAGTAGCAGGTAGTGAAAATGGTTCAATGTTTTTCCTTCAGAATAATATAATTCCTACTTACCTTTAAATATGCATAGATTTTTATAATTGTTTTCTTAAAAGTATATGGACTTCCAGTCATACCTTCATCGTGGTTTTGAAGTTGTTGAACGCATTGAAGTTTTCATTTGCTCTGCTGTGTTTTTCTAAAGCACCAACAGTAGCATAGAAAAAAATAACTCTTTTAGGACTTGTTCCACCAAAATTAACCCACTTGTACATGGATGGCATGTTCTGCAGAAGAAGAAGGGGGTCTTTCAGCATTCAAGTTTTCTTGCTGGAGGTGCAATTTCATCAGCTGGAAGGCTGGTGGTTGATTGTGGGGGTCTCAAGGTATGACTTCATGTAAGACCGGTTTAGACCATTAGCTTATGTGTCTGCTACAAAAAAGGCAATCTAAAACATATTAGTGTACTTCTTTTTGCTATTGACGTTTGGTTTTTATTGTTTCAGGATATGTTCCTGTTAATTCTTAAATTATTCTTTCTGATCAACATATTTATGATATATTTCAGGCTATTTGGCCATATAGTGGTCATTACCATCCAACTGAGGAGAACTTTAATGAGTTTATTAGCTTCCTTGCAGAAAACAATGTGGACCTAACTAACGTCGAGGTAACAGTCTGCATATTCTGTCTTCCTTTAAAATTTAATTGGGGTACTTGTTCCTGTAACCATCAGCCTCCAATTTACCATTCACAGACTGTTGAATATTATTTTATTGGAATTCATATTCAGTACAGAGAAAAAGATTGTGCCAAATTGCAACTAATTGCTGCTTCATTTGCATTGGTTTTTTGCTGCACTCCAAAAGCTGCAGCATTTTTAATCTAATTGATGTATGCCAACCAAGTTAAATTCATGAACCCTTAATCTCCATGTTTATCATCATGGTGCTATTAGTTGCCCTGGGAGGCCTGACTTTGATCCATAAACTGGAAACTACATCTTCCTTTGGCATGAGCAATTGACAGGCTCTTCATTTTGCAGTTTGTGCTTGTTATAGATGCATTGGCACTTTCCGAACTAATCTGACGTTTGAGCATCCCTTGTTTGACCTCCAGATGCGTGCTACTGATGATGATAGTCCTCCATTTGAAAAGGAGACCAAGATCAAGAAGAAAGAAGTTTCATCTTCAAGTGGCAGCTCATTTGTCGATCTGGTGTCAAAAGCTGCATCTGCAAACAAAGCCAAGGAAGAAGAAGAAGGAGGGCTGCCATTGGGCAACCGGCTATCCTGCAAGTGGACAACTGGTGCCGGTCCTCGTATTGGCTGTGTTAGGGACTATCCTGCTGAACTACAATGCAGGGCACTTGAACAAGTTCACCTGTCACCCAAGCTCGCTCCTTCACCCTTTGGCACCTCTGGTCCAATTCCCTCACCTCGTCCTAGTCCAAGGGTGAGACTTTCTCCTAGACTCTCTGGCATAGGCATCCCCAGCCCTAGAGTCCCACTCTATAGTGATTGATCAATTAAAATGCAGTTCAACGTCCTTGCGCTGCCAAACAGCAATTTAGTTGGGCATATTTGGCTTCTAGTCGTCGTTTGAAAGAATGTCATAGAAATTGTTTCATATGAGGCCTAAACATTTTGGGCTTCATCTTCATCCTCTTCTTTATCTTCCTATAGAATTTTGGACATTAATTGTTGTCCACTTAGAGTAACATAATTTTTTGCGAGATATTCGTTCATTCTTGTAAAAACAAGGGGCATGTATCTATAGTATCCAAAGCTGCACCCATTATTCCTTAGCTTAATGATTCATTTGTCAAGGGCAGTTCAATCACCAGCATGCTGCTTTTTTGTTTTGGATAATGTCTCTGTCTCTGTCTCTCTCTCTCTCTCTCCCTTCCGTATGTATGTGTGTGTGTGAGAGAGAGAGAGAGAGAGGGAGAGGGAGAGGGAGAGATATTGTTTTGAGGCCCACAATCTTAGTAGAAAATAGAATCTGCAATACCAACTCTTATTGAAAGATGCTACAAAAAGGAGAAAGAAAATTAAGACCATTGACGTGCCAACTCGTCCTTGTAATATATGTTCGAAAAGCTAGCAGAAAAGATTTGCACTTTTCCGTCAACTCAGAATTTCTTAAACATCTGTTCTCAAAGCACATGGTCTTTCAGTAGTTGAAGAGACGTCTATAGAAAAATGGCTCTCGAGTCTCGAGTTCCCACAGAGAGAGACTAAAAAACAAAAGGGATCACTTTTATAAGATAGGTTGACAAAGGGCCTTTGAACTTGCATGCTCAACAAAACCATATACAGAAATAAACAATCAAATGCCGAAAAGACTTCTTGACCTGTATTCTTTCTTCTCTAACATGCCCAAAAGCGAGTGACATTCATTTGACGCCATGAATATGCCAAGGAACTTATTGACCTTTATGAAATTTCACACTGACTTCAATATCTCAAAGGGCAAATAACTGTTGCCTAGAACAGGTACCTGATTGCAGATAGGACTGCAGGCAATAATGGGCACTAATAAACTTGAAGATCCATTAAAATTCTCGACGTACAGAGTACTAATATTTTGTGAACATGACCCATAAGAAGAGTGACACGACATCATCCAAAATTTTCATGTCACCTTGCAGCTCAGTTGATGGAGAAAACTCAACCAACATATATATATAGAGAGAGAGAGATAGCGAAAGAGACTATTGGCATGATGCAGACAATGTTGTGCATTCATTTTATCAAAAAGCAAGGTCACCTTTGATGTGCGTTTATTAGTTCTTTGGACCTCATTATTCATCACTGAATATTTCTAGCTAATGTCAAACAGCGTGCATAGCACTTCATGCCCTCAAATGCAACCAAGTTTCACTGCTACTATAAACACGAATATCATTTCATATCATACTAAAACCAGTCCTCGTTCATAGTCTTCATGCATACAATACAAGAATGCACCACCCTTCCTAGGGTCGGAGGCAGGTGTGACACACCTGGTATGGGTTCTTGTTCCATGGGCCAGTAAAAAGTGTTTATTTTTATATTGAAACTTCATGATAGTTTTTCTCAATTACATACAGAAGCTTCCTAAGGATTTAAAATTATATAACTAGTGAATTTTTTTTTAAGGTAACTTCTGACCTTTTCTATGTAACTCTAACAGCAAAAATGCGTCGACCCTTAAACAAAAACTAAACTTTCAGAATACATTAATATGACATGACGTCCCTAATGAAAGGTATGCAACCCATAAACTTGGGAGAGATTTGTAGATGTGTTCATATCAGAGTCTTTGATTTTGGTGGGTTTCATAAATGTCAAATAAATTACAGGAAAGAGGAAGTCCCTGTAACACCCCAGATGTTTAGTCCCGTATCGAAGATTGTGAGGGATCTTCAAGGGCTTATAAATGGAGGCTTTAATGAGATGATTGTCCTGGTTCCTAGCCTTTTTAGGATTGGAACCGAAACTGCTAGGGGACGGGTTGGGATCCGTCGAACCAGGGGCCCGAGCCCGGGAGTGGGTCGGGTTGTTATAGTGGTATCCGAGCAGTTTCAACACTCGGACCTAGGGTCCCACACGCGCGGACGCGTGTGCCTTAAGGGGGGTGGATTGTAACACCCCAGATGTTTAGTCCCGTATCGAAGATTGTGAGGGATCTTCAAGGGCTTATAAATGGAGGCTTTAATGAGATGATTGTCCTGGTTCCTAGCCTTTTTAGGATTGGAACCGAAACTGCTAGGGGACGGGTTGGGATCCGTCGAACCAGGGGCCCGAGCCCGGGAGTGGGTCGGGTTGTTATAGTCCCCGCTTCATTTTTTTTTTTCTTTTGATAATTGAGTTGGGATGAGGTAGACCTCTCTCGCCATTAATGCGAAGAAATACAGAAGAAAATTACGTGACATCAAGTAAGTATTTCAGGTGCCTTTTCCTTCTTTAATAACACAATAATCATGTGTGGTAGGTCTAATCAATTATTGTGAAGGGGACTGAATAACTATACATTGCTTTTGTAGGGCAAGTAAATGTACTCTAAGGGGTCATTCGACAATAGCAATTGGAATATTTATCTACTTGGAATATTGGGGCAGATTCATAAGATATTCTAACATTGTGTTCTATAAATCTACTCCCATGGTCAAAATGTTCAAAATAAATACATAGCATATTTTACTTCGGTGAAACTACCTAATTGAGCTGAGAGAGCTTTCAAATTTTTTTAGTTTGGCCCGACTCGTCGCTCCTTTTGACCCGACCCACAGACCATTTAGCTCGCCCCTGTAAAAAATCCTAGCTTCGCCCCTGCCCTCTCAGGTTGTAAAACCTCAAGGCCATTTTCCTACTCCAATGGTTTGGGCAGGTGTTGGCTTTGGTAAAAAGTCAGGTGCCTCTAAGATTTGAATTAACAACTAGCTGTCTACCACCACTGACCCAACTAAGTGCACTCAATCCTTAGCCGCCAACATTGTCCACAACTGAAATCAACGTGGTGGCGAAAAATAAATAGTGAAACAGAAAACAGTACTAGTTAATCAGCAATATCATAATCCACACGAGATGCTGAATATATATGGCTTCATTTTAATGGATACCTCATTACAGGTTGAGAATAATCTTCCTTGCACAAAATTATAGGGCTAACCTATTAAAAACTACAAACACGTGTAAAAGAGTATTTATTTGGCACAATATTGCGAATATTTGGTCAAATTTCTAAGTGACAGACTTACTGCTCTACAACCATCAAACAAACATAGCCCGTCTTCTTAACACCCAAGATAAATTTATGAGGTCTGCAGATTTGTGTCTATTCTTCTCTTCAATGAGGGTAGCACTGCATGTTGGGTAGGCAGTGCAGCGTTGATTCGATTCCTGTCGGTGATACTGTTCGGAGACCATAAAAGGTAAGATGTAAATGCTCGGTGATACTTTTCGGAGACCGTAAAGAGTAAGATCTAGATGCTTCTTGAAAAGTATACCCCACCCAAAACTTCAAGCAATCCAAAATCCCGAAGATAGGAAGAATGAGAGAAGACTTCGAGCTTCTTTTCTGGGTAGTGGATTGTTAACAAAAAAAAAAAAACAGTAGTGAGATACCTTAAAAAGGTTGTATCGAATTAAGCAACAAAGTGATCACATTAAAACTATCTAAGTTACAAATTCTGTGATTCATAACCTAATGTGCTACTCATGTAGACCTTAAAAAGTTTCAAAAACATGCTCTGTTAAATTCCATAGGTGAAAGTCACATGAGGGCCGGCAAAAAGAACCATTCACCTTGTAAAAAAAATACACCGGACGATATATTCAATGAAATGGATATGCATGTAATTTCTACAATGTGTATGGCATGTTTCAAAATCTAGAATTGCAGTTTCTCGCATTGAATTAATGCGGACGACATTTGCGTAAATATTTCGTGAAGGGCGGGCAATAAGGAGGGTACGTTTGAAGCACGTCGCCTTGGGCGAGCCAAAAGCAAACCTTTTTTCCTCCCATTTGAAGTTCAAACTTCAAACGGCTATCCGTCCGACCCATCCTTCTATATCCGTCGGCGCTCAAAAAATTAACCAACATTCCGCCCACGCCTTCATTTTCATACTCTGAGAAATCTTCAGAGAAATTAAGGAAGAGTTAGAAGAAGCAGGGGAGGAGGAAAAAGGAATTCCTTTTTCGGTATTTTCTCCCAAATGGGTGCTTCAGGGAAATGGCTCAAGTCTTTGATCGGTAGCAAGAAACGTGAAAAAGAGGAACTGGTACTCTCTCTCTCTCGGCTTTTTGTCCTCTGTTTTGGGGAGAAATTTTTGTTGAGGAGCTTGTTTCTTATAGTTTGTCTTACATTTTAGTTTCTTCTTTCCTTTTTGTTGTGTGTGAGGATTTTGATTGTTTAATGGTTCTGCTAATGGGTGGCTAAAGCAGGAGAAGCAGGGGAACAGAGGGAGTCGGAAATGGATGATTTGGAAGAACCGGACTCCCTCCTCAAGGGCGCCCTCTGAGGCGTCCGATTGCTCGCCTACCATGGCCGAAGACGTTTACAATGCAGTGATCGCAACCATCGCTCGTGCACCGGCCAAGGATTTTAGGGTGGTGAGAGAAGAGTGGGCAGCAATTCGCATACAGACTGCATTTCGGGGGTTTCTGGTATTGTGGTTCCTGAAATCCGTTCTGAACTCTTCCATGTTTAACTCCTTTAAATTTGTCTTCCAAGTTAAGGGTTTGGGGCTTTTTCTGCTTAGGATAAAAAACATCCTTTCTTCCTTTTGCCTGATTTTTCTTAATGATAACCAAGATGGTACTTCCACAACGTCTACACCAAATTACCCAGAAAATAGATAAAACAAATAGGCTAGTTAGTCTGGACCCTGAGATTCTGTCTCAGTTTATTCCATTTACTTAATTGGGTCAGTAGTCAGTACTGACTAGAGGCTTTTCTACTCTCGTCTGTCTCAGATATGTGCATATAGATCAGAAATACTGCATGTCCATTTTCTATTTCACAGAGTAACATTTTACTTTGAATGATAATATTCCAACTCTAAAAGAAATGGATTATGATGTGCAAGTGATTGTAGTTCGTTTATAGTGTTTCAAGTGCAAGCAAGGAAATGACTAAGGCGAGCTTAAGGATCTTGATTTCTCATGTGCAGGCTAGAAGGGCCTTCAGAGCACTGAGGGCTGTTGTTCGCCTCCAAGCAATTTTCAGAGGCCGTCGAGTGAGGAAGCAAGCAGCAGTCACTCTGAGGTGCATGCAAGCACTTGTTAGGGTACAAGCACGCATAAGGGCGAGGCACGTTAGGATGTCATCCGAAGGACAGGCCATACAAAAGATGTTGGATGAACACCGCACAGAAAGCAATCCGTTGAAACAAGCAGAGGTGCCATGTTTCTTTTGTTCTTCTCTTTCCTTTTTATAATGTTTGGATCGCATAATCAATAAATGCATCTGAACATTGTTAGTCGAGGTCTAGACTGCTGCTTCAATTTGTCTAATATGTTGGTATATCATGTAAATATCTTTTACTGTTAAAACCAAATTGCAGAAGCACCAGACACTCTAATAGCAACTAGCGTTTGTGGAAAGGATCTAGGGATTATGTTATCTACATTAGGGGGGAGTCAATTTTGGAACGTGGATCACTTAGATGACTGTTTTCAGTTGAACATTTAAAACGCCAGTATAATGCACCTAAACTATTGAAGAAGCCGCTTGGCAGTCTTCATTACCATCAATTGTTTTAGGACCTGTTTGGATGCACGCCCACAACTGCGTTTTAGAAGTAAAACGCCATTTTGCCTCCAAATCGCCGTTTTCTGTTTGTTTGGATGGACTGAGAATGGCGTTTTAGAAAACCTGGTTCTCGGAGAACGCCAAGCGGAAAAACTACCCCCTCTCATGTTATTTACTCAAAACTAGTTTTCTCATGCCTGCTGTAGTTTTCACAAACCAGATGTTAACAAAAATCACTTTTTCAAGGTGTCAACCAAATGCTACCTTAGTTTTATTGGCTTGAGCTGAGCTTCCTACTTGCTTGCAGGAAGGATGGTGTGACAGACAGGGAACCCTTGCGGAAGTCAAAGCAAGGCTACACATGAGGCAACAGGGGGCCGTCAAGAGGGAAAGGACTCTTGCTTACTCGCAGGTCTGATCCCTTGATCAAATCTTGGGCTAATGGCTCAACTATAATGATTTTTTCTCTCTATAGTCTATACTCTGATCAACAACTCATAGTTATCTTTTACTCATTTGCAGTCGTGGAGATCAAATTCCAATTCCATTACAAATGCTAAAATGAATTGTAAATCAAATTTATCACTGTGCAACCTTCAATACGAACCTGACAAAGGGATATCGGAATGGAGTTGGCTAGAACGTTGGATGGCTGCTAAGCCATGGGAAAGCAGGCTAATGGAACAGTGCCCTGCGGATTCTGTTGATACCCCTCGCTCTAGGAGCTACATTGATCAGTCTGGAGCACTGTTGAAGCATGATGATGAAAGCAAAGAGGATCTTGAAAAACAGAAGCTTCACATGGAAAAGCTTACAAAGCAAAGTGAGCCTCTATCAGTTGTTGTTCAAAAGAACAATATGACTACTAGGATTTCGGCTAGACCTCCAGCTGCTTTATCCAATGGGCACCGCTCAAGCGCTCGGCCTTTATCTAGTCCAAGGTCTGAACTCCAATATGATGAAAGCTCTGCTTCTTCACCAGCAACCACATCTACTCCCATTTCAGGTAACACTGCCGCAGGGTCAGAAGAAAGCAGCATTAATAGGCCTAGTTACATGAATTTGACAGAATCGATGAAAGCAAAGCAGAAGTCATGCTCTAATCGTACACGAAGACAGGGCTCTGAGGATTTTCAGCAATATAAGAAATCTTTTCTTTCTGTGGATGGAGATTCAACAAATATTGGCTGGTCCTAGAACCTGATGAAGCAAACTAAAGGGATTCGTTTGAGTTGTGGATAGTGGTTGTGTTTCTCGTGATGTGTGATTTTTGTTTGTCTCAAAATTCAACAGCTTGTTGTCCTGTACTACAGTTGGTTGTCGTGAGAGCTGTGTTGTTTTTAAATTTTAGTAGGAATGGCAGCTTCTTGAAAGCATACCTGAACGTTGGCTTACAAAATGCAGTTTCTGTTAATATTTTTTCTGGAAGATAAATGCAATATTTTATGCTTCTCACTTTTCTTCCTTTTCTTCTTCTTCTTGTTCTCTCTCTCTCTCTCTCTCTCTCTCTCTCTCTCTCTCTCTCTCTCTCTCTCTCTGAGGATGTGTACACTGAATGGTGGATCTAAAGATGTCCCTTCCCCCTTTTTCTTTCTTGAGCCTGAATGTGCATAAATCCAAACTTCTATCAAGGTCCCTTTATGAAGTTGAAGCTGGGTTTATTCTCCAACGGACTAATGGGAATAGAGGTTTTACTTTAATGAACTTTGACAAAGCGGCTTCTTTCTCCACAGACCTTCCAAACTATTGCTCCTCCCAAAGTTGGCCAATTCCTAAAACTCGTTGCAATTTTTAACACCATATTTCTTGTAAAAAGTGCCGATTAAACATTGACTTCGGAAGTCTGCTTTCTGTCCTTTAAAGTGAACCGAACCGAAGAGGCTTTAGTTGTACAGAAGATTTGTAATTGTTCATGGATTTTACGGGTCAAGCATTCGCGTGAAAGGCACGCACTCTAGGATAATCAATGTCTGATTCTTGTATGCATGTGCAATCGCATATTGAACATTAGGATTTGAATTATGGCGCCGTGTATGTACTAGAATTTTTGTATGCGTTGTGAGTGTCGCTATTTCTTGCCGTGAGACATCGGACCTCTCTCTCTCTCTCTCTCTATAGTTCGATGCAAAATCAGATTAAAATCTACGATATGGTAATTGAAGAAAATTGAATGATGATTTTGGCTATCTAAAGTTACTCCATTCATTACGGTTGTTTGTTCTATGATTATAGACAGTTGAGAGAAAACCAATAAAAAAAGGGTGATAAACATTTTCGATCATCTAGTCTGATTACATACTTCGTTCTCTTGTTTTATTTTAACTGTTCATTATAGTGGGTCAGACGGCCTTCATAACTGAGCCGGTGATTTCAAATTGCCAAAGTCACCATTTAGGTGAGTAAGAGGTTAATCCCACAACTGGAGTGAAGGCCAAAGCTTGTCTCCCCCACCCTCCCTCTTTCATCCCCCCAGGGTCCATAGCTGCTTTGTGGTGCCTTGAGGTAGGCATCCCTCTATGCACTATTTGCATATTGGTGCCCTCTCTTTTACAGTAGAGTGGGCTGACACCGCAGGAGTTCAAAATAGAAACTGACTGCCTACCATCCTCAACCTCAATAGTTGCACCAACCCTCTTAGGGATTTGTCAAAGTCACCATTCAAAAAAAAAAAAAGGAAATTGATGGTACTAGCACTAGCAGTCTTGCCTTCATATCAAAATTCACCGTGTGAACTTAAGTTGTTTGACTACCTTGACATGGTAATGTCCTTCTCATAGGTAAGGATTGGCGCTAGAATCATTGTCATCGTTAACCATTTTAGACACCTTTGAAAAAATACGCTTGTAAATTTTTTTGCTAAATCAGCAAGTCTAAATTGGTTCATAAATAAGTACAGGAATCAACATAAAGAGGGGGTGTTGTTTCCGGTTTTCAGCTGTGTAAGAGATTAACAACCCACTATTTAGAAAAGAGGTTTGAAGGCCTCTCCATTCTTCCTACCTTTAGGGTCCTAAGATGCGTTGGTGTTAGCAATGACAATGACACACTCTTCAACTTTTGTATTGTGACCCACTACTTAAGACACAAAGATATAGTGCCTACGGGAATCAAACTACAGACCTGCCTATTTACAGGTCCGTAGCTCAACTATTAAGGCACAAAGGAGGTGTTGTTTTGGTGGAAGAAATATTGCTTTTACTATGAAATGTTGAAAATGTTGGCAGTATCCAATGAACCAAATGCAATCATTTTAAGGGCCAACAAAGACCGTGTGGCACAACAGAATGTACGAGACCTATCCGATTTTTCATCCACATAAGTCAAATTTCTGAAAGCATTGGTGAAGATTCTTGAAGTAGATTGTGTAATTGCATATTAAGGGATGATTTTGTCATGCATGAAACCAGATACATACTCCACAGTTCACTTGCCCGGAGACTTCATTTATACATCTCTACCTGCACAAGAGATGGATTGGTTTTTCATGAATTAGACATGGGCTTCCTCGCAAATTCCTGCATCTATGGCTGATCTTACAACTGATACATTTTTGTTTCAGGCCCTTAACTTCGGAACTATGAGGATGATGAGTCTTAGACAAAACCAATATCCACATGCAAATCCTTGAGGTTGTTTGGTAACAATAACATGAATCTATCCTGAGAGTCCATTTGACAAATGAAACAATATGTAATTATTTTATGAATATGACAAAAAAAATTGAAGCAGATCTATGAAACGCCTTAAAGAGTGTTTTTTATGAATCTATCTCAAATTGTAAGTAGATTCATGAAAAAATTGCAATGTTTCATTTGTCAAACGAGCCCCAAAGTAACCCACACACCTACCCTAAAAATCAAGGCATCCTGCCTCATCACCATTCCGGTTTTATTCTGTGCCGGGTCTGGATCAAGCGTGGCTGCTCCAAGCACAAACTCCGTCATCAAGATCTCGGGTCACATATGAACTGAACCTATTTGACATAAGATCCGTAAAGCTTGATCATGTGCCGTTGGCCTCTGCGAACACAAAATGGCCGTCTCACGCTTGGATCCAGATCCGGATTAGCTAAAGCCTGTCGCTGTTTCCTTTTATCGGGAAAAACCGGACCGGTTGCACCCCTTCTAGAATGAGTGGTCCAGATCCATTTGTGGCATCGCTTCCTCTCCAATCTCCATTCTCCCAGCATAGGCGGGTTAGAGATATATGACCGACAGAAGAAGAGGGAAATGATAAAAGCGTGACGGCCAGCCAATTGTGGAATCAAATTTTGGTGCTTCCTTCCAACTAAGTATGTCACCAAGGTACTACCAGTTTTTTGCGTGCTTATTTATTGTTTTGCTTAAGGTTCACCACCGACAATGCTAGACACCCTTTTGATGAATGCGTAATTGATGTCTCTCCTCCACTCAATTCATTCAAAAGAAAATTTGATGACCCAGCTTTTAATTCGCACCTTAGATGTAAAAGCACTTGAAAAGATTGATGGACATGCCAATTGTTTGTGGAAATGCTTGAATGGGAAGATTTTTCTTTCTGCTTTTTTTCATCTCTGTCAGTCTGGTGGACTGCCTCTTTTAGGTGGCTGACAGGGTTTTTTCGCTGTTGTATGACAATGGTTCTTTTTTCGTGACTCTTCTTTTCTCTTTTTCGATGAGAGTATTCATATGATTCATTGCATGTAAACGTGAGCGATGGCACAAAACTTAGGTGTAATTGGTTCTCAGTGGAATAGTAGTTCATTTGCTTGTGATTTTTATCTTCTCTTTTTCAATGAGAAAGTGTTGATGTGACCACATGCATGTGAGAAAGGCTGCGCATAGACTAGGAGCATTTTTTTGTCGCTGAACTGATGATCCATGTGGTGAGATTTTCCTTCCATATTCACATGTGTGATCTATGACTGGTTTCGTGTATAGAAGACTGATTGTGCGTAGGTTGATGAAAGGGGTCGATATTTGATTATAGCCATATGTAACTAAGAAACCGAAAAGTGAGATCCTTTCTTAATTATAATGGCGCTGCATCGAGGGCTTAGTTACAGTATAGCTTTGGGGTGTTTCGGCCAAACGGGTTTTGTTACAATCTGAACTCTTTACAGCTTCCAAATTCATAAACTGGAGAGGTTATTGAGTGTGCTATGTTATTATTCGCTTTAACACTATAAGTAGCAAGTGTTTTGTGAGTTTCGTCAAAGTGAATACTCCCATGCCAGTGGCAGTAGAGACAGATTAATCGAACACACAATGCGCGATACCTTCAGGAAATCTACTGTCTTGTATGTAGCCTCGTATTCAACCTTTGCCGGACAGACAAGTGTTGCCTACCGTTATTAAGTAATGGTTCCAGGTTTAGATGCAACACGTCAATTTATTTGGTGCAACCGATTTTCCGCTTTTACAATATAAATGCACGATACTTTTTGACTTTCGTTCCCTCCCTTACTCTTTTGTTATTTTCCTCCTCATACTTGTTTCCTGTTTGTATGATATTTGCAGCAATATGACAAGAATCTAGATCTCACCGGTAAAATCAGCAATGTGAAAGTGTGATAAAAAGTCAAGCAGGTGCTCATCATTTACTCATGCTTTTATTAGCTCTTCAACATGTCCGCTGATTGACATCCTGCAGTCAGTTCTCCCTTGGAATGGCATCATCCATTCTGAGTGTTGCTGCTTCAAGATCTGCTCTGGGCTTGGCAGCTATTCAGAAGTCTCAGCTTGGTAGCTGGAGAAGCTTTCCCCCAAGACCAAGACCAAGTCTCATTGTAAGAGCAGTTCAGGATAATGGCGATCGAAGGCGGTTGGTTGATATCATCCGCTTTATCCCTGAACTGTCCAGAAACTATTTCAGAAGCCGCCCTCGGAGGGCACTTTTTGGGGGCATCTCATTGTTGGGCGGCTTTTATGTGGCACAGACAATTTCTCTGTCTTTTGGTGCTTTAGGAGTGAATGACGTAATTGCTGCAGTAATATGCGTTCTCCTTACTGAGTATGTTACTAAGTTCTATCATACTCGAACCAAAGTCACCTTTCCAGTGGCTCTTCTCAACAACTTCAAAATGGGCTTCACCTATGGCCTTTTTATTGATGCTTTCAAGCTGGCTAGTTAAGTATTTGCCGTCTTGTTTATCTAGGCTAGCCTTTCCCACTTCCCAGCACTCTCGAAGTGGGTTTCTTTGACGGCATTTTCATTGTTGGTTTCCAGCTCTATACTTGAATATATGTAGACATGACTCCACTTAGTAAATGAATGGTCGATTCTCTCTCTCTCTCTCTCTCTCTCGTCGATCGTCATTCGACACCATCATGTTCCATGTTAAGGTTTGTCCTGTATGAGTGGCTTGTCCGGTCATGTTCATATTTATTGTAGTCTATATTGCTCATATTCTGGTCATCTCGCTGTCTACGTTTATGCCATTATGTGCCTGTCTTTAGTTGTTTCAACTTTTACCAAAAATCACTGCGTCAAGGAGTTGTTGCTATTCGTGTCATCAAGGCAAAAAGATTGTGCAGCTAGGCCACCGAGCTCCCAGTCACAGTCCTTTGCCTTTCCTCTTTATGCTTTTTCTTGTTTTACATTAATCTATAGTGCCTTTGAAAAACTTGCCAATAGGGTCAATTTCTTTCAGCAAAATATTTTAGACCGATTGAGCCTTTTGTTCACCACATTAGTTGCTGATGTTGAATTTTGTTATCCACACATTATAATTGCGGGATCTGACATGTAGTTGATTGTTGGACAGAGAGACCAAGTATTCACTGTTTGCAAGTGCTAACTTCTCTTATTTCTTGTCAATGATCCAGGCAGAATGCATTGAAACTTCTGCTTGACTATTTTGAAAAAGAGAGAGAGAGAGATCCATAAACATTTTTTTCTAGTTATTCATGCGCTAATACCAGTTTAGTTTATTATTTACATACTGAAGAGACTACGTCTCCCTGCTGTACATATCCCAGAGGAACTGACAACATTGCTTGCAGTTTCTCAAACTCGAGTGGGGAAGCGCTTTATGGCTCGAAGCTTAACTCCATACTTGAAGTTCATAATGATGCCAAAGTCGAATTCCAGAGGGTTTTCCATGTTAGGGGAGTGCCTGAAAACAAACCTCTGATAGAGATGTATCAATGCAAGCTTTATCTCTTGTGTAGTGAATCTGGAGCCAACACACATCCGTGGCCCAAGCCCAAAAGGAATGAGTGCGTATGGATGCCGTTTCTTCTCCTCCTCACAGCCAGGATTAAATCTCTCAGGCTTGAATTTTTCTGGTTCTGGGAAGTTTTCTGGATCTTGAGCCGGCACATGTATTGCCATCCAAATCCATGTACCCTGCAATTTTAATAGAAAAGTTTAGCAAAGAAGCATACTTCACAATCAGGAATAGCTGTTTCCTTCATCTCACCTAAACAACAGTTACAGAAGAGTGTCATCAGGAGCAATTATAACATGTTTCATTCTCCATGATATGAGATCTCTAGAGTAGTGCAATCCAAGCTTCACAATGAATATTTAACATTTTATAACAATTGGATTTTCTTGACTTTTTTTCGCTATTTTCAGAATTAATCATTACGGAAAAATGGATTTTCAGACATTGGTTCATACCTTAGGTAGTCTATATCCCCCAATCTCCACCTCTTCCAATGTTTCTCTAGCAATAAGTGGGGAGACAACATAAAACCTCATGGTCTCCTTTACAACCTGCAAGGCAAAACTCACATGGTTGTATATTGAGAATTCTCGTAATCTTGCACATATACAGAAAATTACTCACCATAGACAGATAAAGGAAAGGAGAGGAAACAGAGCAAATTATCCTACACGTGACTCATCACCAGATGAATGAACATAATTTGAAAAACCAGCTTTCAATGATAAACTTTTGCTTCATCCTTATTAACTAAGTATGACTATTGTGCATGAGTTGGGCAGACAATGAAGGAGAGTTTGGACTTCTCACCTGATC
Organism: Nymphaea colorata; assembly: GCF_008831285.2. Taxonomy (NCBI): domain Eukaryota; kingdom Viridiplantae; phylum Streptophyta; class Magnoliopsida; order Nymphaeales; family Nymphaeaceae; genus Nymphaea; species Nymphaea colorata. The sequence goes on from NC_045138.2 coordinate 27,182,603, forward strand.
TAGGTAAGGAAACTTGTGAAGATCCTCTGCAGCTGCCTCCCGATGAGGAGGCCCGAACGAGTCGATCTCAGCCAACAACTTCTTTTCCACCTCTGGATGAGCTGCAACCAGATATGCTACAGCGGACAAGGTGAACGCAGTTGTGGTTGTCCCAGCTAGGAGGTGCTCATAAGTAAGACCACTGATGTAGTCTGGTGTGAACACTTTTGTATCATCTGCAAACTTCCTGTTGCTTAGGAGCACTGACAAGAAGTCCTTGCGCTCCAAATTCTGGCTCCTTAATCTCTTCTTCACAATGTTATTCAAATGCTGACTGAGGCAGCTGTAAGTTAACCTGTATTGCCAGTCTGCTGTCCCGGGAATCCTCTCGAGGATCCGTTTGGCTGGCCATTGCATAATTGGAAGGAAAAGGCCTAAGAAGGCTGAAAACGTTGCATTCAAGTTCATCTTGAGTGATGTGGTGGAGTAGATGTGCTTGTTTATGAAATCTGATATTTCTTTCTCAGCGTCAGGGGTGTTGCTTGTGAGACCAAAATCTACTCCAAATGCAGCTTTCCCAATAACATCATTGGCCAGCTTGAGCGAGAAATCAGAGAAATCTATGTCCTCATCTTCTCTGTTGGTGAAACTGAGTGCAGCATTTCGTATAATGTGGTTCATCTCTGGTGCTAAGCTTGCGATGTGCGAGGGTTGGTAGATGCTGGTTATCGCGCTTCTCATTGTAGACCATCTTGCATTCCTAGGCCAAAAATATTGAAACTGAAGCATTGTTCACTGGGAAATTAAAAAACTTGTGCATAACGTTCAGCCATAAACCACACTGCGTCCCTGCTTATAACTGATCTGAAGGAACCCAAGAACCCAGTTCTTGCATAAAATTCAAAACATGACTTTGGTATCAACTACAGTGGTAAATCCTAAAAGCAGATCAAATTCAAAATCTTGCTTTAACCTGTCGGAACTATGGTCTCAAGAAGTGACTGTAAATGCAACGTACGACGTAATTGTAATGATTTCGAAGTAAAAAGTACTGATTTAAAAGTAATATATGTAAAGAACGAGTAAAACTGATAAATTAATATTGTGGTCCTGGGTGGTCGGACCACAATTGGCCAACTTTTTCCAGTGGGGTATCGATCTATCAAGTCGAGCGTCCTCAACTTTCTCAAAATGCATCTTCAATTTTAGAATCTGCGCACAGGAGAGAAATTTTCTCCGTTGGATTCATTTACTCAGATCTTAAAAGAACGACCCGTTTTCTCAGGTATTCTCGAACATGCAATCTGACAAACGTAGTTGCTCGATCTTGAAAATACTTTATTGCCTCAAGAGATGGTGCATGTCAAAGGAATATGTACACGTTGAAGTCACACCTGGTAAGAAAGAGACTCTTGAGATGCAGATGAGATGTTGCAAGTGGGGAGGGGATGCTTCGATTGGGCATGGATTTGAATTTCTTGATGCCAACTTCTTTGCACAGTTCTGCACTGGCCACAATTATCAGCGGCTGCCTTCCCAATTGAAATCTGCAAAAAGTGGCAATATTATTTTAAGATCACTCCGGCTCTCTAGACTGAAGGATACTTCATCTATAAACGCTAACTTTCCTAATAGTATGCGACTGTGCCAGGTGAATTATGCGTGCGCTTCTTTCTTCTCCCCCTCCACGCAGACACATTGATGCATGTCTACAAACATATAGACATATCCCATGACCAAAAACCCGTTATCTTTTTTCTTATATATGAAAATTACAAGGATTTCGAAATCAACTTTCTGAACTTTATGACTTGCACACTTTTATTAGCAAGTCATTAGAACTTGATCCAGTAACTGATTTCATGTTTTAGGGTATGTATGGAGAGATTACACACACACACACACAGTGTGTGTGCGTATAATATGTATACATATAGACGTACATATATATATATATATATATATATATATATATATATATATATATATATATATATATATATATATATATATATATATATATATATATATAGTGTGTGTGTGTGTGTGTGGAGAGAGAGAGAGAGAGAGAGGCAGGCACACAAATAAGTTCTATTGAAAATCATTTTTTTGCATTTAAATTGAAAAAAAATTAGAAATTATGCTGTCTGTTTGTGCAAAGCTTGTCTTTGAGGAAGCATCAGAAAATGCAGCATGGCATTTCGGCCTGTCAGTGAAATCATGCTTCTTCCACTATAGCCCAGTTGATTTGCTGGAAAGAAATTGAAGCGGAACCAAAAAAGGTACAAAAACTTCAAGTAGTAGACATCTAGTGGCTGCTTTTTCGGCCTACCTCTTTGAATCAATGTCTCTAGGATCCCTACTTCAGTGATTGGTAAGTTGAACCTAGTCAAAGGATCAACAGTGGGACAGCATTTGCTTCACCAAGGGATGAATTATTCAGAAATTGGCCCAGGTGCTGCTTGAAATTTCAAACAACTTAGCTGCTTTCCACTTTTTCTAATTTACTAGGAGCTCTGCCAGCATGACTGCTGATAATTGGTTTCTCCTTTGAAATGAAAATAAAACATTATGGCATTTAAAAGTTGCAGCAAGTGGTCGGTCTCTTGTCCTTAGGCTCATGGACAGGGATATCTCATCTTCCCTAAGTTTGAGTATTCATGTAAGCAACCGCCTAACCCCTTCTGCAAACTAAAGTAGGAGGCACTTAGAGGGCAAGTTACAGGTGCTTTACAGGTCATGGTATGCATGCAGATACAATTTAATTTTGTTGCAGGAGAACAACCACAGGTACAACAGTTAAACCAGCATGCCTAAGTTTGTCATCCTGATCGGTATGAATTCTTCATGTAATGAATTAATCTTTTGGTGAATCTCAGTTTATAGTTAGCAAAGAGTGAAGCATATGGACCTGCAAATGCATGAGCACAAAGAGCGTGTTGTTATGAACTTGTATGTGACCTGCATGCCATGACTTGTATTACTCAAATAATGAAACGCTTGTACCAAAAGATCTACCTTAGGATATTCTTTTTCTTTCTCCCAAGCACCTAGTTTCTTAGCCAATTGCAGCTAGCAAAAATTCTTAGGTAAAATCTAGCTTTTATATCCACTAATTCTAAAATCTTATGAGATGAATGCATAAGGGATGAGAATGAGTGCACCCATGTCAAATATATTTGCTGAATAACAGTATGAGTTCATTCAATAATATTTAATATGCAACAAGAAGGGATAGAAAGAAGGTATTTATGTTATCATATTTCAACCGAAGGATGGACTGGCATAAAACATGAAGATCCATACCTGAAGAGCATGCATGCAGATGGCTTAGTATTAGCATGATTACTATCAAAATGTTTTCGTTAACTTATTTGCATTTAAAAGCTCAAGTTGAAGACATAGCACCTCATAATGATGCCATGATGCAAGCGGCAATCAGGGAATCAAACCAGGGAATTCTAGTGAAGCTGACCACAGTTAATCCCCATTCATTTTGATAAAATATACATAAATATTTGGAACCAATAAGAATTAAAGATGCTTTGTGCACATATTTGATCCAAGCATGTGTGCATACTGCATAGTGATAATTGACTTTGACAGAGATTTGTTTATTAAAAGTTCTGCAATTTCACTGACGGTAACTCTCCTTTGAGCTAATGACATGACATCTGTGAAATTCTTACCTTGTCGAGAAATAAAGGATTTAAAACATGATTTCCTCTTCAAAACTCCAAAAAGCAAATGCTAAAAGATCAACGATGAAAGGGAAAAGCAATAAGAACTCCCATACCTATATATGGGTCCATACTGTTTCTTAAGGAGGCAGAACAGACCAAGGCCATGTTTAGAAAGTAAAGGCAGATGCCCAAGGATAGGTGTTGCAGGAGGACCAGGGACATGCCTTACTCTCCATGAAGGAGCATACAAGTAAACAAAGAGGGTGCATATGAACAAGGCCAGCCCAGTGAAGAGAAAGGAAAACTGAGCAAAGGCCATCAACAAACCTAACCATGCACCTACAACTGTCACCAAGACACAGTACCCCATGGTTGCCATTAGCGCACTCAACTAAGAGCAACTCCCAAGTTAGGAATCAAAAGAGAGTGGATCTGCAGAATCTGATGCAAGGAAACTCTTGAAGGCCAATACTTAAATAGGGGAGGACACCCACTAGCACTTTCTCTCTCTACTTGTCCTTCTCTCTAGAATGAAGTAAGGAACCTTTCTGGCTTAGATTCCCCTAAGGATTAAGGATCAATTGTTTTATGCATATGGAAAGCATTTGTCTGCTGAAAATAGAGCCATAAAAGACTCCACTTACCGTACTGTTCAGCAGTCGATTCAAAGGAGATGCTGGTCGAAGATCCCTATGACCTGGGTAGCACTTGCAGACAAAGGTGCAAACATGGGGCCCTTCGAAAACTTTAGTCCAATTTTGAGCCGTCCATGCCTTTGTTGGCTCAACAGTGCAACGCCCATTATGCTTTGAATACGTTTGCCTGCGTCAGAGAGAGAGACTAGAGAGAGAGAGAGAGAGAGAGAGCATCTATGCTGGTCTGTATTCAACATTTACCAAAAATTTCTGTTACTTGGCTGAGGATATGGGCTTTGATTGGAGAGCCTCTTTTTGATATAAGTAGTGCATTAAGACAAGAACCCTAGATTTAAACATTGAAAAGTCTCTTCATCCATGTTAATGCAATATTTTGAAAGCCTTTGCTTGTATGCTTTCTCTTTGGGAGGCTCTCAAAATATGAGTACTAAAAAACATACGCACTATCATGCACTAACGTGAGTTGTCTTATCAACATTGTCAAATAATTCACAAATGTAAACATAACAAAGTATTATTTTTTTTTTTTCAAAATGTCAGCTGCCTTTTTCGATTAATTCTCCTTTTTGAATTGGTAGTTGTCATAAGTATCCAATGACAAAATCAGATGATTAAATTCGATCCGTGCAAGTGCTCATATTTTTCTATTATCGCAGGAGACCTTTCTTCATATATCGTTTTCATTTAACAATAACAGTGTTTAAGTCTTTCAAGTTGAAGAATCTTAAAAAGTTTTAAGACTTAGAGCGCATAATTTACTAGGCGCCTAGATCATATTTTAGTTGTGAAAAAGAAAAAGGAAAAGAAAATTTTGTGGGTGTTTTTTATTTGATAGAAATTTGAAAGTCTACAAACCACACTCTATATCAACAATCTTTTGGTGACAAATAAGATATTGGTTTTATTTTAATCGCCTGTTATACTTTTACTCGATCCAATACCTTAATTCAAACCTTAACAATGAGGGGGCCTTCCATTTTTTCTTGATTAATGAGATTAATCCTAATTGAAAAGTGGAGCTGAGATTCAGCATCCGATCAAATATTGATTGTGACGGATCCATTTGCACAGTTTCTCGCAAACGAGGTTCAGGAAAACCAATCACCCTTGACAATGACCTGAACCAGATCCTCAGGTCCGACAGGATACTGCTTCAAGAACCGATTCTAGGCGGGAGGGAAAAGAGTCCAAACCGGATCTACATAGATTCGATGGGAATCAGAAAAGCAAGTAGGCCCATTTTTTAAAACCCTCCCGTCTTTTCGCTCCGTTGCGAATATGTGTGACAGAGGGGAAGGGACAGGAGCCTTGCGCCAAAAACAGGCCCTGGTGAAAAGAAAGAAAGGAGAAGGAATCGCCACACACCATAGTCATCATCTACATCGTCATCGTAGTCATCATCATCATTATCATTGACATCGTTAATCATCATTATCATGTGGCAAGCCATCTTCCTGACGATTGTGGCCACGGCCGGCAATAACGTCGGCAAGGTGCTGCAGAAGAAGGGCACCCAATTTCTGCCTCCTTTTTCGCTGAAATTGAAGGTTTGTGATTAGGAAGTCTTTTTTTTTTTTTTCATTTTGTTTCGTTCTCATTCTTTCTCAAGTTGCTTTGTTTTTGTTTTTTTTGTTTTTTTTTTTTTTTACTGATCCGGGGGCAGGTTTTTTGTACCTTAGCATGATCACGTGTTTGAATCCCCTTTTTCCCTTCGGCGTTGATCAGCTGCTTTAGGTTTGAAATTGGCGATCTTCATGTTATTGACTGCTTATGAGAACATTTTTTCTCTTATTGTTGGATTCCGCCGAGGATGGTGTTCGCATAGTATCTATTTGTAAGGATCCGCTCATGTCGGTGATGGAAGTTTGCCACCGGATGGGATAGTGCAATGGCACACGGGAAAATCTTCTTTGGAGATTGGGAACGGCCATCATCTTGTTGGATCCACAGTATGTTCTGTTCGGTTGATGACCGAAGGGACTTGTCACCGTGCTCTTGAAAAACTAAAAGGTGTTCTACATGGCCAATTTGCAGGCAGATCTCTTTAGAAATTCGAATGTTATGTTTTATTTTCACTTGATGATCAAAGAAACTGCGTCTGGCCTATACTTCTTATTTCCTACTTCCTAGTTTTATTGTTGGATGATAAGTGCAATGTCAATTGTCAACAAATGGGTTCATAATTCACTCTTTATTGTTTTGGACTTAAATCAGACGCCAAAACAGCAATGCCGAGTTGCTGATGTAATACGACATGTTGTAAATATAGGTCTCCGGCTCTTACTGGAACCTTGGAAAACAATGAACAATGGCGAAGTGCATTGTTATCAGGCGCTATCGACCTTTAAAAATTTCTTAAAGTTTTAGATTTTTTTTTATCAATATATTGGCCTTTATCAGCCAATATGAGCCAATTCAACCTCTTATTGGGTGATTTTCAAGGGGTTCATATTAGCCCCACATTGCATCTACAAGGTGCCGAAACCTATACATATCAATGTTCACAACACTAAATCTGATCTGATTGGATTTAGTCATCTCCTGGAGATTATAATTGATCAATGGACAATGATCTTTAAACTTCTCTATGACTATTAATTTTACAGTGTTAGGTGTAGGACTTAAGTTGGAGCTATTGTAGCCGTTTTGATATGTTCTTTAATCTGAAATTAATTTAATTTTTCAGGTGATAAGCGCATACATGACGAACAAGACATGGATTACTGGCTTTATGATTGATATTGCCGGGGCAGTATTGATGCTGAGTGCTTTATCTCAAGCTCCTGTGAGTTATTCGACCTTTACCAATTAAATTGTCAACATGCTATTATTACTTTTCTACTCTTATTTGACATCTGTTCGTTGGGGTTAATTTTGTGTTTGTATTTTGTGCTGTTGATTTTTTACTAGCTTTTTCATATTTCTTTGTAGCTGCTTTGGTAAAATCTTGTGATTCTGTTAGTTGAGAATGATTTGCCTTTGAAATTTGAATATGGTTCTAGTTATGGGAACAAGTATTTTGTGGTCCATTCCAAGCATGCAAAAGTTATTTTGAATCTTTGATGGTGGATACAACTTTATCACCTTAGAAGATTATATATTTATTTCATGGTCGTCTAAAACCTTGAGTGGGAAATGAATCACTTTTTCCCCAACTGAGAAGCACAGTTTCAAGGACGTTATATATTTAATGTTCTGTCTGAAGTTTCATTAAAATCCAGTATATACAGAAAAAAATTGTAATGCGCTAATAGCACCACATACAATACAACTTTGTTTAGATTGAAGAATAATATTTCAACGACCTTTCATTTTGAATAGTTTCTAAAATGTCCATGTTAAATGCTACCTAAATGTGATGTTTTGAAAATATCATGATTTTATTGGTGGAGAAGGGCAAAACAATGATATTGAGGAAATGTTGCAATATTATTAAAATATTGCCAAAAGGTAAAGATCATGTTGATATCATATCAGGGTATTTTCCTTTAAAATTCCTATATTCATATGTATTTAAAAATTTTAAGTCTATGTTTTTCAATTTTTTGTTTCTTTTACAATTTTAATAACAGTTTTGATTGTTAGACAATATTTTGTGAGAAAATCAATAAAAAATTAATAATTTCATTAAAACTTTCTGTTATTCCTTATATTTTTGGTTGTTCCTTATATCTTTTACATTTTCTGGATTCTCGAGATTATCATAAGAGAATCACAAAGGCTTCTAAGAGAAACCTTCTTGAAAAGTTACTGAGAGCAAAATTTACTACTGCAAAACTTGTAGAGCAAAATTTACTACTGCAAAACTTGTAATTAAACTTGCTTTTTCATATTTCTAACAAAAACACACATGCTTATCAAGGTTTTTCCATGGTTAAACTGACGTAGTTTCTTTAAGTAAATAAAACTGGTTAACTTAAACAACAGCTTGTCTCATTTACCAAATGAACCACTTCTAGGCAAGCCTTTAAAGAGCTGTTCCTATCTCCACATTTTCTCGAGCTCTTTTGTTTGCCAGCAACAATGATATCTTTTCCACATTATGTAGATTCATACTTTCTTTTGTCAAAGGTCTCTTTAGTTTCTCTTTACTTGCTTTTCATTTAATCTGTCCGTCCCAAAATTTGTATTTTTCATTTGTCTACTTTTCTAGTCTAAGAAGACTATACATGTTTTGCTGGCCTTCCAAATAAAGCTTTAAAACCAATCATAAAAATCCAAAACTTTGAACATGCCAGATAGACAATTTGCAAAGAAGCTCTACCATGTCAAAATTGGTGTTATCGTTGTCATGGTAGGTTTGACCATTTGAGAAAAGAGAGAGAAAAATGCTTGACCCCTTGAACAGTCAATGGGAACTTCAGAAACCAATCAAATTTGTTCATTCATCCTTTTCACTTCAATGCATTCATTACGATTGTTTCATTTGTTTAACAAAAAATGTTGTGGATTTTCATTAGTAAATTTCTCTTGTTATGCTTTTCTTGCCATGAAAAATTCAAGCTGGATTATTTTTTTATTTCTTGCTATGGTGAGATACTTTTATACTGTTGCTAAATGTCAGATTTGGTGTCTTACTCAAAGGTGTTTGTTCTATAATGGTCTTTTTTTTGTGTTAGTCTTTGTAGGATTGTGATTCTTAATCATTGTTTAGGATGTCCTGAGTACAGTTAAAGGGTGTTGTTAGCTGCAGAATGGCATTTCAACTGCTATTGCTTTAACTCCAAGGCATTAATACACTTTTATGTCCTCTTTGTTCAGGTGTCTATTATACAACCTGTTTCTGGATCTGGACTAGCGATTCTATGTGTTTTTTCGCACTTTTATTTGAAAGAGATCATGGATCCTCTTGATTGGGTGGGGATCACGTTGGCTGGCTTTGGCACAATAGGTAATGTAAGTTATGAGAAAAACTTCATTTTTCTGGTTCGCTTAAGATTTCAAATAATTTGGAGTTCGGCAGAACTGGTTTGCATGCTTGCCTATAATATTTATTGAGTATTGACCATCCTTTCTAATTCTTAATCTGTTCCATGTTGGTTTAAATTTAAATATTCTATCTGTAGGATTTAACCTCTAACCAAGATATAGTCCCTTCAATCTCAACAATTACACCCTTTTCCCTGTTAACTCTATGTGCCAGTCACTGGTTATCTGCTTGTTGGTCTTTTCATCTTTAATTTTTTTTCAGCTAATATCATGAAGACCTGACCCTGGAGGTCAACTTTTAAGAAATCAATCAATATATAATTATTGATGACTGGACATTGATGAAGGAATTCTCTACACTGTTTACTATCTAGATGTAGAATATGACAATATGGTTTCGGGTCTAGCCCATCCACTGCCAAATGAAACCTGTTCAATGACTAGTTCGATCACTCATATTAGCTGCTGTTCAGCCACTAGTGTGAGCTTTCAAACAGTATATGAAATAGGGAAAGAGGAAGAAAAGAAATAAAGAATTAATGTGATAATTCTTATGTTGTTAGTTTCAATGATTTTAGTTGGAAAAAAAAAGGAATTATGACCTATTGATTTTCTTGAGTGTTTTTGTTCTTTTATAGGTGTTGGTATTGGAGGAGAGGAGCAAGAACTTTCCAACATATCTCTTTTCAGTTTGCCGTGGCTCGTTTTTGTTGTTGCCATCTTGTTTGTAGGTATCAAACTCTATGCAACATAATGTAATTGCTATGATGTTTGTTGCTTATCATGCTTCATTATTTTTAGCGGTGGATTTTTCTTATCTGCTTCTCTTTTATTTCATCTTCTGTAGAATGGCTTAGCTTTGGAATGTATTATTATAATGCTCCCTTTCTTGTGAATTAATTACAGTCTACCATCTTTTCCTTTAATGGAGGATGCCCTCTGAACATGGCTTTTGCTTGTTTGTCTTTAGTTTTGGATTTCTAAAGAATTAATTTGCTTTTTTGATTCTGCAAGCTTTGAAAGCTCAGTTAGAACTGCAATCCAGTTGGCTGGTGTAACTGCTGGTTTTAGCTTGTACTGATTATAGAGTGATCTTTATTATCAACACTCACTATTTTAGCTTGTACTGGTTTTGATTGCCATTTCTTCTTCCTTTTTAGAAAATTCTTATTTGCCTCATCTGGCTGGCATAGCTGTCTTCCATATGGTGGCTGTGTTACCTGGAATTCTCCTGTGTTCCAGTCTTCTTATCTTTTGATACTCCCTGTATTACTGTATTACATTGTATATTTCATGTTTTGCCCATTTTGGTTTTCATTGCCTTAGGTCCTTCTAAATGGTTGGCTTCATATACGAAAGCGCCAGCGCCGAGATGAAGAGCTGGTAATGTTGTTCATAATACTGATAAGCAATTAATATTACTGTTCGTCACGTCTTATTATCTGGAATTTCTGTTCTCATGGTAAACACATTACTTACTTACAGGGTCACTCTGATGTTCTGGAGGAGATCATATTTGGTTTGGAAGCAGGAATTTTGTTTGGGTATCTCTTTGTTCCCTTTTGTTCCACCGGATAAGCTATTTACTCTTTATGTCAATCATCCTTTTCTGCTCTATTGTTGTTCATGACCTCGTTTACCTCCTTCTAGACAATATTAAGGATCTATATGGATCATATGCTGTTGGATATCCAGCTCATATCTATCTCTGATTGGTTGGTTCAACAAAGACACCAAATTGAACTAAAAAATAGAAGTGGTTTAGCTTTTCATAATTGGATCTTACATATATGCAACCGCAATACATAAGACTACCCAAGGGATCGTACTTGTCTTGTCACCTTGCATCATGCATTTGAAGTTTTGAATTTTCATGTGGATGACTTTTGGATGGGCACAAGAGACTCCATTGTTTTCATTTATATTCTCAAGTAATTTTTTCAGACGTAGACAGTTTGATTTTGGTTATGTAAATCCTACGATATTTGAATAGCAGAATGCAATGCAGCCTACGTGCGTAAAAGCATAATTTTACCACATCTTTACTTTTCAACTTTTTCTGTTTACAATCTAAATTTTTCAGAGAATGTTTGGTTGATAGTAATTTGTGCTGCCTTGTTGTGTTGTTTGCAGGATGGCATCAGTCATATCAAAGATGGGTTTTATATTTACAGAACAAGGTTTCTCAAGGATATTTATTCCTTTATGCATTTCTGTCAGTGTGTGTTGCAGTGCCATCGGATTTGTCTATCAGGTACCTTTGACATACAGACATTCAATGTTCAGTTCCCCCCCTGGGGTTTTGTATTTTAATATTAAATGTTAGCATTTTCTGCAGTTCATGTAATTGAAAAGTGGATGATGTCTAAACTTGCTCCATTGAATAATTTTAAAGTTTGTATCCTTTTTTCTGGTTGAAGGCTATTGAATTGCTAGGTTTTGATGAAATCTCTTGAGTTGCTAAGGTTTGAGGAAAAAGGGGAAAAGAAAACGGTTAGGGTTGGGGAAAAGTGTAGGAATAGGAGCTGGTGTGGGAGAAGGGTGGTTCCTGAGTTATGAAATGTGAGCAATTCCTATCATGTGTTGGCTTTTCCAGGGAAAATCTAAATGGAAACCTGCAGTAGAAGCACCCAAAGCATGTGTGTGAAAGCGTTTGCAAACTGCTTTTGAATAATTACTGGAAGATAAAAATGAAGGGAGTAGGCATCTGCCACTGCCTTTCTTGCAGGCTGCGAAAAGGCAGTTCAACTAATGTCAGTGTTGCTGTCTGCTATCAAGTCTAGCTGCCAACTTGGTGATATACAGATACTTTTAGTGTTCCACGATCAAGTCCAGCTGGCCGCTTGGTAGTAAACTGATATTTCATAAAGTCTTCCAGGAAGGTTCATGCACAGTGAAGCCAAGTGCTTTTCGTATTAGCTCAGCAGGAATATAACAGATCTTACATAGTTGTGTCACCATTTATTTTCCTCGTAAGTTTTGATTGTCAGTTCCAGCTTGTCAGTAAGTCTTTTTATACCCCTTGGACATCTCTTAGTGTCTGTTACGGGTCACTGCATATACTGTGAAGCATGTTCACTAGATGAGAACAAATTTCACAACTAAAGTTCCGCTGATTTGTTTCCAATTTCCACCACTAATTTGGTCCATTAAAGAGTGGCTATTTCATGAGAAATTTGATTGTCTGATACTAGACCGTAGTGGCTGAGAAGTAATTAACATCTCTTAGTGTCTGTTACGGGTCACTGCATATACTGTGAAGCATGTTCACTAGATGAGAACAAATTTCACAACTAAAGTTCCGCTGATTTGTTTCCAATTTCCACCACTAATTTGGTCCATTAAAGAGTGGCTATTTCATGAGAAATTTGATTGTCTGATACTAGACCGTAGTGGCTGAGAAGTAATTAATTTATCACATCTTTTTAGTAACTCATTCATGCTGCTAAGAGCTTGCCATTACCCTTTGTCCTTCTCTTTCTGCTGATTTCATGGTACTTGTCACCTCTTCTTAGAAATGCATGCTGATCATCTTGTGCAGACTCGAGGCTTAAAGCATGGGAGGGCCATTGTTGTGTCAACTTGTGCAGCTGTGGCATCAATTTTAACTGGCGTACTTGCTGGTATGCTTGCACTAGGGGAGAAGTTGCCATCGGGATCATTGGCCCGCACTGTCCTTTTGGTTGGATGGTATACATTTCTGCAATTCATTTTTTGGGAGTCCATATCACCTCGTGTCAGTTCTTTCTATAGAACCACCTGTTGCTTGTTTCATGTATTCGATTAGTTTAATCACATTAATTTCTTTATTATGATTTATGTGTTCCTGGTTATAGAAGCATATTTCTGTGTATGTGATTCCTGAAGATTCCTAGATTGCTCACCACTCACTAGAATTGGCTATGTTTTGATATGTCATATGATATTACTGGCTTTTCTGACAGTCGATACATGTGAGATTTATTTTATATTTTCTAAAACGTTAGCAGTGATATATATATATATATATAATATGATAGTAAAAAAATATTATAAAAAAATTGTTTCCTAAAACTTATTATTCCTTAAAATAATTTTTTCTATTTGAAGTTTTGAATCATTTAAATTTTCCTGCATTTTTAAGAGAAAAACAAATTGTTGCGAGCTGCGGCGGAAGCCCCTAGTAGAAAAGCTTACGGAGACCAATATTGATGATAGGTTCCTTTTTATCTAATGTCTAGGACTTCACATGCAAGACTTATGGAGCCCAGCCTTCCAAGTATTTGAGCATACTTCTTAATTTTTTTCAGGAGGTCTATTTTTATCCAGTATTATTTATTCGTTGCATCTTATAACATCCTAAAATTTCGCCGGCATTGCATTTTCTGCACACAGGTTGCTGATCATTGTTGGTGTGGTCTTGCTGGTATGTTCAAGAAGGCTACGCTCTCTTCTGCCTAGATCATTGCGACGACGTCTCCCCACTGGAGCTACTGAGAGGAATGCTTCCTTTAGAAAGTCTGGTTCTGTTCATGGTTGGGAGCCGAATCCTGTTTCTCTTGTTCCAACAAACCCATTGCTTCATTTGAAAGCCTCTCCTGCAAAAGCGAAGCCTTGACAGAAGATATACCGGAAGAAAATAATTGTTCGCTTGGTGCCGTCGTTATTGAAATTCTTTCTGTAAGTAACCAAATGGCAGAAAATTGTAAGATGAGATCCCGGATTGTATATTTTGTGTAGCCCGACTTGGGGCCTTTTACTTAAGGATTAGCCCGAGTTCTGCTGCTCTTATCATTACCTGGATCAATGTTATGACGATGTGGATATCGGCCAATATGCATTGCATCAGACCCCCACCACAAGATGCTGGGAATACAGTGACTACTGATATATGGATTCTCAAATATTTCAAGTATGGGCCCATGTGGAACCAATCGAACCATATTGACTTGTATAAACTGATTAATGATGTATTGACCAACATTTGCACAAAGTTGTAACAATTTGTTTCCTTTGTCATTTTGAAAGTGCCTGAAACCATCGATGCATTGCATGCTTATTGGCTGGTATGAGTACTGTTATCATTTTGATGAGTTGTGTATGGTTCTAAAATTAGTTGTATTTCGTTCATGTTCTTGAGATGAGATAGAAACCGATATTTGCAGCATCGATCAATAAGATTTTTATGAGACAAAAAAAAAAAGATGTTCGCAACTTTGGCCTATATTGACGTTATTTTTGAGGGTGTATGTTATTAGATTTTGAAAGTGGGTGACAGATTAATATACGCTGCATATTGCGAACCATGATTCCATATTCGTTTCCGGATCATGGATACGTTCAACAGGAACCGAACATTTTGACATCGCTAACCACCGCAGGGCGGCAGGCTGTAGCCCCTGCCTTGTTTGGTTGGAGGGAAAGGGATGGAGGGAAATGGAGGGAAAGGAAGGGAAAGGGAAGGGAATGGAATGGAAAAAGGTGATTATAAAAGCTTGTTTGGATAAAAGTGAATGGAATGGAAAGAAAACAATACAATTTATAATAATACCCTCAATAGTCAAAAGGTTGAGAGGCAGGGAGAAAAAAAACGTGGAGGGGTATTGTGGGCAGTCAACACTTTTGTACTTACTCCCTTTCCTTTCCCTTCCAATCCGTCCGATTTGGGAGGGATTGAATTTACACTATACAATCTTTTCCTTTCCTTTCCTTTCCCTCCCCTCCCATCCAAACAGACTTTCTCTCTTTCCATTCCTTTCCCTCCTTTTTAATTAGCCAACCAAACATAAAAGGGATTGCTGAATCCCTCCCTTTCCTTCCAACCAAACAGGCCCTAAATCTAACCCGGTGGCATTGACCCTGACACGATGTAGTCCTCCCGCGGGGAAAGAACTGATGAATAGGAGAAGCAACCTAGCGAGCGTTGTAGGCATGGCAACGGTCGGGAAGCCTCGTCCGTCTGGAGTTCCGCGTTGGTTCAGGTATGAGTTCCGGGCACGACTTCGTGATTTTGCGTCCCCAGATGTCTTTTCCGGCGAAAGGCTGCAAGAGTCTTCGCTACGACGCGGGAAACCTGCTGGAGCTGTTTCCAAGCTCTCGGAAGCATGTTCGCATCGCTCTACGGCGCTAAGACCACCTTTTCCCGCGAATGGTTCCGGTGCCTCTACCTCCGATCGCGGCGTCATCGACGACGTCTTCCGCGGCTTGGAGAATGGCGCTTGGAATTATATGCGATGCTGCGTCTCTGATCTCACCCCATCGGTTGTTGTCGGCGTTTTGTACAAGTGCAGTGGGGATTTGAGTTTAGGACAGAAATTCATAGATTGGTTGGGGAAACAGTCGGGTATCCGGCACTCTTCGGATTCCTTGAGCGCCATGATTCATATCCTGGTTCGGAGCCGAAGGCTCTCGGATGCACAGGCTTTGATTCTGAGGATGGTGCGGAGACGAGGGGTTACGAGGCCTGCCATTGTTGGAAGCTTGGTAGGTACTTACAAACATTGTCAGTCGAACCCATTGGTGTTCGATTTGTTGGTTAAGACTTACGTCCAATCCAGGAAATTGAGGGAGGCAGTGGAGGCATTTAGAAATCTGAGAAGTAGAGGCGTGTCGCCATCAATTCATGCTTGTAATAGCCTCTTGGGAAGTTTAGTGAAAGCACATTGGGTGGATATGGCGTGGGAGGTATACAGAGAGGTCCTTGATAGCAGAGTGGGGATGAACATTTTTACGTTTAACATAATGGTTAACGCGTTGTGCAAGGATCGGATGATTGGGAAAGCTATGGAATTCGTATCTGAAATGGAAACCAAGGGAGTTCCTCCAGATATTGTAACATATAATACGTTGGTAGACGCGCACTGTCGTGAAGGTCTTGTTCAGGATGCATTTGGATTGCTGGATGTCCTCTCCATCAAGGGATTGCGGCCTGACATTGTTACCTACAATTCTCTCGTTAATGGACTTTGTCGAAAAGGGGAGTACGTGAAGGCAAAAGAACTTGTAGCTGATGTGTTAAGAGCTGGATTGATTCCGAACACATCAACATACAATATTTTGATTAGTGGCTGCTATGAGAGAGGCAATGCTATTGAAGTTGCTGAAATATATAAGGAGATGAGATCTTATGGCCTTGTACCAGATATTGTCAGTTACAGCTTACTCATCGGTTTCTTTTCTAGGAAAGGAGATCTTAATACTGCATTAATGCACTTTGAAGATATGAAGATCGCCGGTTTGGTTCCTGACAGCGTCATTTATACGATGTTGATTGATGGATTCTGCAAGACAGGTCAAACTACTGAGGCTCTAAATATCCGGAACGAGATGGTACAAAGAGGTGCTCTTCCAGATAGTGTTACATACAATGCAATCATGAATGGATTCTGTAAGGAGAGAAGACTAGAAGAAGCTGACGAATTGCTTACAGAGATGGTTGAAAGAGGAATTGTCCCGGACTATTGTACATTTACCACCATTATAGATGGTTACTGCAAGAATGGGTATATAGAAAAAGCTGTGAATATGTTCCAGAGAATGATGGAACAGAATATCAAGCCTGATATTGTGACATACAATACTCTGATAGATGGGTTTTGCAAGGAAGGTGATACCGAGAAGGCAGAAGAATTTTTAAATTCTATGATCTCGTGTGGCATCTCACCCAATCACATTACCTATAGCATTTTGATTGACGAATTGTGTAGCAAGGGTAGTATAACTGATGCATTATTTTTATGGGATGAAATGATTAATAAAGGTATTAAACCTAACATTGTAACATATAATTCTATTATTAAAGGCTACTGCAGGTCAGGAAGTGTGAACAAGGCAGAAGACCTTTTGAAGCAGATGAGTGCAGAAGGTATCATTCCGGACAAGATAACATATAATACACTAATTCATGCGTATTGCAAACAAGAAAAGGTCCAAGATGCTTATGCTCTTGTGCATATGATGGACAGTCGAGGGATACATCCTGACATTGTTACGTATAATGTGCTTTTGAATGGGTTCTGTACTCAAGGTATACTGGAAGAAGCTGAGTCTATCTTCAGAATAATGACCGATAGAGGCATAATGCCGGACAAATCAACATATACATTTTTGATGAATGGGTATGTTGCTTCAAACAATTTGAAGAAGGCATTCCGTCTTCACGATGAGATGCTAAGGAAAGGATTCCTAGTTGAAGACCAGTTCTGACCTCTTCATTTTCTTCCTTTGTTTGTGTTGACGTTCTTTTCAATCAAGACTGCAGGGGAAACTCCCTGCCTTTAAGAAACATTTATACTGAATATACAAAAGAACAGAGCATTCAGAAAAAAGATCATGATCAGCGTTCACCAGTCTCATTCTTGCCACTAGCAACCTGCAAGGTTGTAACTCTAGTAGGGGACAGTGACTGTCGGATGAGTCAGCTGCTAAATGTTGGAGAATTCTGGAACCAAATGTTTCCAACTTTTCAAGCACAGGAATCAACTAGTTATGCGCATGTGGATCATTGCAGCTAAGTTCTAGCTTGTGAGTAGGAGTATATATAGACTGAAGCCACTATCAGTAACAAGAGTAACAGCATTTAAGAGAAATTGTCTGAGTTAGCTACTGCATGACCGATCCTCGTGAAAGGTACGCAGAATTTTCAAATGGATGACTTTTACAATACATGAAGTTTTTAGCATCATAAAGTTTCTTGGTCCAGTAATGCATGGCACTTGAACCATTATCCTTCAAGTACAATCTACAAATATGTAGCTGCTTAGTTATGAATAGGCTCTCTATTGGATTGGTACCCAGAATTTTCAAATCGATGATTTCTTCAATATATGAGGATAGCATCATAATTCTTTCATGGTCCAGTAAACCATGGCACTTCAGCAATTTTCTTTGAAATACGATCTACGGCTATGCATTGTGTATCCGCTTTTTGCAGCTTCTGAATTATGAATTGATTCCCTATTTGGTTGTCAATTTTCCGATCTTTCTTTTCCCACGAACTGATCCTTGACCTGTTTCTATTCAACTTAATGTTCCTTGGATATGCCATGCAACCATTAGAGGAGATTGAGCTCTTGTTAAAAGATATTTTCTATTTATGATACTGACTAACATGTGGTACTCTACCTGCAGCGAAACAGCAGTCCTTGCAAAGAAGATTTTCATTCACAGAATGGAGACACTTGAAAGTACTGCTTCACGATTTTGTTGAGTATAGCCCGTATCCTGCTGTGCTAGCTTATATTTCTATCACGTACCTTTTGTCTTGTTCCCTTGTGGGGTTATGCTTTTGCATCCATTAAACTCTCACTCTTTGCCTGTTATCAGTTGGAATTTCTCAGGTTATATCGACCAACAGAATATAAGTCTCTCACACGCTCATATGCAGAGTCAACATAATCACCAATTTATATGTTATATACTCTAATACACAAAATAAACATATACAGGGTTACCAGAATCACCATATTACATGTGAATATACTCTGATGCACATTATATATAGTTATATACTATACTAGTAATAAAATGTATAACAAGCATACTACATATATTTGCATATTTTCTATATAATAAAGCTCTCATGGCCCAGCCCAGTCGCCAAGTTGTCAGGCCACAAGTCAGGACCCAAGGACAATCATGCCAAATCACTGGGTTTTAAAACGTTTTTGCATCAATTAGTTGATTAAGTTCTTTTAATCAACCAAGACACATGCAAATGTGGTCTCATGATTTAGCCCTTTCGACCTGTATACCTGTAGATACAGTCCTTTACTACTAGTACATCAATTATGGCTCCGTGTCCCTGGTGGTATGTGCAGACATGCATGGGCACGTTCATTTGGATGCTGGTGCATAGGATCATTATTTAAGTAATTTTCTACTAATTTATAATAACATTAGAAGAGTATGGGCAATTAATTAAGAAAAGACTGCCTATCTCAGTTTCTCTGCCACCTCGAGGTTGAGGAGTTTGTGGAGTTAAAAGGTCATTTTGGCTAATTGAAGCTTCTTAAATTGTTTCTTGTCCTTGTGTTCTAATAGACTAATACCGTTACGGCATAGAAAGTAACCCAGGGTGGGGGAGCTGTTACTGTGAAAATGCTTGTTTTGTCTCTTGAAGCTTCATAGATTTAGCTATCTAAGATTCTAAAGTATCATGACACAATCTGGAGTCCTTTGGCCTCTTTCTGTGGTACTTGGGGAATTTTTAGTTCTTTTGATATCTATGGCGGTACAGTAATTCTAGCAATTTTGAATTGTAACTAACTAAGTATATTGAGATGAGATGAAATTCTATTTTAGAGCTAGGACGAATCTTCTTGACTGCCTTGTTAGATACCAAACTGGAGTGTGTGAAAGCCAGCCTGCTTCTGGAGACTGTTGAGGTCTTTTCAGTGGCAAGATTCTTTAAATTGTCAAAGTGATGGCGTTGCACGAGAAATTAAATAGAAAAGGAGATTTGTACATTATTGCTCGTCATCATTCACTGCTTGTTGTTACAAGTTGTCATTTTTTTTTTTTCACTTTGATAATATTTGAAAATCCCAGGTTATGTTTCACATGTCTGATAGAAGTATCGAGGAGCTTTTTTGGTAAGCAATATACTGTGACTTCACCATGATACATTTGACTTGTGCTGGAAAAAATCACAATGAGTTATTTTACATGTGTTGATGGTTATTCCTTTTGTTCTTTTATATATTCATTCTTTTGGTCAAAGATTTCCTGGTAGATAGTGATAAGTGATAACTGATCGAGATTTTGAAAATCTCCCACTAGAATCTGCAAGGTTTCTGTTGTTGGGGTCATAGGTAGGAACTTATGTGGGTGGGGCATGAAATGAACTTGAACTGGGAGTCATGGCAGACTCCGAGATGGGCAGCAGCCATTTCCTATAGGGTATGTCTCTGCTGCCTATATGGAGGGCATGCCAATGCCATATACCAGCTGGAATTTCACCCTGCCCAGAGTGAGGACCTGCCATTGACTCTTCTCTTTCCTCTCTCTCTCTTTCTTTTCTTCAAAAAGGTTTCTCTCTTGATGAATGTTATTCTGTCTTAGATCATTTCCAACAGCGATCAAGGTTAATTTACTGGTTCATGCCCCACATTCAGAACGATACTAGTTTATGCAGAAAACACGGTATTGAGTCCTTGACCTCCCTCAACTTCAAGGTCTTCAGTCCAAACTGGCCTCTAGCCAGGTAGATAGAGCTCATGTTGGCTACTTGGTGCTGCTATATTATGATGGAGTAGCTCGTTCATACTCATAGGCATCCTATAAGATCAATTATACTGATCGATGAATGAGTAGATAAGATTAGTTGCTTATCCCATGTAATAGTTTCATCAAAACACCGCATGTGTCCCACCGCAAACTCAGGGGCATTGAACCCTAAGTTTCTAATAGTCTCAAAGTGGAAACACAAATTTTATTGTGACAACCAGATTCAGGTGCAAATATTTATGGCACCTACTTAAGAGCCTCAATTAAATGCAAAGAATTGACAAACAACGAACTTTGTACCTAAATCTAGAGTTTATCGAACTAAAGATACATGTCAAATACTCAAATCTGTGTTTTCATGAAAAATTTGCTTGTTGGATGTCTTCTTGCATTTTGGGGCATTTACAGACATGGATAAGGTGTTGAAGAAAGCTACTGGGAGATTGCATCTCACCATGGTCTGATGTACAATTGGTTTGGTGCTCTTCACAGATGGGAGGCAGTATATGGACCTCAGGGTTTTCCAGTTATTCGGGAGATGGGGCACTCGGCATACTCGGAGGATTTCAGTAGCCATGCCAGTCTTAGCATTTCTCTACAGAGGCTTGATCCGGTTTTGCCATCAGGGAGTCGTCCATAGGCTACGGTTGTTGCCCACATGTTCTTCAGGATTGGTTCTAAATTTGGAAGTTTTGGCTCTGCCCTTTGTCAGGTGGATGATGCTCTTGCCTCTTCGCTTTGTCGGGTGGATGATGCTCTTGCCTCTTCGCTTTGTCAGGTGGATGATGTTCTTGGTTGGCATGTATATGTAAATATGTATGAACTGAACGTTGTTACACAAGCTTTGGCGTGCTCCCCATGCGCTCTATAAGATACTATAAAATAATTTCAGTTGATTTAATGGTATAAATAGATTCAACATAGTTTCCTAAAACATGATCATGATTCTTTAATCCTACTCAAATATTGATACATTGTCTGTTCTTGATTACAACATAGAGTAATGTGCTTCAAAAGTTATTATTCGTTAAATAAGCCATAGAAATCACATTCTTCATATTGTTTTGCTATTTTAACATTTAATGAAGTGGCTTTGTGACAGAAAACTCGGAGATAAATATACCATATTGCATATCATTCTTTCACTTTATATGTTCTTTAAAAATTTTAAATTACACCTATATACCTTTTGCCCAGAACTTTCTTACTCCGCTCTTGACAAACACCATTTAATAGGTAATCAATAAGGACAGGACGCTAGCGGGCATGGAATTTAATGAAGATTTGGAATGAGAAGAGATAGGAGGCCAACCAAGAGGAGACCCACCAATTGAAATATCAACTCTTGGTTGTGTTTGGCTGCTGGACTTTTCCGCCCTCCAAACTTGACCAAACGGGGAAAAAATTGAAAGGGTGAGACTTATACACCGTTAATGGTTCACCATCACCATCATCCTTCAATGATATATATATATATATATACCTGGGCTATGCTACTTATCTAATGCACTATATAGATGAGCACATTGAGAATCAAGAAATAAATAAGAAAAGAAAACTACAAGGATTACGAACCTTTTTATAGCCAATTACTTGGAGACACAATGGATTGAAAATTAAAATCTCATAGAAAGAGAGGAAGTAAGCTCCGTCAAAAACAAAATGCTAAGAAAAAACTAGTATATTTAACAATATGCCCGCATAAATTTTGAAAAATGAAAGAGAGAGAGAGAGAGAGAGAAGGGCTCATGAAATGAGGCATGCACGTCTAGTAACAACGATTTGAATTACTTTAAACTGATTTTTAAAATATAAAACATAAATCCTTAAAAAATAAAATAAATAAATTTTATTGTTTTGCATTAGCAAAGTGCTTTGGCAGTCCAAGTTTGGTGTGAAATTTGCCTAAAATCACGCCTGCCCTACTACAATATCATTCCCGGTAAGCAGGAAGAGAATCCTACCGCTTGAGCGAGAACGGAAGCCTCATTTTCTTCCTGCCCTCATGATCTAGGGCTGTTTCGATGCCTGGTGGTCGTGGATATGCCTGCACACTGCACATCAACTTGTACAGTAACCTTGAATTTAATAATGAGGTAGGTCGACTTGTTCATAGTAGCTTACCACCTATGACGTGCAAGACTTTCAATTCTGCTGCAGCTGGTCTCCATCGATGTACTTAATTTTTCTTCTCTTTCTTATTCCATCTCCTCATTTTCAAAGCCTATGTATCCCTACCCACATGTCCTGTCCTCAAGAACTTGTCCTATTAACCTTCTTTGTTCTTTCAAAAAAAAATTAATCAAATACCCTAAAATTCTTTTGGGGATCTGCTCGACTCTTTGCTTTGTTTATCCAAAACATGTTTTTGAAGGTTATCAATGACTTGAGTTTAATTAATGCTTAAAATTAATGACCAATATACATCTAATAGCTCTTTACTGCTTGTATTGAATCTTTAATTGTTTTTTAGTCCATCCAATGAGTTAAAATGTATCACTCAAGATGCAGATTTGACAAAATATCGAGACATATGAACCTTTTAAGTGTCAAAAGGTGCAGCATAGCTGATCGAGCAGATGAGTACATATCATCTGTTCAATTCTTATAAGTACTATTTAAGGGGCAGATCTAAGGTAGGACCCGCATGGGCCCTGACTCTACGTCAATTTATTTTTTAATTTACAAGTATATTTTAAAAAATTTTACTTGTTTTATATAAAAAATTTGAAAAATGATATTTCGCCCATGGTAACTACTCCCTTGGACCATTAAAGGTGGGATCATGATATTCGAGTTGACGAGTGTACCATCTCTTGTGTAGATTGCGACGTAGCGCTGAACCCTGTAGGCAAAAGGAATAAGAGGGTCTTCACTCCTCAGGTCTTCTTTTGGGTGGTTGGTTTGCAAGCCTTCCTACTCACTTAAAGTAACCATGAAAATTGAAGCATAGTTTTAAGAATACTTTGAACTTAGTGATCTTTGGGATTACCATCAAGACTTTAGACGTGTGTCTACAAATCTTCCCAACAAAATTCTGGGTAAAAATTCCCTCAAATTATGAGCGTGTCGTGCCTTATATCCACGTGTTGGGTTACCCATCCATATCACATAAATCTAAAAATATTCTTCTTTATACATTAAAAAAGTTCACATGAAGCATAGTAAACAATTTTGAAGACATGAACTCTACTTGATTTAATGTGAACTTGTTCAACTCGCCGATGACACATTTGAGAATAATTGAAGTAAGGAGATCTAGCATTATCCGATGCATGATCAGATTAAGATGATTTAGCATTTGAAATTTGGAACGCGAATATTAGCAAGCCTATAATATTAATTTTGTCGCTAATTTTATGCCTTCAAACACACCCAAATGCTGAAGAACAACAGAATGGCACTTCTCATGAAGTGGTGGGACACAGGGATGGACCTTTGCATTATTAGGAAAGGAAAAAGAACAAAACAACAATGAGAAGAGATCTGCCTATATTTGTCTTGTTCAACACAAACATTGGAAACTGACATACTAGTAGTACAGTTGTACCTACCAATAACATGGTCTGTCCCGGAATTAAGGGTGGGCGCAAGGCTGCAGGCATACCCGGGGTAAATCACACCAGGTGGCCGAAGCTAGAGTTAGGTCATGTTAGGTTTGCTGCACAACTGGGTGTAAAACCCCCAAGGCTATTCCCTCCGTGCCTATGGTCTTGGCATGCACGGGCTTCCTCGAGGGAGGAGAGGGTGCCATTGAGATTTGAACTAGCGACCAGCTGCCTATCTACAATTGGCCCAAGCAGGAGTGCATGCACAGGCTTCCTCGAGGGAGGAGAGGGTACCATTGAGATTTGAACTAGCGACCAGCTGCCTATCTACAATTGGCCCAAGCAGGAGTGGCAAAGCCTTACAATGATAACTGCATGTAGTCAATTTAAATGGGAACCTTTGAGGATTGTAATTGATGTGACTATTGACATCTATAGACTTCGAAGCAGTTACACAAGATCTGAGAAGTGACAAGAGGGGAGGGAGGGAGCCTCTCCCTTTTTACTCATGCTTCCAAGGTCTAATGCTTTTTCGGGATCTGGGTAGAAAGCAGAACACCTATCAATTAAGCGCTTGTGTACCTACCATTTGCAATGAAGGGAAATAGAGCCCATGAGCCGGTCTTTCACCGTTCTACCATTTTGACTAACTATGCTATGCCCCTCGGGATGAGAAATGATAAAGGAATCCTAAGAATTCGAAGAGATGTAACCTTGTGTGAGAGGAATTCTTATAGAACTTGAAGTAGAAAGGTTTCATATATGTGCCGACGAATAGATTTATATAGAAAATTCATGCTTTGGTCCTTAGCGGACAATGGATAATCAATTGGCCCCACTGTTTCAAGAATATGAAATTAACACTTTATTATGCTTTAATTTTAAGTCCCTTATTATCACAAATGCTCCGCTTGTAAATTCAAGCCACCAAATACTTGATAAGAGAAAAATTGGCGCTCAAAGAACCAAAAATAAAGAGAATGAGTTTCCTAAGAAAGCTAAACATGCCCAAGGTGGGCTAGAATCCAGTTATTAATCAGCTAAATATAAGTTAAAAAGAACAAACGTTTGGTAGTTACGATATTTTTAAAGGAGAAATTCAATTGGGACTTATTTTATCGTTTTGGAAGTTAAGAATGTTTATTCAAACTATTGAAAAAGTTTTAAAGAGTTAAGTGTCATGATATTTTGAAAATATAAGAATATTAACGATGAAACAAAAAAAGAGAAAATTTGCGATATTTAAAAAAATTGAGCTTAAACTAATTTTTTTCATCATTTTTATCTCATTAAAGCATCCATTTTATCTAGTTTTATTTATGTTTTCTTATTAGTTGTTGATTTTATTTAATTTCTATCTATTTGTTTTTTTTCATTTTGTAAAGCTTTTCAAATTTCTCCTAATATTTTTTTTTTAGAAAAACAACCTTGTCGAAAACTATCTGAGAAAAATCTTGCTGTAAAAACTTTTGCAACAATGATATAAACAAACACCGGTTTCAATACGATGGAATTTGAATCCACGTTAAGCAGCAAAAAGTCCTCATACTTGAAGTCCAACCTGAGAATCTGAGAAGAGAGGCCGGACTTTGAATCTTCATATCTCATTTTGGATCACATTAGCCTGGAAAAGATGAGCAGTTCTGTTACCATTATAAGCAGGATACCAAGGAGAGACGCAATTTCTGTATGTCCCAAGGAACCTCCACCAAACCCAAATTCCTCGACAGAAAGGAGAAAAAGAAGTTGGGAAAAAAAGATACGAACTTATTTTTTGGGTGTAATCCTTAAGGGCACTAGGGTAGCTACATTTAGGCTGGCATAGGCAGTTGCCTATGTCAACAACAAAATTTTTATTTATTTTTACATATTTTTATATAGAATTATTATAATTATTTACTTATTTATATATGTTGTGCTCCTTCAAAAATGAGAATTTGTATAACAGTATCTCGTAACGAAAAATTTCTAGCTCCACCACTGCTTAAGGGGTCGGGATTGGTCCAACAGAATTGAATAGGAGCTCGCAGCGAGAATCTTTTCTTCGATTCCCTGAAGGTCAACTGTTTATGTTGCAAATGAGGGGACTATTGACATGTAAGTTGAAGCGTGACAAGAACGGCATCTTGAAGCACCAACACAAGCCGTGTACCTAAGAGATGATAGATTGAGTGGAAACTTTGGCTTTTTTGCTCACTAAAAATAACAGAGGGTATAAATGAATCAAGAAGTTCGAGGGTATATATTCAGTTGGAGCCGGTAGTTCTAGAACGATCCAAATCACAATTCAACTTAAATTTAGTATGCGGTTCAAATACTCTGAAATTGAACACCAATCCAAACCCCAACATAGTTTGGACTCACTTAAACATAAAAACTCATAATCCACCCCTTATCCTATCCAGATTTTGATTTCAAAATTTCAAGTCGGAATTCTGATCCAATTCCAACTCATATTCATATCAAAGAAGATCCGGTTCAATCAGATTTGGCAAGTGGTAGATCGGACCTTAATCCAAATTCTATAAAGATGGAATTCAGATCGGATATTTTTTCAAAGTTTTAACATTTAACATCCGATGAAGAATTGAATCCGAACTTGAAGAAACCAAGAAACGCCATCTCCAAAAACGGCCAAGAGAATATGACTCGACAACATTTCGGATCGGATCTGGACCCTTACTAATCACCAAGATCCAAAATTTTTTTATCGTTACATCTCGTTCAAGGGTGGGGCCCACGCTTTCTTTGGCCATGGGTGGTGGCGCGCATGATGGGGTGAAGCATGCTCATCATTACTTTTTACCAAACCTTCCTTCACTTTCGGTCCACTCAGTTTTGACCCACATAATGAAAAAGCAGGCCACCATAACGGGTCGGGTCGAATGGATCCAAATCAAACCTAACCCAAATCCAGATTATCCATCCTGAGATCCAGATCCGGCTCATTGACTCGGATGTGAAACATCTTCACAAATCACAAGATAATGATCGTATTGAAGCTTCGCTAACTTTTGCTTTGGATTTGGATCTGGGACAAAGTCAAGAGAACGCCTGTGACACATCATTCTGAGTGGATCCTAAGCAAATTCTCAGTATCCGACCCGTTTGCCTTTTCGCAGTTTATCGAATTCGGCTCGGATCTGATCCAAATCCCAACCGTACTTTGAAAGAACATGAGAAGACATGGATTCAAGTAATGACCGGATGTTTGTGTGTAATTCCAGAATCGGAACTGCGAAAAAAGAAGAAGAAGTTATCCTTTCTTATCTGCTCCACTCGGACTACATGTCAATTATGTCGAACAAAAAGATAAAGATGCTTCCAACTTTTTCGTGAAAATGGTGTTGAGCTTTTAAAAGGCGAATACATAATTTATGAAGGATCACATTTTCCAAGAATCATGGGGGGTTGAAAAAGCTGATTAAATGTGTGTTCTTTGATACTTTTTATGAAAAGCACAGCTCATACACGGATTCTTATAACAGGTTTATTCAGATTAGAAGTTCTTTTCATTTAAAATAGAAACAAGAAACGCAAACAACATACCACTTAAACTCAGCAGAGAAAAAGCCGGGGACGGGGACTAGATTCAGAACAGTTTCTTTTGAAAAAATTATGCACCAAAAAATTATAAATAAAAATATGAGCTCCTAGTGAAGAAAAACTAAAAGCACAGTCCCTTTTAGTGGAATAAAGAAAATTCTCTTCGTAAATGCGAAGACTGGGGGGGGGGGGTTATTACGTGGGGCCCACGTCTCCCGGTCTCCACGTTCCCGCGAGTCCTAAATTACCGGGAACTAACGGCGGTAGCGTTTTGGTAATTCTTGCCGCGAAGAGGGGCGAACTTGCAGTAAAAAAGTAAAGACACCCCGAAAAAATTCCAACGAAGTGTGGAAGATTCTCACTCTCGAGAGGGCGGGGCGGGGAGGGAGTTGGAGACAACCGTGTCATCATCATCATCCACTCAACCATCATCATGCATATTGGTCATCATCATCATCCATCATCGTGACCATCTCCTTTTTTTATTTCCCGTCTCCTGCCTCCATCGCTCGACTCGATCGAAGGCGGGCGCTCTGGTCGGTCGGCTTTGCGAAACCCTAGATCCCCCATTTCGGGGCCTGATCTGCGGCCCTTAATCGCCTCGTGGTCCCTCTTAATGCGTGGTTCTTCCAATCCTCAGGCGATGGGCGCCGGTCGAGTCGCATTTGGCACGACTTCAGCGGAAATTCACTCCGATAGGGTTTTTGGCCTCGTCGGGGTCTGAAAGTTCGGTGGTTGTCCTTCGGGCTTCATCTTCATCGCGGGTCTCGGCAGCTGCTATATAGAAGTAGAGATACACGTATATATCTCCCATTTCCTGAGGTTTTTGGAGTTGGTTTGGGTTTGGGGTTGGGGCTAAGGTTGGGTTCTCGATCGAGGAGACGTCGCTTGGCTGGGGGACCGTGATGGAGCCTCGCGTGGGAAACAAGTATCGTCTTGGACGAAAGATCGGAAGCGGCTCGTTCGGAGAGATCTATTTAGGTTTGTATCTTTAACCTTCTGCTTTGATTCTCCCATTTTGCTGTAAGGGTGTAGGGGTTTGATTTTGTGTTTCTTTGTTCCAGGGACGAATATCCAGACCAATGAAGAAGTCGCCATCAAGCTTGTAGGTTTTTGCTAATTGAATGTTTTAGTCTGGTCTTTTGCGTAACGTCGGATGCCTTTTTTTTTTTTTGCCTTTCTTGTTGCGAGTTATGTGCATGTCTCGTTTTGTGTACTTCTCGTGTTTCCTTGTATGAAATATCTATTTCCATTTTGTGGGTCTTCTACTTCATACTTCTTTTTTTTTTGCGGTTATTGGTTATCTGATGATGAGTTGGTGTAGTTTTTAAGTTACAAATTTATCCTTTTCCTGGTTTTGACGTTGATCAGTATTCGATTTTTTGTTCTCTGCACACTACTCGATTGCACAGTTGATTAGCGTTTCAACTCCTTGTTTTTGTTGGTGAATTGGTTCGCTTGAGCAATAGGTTAGGTTTCTGTAGTAATCAACGTATTACCTTCAGCAGAAACCCTTGTTTGTTTCGTTTTTTGCCATCACGACGTATTATTATTGTCGTGCTTGACTCTGTTGAATGATCCCATTAAAAGAAAGGAATATTATCCACGGCTGTATCCGAGAAGAATGTGTATGGGGTAAACGCTTAATATTGATTGCTGAAATTGGATTGAGCTTGTTAGTGTGGTTCCTGCTTGGAGGAACAAGCTGATAAAGGAATGATGGAGTACGCTGATTTCTGAACCAGATTCTCTATATGGCCACAATAAAACTGATAAGAAGACTTCGAATGGTAAATAACACAAATTTAATTAGGAAGCAAATAAAGATTACTTCTATGAAATATGTACATTCACATGGTCTTCCATGAAATTTGCTTGTTCAAATGGTGCTATTCCCATGTTAGAAATGTACATATTATTATATATAACACTTTTGATGCCTCTGATTTTATATCACCATCTTTGTGCTTCTGCACCCTT
The DNA here is from genome assembly GCF_008831285.2 of Nymphaea colorata. Taxonomy (NCBI): domain Eukaryota; kingdom Viridiplantae; phylum Streptophyta; class Magnoliopsida; order Nymphaeales; family Nymphaeaceae; genus Nymphaea; species Nymphaea colorata. The sequence goes on from NC_045138.2 coordinate 27,212,129, forward strand.
TGAGACTTATACTCCAACTATCCAATATGTGCACTGTTTATGAACTGCTAGCTTTGAGTGTTATTGCATACGTACGGTTGGCCGTTGGCATAATTAGGTTTACATGCATTAGGTAATTTAATGGTGTTTGGGAGAGGTTGAACATCCGAAAGAGAACAACCGACTAGAGCTTTGTCTTTCATATGTTTGGTGGCCTATGTTGCCTTTGTAAGTGTCTAAGTGTTTGTTGAAAAAGTAGTCATTTTCTTGGGGAAGCTGCTTTTACTCTCCCAACATAGTCAACATATTTGTCATAGTATCTTGAGAAATTTGTAGATCAGAATCATTAACCGTAATGATGGTTTTGAATTGTTAAAGGGAAAAACTCTTGGATAATAACATCTCATATTTGGGTTCCATTTTTAAATTGATTGCTAGACTTTGATGAACATGAGCTGCTGCCACTATGGTGTTTGTTTGCAAGTGAACTAGAAAAATTTGTTTCTCCTGAACTTTAGGGGTAGTGCTTCACACTTTGGTACTTTTGGTTTTTATTATGACAACTTTTTGGTGCAGCTGCTTTTCAAGTATCAGCTGCACCTTGGATTAACAGCCTAATGTCATAATGATGATACATCGCTGATGGGAACTGTCTTGTTTCTTTGACAGGAAAATGTTAAGACAAAGCATCCTCAACTGCTATATGAGTCAAAATTGTACAGGATACTTCAGGGAGGAAGTAATAAAAACATTTACTCTCTCTCTCTCTCTCTCTCTCTCTCTCTTTCTCTCTCTCTCTCTCTCTATATATATATATATATCTTGCACACACACATTCAGTTATACTTGTTTGTGCCTGAAATGTTTTTATTTTTCTTCAGCTGGAATCCCAAATGTTAGATGGTATGGAGTTGAGGGCGACTATAATGTCCTCGTGATGGACCTACTGGGACCAAGCCTTGAAGATCTTTTCAACTTTTGTAGCAGAAAGCTTTCATTGAAGACTGTTTTGATGCTTGCTGATCAAATGGTATGGTTTCAGTCTAATTTTTCAAAGTTGAAAACTTTTCCTTTTATACCAATTGTTGCTTTTTAACTTTTTATTTGTGAAACAGATCAACAGGATTGAATTTGTCCATGCCAAGAGTTTCCTTCACCGTGATATAAAGCCTGACAATTTTCTTATGGGGTTGGGAAGGCGTGCCAATCAGGTAGACTATTAAGAAAACTTCTGCAATTCCTTATTCAAATGGATGAAATAACACATTATTGCTGTCAGGTATACATTATTGATTTTGGCCTTGCGAAGAAGTATAGAGATCCTACAACACACCAACATATCCCTTACAGGTAAGCTAATAAATGTTTGGGAACTATTTCCAATGTTAATGCTGAAATTTGGTGGATGAGTAATTATTGTAAAACTTTGCTGATTCTCTAATTGTTCTTCTGTTTCTGCTGTGGCCTCATGATTCAATCTTTTGGTCAATGTAGAGAGAATAAGAACTTGACTGGGACAGCAAGATATGCAAGCATGAATACCCATCTTGGAATTGGTAAGCATACCTTTTTGGATGGGTTTCTCTATTTCATCAACCAAGTGTTGATTTGTTAACTGTTTCTGTTAGATGAAATCCCAAACATATTTTGTACTGTCTATGGTGTTAATTCATTTTCTTCTGTCTTGACTTTCAAAGAACAAAGTAGAAGGGATGATCTTGAATCTCTGGGATATGTCCTCATGTATTTCTTGAGGGGGAGGTGCGTTTTCTTCAAAGAATTCTTTTTGGGTACCTTTAACTGGGAATATCTTTTTACATTACCTAATTCTGTTGCATGTATGGTTACAGTCTTCCATGGCAAGGTCTTAAAGCAGGAACTAAGAAGCAAAAATATGAGAAAATCAGCGAGAAAAAAGTTTCTACATCTATTGAGGTATATGTGCTAAAACGTTTGCTGAGTGTCGGATATTGAGAAAATAGATGAAGCATTAAAATTAGATTGTCTTTTCAGTCTCTGTGCAGATGCTATCCTACAGAATTTGCTTCCTATTTTCATTATTGCCGCTCACTGCGATTTGATGACAAGCCAGATTATTCTTATCTCAAAAGAATATTCCGTGATCTATTTATCCGTGAAGGTTTATGGCATAACCTTTTGTTCCTTTCCGAACTGTTGATTTGCTTTTTCATGAAAGGCTGATGCCTTAAACTTTTGGTACTTGATTCTTGCAGGATTTTAGTACAAGAACATATGTTGATCAAAGAATTCCTCTATTTTGTCATCTGATATTGCAGGTTTTCAGTTTGACTATGTTTTTGACTGGACGATTCTCAAGTATCAGCAATCGCAGATTGCCAGTGCTCCTCCTCGTGCTGTCGTAAGTGTAACTTGTGCTTGAACAGCAACTATCATTGTATTATGGATGTTAGATTTTACATTATTGTTCTATTCTTGTACTTCAGGGCCCAGGTGCAGGGACAAGCTCTGGAGTGACTCCTGGTGCAATTAATGCTGATAAGCAATCTGGTATAAATTATTGATATGCTTCCTACAGGAAATTCGACGGTCTATTTCGTTAAATTGAACATGTTGGCATTTTTCAATTAATCATTTTTGCATGATGAGTTTTGCTTTCCATTTTTGATAGCCAAAGCCCAGATCCCGTATTCCAATAATAGTGTATTATTGGGCATTGAGTTTGATGGGTCTATTATTATCTAAGTATATTTCCTTCTTTTTTTTCTGTCTTGATCAGGTGGTGAAGAGGGAAGAACAGCAGGTTGGTCTGGGCTTGACCCTTCTCGTCGCCGAGTGTCAGGACTTGCCGTGAACTCTGGTAGCTTACTGAAACAGAAGAATCCTGTTTCAAGTGATGCCGTGGTGACTAAAGATATGGTAAGTTTGTGAGAGTGATGTCTATGCTTTTTTACTTAAGCGTGACTCGATGGAAAAGATATTTATTTTTGTCTAATTTTTCCCTTTTTTTTAACTAATGTGCATCGAGGTGATGTAGCCATGTTACGTGCTCGATCAGGTTGTCTTTTGTATTACTTATGGCCAACTGTATTTTTCATTTTCATTTTTAACTTGCAGTTGGCCACTTCTGCCTACATAGGCAGGTCAGGAGGCTCCTCAAGACGTGCTGCTATCTCAAGTACTCGAGAGGCACTCTTAAGCAGTGATGTAGATTCTTCTCGTCCTAGAGCCACAGATGCAAGTCCAGGTGCTTTCCGTAAGGTAGTGAGTGGGCAGAGAAGCTCTCCTGTTGGTTCGTCTGAACAGAGGCGTTCATCATCAGGCAGAAATCCATCTAACATCAAGAACTATGAGTCAACTCTCAAAGGCATTGAATGTCTGAATTTCGATACGGAGGACAGGATCTTCTAGCATCCATTTCTCATCAGCACTTTCAGCTCTCTGCAGAAGCAAATTGTAAATCTTACTGGTGTACTATACCCACAGAGTGGTATTTTTTTTCTCTCTTAATTTCTTTAATTTCTTCTCATTCTGAGTGGGTTATGATGAGGGGGTGGCTTGAAGATAAACACAGGATTAATTAATTCGGCTCTCTAGGCTGGTATGCAATAAAGATGTAAAACGGAAAGAGGTCTGGTGAGCCAATCAAGGATAGCTTGTGCATGTATACTGTTGTTACTAGTCATAATTTCTACTGCTTCTAGTCTAGCTCCGGTTTTAGCACGTTCTTGGACCACCTTTTTCTATTTTATTCGATTAAAATTTAGGTAGTCTTTCTTGATATTTGAATATCATGAACTACCTCTTAATGTGTTGTATTCACTATTTTAGATTATATCTGAATGCAGATTATGCAAACGAACATTTGGAAAAGATCTGTATTAAGAAAAAAGGATGTAACAGGCGGCTTAGCTGTGTGCTGGTGTGATCCTGGTTGTGCCGACTTGTGTAAGGTGCACTCTTCATGGATGAGCATTTCGTGCATGGACCGACTTGGAGTATTGATCGATAGCCATTTTCTTGTTTCTTTCAGTCTTAAACTAACCGCGCTTACATGTTCCCCTATTGGGGAGTGGGGACTGGGTCAAGGTATATTTAATCTGGATCTGAAAAGCAGTGTGTTCTTTAGGGGTCATTTGGCCAGTGTAACGCATTTGTTACTGTCCCATTTATTTGCTCCAAAAGATAGAGAAATGCATGGAACATTTGGTCCAGCGTTTCATGAATGTCACATTTTTTTTAGTAGATTGATGAGACAGTATCAATGTGTTATTGCAGCAATAACACATTGTTACTGTTTCATGAATTTGATCCTAAAAAACAGGGTAGATTGATGGAAGATTCATGAGACAGGAATGCTCTGTTAGTGCTTGTGCCAAACATCTCCTCACACTTTTTCCACCCTGCTGGTCTAGTTTAGCCCAGTCAGTTCTTGAAAGTAGGTCTACAGAAGAAAATTCAACGTGCTTTGTGTTTTCGCTAAACCATGTTGCTTGAATGAACTGTTGCCTGGAAGCCGAGCTGATAGTTTTAAACCTGAAATGCCACATTTTAACTCCATGTACGTTTAAGTGTTGTCTTGTTTGTTGCCCTTCGTGGCCGCATCTAAAAACGTGCTTCCATTGCTAATTCGAGTATCCATATATCGTGTAGTGGATGGGCTGTCTGTGTCCCTTTGTTCGTAGAGATGGCTTTGACCGGTCTGACTATTATTCTAGCTTCTCAAGCAATATTTTAACTGATGGTTTGCTTTTGGGTCGAGCCTGCCTGAAGCGTACTGCTAGGGAAAAATAACCTGACCGCGGAAATCTCTCATGAATGGATAGAATATCTTGGTAGCGGACCCTTGGTGAGCTTGTCTTTATCACGAGTCACCCATTTTCCCAGATTCCGTTTTCGTTTCTTGATCTGCATGAATGATTGTCTGTTGCACGTGTGGAATTTGTCACAACTTTGGAAATGTCAATGTGGTTTTCTATGATACGACGCCGTGAAGAAAGCCAAAATTTTCTTGTTGGTACAGCACGGGACCGCGTGGTACCTTGTGAGCTTGAAAGTTTTGGAATGCAGAAAATTTAAGACCTCGAGATGTATGACAATTTGGCCACCGGTGCAGTTATCATCCCCATGGAGTATAGTCAATTAACAAAAAGTGAACCTAGGCGGGCGAGGAAACCAGATATTATCAGCCAGTGAGCTCCTCATTGGTCGACTGGGGTCTTTAGACTGGAAATAGTTTTGCATTGAAGTGCGTCCTCATACCTACCAAGTAAAAGAGGACGAACGCCTTCTTTCTGACAAGCAAGAAAGGGTAGAACAAAAGAAAAATGACTAACAAAAGAAAATTATTATCATAGGTGGGACTTTGTAGTTTTTTTACGGAAGTTTTTTTTCCTCCCCCTGTACCACAAATGATGGTGAAATGGCAAAAGGGAATCCGAAGACTTTGCTACTGGAGCATCTTCTTGGTGTTGTAAGACTTGGCAGTACAAATGATGGTGAAATGGCTAAAGCTTAACTTTAAGCTGTTGGACGTTAAAAATTAAGACCTTTTAGGCCGCAGGAGCATAACAGTTCAGCATTTGAAATGCGCTTCTTGCGTAATCTGGCGGTATGACTAATCATCTAGCTTGACTATTAAAAAGTGAAGATCTATATTTTGCTGTAATGCTTCTTTGGCACACGTACGAGACGGAGATTCTCATCTTCACAAATCTGAGACAATTTCATGCATCGATTAGCATGTATCTCTTTGATCGGTTATATGGCTATTTAGTTCTTTCGCCGGGGCAATGTTCCTCAAGAGGTCGTTTGAATCTGCAATAACACCACAGAACAAAACAGCCACGTTCTGTATATGGGAAGCCGACTCAAATGTCGGAAACGTAACACATGGGACGGCTAGGACAAAGAACAATGAGTATAAAATGAAATGGTGTTCCATGGTTTACCATGGAACGGCTTCGAAACCCGCTCAAAAGTCAAAACACACTCGAAACCCTCGATTTCTTGCGCACAAGTTCTCTCTCTCTCTCTCTCTCTCTCTGCAATCTCATCGAAACTCTCGACTTTCTTGGTTCAGCTTCGCCCTCTCCATCTCTTCCTGCAGTCCCTTCTCATGTGCTCTCTCTCCTATCCATCACTCAGTTTCTCAGTTGATCTCCTCATTAGCTCGATTTCTATGGTGGTGGGGCTTTCCTCTAAATCACTCATTTTACTCACAGTATGATCTCTTTTCACTATCGCTCTCACTCAGTTGCTATATATTTTGCTTGATTTGTGTCTCTCTCACTCATTTGCTATATATTTTGCTTGATTTGTAGCATGCTTGAGCTCAACGAGGACAGTTCAATACGCTTTCTATTATTGTTGGTCTACTTTAGATGGTTTGCTATTTTTCCCTTTCTTTTATCCATATTTCACCTTTTAATATTAAATTAATATGAAAATGCTCAATTTTTATGGTTTGCAGAAAGCAAATACATGGGCCAAATCAAGTTTACAAGACGAACTGAAATGATGAGTCGACTCTTGATGGCCATTGTATAGTACTATTATAGAAAAAAGGAGTATAGAAATGGGGAGACCACTATTAAGAATATAATGAAGTAGCTAGAAGGTTGTTTATACTTGTACTTGCAATTATGAAAAGTTGATGATTGATGAACAATGTAATTGTTTTTGTATAAATAGCAAAAGTTGTTTTTTTTCATGAGTTGATCTTCTCTCTCTCTCTCTCTCTCTCTCTCTCTCTCTCTCTCTCTCTATATATATATATATATATATATATATATATAGAGAGAGAGAGAGAGAGAGAGAGAGAGAGAGAGAAACTATTACTTCATTTTGGCTATTCACACACTTCTTTTGAATATTCTCATAATGAAACAAGAGACTCCAAGAAACAAACATCGGACAGGCCGAATAAGATAGACAATACAAATAAAACAACCGTTGGATATAAGGAACATGATGTTTATTCCTAAAATTGTCAAACAATGGACTGAACAATGGTGTGATAGACATGACGTCTTGTTTGTTCTGTCCTATGGTTCAGCTATCAAACAACTTCAATGGTTTGTCATCAAACATTGACCACTATAATTCAACACACATTTCATTTTCAACTCCAAAAAAACTACTGCGTGAAAAAATTGCTCTTGATCATTTGGTTTCTCAACCCTCCGAACATTGGTCGTATCAGAAATCATAAGAGAACATTGATCGTATCGTTACTCAGACAGATGAGAATACCAACCAATTGTATTAATGGCCCAACGAAGCAATTGAATTGTATGTCATTTTCGAATATTTTTTTTCATATCGTTGAAGCTTTAGGTGAGCGGCATTAGAATTGAAAGGATTAATGAACAAGCCAAATAGAAAAAATGAAAAATAAGCTTAAAAGCGTTTTGGATGTCATGAATGACATGAAGAGGAGCCAGGAACAAGTCATAATGCATATGATATTTGTGATCTTATGCTTCCCCTTATTCTTTGAAATCGACTTCAAAGTTTATATCAGACCACAAAGAAAAAAAGAAGGCCCTATGATCATAATATATACGAGTACTCGATCCAAATCTCTTCAAATCTTTCCAATAGGAAATTTTGAATGGAGAATATCAATATAATCTGATTTTGCCTCTCTTCACGTGTTGGCACCTTAAAAATCATATTTCTTTAATGGCTTCCGTGCAAACTCTAACCTCATAAATGTCATCTTCACAGGCTGAGCCTGTAAATTCCCTCTCGGATGGCTTCATCCGAATGCGGAAGCTAGGTTTTAATGGAAACTGAAGATTTAAGGACATTTGAAACATTGCAGATTGAAAAATTATATCTACTGTTCCGATTACCAACCATGAACATCACAAACGGAAATCGAGGACTTTCTATTCGATCACATTGCACCCGACCCTCAATAAAAAATCGATCATGAAAAGTTACTCATTCACTGGCATGCTATTTTAGAGAAGCTACACACTTGCATGACTCCTATAAAAGTTTCAATCTGCGTATTCCGAATGTTCTTGTGTTCAGTAGAAAACCAACAAAAGATCAAGACTCAAAAACCAATTTCATGGTACCAAAATGAAAATGGAATCGACCAGTCAATCCTTCACAAGCCTCTAAAACAACCTACAACTAGGAAACATATACCGAAGAGCAGAGATAGAGAGAGAGAGAGATCTTCGTTTTCTATGAAAAATTGATAGCAGACATGTCAATGACAGAAGTTGTACGTGAGACAGGCAGAGACCTTGGCGTCCTGGGATGATATGGAGCGATCCTGAAGCCATGCTCATCATACACAGGAACGTCATCCTCATCCTCGCCACCACTGGGAGGCACCCTGCACCTCTCCCCCAATATTATCTGCTTCTTCCATATCAAATCTCCCTCGTCGAACGTCGTCGACGCCGACTTCCCCCTCGCCCTGTGAGCCTCCTTCTTCAACGTCCAACTCCGCGTCAGCTTCTGGCTCAAGCTCATCATCAACCTCCTCCTCCCACCTGCACCATCCTTATGATCGGCTCCAATCCTCAAGGTGGGTTCCTTGTTGGCTTTGACATGTGTGATGACCATTGACCGAGAAGGCGGCAGCGGTGGTGCTTTCGGTGAGGATGATGACGACGACGGCTGTGGTGGTGGTGGGGACGATGATTTCGGCTCCGCTGCCGACGATGATGATGATTTTGGTGGTGGAGATGGTGGCGGCAATGATGATTTCCGGGGCCTAGGGCCGCATAGGAAGAAGACGATGGCCAGTGTTGTGTAGAGGACTGACACCGTCAGGATGCCATGGACGAGTGCGATGATGATGGCGTTGTTGTGGAGGGTGACTGGTTGTGGAGGAATGGGCCTACCCATGCTTGTTCATGGTGCAGCAATGGTGGAAGAAATATTTCTTCTCTTTTGTTCTCTCTCCATCTCTCTCTCTCTTTCTATTATAATAATATTATTAATTATAATTATTATCTCTTTTTTATAATTATTATTAGTATCACAATTTTTTGTTTACTTGCATTTAAGAATCAATTTCTGTGGCTTTTAGTTAAGAACGGAGACAAATATAGAGTAGGAACTGGTCAACCGCTTCTATGATCAATGCCGGTGGCACTACCGGAACGTGAAGGTGCCACCGATGAAAAAGGCATAACTGACGCTCCCCACATCAGTAGATGCTAATTCTTCGGTCCCCTGCATCCTCATCCCCTAGGCCGGCTTCAAACTATCCTCCCTTAAGCAGCCTTCAAAAGTGTTTTCACTTTGGACTTTGGAGCATTATTTTTTTATTAAAAGGATCTGTCAGCATCATATATATATATATATATAGCCCATTTAAATTTAGACTTATATATTCTCAATTTTGATTACCTAGGGATCTAATATTAGTCAGGTGTTGTAAATCAAAACTGTCTGCACCCCTAACCATGGGTGGTGCTCGGTCAATCCCTAAAAACTGCCTTCCTTATTTTGACTCTCACAAGAGCCTTTTTATATCCATGTTCTTACTCTGCTTCCAAAATGAAGAAGATATACGAGTAAAATTTAACTCATTGAAGGGAAACCGGTCGCTATCTTCTAGGTGTGCAGTAGTTGCTGGGGACAGTTTGAAGCTCTATGGCCAAATCAGTGTTTGAGTCGAATTCAGTATGTATGGGGAAAAAGCTGTTCATGCATCAAGTCGGGTAACTGAAACAGGACTCGGGTTTGACTTGTTTATGTTTCTCGATTTGAACTGGATTTGACTCCTTTAAGCTTTAATGAACTCAGCTCAGGTGATAAACGAGTCGAGTTTGAGCCTAGTTTCCAACAAACCAATTTCATGTCGCCAATGTGAGGTTCTTGAGGCTAAATTGGCTCATTAGAGTTACATGTATAATTTTGTAAAGGTCATTCAATTCATAATATGTGATCTGACTTATGTATGGATGTCAATAAATCAGATTCAGATTGGGTATCTGACTAAACTGCTTCAAAAAGTCGGGTATGGAAAAGATTTGACATCTGATTAAAGAATTAGATCAGATCAGATTTAAGAAATGACATACAATTAGATTCAAATTTGGTATTAAACAAATATTTGATTAGAGTGGGATTCAGTTTGAAATGAATACCTTAAATCTAGTATTCATACATTTTGGAAGTCAATTCTTAACGCATCATAATACGGATGGGATAACTTGAAAGTTGGATTCCAATTCCAATTTGAATCTAAAATTGGGTTCAAATCATGAATTTAAGAATCGTATCCACAGATTTTTTCCATTCATATTTGAATCTAAATAGAAAAACATCTGATGAAGTGGCCGATAAGGGTACATCCGATTCAAATACAGTCCACTGACTATGCTGTCGTTGAAGGGATTCCAAGCTTAAAACCTTAAGTTTCAATAAGGTGCTTTTGAGATTAACTTAGCGGGAGCTTCGTCAAGAAGCCTTGTCCGTTCCTTGCAAAACTCGAAGTCGTCTCAAGTTTTAAGTTCAGCCCAAGTTCAAGCGGCTCTGACTTGGGTAGAACTCAGCATATATATGTGCATTTCGTAACAAATGACTAAACCAGAAATATTCTTTAACGTATCCAAATTTGTTTAGTAAGTTCTTCTCAAAATGTCATTGTTTTCCACATACTGGAGGGAAATTTTCCAGCCTAAGGATAAGGGAGATCCCTCTCAATAAACAGTTTACCACAATGTCAGATTCCAATCTAGATATCCATTCTTCTCCTGCCATCCAGTATATACTTACGCTTAACATGGATTGCACACAGGTTGGATCCAATTTGGATCCTGTGCCAAAAGAAAGAAAAAAAGAAAAAATCAAAACTGTCAGATCAGATCCAAATCATTTGCAGTCCTACCATGGCAATGCAAACATCTTTGACGTAATCGACATGATGCTTTTGAACATGTATTGAGACTAGTAGGTCCAAAGGATGCATTTTATCATGTAATATGCCTTGGTTGTCTTTCTGTGTAGAAATCTCGGCTACCCTTTTCTCCAAGCTAAAGATATGCACTCTGCGGATATCAAACTTTATGAAATTCAGTATCATTGATCTTAATGCGACTCACCTAAGCGGAGATATAAATTCTTAATTGGTGAGCATTTTCACTTTCACATGAAGCCAAACCATGCCAAGGAGAAAGAAAAAGAACTACCCATTTGAGTTGCTCAGGTGAGTTGGCCAACTGCTAAATCTATTAAGCATCTCTATTTTGTAAATCCATGATACATGAATCCCGAAGCCACAAAGATGAAACAATAAAATAAAAAACATATAATAGAAAAAGGTTACATCTAGGGCTTTGTTCGCTTCTTCCATAATAAAGTAAAGGAGAAAGGAGCAGCATTATTTGTGAACCAGTTTGTGTCTGGACATGAATTAAACAAATCTGAAGCAGCAGTTATCATGGCCTGTCATGTACTCCTTCTGTACCTGTATTTCATTGCATCCCTCCATAATCCATGCTTCTGGCCAAAGCATCCTCCAGAATAGTCTAATGCAATAAATGCAGCTAAGACAAAGATGCAGGAACCGTATGCATGAGAGCAGCTAACCTGCACCTGTCACTCCTCAGCTCTGCTTTGTCTTTTTATTGGTGGAGACATGCATAATAAGGAACCCCAAAATCTTGGTTTTGGTGACTTCGTGTTGAGAGATAATCTCAAGATCTATTCAGAGAAGAAGGATCTTTGAAATTGAGTTCATTTAAAAGTTAAGAATGTAGAGAAATATGCACATGGTACTGGAAAATGTTGTTAATAATTCGATAACTTTGAGCTCTACGATATTTTGTACACATTTTATGTTAAAGTTATTATCTGTTTTCACATTGAACAAGATGTTTGACTACTTCATATCTTAGATCCAAAGATTTTATCTTTTGTGAGGCCCTCCTGAGATTTATGGTTCTAGCAAACTGTAGATTAGAAAACATAAATTTAAGATCCTTAATATAAATATATATATATATATATATATATATATATACCTTTATAAGTTTTTCTGTGGATTGCTATTCAAATATTGCATGCCCCTATTGGACTTTTTATGTTTGGATATTGATCAAATAATAAATTGTGAAATACTGTTAACACCAAGTGCATGCTTTATAAATATCTGTGTACCTTGTTGAAATAGACACTCTTTATCTTTCTTTTTGCTCTTCTCTAAAAGAAGTTTAATCAATTGTTTATAATAGATAAGGCTTTTCTTCTTTATCACTGCAGTCTATGAACAAAACTAGATAGTTATATGAGCGAAAGAAAACTGCAGTTAGTAATGCAAGTATTATGAACATCAAAGCACGCACTCGCAAAGCGAAGGGCATGCACTAAAAAGTTTATGCAGAGGAGGAGGCCACTATAGTTTTCATCAAAATTTTAGGAAGGACAGCTCCGGCTGGCTGGGCCCCGGCCTCCGGGCCGGGTCGTCGTCTTTTGCCTACAAACATGTACACATCATTTCGACACTTGCAGTACGTACTGCGGCGGGGCTTCGAAACTTCCGACATCCAGTCAACTTGATATTTACAGGTCATCCCTACAGATGGACATGAATTGTGGTCACCCATTGGCATCCTTGGATTCAAGTGTGTGTTCTTGACTTGCTTGCTTCACGTGAGTACTCTTGTGGCCACATGATGCTAATGGAGTTTTTCTCAGGCTAGTAAGTTGTACGCAGGCTAGACAGACAGAGAGAGACATAGAAGAGGGATACTCGTGAAGGCAAGTTTCTATCGGATTGCTCTATATAGGATGGCTCTTCTTCTCAGCTTGTGTAGTTGCAAATGCTTCTCATTCAAACACGACTGTAAAAGTTTAGGATATGTTTTTCAGGGTTAACACTTCACGTCACGGCGATACATGAGGGCAGTGTGGGCTACTGCCCCCACCAACCCATCAGTAAAAATTCAAAATTACAGTGTCATGGTCATGACTTTAGAATTACATGGAGCGCCCACATCAAGCCTGGACTAGTGATTAGACTGCTCCTCAGCTAAAATATCTTAGCTCTGCTACTGCCTAATGTCTACAAGATTCATAAATTTTCCACCTAAGTTGTAGAAACAAAGCATGTCATGCACAGTTAATAAGTTTTAATCAATCTATATGTTAATATAGTCGGTGGTGACTAAACAATGACAATGTAGTATTATTAAATGAAATTGAAACGGCAGATGCACCAAAACAACGTCTGTATCGTTTTAATACGTAGTGTTCACTAAAATAAATTCCAGTTTTGCGTTCTTGGTGACATAGGCAAACACGTCGTTCCACAAGCACAAATTTGTATGTCCATGATGCTTGTTTTATTATATTTGAGTTTTATAAATATAAAAATGACGTTGAAAACTAAAATTTTTATTTTTTTTTATGAATTAAACATTTAAAAACGTTTGCCCTGATGTCTCTTTTTTTTAAAAAAAAAACAAATTGTGTGGATATGTATTATCTAATGGACATGCACTAATTGTGACATAAACAACCTGAAAAAGAAAAGATTTTAAAAATAAAACCTAATGTTTGATCCAAATTATTATGTGAATTGTAAGCAATTAACACATATATCTTGAATTCATCCATAAAAGAAAGTGTACTTTTGAATCCCTTGCATAACTTTATGATTTTATCAAATTGATAGAGAAAAGAAAAAAAAAAAAAGAAGTAAAACAAGAAAGATGCGAAAGAAAAGGAGGGCGAAACGGTGGGCAATGGAGGAAACAAGAAAAAAGAAGCACCCATATAATAAGTGTCAACGTCGTGACACGAGTTGTCCGGCCGCCAGCCATATGGAAAAATAGAAAAGTGATTTCTTTCTGTTTATTAGCCCTCCTACTTATTTAATTACTTGTTTACCTTTTTCTTATCAAGAGAATGGCATGCGGTCACAATCGACATGCACATAATATATATATATATATATTGAAATCATGTTGTTTCTTTATTTATTTTATGTCACTAAAATATTATAAAAAAACGCATTCCGCCACTGAAAAACTGTAGTTAAGCAGGTAGGTTGTTGCCAATACATCATTTGGGACAATTTTTATCAAAACCAAAGAAAGTTACTGAAATAACATTTACAATAGTTTATAAAGCTTTCATTGACATATTTTTATTTTTCAGCCATCTGGTATGCAGCAACTTTGCCACACATACATGGGCGAACACAGACACTTAAGTACTAGAGATTCATGAGAAATGGTTTTATCTGTTAATTTAGTTTGCATACACTATTTAAAGAAAAGAAAGAGAGAGTAAAAAAAAAAGCAGTATTTTCATCCTTTAGTATTAATTTACAATTTTTCTTGTGGTTGGTCATAAATCAACAAAAACCCAAGCTCGATTATTCCTCATGAATCTAGCACCTACAAAAAAAAAATTAAAAAATATAATTGTTAATAAGACTGGTTTTTATGATTTTAAACACCTGAGCAACATTGAAAGATCATATGAGAATTTGGCGACTCACATGGAATCACATCCCAATTCCTCTACTTTCCATGCATCAACAGTGTCGTCTCCAACTTCAACCGCTCCTTCCTTTCTTAGCCGGCACTGCCTTTATTCACTCGTTCTTTCGAGACCACTTTTGTCATTCATAGCACTAAGCCCTTTCTGATGTATAAAATAAGCGAATAATGAAAACCGGCCGTCGATTTATTTTCTTGGGGCTCATACTTTTAACACATTGTTAGTGATCATGATGCATCGCAGTGGAATCGACTAAGCTCACACATTTGACTACTTTGCTGTTCTTTATTCTTCATGGGTTATATAGGTACATGCATCTTCATTTTTATATGTTTTTTTCCAGAAAAGTGCACCTGGAAATCAATCCCTTATTTGTGAGAAATGGGTGGTTTATTTTCCATAATGTTTTGCATTTCATACATTTGAATCCAAATCCAATCTCAAGTGAGTTCGTCACAAATTTATACCAATCTTCATCAGTTATGGAAAAGTTTCATCGATGGTGTTAACACTTTTGTTAATATGTCAACCTCTAGGTTTGTTTTTTATAGTCCTCAAATCATAAAAGATGTGCTTAGAAGAAGAGTCTGGTCTTAAATCTTTGAATTTCAAATCCTCAAGATCTGAAATCAAAGCTGATCAATGATAATCAAATACCCATCCAGTTACAATGAAATGCTTACAATAAATAAGGACAGAATCCCCATGTAAGACAAATGGAGAAATCCAAAATTTTCATTCAACCCAGAACCAGTCTTCACGTTCAACTCGAGATAACATATTACAATCTTAAAAAGATGCTAATACTATTCTCATAAGCATCTGAACGGAATCAAAAACCAAATTCATAATCATCTTATTTGATGCCAATCTATCCAAATAAATCCAGTGGACCCTAGTGATAGCAATTCTGTCTGATCCCTGCATCACATTCGTCGTCTTATGGAACGAGGGGAGTATAGAAGTTGAATTTGAGTGTTTTCGGATCTCATTTTCAAGATTCACCTCTCGAATCATTTATTCATGTTTAAGAAAAAAAACAACAAAAACAAGATTTAATACTCTCTCTCTCGCGGATTGACGACGATTTCAAAATCTTCCTGCTCTGAATCCCGACCACTTGTTGCAGAGTAGCATCCCTCACGCGGGACCCATTTCTTAGGAGCATGAATCCTCAGATCTTTATTCGGATCCGTGGCGTTCAAGCACACCTCATAAAACTTTGAGGATTTCTAGACAAACCGAAGGTGGCCGTAAAAGGTGGCTGCCGCGTGCTTTTTTTGAGTCGGTTTTATATACAATATACAACTCTTTCAATTTTTTCAAAATTTGTTCTGGAGGGGCAAAACCACAGCAATTAGTTTGAAAGAAATATTATAATCAGTACGAGATATCTTTTATTTTCTTACAGCCTTTGGGTACTCGGGGAGGGAGGTCGTAGGAAGACCTTTTAGGATCATTAATTCGCAGTGATATTTTTGTTGCCCCATATAAGCACGCCGACAGAGGGGCTTGCTGATAGAGAAGTCCGGATTGGTAAGGAATGAAGAATGTGTTTTTTCTGTATTTGGTCGCATGTACTGTGACGTTTCCTGTGTTGGTGGTACACGGAGAATGATGAAGGTGTTTTGAAAGAAAAACTTGGTAACTGAGTGTTGGGGGATGGGTACTTATTTTGCAGCTGATACTATGATGGGTGTATCGAGGATGCATTGAATTCAGAGCTTTTCTTTTGAGTTTATTTGTCTGGTGACACACTGGAGGGTGTCATGGAGCGCGATGGTGTTCAGAGATTCAAGAGAGTTTGCGTTTTCTGCGGGAGCAATTCAGGGAACAGGAAAGTTTTCAGCGATGCTGCTTTTGATTTAGGGAATGAATTGGTTGGTGCCTGCTTTTTTGCTTTCTGTTCATCTTTTTCTGTGTTAATTTTGGTGTGTTTCTTCTTTCCAAGTCTCCAATCCTCTTTTGTTTTGTGTCCGCAATTTATCTCAGTTTCTTGTATTTGTGAACCATGTCCTGAAGTTCTGTTAATGGGGGTGCCCAGGTGCGCACTTCTCCTGCATGATGATCCTTAAAGGATTATACAGTTCATGATTGTGGATTATCCATGTCTTTCACTTTCCTTTTTACGGTCCATTGTTCCGTCTGTTTTTTCAGGTGAAACGGAAGATAGATTTGGTTTATGGTGGAGGGAGTGTAGGATTGATGGGTTTGATCGCTAGGACTGTTCTTGATGGTGGTTGCCATGTTCTCGGGTAAGTAAATCCTGGAAAACTCAAGCCGTACTATAATCTTGCGATCTATTTTTCCAAATTTATGATTTTATCTTTGCTGTTTTCCGTTAATTACAGAGTGATCCCGACAGCCCTCATGCCGCTGGAGGTACCTTATACATGATTCAGATATCCTTTTCCTTACAGTATATCATGCTTTTGTTTTCTATCTTCATTTTGGTAATATGATTTTGATAGAAATTCCAGTTCATTCTGTAGAGATATCTGTTAGCAGTTCTATTTCGTGTTAATTTGAGTGTTGCCCTTATTATGAAATTAGCTTCCAAAGTTCAGTGCATGTGAAAAAGAAGTTATGCAGTTCCATGTTTAGGTTGGGAAGATGGTTTTCACATCTTGTTGGATAGAAATTCCACAGGCTTTTTTTTCCCTCCTTGGAAATGTTTCTAAACTGCACAGAAATGTGAAGTTCATCGGAAGACTGTAGAGAACAGAAACAGGAAAAAAGAATGAGGAAGAAGATAGAAATCCCTTCTTATGTCTGCAAGTTAACTTTTCTTCTACTCATTATTGTCTTTGGAAGACAGTTTTCTTGCTCTTAAATGCTAACAGCCACCGAGATGGAAGGTGTTGCCCGCGTCCTTTTACTGCTACTTGTCTTGGTATATATTGTTGGGAACAAAAACTCAGCATCATGTCTAATTTTCCCTTCCATTACGTATTAGCATCAGGTAAATATCTCCCATGGTGTCCTTATGTTTTACATCTTTCAACCCAAACATTAGCTTCCAAGGAATTGCTAGCACTTAGAACTAGAACCTTGAACTGGCCAGTTACAACGCATTGAGGTGATGGCATTACATGTACTGACCATCTGCTGAAAATTTATGTTTAACGAAATCTAGTTTGTCTTCACAAAATGTAATAGTTGGTATTCTGGAAAGTTTCTGCTGGAGCAATTAATGTGGTTCCCAAAAGCGCAACATTAGAAGTTGGTGGCAGCTGACATTTATTTCCCTTTTTGACTTTTAACTTTTAAGCATGAGTTCTTATGTTAACATGAGGGACTTTGTTATGTATCTTTGATTAATATGTTTGATTGCATTTCAACTAGTTCATATCACTGGTTTGTCAGAGTTTTTCTTTTTTTTTTTCTTTTGGTTGCATTTTGCAGATATCTGGTGAAGCTGTTGGTGATGTGAAGACAGTAGCTGATATGCATGAACGCAAAGCAGAAATGGCACGCCAAGCAGATGCTTTTATTGCTCTCCCTGGTAAAGTTTGAACTATAAATATGTAAAAGCCTAGTAGATATGCTATCACTAGTGAATATCTCATTCACGTTGACTTCCATGCTTTAGGAGGATATGGAACCATGGAAGAACTATTGGAGATGATCACTTGGTCACAGCTTGGCATTCATGAAAAACCTGTGATTCACAAGCCTTTTGCTCATTTTAAGAGTTTTCTTTTTTTGAAAAGTTTTGGTTGGTTCAGAGAACTGATTTCTCCAACTGTAATTTCTTTCCAGGTTGGCTTGTTGAATGTTGATGGATATTTCAATGCCTTGCTTGCATTATTTGATAATGGAGTTGTTGAAGGTTTTATAAAACCAGATGCTCGGAATATAGTTGTATCTGCACCTACTGCACAAGAATTGATACTAAAGATGGAGGTAAGAGAACCTCTTCAGTTTACTTTTGTGAGTTCATTTTACTTGACTCCCAGTTTGTTTGGAGAATAATGGAACCTACATATGTAAGGTTGTTGACGGTATCAATGTTTATCAAATTTGGTGATCAGTCCTTCAGCAGAAGGTGCTTGACCTGATGTGGTTCAGAAAACCAAGTCAGTCAATCTAGTATAGTCTCCAAAATGAGTTTGAAAGGGTCTATTCGAGATGCAACCACATTGACCAAAGTTGGTTGCTTGTTTTTGTCTCAAATTGGTATCTCTTTTCTTTTGAACGTGCAGGAATACAAGCCACTCCATAAGCATGTGGCACCAAGGAAAAGCTGGGAGATCGAGCAACTAGGCTATTCAAAGCAGCTTGGTCAGCCTGAATGATGAACTTATGGGAGAAAGTGTTCAGTGTTTACATAATTCTTTTTTCTCTTCAATTTGTGTATATCGGATGGATGCAAAAGTCCATCGGATGTTCTTGCTTCTACTAATTCCATTTCAATGAAGCATCATTCCTGCCATTGTTTTAGGCCTTGTTTCTGGTTGCCAATAAACTCATCAATGCTTGAATCAATAAAGAAGCAGCCTTTTGCCCTAAAATACAGGCTGAATCGACACCTTACCCTGCTGACTTCAGATGAACAGTGAACTAACATGTCTTAGACATTATCAGTGGAAAATGGGCGTATTCGGAGTCTATGATAGTCCAATAGATGCTGTGTCTTATATCCTTTCTTATGACCAAAATCCTAGAAATGAAACTTTTCTTGTGAAATGGAACTTCTGTACCAAAGACCTGCCATTCTGAATCTTGCGTTTCTAGTTTCTAAACAACCTACGTCTGAGTGGTCACGGACACACTTCCTCCATTGGTGCGGTGGTGTCACTGTGAACAAACTACGGATCTTAGTGGTTTCCGGCCTATTTTCCACGCACTACTTGCTTATTCAATTGCCTATTCGTGATGGCAGGAGTCTAGTGGGCCTTGAATTGTTCCCTGGTCTAAGACCAAGGAAAGATTGTCCCATGGGGACCTGTGACCTTTTCCAAGGTCACTTTTTTGCAACGAGTATGTGGGGGAAACTGTTTGCCAGCTTCTTGGGCATCGAAGCTGCAGTAAAAGGCTGCATGAGTGTTTGTATGGTGATCTTAAGACCACTTTAGTTGTTCATTCTGTAACAGAGAGTGCTTTATAGCTTTTTCGAGATCCCGTTTAGTGTCTTTGTTCGCACCCAGCTTTCTCTAATGTAAATAACTCTTCTGAATCCAGGCCAGTTGTAGCTTTACTACATCTGCACGTCAATGGTCGAGTTTAATGGTGCAGAGGACCCGTCTCTCTCTCTGTCTTCTCTCTCTCCCCCCCACTCCTGAATCACTGTGTAATCTCCTTGTTACCTCTCGCTTTTCTCCTCCTGGTTAAGTTTGCTATGGAGAGATTTAATGCTTGTAACTTCAGATCATGGCTGGACATGGGAGCAACATGGCAGCATTACTGACTCGATTTCAGCGTGAACTTAGTATAATTTAAAGGCTAACGGCTCTGCATCTGTGCTAAAATATTCCTCTCAGTTGTCAGATCGCCCCTGATACCTTAACAGTAAAAGACGCTGAACTTTGAGAGAGAGTGTGTGATGTCGACGAAGCGACAGATCCAACAAAGTGCTAAAACAATCTAGACATTGCAGGCAATGGCAGGTGACAGCTAACAAATTTTGGACCCAGTTGCTTCAGTATTGCAGACTCTGAATCTCGCCCTTGTCTCCAGACCCTTTCATCACATGGGCTGCCTTCTTCACTGTAAAAGATACTAAGTCTCATTGTTGTCAGCACTGCTCCATTATTAAGGGGGACCCTGTTTCTAAATGGGCAGGCTTCGGCCCGACCTTTCTCTCTTCCATAACAGACCAGGATGATGCCGAATTACAGCTACCAGTTGTATGCCAAGAGGTGATCTGCTGTATTGAACTCTTATCTCACTTGCCCATTTATGAAGTTTCATGGGTTTAATCTGGCAAAGATTTGATGAACTCTGCTTTGAGAGCATCAAATTCCCAAGGGTGTGTTTGCCAAAATGGCGTTTGTAGAGAACGAGCCTGTAGAGAAAACCTAGTTTTAGGTTGCATTTGGATGAATCCCTTGAAAAAATGGTTTTTGTCAAAGCTCGGTTTTGTTTAAAAGGGCATGAATAACCTAGTTTCCTGAGGTTGTGTTTGATAACCTCAGATCTTAGATCTGAGGCTGCATTAAAAAGTATGTTTTGGAAGATCTTCAGTTTAAACAGTATCATGGATTTTAAATCCATGCTACATGTTAAAAACCGTGGATTTAAGGTCGGATGGAGGAAATGGTGGTTCCGACCTTAAATCCATGGAGATCCCCAATGAAACAAACACAAGCTAAAAGCTTTTCACAAAAAACACCGTGTCAGTCTCATTATTCACACATAAACCTTCAAAAGTTGGTTTAAAACCAAATTTTCAGGAAACCCGGTTTTCATAAAACGACGTTTTTGACGGAAGGTGTCATCCAAATACAACCTAAATGTATTTCTACCAACAACGCCGGAAAAATCTTCTAATATCCTCCAAGTTGTGGGCTGTTTCTAGCAGCAGCATGGAATGAAATGGCTGCCCATGTGTTCCTGGTTGAGAATATGGAAGTGGGTAGCCGATGGCTGTTCATGGAACGGGCCGGTCATCAACTGCTTAGCTGTTAGTTGGCCTGGCTAAGCCTTGGCTTGCGAACCAGCCCATTACCAGCTAGCCAACCCATGGTCAACCGGTTGTGCCAATGGGCCTAATCGGACCCCGTCCGACCTGCTATTATACATGAAAAATGACATATGGTTAGGGGTGAACACGAGCCGAGTCGAGCCCGAGTTCAGTCAGCTCGAACTCTGCTCAACTAATGAAACCTCGAAATCGAGAATAGCTCGATGGAAGCAACTCGACTCTGCAGTTACTTGTTGAGCTCGAACTCAACTCGATTAAGGCTCGACAAACTCGTTTGCATAGAATTGATATTCATCGTTACGTGTTGAGCTCGAGCTCAACTCAATTAAAGCTCGAGAGGTTCGACAAACTCGATTAAGGCTCAAGTTCGACTTGGCATTTACGTGTTGAGCTCGAACTCAACTCGATTACTTAAATGAGTCGATGCATGAACTCGAGCTCAACTTGTTAAGCAAATGACTCGGCTCGAACTTGTTTACAAGCCGACCTTTAACGAGTCTAGCATACATATGGTCAGACAAGTCGTGAGTTGTGGATTTTTTTCTTGGCCATTTGTTCTGGTACGATCTTTCGATTGATTAAGTACTCGAAACCTGTTCATATTGTTATCAATTACATCTAACTTTTTCCGTGGTTAACTAGAAAGATCCATAAGAATTTTCATTCAAGTAATTATTGAAGTTGTTATTTTTATCCTCTAAAAATAACATGAAAAATTATTCCTATCTTTGTCAATGCATCAAGATTTGACTTAATAACTTTCTAACACTAATGAAAAGATAACATTCATATAATTATTTTAGGTATTAATAGAGGAAAACAAACTAACTTAGACATAGCTAATCAATGCACTCATGTTATATTCATGTTATGATTCGGTGTAGTCAAACCTGTTAATGCAAACTAATAAACATGAAAGTGTGTTCTCATTGAAGGTACTATGTGTTTTTTGTGACACTACCCTTACCTGAAGTTAGTAATAACCTAAGATTAATTCACAGAAGTTTGTTTTTTATTATTGGCATAAAAACTAGGTGTCATTTTCTATAATATGAGAAAAATAGGTGTACTTTTTAATATTGAAAACTCTTTGGGTGTGTTTTTGGAAAGTTTCCATGTTAAAGTTGACTATTTTTGTGTCAAAATTTTCTATTTAAGTATCCAATTAAGAATTCGATGGCCCTAGACCAGATTTTTTTAAAAAAAATTAATATACAAATTAAATCACATTGGTATAAAGTAAAGTGTAATGTACACATCTATGACTCTCAATTTGTTTTAAATACAAAATGCGTCGGGTCCCATATATATGTACATATGTTTCAAAAAAGGTCCTAAAGACCCGGTCTACATTATTTTTCATGAACCAAAACTGATCGTTGGTTGTTAAGCCATTACAAAATCTGATTCATACATCAAATTTCAATGACTTTTTAATTTGAATCTTATAAAATTGAGTCCGAGTCATATTAGTGCAAATACTGCAGTAATACAAAGAAGGTATGACAAAAAATGCTCTAGAGTTGAATAATCCGTCTCAAGAATGCAAAAGAACGTATGACCATTCCAATTCTTATTCGTAACAAGCTTAATTTTTTCTTTTCATTTTTTTATTAGCAGTTCGAAAATTCTATAAATTCTAAGTGCCCACACTTTTTTTTATCCATCACTTTCATGATGTCACCCATGACATCTGGAAGGATGGTAGTCCATATGTTCTATACTTTTCTTCAGTCTACATACACACATACATGCATTCATGCATTGACATACAACACACACCATATATATATATATATATGGTCCAGGTTGTCAGGACAGTGATATATATTTATATTTATATTTATATTTATGTATCATCCAGCTTGACACAACAGTGCGTTTAATCACACATGTTCGATACAATTTATGAGATGGGTGTGGTCAGGGGCGAAGGGAGGGGGTCGCTTGGGCCATGGCCTCGATGAGTTTAAAAAAAATATATTGAAAAAATCAATTTTTTTTAGTTTGGTTCGATTCATCGCTCCTCTTGACTCGATCTGCAAATCGTTTAGACCGTTCCTAAAAAAAATCATATATATATATATATAGATAATAAGGTAGTACCGACTAATTTTTGGATTCTGATTTTATTCTTTCGCTGTTGGATTTGCATGATTTCCACAGGGCTTCTGTTGGCCGTCCCGAAAACTTTGTCCGCGTGAAAAGTCGGACTCCGTTTTTTCACAAAATTGCGTGACTGCCATTCACCGTTTGGCACAGACTGTGCCCCCCCAACGACCCGGTCAACCGGCGGGTCAAGATTAAATTAGCAGCTTGTCCTTTCCAAAAGTTATTATGCGAGGACCCACCTATTCTTGTCATTATTTCACGCATGAGCTTTTCTTTTCTGAAATTTCCTTTTTGAGGAAGAAAATTTTTTTTTAATTGAGAGATTGAGACCGTTTCCCTCTCTTGGAATTTAGGACTGCTTCAGAATTTGCTTCAGAATTTGAGATGATCCTATTCTTTTTTGGAGTTTAAGACTGTTCCAAAATTTGAAATGATCATATGGTTAATCTCGTCATTTTAGTGTAGTATCTATTACAGTTTATAGTTCAAAGAAATGGTACCCACGTGAATTGAATTGATGACGGCTTTTTATTGGCCCATTAGTCCGACCAACAATGTTGCACTCTTAATGATTCAGATTAATGATTCAGATAAAAACTGTCATGCATTAGATTCATTTTCAGATTGATACTGTTCAATGATTTTGTCCCGAAATGTAAAGTAGATTCATGAAACATTGTATTACATGGCTTCATGAATCTACTCCAATATAGTTTAAGTAACCTACTTCACCCCACTTTTCGTATACGTTGAAAGACTTGTAGTTCAATCGCTCGTATGATTTTTTTCATGTAAAGTTTGCCCAAATTTATTTAAAACGAGAAGCTTCCTCACAGTGATTTGGTACAACTGATGAACTTTCATTGTGAAACGTCCAAAGAGAAAATGTGGAGTTAGGTGGCTCGTCGGCAGGTTGCTAGCCAAAGGTTTTTAATTACGCTCGGCAAATGCCGCCCCCACATCAAATGCTAGCTAAAAGAAGCAGATTGGCGTTGTGAAAAAACTGAAATTCATATTGAATCTGTGAATTGAATAAAATCAGTAGCTCTTTATTTTGTTTTCACGATTCTTTACTTTAACCAAAGTAGGAAAGAATTCAAGTTTCAACCCGATGAAGCAAAGCTGGATGATGAGGTCAGGACGTATTGATCAAGCAATTTAGTGAGTCTTTGGTGGGTAATGGAGGATTGAGTAAATGATATGAGCCGGCAGAGCAGAACCAAGGGGTCCCTGGGCCCTCTTCAATTTTTTTTTTATTTGCATGTAAATTTTAGAAAAAATTACTTATTGATTTTAAAAGATGATATCTCTACCTTTCAATGACCTTTTGATGAAGAAATTATTGAAGAACTTGAAATATAAAAGCTATATAGTGTATTCCAAACGACCACCATTGTTTAGGCTCCAGCACTATGTCAACACTGCAACAGTTTCAGAGAGAGAGAGAGAGAGAGAGAGAGAGAGAGAGAGAGATTTGGGTAGATAAATTAAGATTCAGAAGAGTCCTATCGGTTGATGATGCATCTGGAAAATTGAACACTTCATTTGTTCAACTGGAAATTTAGCAACTATGATAGATACAGTATAAAGGTGTGGTTTAGGTTGGCCATGAAATTAATGGTCTACAACCAAGTTGCTAGATTTCGAACCTTCTACATGAAAATGAATCTATGTATGTTTTTTTTCTCAGGAAAAGTGGGGACTGTGCAGGCTGAATTTGAAGTCCAGACATTTACTATGTCAATAGGCATGTGCCTTCAGAAACTGAGAACTTTTGACCTGGATGAACGCTTTTCAGTCGCACCTTTTAGGCAACCAGATAACTCTCTTCTTGGCAAGAATATGAACAGTTGCTGCACAAAAACTGTTAGAAAACATATAACAGGTTATTCCAAGTTAAAACGGTTTGGGAGAAGGAAAATGAAAATTTTGGATGAAAATCAGTTTTAGAGGTTAAATGGTACCAGCATCCCCAAGCATGTGATTTTCCTGCAAGAGTTTGGGATATCTGATATGAAAGCCTCCATTTATTTTGGAGTTTTTTTTCCTCCGCATAGTGTACAGAATGAGACCATATTTGATATGGAATTGGAAGTTTTCGAGTATTTCCAAGCATGAACTTCCTTGTTTTAAAATGTTTCTTACTGCAGAGGCAGTGATCTGTATGCCCCACTTGACAAGCACCAAGGATCTTCTGCTTAAATAAAAGCAACCAAGAGAGGACCCAGTCCAACCTCACATGCAAGTTGTACCGCAGTAATCTTAAAAACTAATTTTTTTAATTTCTTTTTTTTTTTAAAACAAAGAACCCAGTGTATGATTTTCATGGCCTAAAAAACTTAAAATTTGGCTGCCGAATCATTTTAGTTGGATGTGGATTAATTCTTACAAGAAAACGGGAAAATTTTGGTATATATTCAATTATATACTGCAACTGTATTTTATTTTAGTAACAAACCATCAATTTTACGTACTTGCAGATGAATTCATTGCAGCAAATTAGAAAAACCAAGTTTTATTTTGGTATGCAGCCAAGAAATTTGTGTGATTCCATTGAATCGTTCTTAATTCCCGTCCGTGTTGTTTCCGAGCAGGCATGGCCATACACTTCCCACCTTTGACTCCGTCTTTTCTTCAGCATAAGCAAAATGACAGAACCACCCATAGACGAAAATGACAAATTGACCACCCTGAATTTGGTTTTCGTCTATGTGTTAGCTGATTAGCTTTTGCTCTGGGGAGCAAGTGGCATCCACTGTTCCATGTTCAACGCCCAAAAAAAAACTAGTTTTAGCCATTAACTGATGGCTCAATTAAATGCTACACGTACTCCAGAAGTTGGCATCTACCCCTAAGCAAGTTAATAAAAACCAGGGTCTCAACTGATCATTGGTATATGTTTGGCTTCTTTCTTCTCCTCTCCGATGAGAAGGCCACCATTTTCTTCCTTCGATTTATAGGGTGCCCACAAAAAATTGGAGGTAAGAAATTTTTGGGTTCTCATGGAGGATTACAGATCAAGGTCATACGCAGATGGCAGGATGGAGATAGAGGTGTATGACAGGAGCTACCCTTCTGGAATGCATGATATGAGGAGCTACAGCGCATCGTATGCACCTCAACCATATCCCAGAGAGGTGAAGGCGAAGAAGATGAAGAATCAGGGAGGTGGGGCTTCATCGGGCAGTTGGGGCTTCAATGACCCAGAGTTCCAAAGGAAGACGAGGGTTGCTAGTTACAAAATGTATAGTGTTGAGGGGAAGGTAAAGGGGTCTTTTAGAAAGAGTTTTAGATGGCTCAAGGATAGGTACACCAGGATCGTGTATGGATGGTGGTGAGAGGTACATGATCATCATATACATGTAGCCATCATCATCTGGAGTTGACCATCTAATGCCCGGGGGCGAGGGGTATGTATGATGAACGGTTTTTGCCGATGCTGAATTCTGGGTATGGCTTACTTTGTCTGTTTACAACCTAGATAGATGTGATCTGAATCAACAAAATATGGGTCTTTCAGTTTTGAGAGGCATCATGTTGTAACCTCTTTCTCTTCTCTTGGCGATGTTCCATACAAAGATGGGCTATGCAACTCTATGGTCTTCAGCTTCACGAGTCAAAAGAAATTTCATGTTGCTGATTGATTTGGTTGTTTAGATATAAAGGCTTGCTTCTCTGTTTCCTTTTCTCCCATGTCGCCTGCTTTTCTGTTTTGTTTTAGCACTTTTTCCCTTGTTATGTGGGTGTGGTGAAGAATGAGGCTTCTGGATGTGCTGAGGGGAAAACCCTCTTTCTTCGCTGTAGATGTTGCCCTGCGGAAGCCATCTTCTGTCCTTTGATGTTCAATTTGTTAATTTAGTGGTTATGGTTCTTAAGATATGCCCTCCAAATATCTGAGGTTGTGTTTTCCTTACAATAATGTACTTGGTTCTTTGTTGACCTTGAGCTATCATTATGATATTCTTGAAGCTTCATGGTAGTGGCAGCAGACCGGATTCTGATTCAATTTTCTGGCGGCAATCGTGTTTAGTTCCTGATGTTAACTTATTCTCAGCTAGTATTGTTCGTGAAAAGGGGCGATTTTGGTTTCAATAATGGATCTTCGTACTAAAATTGAAGTGCTAGAGATAAAATATGTGAAAGGAGATCAAGAAATCACATGGGACATTATTAGATTAGGATTTTGAGAGGGTGAGAGCCAGGGCTTATGGTTCAAGTTCCTAGATTTGTCTGTCCCATATCATGACTCAACATGTTTTTGAAGTACTTACAATTTACTGAACTCATCGCAGAACCTGAGGATATGTTCTGTTTTATTTGCCATTGTACGGAGAAGTGCTTCTTTCCTTATTTGAGTACTCTTCATTCCTCCACTATTAGGCTACCTTGAGGAATAACATCAAACTATGGCCAAGAACATATTCTTTTGATTGTGCTGAATCTGACATAATTTGCTTTCAGATCCTATTTTTCATGGAAACAGGACATGAGGTTGCCTAATGGAACCTTGGTATTTGTTAAAAAATAGTTTAGAAGATACAGGAAATGGTCTCATAGCAACTATACCTTTGTTATTGCCCACCCTAATTTTGTATACCGTTTGCTTTTCTAAATTACAGTAGCAAGTCATTGGCAATCATTAAGGAGTAAGTCTCCACACCGGTGCAGAGTCCTCCTCCTTGTACCTTTTGCAACTAGCGCTTTTGCTAGTTTTAACTCTTCAAGAAACAATTTTTGTGGATTGGTAATTGATATTTATGATGCATAAATTTTCTCATATATCATAGTTTTAGTTTAAAGAACTTATGCTGCAACATGCACGTTTTCCCTGTTCTTCCCTGGCAAGCTAGTTCAGTTCCTTGGTAATGAAATGGGCAGCACATGTTACTGTTAGAATCTAATAGGCAGCACTATACTCTTATGCAAGTGAAGTTTTCTGATTTGAGGTTAGCAAGCAAACTGCCTCTTTCGTCTCCTCCTAAGAATTTTGGATGAAATGGCTAAATTTTTCTAACTCAATATGCTTCCATGGTGTTGTAGGATGTGATTCTTTTAGATTGTGAAAATGTGCTAAATGCATTACTTGCAAGATTGTTGACCTTGATAATTGAGATACTAGAGCACTGGGCTTGATCATATTATGCTTCAATCAACTGCTAATTATCAAGGGTAAAATAGAGCCAGATTAATCCATAGGTGAAGATTTTAATACTTTCTATAGTCCTCATTTCCGAATACCTTGCGTAGGCTAATTACCTCTGCTGGTGACCTTGCAATTTTTTTAGTATGCTTGGGATAATAACTAGATTGGTGGTCTTTCATTCAGCTCCATTGATCCCTTACCTTCTTTGAGTCACAAACCATTGAGAAGTCTTGGGCATCAAGGTCAGTCATGGCATGTTTGAACTTGTTGATCTGTTTGTGTATCTGTGTGGACTAGATTTACGAAGAATTAAGAGATCAAATGTTTGACAAAAGTAACTAGGGCATGACAGACTTATGTTTTCACCTGATTGTGTTTTTCTTCCTTTTATTCAAAAGAAAGCATCCATCTGAATCAATTGTTTCTTCTCAGTTTGGTAGCACAGCAATGCTTCAATTTTGCTACCATGCTTGTGTTTTACTTCATTTTTTTGTCCTCTCCCAACTTTTTGTAAGAATATGGTCATTTTCATGCTTGCTTTCACGTTCACCTATTCGATTCTTTGGTTCCTGCCTATTTATGCGTGTACGTGATTATCTTGGATTTTCGCCGTTTCATCTATCCTTTTTAGTGAATAGAATCTTCTATGTCCTCTAACTGTTGAAAAATGCTACCATCAGTCATATCGATTGTGCTTCAGTGCAAGCACCACGAAGGCGCTGAACCACTTTCCCAAACTACCATAATTTTGTATCTGAAATTCCTTCTGTATTGTAAGTGATTGCCGTTTTTTTATCATTTCCATCTCTCTGTCTTTGTATACCTTTTTCTTTCGAAACTGCATCCTTTTTGTACTTTCTAAGCATGAAAAAACAAACATAATGCAACATACAGCCATTTGTGCCCGCTTCTGGAAGTGCGGATACAAGTTAAGTTATCATCCACATGAATGATTTAGTGGCTTTAGGTATTGACGTGGTGCATAGAGAAAGTAAGGGAAATAACCAGTCAATTGAAAAGACCAAGTGATTGGACACCCCACTTGCCATAAATCTTACGACAGGTTCCGTTGGCATTGTTGTGGCTGCATAAGCACAGCTTGGTTGGCAGCTGATATTCAATGGTGGTGGTCACGTAGGACGTTATTGAATTGGTCACCCTAATTATTTTGCCTAAGGTCTGTTTGGTTGAAAGGAAAGGAAGGGATTGAGCAATTTTTCCTGTGTTTGGTTGACTAATTAGAAAGGAGGAAAAGAAAGAAAATCTGTTTGGATGGGAGGGGAGGAAAAGGAAATGAAAGGAATGGATTGTATAGTGTAAATCCAATCCCTCTCAAATCGGACGGATTGGGAGGGAAAGGAAACGGAGTAAGTGCAAAAGTGTTGACTGCCTACAATACCCCTCCACGTTTTTTTTCTCTGCCTACCTCCCAATCTTTTGACTATTGAAGGTATTATTATAAATTGTATCGTTTCCTTTCCATTCTATTTAATTTTTCTCAATTTTTTTTTCTTTCTTTAAAAAAAATGAACTTAGAGAATTAGGAACTTAGGGTTATAGGTTAGGTTTTCTTTTCCTCTTTTCGTTTCATTAAGAAATTTCATCGCCGCGAGCTCGAGACTGCCTCCTCTAGTCTTCCTCATTAGCCGTCGCCCCTTGGCTGCCTCCTCCGGTCCTCCCGTCGGTCGCCACCATCGCACAGCTGTTCTACTTGCTTCATCGTCGGTTGTATCGAGTGTTCCTCCAGAGGACTACTTTCTACTGGTTGGTGTTGTTCTTGTTTTTGTTATTCTATTAAGTGCACATGGTTTACGTTCGTGCTCATTTTTTGAGTGAGCTAGAGGTTAACAAGTAGCAACCCGCCTCAAAGCCCGGCCCAGTCCGCCCGACCCGTTAATAATCGGGCCGGGCCGGGCCTCGGGCATAAACCAAAGCCCGAGGCCCGATATTACATGGGCCCGGCCCGTTTAAAAACGGGCCGAGCCTCGGCCAGCCCGTTTTGAATGTCGGGCTTTGATTTTTTCATTTTTAACGAGCCGGGCCTCGGGCCAACCCATTTTGAATGCCGGGCTTTGATTTTTTCATTTTTAACAGGTCGGGCCGGGCCGATGCCCAGCTTTAAGTGCAATTGCTTGCGGGCCGGGCCGATGCCCAGCTTTAAGTGCAATTGCTTGCAGACCAACTGAATAAGAATTTGATGCAGGTCCGTCGTTTAATCTTTGTGGGCTAACTTCAAGAATAAACCGAGTGCTTCGCCTTGGATGACAAAATACCACAGAAGTTATTGCATTTGCTAGTTCCCGTCGTCGAATCAAATCGGTGTAGGAAGTTTATTTTGTGAAGCCGTGTAAAAGAGTTCACGTCATACATGTTAAATTTTCATTTTTTCATAATGTCTTAAACTTGTTGGCTTTAACGTATTTCATTTTTTATACGAACACGGCAAGATCCTTTGCATTCACAACCTATTCAAATGAGGTCACAAAATCGTCGAATTCACTCAATTAACGCCTTGGCCGGTCAGATTTACCTTCCAATTTCACAACTGTTCATTACTCAGTTTGAGTTTAAAACCCTGTTTGGGTGGCAAGTGGGCAGTTAAAAAAAGGCATATAATGGAAAGAAAGTTGTGTCTCCCTATCCCAGTCAGCCTTCCCGTTCAAGGATCAACCTCAATTCACAAATAAGAAGGGGAAAAAGACATGAGACATGCATTTCAAGTTTTAGCATTTTAAGATGGCCACAGTAGGCCTCCAGTTGGCAGTTTCAAAAGAACAACTTAAAGATTTAGAACTGCTAGAACCCATTCTTTGTTCCCATTAAATGGAAGTTCACCTTTTCCAATCAAAAACGGATCTATTGAAACAAATATGTATTTTATCTGGAATTGACTTGTGTAGATGAGCAATGTCATGCAGTCGACTCGTTGATGAAACCCATTTCAAACACCCATCAACGTATTTCAAATACCTTAGGCGAAGGATACTCAATGAGCACACCCACCAAAATTTCCAGATATTAGACATACATGGTTTAGTTACAAAGTGCCTAGAAGCAGAAGGAAACTAATTCAGAACCTTCTAGAAAACTGAACCATCTAAAATCAGCAGGATCAAAGGGGTTTTACAAGGACAGAGAAGAGACAGCATGGTAAATATGCATCTCAATGTGGTGCAGTCCACTACATTTAAAAGCTGGTCTCATGGAGACAGTAGCGCATATGTATGCAAGAGTTAACCTTTATAAACATGTGCAAGAGAGATATATCTACAGGATGTAGTTGTGCAAAGCAACCACCACCAAACAAAAAAAGTGACAGGAAACATCAGCATGTGATGTAACAACATGCAGTGCCTTTGATGTAGCTTTTCTAAGCAGAATCTCACCTGGTGTATGATGATTTCTTTTGCTACTGAATCGTGCAAAAATTTATCTGTATCACACTGTAACACTCAAATGGTTGACACAGTAGGAGCATGCCACCTCAATGCCTACGAATGGTAGCCAGCAATGCAGGAACCAGTTCAGCGCTGTGCCCCTTCCATCCACTTTGCAGAGAGAATTTCAGGTTTCAAAACACCTTTAAGCCTTTCCAACATTTGAATTACTTTGTTCGCTCTTTCTGGTTCATCAGATCATGGTAATAAAGTAGAACGCACATTGGTTGTCCAAGTATGCTAAAAAAGCACCAGAAGATCATATTCCCCACCTGGTATACGAAAAGAAGAGGATGATGCCCGTGTTACATATGACTATGACAAGGAAAAGTAGCATCCAGTGCAACACACAAGAAAGTACAATCACATAGGTAGGTCAGGGCAAACCCTGACATAAGAAGCAGATAAATTGAAAAGACCTGATTTGAAGAACAGCTGATATAGAAACACTAAGATGACAAATTGTAAACATTCAGTAGATGATGTACTAGACATGTACCACATCCAGTTCAGATAAAACAGCCACTGCCATCTCAAGGTAAAAAGATAATGTATAAACATCTCAAGGTTTCATGAAAATGTATAAAATGAGTTCAAAATGAGTTCAAACATAAAAGGAAGGCTGTAAAACAAACCTACCACCTAAAAGTAGAATAAATTGAACCTAAAAAGCTATATACAGATTATACTCCAGTCAATATGAAGTATAAACAGTTTATTTGTAACTGCATATAAAGAAAATAATCAAGAATCATAAGTTATGACGACATTAGCTGAGCCTGAAAGCCTGAAAACGTAAATCAAATTTTAACAAAAACAGAGATCAGAGTTCCCACGTCCAAGATTTTAGAAAGTTTTCCATTACCAAATTAAAATGTTTAATATCATAAAATGGCATGTCTATTTCATAGGAAAGCTGAAAATTATGAACTGAGTTTAATGGGTTACAAACATACTGTAAATAGACAAATAAACACACTGTAATCAAATGAGTTAAAACTTACAGAGTTACAGACTATATAATGAAACAGAATCTATATAAACAGTATTGCATTAAAATTATCAGTCAATATAGATTATAGACAAATCAAATGAGCTATAGAGTTACAGAAGTTATAATGAAACAGAATCTATATAAACCTTATTTACGTTAAAAAGTCTACCATATAATATATAAACAGTATATTATTTTTAAACAGTCACAACCTAAAAAAGTGCACCGCAACAACCTCCAGCACCAATTTAAATCTTATTAAATAGTCTTTGAGAGCCTCGCTGTGAGACTCTTGGACTTCTATGGACTAAGTGCAGGCTTGACTATTTGCACCTAGTCCATGGTAGGATTGCACCTAGGCGCAATATCACTTGCATTGCCTAAGTGCTTGGACTTAGGTGATGCAGGTGAAGTAGCGACTAGGTGTGTGCATAGGTGACGCCTCAACAACATATGTCGAGTTTGAACTGAATAAAGCATCTATTTAACACATCTCACTCATAACAAAGACAGCCATGGGTGTGAAGATAGTCTCCATCCTGTGGTCAAAACAGAAGACAAAGAACCAATCCAAATTTCCCTTCTTCCACCTTGACAAGCCAAAATCTTGCAGGGCTAGGAACTGCTTATTTTCATGAGAATCTTTTAAAGCTATTATTATCTGCGAACAAAAATTTTGCATATCCAGTAATAGATATGCCTATGTCTAGGAATAAATTGGATTTGTTAACATCCCTATTCATTGGATTTTCCAACATCACAACTCAACTGACTCGACAAGGCCGGCAGAGTGTCATGAAATATGAAGTAACATTTATTTCACCTTCCACCGCAGCCAATTCATATTACACTCTTCATTATATCACCAACTCATACGCATTTGATAAGTATTGTATTCACAAAATTCATTACTTATTAATCCCAAAAGCGTTTCTGAAGCATTACTTGGCTGCAATTTCTAGGAAAAAAATTCCACCTGTCCATCATGGCTGCAACTTCTGAGGAAAGAGATCCACTTATGCATGATGACCCAGATTTGTACTCATTAAATTAGATCATGAAGAAAAATTGAATTAAATTATAAACTCATTCTTAACAATCTCCTTAAATGACAGTCCTTAAACTTCTAAATGCTAATCCAAGAATTGGTGAGGAATATAAAGGTCAACCAGGGCCAGCGACCATGATCTTACCATGTTATTTTGAAACTTGTGTTGAAGATAACTGGTAATAATCACCAAAGGAACCTGGAAAATAGGTGACATGAGTAACCTTGCTTTGCAAAGAGGATGCTTAGACCATAGAATGAGATCATAAAATAAATGAGACGAGTAGAAGCATGCATAACATCAGATTTTCAGGTGGTAAGGCAGACATATTAGCCTAATATCGAACTTTATGTTAATAAATAAAACTAAATATGAGAAATCATGCATACATGAAATGAACAATAATAATCCACATACTGATGGTACCATAATACTAAGAATTCATCACAAATCAGAGAGAATGACGTGGAACTTATAAACTTACTCAGCTTTAGAAATCATGTACTTTAAAAATTCTTTGAGAATACTGGTAAATAAGGGAACATTGGAATTTGGATAATAATGTTTCTGGACAATTTTCTTAAATACCACGACGTTCTGCCTAATCTGCCCATCCTTTCAGCAGGCCAAAAAATGGAGATATAATTGTAATATCAAAAATACTAGCGACATGGGTTAATATAATTCAAGCCAGTAGTAAAGAACGTCCTCTGATTGATGGGCTGAAACTCAGATAAAGACCTAGAGGAGTGTTAATATTTTTAAAATATTAGTGATACTGGCTAATACAATTCACCCTAGTAGTAAAGAACTTCCTCTGACTGATGGGCTGAAACACAGATAAAGGCCTAATGGAGTGTCTCTTCCAACAGTAACACAAAAAATAAATGGTAATTGGTAAGTTTTTCTTTTTCGAGATCACAGGCTCCAAGTTCCAACACAAAATAATTAAATAGTAAAACTACTTTGCTTTCTCATCAAGCATATTAATATAAAGAGCAAGGAACACCAGGGTCTAACTGTTTGCATTAGGGCTTTGCACAAAGCACTCAGTTTGCTGGCATATAAAATACATGTGTCTACAATGTATACACACATGCATGCATATATGTGTACTCTCCCTCTCTAATATAGCTATTGTTTCACTAGTACGTAAACGAATCATTTTTTCTCTTCATTAATATTTAACCCTATTGCTGTCAAGTTTTGGGCAGCTAATAATCAGTAGTACCTAATTGCCGCTTAAACTAGCCAGTATGTATCCCCCATGCATAGTCTAGGACCCATTCTCATCTATTATATATATATATATATATATATATATGCATGAGCCGTTCAATCCTTTTTAGACATAACATTTTTTCATGTTTGCACTGCTCTCGCAAAATTCATTTGTTTGTGATTAATCCTTGGCTTTGAAATGATAAAGATTATGCTAAATGTGTTTGGATTTATTTGTTGTTTTTGCATGTAATTTGCTATGTCTAACAGACCCCTGTAGCAAAGATTAGCAGCACAGAATGCAGACAGTGAGAACACCAGGAAGTAACTCCATATTTTAAAGCCTTCAGAAGAAATAAAAGAACAATTACACCAAACCAAGCTCTCATTCCACATGGCTTCTTCAAAAAATTGATAAAATGAAAAAGAAATCTGCAGTACAGAAGTACATGGAGAATTTCAATTTTAGCAGATGTCTACCTGAAACATAATGCCAATAAAGGCCCACATTGTGAAGATACGGCAAGGGATGCCAACGCATAACTACACAAAAGAAAACAACATTTATCAAAAAGTCACAAAAATGGAATAAAATAGTTAACATTGAAGAAAAGAAAATCAAGAACAAGAGTTCTACTAGACTAGAATTTTCACCAAGCAGGACAAAATCTGAGGAACATGTTCGTGAAGGAAAACAATTCATAATGACAAATTATTAGATCATTTTCTAAAGATATCAGTAGGAAAAATAGGAGCAGCAGAGACCTCAGTAAATAATTTTTTATTTCTATATTTCATATCACTAGTAGGAAGCAGAATTCCTCCAATCTATTCTTAGATTTACAAGGGTCACAGTAACATCTACTACCTTTTTCTTCAACTACAATTTTAAGAAAATTTTGGTACTCCATGCCAGAATTCTACTGGATTGAGAGGGGTTGATTCAGTTGGATCTTGTCAGGCCTACCTTTGTATTGGATCGAAAAGCAAGACCTGTACCCAACACAATTAAAAGTGAGACCAGGGTCAAACTTGGGCATAAAATTTTTAGGTCTGGATGAGCTAAATGGTCCAGGTGCCAAATGCGTCGGGTCAAATGATTAGACCCAAAGAAGATCCAATTCAATCAGTTATAGGTTGGTCAAGAGTCAGTTTTAGGTAGGATATGCTAAGGTTGAAACTGAAGAGTGAAGACCCCTACAGGTTTTAAAGCATAGGTCACTTTCAGTTAAAGCAGAAAACTTAGAAACTATGTCACCAAAGTGCGAGATGCGGGTGCGGCAATTTTTCAAAAAAAATTAGATGCGGGTGCGGCGAGGGTGTATACACATGTGTGTGTATATCATTTGTTACACAGTTATTTAACTGTTTAATAGCCTTATTTATTTATATTTATATATAAATTTTGCATTAAAAATAATCTAGTTATGTGCACATTTAAAATGGTCAGTTTTGACCCAGTTCAGCTGGCCAAACCGAATGTGCTGCGTCAAAGAAGCACCAGCACCAGTGTCGACACAAGTGCCACATGGGTGCGTAGGCATTTAGAAGCACCCAGGTGACATAGCTTAGAAACTATGTAGGTGACTGATCCAGATCAGTAATGGATAAAGACTCAAAAACATACATGACAGTTGATATATTTTATTGTTTTTTGGTTGGTTAAGGGTTAAAATTGTAGTCACCTATTGGCCAAAGGATTAAACACATATGGGGTAGTCACAACCCGTCTTTATTGATCTAAAGTTTTGGGTGAAGAACAAATAGGCTAAAAGAGTCGGGTGCATGGAAAACATACTATGCAACAATTTTTGAATTAGTAGCTATAACTATTAGACAGTTAAAGGCATTTAAGCATGGGATTTGAACTATATAATAGGATTTATTCAAAAAAGGATTTGTAGATCAATTTTGAAGTGGGTTAGTTGTAAGGCAAGCTGGGCTGTTCATAACTAGGTTTATCTACATAATGGATTGAATATAAACAAGTTTGGGTGCGAGATATGCCAGGCATACACAGGCTTGAATGTATAACGAATTATGTCTGGATTAGTTCCTATGACAATAAGATACTTATTTTGATTCGTTCAAAATGGATCAGGTCAAAGTTGAAACCAGGTTTAGGTCTACGACTCCACAGTATATAACACAGATTCAACCTTTACCTAAACAAGTATCATTCTGAGACCCAGCCTTTTCTATAAGTCCTTTACAATCAGTCCATGTAGTCAACTCGGATCAGGTAAACCCAACTCCGTGACGCCTCTTAGTTTGGACTGTTGAAGAGTATAGCTCAAAATTACAAAATACCATAGAAAATAAGAGTTTATAAGTACGAGTCTAGGCCCTAGGGTAAGGTAGGGTGATAGCAGCAGTTCAGCATTTCAACAATCCTGCCATGACACATTGAACGCTAGAATGGCTGCACAAGAGCCTTTTCTATTTTAGAAAATATACAAGATTTACTATAACCTCTTTCTATCAGAATCCTTGCTCAAGGAGATAGAGCTACCTGTTAAGATTATATAATGCCTAGACCATCTAGTAATTAGATTGTGTACACTAGCTTGCTTATTCTACATGGAGATCAAGCAAATAGGAGTTTTCACTAATTGTTTCTTTGAAATTTGTGATTTCTGTAGGCTGTTTTGGTTGTGTTAGGCTTCTCAATACCTTTCCGATAATAGAAATGGCACATAGCACTTAAGAAGGCCATAAAGTTCAGCAGTCATTACATGCCAGAATACAGCACCATTGAGGTCAATCCATGACCTAATAAGTTCACGTGTAGTAACAATTTTGTGTTACAAATATTCTATCTATTTTTCCCTTTTTCCATCTTCCATGATAAGGACTAGCCTTCAATAGGTTAATTGAATAGAAACACTGGAAGAGCAAAGAGAACTGTAAGAAAACCAAAGTCAGCGGGAAACTTAGCATACCTCATGAAATAGTGCTGAAAGAAGGAAAGCAATCATAATTGCAACTCCCTGTAGCAACAGGAGAAATAACCACAGCTTCAAAAATAGCATTCTTGATAACGCACTAGTCAATGTAATGGGAAGTAAAACAGTTAATCACAACTATAAAAATCTATAGAAGGACAAACAGCCAGAACCATATTCAGTCTAGTTGTTCTGACATGCAAACTAAACAAGGTTGTACTGATTGTCATACACATGCAGTAAACAGAGATAACTTAGAGAGCCATTATGCTTGGAAGCCTAAGAATTATCTCATTCTACGCACATTCACCAAAAATCCCTTTAAATACTATCGACATTCAGTAATATAAATTTCAAATAGATGAGGGCTCAAAATCACAAGAGCCTGAATTTTTGTCACAGTTACTCTATTGCCAGAATTCCTCTAAATACTTCACAGCAGGTTCCGAAGTTTGTATCACAGCTACCCTATTGCCAGAATTTCCTACACAGGAGCTACATAAGCATGAACAATAGTTCCTTCAAACATGGAACAAAAACTTGGTTCCATAAACATATAAATTCCAAGAAACTGGACTTCAAGTGCTTCCTTTAGACTTGGTTGGTAACTTGATCCAAAATTGTCCATCAATTACAGGCATGCTTCCCGATCTTTCAGATGAATGGCAGCACATTAACAGGTAAATGGGGAGCATTCATTAAGAAAAAACATCCTTCAGATAAGTGTTAGAATTTAAATATTAGACATTATGTAAGTATACATATGTTTCATATATGATTTGTATATATGAATATCTATGTATGCATAGGTGTTATGTATTTTATTTTATTTGCTTCCTTTTCTTTTTTATGTATTTTTTATTTCTTTTCTTTTTCTATTTTTACCTTTTCCTTTTTGTAAAAGGGAACTAGCTGTTGGACCAGCTTCCAACGGCTAGATTTCTAGCCGTTGGAGCTGGCCCAACAGCCAACTCCTCCTTCTTCTCTCCCTTTCATTGTACTATATATATGGGACTGTTGTCCCTTGTTTGGTTAAGGCTTTTAGGCCTCTCTTGTGTATTCTTCTCTTGAGATTAATAGATTTGGTATCTTCTCCTCAAGTTTGAGGCTTGGTTGTGTATTACCTATTGAAGTTGTTGGGATCTTCAAGAGTGTATCTCTTGAAGCATTTGTATTCTCAAGATCAGGCCTGATTTACATGGTATCAGAGCTTGGAAGATCCAATTATTACTCTTTGTGTTGCTGTCTTTCAAGCTTGGAAGATCCAATTATTACTCTTTCCTTGGAGCTGTGAAGCACACCAAGTTTGTGATTTATTGAGAGAGGGAAGAATAGCACACTCTCGCATGTGTGCATAAAGAGAAGAAGAGAGAATTTTTGTCAGACTATTTGACATAAATCTCTCTCAGAATGTACTGAAGTACAGAGTTTGAAGTTTGAACTAAAAAAAACAAGCAAGGACACAAAAAACTCATAGTGAAAATGTACATAACTTGCTGCCACTATATTCCTCACTTACTAAAATGCAAGCATTTGAATTATAATGTTGAGCTCAAATATGTAAGTGCTTTTTTTAACACAATCATATAAGATTTTTCCAATTAAACTTAAGAAAAGAATTATCGCAATCCAACTCCAAAAGATTGTAGGGTTGTTCAAAATTAAACGACAGTCCAGCAAGGTAATAAATTTAATTGATCCAAGCTTGAACACAAGTCAAATATGGCGTTATACCTTTGGTAATCCATTCCGCAGACAAGGAAAGTAAATGTGGCGGATCATCCATTTATGAACTGGCTGAAAAATAGTCATTTTTCCAGTAAGTGGCCTTCGGAAAATCATCAAAATAAGCTCCATATTTTAGACTGTATAGCACGGTAACACTAAAAAATATGAACTCTACATGCATAGCCACATACAAAACATATCTCAATATCAGGTAACTGACTGTGACAGCTCAATTGCACATCTTCACATATTCAAGGAGAAGAAGGTGAAGATGAAAGAAACACAATGTGATGGAAAACATTAAAGTTGAAGATAAAAAAGATGCCAATCTTAGAAAAAAAAATGACAATTTTTTGCCAATACGTGAGGAAACAAATGGCAGCAATGATAGTTAAACCATCCTCAGTAGCTATTCACCAAAAGAACACTGGAGTAGAATTCAAAACGTTAAAAATGCAGGAACTATGAAGAAGAAAATTTCGAGTACAAGGACCATCTAGAAATAAGAAAAGGAATGACAACAAACTGTAAGACTTGAACACCTTCGAAAATTACTAGGATATCCCTGACCCAATGTTGGCCTCCACATTTTAGCCCAAAAGATCAGCATAAGACATTTTCCAGGCAGTCAAAAATCATAGCCGCTAACAATATGTTCATGCTCTTAAGATGCAAAACTTTAACCTATACACACAAAGTGGCAACTGAATGCATGAGAGGTATCAGTATAAAGATCCATCCTTGAAGCTTTTTCCTTACACGTTCTTCCACAAAGATTAACATGAACATATAGAAAGATCTCAACTTCAAGACTATGTCACAGTGGCACGTGGGATACACCGGTACTGGTATGGCGGTACGGCAGTGGTACGTTTGGATCAGTTCCAGGTCGGAACTGATCCAAACCATTTTTTTTTATTTTCTCCTTACATTTTAACCATATTTTTGTTAGTTTATTTATGTTTTATGACATTATATGTAGAAACTATTAAAATTTGTCTTAATAATGTGTTATTTAATAACACACACACTCTTTTGTTTGTCATACCCCCGTACCAATATTTGCTAAAATTATCATACCCGTAACCGTACCCGCTTCCTGATACTTGTACCCAAACCCATATCTGTACCTATGTGACATAGCTTCAAGAAAGTAACAGGAAAGATTATGACAAATAAAAGGGCAAAAGAACAAAAGAAAGGAATCATCAAATATGCTTATTCCATTGAAAGAATGCAATTTAAGGTACACATTAAAGTATTTCTTAGAACACTGATAGTAATGTACATCACTTGCAAGCTTGACATTGAAAATGGAGGAAGCGTACCATATTCCACATTCTCCAATACTGACCACAGCAGCAGATCAAAGAACACCAAAAAAGAACTTATGTAAGAAAAAGCTTCAACTAAACCAGCTACATAAGCATCAAAGTATCATAACTAAGATTAAGCACAAAAACAATCAAGCACCTACCTCTTCCACAGTCTTAGCATTCCACCAATCTTTGTAGAATTCACGATCACCAAAACGCAGAAGCTCCGCAAGTATATTTAACCTTCAAATAGTTCCAAATAACAGTATTGACATGCCAACGCTTAGAACGACACTAACGGTCAAAGAGTCACATAATGTGTGTTCATGACAACATATAGCAGAACAGAAAGGGAAAACTGAGAACAAGAGAAAATGAACATAAAGTTTGAAAAAGCATGCAGTAAGTAGGTATATGTAATTTCATGGAATGATGGAAGCAATACATATCCCAACAGAAGAACATGGAAGCATGATCTATGCAGATCTTCACATCTAGGCAACTACTTTAAATAATTTGAAGCTAACACAGCATAGACAAAGCCAAATCAGGGTTATCGAAAGAGCCATGGGGCAATGCTTCCCAGGAAAAATGCTTTGGGAGTGAGAAATGCAATGCTTCTAAACGGTCATTTCAACAAGCAAGGTCAGTTCCCATGAAATAGGAAGTGTGATTCCTTATAAAGGGAGCCTCTTTTCCTATTACACATTGGTTATATGTATAGTATTAAGTAGTATTCAGTATTCACAGCTATGTTGCTTAGACATGCCTTGGACACGCTGTTTCCAAAATGCAAAGTGTCTAAAAAATGGACACACAAAGCCTTTTTCAACACGTTTCTAAAAATAGACACTTATCATCTGAGAAGTGTCTGACACTTCTTAATACACCGACACGTTGCCCAACACCTCAGCATTTTGTAAAACCCTAACTCCATTCAATGGCTGGCCTTCGACACTCCATCCAAGGGTTCCAGCATCAGCCACCAGCCGGTTTCCAGCAGCACATAGCCAGAAGCAAAATTTGCTGGAAATTCACCAGTCGGAGAATCAGGCATGCTGTAAAACTGAAATGAACAAATTGTCATTTGTCAAATGCTTATTTAATTGACGAGTTGCTTTTGCCTCTTTTCTTATTCTTCTGGTCTTCTCTAACATCCATCCCCTCTCCTTCTTCCAGTCTTCCATCATCGACTCCTTTTTTTTGGGCCTCTTTCTTTCCCTCTATGCAGTGCCCTTCTCTCTCTCCCCTTTCTCTACCTTTGTCTCTCGCGGAACCTCACGGTTTTTATTGTCTTGTTGAAAACTGAAAAG
Organism: Nymphaea colorata; assembly: GCF_008831285.2. Classification (NCBI taxonomy): domain Eukaryota; kingdom Viridiplantae; phylum Streptophyta; class Magnoliopsida; order Nymphaeales; family Nymphaeaceae; genus Nymphaea; species Nymphaea colorata. The sequence goes on from NC_045138.2 coordinate 27,254,478, forward strand.
CCTCTCATCAAGCTTAGAGATGCGGCTTTTTTAACATTTGTTGTATTATTTTTTATTATTCTATTGTTCCACTGTATTAAAAATTTAAAAGTAAGACAAACAAACAACGAACACTGTTGCAACAGTGCTCTTTGTCTAGGCCCTGTTCCTTTCTTTTGTGTAATTTAGCAGGTCATCAAGAATCATATATGCACCTTATATGTTTCAAATTAGCATGATTCATTTTTGCTTGCAGAATTTACTATTTTCTTCTTTGTAAATTTTATATATATATATATATATATAGGAGCGGTGCTAAGATTTTTTTTAGGGGCGGGCCAAACGGTCCAACGAACTTATCCGGGTAAGGCCAAACAAAATCAGAATGCAAAAATACATTAGACAACTAAAAATTTTCAAATTTTTTAATGTAATTTTTTTTTTTCAGTTGGCTGAGGTGGGGCCACGGCCTAGGCAGCCCCCACCCCCCCCCCCTCCCTCCGCCCCTGTATATATATAGTCCAAGTGTCTAATTGTTTGGGGTTCACCGTGTCCATGCAACATAGATTCACAGGCACGCAACGCAACTGTGTCCAAGTCAAATTTTAGTTCCCTTATACAAGTAACTTCAAGGAATTTTCTTTTGATCCCCTTTTCATTTTTGAGTTGCTTCCTTCTCCATTTCATGATTCATTTTTTGTTGCTTCATAATCTGCTCTGGCCTTCATTCTTGGCTTGCTTCTATCTTGTACGCGGCTTCCCACTTCCTAATTTTCTTTAAGCTACCTTCGTTCGTACTTCCAATTCCCATACCGATTTTTTGCTTCCACTTCCATAGTGATAACTTTGGCTCAGACTACAATCATGTCCAACTTTATTGTCTTCACATGCCCCTTTTAACAATTTGGCTTGTCCAAGTCATTAATTGTTACACATAAAATATAAATCAATTATTTCTCAAGTTTCTTGGTAAGCAAAATAGAGGAAAATGTCCATAAGCTCACACCTTCATTTTGGGGTAAGAAATAGGCTACTGAATCTCAGACTCCATCATAGTAATGGCGCTCAGACTCCAACCTCAAATTTGATGCTTGAGCATTGTTTTTTTATTATCAGCAAATAAAAGTTTCCAAGTCGTCTTCTATATAGATACATAATACATATACTCTTCTTTCATTAGACAATACCTCAGGCCAAACTTATGCACCTAAAAAGCTCATTGAACTAACTTAACTGCCAAAGTGAACTGGGAAGAAATTGAATAATTGAGCTCAAGCTCACCACAAACAATGAAATGGTTTTTCTGTATAAATTCTACTCATAAACTACAAGGGTTACTTATTTGCCTAGAACAGCTTTATTATCATCCTTAAAGAATAACAATTGGTATGATTAAAATACTTGAACAAGATAGCATTGATGGACATTTCATGCCCTTGTTTTTTTTCTTCTTCCCCGAGAACACCGAGAGTGATGACGAAGTAGAAGACCTCATTATGCTAAGAAGCACTTTACCAGAATAAAATGTACCAGAACATCAGAGAAAATGAGTAATGGTTCACAAGGACCAGAGGTGTAGGCTGTTCCAATAAAGAGGTTTTTCCCTGAAACGCTTTTTTATATTCCTTCATTATAGCTGCACTGTGCATTTGCCTATAAGTTATGAACAAGTAATAAACACAAAAGAAGACGTGCCCCTCACTTCCTGAGACCATGATGACATTGAGCCTGTCCAGATAGCCCACAAAAAATGAAGAAGGAGAACAGGTAAATGATCGATATCGAATAATCTAAATTTCTAATACATTAGAATTCCCCATAAAGAATCAACATAAACACTCATAAATTACCCAAAAAGAAGGAAGCATCAGTATTAATTTGGCACAATAACCAAACATGTTCTTGACAGTGTTTGGTGGCTCTGTCGTAGATATCAACAAGACAAGGTACGCTAATATTTCAAACTAGTTACTGACTAACTACAACCATTTTCAAGTTGAGCAACAGTAAAGGAAAGAAATCAACAATCAGTTAGGAGGCTTATACATACCATAGGTGGAAAAAACAATAAAACATGCATAGCCAAACATACAAAGTTGGCACGGACAGCTTCAAGACCCTTTCCAGTGCATTCAAAAAATTCCCTTTCAAAGGATGCTGAGAGTTCTTAACAATGGGATTCATGTACTGCAAAAGTGGACAAGCAAAATTAATTTATTGGAAAATGGTTTGCAAAATTTAGCAATAATAATAGGAAATCAATGGAGAGGCTAAAAAAAAAAGAGCAACAGCTTACCTGTTCGATGATAAAGCCCATCACACCAGTAAAAATAACCAATTTAATAAGTTGACGAAGTACCCATCCCTTCCGAATGAATGCAGTACGAGGATAGCTAAGCTATAGAAAGATGAGTCCTTCTTAGTGAGCTTATGAAATACAAGCTAATTTCTGATAAAAGTTCCGAAACCTAGAGAACAGCATTAGTGATGGAAAGAAAGCAGTGGAGATATCCTAAAAAATCTTCCCTAGGTATGGATGAATAAATTGTTCTAAATATAGGAGCAGCTTCTAGATAGAACAAACCTATGTCCTGTCTTTGACAGATTAATTGACCCAAACGTGATCAATGGGTCACCACTATATGGGAATTACACTTTTGAACATGACAAATCAAGTTATTTGAAGGACAAAATTTTCTTCAAAAGATGTTCACAGACAAATAGACAAATGATCTTAAACTAACACCCTAAGGGAAACCTTTAAGGCCCTGCGATCGATTACAAACAATTAATCTTCAAAGTCCAAGCCCTTCAGAACAAAATAAGATAACTACGTAAGAACAACGTACCTGATAACATAATGTTGGTGCTACCATGAAATATATCAAACTTCCTAGGTTGACATGATATGGAGATTCCAGCTTTGACAGGAAAGAAGATCCTTCGCCCTGTAAACAAAAAAGGAAAGCAGAAAACAACTGTCAGATAAAAAACCTATAGTCTCACAGCTTTAATAAAACATAGCAAAGTAGTTGTACAGTAGATTACAAGTTACAACTTCCTATTGTTTACCATTTTTTTGTAGCAAAGAAAGAGTTTCAACAAGGCCACTTTTGAGTTCTCATTTAGCAATTCATAAAAAGGGTGTTCTGACATAAAACACCATAAGAAAGTGGAAAAGGTATAAGATAAGGACCAGAAGAAGGATTGGTGAAACTGCAGCCCAGAAATAAAATATGCTTAACTGAATGGAACAAAATGAAGTTTTGCCATGCTATTCAAATTTCCATCAACTAATCAACGTATTCCTGAAGTTAAGAGTGTCTATTTTAAAAAATAAAAAATAAAAAAACTTGCAACTGATTAGCCTAATTCCTCAACAGAAGGTTTGGTACGACAAATAAAGAACAGGGATCATTCCTAGAAGATAGCCCCTGAAGAACTATGGACCGAATATCTCAAGCCATGTGCCTAACCAAAATTTTGTTCCAGAAACAAGGGAGCTTGTTTCTAATTTTTCTACTAAATAGCCTAGAAAAATCCTCCCACGTCAAGTCCAATTTTTGTCAAATGAGTTATTTGACATTGCAAAGACGCTTTGTCACGACTCTATACTAAAGTTGGACAATTACATTAATGATGTATTACCTTCATTCTTTCCTCCAACATTATTTCCCTTAACAATATGTGGAGACCTGAGGATTTTTACATGATTCTCAGGTCGACAGAAAGACAAAGTGATTATCCTTATTACAGAATCCTATTTTTCTATGGAATGTTTGCCAATCCCCTGAATAGTGGGGGGAATATTCCCTCCATGTAAAAGAGATGTTCTAACGTGCACCCATAACAGTCTGAAATTCTGAATTTTGTGTTATCAGCTACCTATATCCTTAGACTGTGCCACCCTCAGATATGTCTGCTATGTTTGCTTCCCAGTGTTTTAATATGTTCTTCAAAAATCTAATTGCATATATTAATCCAAAAGATATGATAATATGAGAATGGAAAAAACAACTTGAAATTCCGATGTCTAAATTGGATTTTATGACCTGAGAAATCTAAAACATTAGTTTTAAAAGCTTTTAGAATCTACTTTATATACATACGATATGCATTTTTTCTGTATGAGTCCGATAGATTTTTAACATTTTGCATTCATCCCTATGGTTGGACAATGGAAAAAAATAGGACTGGTGGTGCTTGAGGGCTAGGAAGATATATATATATATATATATATATATATATATATATATATATATATATATATATATATATATATGTTGCTTATTGCTATTTTTCCCATAAAAACGTGCACAAGATTCTGTGGAAGTGTGGATGGTATACACAAATTAACAGTCCTTCCAAAAGGGGAAACAAAGAAGGCAGCAACCATCATCAGTTGCCTCCCAGCACCTTAGAGATCAGAATGCACAGACACTCTCATTCACTGAAGGGATAAAATGTTACATCGATGCAAGTGAGTACGCAGCACAAAGTATATGCACATCATTGGGCATGGGATACAACCATTACCATCGTGGGTTAACGATATAGCCTTCAAAGTACATGAATATATAAAGGTGTATCTGATGCAACTAAAAGGAAATGTGTCAGTAGCAGGAAAGGAAACATATTGAGGTTAAGACAAGAGGCATAAACCAGTGCTTATGTACAGTTATTTGACATACACTTTTCCTGTCCTATTTCATTCAGCACAAACACATAAGAGAAAAAAATGCTTGAAATTTCAGTCAAGCTCATTCCATTTCCATAATAATATTAAAAAGCAGGAAATCATGTCACCTTCTCCTTCAACCTGGTTAGAGTCCTTATGTCATAGTTTGTGTGTGCATAGGACACTAGCTTCAACCAAATAATACTAGCACACATCATCAACGCAATGCCAGAGAGAACAGCAGAATCAAACCTGAATAGAATAGAACAACTCAGAGATCAAATTCGTCCAAAAAGAACCATAAATGGTACAACGAAGAACAACTGCCCACACTTTTATGTACATGGATGCCTGTGCAGATAGCATAGGCACACAGATTACACTTTAAAGCAATAAGATAGTAAAAATATGAACATTATATCTAGATAAAACTCTTGAAAGAAAATTCCAAATTACTATGAAATTAAAAACATCAATCAAAAACTATTTTGAAAAAAAAAGTAAAAGTAACTGTAATTGATGGAAAATTTTAAAATAAACAATGCAATAAATAAAGGAAATTACTAAATCTAACAGCATGATCAATTGTGCCCAACGCTGGTGTTACCGCATCCTAAAGCATCACAAGACATCTGACAATCCATATTATGCCCACAGTGGGATGGACCCAATAACTAACATGCTTGCACGACAACAAAAAACAACAAGAATGACCATCACCAAGTACAAACTTCAAGTAAGCTTGTATTCTAAAATGACATCAAACTAGGAGAATTGATCAGAGGATCAAACATGTCCAACCATAATTTTTCATGAAAGAGGTACAGAACGATCTACCGAAATTTGCTGCTAAAGCATAAAATGATAATAGAATGGAAAATAACTATTTATACTCTAAATAAATATGAAAAAGGATTCTTAAAAGTATGAGATTGCATCGAAACCAACATACTGGCAAGAAAAACAATGGTCAAGATGATCGTTTAATCTTTTAATTTTTAAATGTATATTTAAGCCTAATTTAACATAATCAAACCACAGTTACAGGACACAAGTACAACCAATTTCTGCAATTATTCTCAGAAACAGGAAAATAAGCAAAATAAATCTTTCCGAAAGGCAGATAGACCAACCTCAGTATCACAAAAACTGGATACATGATCACAGATGTTGTAATCACTATGTGAAGCAGAACAACAACCTGCAAAAAATAACATTGGAAGCTCAGAGATACTTTATGTGTTAGCTTCACAACTAGACAAGAAACTAAGAATAGAAAAACTTAGAAATCACATAATCAGACCATCATAAAGCTGAAGTGCACAAAAAATTCAGCCATAATACAATCAAAACCACTAAACTATAAATGCTGCTAATTAACTTTATTCTAATAAGTTGAAATTCATTTTCATTAGTGATTCTTTTCGTAAATAGTCAATGGAGATAACTCCATATAACTAGTCTTACACCTATGGCACTACCACTACCCATATCGAACCTAATACTTAAACTGCACAGAAGCCTCAACCCAAAGGATCAACACAAAATTATACAGTAATCTTTTCCCAAGTCTTGAGACAGAAACCATTACATGCAATGATCCAAAAGCTACATAAATTGTAGTCGAAGATACAGGATGCAATCAGCAGTAGGATTTTCCAATTTTGCAATCCTTCCAAAATACAATGTGGCTAGGTTCCATTCACCTGTACTTACTGGTTCAGAAATGAATTTATGTTGCACCAGCTTTTCAACCAGGAATGCACACAGAGAGAAAACTGGCAAGGTAAGACTGAACAAATACAAATATAGTTAGCCATATGGAAAAAGAAAAGATAAAATTAGCAAATACACTTAAACGAAAAGGAGGTTCAGAAATCATTACCAGCACATCAGAAGAGGCCAGTCGCTAAGATAAGTTGAACCAAACCAAAAACCTGAACTAATTAGCAACCCATACTGCAAATAGAAGCCAAGATGTTCATTCACCAAAATCTCAAGGGCAAACAAACATCTAAAGATCAAATCGGTAAAAGTAACATTGGAAGTTGTTTGTGCGAAGGTTGGGATCCAAATCGACCAAGCAAAAGGAAAAACAATCCACCAAAAAGACCGTCCGACTTACCTTCATTATGTTTTCGATAATAAGCCTACTGTTCACGGCAACGAGAACAACGATGCAAAGGTTAAAGAGCCCAGCATGACTCTGCCAAAATAAAATTCTATTTAGAAGCCTTAAACATGTACGCCTGACTTACAAGGAAGACAGAAAGAAGAGGGGTGAAACAGGAGAGATGCAGGACATTAATCCTCTGTTTCAACAACATGAAACATATTTTCCTTCTTTCGTGTGGTTAGAACTTCGAACACCCTGCATGGCACAAAACCATCACACTCACGCAATTGACTGATTCAGTAGATGAAATGTTACTTCTAGGACCCCAGAAACGTTTCTGTAAATGCACAATGTATCCAAGCCCACGAGAAAGAAACTCGCGATCGCACCGACATTCGAGTGCTCAAACATGCATGCCACACCAATCAAACCAGCATATAAGCATTTAACCCACCGAATATTTCAAATATCTCGATAAGTTGGAAACTATGTTCTTTTCACTCTGAAACATCCGAATTTTCTGATGATCCAAGCCGCACCCCACCCGCCCAACTCAGAAAAGAAAAATATCAAAACAAAACATCAAAAAAGAGACAAGTACCACGTCCTGAATCTCAAAACTTCACAAAAAGACAATCAAAACGACCTATGTTCATGACATACAAATTTCAAGAAACCTCCAAGACCGCAAGCAACAAAATATAAATCAGACTTTAGACAATCCAAAACCTCGCATCTCGCAATCATCAAGAATCAGTCCTGAACCCAAAACAAAACAAAAACAAACAAAAAAACAAAAAGAACCAAGAGGCAAAATTAAAAATAAAGGACCGAACTCCGAGCTGTCCAACCGGGAAGAAAACCTGAAAAGAATACCTGTTTGAAGATCGCGTCAGAGCTGAGCGGGCTCTCCCTGATCCTCCGGTGAGCCGGGGCCGCCGCCCGCAACGCAAACTTCTCCGCAATCCCGGACAGGTCCTGTCCATGCTCGCCGGCATGACTCTCTTCCGCCGTGCAGCTGCCCCGGTTCCCCCTTCCGTTCATGTTCCGCTCCTCCACCGCGCCCTCCGATTCGGAAGCGGACGCCCGCCTCCGTCGGAGCCTCATCGACGTCGAGTCGCCGCCACCATCATCTGCGTCACCTGTGAGAGTCTCGGGCTCTTCCGGTGCATCAGCAGCCATGGCTTCGACACAGAGAGTCGTGAGAGAGAGAGAGAGAGAGAGAGGTGTAGGCTCTCTGGTGGATTGATCGGCCGGCCTTCGCCCTCCGGCATTTTGAACGACGACGTCACTCGGATTCGAGAGGTGATTGGGTCCCACATCTGGCGCTTTACCGCCACGTAGGACGCCGTTTCTAATTCACTTCACAAAATAACAGCGTTATTCATTAAATATTAAGTCCCCGCCAATTTGCTGCCGCGTAGACAAGTCTACCTCTGATCCAGCATAGTTGAACCGATCCGGTATCCGGTTCAGTTCACAATGCCAACCAAACTCTTATTTTATTTTCTTAGGCATCGTTTGATGCACACAAAAATTACTATGCATCAAAGAAATTTTTCCCTGTTCGTATTATTTTCTCGTGTAACATCAAACACATGAAACTTTACCATGTGTTTTGCATTGATTTTGGGAAAAATTTCCACGCAAAAAAATCAAACCTCTCTAGGTCCGACTTTTTTTCACTATAATTTTACCCTTCTTTGCATCAAAAGTTGCCTGCTTTCCGCTTCTCTATCTGCTTTTTCTACCATGCTTTAATTTACATGTTAATAATCTTTATTTTGCTTTACAGCACAAAGAGTGACACCTCAATAATTTAAAAGGGTAAATGACCACCTATCAACCCCGATATTATTAGATTTACACCAATTAGTATCCTCAACACGACATAAATTTATGGTAGCATTTGTGGACAATTGGTTTTGCCGGACATCGTCGGCAAAATATAACCATATAAAATTATATTAATATATAAAGAAAGCTAGTACCCAAAGTAAAAGCACCAAGTCTGGTTTCCATCCCATCGGTTCTGTTTGCTTTGATCGGTTTCCAACAATGACAACCCAAGCTCCACAATCCGTATGACAAATATGTGCATATATATAAACTCGTAAATAACACCTTACCCTCTCTAATTTAACCAAGGCAACATATGAGGACACGCAATCTTTGAACCCTTTTTAGTATCGTATGATTATAAATAAAAATCAGATCTCGTTTTTTTTTTTAAGTAATCGTTTAGGAATTGTTGATTCCTTAGACGGCGAATGAACAAATCCGAGCATTATTTTGTTTCAAATTAGGAAACCGACAAGGTGACGCACCAAGCAGATACATAGCGTCGTTTAGCTTAATTTTTATAGGGGGTTGGTATAATGGGACAGACATTGACTTAGGGGTGTTTGTTTGGTAACAAAAACACTAACATAATGAAACACTAGAATACAATGCATAGATATTCATTTACAAAGTCTTTTTAGGAGCAGTAGCGGAGCTACCAAGTAACTGGTGTGGGCCATTGACCATGCTAACCCATGAGATCTTCCGCTGTAATAGCGATGGACCTGGGTCTAGGGCTGAACACGAGCCGAGTCGAGCCCGAGCTCGGTCAGCTCGAACTTGGCTCGACTAAGTAAGACACGAGTTCGACTCGGCTCGAGCTCAAATATAGCTCGACTATCCTGGCTCGACCTCGACTCGATAGTCACTTGTCGAGCTCGAGCTCAACTCGATTAAGCTCGATAAGCTCGTTTACAGTCATCCATACTTGTTGAGCTCGAGCTCGACCGTGAGCTCGACTAAGGCTCAAATACGTGAGCTCGATTAAGGCCCGAATACGTGAGCTCGATTAAGGCTCGAACCGGTTTTTTTAAAACTGATATTTTAGTGACGAGCCGAGTCGAGCTTTAACGAGTCCACTTGAGTGAACTCGAACTCGACTCGATTAGTTAAACGAGTCGGCTCGTGAACTCGAACTCGACTCGTTTAACTAATGAAGCAGCTTGAACTCGCTTACGAGTCCAGCTAAAACGAGTCGAGCTCGACTCGTTGTGCACCCCTGCCTGGGTCCAACAACATGCAATGCTCATTCTAGACCCAGGTCAGTGCACCGCAAGCACCCGCCCACTAAGCTAAGGACTGGTAAGTGTCTCGCCTCTTGGCTAAAATTTTTTGGCTTCGCCATAAAGATGAGTCTTATTAATTTTGGCTCATATCAAGTTTCGTTTCTAAAATCAAATTAAAAACAATATATGTTATAGAACGGATACGAAGAAAACGTTACTGGTGAGACTTGGTAAGTGCAGGCTCATTCAATTCATATATTTGAAGAACAAAGAAAAAAAGCTTCGCATTAAAAGTTTAAAATTAATGCTTTCAAGATAATACCACAAACCATTGCATCAGCACGAACAATGAACCGGCAAAGCAATGTGCACCGCTAATCAATGTAATTCACAAGTTGACGTGTGAGATATAAGCAAGCAAGAGGCCGAGATGAATTCGTCGAAAAATGTGAACGAATGTCACAATCCCACCAGTAGCCGTCAATCGTCATGGTTTATTAAAGCTTAACTTTAAAAGTTGTTATATGCATGGTGGCACCTAATATTTGAGCATCCCATCGATGATTTTTACCTTGTGAAATTTTTCAGTTTCACATGAATATAAAAGCAAACTAGTGGACTACTCCATCACGTTTAGAAGGAGAATGGGAATAAATTTTGGTTTGAAAAGCAAGCTCATTTCAAACCTGTATACATTTAAATATATGCGGCTAGGCAGAAATCCTTAGTTGTGAAGCAACTTTGTTGAGTATGAAAAGAACCATTTATGAGCCTATGTTTTTAGCACTCAACCGGAGGATAATCCATGATTAGCGCGAAAGTGATATGATGCAAAAGTTTTAAGTATCATCTCGATGACACATTCAGATCCCTGGTTGTGTTTTAAGATTTGAGGCTGCATAAAAAGGTGTGTTTTAGGACATCCTCGATTTAAATAAACTAAGAACTTCAGTAGCGTGGATTTTAAATCCATGCTACATGTTAAAAACCATGGATTTATGGTTGGATAGGTGGTGGTCTGATCTTAAATCCATGGATTTCATATCACCACGGACCTCAGATCTGCAGTGAGACAAACACAACCTCAAAGAAAATTAGTTTAAGAAAATTAGTTTTGTGAAACATAGTTTTGTAAAAAAATAGTTTTTTAAACGTCTTTGTGCAAGTTTTGGTAATAGAACCAAAACATTTTCTTTTTTTTTTTAAAAAAAAAAAAAAGAAAAAGAAAACTGGAGGGTGCTAGGTTGTCCGCTTTATTTTGAAAAACAAGTGAGTTTGGGCAAAACTCACTGTTCTTATCATCCTGAAATGCAATTTTGGAAGTAAAAACTATTTTTTACCTTCAAAATTTGGTTTTGAGGTATCATCCAAACGCCCCTACGCTGTTGATCTTTATTTTTTTTCCTATTTGAAAACCATACTCATGCCAAGAAGCTTTGTCGCGATCTCGCTTGGGAATCAAACAAAGTGGAGTGGATTCATTATTAGAATCATAACTTACCAATTGTTCAAATAACGGTGCCTTCTGTTGGGTCCAACTGAGAATAAAGTTGGGTCTGCACACGATTAAAATGATTGGGAAGCATTTATTTATTGTTTGGGACAAACGCCACTTTCTGGAGGTTTAACGTAAATCTCATGTCCAAGTCAAGTGAGAAGGCGATGGCCTATTTGGGGACCATACCATGGACAGAGCGGGGCCTTCTATTTTATTAGTATTTAATAGGGTTCAGCCCATGATATGCCAAATTGCATGCATATACAACCCGCACCAAGTTCAATGAGCAGTAGAAACACTGACACTCTTCTTTCATGAATTTGCCTTAAATATCAAGTCAAATTTATAAAACATTAATTCTAGTGTTCTATTAATCCGACATGATATTTGAAGCATAATTATAAAGCACTCGTAAAATATTTTTGGTGCTAAAATATCACTATGGAGTCCTTTGGCAGCAGGGACACAGTGTTCCATGAATCTACATAAGAAACTGACAGATTTATAGAACATTAGTTTTAGTATTTTATGAATCCGTTTAAATTTGAGGTAGATTTATGAAACACTTGTAAAGTGTATCTGTTATCAAACAAACTTGATGGCTTGTTTGGCAAATTAAGGATATGTACAACAAAAGTTTGAACAAATTCACAAAATATTTTTTAAGTATTTCATAAATCTGTCCGAAATAGTTATGTACTACGAGCACTCTGAGCCCTAAAACTCTGATTCATATGTGGCTCCGTCTTCACATGTTGTCCATCCCCATTCAAGTCATGTGTTCTGCCATTCAATGGTCAAGCTCTAGATCTGACTCCAATTATGGAGTAAAAGATACTTTAATGCATGAAAACGACCTGCCCAAATGGCAACCTTGTTAGTCTGCATTCATGCACGCCACATGAGAAGCCTCCTTCTTTCTAGATCTGGATATGGTAGGCCAGGGATGGATCTGGACGCACTTGGACCCCACCATGGGCTATTTGGATCTCCAATCTATCTTATTGCTAATTTTAGCCACGGAGCTGTTTGATAAGAATGGGTGTTTAATTGCTAAGTGTTATATCGCATAGAGTTTGATTCAATTGCCTTATGTGTGGAAAGGACACCATTTTCCTCTGAGATGTGACAAATTTGGTGACGGCAGATAGCGTCCTTAAAGCTGAAGGGGCTGGCCGTAGGCACGTGAACGGCTCACGCTCGTATCGAATTCAACTCTTATTGAATTTGAGTAATTGTGTTTCGATTCAATCTCCTCTGTAGATTCTATCTTAGAAATCTGAACCGGGCCCGATTAACACAAGATCCAACATTTATATGTAATTAAGTTTGATTTTTATTGGGTCCTGTTATAAGGTCAATTTCATAGTTAATTTTTTTTGTGGAGTCATAGCCAAATATCATACAAATATTAAAATTCGGTTATGAAACTGCATATCAAATCTCAGTCCAGTTAATAATTTTGTCTACAATTTTTTTTACTAAATCTGGCTAACAGTTCATAAATTGGGTGGTTGATGCAATATATCGGATCCATTTATATCTCTAGCTTAAATTGGGAGTATAAATGACAGTAAGAAATAATCTGGTCATTCAAAAGACTGGGTCGTTTCATGGCCATCCATCCAACAATTTTTCTGTTTGTTCTTCTTCAAATGTTACCGTGCACATTTTTTTAAAAAATCACCAAACTTTGCGATAACATAATTTAATAACTTTTATTCTTATATATATATATATACACATGTGTGTGTGTGCACTGTGTGTCTACGTGTGTATAGTGGATCTTTGGATTTCTCCATCCAAGTTTGTGCTTACAAATCATCAAGCTTATCATAACAATGCATCAAATCACTGTGAATGGATTAAAGGCAAGATGGACAGAGGATTTCAAAATGTTCATCATTTTTATCTTTGTTTTACTTGCAACCATCCATCAATATGTGTATGTGTGTGTGCGTGCGCGTGTGTATATGGCTAGAATCACCTAACTCACTTATAAGGGTCGTTCAATCCATCGCGATGGACAGTTAAGAAAAAACAATAAAAAAAAAGTGTAAATTAATAGTAAATAATGAAACTATTCATCGTATTTTCTTATTGTTCTTCTCTCAACAATCCATCACAATGAACTAGACGGCTCTCATGAGTAAGCAGGAGCTTCCTATATAATTAGAATCACCACTTAATTTTCTTATATGTACATAAAATATGAGTTCAACTAACCTTATCTTAAAACTAGTTATTTTTTGTCATCTTTCTTCTATTTTCCACGTGATTTGTTGTTAATATAGGCCCACTTAATTTAAGACAAAATAACATGATAGCTAAGATTCGAGGCTGCATAAAAATATGTGTTGGGGAGAGATCCTTACATTAATCAAACTGAAGATTTGTTATTCCGAGTATTGCATATTATTATTGCATATTATTTCGGCAGTCTCCTTCGACAGCAGATCCTGGTGAATTTTGTCACTGTCTTCATTATTTAATTAGTTTATTTATTCTCTCATACACGAAAGAAGACGCCGACCTGGTTTTATTTTCTGCCGCCTTCCGGCGAGCTGCCAGAAGGAGATCACATAAGATTGGTTGGACAAGTTCAACGGTAAAAGATGCGAACATTCCTTACATTGGAAGCGATTCTCTTTTATTAGGCTGAGCATTACTTGTCAGGAAGGTTTTTCTCGGTAGGTTTTAGTTATCGTTGATTGTGCTGCAAGTGAGAAGTCAATGTCATCTGAAATATAGCATACTTTTCAAAATAATGGCAGCCATTAATTTGTTGGTTAGAAAAAGCACTACAATGCATAGTGAAATTTTTTATGAGGGAGTCGAATTAAAGTTTCTACATTTTGAAAGAAAGATAATTTTTCAAATTTTTTATATAAAACAAGTGAAATTTTTTAAAATTTATATGTAATTTAAAAAAAATTAAGGTGGGGCCAAAGCCCAAGCGGACCCTACCTTGCCTCCGCCCCTAGCATTAGGAGTACCCTTAAGCTTCATTCTGCCCTACCGGTGACATAGAGGTGTAGCATCACACGAATCAAACTAGTAAGGTTACATTTGTCTAGCCACTAGCCCAACCAGATATGTTATGCCCCTGTCACATGATGCAACAGATATTCAATCTGTTGTTGATATGAGGTTATGAAATTCCTCTCATAATAATCAACATAGAGAAAGAGATAAACTAGAGTTTTTAACAGCAACTAGCAAAAAGAGCATTGTGTTGTGGAAAGATAGTATTTCAAAACACATCTTTTAAGAGCACCATATTCTTTTCGGAAATATGGTGTGTGCAAGTACCAATGTTGTTTCTAGATCAAACAATCATATGCGTTGCATAATTACATAATACCATGTTTGATATTATAAACGTATAATATTCTTGAAATAAGAAGATAAAACACAATGTTCTTATCAAATGCATTGTAGGATCACAGGTCCTCTAGGTTGAGTTTGATTACCATGAATTTCAAATCTATCACTGCAGATCTTAGATTCACTTGGCCCTCAATCCAAACTTGAATTGATGTTTTTTTGCACTATATCGCGGATTTGAGATCTATGTTGAGGGTGGATGTTGAAATTGTGGATTTCAGATCCCCTCGGGTTTGAGATCTATAAAAAAAATCAAACGCAACTTTAAGTTGTTAGAATAAAGTGTAAACAGGTTCAAGTTGGTATCGAGCTTTGCTCATTTAAACCCATTCATGCCTTTTTATTTCAATATCAACTATCAGTGCACCCAAAAAAATTAATGGGCTAGAAGTAGAAAACAATTTTAAATGTTGCCCAACACATATATTCTAAAATATAAAAATATATACTTAGAGAGAGAAGCCATTCATCAAAAGGCAACAACTTGATGAATGATCATTGGAAAGCGTTGCGTGCAATTTACGACGCTTCCCACTTGATCTTAACAATGACCTATTATGGCATTCAAGTTCGTGATCTTTATTTGTTTTTAAACATAAAAGTCTGATGATTTCTTCGTCTTACAGGTTTGGCATCTTCCAAAAGTATCAATAACGGATGCGGAGATGAATTAATGGGTGAGACCAGCAGCTCCCCATTATGATATCCTTGATTTGGTTTCAAGTCCAAAATGGGAAATGAATCAACAGAGATTGGACAAGGTTTTTTATATGAGATATTTAGATTCCTCTAAGATAACGACAGAGAATAAAGTAGCTCAGTGATAGCTCCGTGATAGGCCAATAGAGGTGCAAATGGGTTGTACCGTGGAAAACTAAACACGTTATTAGATCATCTCTAAAGGGTTGATGTATGGTTTGGAGTGGCAGTTGGTAGGCGGTCAGTATTCGAATGTCATACGTGTGTCAACCTGCAAAAAAGAGGTCATCGATGCACAAATTAAAGCATAATGAAAACGGCACCTCCATCCACTAAAAGCAAGGGCGTAGGGAGGGGAGGGGGGGAGGCTAGGCCATGGCCCCACCCTGGCCAATAAAAAAAATTACATTGAAAAAAATAATTTTTTTTAATTGTGCCATGTATTTTTTTTATTTAAATTTAATTTGGCCCTACTCAGATCTAGAGGTTGGACTGTCGGCTCGCTCCTAACTAAAAGCATATCATTTATCTTAAAAGAATAAGGAGTTGAGTGCGAGCTTGGTCTATTTTTCGAAGGTAAAACAAAAATTAAGTCACTATCAGAACCGGAACAGTATAGAAAAATCCTTTTTTTGGCTCTCTCTTCACAAAAACAAAAATCACTCAACCAGATCTGGCCCATTTGCAACCCCCTACATTCAGAGGGCAAAGAAATTGTGTTCAAATTTTTCTTGCATTCTTTTGGAAAGAAAAAAAGAAACATTACTGATATCCCATAAATCAGCCCATCTCACCCAAAATACTAATAAAGTTACTAATTTTTTTAATTTTCATTTAATTTATGATTGTGTTTGATACGTCCGGCACAGGCTGATGTCTGTTGGTAAGTAGGTTTCAATTACGAGATGCAAACACTGCACGGTGACAATAGTTTGCTCTACGTTCTTAGGCGAGAGCCTCTAAATAAGAAAATGGCTTGGAGAATGTGTGCGCATTGTCTCGAAGATGATGATATAAAAGTCCATTTAGTGGGCAAGAGGGAAGTATTTAAACTGTTCTTATCAACATGCGTCATAAGAAAAAGAACTAACACATTAGTTAGCATGGTGCTTTCAAGCCATAATTGAGGTAAATTGTTTCTCTCCATTAAGTCAAAAGAATTCAGAAAATTTGAAGTCTACGTCATAGTTAGCAAACCCATGACTTGGACTCGGATTGGCAGATGGCTGGGTCATTAGGTCAGCGAGTTGGAGTTGACTTGTCGACTCAGTCAAGTTTTGAAATAACCATGATGTAAATCACTACAGCTGAATCGAGCTAGTCAAAGCCAAGTCAAGCCTAGTCAAGGGTGAGTCGAGTCAAGTCGGGCTGAGTTCAGGGCAAGTTAGAGGCGCGTAGGGCCAACCTTGACTCATGGCCGAATTTTTAGCTATCTGAGCTGACTTACGCACTTCCTGAGTCACCCCCGAGAGTTTTTGCCAACTAGAGCCTACAAAGTGACATCATTTAAAGTTACATTAAATAGTTAACATAATATATATCCATGTGGTGCAAAAATGTGGTACTAAAATGCAGGTTAAACTATAGGAGGGCATCACCCAAAAGCACTGCAGAGTTGGCACCATGGAAGAATGTGGGGAAACATGGAGGCTTCCGCTCTTAGCCGGGTGGTAGGATGAAATACTCTCCATACTCACTCGAATCTCCATACTCACTCGAAACTAGAGTAATATGTCGAAGTGCAAACAAATAAGTGTGCGTTGAAAAATTAAGTAAAAATGCTTGTTATCCTTCATAAGTTCGAACCTTTTGTGACTAATCATGCGCTCCCTCGCGGCCTCACCACCTACTTAATACTAACCACATGAGTGCAAATCTAAGGACGTCAATGGATTGACTTCGGATCCAATATCTGACTGAAATGCTAAAAAAACTTGGATACAAAAAATTATCATCCTACCAAGAAATTAGATCAAAATCGGATTTAGAGAATGACATTTGATCGGATTCATATTTAGATGCAGTTTTAGTTCTAAGTAAAGATCTGATCAAAGCCAAATTCAGTTTTAAATAAGTATCATATATCCAACTTATATTCATAATTTGAAGTCGGTTTTTAACATATCATACTGTGGTTTGGATTCCGTTGCATATTTAAAAGCCATGCAGATGTGAAAATGAAAGCCAAAAATTCAAATCCTATTCCAATTGTGAGAATCAGACGGATTTGATATGACTTTTGTTCATTTGTCGCTGAATCGGAAGACATTAAGCATCCAATATATGGTAAAAGACATCTTATTCTAATTTAAGCCGTGAGACATCCACAAAGTGACCACTATATCTAACAAGGAAAAACCTACGGAAAACTATGAACTTTCATTGAACAAATAAAATTGGGTAAGAAAAAAAATTCACACCCTTGATTTTTAGGTTCTTGTAAGAATAAAGCAAGTTGAACTAAACGCGACTAACCTTAGGTAAATTATGCACGTTGCACACCAAACCATGATTCCATGCTCAATTTCTATCGCACTTCCAAGACATGATAGAAAAAATGGAAGACTACCATGTTTTGTGGCATGTTGGTGACCAGTGTGGCCATGTTTGAATGGAGGGAGTCCGCAAGAGAGGAGGTTCTTCACTATGATTGAATGGGAAGAGTATGAACGAGAGATCACATTTATTCCAGACAACTTCCTCCATCACTCGAACACGCCCCAAGGGCAGATGGAGTAACGGGAGGCACAATTTTCTCATATCCACTATTCTGCAACTAAGGGGCTGTGATTAAACTTTCTCTCTCACACGAGAAGCGGAATGTTGTGGGTCTCAGTGCAGAGAAAGTGGGTTCCCTTCCACCTGACGAAACAAATGGTGCATAAGTGGTTCACCAATCGGGGCATAAATTTTCAGAGAACCTCACGATTCAAGGTCATTTTATATCATCTAAACAGGCAAAAAGGAACACGAGAGAAAGAACCCCAATGGAGTTTGGTGCAGCAGAATGGAGACTCGGCTGTTTGATGCAGAGTCGTGATTCAAGCTCCATGAGCGCCAAAAGCTCCATTCACACGAACTCTCTACATGAGACGATGTACAGAACTAGGAGGTAGAGGTACGACCCACGAGGATTTACCACCCTAGGCAAGTGACTAAGACTATACCTCCATCCTGAGTATACCTCGATCCAGGTGCGGTTTCCTCGTGTAATAAATCAAGTAGAAGAGGCAGGGTCGAAGCAACCAGCCAGTTAAGAAGGCTAGAGATAGATCACAGTGTAGTCAGGAATGAAGCAAAGATAGGGAAAGTTGCCTGTACAGACTCAAATATATTCCGTAAAGATAAGCAAGGAACTGGAAACAGCTTCAAGCTTCCTAGCTTAACTGCAAAATATCAGGTAAAGAAATGAAGTTTTCCCTTACCTACTCCCTAAGCAATGCCACGTCATTGGCAAAAATTCTGTTCTTCAATTATGTGAAAAAGAAGGCCAGAGTCTTTTCTAAATCTTAACAAAGCCGCTATTTTTTTCATATAAACATGCACCTCATTGGTTCTCCATGTTTTCCCTACCGGTTCCAAAGCCCTGCTTCCTTCTAGGATGTCACAGAACAAAATGCTCACCCATCCAATGGAAATCATAAGCAGGAATATTCTGTTGCAGGGAATGAAGTTGTAGTTGAAAGAGGGACCCTCCAACCTTCCCTCTATTAAACATCCCTTCTGCATTCTACTTTACAAAACCGATGTTCCTGAAGCAGTTCCTCAACAAGACTCTGACACAAATGAGCTGGTCGTAAGATCAGGTGGCTTAGCTGAGAAATCTGTTTCCGGCTAGCATAATGAGCTAGAATCATGAGCAGTTCAAGAAGCACAAGCTGAGCCGAAAACAGAGGTGCTTGGCTTGGCATGTGGAGCTAGCATATTACTTTTTAGATTATACACACATAAGGAGTATGATGTTGTGTGCTGGATGGCTAAAAATTAAAAATAGGTCACTAAAAACAGCCATCACATGAGCATTAGCAGCAGATTATGATAAGCAATGGTTCAAGTAGCAATGATTCATGGTGCTTTTATTAATTTTTGGCCATCTGACAACATTGACACAGCACCATGGAATTCTCCACATACATATAAACACACACAAACACATTATCTTACATGTACATAAACTATGTGTACTGTATTCTCTATTACATGCACATATTTCACACTATACTTGTTGGCACTCTATGCTATGCTACTTTAAGAACAAATGTTCTTGAGAAAATCGTCGGGCGCCATGACTAGCTCATGAGATGAGATCAACTGGAGAAGGCAGCTCAAACAGCCTTCTCAATTTATTAGCACTTCTAGCAGTCTTTTGTCATACCTGCAGTTCTACCCAATTTGCTAAGAGTGTTTCACTTGGAACCTTATCAAGATTCTCTGCCAAAAAGCTGATGTTATCAAGTAGAGAAGGATCCGTTTACAGGCTTTGCTTAACCAATGACTACAGTTGATACCAAGACCATAATGATTTTTTCTCTTATTTCACTATCTGTTGCTATTATAACCATTCTGTTATTTCATGTTTGACATGCTTTGACAACACTTCAGAATGATGTCTGTATGCAAGGCTTACAGCCTAAAAAGAGCACAGTTTAGGATTGATCCTCAAGAATCTTTTATTGCTCAGTTTATATTGGGTTGCAACATAGACATGCTTCCACTGATGAAATTGCAAAATTTACATTGCAGACCAATTGCGGAGAAACCTATTATCCTTTTATTTTATTTTATTTTACTTTTTCAAATAGATCAGCCAGCTGCCAAGAATTCTGATCGAATATTGCTGCCACTGGTTTTATCTTCCATGAAAATTATGATTTGCAACATTTTCTCTTGACCCAGATTTCAGTCTTCATGAAGGCAAGGGTGAAATGTCAATGAGCCTTTTGTTTTCCACACTCGAGTAAATAGGACTTTTCTGGATACTGCACTCTTTCACAAGAGCCATAAGGATTAAAATTGTGCAAATTTTCAGATTTTTAGCAGACTAAGTCAATTAAGTGGGGAAAAGTATCGAATAATTCATCAAAAATCAATGGCTCGTGACGTAGAAGATATCCTGTTAGAATAACCAAATTCACGTGTAGGACATTCTTAAATTTTTGTCCTCCCTATTCAGCCTGAGGAGCTACAACAGTAAGGAAATAAAGATTTTTCCTTCTAAATATCATTTGGAGCTACTCCTAGAGCCACCAGAATGTCACTATATGAGTTTATTCTTGTGCAAAGGTGCTAAAGATCTTCTCATCTAGAGTTAAGGCCACTTATTATGGAAAAAGCTTTCACTACATTAGCACACGATCTTTCCTTCTATGCTCAAGCTACATCCACTGAAAAGCAGAACATTGTTCCAAAAGAACCAGCATTTTTATGCACCACTTGATTTTTCATTCTAATGCATTACCAGCTGTAAAACAAGCACAAAGTTTCATAACGGAGGCTCTACTTTACCTTTATATTGTGCACAAAAATCTTAAATGCACAAAGCTAAAGTTCATGCAAAATAAAAAGAGAATATAATACTGTTCATGTAGCTAAAATACACCTGGAAGTGCTGCCAGTTCATTCCAAGGCCATCCCAACAGCTGCAGTTTGCCAACAATGGCAGCCACTAACCTTAGAATGAGTTCTGCTGAATGGGGAATGGGTTTCTTGTCATTACCATAATGGTCTATGAATGAGAAAAATGGCAAAAAGAAGTTCATAAACAAGGCAAGAAAACCACCTCGCTACATGTCTATTCATCAAGTTGTACAATTAAGAATTCTTCAGGCACATAACAGCAGGGTTTGGTGCTTCTGTTTTGTTCCATTTATCAAAGCATCCGCAGAAATGTACTTACCGTACAGGAAAGTAACAATTCGGTAAAACACAAACAACAGCTCCTGGACCAGATAAACATTTCTGATGCATCATTCAATTGCCCAATGTTACACTCAATGTGTTCCTCAATGATATACGGTCTTTTACACAAAACACTTGAATGATGAAAGACATAATCATTCTATCTCCACCACAGACAGGAAAAACAGTCCTCGAAACAAAATTTGGATCACATAAAATTGAGCCAAAACAGATCAAAATGTTCATGCATGTCCCTGATATATGAAGAGATGTAAGAACATTACCATGAATTACAAAAGCACAAGTCCAAGTTCTGAAGGCTTCAGAGTGTGCCTTATCCGATAATTGTACAGATAATAGTGAAGTTGTCCATCGCCAGGTCCGAACTTCAGTTCCTTCAAGAATGTCTCGTTCTGCATAATGTCCAATGCATTAAAAACATCGTACTCCTTCTTCTTAGCAATAATAAGTGCATCATTCATAAGCTGCAGCAGAGGGGTCTGCAACGCAACATTGTAGTACGAGTATGCTGCCTTCAGTACTGAATAATTCTGATTCCCAAGAATCGAAGATGGTAGGGTGTAGAAGCTACAGAAGTCGGTTATCTCTCGAGAATCTGGGCTCTCAACCACAAAACTGTCAATAACGTTTTCCTTTGGAAGAAGCCAATGCTCCACATCATCTTCATCAAAATCCGGCGCAACAATGAATTGGGAAAGATAATTCCTCAGAAGCCGAGTAACCGCTGGCACATCCCTCAACTCCATTGCCCTGAAACCAGGCGTCGCTGTCGAGTCAGGCAGCTTATACAGCTTAATCGTCCTGCTCATTGTCATCCTTGCACCGAGTCGAGAAAAACCAACATCGATAAGCTTCTTAGGATTCAACGAGCGATGCCAATATTGGCATGTTGTGATTGGAGTTGGCAGCACAACACCGGCAGTATAAGCTGCCTGCCATATATTCTCCAAATGAACCCGCCTCGTGACCTCCTTAATCATCACAGGGGCGAGCCGTTTCGATCGGAGCTTCTTGTGAACACAAAGAAAATTGATCTCCGCCATCAGAACAACCTGATCCCTAACACGAATCTTCGCCGGCACGCCGGTGATGAATGCCACGAGTTTCCTCGACCCCTTGACCCTGACGCCTATATGCCAACTCCTGAAATAGCCCGGCGGCCGCAGCGCCCACCTCAAAAACTCCTTTGAATAGTTGAACCTGAACATGTTCTCGTCGTCCTCAACGTAATTGTTCATAAGGAGATTGTAGACCTCCGTGCAGGTCTCTTCCAAGTCCATGTCGCAGGTGCTCCATTCGTAGGGGCTAGGGAGATTATACGGCTCCTGCCTCACCTCGGAGAGAGGAGAGGGATCCTCGATCGGACCTTCTGGCAGGCTGGTGTCGCCGACATCCTTGAATTGCCCAACCGGCTGGGTCTCCCAGAACCGGTGGCGCCTTCCCATAGACAGCGCTTCCTGAACCCTCCTACTGATGGCATCGATTTGATCGTTGCTCGTGGTGTTCACTGCTGGGGAGTTCCCTTCATTTGATTCGTCTGCTGGTCCAGACGATGGGTTTTCGCCACTCATTCCGTCGGAAGAAGCGCTCGATCTGCACCAAATAATGAAAAAGAGAACAAAAACATGACGAACACTTGCTCACCGGATCTATGAGAGGAAAATCAAAATCAACCCAGATTCCCGTTATCAAGTTTCCTAGCCGAGCATTCGCACCAAAGTTATGGAAAATCCAACCTTTACCAGGATATTGTGATTCTCGACACAATCTGCAATTGCCGCCCGGAAAATCAGGTGGGAATTCAAAAAAATCTATTTTTAGAACGAAAGCTCAACTGGGTATCAAAGAAATCGATCTTTTTTGTCGGATATCTCAATCGTTCATCCTGAGATCTCCATTGAGATTTCGTCCAATTCGATGTCTTGGCGCAGTATCTCAATCGGCTATGGGCTTTCTGTCTGCAAGACTCCCCATAAGGAACTTTCAATCGATCGAGAGATCATGAGTGTGAGAGCGAGAGAAGTAGAGCTTACCACTTACCAGAGCTGCCGGCTGGCCGATCACGGGAATGAGTGACGAAGGGGAGGAAGGAATAATGACTTTATTCTAGGGTTTTGTCTGTTGGGGAAAGCCGTCGGGAGAAGAACGCGTTGCTACAAAAGTCCCCACTTTACCGTGAGGACGTCGCTAGCCTTCTCTCGGTCAAAACGAAGAGAGGAATGTCTTCCTGTTCCGCATTTTACGTATCACTACGAACCCAAAATGACCAAATTTGGCATGATCAGGCTCAATTCACTGATGCAAATTCGGATTTAGCTCGGATTTGTAGTGTGAACTGTTCTCTCTGTACAACAACCCAAACTTCGACTCTGAATCCTGCTTTAGTTTCAAGTTGTAAATTGAGCTTCAATGATCATGGAATTGTATCAGTAAAACTAATTCTAAAATCTTAAAAGTCTGTTTTGTTAACAGGTTGATTTTTTAAATGTTTTTAATAGTTGCAAGCTCCTGCATTGCTTTAATGATATTCCATAATTTAGGTGCATTTATACGATGTTGGATCTTACAAGCAGTAAAATACAAATGTTCTGTATAAGTCGATAAAGGGGAATGAAACGGTTACTTTAATCCACTGTAGCAACTCACCAGTGTAACCAGCAAAATTAATATAGTTCGCGTGCTGATGTATACTTGAAAGTGGGTTCAAGTCACTTCAACAAAATTGATTCCCATATATTGCTTACATTGTGTAAAAGAAGAAAGAGATGTATGATGGCAGCAGTTTCCTGTTGATGAATCGTATTCAACATTAAGATATAACCAACTATTCAAAATAAATTATTTGATTCATGTATTATTGATGTATTCATCGAATGTCTCCAGTAAAAGTGAATTTGAATGTTCTCTAATTGGGTGTTGAGTTACCTTGAGTATTGGACCTAACAGTTTAATTTGACATGAGACTTGCTTTAAGTACATATATCGTAACAATTTGTAAATCTAGAAACCGTGCATTGATCTTCAGATTCATGGATCTTATATTACTCGAATAAGAAACTTTACATGTATCCATTAATTTCAGAACGTGGGATCTACAAACCTATCGATTAATGATTGCATCTTCTAGAGTAAAAAAATATGAAAATTTAAGATCTAAGATCACTCTTAGATAAAACCAATCATTCAAATGCTGCGTTTGTAATCAATTATGGTTGCCCAAGTAATAACACAAATGAAAAACAGTTGCTTGGTAATGAGAAAGTAGAACAGTATGTTATATGTTATAGTGTTTCATGAATGTGCCTTGATAATTGAAGTTGACACAAAGGCCATCCGGACATTTGAAATATTTTCTTACTTGTTTATGAGAAATATTCTCAATAGTTTAACCGTCTCCATGTGGCCGTTGGCAGAACAAAAGTTCGTGGGAAAACTCTTCCCAGGAAAGTATCTTTTTTCGCATTCAAACGCGCCTTTCTATGTCCCTACGATTATCCGAAAAAATCCCGATAAAGCAAAAAACCAGAAGTTCCTTGCAATTATATTCCTCCCCTTTAGAAATCACCCGCCAAGCTTTATATTCCTCCCTCCCTCTTCCCGCTCACCGAGGGAGAGAGGGAGAACAAGAAAATGGGCGATCTGACGGATTGGGACGAGGAAGGATACAGAGAAGCCATCCTGCGCGAGAGGCAAGCCTTAACCCTGACGCTCTTCCGCTCAATCTTCCCTCCGTCCAGGCTCTCTTCCGATCCAGACGTCCTCGTCGCCGCCTCTAGCGATGGTTCCCTCGCCACCTACTCCGTCGCTTCCGCTATCTCCGGACACGTGAGTTCTCTTCGTTCCTTTCGCTATGGGTCCTCAGACCGTGTTTTCGACTTATGGTTCACTTGTACTCACTTTTGTTTCTTGCATTCTGTGTCGTAGTCGATGCATTCCAACGTGACCGATTATCGGCTGTATGATCTTTTGTCTCTCCTTTTATTTTTTACTACCTGGCCAAAGTCTTGGGGCTTCTGATGCTTTAATTATTTACTGCGATATCTTATGCGCTTGATGCATATGATTTGTTGTCGTGATTCTCCAGTGACGAATTCATAGTCTCAGAGCCACAGTCATTCATCAAGGCCCATAACGGACCCGTGTACGATGTCAAATTCTTCGGCGATAACGAGGATTCGTTGTTGCTGAGGTAAGCTTGCTCTCCGTAGTTGATTGCTTTTTATTTTTATTTTTTTCTTTTGTATTTTTTCTCCGAGGAGCGTATTTGAATGGTCTACAGTTAGATTCGTGCTTTATAAGGTTTGGAATTGCGTAGCATAATAAAATGAGGCATTCAGCTGTCATACGTCTGGTGTTTTATGGATATGTAGCTAAAATAATGTAATGTTTCTGACCGTCGCTAAGAAAAAGCGGCTGTTGGTCTTTGGTTTCATGCTCAGTGCCCCGGCCATTTGTCGGCCGAATGATGCTTAGAAATTAGAACCATGTCGCTGTATCGAACAGTATTGCTGGTGAAACTAGTACGTTATGTGCATGGTAAAGGATTAAAAGAGAAATATCTGGTGCACGTGGAACTCCACTTCCTATCCCATGTATGTTCAGCTGTTAGGTTGCTGACAGTTTGTGTTGGAACGTTTCTTCTAGTTTATGTGCGGCACTTGATAGACTGCATCCTTATCCGTTATGCTTTGTAGCCATTGATTGGAAATTTCTGTCGCAACATATGCTTGCCTCAGATTGTGTGACCTACAGTTGTATTCTTGTAGTTGTGGAGATGATGGACACATAAGAGGGTGGAAGTGGAAGAAAATTCTAAATGTTGAGGCTCCTTTGTCTATGAAAGGTAATTTGTACCTGGAGTTATTTTGCTAGCTATTGCATGGTAATATTCCTAACTGTAATCCATTCCTTCCTGTGCAATCCTCTTGTTTGTGATTCATGATAATGATGCAGCTTGCAGTGAGCTATGTATACGTGTTACTGTTATTTTTTATATTTTGTCATGGGAACTTGTATGTTCTATGTAGTGCTCCCGAAATATTCACTCAATTTCCTTATGCTTTACCTTGTTACAACAACTAATTTTGGCAGTCACAGACGCGGGATAAATCTCTGACGAACCATTTACAATTAGAGACCCATTTCTATTTCTCTTTTTTCTGATATAGAAGTTGTTAAGATTGGTACCAGGATCTACAGCATGTCTCATTGTCTTGTTTATAGGCAGGAAGTTGATTTTGGTTAAGAAGTGGATGGTGTCACTTCTGAGCTTTACTATCAGATGTTCTGCTGCTGACTAAAGTGAATGTCAGTTATGGAGAATAATTTTTAATAGGTCAATTGGCTGTATAACATGGAGAGGTAGAGATAACTTCTATCACTTTTTGGTATTTTGTTGACACACAGCACATGCAAAACATTGTCATAAGTTTGTAAGTTTTTAGTCGCGAATAAAAAAGGTCCATAATCATCAGCCATGGAAGCTGAAGATCCAAACCCTGTCAAAGTGCCTTTTGAGATCCATCCTGATGATAATGGTTAAGTGACAGGTTCTTCTAGCATTTTAGTTCAGTTGCTTGTCCAAAAATTCTCCATATTTATAGAACAATTTGTCTAATTTAAACTCTTCAAGATTACCAAAATTTAGAAGTGTTAGATGTAGGTGATGTTACTGTTCATGTAGCTGAATGTTCTCTAGATGCATATTATGGAGCATAAAGTAGTTTGAGGATTTGTAGAAGGTTCTTAGGCAGTCCTGTTGTAAAACATATTCATCATATTAAGTGAAGGAAACAGTCATACTCTATGGGCAAGGTTTCATAAGGATTCAAAATAATAACATATCACAAATTATAATTTGTCATTTATTGTTTACTTGCCCTCTCTGGGAACAAATAAACCACGTTTGGTGTAGGAGCCCTGGTCATGTTAGTTGAACTCGTACCTGCAATCACCTCCATAACAAAATAATACTCTGAGATAAATGCCTCATAAACCCCGGCAGGCAGCAACCTTCAGCCAGGCAAGTATAGTGGAGTTGCGTGTTGTAAAAGGATATGATGAGGTTCAAACTCATGACCTGCTGCATATTAACCAGGATCTTACCAGTTGTGTTTGCCCGTTGGCATGTGCTTGATCTACTCACGTGGACATTATCTCTGATAAGTTAACGAATTGGATCGAGACTTTAGTTTGACAATGAATCTATGCTAGCCATGGCGGTTAAATTGCAAGTTTGTTAAGGTTATGAACAACGCATAGTTTCAATATTTTAATGCAAAATCTGAAACCTTCCAGGTTTTACATGGATAAATATGCCATCAATCAAGATAGTGCACTTTGTGACCTTTGGTTTGTTTTTTATTTGTTGGCTAATTCTAGGTTCATGGTCATCAAATGTTTCTCTTTGCTTGTTGTAATGGAACATCAATCTAATACTTAGTGGCTATGTGTCTATGCCTATCCATATGGGAATATATGTAAATGTGTCTTGTGTACCATTAATAACCTGATGCTTTACTGCAGGGCACCATTTGAGCCCTTCATTTGATTTGGTGAGCCCTCAACACAGGTAAGTTCTTAAAGATTCAAGTTTTTTCTTTTTTTCCTAATAATTGATTTGATGATCTGAACTGTTTTCTGAGGCATTTTGGTTTTGCTTGTCACGATTGTGGTATCATATCGTGAGAGACATTTCATTAATTGTCTTCTTATTATATAGTATGAGAGTGACTAGTTTGATATGGATGGGAAGAGCCACATACCTTTTTAAGTGTCAATTGATCCTTTTTCCATGTCATTAACTATTTTTCTTCTAAACTTTTTCTATCATCAACCCTTCTTTCTAATGACAGCGTGATAGTGCTCAATTAGATTTTCTTTTTGTGCTATTTTTCTTGATGATTTATAGAGGGCCCTGGAATGCACTTTCACCAATTCCAGAAGTCAATTCTGTTGCTACTGATATACAAGTAAGTGGGTTTTCTTCCTCCCTTTTATTTTCAACAGGATATTTACATTGCTTGCAGTTTGCATTTAGGGTCTTCAGTTTTGTATGAATTTGTATCATAAATGTTGAAACATGTTTGTTTTCAGTTTCTTTTAAAGTACTTTTTTTCTCTCCCTAATTTGATCGACAAGAGAGTTGTTTCTCATTGCCTGTGTCACCTGATACCTCTCTTGCATGCATACATGCATGTCCGTGGGTGCATGGATGCATATGTACGTACACATGTATGTACCATTTACTATAAAAACGTGGACATGTTTTCTATTGATTTAGTAAATATACTTACTACCATAATGCTGTCCAGAGAAGAAATTTATGTGGGTCGGATTAAAATTGACTATCTATAGAGGAGCGAAGTAGTTCATGTCATAGACAAAATCTTTTAAGGGGAACCTCACTTCTGATAAGCACATTTCTGACCAGAAGCTTGATGCTTCTCCTGACCAGGGGAGGCTTGAAGAAACTCGTTTTTCATTTGTGGATGCTGGAATGCTTTTTCTATTTAGAAAGGAAAATTCATATCTCAAATGATCTATTTTCGCTTCATAGTTGATCTTCCAATTTTTTTCATTGACTCATTCTTACTTTTCTCTTGATGCATTTTGTGTTTGTTGCAATAATATAAATGACAGATTGTACACTCAATTTTTTGTTAACTTTTACCTTACTTTCTACTCATTTTTCATATTTTTTTATTTAATATTTTTATTACTATTCTCATTTATATTTTTTTTGCTTCTATGATTGTTCTGTAAATGTATCTTAGTTCCTGCTCCGTGGCAAATTTTGTGGCTTAGTTGTTTGCCTCCGCTTCCTGTATTGCTTCCTATATCCATTTTGTATCCTGGTCACTATAATTTGTCTTACTGAACTTTTGATGCTGTGCTTTTGATCTAGTCTTAGATCTTGAAGTGCTCTACGTATGACACTATCTCTTTAAGCCTGTGCTTCTATCTGTATTTCTAACTACTCCCTATGCCCATGTTTGTGATGTGGAGTATCCTTGGAAGCATATCCTCAATCATGATTAGGGCTGGGCATTGGGCTGGGTACCCGTCCCGATTGGGCCCGGGTTCGGGCCTGAAAAAACGGCCTAGGCAGGCCCAGGTCAGACAAACGGGGCCTGATTCGGCTCGGCACGTTATTTAATATTATTTTTATTTTAATAATGATATATATATATATATTATTAAAATATATATTTTATATTGAAAACATTTTATTTTATATTTGAAAAATATTTTTTTAATTTTAATCGGGCCGGGCCCGGGCTCGGGTTTCGGGTCTCGGGCCAGGCCGGCCTGATGCCCAGGCCTAATCATGATGGGCCGTGAGAAAGAAAAAACTATTGGCAACTATAGATCATAGTAGATCTATTTGATATTGAGGCATGGTCACCAGCATTTGAAGAGGAAAATGCCATTACTCTTACCTGCATTCCGTGATGGCTTTTTTTAGTCATAGGATTCAAATGCCATTGGAATTTTTGTTGCTTGGAAGCTACGTCACATAGGTGTGGGGTGCAGGTGTCGGAGCGGCACATCCCCAAAAATTTAGATGCGGGCGAGAATATTTATTTGTTATTATTAATTTATTATAATAATATATATTGTTCTTACTAATTTATTATATATATATATATAGGAATTAAGAAATTTAGAGTATACACTATAGTCTATACACTCTACATTACACACTTTATGGATAAATTACATATGAATATTATATATTACATACTTATAAGTTATAATGTATTTGTGTATATGAATGTAACATATTAAGCATTAACATGCTTACAAAGTACAAACATTAAACAAGTAAACAAAAAACAACAAAACCAGAATAGAACACAAAAATGGAAAAAAATGCTAAACCCTCTTTTTAACGCTAATTTTTTTTTAAATAAAAAATTATCAAAAAAGACGAAAACAGGCTTGACGCGGTTTGACTGCACCCGACTCGAGTCAAACGCTAGTCGGGTGCGTGTCCAAATGGACGAAAATGGTCGTGTGCGGTCAGCTGCACCGGACTCTTGTTGGCTCGAGTCGGGTGAGAATGCGAGCTGTATCCACACCCACACCTGCACTCGAACCGTGTCAACATGGGTGCGGCAGTCAATGTGCAGCGTCCGTGTGACTTAGCCTATTAGCTACTATGATGTTGTCAATATTGGTATTGAAGGTGAATCATTTTGAGAGGATTGGCCATATTGATTTGAGGTGAATTAGCTTCTTCTTTTTTTCATTTTGACATTTAAAATACTTTTACAAGTTAATATCAATGGATCGAAAAGGTAAAAAAACCTGTCTTGTTTCAATGAGCAGCTGCATTTTAGCAGATGTGAACTGGTATTGATAATATTCATTTAATTGTATTATATTTGGAACTTGAACTATTTACCTAAAGTTCCTTTTTCCATGTCAATTGACAAGTCAAAAAAATCTTCAGCATGCTTTGTTTCAGTTATGTTGTATGCATGTCCATCTTTCAGATGGTGACATTTATGTCATGTAAAGTGTTACTATGTTGTTTTTTTTACAGGGTGGGCGCCTTTTTGCAGCAGCTGGTGATTCATGTGCCTATTGTTGGGACGTGGTAGGAATTTGTGCTTACTTGCAACTTCATATTTTTTCTTTTTGCTCCATTCAATTTTTTAAGCTGCATTCCCAGCTGTTGGTAATATTGAACACAACTAACAGTAGTCTTGAGGGTGTTATCTCTAGGCACCATTCCACTCCTTGGACACTGGAACTTGTCTACTTAAGATGGCAAGGAAAGCTAAATTCGACTGGGTCCAACTAGATTGAGTTATATTGATTGTGATAGGATAGTCAGGTTTGGAATAACACATACCAGTAACAAAGGTCTGTTAATTTAACTAAAAAGTTGCAGTTTTTATCACTTCAAAACAAGATTCCTGTATGTGCCAGTGGTGTTGCATTGATTGCCTTAAAGATGTAGTTTTTTTGGTCACATGAGCTCCTACAATAATGGTGAAGATTTCTGAGTGGCAGATACCTTTTTGCAGACTGTGAAATGGTTAGGGATGACAGAAGGATGGTTGTAGGACAAGCAAGTCTAGTTGGGAAGGATAATGTAGTCACGAAGATGAAATTAACAGGCGTCTGAATGCTGGTGTTTCACTGTGGCAGTGGAACTAAAATGTTATATCCACAAGAAAGTACAATACCACAACAATTGCGGAATAAAACTGCTGGGTGTTTAATTGTGGCCGTACAAGGATGGCGGCTTCCTCTTTCTTCATAGCCCAGCTGCTCTGGTGAAGTACTCAACAAGCTCTTCATTGCTTCTTATTAGACGAAAGATTTTTTTTTTAAAGCAAACCTAAAGAATCAACATTAATCAGATGCACACCTATGATTTTTTATGTTATTCCTATTTTTTTTCATGGCTACTTAAAAAATATTTCTGCTTACTTTTGGCAAGACATTAATATGGTGCGTAGAAATGAGTGTGTAACGAATAACACAAAGTTAATTTTTTTTTATATTAGGTAGTGTTTGATGGCCTGGAAATCTGGAATTGGAAATATATTTCCTGAAAAAAAGGAATGAAATTTTTTTTCCAATTCCTATTTTGATGTGTGTGTGTGATAACTGAGAAATATATTTCCAGAAATATATTTCTGTGTTTGATGATAAAGAAATATATTTCCAGATTTTTAGAAAATAATTTCTTAGTTTGATAATAAGGGAACATATTTCTAGATTTACATAATCTTTTGATATAGTTTCTTAAACACACGGATAAATAATAAATGATCTACCAATGCCCTCAAATCATCTCTTCATCCACCGTCACCGTGTAAACCTTGTGGAAGGGGAAAGGAGGAGGTAGCAAACAGTCCCTCAAGAGCAGTGAATGCGAGCGTTAGCCACAGAAGCTCGAATTAGCTGTATAATTCTTAATATCAATGCCACAAAGACTAGGGAAAAGGTAGCTAGAAGCACGATTCTAAACTGTATAATGCCCAAAGGAAGAACAGACAGTCGTAAGAAAATCTACAAATCCACCAAAAAAATTCTCAAAAGATCAACACTACAATAAAAACATCTTACTTAAGATCCGCACGCTCTTCCTCATCAGACGAAAAAAAAAATGCTTGAAAAAACTCACAGAAGAAAAAGGCGTTATGCCACAAAGCGGCAGATAGAAAGCATCAGACGAAAAAATAAATGGGAATTTCACTAGGAATTAGACAATACTAATCCTATGACCAATCCCACTAGACTGCCGCAAATACAAAAATCCTCCAAGTAGAACAATCCAAGAAAATTTTCTACTAGGTGAGGTATGAACCAAGCAGAACTACACTTGGAGGATAAAAAGATGATGCAAAGGAGGGTGGAGAAGAAAACCTAGGTCGAGTTCGTCATCGCTTTTCTTTGGGATTTTGATCTCTGCAGCAACATTTTATAGAAATTTACCAACTTCAGCAACCTAACCATCACGAGAATAAAGGTGGTAGTTCGAAGCTCAATGTACGAGCTTGAAAAGAGGACTAATACAATAACGAAGAAACATGAGATTATAAAAACTCGAATTTACCAGGAAACAAGCAAGCAAGCCTCCAATCTCCCCCAACGTGAATCGGGGTGGGAAGAGAAAGAGAGAGAGAACTGAAAATAAATTCATTCCAACGAAACAATGGATGTAAAAAGAGAGAGAGACCTGAAAGCCCTGCTTGATGTAAAATGAATTCACCGCTACTAGACGCTATGCTGGTGAGGAGATGCCCAAATCAAGCCGCTGGTGAGAACGCTGTGCAGGAGGAAGAACGCTGTGCTGGCGACGGATGCGTTTGAGGCAGTAGCAGCGAGAGAAGGGTAAAGGCGTGACGAAGGCAGGTTGGGTGAAAAAAAAAACACGAGGGTTTGGAGCGAGGGTTTCGAGTGAGAGAGTGAGAGGGTTTTGAGCGAGACTCGTTTCAGCAGAATGAGAAAGACACAAGGAGGAGTAACGGGCAGTGGTGTTGAGGCTGCGGTGGGGGTTGAGGAAGCAGCAGGGTGAGGCACTGCCGAGGATGAAGATGAGAAGAGCAAGACGAGGAGAGAGGCTGGACGCGAGGAGAAGCGCCAACGGCCAAAAAAATATTTCTGGAAATTTTTTTCCAGCTCTCAGGTGGAAAAAAATTTCCGCAAAGATATTTCCAGAAATGGGTTCAACGGTTACTTTTTTCTTTCCTCGTTTGATGGAAAGGAAATTTTTTTAAAAATTTGAATTTTTTTTCTCGTTGCACAGTATATTTCCAACGCAACAAACGCCACCTTAAGGGTATCTTAGAACAGCTTAGTTTGTGTGGAAGTGGCTCTACACCCTGTGGTGTTAATTATATATGAACAGTTTTATTTGTATGGTTCTGGTTATGACATGTTCTACACAACGGCAGTTATGCCTAATTATATGATGGTTTGTAAGTTGTAACAGCAAATAAGTTAAAGGCATCTTATTCTACTACTGGTTTTTCAGTTTTGGGGGGAAAATGTGCACGAGTGAAAGAAAAAAAAATGAAGCAAAAAATAGATATTTACATATTACTCATTAAATTTTTTGTTATGGGTAGAGACAGCTAAACAGTTTTATTTAAATAATTTAATTAAGTCGAAAATCATATTTACTAACTGACCAAAATCTCAACCAACCCTTTAGTTGTTTGCATTCTGTTTAATTCAAAGGTCTCAACCACCGTTCTCTATCTGTCATACTAGTATTTATAAAAAAGAGTATTAGCAAGAGGCTGTTCATAAAACTATTTGCAAAAAGACATGGCTGCCGAGGGCCATGGAACAGCTTGGGAGAGAAGGTCGAGTGAGGAGAGAGAAACTCAATGACAAAATTAGGGTTTCGTGTGAAACAGGGCATTTTTCCCTTTTATAAGAAATTTTAAAGTTGCCCCAAAATTTCTTGCATTTTTCTGGAAAAACTATAAAAATTGCAAAATGTTAATGTTGCCTCATTTTGTAAGAAAATATTTCCATAAAACTTAAAAGGGTTCGCGACCCCGTGTTTTGCAGATTTTGAATTCTTTTGGCAAATTCTAGAAACACATGAGCTTATTCGAGTTTAATGATTCAAGTTCGTGTGACTCGAGTTTGACTCGCTTATAAACTCAAGTTTTAGTGTAAGCTTGAGTTTGACTCGTTTAACAACAGAGCGGAGCTTGAGTCGTGCTGAACATCCCTAAAAATAAGGTACATGTCTTTTGAGAGAGAGAGAGAGAGAGAGAGCAGTTGTAGGTCAACAGAGTCGCACTGGAGAGAATAATGTGGCAAAAGTGAGAAATGTTAGGGAATGGGACAGCACTGAAAAAATGTGGGTATATGAGTGAAGCATATCTCTTTTCCTGTCGCTGTCTCAGACTCGCACCTTTCCTTCCTTTGGCCTTCTGCAGATATCATGCTTGAAAAATGCCCCTGCTGGAGCCTGAAAAGCTTTGTTGCAAAAACCTAGAGGCTGAATATGGGATCTGCAGATGATGTAACAAATGCAAATGATGTATATGATAATAAAATCCCCTTCATTGTCTCTTTATAGTGGATTTGTGATGCACTTCCATACTTAGTTATTTTGGATGTAGCTGGTTCACAAGTCATAAAATCAATCTTGTTTCATGGTTTTAACATTCTTTTCATGGTGCAAAAGTTCCTGATTAGGATTGTTTTCTTTTCCTGCAGATGATGTAACAAATGCAAATGATGTATATGATAATAAAATCCCCTTCATTGTCTCTTTATAGTGGATTTGTGATGCACTTCCATACTTAGTTATTTTGGATGTAGCTGGTTCACAAGTCATAAAATCAATCTTGTTTCATGGTTTTAACATTCTTGACTTTGGTGCAAAAGTTCCTGGTTAGGATTGTTTTCTTTTCATGGGGGAATGAAATGTTTCATCAATGGGCTGTTTACTTGGTCATATTTTTTTTTATCATCTTAATCATTGCTGGCAAACTGTTGGACTTTCATGTCAAAGCTCCTTTTTTTTTTAATAATTTCAAAATTTATTTGTAATCCATATGCATCTCGTTTTCCAGGAAACAGGTACAAGAACAATGACTTTTACTGGTCATAAAGATTATTTGCATTGTGTCATTTTCCGGAACACAACTAATCAGGTAAAAATTTCTCCTACTGAATTATGTATTGCAAACACATTTTTCTTACCTGTAGGAAAATCCTGCCTCTGTTCCGTGCTGCTAAAATTTTCTTTTGAGAGCTTCCTTTCTGCTAATACTATTGAAAGATTGTACTAGGAGATTACATATAATGCAGAAGCTCATTGAGTCCTTTTTCTGGGCAGATTAAGTCTCATTAGAGCCCGTTCCTTGTTTAGTCCTCGACCAATTTTCACAAATAAAGTGTAGTTCATGTTCTATGTGACACTTTCTTGGTTTCCTTCTGTAATATGGTAAAACTGGGTTGATTAGACCATTCTGAACTCTTGCACAACAGTTTATATGGGCTGTGAGATACCATCATGACTTGTGTTGGCTACTAAAAATAGTCAACCATAGGCTTACCTGCATATAGGTCAATTCATAACTTGCACAAGTATTTCATTGCACAAAAGTCCACAGATAGTTTTCTCCATCTTGCTTAATATTTGAGGGTGTTGGAATTAAATGTTTATTCACTGTCTTATGACAGTACATGTTTGTATCTAGTGTGATTAGTTCCTTTGGTGAGTTTATGCAAACAATATAGGCCTTTCTCACTCCCTGCTGAGATATCTTAAGAAAATAAATTTTGTGTTACAGATTTTTCTTAACAAGATTCTTATGTTTGATGCCTGACTATTTTTGTTCAATTATTTATTTTTTCATTTTCTATTTTTTAGATCATAACTGGTTCTGAAGATGGGACAGCGAAGCTATGGGGTGAGCATTAGTTCAATTACCTCAGTATTTGCATTGTGCTTCTAAGTTTGTTTCCCATTTTTCTCTGCATTCCATGAACTTCAGTATGATCGTATGTAGTTACTAACTTACTATAGAGCATACATTTCCTCTTTTATTGGTGATTTATGATTCTGTTTATCCAATGTTGCACCAACGTCCATGGTTCATGTTACATGTTGCAACTTTCAACATGTCCAGTCTCCGGCTTGCGGTTTTCTTTATCCATCTAATCCCATTTATGGGCCTCCCTAGTTGGCCAGTAATTCCTTTCTGGTGATTTCCATCTTTTTGTGATTGTCTTCTGGACCAAACTTTTTCCAGGATTAACTATGTTTCACACCCATACACACAGACAGACACACACACACACACACACACACACACACACACACACACAGAGAGAGAGAGAGAGAGAGAGAGAGAGAGTTATGAATAACATATTTCTTTTGTGGAAGTTTATTTTATGCCGTTTCCCTGTCATGGTCACTCCTTTCTATATCCTTGTGCATTTTGTCTTGAATTTGTGGAATTTTAGTTTCTTTAATCCTTTTACCAATACACTTTGGTTGGGAAGTTTCCTTGATACCAGTAAGGCATGCAAAAGTGAATTCTTTAATTGTCTAATTTAGACTTGTATATGGTTTACTGCCTTTTCCATGAACATTTATTTGAACAATTGTCCTGTTCTGTAGACTGTAGAAGTGGTAAATGTGCACAAACCATAGATCCATCGACAAGCTTGCTCACACAGAAGGGAACTAAGAGAGATTTCTCATGGATTAGCTGCATAGCTATTGATAGTAGTGAAAACTGGTTGGTATGTACCTCAGTGTTGCATATGTTAATGGTTCTTATGGAACAGTACCTAGTAATGTTTTTCTTTTATTTTATGAGAATTCCAAAATTTGCCATGACTTCTGTTGTATTTAGCCTGGCTTCATGTGTAACTATGGAATCCGAGCTTTTAGTTGCTCTTAATGGACACATCATTGCATTGTAGTTGCATCTAGATGATGCTTCATTTTTTCATGGCATGACCAAAAAAAGTGAAGAATGAATGTAAAACAACCAGGCCAAAAAAGAAAAGTACCAACACAGGCAATCTATTATTATTTTATAGCACATGATCTTTGTGCCCTTAACCCCCTCTAACACAATAGATTTCTCTGCTCCACTTCCCTGCTGCACAACCACCGCTACCATCATACCACCATATTTTATAGCACATTCTCTGTTCACTTGAGTTGCTGTTGAACTTAATGGTTGTTGTTCCGCTAATTTTGTCATTCAGGTTTGTGGAGGTGGTGACTGTTTATCCCTTTGGAGCCTTCCATCTTCTGAATGTATTTTAAGATTTGAAACACATTTCCCAATTCAAGATGCAATATTTGATAATAATCAGGTATTTTCTGAATTTTCCCTTCATCAGCAAAGTTTGGTGGCCTAGCTTAAGCCTAGTTAACAAGAAACCTTCATCATCTTGTTTTATCGAGTCCAGGTGATAGCTAGTTGACTAGTTGACCACCTAGCTTTGCATTCTTCGCTAGGAAGAATAATGCATCATTTACCGTATGCTGCCTCGTAAATTTTATAACATCTTATCCATTTACGCATGTAGTATATGCTACTTCATGTTCCACGACATTGTGTCTGTTTTTGTTAGCATATTTTTGGGAATTGTTGTCTGAGTCCATGTTCTCAACCTACTTGTCTCAACTTCATTGGTTAGGTAGCCTGGTCTTAAAATTTATTTTTATGTTATATTTGCCAACCTGGGACTTTCTGTAATAGGATTAGATTTTCAAAAAATTGGGAAGATATCCCTCAGCAAAGATCTTTGGCAAGGAGATGTCTGGATTTGCTGTAAAGTGCATGCAACATTTGACTTGTCCTACTGTAACAGGTTTGTTCTACTGTAACGGGTTTTTACATCAGACACAAACTATGATATTGTTGTGCCTATTCTTAGCAAACAGGTGTCAGACCACACACATGTACATGCAAATGTGCATCTGTGATGCCATTTATGCCTAAACTACATTAAGACAGTTGTACTATGGTATGACATATCTTTAGTGGCTGGCCAAGCTGCCAACAAATACAATACAGAATATGTCAAAGTACTAAATTCAGTATAGCATCAAATGTTTCACCATCTGCTTTCCTTCCAGGATGCTTTTTAATGGTTCTGAGTTTCTAATTATGTTAATGTATCAAGTAACAGGTTTTGGCAGTTGGGGCCAGTCCTTTGTTAACTCGTTACAACATTGATGGGAAGATTCTCTCACAGATACAATGTGCTCCTCAATCAGCATTTTCTGTTTCATTGCATCCTTCGGGTGTATGTTTACTTATCTTAACATGTTTTAAGATTTCATTTTAATAATGCACTTGTATTTATTTATGATCTGCCATTATTCTTCTTTTTAAATATTAAGATTTGTGTTTCATGGTGAGGATCATCTTTAACAATGTTTATGTACCTTTCTTGTAACTTTGCTTTGGTAACTTTTAGAAGATACTGATTATATGTATCTAGATGCTTGCAAGTGGCAAGCCCATGAGCATAAATCAAGCTTGAAATGTGACTCGTGGAATTTGGATGGAGCTTGACTAAAGCTTGGTCTTTACAGCTCAAGTTTGGGATGGTTAAGCTTGAGCGAGCTGCATATAAGATCTTATAGATATAGGTCTGTTATGTCTGTGCTTGTCCTTTTATGAGTCTAACCAAGTTTAAATGAGGCAACTTGAGCTTGGATCATTCAGGGAATGAGCTCAAATTATTAGTTCGAGCTTGAGTGGCTTTTCATGTTAGTCAAATTTCAACAGAGCTTATGTTGGTTGAGTTCAAGTTAATTGATCAATTATGCACACATATTTGCGTTTCGATACAGATTGTGCTTGCTTTGCTTTGTTTATTGTTGAGGTGGAGTAGATTGGCAATGTGGCAGTTGTAACTGGTGCTTATAGCATAAGCGTGCATAAATATGTAAAGATAGGTAAATGAGTGTAATATGACTTGCTGTAAGTGTTTGGCGAGCGAATGGAATGATTAAAAAAAAAAACCTGGGCTTTGGTAACTATAGGCTGCAAGCTTTATGTTGTTCTTGTGATTCTGAAGTAACCAGATCACATGGATCTATGGTTTGCATGCCTAAGGTGCACACTCTGACTAGAAATCATACTTGTGTTTTGCATGGCATCATTACTGTAAGAACCAATAAATTTTTTCTGAAAATGCAATCTAAACTTGTACCCAGTGTTTTCTTACTCAAAGAGGTTTTGAAAGGAATGTTATTGTCCAGTGTAAAGTTATTGTTAGCACCTGCATAAGGTTTTATCATTATTGGATTTGATAGATGCAATCATGGGTCTTCCACAAGAATGTTTGGCATAAAACATGTATACATTTTAAAGGATAGCCAATTCAAGAGAGAAAAATGGAATATTATTGTTCTTTCTAGCATTCTTTCTTTCGTAATTTAACTCACTTTGGCTTCTTATGTGCGCTACAGATTGTGGCTGTTGGAGGCTATGGAGGATTAGTGGATATCATTTCAGAGTTTGGGAGTCATTTATGTGCTTTTCGCTGCCAGGTTATCTAATTTTGCTTTCTTCAATTAGCTATACGCTAGCTTTTCAAGGGCAAAAGCATCATAGGTGACAATCCATCTGCAGTAAGCACTGGTTCTTCTTAGGAGAGAGAGCACTAATGCTAGTTCCAACTGTTGGGAAGAAATTGTATGATATAAGTATGGTGTCAGAGTCGTGGTTTCCTTTCTGATCTAGTGTACCTCATGAAAGTGACTCGGCAGGCCATAAAAGCATATATCCAATGAAAGGGGTGGTGCAGAAGACAACTGTGAGAAGGTATGAGAGAGAAACCAGGCTTCTGTTACAGGACTTGAATGAGTAGGGATATCAAATTCCGGCTAGCGCAGTTAGAACACTGTTTTCGTGTTCCATTCAGTCTGGAAAGCAAGTATTATGCCTTCTTGGTTGCTGATTGTGCACGTTGGGTTGGCGACGGGGTTCCATACCATACATCCAATAATTTATTGTTTAAATTGCAAACGGTTTTAACATATTCTTCTGATAAGCTGGTTTAACATTCTCTTCAAAGGTTTGTTGGTAGTTGGACCCAATAATCCTGATGTTCTTGGATGGTGGACAAAACAGTACAAGGAAATTTCTGGAGAATCCTAATCGTCCACCAAACCGCTCAAAACTATCGATATGTTCAAGTTTCCGGACCAGAGGTCCTCCCCATGCAACGAATTTAGTTTTGGATTTTAACATTCCCCAAAATGGCGGACGTTCATATATAACCATAAGCCGATGGGATACTTCTTCATTTAAATTGTTGTCAGGCAAGCAGAAAAAGTAGTCAGGCCTCTCTCCCTCTGGACAAGCAGGCAAGCACAGGTTGGCACCCGCTTGAGTACTGAACTCTGGAACGCATATCGTTGCATTCGCCTTGTGGCCATGGTGAATGCACGATACCAGAGTAAGTACCAAAAAAAAAAAAAAAAAACATTACATGCTAGTGTAATCAACGACGGCATCTAACGAACCGTGTGTGCAGGCACGAATCAGCTTGAGGCCGTGCCTTTACTTGGGTAAGTTTGGCCTGGGCTGAATCAGCAGATTCAGGTATTAATGTTTTATATAGTTTCATTATAAATATATAGTTATATATGATTAAATGATATATTCTAAAAGCTGTCTTTTATTAAAATCAGGTCGGGCCGGATCAGGCCGTGCCTTCCATAATTGACACGGGCGGAGACAGGGCGATACCGTATGACTTTGTCGCTACATGCCATCAAAAGCGGCCTTGCCCATTAACGCAGTACGAGAGCTCAAAGAATAGGCCGCCCCGATGCATTAGTTGGTTCATCAAATAAACATGATTCACGTGGTTGGATCCATATGGCGACTCATCAAATGCTATACAGGCAATCCAGCAGCAGGCGTCATAGGAGGTCTGTTCAACGATTACAAATGCGAGAGAGGGAAGGAACCAAATCTTCTGCTAGATTACGGATTTTTATTTCACAAAGCATGTGGTGCAGTACCTTTTACAGACATATAAGCAAATTTGCACCCGTTGCGCTGCAAATCATAACATAGCCGAAGAAAGCCCCCGGTGCTGAAGGTAGGAGGACAATTTCTCGCCCAACCACACAGTGATTCACAGCAAAGAGTTGAGGAGACATGGATCAAGCCATGACGACAACTTTGCCCCGGGAACCTGCCGCATAGAAAATTAAGAATACAAAATTATAAGTTAAGGAAGGTAAATGAGCTTTTTCGTACCCTACATTGCTCATAGAATTCTTTTGCCAACTGCAACATAGCATCTGTCTTTTCAGCTAGCCTCTGAACACGCTCTGCCTCCACTATAGCTCGGTATGCCAAAAGCGATTTGG
The DNA here is from genome assembly GCF_008831285.2 of Nymphaea colorata. Classification (NCBI taxonomy): domain Eukaryota; kingdom Viridiplantae; phylum Streptophyta; class Magnoliopsida; order Nymphaeales; family Nymphaeaceae; genus Nymphaea; species Nymphaea colorata. The sequence continues at coordinate 27,296,181 of NC_045138.2, forward strand.
TTTCAGCATCAGCAATCTTGTAGGCTATGGAGATCGCAGTCTCCTTGACCTCACTGCCCGATGAGCCTAGACTCTGTTGCAGTTTTGCACGCCGATGTGGATCTGTCTGTTTGGGGGTGGGTGTTCTCATACCAAGTGAAGAACTTGTAAGTCTGTATCCGTTGTGAACCTACATCACACGAAACTTCAACCATAAAAGAACCGAAAACATATCACGAAGGATAAACTTTTGAAGAACAGTTAGCAGTTCCTGAATCGGGAGCAAAACCAATGTTTCAATGCACTTTCTGAACATATTTGGACTTATGATTCCAAGAAAATGTCACTTGGTATGTAAAAGGTTAAGAATTAGCTAGGCTCAGAGCCATCTGCTCCTGGCATAGTAATGTATGGAGTCAGATTTAGACACAGATAAGGAAAGAAAGAAACCACAAGTTCAATAGCTAGTTTTCTAGCCCCTTATCACGTGACAATAAATATTAAAGATTTACCGGCAAATTCAGGGCTAAAACTATTAAGATCCATTCCTATAACGTCTTTCACCAAAGGATAATATTATGTTTCTCTTTTTCTATAAAAAAGGGGGATAACTAAATGAGCATGTTGAGAGAATCAGTAGGAGAAAAACGGAAAGTGTTAGCAAGCAAAACAGCTCATTTCGATTCATCCAAGTAGTCCATAAAACTTTAAAAGTGCTACAAGCATTGTAAAGATGGGGCCAGATAGTTCACAGTGAAAAAATGAAGCAAACATTAGTTGCAGACACAAAAAGCATATGCTTTAATCAGAAAAACAAGATTATGGATGCAAAAATTGTATTAAGTCATCAGATCGAAACTTTACCTTTTCAATTTTCTCCTGCCCAGCAAGCCGTCTTAACTTCGGACCTAACAGCCTTCTAAAATTTGATGGCACTTCATGCCTTTGCTGCATTAACATCATTAAATTATTTGAAATCAAGATACTAAAAAAATCTCTAAGAGAACTGCATGTACAAGGATTTTTTAATGATCAACATCCAATCCAAGTTTCAAATTTCCAAAAACTTCTTGGCACCAACTAGCAGAAAGATTGCCAGTAAAGTTGGCAAAGCCACAATGCCTTACCAACATTATTTCCCACCAATTTCAGTGAAATAAACAATTTCACACTAAAAATGATCAGTGATGCTACCACAAATAACACAAAAGCAAATAATTCATTGATAGGTTTCTTATCAACAAAGGACAAGAGCAAATCAATGCAAGCATAAGTAAATAGCCTGAAGAACTTGGTAATGTACCAGTATCAGAGCTCACGTAGAGCAACCAACTATGCCAAACGCATAATACATCTGAAAGGATAGCATTGAAAAATGAAAACAGTGCAGCTTTCTCTATTTCCATATCATGTTCACCTTCAAATTTAACAACAAAGACTGGTGCATAATGGTCACTCTAAGACCAAACAATAACTCCATCAATGACTAAAAGCATTTTATGGTTTTTACTTTTTCCTATGAAAAAGTCCCAAAATTTTCATGGTTTAAATGGAAAAGAAGTAGCCAACATTATATAAAGATGTACTCCAATGTGCTAAAAGGTAAATCTGCAACTCAATGAAGATTGGAAACTAGTTTTAATGATGATATACATTGAAAAATAAGATGAAGGTTGAAGAAAAAAATGTATAACTAAGATTGCTAAGCAAATTACACACAAAATCATTATTGTAGCCAATGAGACTTAGGTTGGACAGGTATACGGCTAGTTGGCTACAACTCGAAAAACATTCAGCTGTTCCATCAGATAGTTGACTAAGATGAAGGGGAAATATACGGCTAGTTGGCTACAACTCGAAAAACATTCAGCTCATCTCTTGCAGTTATTTACTCAGGCACAATTTAGTAATTGAGCACAGAATAGAATTCTACAAGTTATGAATTCTTTCCAGAAGGGTGAAACATGCCAATGTAACTTCTCCTTTAGCATGACAATTAGATGAAATAGATGAGGATAGATAAAATGAAGTTAATAGCAATGTTGTTCCATGTTCTTAATGTATAAAAGGATTATTCATCTTGCTAATCACTACAACTGAAGCTCAATGTATTCTTGTACTAAATGTTCAGCTGTTCACTGAATGTACTAATGTTCAGTGATACAATATATACAACACTCAGAAGTAATGATATTATGTCTTAAACCCAAAAACGGGGAGTAGCATACGGGTCTAACACAGAAAAGCAAATGCAAATACTATAAAAGTACTAACCAACCTCAATAAAGCATGCAATAGCTCCAATATCTGTTCCACTAGGATCACGGATAGCTGAAAGGGCCTCAATTATCATGGCACTGTACCTTGAGTGTTGGAAAAAAGGTAAAAGTAGATGTATCCAACAGAAAAAATCAGTACTCCAAAAAATATATGTTGAAGACAAACCAAATTCAAGGTAATGAAAATGTGAATGGTAATTGTTCAACAGATGATAAGGAAAGCAGATGTAAATTTAAAAAAGAAAAAACTTAAGAGAATATGAAAAAGTAACAAACAAAGAAGGGTGAAAGGCTGGAGTAAGGACATATAGTCATGTGTAGCAGCGCAAGAAGATTTTCAATCAGATAAAAGATTGAATTTGTCATCATGACTCTTAGGTAAAGGCAATCTTCGAAAATCTGATGCAAAACAAGGAGGGTTTCCAAGACGGGCAGTTCCATCAGAGAGATATTCTCTATGTAACAAATAATTAACAGCAGAGAACTGGATAATTTTTCTTACAATATGGTAAAGTTTCGTGGATAGGCTCATACAAAAAATGCTGTAATAAAAGAAAGGTATCTGCCAGCAGGTATTCTATCATTCTATGTATTAAAAAAACCAATGACAAAGGAAAGCTTATGGAAACAGCCTACACGTGGGCAACAACCAAGGCATGCTTGATCTAGGAAGCAGGCAGATATGCCATAATAGGTGTCCTGGATACTCTGATATTTTGGGTCTGACAGTGCTTCTAAATTGTGGACACATACAGAAGTCGGAACTCTTTCTGTCCGAATGAACAAATGATGCCTGATCTTTCCTATTCACAATGTTATCACAAAAAACAGAGGCTCTTGGAAAGGGGAAAGAGTGAAAAGACAAAGAAACATGTAAAAACAGAATAAAGATCAATTGTTAGAGAACTACAGACCTTGTGGCTGAGTTTTTTCCATCGTTCAAGCTTTTTGAATCAGCAACCTTTGTGGTTGATGGGGCAGGGGCCTTGACATTCACTGTAATAGATGAGGAAGGAATGCTAGGATTTAACTTAAGCTTTGGAGTCCTTGATTTTTCTCTTGATCCATGACCACTAGCACTGACACTCATATTCCTCCATTTGTCCTGAATATGGCAAGACCTCAGTAAGTGCTTAACATTATTACAAAAGACATTTAAGTGCTGAAAAATTGCTAACCAATACATTACTAAAATCAGCAAGAAAAACTGATGAATGATGATACAACCAAAGGGAACCAAAAAAAAAAAAAAAAATTAAACCATGAAAATGTTTCACCTTCACCAGATTCACCAAATTCCTCCTAACTAGCTTTTCAAGAAAAATTTCTGTACACCTGTACTCTATCCAAAACACCCCTCTCTATTTGAGTACTCATTTGTTTATATTTCACGTCATACTCATCAAGCTGACTGCATCCAAGCAAGATGCAAAGTGGGAACTCTTTATTGCAGTGAAATGGCTATATCATCTTTCCGATGAGAGCTTTTAACTTGTTCGGCCAAAAAAATCATAAATTAAAAGCAATGTCGCTTCAGAATATAATAAAAATAAGCCCATTAAAAAGTAATCAAATTTGTTGCCAATGCCTCCGAATGGATGGCTTGATTTCAGGCCCAAAACTAAGGGCGAAACATGTTTGGGATAATAAGAAGATCTTTTTATTCCAGTTGGATTGACAAAATTAACAAAATTTCAGGGTTCAATCCAATTTAAATGATATAATATCAAATTTCCAATGTTCTGCACATCTTTTGATCCGCTCAAGTAGTTTTAAGCATATATTGTCCCGTGAGCACCTGGTAGCTGAATTTTTAAATTAGTCAATTACCATGTACACAAAGGCACAGTTACACAACTATATATATGCACAATGACACATGCATGTGCATCACATATAAGCATATGATGCGCATATGCTTCAAAATTTTACAAAAGCAAGATGACAATTTGCATTCTACTAGGGGCTCGTAACTGTTTGCCATAATTCTGGTCGTGAAATATTGACTTACAAGACAAGGACTTTAAACAAGGAAAGCCCACATTGAACTGATTATTGCAATTCACAAGAAGCCTCTGTAGTAGTCTTCTAATCCATGGAACCAGCCTGAAAATGGAGAGATCCTGCTTTGGAGGATGCAGCTGTTTTCCACTTAATTACATATTAACATTAGGACCGTGTGCGCACTAGATTAACTCCTCTAATCCCTCAAAATTATTTTTCGTCCTCCATAGCACATTAAAAAGCAACATCAGACAGCCATGAGAAGTGAAAGAATCGAGCAACAAGCTTCCAACATGCATGATCTTTAATTTCAGCAAAGGCTACGCGCCATCTGTCTGAAACTCAAGCTACTCATTCTTTCACACTTAACAAAAAGTATTTTTGAATAAAGCGATATACCGTTACTCAAACCGAAAAACAAAAGAATAATGAAATATCAACGATCATGTGTCATATATTGGCAGTGATCAAAGAATTTCGACATCTGAAAACCAGCAAATCACCAACAAGAGAAAAAAGAAAAAGAATTTGGCATAACCACCGATAATGATGTCATGCATGTTGAACAGCCGCAGGGAAACGCCATAAAACCAACAACCACGTAGCAAGGAGGCCACGACACTCGATAGAGAGTAAATTGAGAAGCTGAAGTTGGGCACCTTCAGGTCGATGTTGGAGCGAGCAGAGAGCCAGCGGCCGAACTCTGGGTCCTTCTGGATCGTGCGCCACTTGCCGGGCCCATGCTTGTCGACGCCTGCCCTGAGCGCCTCCTCTTCCTCCGACGTCCATTTCTGCTTGGGGGCCCCCATCCTAGAGAGGGAGAGTTTTACGTGCAGAAACTCTGTAGGCAGGATGTTCCAGGAAGAAAGAAAATTAAAAGAGTGGTTACATTGAAGGGAGAGAGAGACAGCTAGGGTTTCATGTTCCAGTTGGTCTTTAAAATTAGGGTTTTGTAGCTTCGCAGGGGAGACTGGCGTGGTGGATGATGATGTGCTTTGGAGGGAGGGACTGGTTTGGTGGGGTCTCTCTCTCCCTCTCTGCCTCTGTTCTTAGGGCGACTAATAGCCTTATAGGAGTATCTTTCCCGACGATTTGGAAGGAAAAAGAAAAAGAAAAAACTTTACATTCAAATGAAAATTACATGGTTTTTATTACCTGTGTCAACTGTTTATTTGACAGTTGTAAGTACTTAAGCAATGCCTTCTCATCTTACTGCATCTGTTAATTTTGGTTCACTTATTCACAGTTTTGAAAACTTTTGAGAACCCTCCCAATAATTTCACCCATAGCACAATCTTTCTTGGTATCACTACGAAAGTATTGGATCGACAAATTATTGACTGAACCCATTTATAGCATTGATGTTGTGTTTATGTTTGAAGCTTTATTAGATTTTACACTTACGTTTTATGTGAGTTTGTAAAAACTGTTATGGAAGCTCCTCAAATCTTAAGGATCCCCAAGAAAAAAGGATTTCTGAATTCACTCACCTCAACCTCATATTTTAAAATTTATGAGTTTACAATTGAGAAACAAGCATTGTTGTCTATTATCTATGCTCTTAATTGTTCGACACCAAATATTTTATGGTAAAGTAATAATTTTCTAAGTGAAAAGCTGCAGTATATGGTTTGGCATTCTGTCTATACATTGCGAATTGATAATATGTACAACTGACAACTTACCAATTGGGGATCACTTGTGAAGTCTTGAATTCATTTGCTCAAATGCAATACCGCATAGGCTATTGTGATGTTTTTATTGCAACAAGTTGTTTCTTTGAACTTTATAGCAGAAACTAGAACTACTTCAAGGAGAGTAAGACGAAGACCTTTTGAAGATAGTTTTAGGACTGAATCTCTCCACGCATCAAAAATTAGGATTCCTCATTCATTGAAATAGTCGGCGATGTGCTGAAAACAGTCCTGCCCCTTCAAATGTTCCGCATGTCGCTTCTTTTCTTTTGTACTGTAAGCAGATGGCAGTTCACTGTAAGCAATTTCAGCCATTGATGATTGAAGGAGCTTATTCAAATTGGCATGTTCTTAAAAGATAGAATTTATTGAGAAGCACAAATTCCTTGTTGAATATGCTAAAAAATTATGAAAGTGGCATCGTACCGGTGGAACAAAACGTTTTTGTGATGATGACATGTGCATAAATTCCATTTCCATTTCATATTCTCGATCGAAACTGTTGAGAGAGATAAAGATCATACAAAAAGTTTGTTCCAAAACAGAGATCAAAGTTCAAAATGAACCATTCTTAACCACAGGTCCACAACTTCTGCAGAAAGAACTAGTGGTATGATCACAGGATAGGATCCAACTGAGGATGAAAATGGGGTTTTGCAACTAAAAAGGGGTACTGATCCGAACACAATGTCTCCAGACCATCCAGGTTCTTCCACCCGTTTTTCTTCCTCGGACAGTTGGACCGTCTTTACCAGGTAACAGACGGAATGGGAATACATTTGCGCTCCACTGGAGTAGTGAGAACGCGGCCTGGGAAGGATAGGAAGGTCGCTGATAAACCCTAACTGGGGGACAAGGCCTCAGTCAGTAAGGGTTCTACCGCTGGCGCATCGAATCCGCAAAGCGGACGTCACGTCGTCCATTTTGGGGTCCTTATTGAAGATACAATTCCCAAACTTCCAATTTTATGGTATTCGACTCCGCCATCTTCAGGGTGGTGGTGAGTTTCCGCTTCATTTTCCTTCATTTCTGGGTTGGAGATTTTGTTGGGACTCTGAATGTTTTACGTCTGTTTCAACGTTGTAGATTTTGGTTTGTTTTTTCATGTGCGTTGTTGCTGTAATCGTCTCTTTGCCGGTTGTTTGATGATGTGATTTCGTTGATGCGAGTATATGAAGATTCATCCTCTGTATATTTGATTAGATTTGGGTTTTCAGTAGTCTCTTGCGCTCTTTCTCTATCTCTCTCTCTCTCACTTTTTATTGGCAATGAGTTCGATGAGCGATTGATATGGTGCTCTAGTCGAACATAATATTTTTACAATTGCATAGGAATTCTAATCTAATTTTCTTGTTCTTTTCTTTCACTGGTCCATGATTGATTGTGGTTCATATATGATGTTCTCGTCCTGTAAATCTTGTCACTTGCCATTAAGACTCACAAATTTTCGAATGAAAGAGCTCAAGCAAACGCTTCCTTAACTATGCCGATTCACTTTATCTTCTTTATCGTTTGATCAAGTTGTTTTTTTGTTATGTTTTTTTCTTAGTTTCTCATTCACTCTACTTATTTTTTCTAACTTTTAGATTTTTTCTTTTCTGGCTGAATATTTTGCAATAGTTTCAGCTTTGCTGACAAATAACTGAGAAAAATCTCACTATTAACGATACCTGTGACTATGTAAAGGCTGTGAGTTAGTGTCACTATTCTTCCTCTCTCTTTATATATATAGTTCTAATCATCTAACCAAAACTGTTCATTAAAATAGATAGACGGTCGAAAGAAAAATATAGACAAAGAATATAAACTATCTGCTGCTGCTGCTGCCTGCTTATCAGTCACGATCTACAACCCTTCAGCCCGAGCTGCCATTCCATGACTGGTACGAAGTCTACTTGAACGGATGGTAGAGATTCAGTTGGTAAAGACCTGTGGGGGTTGGTGTAGGAAGGTGGACTATGGCCTTGCCTTCACTTTTGCAGAAGGTACATCTACTCTCTCACATCAGGTAATCCCCAAACCTTTGGAAAAAATATCACTGCCGGCTTTTGCAAGATTCAGCTGGTTCTTGGCCCGTAAGAGAGAGAGAGAGAGAGCAAAACCAGTCTAAATTGAAACTGGATTTTCAAGCGAGAGTTTAAGAGGAAAAAGGGATTAAGAAGACGAGTTTTCAATGGTTCTTCGGGTTCGGGACAGTGGAATGGACATCTCACTTAAAAAAAAAAATAGTTTTTTTCTTCTTCTTAGGATTCTCCAATTAAAAAAAAAAGATGGTTGTCATTTGTCAAACGAAAAAACAAAAAATAAAAAAAAAAAGAGAGAGGAAAAGTAAGAGAGAGAAAGAAGAATTTGGAAATATAAAGTCTACGTTTATATATATGAGGTAAGGGCAGGCCCAGGGGGCCATAGCCTCCCCTCTAACAACCTTCAAACTTGAAAGAAAACAAAATTTTGTTAAAATTTTGAAAAAATTACATTGGAAACTCCTTTAAAATTCTAGGAAAACTTAATTCGGCCTTTTTGAAAATTTTAAAAATATAATTTGACACATTCCGAATAAATAAAATTTCTAACTCTGCCGCTGATCTAATTTGGTTAAGGTTGGTAATAAAACAAAAGACAGTTGCAGCATAAAATGTCATTCGTGACGCTGCTTCGCTTGTTCATGACATCACAGAGCACGCTCACCACAGGAACGATGTGCATAAGACAGTGACTTTGGAAAGCTGAATCATTTTGTAGTGTGAGCTGCTTTAGGACAATGGCCCATCCAAATCCAACTTGCATGGCCGAAATATGGATCTTAGGACTAGATCTGGATCTGTGTTTCTGATGCATATCAGCTTTGCTCTACTGCTTTGGGATCTAATCTATTTTATATGTATGATCTTCATCTGGGTCGCCATGGATCCGATTGGTTCCTTTGAGCTGAATAAATTGAGGGGCCTTTTGGATGGCTGGAGCATTGCATCCAAGAGAAAGATGTAAGCAGTGGGTTATGGATCCAAGACTTCTTTAATTCATCATGCTTTGTTGCTTCATTATCATGCTCAATTAGCATTTGTTTATGAATCTAGTCAGAGTAACCAAGCCATCGGCTATATATGAAGTAAGGTATACACCATATACCTATCTTTAATATATAGAGTTTAGATGGTTGTAGAAGTTGCGGAGCATATTTATTAGCAGTCAGGAACTTGCCTGAGTGCTACTAAATGTAGGTTGCATCTGTCTCAAAAAGTAAGACAGATTCATGATGATAATTTTTTTTTTAAGTGTCCAATAAATCTAACCAATTTCATGCATTTCCAAACGGCTCACACGGGACTAAATGATTTGAATAGAAACATAAACCTAATATCTCCTTTTAGTTTTGTAAATAACTTGGGAAGGATGAGTTTATTTAATCTATTTTTTAGAACCAGGCTTTCTTAAAAATGATTTCTGATGAAACCTGATTTTGATGTCATACAAACACTCTTAAAAAATTGTTTTGCCTTAAAAAAAATGTTTTAAAGTATAATCTAAATACTATCCAACCCAAGAAGCTTAGCCATTGAGTTTTTTCTTTTATATAAAAAAAAAAAACATTGTTGATGGTATGAATGCCCAATTGCACCTAGCATAGATAGCCATCTCACAAGGTCTCAACCATTCAAACATCGTACATATCGATGGTATGTTTCTCTTTTTTTATTTTAAGGTGAGTAGTTTATTCCACTGCTGTGCTTCATTCTAGTGTATTACTGTCTCGAAGAAAGACTACTTGTTTTCATTCTAGTGTATTACTGCTTCGAAGAAAGACTACAAGAGCATGCTTAAAGACCTTTTAAATGGTTGATAACGACTATAAGATTTAAATCTCATATTTATTTTTTATAAGATAGATTATTTTACCACCTACGTTACTATAACCCCTAGATCTCTTGAGGTAGCGATGGTAAGTTTTAACATCATTTATTGATATGATAGAATAGGTAGGTGGTAGGTTCAATGGAGCACATATCATGGTCTACCACCAAACCCGAGTAGGACCATCAGCTGCACTACACCAAACCAGGAACCCGACCCAAAGTCAATTCTTTCACATGTACCTTGCCTTCACCGTGCAAGCAACCAACGCTTTCGTTAAGAAAAATGCCCTCATTAATGTAAGATTACTACTTCAAGGCAAGAAGAAATTATAGTGAAACGCGAGTTTCCCGAGGACTTTTATGGTCATTATGTCACCCTACATTTACCCTCTCCTCCCTCTTGCTTTCCTCTTCTTTTGGGGAGGGAGGGTTCGCTAGCTTTGCCAGCCACTGCCGCGTTTTTTGCGCTCCTCAGATCTCTTCCTCTTCCCTTTAAGCGCTCCTCTAGAGTCTCCCTCGGGTCGTCTTGTCGCAGAAGAGAGAGAGGGAGAATGGGAGAAGCGAAGCCCAAATCCGGAGTCTGGCAGGGCGTGAAGCCGTTCGTGAATGGAGGGATGTCGGGGATGCTGGCCACCTGCGTCATTCAACCGATCGATATGATCAAGGTGACCCATTTTGGTGATGCTTGGTTTTGCAGTTCATCTTGAAGTTTTGGATGTCGTTTTGGTCGCTGCTAGTTGGGGATTGGTTCGTTTTCATGACGTCGATTTAGGTGTATAAATGGGTTATGGCGGTGAATCCATAACAACCATGTTCTTTTTTTTTTTTTTTTTCCTTTTCTTGGGTTTCCTTCAAAGATCTGCATATTTTGGTGATGCGTTTTCGTTTGCGTGTTTAGGCTCTAGATATTGGCGTTGTCTGTGTGTTGTAGATGTTCAGATCCGGAGACTGTCTTTTGATTTACGTTTCTCTCGAGGATAACCCGTTTCAAGGGCGGGAATTTGATTGGGTTGGGCGTGTGAACTCTCTCTCTCTCTTCCTCCACCCCCAACCCCCACCACCTCCCTCGGGCATGTGTTATTTTCTATTGTATGATGTACCAGTAGCATGGGGTATGACTTTTCCTTTCTTATCTTGATATTTCTGATTTGCAGGTCAGAATCCAATTGGGTCAAGGATCAGGGCTTCATGTTGCGAAGACTATGCTGCGAGAAGAGGGTATGGGTGCTTTCTACAAGGTTCGGCGCATATTTTTGGATCAATAGTTTAATATGATTCCGAACTCTTGATTCCATTCTACGTAGTTGTAGGAATGCGCATCTTTGAATTTCATGGTTAGTTAGTCATGATGATAATATCATTGAATTTGAATGCAAAGTACCACAGATTTTGCATGGTAGGTCATAGAAGTTTTGTTCTTTTACCATTTTGAAGACATCTGAATCTCTGTACATGCGTATTACTTAGGCTACCTTTTCCTTTTAATGCTTTTCATGAATTTGGAAGTAGTTAGAGGCATAGAAAATGCGGAGATTATCTTCCTATGATTTGTGATTTGTTGTAACAGGGGTTGTCAGCAGGATTACTGAGACAAGCTACTTACACCACAGCGCGGCTTGGCTCTTTCAGGTATACTGCGAATGCTTTGACGTGAACCATAGTCCGTTCCTATTATGTCCAGTGGAGTTTCACTTTTTCTGATGACTGTCCTGAGATGCATAGCTTGTGGCATATATGAAAATCTTCTTCCCTATGGAACAACAATTTGAGTAATATTTAATGAAAAATCTGCTCTGCTTTTAGTAGTTATACTAAAGAAATCTTTCTTTGAAAGCATTGACCATTATTGTGGTTAGTTATGCTTTTATGTATGTAATATGGATGTCAGAATTGCAGCTTCTTGTTTATTTATAATTTTTGCATTTATTTCATAGGGGAAGAAACATGAATATCATTGTATTCAAGCTGCCAACCTTTGTTTGTTTTTTATATTTTAATTGAGTTATTTCTAATGCAATATTGGGATAACGACAAGCTAAAACTCTGAACAGCTTGCTGGACCTTAGAAGCTGAATCCTAAATATATGTAGTTTTGGATAAGCATTTGTCAGGTTATAGTTTCAATCCTTTTATAAGTTAATCAGCTGGAGGTAGCCAAAGAATTGGTAACCATAGTCCTTCATTTCCAGAAATGCATTTCTTTTAATTACCCTACCCATTCACCCCCAAAGCCATTTCCGTTCCACCAGTCTTCAAATACTTTCTATCAGACACCATAAGGGTTGAAGAATTTTTCACTTACAGGTAGTCTTCCTAGGCTAGAGGTAGGATTTCAAGATGCAATTTGTCCTTTGCTTTTTCTTGTATGGGGACGAACATAGGGTTTGTTTATTTGAATGATCTAATGATTTTCATATTATTTGATGCATATTTGAAGTTTTAAACCAACTGAACCTAAGTCACATGGTAGTTGGTACGTGGGGGAGGCCCACGTACCCGTACCAGTGTACGGGGGTACGACTGGGTATGTTTGGATCGGTTATGGGTCGGAACTGATCCAAACCACAAAATAACATTGTATTAGTCTATTTATGTTATGAGATTATATGTAGGATCTATGAAAGGAACCTTGTCTTAATGATGTGATGAGCAATTTTGTTTTTTGGAATTAAAAATATATAATTATTGCCGTACCGCCGGACCATTGGCAAAAATGCTGTGCTTGTACCCGTACCTATGTGACATACTGAACTTTTCCATTGGTAGTGTACGGCATTTCTTTGGTTTTTGCTACTCACAAGCTAATGAAAAGTATGCATTTTTCTTATTCCAATTGGAAAAAGAGGAAAAGTTGTAGCATGCTTGAAAATTATTATCATTCAGATTAGGTTTGGCTCAAATTCCAAACCCAAGCCAAAATTAGCTACTAATGCTTTAATCATTTTTTGAACCTAAGTAGTGAAAATGAATTAATAGTGGTTTGAGTATTTAACCATCTAGTCTTCATGTATATATGTATGTATATGGTTTATATATATATTTCAGAGGTAGAATTATGAGATGGTGTTTTATGCTCAATATAATGTGTTTCTATCAACTGTCTAATGTTAATTGTTTATTTGTTATTACTGGTGGTGTATATATGTATGCGCATATATGCATGTGTGATAATGACGCAGATGGTTTCTCATTGCTTAGTACACTTGAAATGTGGACTTATCTTAGTGGCAATATTACATCTTTGGTGCACACTTCACTCGAGTTTCTTGATCTAGTTGCTTGTTCTTCGATGGTCACATGATTTATGTTAGATGACTTGTTAAATGAAGCATTCCTTCGTTTTGATTACAGGGTTTTGACAAACAAAGCTGTTGCAGCTAATGACGGGAAGCCCCTTCCACTTTATCAAAAAGCTCTTTGTGGGCTTACAGCTGGAGCAATTGGTGCATGTGTTGGCAGTCCAGCTGATTTGGCACTTATCCGCATGCAAGCTGATGCTACCTTGCCAGTTGCTCAACGCCGAAACTACACAAATGCTTTTCATGCTCTGTACCGTATTGTTAGTGATGAAGGTGTTCTGGCCCTCTGGAAAGGAGCAGGTCCCACTGTTGTGAGGGCCATGGCTTTGAATATGGGCATGCTTGCCTCTTATGATCAGAGTGTTGAATTTTTCAGGGATAACCTTGGGTTCTCAGAAGTTAGCACTGTGATTGGTACGATTGAGCATACTTGTATTTGCGTTCTATTTTCTGTCTTGGTTATGGAAGTTGTGCAGATTGGCATCGGTTCATTCTTTTAAAATTTTCTATTATGCTTCAGTGATGGGTTTGGACTTATAGGTTTATCCTTCTAATAAACTAAACAAGGAAATCACATCTGATCTAACACTAGAATATACTGAACATTTTATGATCAATTTTCCATTTGTAAGCATCACTTATGAGATCATTGTTTAGAGCCCTTTTTTCTTGATTTAACTTGATGACATATAAAATTGTTGTTTGGTTAAAGCCAGTTCTCTATTCAAGTTTAACATGTTTTTGGTGTCTCTTTTGTTGTGTGCACTGACTGTTTGGCATAATTCTTTGATTCTCACATGGTTACAACACTGATGCTGCTTTCTCCATTTTCTTATCCCTTAATGATGATTCCAGACCTGTAAAATCAATACTTTTTTTGTGCTGGGGCATAATTTCCAGTTCTACATGCCTTTTTTTGATAGCAAGCTGAGATGCTAGAGAAGACTGTCATACCCTCCTTGCTTGAAGTATAAGCTTTTTGTTTTTGTGCCGGTAGTAAGAGACCATTTATGTAATCTGGAGAGGCTGTCTTTTCTATCAGAGTAATTTGTTTCTTTACCAGTGGCTGCTATGTGGGTGCCCCTGTTAGTGATATACCATCAACAAGATTCTTCGAAAACATATAACCAGTTAGTTGTTTCTTGATTTTGCATGATCTAGTAGAACATTGCTAGCATTTTCACTGTGAAGATAATACAGTGACATTCTGATGGTGAACATTATTTGTCATGGACAATTCTGAAGTTGAACCCTTGTTTTGTATATTGGGGGTATCTCAGTGTCGGTAGACATGCATTTCAGGTGGTAGAGTCAATCAATTGTCTTATGCTATTCAATATGGTGTTATTATTGCTGTGACTTTGGGTTCTGAAACATCTTTTTCCGGTGTTTGGAACTCTTTATTATGGTGCACCAACCTGGCTGCCCATGCACATTTGGTTGCTCCTTAAGCAAAGATCCTAGCAGTTTATTATTATTTATTTATTTTTGGGTGTGCAGGGGCAAGTGCTGTTTCTGGGTTTTTTGCATCTGCTTGCAGTCTGCCTTTTGACTATGTGAAAACCCAAATACAGAAAATGCAGCCTGATGCTACTGGGAAGTATCCATATACTGGTTCTTTTGATTGTGCAATGAAAACTTTAAAGTCTGGAGGACCTTTCAAGTTTTACACTGGATTTCCTGTTTACTGTGTTCGAATTGCACCACATGTGATGGTATGTTGCACTGGAACTTTGTGGTTAGATGCTCCATAATTTGCTAAAACTTTATGTTGTACTGATGGACGTACTATTGTTTGGGATTGCAGATGACGTGGATATTCTTGAACCAAATCCAGAAATTCGAGAAGACTATTGGGTTGTAAGGGTGCCCGTATCAATGTTTGTATTTCACAAATTCTTGTTCCTCCAATTGAGGGGCGTCTTCAGTTTTATGGAAGTCTGTTTTGTTTTTGTTGTTATTAACTGTGCCCAGATTTTCTCTTCTCTGGGGCACTGAACTTCGTCGGAGTGCGCAACTGGTTAACCAGATCTCTATTAGCACTCGGTAAACCATATTTATTCAGTAGTCTGCAATAGCACTGAGAAGAGATTTTGAATAAGTTTTCAAGAATGAAGAGCGGCACTGTGATTTAGGCTGTTGGTTTTTCATTTGATGTATCTTTTTCCTGTGGCTACTATAATTCAAGCTTTGTGTATGGTGTAATAAGCTTCTGGTCATCGATTTGCTAGGTGAATAGTTAGGATTGCTTGAAGATTGTCTTTCTTGTGAATGAGATTCAGTCGAGGAGCGACTGACATTTTCCTGCAGTACTACTGGATTGTGTGCTTGAAGTACTCGGTTTCTTTTTCCACTTTGGTGTGATGTTAATTTAAGTATAATCCAAAAACATTCAGAATTGAATATGCCGTTTTCCTACTGGATTTCCACGTTAGAGGCCTCTTTAGAGTGGTTATGAAGATGATGGTCCAATTAATTCCGGTCCTATTGAGCCCCATCATCACTGTGCTTTGATCTAATTTAATGACCAATGCTCACAGATTAGTTTCTGTATCCTTGCGGTTGTATGTTCAGGTCTTTCTCTCATTTGGGCCTAAAATAAGGTACTCCTTTTTCTTTCGAAAGCCAAAATTTACTCTTTCAGTTGTAACGTTGAGGGAAATCCATTTAGCCAGATTGCAACAGGAACAATAGACTTATCTTTGGACTGAGGAAAGCTCTGACCTTAAAGTGAACTTTTGGGCTTGGGTTCCCTTTAAGGACATAGATAGTGGATTTCCACACATAATGCTATTATATTCACTTGGAGTGTCCTTTAATGTCATAAGGTTGTCACGGATTACGTCATCGTTACTGTTGGCTTATGATGTTCAGAGATATCATACTCATAAAAGCATGCTGATGACATTGACCTAAAACCATCCAAAAGAGGACAAAAAGATGAGCTTTTGTTTCATTTAATGCTTGACTATAGAACAAACTTGAGCATTGTCGTAGTTTCTTTTATATGGCCGGTTTTTTCGTCAAAAATGGTCAAGCAGGGGCATGAAGGTGAAGTCTGGCCTCTTGGAAAACTTCAGAAGTTTTGTAGTCTGCATAATGGTGGTACTGCTATATCATTCAAGCTGACGAAGTTCTCACTTGAGGGATAGCAGAGTAGGTTTTATGGGTTTCTTTTGGCATGGGTGTTGTTTGTACCGGCAAAATAAAACAAGAGTTATGTGCCTGAAGAGATCAGAGCAATGGACGGAGTGGGGCTGAGTTTTCATTTTAAACTCCTAAGGTATCAACTCTCTTTGCTGTAAAAAGAAGGCCATCGATGCACAAATTAAAATGCGGTTAGAGTGGCACCTCAAGACACTAAAAGTAGACATTGTACCTTAGGGGGGTGAGAGGTTGGATGAGGCTTTGGCCTTCAGTTGGCTGGTGAGTTTCTTTGGCTCATCCGAAAATAAAATGAAAAAAGTGGGGGAAATATTAGAAATTTAAATAAAAAAGTAGATTGTTAGCAAAATTTGCCATTCTTAAATATTTGTTCGAAGCGCATGCTAAAATACCCTATCTCACGTTCATCCTAATTCCATAATTGTTCCATATCAACTAGAAAAAGATTCTTCATTCAATCGATGGACCACATTTTATCTTTATATAAATATAACAAGACGACTCCATGCACTCGATTGTTTATTTATATTCTGATTGAGGAGTAATACCAAAGTCTTTCAAAGTATTTTATCTTAGCGTAGGTTTGAATTAGGCCTAGGACAAAGTCAATATGGTACCTATTCTTTTGCTTTAAGTGTAAAATACGATATTCATGCACCTTAAAGTTCAAACAATGAGAGGAGGTTATTTTAAATTCCCTGTTATACCCATAGGCCTAACACTGAGCTAATAGGATATTCACCTCATCAATGATACAATGGTTGGCTCAATTTCATTCCTATTGAAACTGAATCGGACCCAATTCTATTGAATTAGCGGAGTAAGAGATAGATTCTTCATTTCAACAAGAGAAGGACAATTTCTTTGATTGCATTACAAAAATCATCGACACACTTGTAAACAAGGTGCTCTACCAATTGAGGTATAGACCTGGCCATATATATCTTATCTTACAAATAATTTTTTTTTGGTCAACAAAGACATTGCATGATTTAACATGGTATCCTAATAATTTTTCTGCCAATGATTAATTTCTTGGGAATGATTAGTATTGCTTAGAAGCCATATTGATACAATATACATTCTTTCTCTTTGTAATGATAAATGACCTACTTAATCCAGTGGTTAAAATTTATCTTTCTTACATGTCATTGGTGCAGTTCCAATGGTAGGCATGAATGAATTGGATACCAGTCTATGAATGGCACCTAATAAGGTCTTCCTACCCAGATTTCCTTGACCGATTTTGCATGTTTCGCTTATTTCCGTCCTGCTTAGTCAATAGATTATACTTGATTGTGTAAAGTTCTATATAATGTATCAACAGAACCTTTTTATTTTTATGGATTATGAGAATCAGCTACTGCAAAATAACATTGATAGCCTCTACTTTGAATCAATTATTTCTCTCTCGCCCTTTGATTTACTCAAATTAGCTTCAGCTATTCATATGCTATCTTTTCTGATGAAGATCATAACAACGTTGCTGCGTTAGAGGAAGGATGACTATATTGATTCAATATACTCTAATTGCACCCTCGGTACAATATTGATGAGCTCACCAAAGATTATGTATTATTATTTCTCAAGTTCCAGATCTCGTATCTTTCACGAAATTGATCTTGCTTTGACAAAGTATTGGAGATTAATAATATGCTTACTGAAACTTATGATAATTATCTAAGTCTTTGCGCAAATTTAAGCATATGGTATTAGTTAATAAAAGAATGAACGCTTGGGTGTTTATAAACCTTTTCAATAGGCGTGGGCTCTGTATCGTTCCAATTTTGTGGGATGTCTCATAATAGGAGTGGGCTCGAACCAAGTGGCCATTGCTCAAACTCAAACCCAGAAAACTTGATCCAGCTGTACGGATCGATGAAGGAGACACCCCACAAATCAGAATGGGTTAATTAAATGAGAAGCGAGGCCTTTGACTCCAGTAGATTCCATTTTGCGCTTTTTGGTCCCCTTTCTGTACTCAGTGGCCTCTTCATATTTCATTTCTTCCTTTTCCTGCGAGGGAGAGTGTGGACGATGAGAATTTGAGGAGGCATAGGAGAAGAGAAGTTGGTCGATCGAGAAAAATGTCTTCCGGAGCTCCCTCCTCCGACCACCATACTTGTATCCCTCTTCCTGCAAAATCTGGTATTGCTTCATTGCTTGTTGTCGTTGATTTGATCTGCTCTTCGAAGAGTTCTTTTATTCCTTTTTTGGTGGTGTTTTTTGTTTGTGGAGATCTTCCTGATTCGTTGGATGGAAGATGAAATTCGAGAGCTTTTTCTTTGGGTTTTGCGGGATTGTTCAGTTTTGTCGTTTCTCTTTTTATGTTCAGAAGCTCTTTTGTTGGTGGATTTCATCGTGAAATTTTCGAAGGGGGATACTAATAGAGCGTGTGATCTTCAACCTTTTTCTTTCTTGGGGTTATATTTCTGCTTGGTTCACCTCCTGTTTCTCGGGAAAGAAATCGTCGCATGGATTGCGTGATCGACTTTGCGACTTTGTTCCATTTTCCTTTTCATGATTTCGTTGGTCTTATGAGGTTTCGTCGATATTTTGGTGATTATTGAGTGAGCTTGCATTCTTCTAATTATTCTTCTTCCCTCGCGTTTGCTTTTACCGCGCTGAACCGAATTTGGCGGGAAGGGATATCCCGGTGAGGAATCATTTTAGGAATTATTTGATCGAATTATGAACCTGTCGTGTTTGTCTTCCGGGACTGCTTCGTTCTCTTTCTTTCTTAAGCAGTTCATTTGTGTTATTTCCTCAGTTTGTTTTCGGGACTTAAAACAAAAACTTTTACGGGCACCAGCAACCTTGGTGCGCTCTTATCATCTTCCGCTAATAACAGATTACGGAAGATCTTAACCTGATCGATCTTTACGAAAATTGCATTTAGATGGTTTCATCTCATTTTTTTTTAGTTTTCTTTAGTTATTTTTTGGCTTGAATAGGTTATGACCATGCTGCGGGAATGCTGAGCCTTCACTCCAATTGCCGTGTCAGCATGTAGCTTGGCTTATATTATTTATGCTATCTTCATGACAACAAAGATCTATATTGGCATTTTTCGCATCCTTTTTCTAATTGAGGAAGATGTTGTTATTTTTGTTCGTCTTGTTGGCCAGGGGCTATTGATCGCTGTCAAGAAACTGCCAGATTTTAAAGATGCTCTGTTGCCGTCCATCTTTCTGATTGCAACTAGATAAGAAAATGGTCTCCTAGAGCATCATATTGGAAGGCAACTAAATTTTACTGCATAGACGCATCTATTTTTGTTAAAATTTTAACTTTTTACTTATTTTTGTTTGGGGTTTTCCGTTCTTGTTTTTCTCACAAATAGTTCCGTAGTTTGGATATTGCTACAATGTTTTATTGGAAAACAAGGTACTTCTTGTCCAACTCCATAGGCTGCAGTTATGCTTGGGGACTATGAATGTTATCTCACAGCCCGTGACAATCTCAAATCAATGAAGCTGTTATGGGCCAAAAATGTCGTTCTGCATGTTTGGTTTCTTTTGTTATTTTAAAATATTATTGCTGATTTACCAGGCTGGTCTTATTTGGTGGCACACAATTCTTTCTTGGTCTTGACATGTCATGTTTGATTCTTTCAAATCCTTCTAATTCTTAAGTTCTCTTATGATATATGTTTTTTATGCAATTCAAGTTACATTACATGTTGATTATGCTTGTTGGTAATGGTTCACTTCTTGGATGTGTGATCATTTGCTTAAAATTTGCTAGGTATCAGCAGTCCAATCAATGAGGCTGATTTCCCACAAGCTCCCATTTACATAGTTACTCATGCGTCTCAACTCCCTTCTGCGTTTTTGGAGCCCTGCGTGGATAGTCAACTGATCATTGGCTTTGACTGTGAGGGTGCTGATCTTTGTCGGACTGGTGCTCTTTGTGTCATGCAGGTAATGCTTATGTTAACCTGGCTTTATTGCATTAAATAATTTTATAGTCACTTATTTTTTGCTGCATGTTATTGTGCGCATTTTTCACACTATTCATATTCGTTTTCTTGGTTTAGAAGAGAAACACGTGACATCATAGAGTGGAAGAAGCCTTCAAAATTGAATATTCCTTATCATAGTTGAAAAAAAAATATAAATATGAAATAACCAATGTAATTTTGTTGTTTAATCATATTATTGATTTAGAAATACACTTTGTGTAAATATAAATAAAAGCAAAAAACAAAAGCAACTGCAGGTATGCACTTTATATACTTGGACGGTTGTCCTTTATGCTAATTCCCATATTTGAGATGTTGATCATATATTGTTCGATCCATTCATAAGTAGTATGAGCCATCTTGACATTAACAATCAAATAATATGAGCTATCCTATCATCAGAACGGATGCGGCCTTTTGGAAGGAACGAACCACCTATCCATTAATTAATGCATTATTTTGGATGATTCTTGCATGAGAGTAACTAGAAGGTATTCTGAAACGGCTAACCTCTTTTAGTAATATATGTGCACTGTGCAGCTTGCATTTAAAGATGCTATATACTTGGTGGATGCTATTGAAGGAGGGGAGCTGCTTATTCAAGCTTGTAAGCCTGCTCTTGAATCAAGTTATGTCAAAAAAGTTGTTCATGACTGCAAACGGGATAGTGAGGTTTGCTTTACCTGCATTATGTTGTAGTCCATTAGTCATTTAGTGTTTGGTTAATTAACAAAACACTGCCTACTTGCAGGCACTGTATTTTCAGTTTGGCATTAAATTGCAAAATGTGATGGATACCCAGGTGAGCATTCATTGTTGTTGCATAAGGTATGTATCCATGTCAGTTTCCAAAAAATGTTCTTACAATTACATATGCACAGCAGTTTCACAAATTATTCTTAACATTTTCTTTTTTTTGCAAATAATCTATGTAAATTTTCCTTTGACCACTTATAGTGGAGGCTTCTGTATGCTCTTTATTCAATTTCTGACTATGATTTTAATGAAGTAGTCACCTGTGCTGGTCTTGATGGTCAGTGGGGAGGCACCAGATTAAACACATAGTTATCACAAAGTACACAAATCTTAAAGTTTTGATTTTTACTTTTTGGCATACTGGAAAGCTGAATACTTCTTCATCCACCAGAAAACTTGTCAACGTTTTCAGGCTAATAATGCCTTACTTGGTCTCAAGTATAATGGCTATTTGGCACGCTTTTTCATATGCTGACATGGTCAGCAAAATTTTTTCCTATTTGCAGATTGCCTATACCCTGATAGAGGAACAAGAAGGAAGGAAGCGGTCCCCTGATGACTACATTTCCTTTGTGAGCTTGCTTGCAGATCCCCGCTATTGTGGTATTTACCTTTCTTTCCTTTTGCTTTTCATTTTATTTATCCTGGATTATGTCATTACTATGTTGTAGAATGATGAGTTGGTTGAGAAGAGAAGTTGATTAAGTATCATGTGTACAAATACATATACATGCCTTCTTTCAATTTTTCTAATGTTCTTTGTACGCTGAGAATAACAGTTGATGGGTTGGGTGAGAATAGAACCTGATCCTTGGTCCAACTTTTGAATGGTGTTATGCATTTTAGGTCCAACTCCAGAACTTGCAACGAAGATCCATATCCAAAGCCATTTTAGTTAATGTGAACTATTTTCAATTTGCTAAATCCAATTGGCTTTTTGTCCAAATGAAATAGCAATGGTGCAACTAGCATGTAGAATTGCAAGAGCAAGAAAGCTGCTTTAAGTTAGCGTGAAGATAATGGCAATGTATATGATTGCTTATAAGGGTAAAAAGTCTATGGCACAAGGAAATGCTGACTGAAGGTTAAGTTGGTCATCCTTTGTCAATCAGTATTAGTGACTTCCGATTGGCAAATTGTCAGTGGTTTGGTAAGCTATTGAGTGTTTGTTCCTTTGTCTGGTTGTATACCCTAGATTGGATAACCAGGCATAACTTAAAGGTGAATATCCTGATCTTCCTAGGTAAAAGAGGGTAGGGCCATACACATTCATTTGTTCATCACTATAAAATGGCATATACATTTCAGTGAGTCTTGTTAGCATTTTTTTCCTCACCGGAAGGTCAACCATTGAAATCCACATTGTCGCTTGTTCTAGTGTAATGTAATAAAAAGGTTCAGGAGTGGGTAAAATTTGTCTTTTGCAGGAAGTCTGGGTTTGATTGGTTATGGTGTATTTAGTTGGATAATTGTCAACATTGTCTTGCCGTTAAAGTACAACATATCAGGTTGGATATTCTTGTGATTGTTCAGATGATTCCTTCTGTTAGTCTGTTAGTTAGTGGACTGGAACACAAAATAGGGAGACCTAGTTCATGTCTTGCTGTGTCTAGTTATGTTTATGTTGGTCTGTGCATTATGACATTTTAATGTGGAGGTTATCCTTATGATTGGTGCTTGTAAGATTGGGGCATTAAAATTCTTGTAATCATTTTCATCCTGTATAATTCTTCATGAGTTTAGATCTAAGAGTCCAGAGGTAAAGTGAGTTCGGTGTTCATAGCAATGTTGTCAAATGTGTAGCATAACCTCTATAAGTTGCATCCAAGATAAGATATGTACCATAAGGTAACATATTGCCGTCACAATTTTTGATAAAAAACATTTTTAATCCAACAAATCAACAAATTGCTTATAAATTAACTGAAAAGAAACATCTCATCAAAAATTTATGTTACCTACACAGTGAAGCTACAATTTCACCTTCAAATGGCCAGGAAATTGCATGAGTATCAATGAAATTGACATGCACGTTTTCATTAGAAATAAACCAAATTAATAACTTAAATTACTTCTAGTACTTAAATGGGTATGAAGTATGAACTATGAAGTAAATGAGCTTTCATGTGTATACATTGTACTTGTCGATTATATAAATAACCCTAATTTTGATTTATGAAATCAACTTTAGCATTATGTTTACCTTAAAGGTATACAGTATACCCCACAACAAACCTAAATTCAGGCTTAAGGGATTTACGTAACTTCACCTTTATGTGTCTTGAAGGTCAAGCGACGTGCATATCATACCATAATCTCACCCATTGGTTGTATCATTGGTTGCATGTGATAAGTACACTTACATCTCTAAATTGGAACACAGTATGGGTTTCCCCATAGTTACTACACCAATCATCAATTGTCTTTCGGTACATCCCAATACTTGCAACATTGGTTCGTAGTGATGTAAATGTTGATTGTGGTAGCATTTCTAACTTGTTTCTGTCAGACATGAGTTATTATCTGGCAACAACTTATCTTGTAGAACATGACCTTATACAACATAGGTCTCGTCTCCTGCTCTTTTCTCACATTTTTGTGTTTGACATCTAGCATTAGTCCTTTTATCCTTTAGTTGGACTTGCACCTCTGCTGGATAATGTTGAGCATGACTTTTTCTACAATGGACCTTGTGATCTTCATTAGATGTATCTTAGTTTGACTTTAGTTTTGCTTTCCACTGATTGAGTAATGTGGCATTTTCAACTCATATGGGTTTGGCTTTTGATACACATGTCTCCAGATTGATACGCTTGTCCTCTTTTGATGGTATGATTGTAGGTATATCATACCATGAGAAACAAGAAGTGCGCAACCTTCTTCGAAAGGTTAGTTTTCTGAACATCGTTATTATTGATAATTACATTGTTGAACAATTCCTCTGGTCTGCTTATCAAAATATATATGCATTACACTGACACATGCTCATAAAGCATCAGTGCCATCAATAAAAAGAGAAAATGAGAGAAATGTCTTGTTGTTTTCTTGTGCACTCTTGATTTTGAATTACAAGTAGTTTCTAACTATTATATATCTTTAATCATAATGCTCATTGGTTTGGTATTAGATCATCAAGTAAGATTTTTCCCAATATCCTGCCCTGAATGTTTGAATATGTAATATACTTCATAAATATGTGACATGATCCGCAGCCTTGCAGATACACAAAACTATAATTGAGTAGGTATCATCTACTAGGTTCTGAGTAGCACACCAAAAATTGACCTTGTTTTGGAATGCGGGACCAATGGTATCCATATATAGCAGGTGGTATCTGGTTAAAGGACTTTTCTGAAAGTAATTCTCTGAAGTGGTGGATTTATTCAAAATACAGATCTGGAGAAAAATTTATATCACCTATACTAGTATACTTTCATATAATGCATAGTTCATTTGTTTATCTAGATTACAAGATAAACCTGAACATGTTTCATTTCAATTCTTGGTCCTACATAATTTATGTTTCTTCCTTTTCAGGACCCTGCATTCTGGAGTTACAGACCATTAACAGAGATGATGATCCGTGGTGCTGCTGATGATGTTCGTTTTCTTCTTTACATCTATCACAAGATGATGGAAAAGTTGAATGAGCAATCCTTATGGCAGCTTGAAGTGCGTGGTGCTCTATATTGCCGTTGCTTCTGTATCAGCGATAATGATTTTGCAGATTGGCCAGCTCTTCCTTCTATTCCAGGTGTTCACATTTTTAAATTTCTATGTTGAATTGATTTAGCCAGTTTGCTCTTTTCTAAGAATTGAAACTGATGATCCTTTAGTGTTCACTATGGCTTGACTGGCCATAAGAAATTCTTGAGATTCTTTTAATATCAGGCTTTGCTTTTGTTGCACGATCCAGTTCAATGCCTGAAGTGTTCATCCAAGGAAGAAATTTGCTTTACCCAACTCCCCTTTTCGATAATCTTACCTGAAATTCATTAGGAATGAAGACCCCAAAATCAACAAACAATATCAGCTTGATTGGGAGTAATCAATCCATATTTTTCCAAGGCTTACTATCAAAGTCCATAAGAAATCAAAAGAATTTTGGATCATATTTAGTTATATCCAAGTGGGGGTGCTAACACTGTAACTTTACCTGATTCCTTCCAGTAAAGATTAAGATAATCTATGTTGTTGTTTATGGCATCACTATGATATCGAGTTCCTGGCCTATCCATCTTACTACTAAGGGTTGTGCCAAACGATTGGAATGGCCAGCCCCAACATCGAGAGTCTAGAGACATCCATATTCTACATAGACGTGTGTAGTTGAGAAACTATCAACTTTATTTCCCTTGTTTTGTCTATGTGTATTTTCAATGCCTTGTTCATTCTTTAATGATGCCTAATTGCAAATTCTGTGGCATACCATGATACAATTAAGGAAGAAGAGCCACAGCTGCCTTTTTTCTGATTGGACTACTAGAGTGATTTTCTTGTCAAGTGTTTCATAGTTGGTAGATATAATATCCATTAGGTTGGACAACAAATCACTTTTCTTTCTCTTTTCCCCATACTATCTTTTTATTTTCTTCCTGGCCAAATGATGTGAAATGTCTACATGCATATCAGGAATGTTTTTCTGAATTTGTCCATCTCTTTTTCCTTGACAGATAACCTACTTACTGAGGGCAATGTTCCTGAGGGCGAGATTCTCTCTGTTATAAGTGTACCTTTCGGCAAAATGGGGCGGATTATTGGAAGACGAGGGGCATCTATTCTCTCTATCAAACAGTGTTGCAAGTAAGTTGCTCATTTTTAATGAGCCAGAACTTTATATTATGTAAAGTTTCTCAATTCAATAGGTGGCAACAAGCTCCTGAAACTTTAATTTCCCCCCTTCATTCACAACAGTGCGGAGATTTTAATTGGAGGTGACAAAGGGCCGCCAGACAAGGTAGTTATTAAACTCCTAACTTTCCTACTTTTTGCTTCTTTGATCTGAACCTTTTCAACTTACTATAGTGGTAAAGTGAATAGTTGACTGCCCTCAAATGTTCGAATTCTTTTGGGTTATAAAATCTGAAAAACTATCGACACATCAGAAAGCTTCATAGAGAGCAAGGAGATTGTACCCCCCAAAAAAGAAGAAAACTCCATTAGAGTATCGAAAAGAAAGCTTCATTAGAGATCAAGGAAAATACACAAAAAAGCTAAAATATGTGAACCACAGTACATGATATTGCATCATCATATGGTAGCAATATGTCGAGTCAGAGGTCTCTCTAACGAGTCTGGTCAAAATTTTTAGCTTTGTTTATAGATATAAATGATGCTTATAATATGTGGATTTCACAGACACATATTGGGTTCGCATGATACTTATATGGTAATTTTTTTCCCCATTATGTGGAGCAGATTTTTGTGATAGGGTCTGTGAAGGAGGTGCGGAAAGCAGAAGCCATCATTCGTGGCCGGATGTTGGACTAATGGCGAACTTATATTGCCCAATCTGCTTTACTTGTGCATGTTTTGACTAACTCAGGCTTGATGTGTGGTTTCCCTCCATGTAAGGCTACATTCTACCCATCAATAGTGCATTTGCACCAGGATCATTCTGCTACAGCTTCCAAATTTTGTGCGTGTGTGTGTTTGAGAGGGAGAGAGAGAGAGAGTCCATGAAATTGGGGAATCATTCTCAGTTGCGCACGCACTAGGAAAGAGACTTTGAGGTTGTTTTTAATGAATGAGGCTACTTTTGGCTCGTCATCTTGCAAAAAGGTCCTTTAATAACCAACCAGCTTTGACGTGCAAAGCCAGACCAAGCCTTACCGTTACATTTGTTATCTAGTAGACGCTGGTGCATATATTATTCTGTCACAGCAAGGGAACCCGTCTAACAAATATTATAATTTGAAAATGACGCTGTATTAGCCAAGTCAATATCCTCAATGGGATGTTGAATTCCAGATTTCTTCTTCAAAGTGGTGCTGCTAAAACCAAGGCTTCTGTCCCTTCGTGGGTCGAATATGGTTAATGGGAATGGACTTATGATCGTCCTTTTCCTCTGAAGTTCGGGTGAGCTTTAAGGTTTGTCTCACTGCCTGGGTGAGAGCCAAAGCTCTTCTTTTTCTCCTTGCCCTTACTTTACAGGCTACGTTGGTAATAGGTGGCGAGATATCTTTAAGTTTCAACTTACATATACAACCCATTCGCTTAAGTTCGCCAGAGTTATGCTCCTCGGAACCCTTTCTCTCATAAATTCACCATATGTTTTTCCATATAAGTTATTTAGGAAGAGTCATGTGATGCGCCAAAGGCATATTTTGACACAAGATTGTGAGATCTGCTGCCAGTTTAGCTGTCTTTACTAGCTTAGGCTCTTTGCGTGTCCTCCATTTTATAAGGAGCAATCGAGTGCTCGTGGATGGTGGTACAGCCTACGAAAGATAAAGGCTTTTTCTTACTTCAAAGCTCCAATTCTTCTGCCAATAAGGCATCGTCCTGTTGGGTCGGGGCTGGACTCGATAAAATCAAGAATTCAGTAACATTTTCTTGGTATGACCTCGGATTGTAGCAAGAAGTGCTTCACCTTAGTCTCTTGGCATAATATTGTTTTGGGTATGCTTGGCTCCAGCTTATATATTAAAGAGAATATATATATATATATATATATATATATATATATATATATATATATATATATATATATATATATATATATATATATATATATATATATATATATATATATATATATATATATATATATATATATATATATATACCCACACGACGGGAACAAGCACCTTGGAGATGGTGCAGCATGGGCCTGTATGGCTGTAGGGCATGTTCCCCCGTTTAAGATAGTAAACGAGAAAATACTGCTCATGGTTATGCTTTCAAAGAACTGATTATTCAACTGATATATTATGCTTTGGCAAAAGATTATGAAGCGAGTAGGCTCGGTTTAAGTTATTGCATCACTTCGTAAGTAATAGTAAAGGTAGAAGAAATACTTAAAAGGGATTTGTTCTTATGTCTTTTGTTTCTAGCATGCAGGCTTTTTATGGACCGTGAAAACAAGTTTGCATATCCAGGGGTTCCCTCGATAAGCTTAGAGGAGCTTACAAAAGTAATTGGCCTACATAGTTTATTGAACAAAGAACAAGCTTTGGATCTCTCTCTCTCTCTCTCTCTCTCTCTCTCTCTTTTAATGTGTAGGAAGCAAAATGAGCAACAAAGATCAACAGTCGACAGTGCTTCGAAACTGTACACTTTTAAAAATCATGATTTCATTGCTTAGATTTATCCCTAGAGCATGCTTCTGACAAAAAAAGAAGATGAGCCGAAGCTGTAACATCAAAAATATATGAGACAACTATTTCAAAAGCTGGGTCGTCCATAGGAACCCCAAAACTTGGAGAAAAGCATTCAGTTTTGCAGCTCAGGGTTCTATTTTTAAATTTACCAGTCTTGAAACCGTGTTGATGAAAGAAATGAGCACGGGGAGCCTTTTTCACTGGAGGGTAGATAAATTGCCTAGAAAAGCGAGCAGAGCCAGGTTCAGTTTCCCCGAGCAAAGAATCGTTGTTGGTCCATACCAAACGTTGTGTGTGTGTGTGTGAGAGAGAGAGAGAGAGAGAGAGAGATTACCGCTGAAAACGACAATAAGCTTTGATATGGTTTTTTATTGTCAGCAGAATGCGGCCAACTGCCTTCACTTAAAGAAGTGAAAGCCCCTACTTACAGACTCCTCAACAGTAGACCTCAAGTCACTGTCAATTACTTGTTTATTACACTTTGATCCTTATTTGCTTATGAAATCTGTATTCTTTCCAAATACCCAGATATAAACCAGAGCTGGAAAGGCCATTCACTGATAAAATAACATCATCCTTTTTAAAGAATTTCATTACCATGATCTTTTCTTTTTCGAGAAAGTTTTCCTGCACCACGATATTATTATTGTTATTTCTTTTCAATGAGAAAGAACCTTTCTCTGATGGCAAGCTAGTTAACCTGTCTATCTGATACAAAGTTGACTGTGGCGGGAACCGATCTCTATAAAAGGCATGCAAGTTCTCCCCCATTGAGATTTGAGCCGATGATCAAGAGGACTTCGCGATCACGGCAAGGGACCGAACGCCAACTTCTGCGTAAATAGTAAACTTTGGAGTGTTTATATCCCCTGATTCACTACTACCTTTCTTTCCATCCAAGTCCAACAGACTTCCAATCCAGGAAGCCAGTATCAGATTAGCTTGAGTTCTTTTAAAAGATGCATCCAACTTCTCGTGCAATCCAAATATTACAGCTATAAGAAGTTCTATACTGAATTTAGCTGTGCTTGACTCCAGGGCCAGTCCTGAACCTTGATCGATCATGTTTTAGAGAGAGAGAGAGAGAGAGAGAGAGAGAGAGAGGGAGGGAGACATTTAAAGTTTGAATGTTTTTTCATCCCCTTATTGACAAGGTGGGGTAGGCCTGACAACCACACAATTATCCTAGCACCTATATATGTAATTCACTGTGGGTCTTAAGCCCAACCACCGGCCAGATATATGGAGCTCTTGCTATCCTGTGCACAGATTTTTCTCGAAAAATTTGCAAAATATTTTATTGCTCAGAAGATCATATAGTCTTTTATTGGGTGGGTTAATTAATAATCTTATAACAGTCACATCCTGAGTCCTGAGCCACCCAACGAAACTATGGACTCTTATTTATGAAATCTGACTATACTTTTTTCTCCGCATATTCCAGATCCCATGATCAATCAATCAACATGGTTCATCAGGTGAACAGTAGCAGAAAGAAGCCACTCCAGTACCTGTAAGCTACTCAAGAACATTGTCACTCGGATATTGAATAGAAGGGCATCTTAATTGTAGAATAATCAATGGTAAATGGGTTTTATTTTTCTTTCTTAGAGAATGGAAACTTGGGTGTGCTTGTGAAGAGTAAATAGCAGAAGTTTGAACAGGATTGGCTCCAAAGAATGCCTGATTTACAGTTGTTTCTCCCAGGGAATGTGCTGGGGAAGGTGATGGTGAGCAAATTGATATGTCAACATAAATGATAAACCAATGATGCATGTCGACCTAAATGATAAACCAATGATGCGAGAGAGAGAGATCTTCTCACCCACTGAACAGTATTCATGACATGCATGTGGCTGAAACCAGAGCCTACATATCTGCCCATTTTTAAAGAGAGAATTTCTTTGGTGGGAGACCTTTTACTACTAATTTCCAAAAGGTGCTTCACATTGGCTGCAGCGACAGGCTTTCTGGTGATAATTCTTAAATACATGGACCAAGTTAGTTAAGATTCTCATCCTAAAAATCAAAGGCTATCTTTTTCATGTCCTTATACTGCTAAATACTGAAGCAGATTTTTAATTTCTGTTATTAATAGTACGATACTATGCATGAGGCTTATATAAAAAGTACAACCACATTTTTCTTTCCCTTGCTACAGTGAAATTAAATTCCCCAAAAGTACATTTAGCTTCTGCGGATTATACTTTGGAAATAATCGAGCTTACCATCTTTTTTCATTTAAATAATTAACTTTAAGTATGATGTTGGAGATGCAAAACATGACCATGCGGCACATATATAACTGTTATGAAATTAATACTATTTCATAAATGGTGCTTCATGTATTACTATATCATGCTGACATGCCATCCATGCATCCGGATGATGGTGATGATTGTGGTGGACCAGTTATGGTGGTGGTGAAATGGAGAACTCTGGCTGGAAGGTTGAGAAGAATTTTATATCTGTAATATGACTGTAACCATGGCAGAGCGCATGGAATGCCAGAAGCGACCAAAAGAGATGAAGGACCTTTTTCCAGATTATTCAAGTGCCTCTACTACCCTCCCCAGCAGTAAAATACACGCTTCTATTCAAATACTTATCCCAAGGTTCTAAGTTATCGTATACTTTATTAATTTGTTTCTTTCCAAAAGTAATTTAGGAAGCATGTGTCCTAGCAGTCCAGGTATAGACGTCCCTTCTCCTTTAAAAGCCAACCTTTTTCTCTCTTTTTGCGATGCTTATCAAACCAAGGGGGCACAGAGAGAGAGAAAGCGAGAGCGAGGCTGCGAGAGAGAGAGAGAGATCTGAAGGTGGTGTTGAGTGCAGCAAGACCCATGTTTTCCTTTTGGATAGTTAAGCTTTTCTGCCTACTCACATGACCAAAATTTATGTCATCTGCGGTTCAAAATCCTCTGGGATCCATCATTCTTGTCCTGTACTACCTCTGATGACAAAAATGATGGTTTCAGAAGCTGGCTTCTGCAGATCTCACTGTGGTACTCGTTGAGCTTTTCCTGCAAAAAGGTGGTGCAGAAAAATCCCAGTGATCTACACAACCAGAACGTATACTTGGTATGCTTCTAGTCTTGCACAATTTTCTCATCTTCGTGGATTACATCTTTTGTATAGAAGCTGTTGAGGTCATCAGCCACTTGCTATTCCATGAGAAAATAGATTTGTAGAGAAGAATGTTTTGAAGTCATAAAACTAGACGTTCCTCACTTTTTATGCAGAGAGATTCTCTTTTCCATCTTACCTCGTTTATCTCGCCACATCAAAGTTTTCAACCGGCCCTCCAATCATTCATTTCTCTTTCTATTTTTTTTCTCCTTTTTAAGTGGTTATGGTTTTCAGCTCAGTGGTCATTTTATGCTTTTTCTGCAATAGATTTTGCAGGTTTGAAATTAGCTGCTAATAGCAAAGAACTGATACACAGAGCAAAGTCATCGATCCCAGGAGTTCTACAGCTTGGGAAATGGAAGGATCCGGCTGGGAGGATCAGCCTTCTGCTGCTACTCTCTTGAATGCAATAGGCCTAATTCCTTGGAGTTTCACGGGTGAGAGTTCTTATGACCTCCCAACGTTGTCGCAGTTTTCTGGTGTTGGTGATTATCATCGACAACAAGCTCTCACCAACAACTCATCAATTGAATCCGGTATGGAGGAGAGAACGGTAGACCAAACTGTGGCCTTGGACAGCAAATTCTTTTACTCGAGCCCAGAAATTGATCATATGAAGTTTTATGGTGTTGGATTCGTCGACAAAGTTCAGCAGGAAGATCAGCTGAAACTACCACCAGGTGGGCATTGCTTCAACAAGCCTTCAGTTCAGCAAGAAACAGATCTCGATCCACGGCTTGGGTTGTCGGCGGACTCTCTGAATTGCATCATTGCTTTAGCAAATGGGAGCAGAACTGCGCCGGTTGAGCACGATGGTGTCTCTTCTCAAATTCAGACTCTCGTTCCAGAAAACTCTTTATTCTCGCCGAATAAGAATAGCTTTTGGACAGTGAGTTGGGGAGCTGGCGCTAGTGGTGCAATTTCGTCTGATTCTGCTGAGCAGGATGAATCAGTTTCTCGATCATCTTCTCAACAAAGCAAGAAAAGAAAATCCCCGGAAGGAGCGAGTTGCAGCTTCAGCCTTGGAGGTGAGAATTATCTACGGTTCGACGCCTTCAACTCCACTTCGCCGCCAGCTCAAGACGGCGGTTTCCGGCTCATCACCGAGAACTCACACAAGCAAAAGAAACCCAGACCGGACAAGCAAGAGAAATCATCCAGCATCAATTTCCTGGACCCAAATTCACCCTTCATGGAGCCTGACACGGAAGCAATTGCTAGCATGAAGGAAATGATATATATCGCAGCAGCACTGAGACCTATCAATCTGGCCACGGAGGGAACGATGGAGAAGCCCAAGAGGAAGAATGTGAGGATCTCAAGTGATCCACAGACGGTAGCGGCAAGGCACAGGAGAGAAAGGATCAGTGATAGAATCAGGACACTGCAGAGGTTGGTCCCTGGAGGTACCAAGATGGACACGGCAACTATGCTTGACGAAGCTGCAAATTATCTCAAGTTTCTTAAATCCCATGTTTCTGCTCTTCAATCACTAGGAACAGTCACAAACAACATGAATTATCAACACCAATCGACATCGTTCACCATTAACAGGCCTTAATCCATGTGGTTCACTGATCATGTTGCTGAATATGAGGAAGAAATTTGAATAATTAGGTTCATCATTACTAATGTGATGCAAACAGCAGGAAGCACGCTTGTTCTTTTGGTGTATGTTGTCCCTAGGATATGTACATTTCCATTGTTGGTGATCTGCAGCTTTTCACTTTCAGTGACAAGAAATGCAGACCATCCAAAGATATGAATTATTATTTTTTTTTCCTTTTTACTTCAGCCCGAGTATCATCAACGGTGCATAAGATTTGAAATTCTTGTTCTTGTTCGCTTCAATTCAAGAAGTAGTTATTTTAGTGATTAAAGGTGACAACATCTTCTCATTCTTTTCGCTTCTGTTCTTTGTTTGTTGGAATTTCTTTGTTGGGCCGTCATGAGGCCATTCCTGTAACTGCTTTAAGAGAATTCAGCAAAAAGCCACTCTCATTGTCGCCATTGGCGTGTCACAGAGGCACAACGACACGACAAGAGATCAGAAAAGTTATTTCGGAAGTGTGACCAAGCGAGCACCTCAAACTTTTCAGTGACAATGCTTTTGATAGTCTTTAACCTTGAAAACAATTTTTTTACACTTTTAAGGCAACAGTAAAAACACTAAAAATAGTCACATATCCGCTAATGTTCATATCCACGCATGCCTGCGTTACAAAAACATGGCCGGTTAGTCACAGTGAATCGATGAGATTGAAAATGATCGATCATGGTAATTTTTCCGTTCCTCAGAAGGGTGAGCGAAAAGATTATGTAAAACTTCATAGTAGACAAAATTACCAACATCTGAAAGTTTCCACATCTTTTGTACTGTTACACTTTTGCTTTAAACTTTTTCTTGATGCGTAAAACTTTTTGAACTTATTTCCTTGTTTGTCATAAGGGAATAAGGAATTACGACCACTATTTCCATCATCATCATTTCACCATCAATCAAGAAAAGCCAAACATCAAAAGCAAAATGTGTATAATCAAACTATGATTGCCAGACTTTAGTTCGTATACCTAACTACGGCTGGCATTCAAAAGTTTTCATAATTACCTTTACGATGAAGACTTTTCCCAAATGAACGTTAACAATTTCTTTAGCTCCATGGTGCATGCAAATTGTGTTTAGTTTATGTTACCATGTTATCTGTTTAGCATTACTTTTATGGCCTGACATTTTTTCACTATCCAATGCAAAGGAGACATTCCCTTCGTACTGAGGGACAAGTGTCCCAGTGTCTGTCTCTCACTAGGGCAACCAGGCGTGCCCTTAAAACCCTTAAATCTGTTGAGTCCCATTGAAGGGAGGGGAGCATGTGAGGGAATTTTGGTAAGACCAGAGGATGGCACGTGTGGAATCAAACGTGTGGCTCTAGACATTGACACGCTTCTCTATGAAGTGCAGTTGGAATTGGTGCCCATGGGATGGTAAACTGAGTTCACGGTTTTTTTTTTCCTTTTTTCGGTAGTTTTTGGTGCTTATTTTATGTGTTCTTTTAAACTCCCATCTTAACAATTCAATCAGAGTTGGGCATGAGAGAGTTGCATCAGGAGTCCTTTCACACGTGCACCTGGTTGGAGAGAATTCATATCAAAAGGTGAAAACTAAAAAACTACTACTTCAATATTTTAACATTGTCTGGCAGAGAATATTAATTAATTAATTAATTTAAGGTTTTTTTTATAGTGGAGAGTTTTTCGAGAATGGAGGAAAGTCTTTGGAGCGAGAGACCTAATTTTGCTGGTTTAACAATGCCGTACACACAGTATTCTATGAGGAAAAGGGAATTATTCAACCAGAGTAACTAAGATTCAAGAAAGAACAGATAAAAAAAGTAGAACTAATACAGAAGATTCTACAGGTCCGCCTAACTCCAACTTGTCAATTGAAAAAGGAAAGGACAAAAATTTATGAACTGGAGGCTGACCATTCCTCAGACACAGATTAGTGGGTGAATGTCTGCTAATGTTTGAAGTTTTCAGCAAATAGCTGAATTAAATACATCTTAAGAACAAAAGAGAGAGAGAGAGAGAGAGAGAGCACCAACAACTTAAATACATCTGAAAACTCTCTCTCCCCCCCTCTCTCTCTCTCTAGCTAGATAGAGATAGAGAGAGAGAGAGAGAGAGAGTTTAATTTATCGGTTCAATTTGTTGTTGTTTTAAGCAAAGGATGAAAATGGTTGCCGGTTTCGTTGCATATATTGTAGTGGGCACTGAACCCGCCAAAAATCTATATCATTTATTCCGGCAACAAATGGGAAGACATGAAGAAAACTAACCTGGTCTGTGTTTAGCAATTCGCGGCGGAGGGGAATCGTTATCCAGATTGGAACTATTGAACGGAAAAGTTGTGTGTAAATTAAATGGATCAAATGCTGTAAAGTTCCAATCTCTAGAGTCGGTCCCGGCCCCCACCAACTGATTAACGCTGCCTTTTCTTTTCGATTTTAACTAACGAAACTAATAAAATTCTTAATGATCCAAGATTGAACATTGATGTGGTTGCATACTGATCTTGGTCATATTCTAAATCAGCTAGTTATAATTAGTTTAAGATATCTCATATGTATACCAGGGAAGTATTTGAACCGATATGGTACCTTCGGCAGGACAGACGACTGATCAATTCCAACTTGGAGCTATTTAAACCTTTAGTATGTTTGAAATTGGAGCCGACAGATGGTAGTTTTAGACAAGAGCTTGAAATTTGTTCTTTTTGACGACGACAAATCTCTATCATTAGATAATGAGTTTTTTAATCCTTGTTAAGAATATCATGGTTGGCATATGTGAATTCCAACGAAGAGACTGGGAACATGTTAATTTGAGGATCAACGATCGTCGTTGTTCTTGAAAAAGTCGTGATTTTGGAAGTTCTGGCTTTGAAGTTTCTGCCCTTTTTCTTTTTCCTGTTATGTTGATCTTTTTTTATTTGGTTGAAGTCATCAAACTTGTTTTCTTCTTCGCTGTTTGGTTGAAAAGTGAGAGAATGATTGGATAGATAAGGGCTTTTTTTTATTTTGTTAAGATTCGTAGCTAATTTTAGAAAGATGTGTTGTAAGAACGCCAGATCTCTCGCTTGGCTTTATATGCGAAGGTACATTCAGCAACGTTCTTGAGCCTCAAATTCAGCATATGATGCTAAAAACATCATAGCATTGCATTAAAAAAGATTGAAAAAATCTTGGGTTCTTAGTTGAATTGACAGTTGTTCATCTCCTCCACCTGTTCATTACTAGTTTTAAAAATTCTTATTGTTTCAGGGTTTTCTAATTATAGAAGCAGGAATAAGGATTCTTGGTTGTGATGTAAGTAGAAAAAGGTGAAAATGAAATCCAGGGAGCAAATTGGTCGGTTCATGTTCAAGATCATCAAGATATGCTCATTTGTTAGGGAAAAATTTAGTTGCCTGGATTTTTGTTTCTTGCGGGTTATACCTAAGTTGAAGTTCTAGATTATCCGGCCAATCAAACTTAAAAGGCTGGCCTGACACATGTATATAAGCACAAGCGCAATTTTGGGTTACTTTCCACAATAAAAAGTTTTTCTTTTTGTTTATGTCATTTTTTCCTGGCATTAAAAAACTTTTGGTTATGATAAATACACCAGAAGAAATTTTAAGAAGGTAAGGACTTGTCGACATTTTCATTTGCAAAAGCAAGGTAGAAATGCATGTATACCATGTTATTTACATTTCCTCTTCCATGATTTTCATTTAAACGAGCTGAGAAGCTAATTTTTCTTCTTCTTCCTTTTTTTTTTAATGATAATGAGTCTGGGAAATTCAACCAAGTACTTAAACTTGGTAGAATTCAAACCCAAATATGTTGGATCCAATCACAAGCAATTAGAGCAAGAGAAAGTCCAAATAAAAGTTTGTTTTTCAGTATATGGAGGAGATCATGACAGTTTAATTTGTCGGTAGCTGAGTTAGGATCAAATTTGGTATATCAAAAAATGTCAAAATGATCATACCAGATCCGACCCATTAATATTTCATATCCTTATTCTGGTTATTGAACTTATTATCTGCTGCAATTTTTCAATAAGGATATATTAATAATGCTTCACTAATATGAGTCCGAATCAAGGTCCGTTCTTAACTTATAGATTACATTATGTTGGTCTCGTTTACGTCTCCAACATAATAGATACATGAATATATACTTAACATAGAGAGAGAAAAAACAAACCGATAATAGAGAGA
This sequence comes from Nymphaea colorata, assembly GCF_008831285.2. NCBI lineage: Eukaryota > Viridiplantae > Streptophyta > Magnoliopsida > Nymphaeales > Nymphaeaceae > Nymphaea > Nymphaea colorata. The sequence continues at coordinate 27,333,390 of NC_045138.2, forward strand.
GAGAGAGTACAGCCAAAGCGTATAAAAGTCCTCGCTCAGAAACCTACTTTTCTACTAACTTGTAATTTGAATATCTTTTTATGAAATTTTTTGGTATTGTAATATTTAAATATGAAAGCGAATTAGTTTATGCTTTCGTTTCCTACAATGTTCGGTCATGAAAGTCAAATCAAAGATCCGACGCTGCTATCGTGAAGGCTTTCTCTATGCGTTCATGCTGAGGAAACTAGCGAAGAGAAGACGGACGTTTTCTGAGTCTCGTTAAGGCATGCAGCAGAAAACAGTGGGCAGTCTTTTCCATTCCTTCCTCCTCATCGTGACAGTTCAATCATGCAGAAAATTTCTCCATTTTCTAACTGATTTCTGGATATCATGGCGGTGCCTTGTGCTTTCACCAGAAAAAAAGTTGGTTTTGTAAGTTCTACGGATAAAATAAAAGGCTTGCTTTTTCTTATTTTGTAGACCACTAAAGAACGCAGAAGATGTGCAATAACTTTATAGCTTTTCCTTACTCGTATCCCTGCATTAAAATAATACGAAGATATACCATCTTTGTGATTTCATTGGACGCCTTAACGGTGCCAATTGAATGCCAGTGCAATATAATAATGTTTTCGAGAAACACTTTAATGCAAATATCTTTATGAATGCCAACTTTCAGTCAGATTAGGACAGAATTCATGTGGGGCACTCACCGTTCTAAGTTGGACGACCATGACCTCACACACCATGCGTTTGTATATACGTGCTCCAACAACACACTGTAGATCCAATGAAACTTAACTGTTCCAGTGGTTATATATATATATATATATATATATATATATATATATATATATATATAGAGAGAGAGAGAGAGAGAGAGAGAGAGAGAGATTTACGTGCACCAACAACGGGAAAGCTGCAGATTGACTGTGACTGAGATGGAGTTGATCTGGCGCCTTCAATTCAATGGAGTAGAAGAAACTCTTCCTGCTAGCAGTGCAAACGGCGATCTCGGCAACCTTCTGTCGTCTAATATGGAAATGGACTAACTCATGCAAGTGTTGAGCTCAGAGAAATTAATTGCCAAGGCGACTGTAAAGATAGCTATCATTCTGAATTGGATCTTGTGCGCAACTACTGTTGGTAGCTCATCAGAATCATCGGGAGCCGACATTCAACCGAATTAATATTGCAAGCCAAATCATAGATTCATTGTCGATTCTGAAGTGGTCAGTCGATGAATATTAGACGTTATATATCTTAGTTGGTATTTTTATATGGCAGTAAATCTTTATGTTCAAAGCTTAAGATAGTTTCTATTCTGTGCTTTCAATGCACGGAGAGGATGCTGCAAGATAAAAAAGAGAAACCTCCAGTGTCATTGTTCTAAATCTTTTAGTACATGAACAACATAATTTTTTCTAGTGAATTCCTATACTTTCTGCCATTTGAATCAAATCCAACTTAGCAAAAAAGAAGCAAGAACCAGTTGTTGATTTCATCTAAAAAGTATAGAGTAGAGAGAGAGAGAGAGAGAGATTTGTCTTTTCAATTGGCAAGTTGGGGTTAGGAAGAGGCCTACTAGTTTATGGGGAATTGTGAGCCCTAAAGATTGAATCTTTAAGTCCGTTCCCCAAATCAAAGCGGACCCAGCTTCCCTTGGCAGGCCTTTCTAATCATTTAATGGACATTGTTGTGACATGTGCTTGACAATGTCTCGATTGTTACATGTGACTGAATCCAATTTCAATTTCTATTGAATTTAGATCAGACGAATTCACAAGGCTGCTCAAGCATGGAGTGAACATCGTCTAGTGTTTGACTACTATTAATGTGAAATAACATCAGAATCTCACGGTTTTCTTTTTATGATCATAATTTATCGATACTATGCTGAAAATTAACTAAAGATGCGTGTGATCTCTTGTAGTATTACATGCTACTTACTCTAAAATCTAAACTCAGTTTTACAAGGCCCTGATTGACTGAAAAAGAATATAAAAATAAAAAGAATATATATGCAACTGACACAATCCTTGGTCGTCGCTCTTCGACGGCGAAGAAAAGCTACATTGAGATACGTTTACATGGACAGAGGCAATATGAATAATTGAAGACAAAAACGATGGTGGGTGTGGTCAAGAACAATGACGGGACAATCCGAGACGCAACTTTTTCTGGTCTTAAACCTAGTGCTTCGCTACCCAATGAAGAAAAAAATGGCTACCTGTAAACCATATCTTTATTGGAGTAGGTGTTGAAATGGTTGGTCTTCAAACTGATATCGGTTGTGATCATTCGAACTGTAAATTTTTCTGAAAGGCAAGAATCTGGATTCAAAGTTTGTTGAGGAAACTGGAACTAGAGCATAACCTGCAATTGATACGCTTATCGAAGCATAACCATGACATAGATTACATGGTCAATCGATTAAATATGTTCCGACGCCGAAGAAAGGCCGATTGGTTATTCATTGCACAACCAGCATCCGTTCATCTGTGGATAACCTGTTCTTGTTTGTGTTATTTACAAAACAAATCATGCTAATCCAGTTCAAGTTACAAAAAAAAATTGCCGATTTTATTATTATTTATTTGTTTGCTTCTATTTTTCATCTGTAAATGCTGTTAGCATTTTCTTTTCTTTTGCTTCCTTCTTGCAGCATCTTATCGTAATCTCTCTCCATCTTCACCCTAGACAAAATATCAAACCACTTTACTACCACCACCGTGGGTGGCTGCTACTACCACCATCAGTACTACCATCAACCGTTCTTCTGCAGACATCCTCTAACCACGATCATGATCGCTCACTGTCATCGCCGCCACTGCTGCTGCCATCAGCCCCACAGCCATTCGAGTTACTGATCCTCGATCTCATTCATTAATCGAAAACGACACCCAATTTTAATGTGAGCAGAGATCCGTTTATGACAATCTCAAATTCTTGCAGATGATTGGTCTCATCAATTCATGCTCGCATGTTGGGACTGAAAAAATTTTCTTCATTGGTGACATTATGCTGCGTCACTGACTGTACGCCATAAAAAATGGACGGTGGAGAAAATGGATGTCTTGTATGACTCGTCAAGTTGCATGATTCCTGATAATGTCCACTTCTCACTGGCCGACACTGAATATTACGGCTTTTACCATGATATGAAGATCACACCACCATTAATTGCTTCCCCAAATAAGGGCCAAAGCTCTTAATTAGATCCCAAACAATGTAGACGTATTTTTCATCTCTACCTTCTCGAATTAGAGCATGCCAAACTAATCCTTGAAGTTAAATCTGTCAATAAAGACTTTCTGCTACTGAAATAACATTTACTACTGGAAGGAGAAATAAGAATAACGAGTGCCATTGGATACACACGCATTTGTAATCCCAGATCGATTATACAACTGTGATAAAGCACCATCGGCTGTCAAAATAACAATAGCAGGAACGCTAGTTCGTTTCGATTATGTCAGATAAAATTAGGAAAAACCCTGTGGTTGCTGCCCAATTATTGCGTCACATTTCAGATCCTACCAAGTCCAAGAGGTGTTTAAATTGATGCCAAAGAAGAGGAGTTATAACCTGTTATTTATGAAAGTCTGCAATCAAACTGATCTTTAATTTTTTTAATGTAAACCTTACCACAAGGTAAATGACTGTAGTAAGACCGGAATACACAAATATCAAGGCTTAACCATTTGATAAAGAGAAATGTGTCTATTCAGATGTTCTTCTAAAGCATTAAAAGGAAAGAAGTAATTTTCAGACTGCAGATTCATGTGAAATAAAAGGCGAGGTATAAAGCAGATAAAGAAGACTTCGCAGAACAAACTAGAGAGCAACAAAAATTACTCTTGACATGCACATCAGGCAACGAATTAGAATCACAGTGAGCATCTACCATCATATATATGTGTATGCACGTGAAAGTGAGAGAGAGTTTTTTATAGACAGAACTCCAACTTTTCTCACATTTTCTAATTATTATCTTCCCAAAAAGCAAAGTAATGAATTGACATATCACTGTTGGACACTATCTTACAAGGAAGAAATCCAGAAAATCAATTCAAGGACGAGGTCGTAAAAAGATTATACATGCACGACTAAGAATAATTGAAGGATGACAAAGCTTGAAACACCAAAATTGCCTATTAATGGCAGCTACTGCTGGCAAAAGAATTAAAGATCCTCTCTGCAGGAACAATAATAACTTATTCCTTCTCAAACAGCACCACTATCTTGCACTAAGGTAGTAATCAGTAACAGTCAGAAACACATGCTTCCCCAGAAGAACTTCAACATCAGGCTGACCATCTATGATGCCCACTTTTATCTGGAAAAGAAAAAGAACTTCAGTTTTCACTGCTGAAAGGTTGCAAGATAGCATGAGAGCAAAGCAAAGCTAGCAGCATTGGACTTTGATTACTCAAAAATTTTCATTTACAGTTTGGAATAAGTTATATTGAAGGTTCGTTGGTGCAACAGGGGATGTAAATATCATTGCATATGATATGTATGACAGCCATCTAGTGGTGGGCTTTATGACAGACCGATGTATTTTACCTGTAGCAGGCATTGTGTTATGCCAACAAATTTTAAACTATTTGCCGCATTTTTCGCTCGAATTTCAGTTAAAAGTGCTTGATTAAATTTTCATGCTCAAAGCGTCAAACCTTCCCACTAAATTTCTAGATCTAAATTTGAAATATCTTATTGTTTTCACTGATTCAATCCTAGGGACCTTAGTCACAAATTTGTTTTTTGTGTTCTAAAGGGCAAGGCTTTCTCAAGTACAAACCAACAAGCTTAAAAACAGGGGGGGAAATATGGCAAATTTTTTAAAAATATAAATCCTAAAAATTAAGAGAAAAATAAAATAAGTGAGAATCTATTAAGACAACATCAAAATAAATAAGCAACAAATAAAAATTGGAAAATAGAAACAGTTTAGCATTGAAAAAAGTGAAAAAATGCCTAAATGAAAAAAACAAGAAAACATGTCTTTTGTTTGGGTGTTTTTTTTTTAACAGCACTTTTTTTTGCTTTTTTCGGCTGACTTCTTTTTAACATTTTAGTTTTTACATGCTTTTTTTTTTTAAAAAAAACACATTTTTTATGAATATGCTAGGGAATGTAGGGTCTTGTGCTAAGCCACACGGGTATGTGTGATTTGCTCATGTACCTGTGTCCGTAGATGAGTACGGCGACATGGGTACATGGTATGGCAGCATTTTTTTTTAAACATAAAAAAATATATTTTCAAACTTAATTTTTTCTTTAATTTTGATTTTTACCTTTTGTATTTCCCTTCCACCAAGATTCTGTATTTTCCTCTCATTTTTCTTTAATTTTGAGAATTTTTATGGATTATTATTATATACTGTCATGCCTTTGTACCCAAATTTTTACCGTACCCATGTGTCTTAGGTCATGTGCAAGCTGTTCAAAGGTCAAATAGAAACAGGGAACTAGAAGCAGGTAAAGAAAATGGTTCCATTCATTAATATACTGATCTCATACTTTAACAAAGAAATTTTATTCTTTGATGTGTATGAATAAGGGAGTTTGATTCGATATCCGAGAACTAGAAGCTGTAGACATTGAACCTTTTGTAGTTCAAAAAATTCATTAAAACAAATTTCAAAACAGCAGCGAACCTAAAAATCCATAGTGCCCTATAGATTACCCATGTTCATTGCCCTGCTTGGATCCTATTAGAAAAATTTATGGAATCTCCTATAGCGATCAAGAACAATGTTGTGTTTAACGTAGCTTATCATATTACATGCTGTTTTTCTTTACTTTGCACATTCAATTTTAAACTTCTAAGACATTCTTTATAAGTAAAGAGAAAATGAAATGATTGAAGAAAGCAAAACAAAAAAAAAGCTGAAGGGTGCATCTGATTGGAAAAAGTAAAGTTGATCAGGCATCTTAGAGTTAGTCCAGAGTCAAGACCTTGTTTCCTCTAGCTTGAAATTCTGATCTCAAATTTGAATAATCCCTCGACAACAAGTAAGTTTTTAGGTTGTCCACCTGCTTCTTATTCCCTAGCCACATACAAAAATGTGCATTAGATAATTTTATCAGGAAATCAAACATCATTGAACTTGGATGATAAGCCCAACAAGATAACCTGAGTATAACATGAGTAAGGAAGAAGTATCAAATGCCAAAGCAGGCCTTGAAAGGCTGACAACTAATGACATGCCAGATATTCCCGTGAATTTCTCTGAACAAAGTAACACCTGCAAACAAAGATCACAGATTAATTATTATAGCAAGAGAGAAATTTCTGAACCAAGTGAAACTTCACGGAGCATGCACATGACACCCTCTTATCCACACATAGAAGACATTTATCCATGCATTACTCACTGCATGAGATGGCATTGAGGAAGAGTTCATCAAAGGGCAACCAAGTACATCCTTGATATAATCCGCCTGTATATTCAAATAACATAACTAAGTTATGCTAGCAAACAAGATAAAAAGTGCAGATAAATTCAAACCTAGGATAGCAAGAAAACAAGAAAATCACATATACCTGTGAGTTTATGATATTATCCAGGACAAACTTATTCTCATCACATGGTTCATAATAGACCTCAACAGTGTCAGTTGGTTCCAGCCCTGCTTTTTTTCTTAACTTCTGGACCCTGTTAATAACCTGTACAAGACAACAACAACCACAAGGCAGACCTAAATCAATGGTTCGAACCAGCAGTCAAGGAGCCACAATGCATTATAGACAAACCAATTTCCTAAGCAACCAAACTTCTTTGAACTATTCCTAACACACTAAAACCAAACAAGTGAACTGCTATGTCACATGGGCGTAGGGTGCAGGTGCAGATGCAGATGCGACAATTTCTCAAAAAAAATTTGTTGCAAATGCAGCGAGGATGTATATATATCATCTGTTAGATAGTTATTTAATTGTTTAATAGCCTTATTTATCTATATTTACATGTAAAGTTTTATATTTGAGTTAGTTTATTCAGGTGGTCCATAAAATGGTCAGTGTTGGCCAGTTTAAGCTAACTGCACCAAACATGCACTATAGGAGAAGCACCAGCACCAGCATTGACACAGATGCGACATAGGTGTGAGAAGACGTTTAGGAGCACCCATGTGACACAGGTGAACAGTTAAACAAGACAGCTTCTAGATCAGATTTAGAGTAAGGCGGTGAAAGATGAGAAGATTATCAGCATTAATCATTGTTAATTGGAATTCTTTGGTGTTTAACCTAAATAGATTGTAAAGTCACAATCAACACAACCTTGGGTCAACAAGTGCATAAACATGTCATGCTGCCATGGATTGAACTAAGGATATCCTCAACAGCATGGCAGATTGGAATTGGAATTGATCAAGCCAGTTTTCGGTGAGTGGGAAAAATATTTTATCCCAATGCCCAAATAAAAGCATAGCCCCACTCCTTCCCTTGCCCCTAGGTTCCACAGCTGCACGGTGCCTAGTGAGGGGTTGGTGTACCTTCAACTTGGTACTACGCCCCACTGCATTAGCACAGAGGCATAGCACACACAGACTCGGATGGACCATAACTGTCTAACCAGCTATGCTATGCCTTTCGGGGCTAATTGTTTCCAAGCCAGTTGAACAGTAGAATCTTGACTTCAAATTAAACAAAAATGTAAAAGACTAAACAGTTTAATATTTCAAAGAGTTTCACTTTCTTTTTAGAGTGTAAACTACAGATACAATAGACAAAGGGGGTAAGAAAGGAACAGTAAAAACATATTAGAACTTCCTTTTGGACTTAGCATCAACAGCTCCAAAGGAACATAATCGAAAACAATGTGTTTGGTTCCTCTTCCTAGGATGCAGAAACAGAATTACTGTTCCTAGTGTCCCAGGAAAAGGGAAAACAAATGCACTCCTAATTCACAATGAATGGATGCTACATGCCATCCCTTGGCACTCCACAGGATGCACAGAAGCAGGGCTGCACAATGAGTCGAGCCAACTCGGGCTCGACTCGAACTCGCTCGAGTAAAGTCGACTCGAGCTCGACTCGTTTTTTATACGAGTCAAGCTCGAGCTTAAATATAAACTCGAGTATGTTAATGAATCGAGTTCGAGTTAGTCGAACTCGGCTCGATTGAACTCGACTCGGCTCGACTTTAATCTCATTTTTTATTTGGCGTTTTTAATCTTCCATCCTTTTTTTCCTCTTAATTTTTTTGTTTTAAGTTTTAAAATTTCCCTCTTTTCAATCACTTTTTTTTCCCTCCCCTTTTTCTCTCTCACCACGTTCATTTTTCGGTTTTCCTTCCTTTTTTTCTCTTTTCCCACACACCGCCTTTCTTCCTCCCCACTTCCTTTTTTTCCCTTTTCCCAACACGCCCTTTTCTTCCTCCCCACTTCCTTTTTTTCTCTTTTCCCAACACGCCCTTTTCTTTCTCCCCACGTCGTCTGCCAGCCCTCGAATGCAGCGAAAAAGGAAAGCATTACCGATAATAAACAGTTTAAATGAGCCGCTCGAGTCAAGCTTGAGCTCGAAGGCAGTCGCTCGAGTCGAGCTGACTAAATATGAGTCGAGCCGAGCTTGAGCTTGACTCGGCTCGTGTGCAGCCCTACACAGAAGGTGCATGTCCCACATTTGCATCAACACGTGATTGGTGGAATGTTCAAATCAAACACTCTCAAACTGTGTGGAAAAAATGCAAAAAAAGCTGGAGATCCAAACGTTTACATATAATTTAGATTTTTTTTTCATACTTCATATTATTTAGTTTATCTTTCTAAACAAATATATCTCCCTTAAATACTTTATTTAAATTGTTTTCTAAGTTTGTCAACGATTAAAAGAAACAGATTAACAATAACAAAAACGTGCTCCACATCCCTAATAAATTATTATGAATATGAAAGGAATTTCAAGACAGATCCTACACTACAGGAGCTTCTGCTTGACTGAAATATGTTGCTTCTTCATAAAAAACAAATTTATCAATAAGAAACATACAGTAGCCCAGTTCAAGAAAAATAAGCTGGTTCATGTTTTTGTGCAAAATACACTTATAGTTGTGTATGCAATGACACAAAAAAATGTGTTACTGTAAGTCCACGTTTTGAAGCATCACAGATGCAAGAAATTTTGTCACTACGCAAAAAAGGGTGAAATCCATCACCATGCATATTACCTCACGTGCAACCCCAGACTCAAAAAGGGATTCATCAGGGCGCAGATCCAAGACAACCAACACATCACCTGAAAGAAATTTGGAGACCAAAAGGCTATTATAATCTGTATGTAGACAAGCAGAAACATGAATAAACTGAGAAATTGGATCAGACAACTTGACATATATGTCCCAGCCAGAATCAATAATTAATAGGACTCCAAGTGTTCCCCTGTGTCTAGAGTCCCGTGACACCAAGTACACAGTGTTCATAACTTTAAATAGATAGAATCAGTTCTTCTCACTATTTCTTACAGCAGAATCACAACAATCCATAATCAAAACCCAGAATACTAGGTAGTTCTCTACCGTGCATGCCCAAAGACAGACGTACAAAACAGAATGATTTGAAATTTAAAAATTATGAGCAAACATGTAATTCAGATTAGGAGCGTACCGTCACCAGCTGCATCTATTTCCTTCTCTGTTGTGTTAGCAGGTCTTTTAAACTCTCGGACCACCTATGAGCAAACAAGCAGTCGCAAAAGTTATGCCCATTGTTAACACAAAAATCCAAACAGTTCATGCAGTGATCGCTTACAAGTTGAACAACCAATTGATGGAAAACATAAAGGTGCTAAGTACCACACTGTGTTCTCTGATAACTAAGCAGAAAGGTAGTGTAACAAAAAAGCTGCATTCCCCTAACTGCAAGAACTCCATCTAACTGGTAATAACTTTAGTTGGAAGTATTCTGAAGAAAACATGCCTTCCATCTATCCTCTTAGCTGAGATGAATGGAGCAGACTCATCTATCCATAAGCAGGAATATTTGTAAAAGCAAACTACACATTCCTCCTAGGCGCAACCGTGCAAGGCCTCCATCTACCTGATACTTGGAAGAAAATTTATGCTGCCTATCTACGTTCTTATTTAACATAAATGGAACAGACTCACCTATTTATAAGTGAAATTGAGGTTTATTTATGCACGTGTTAGCTTTATAGACATACATTTTGAAAGGCCAGACTGCCATCCAAAAATGAACTAGCTTGGAAAGATGGAATCCAAATTAAATTCTAAACAGGCACAAGATAGACACAAAATAGATACAAGATCTCATAACAGCAACCAACGGGTCACAAAATAAACACAGGGTCAATTACGTCCACAGAAAATGCTAACCTTGATGTCTGACAGCTCCAAACGATGACCAGCAAATGTCACTCCACCAGACTTTTCAAAAGCTAAAATATCGGCCTGAGACATGGCCTTGATTTCCTTAGCTACAACTCCCATAGCTTTCCCAAGTCGTTTACCTAGAACACTGAAACAGAAAAACAGCATTGAGGCAAGCACAAAAATTGAAGTGACTCAGCATGACTTGGCCTAAATAAAGAGGAAGAAGCAAGTAAACTTAGCTCATACCTATACTCAGGTTCTGCACGTAAGGATGCGTATGTCAAAGGATCACTGCATGGGACCACTGATCTCACATTTAGTTCCTCCATCACGTACTTTATTTTGAAAGAAACCAAGAGAAGAAAACAGATAAAAGAAATAAAGATCAAGCCCAATAAAAAAAAAATGAGAACATTTGTTAGCTTATAACTGCACAGAATACGGAGCATCACAGTTTGCAACTTTGCCAGCAATCAAGAAAGGAAATGCAAAACAAAAAGGAAAGCAAGAAGAGACATTGATGTTGATATATGATGGACAGGTTATAATCTGCTGTGAGCAAGAAAATTTCAGCAAAGCAACCAAGTTTTGCGAAATGCTAAATATTGCATGTTCACCAAAAAAAAAATCCAACTGCCCAAACCATAGTAAAATTATATGCAACCAATTCACAAATTCATTAATTCACATATTACATGCATGAACATGCAGGCAAACACAAAAATTCCTATACAGCATCATTATCATCAATTAATATCGCAAACAAAAACTGTCAACAAAGACAATGGATCATGATATGTTGATTACATGTTCCTTAAGTAGCCTAATGAATTATCCATGGCCTTAGAGTCAATAAAGCCTCAGTTAACACCCTCTTCCTTGGACATGCAAAAGCAAGTGCAACTATATATACATGCATATGAAGACTTGCATAAATGGAGACAAAAATAGGACACTTATGAGCCTATACACAGATGAATGACACAAAGTAGTGAACATGCCACATGGAAAGAGAATTACAGAGTAGCAATTTATATCATATTAGTATATTCTTCCTCAGCTCAGCAGCTCTCAAAGGACATATAAAGTTCTAAACGACCAGTGCAAATTATTAATGGCGTCAATAACTGATGAAAACAATCAGCTCTAAATCTTCCTCTTCTTTCTTTGCCATTTTACTTTTCTGTTCTGATGTCAGAAAGAATACATATTTAAACTCTAACTTTTAGGTGGGTTGAGCAAAGGAGCTTTCCTACCTGTACGAGTGAAGGATTTCAAATTCCTGACGTACTCCTGAGGTACAACAGTATGTTATGAATCACTTAATGCACTGAAAAGGCATAGACAATTTTACGGATCACCCAAAACACATTATTGTAGAAAATTCTGCCAACCAGAAGAATGTTACTAATGGCTGTTTCACTTTTCCTATTATCATTCAGTTCTTTTGGTCTTTTGACCATGTAGCATTATACAATTCAATTTTCCTTAAGGAATTGTGCTTATTTCCTTCTTCAACCCGACTCACATTCTGCAACAAAGAAAAACTTCACTTCTCCCCTAACTGTATGTGCATCAAAGGCAATACAATGCTGTATTTAACATTCCGACAGAGTGAAAACATCAAAAAACTTACGAACATTCTTGACAGGGAATTGGAATTTCCGACATACTTGCATGAGATCTATACTGAAAATATATTTCTACAACCTACTGAAGTACCTAACATAGATCATCGAAGTGCAAAGAGGGGGAAAAATACAAGAAAAAATGCTAGTTACAACGAAGAGTTCTTTAAATTTCATCACACCTCTCGTAGTTTTCCTGTAATGTCTTCAAGGAAGCCAGTATCAGGATGAACCACAACCATCTCCCTGGGACCATGGAGAGAACAACCAAAGAAGAAAAAATGTTAAGACAATGTTCATATTGAAGGAGAAAAATGTGGTATTTATCTAATACAGATTATACAATCCAAAACTGAAGATTACACACTTGAGAGGGGTTTTAAGTGGCTTGTTGTGCCGTTCTCGGATATTTCGAGCAAGATCAATAACAGTCATCATTCTTGTGACACTTTCTTCAATACGCTCCAGCCTCTGGAAAGCATTACACAGAACTACCATAATAAGTAACAAACAAAAAGGTTTATTTACTATTCATGGACAGTGCTCTCTGCCAGGTTTTTCTTGGGATTTTTATCAGGAAAACCTTAAAGGTTGTAAAAGTTGTATACATATATATACACACACACACACACAGAGAGAGAGAGAGAGAGAGAGAGAGAGAGAAAGAGCAATGACACAATAGGTTTCATAGCACTTTTCTGTGAAAATAGAAATGACAAGTCATAGAACCTAAAAAATTTAAAACAAACTAAAAAGGATATTATATGTTTAAACCCTATAAGAATAGTTTTCTAAAAATCATGGTATATATCTTTTTCACAATCTACTAAAACATTCTGATACTTTCTGATAGTGTCAGCCAACTCTGAATGCCACTAATAGGGGATATCTCAAAGTAGCAGAGAAATTGATGCCATGGTTGCAGCTGATAAAGCATGATTTTAAAGCTGAAAAATTAGAACAAATACCTTTCCTGTAACAGTTGGAAAGCTGCAATAGTGAATGCTCTCTTCTGATTCAATACATACTTTTCTCAGATTTTGGTACAAAACTTCAGTGAAGAAGGGTGTGAATGGAGCCATCGCCTTACATATAGTCAGAAGAACCTAAATACAACTAAAACCATGTTTAATGACTGCAGGGCATGAGAGAACAAGAAAACCAGAAAAATATACCAGAGCAAATGATCCATGACATGTAGATAGAGTAGCTATGTCCTGCTTACATCACAAAATAGCTAAATAAAATTATTGTCAACATCTAACAAGGAACAGAGAGGAAGCTAAGAACCACGAAAGTGTCCAAACACGTTTCTAAAAAGATGTACTTTCCATCATCAGTTTTGGAATTAACCATTGCTATACCCTAACAATTCTGTCCATTATCCAGATCTACAAATCAGTAACAGGTCCTGGACGCCTTTGACCTTTTTTATTGATTGTTACAAAAAAAAGAGCATCAAATTTTACCCTCTCTACATTTTTTTTCTCCCCTTTCATTGAAATGGTAAGGTGACAACAGATCACTCTCCTAGTTTAAGCAAGCTTAAAATTTCTCCAAATGCTGCATCTATAGGAATCACAACAAAGTTGCCTGTGATAACTAAAATTTACTAAAGTACACTAAAATATAGCATGAAATGACGTACAGATTTGGAACTCTACATAAAATTATGCAAATATAAAAAGTAGAACAACAGTCTCATCTCAAGTTATTGCAACAGAGGCTGAAACCACTTACATGGTAGAGGGTAGAAAGTGATACAATTGAATCCTCTACACCTGTTCGCCCTTTTAGTCTCTTACGGTTGAAGCGCACATATATATTTGTCAGATTGTCAATGAATTTCAAAAGGTATGGCACAACCTGCAGACGAAAATGAGGAAAGTTTTGCATCAGTACTCTGAAGATTCATAATAACATATTTAGCAGCTACATTATCAGCATAAATATAAACATAAACACCCAACTGTATACAGACGATAACCATCCATCTCTTCACGAACAAATTGGACAAGGCTTTCAGTAGCAGAGTTGATCCACTGATCCAGCACATTTGATGACCTTCGTACAACAACATGATCGATAGGATCAAATGGTGGAAGACCATCAACCTCAAGCCTTTTTGCATTTTGAACAAGGAACCTGTACGCATTATACCATGGCAGGAAAACATCTTTCACCTGGCAAGATGAAGAGGAATACATGAAACACAGAATACAGATAGTGATCCATGTTAACTTAATAGCCACCAAAGATTGTAATTGTAACTGAACAGGAAAGAGTACTAAAAAAGAGGAATTTCGAGAAGACAACAACGGCAACAAAAACTTAGATGGAGGCACTTACAACACCATAAACTCCATCCTTCTTGAAGCGTAAGGGTTCTGCACGCACAACTGGGGAATTAATGAGGTATAACCGTAAGGCATCCTGTAAAAACAAAAAATCAATTACATACAGAATAAAAAGAAAGAAACCCTAAGGATATAACCAAAGTCCTTTTTTGCAGATATGGCATAAGGAACACGGCATATCAATGAAATATACAAATATCTGCTAAGCTAGATGAAGCCCATTACAATGAAAAGATCAACCAAACATCTAAAATGATGTCCGAACAAATGTCCTCAAGTATCACATAAATGGTTTAGTCCGTAAGAGGTGGCAACAACAGAATTTGAAATACACACCAGCACGGATGCTTATCTTTAAACGTTCCATGCATATTCTTGGATACAATGTCCCAACACTGGAATACAACACTACAGTTCAATACTATTAAAAATATAGTCACAGACACTGTGCTTTCTCCAAAAAACACAATATTAACAATTAAAAAATGAAAAATGAAGAAACATGAGTTGAATTTTTTCCATTTTTTTCCTTTTTAATGTTTTGCTTTTTTTGATGTTAATATCAGCATGAATTCCATTTTAAACTTTAATTAGATTAGTTTATCATTAAAACAATATTTTATCATTTTATCTAGTTAGTGTTTGTCTTCCTATTAGTTTCTCAATGATTTTATTGTTACCTAATTTTTACAATTTTTTCCATTTTCAAAAGAATTTGCCAAGATTTCCCTGAAAAAAAAAAACTTGACCGAAAATACATAAGAACAACCTCACTGTCAAAAACCCGAGAGAAATATTTGTGGTTATAATTAAAAATTATGCAAACAATAGATGGAGAATAAATGGAACAAGACAACCATGTGTTCTGAATTTTATGTGTTTGAGAACGACAACTCCTGAGTTCCCTCTCTATCTCTCTCTCTCTCTCTCTCACACACACACACATGGTCAATAAGTTAGTCAATTGATCAGTGAGTAGGCTGATTAGTTGACTAGTCTGACCAATTAGTCACTGGTTTAAGCTACAGGTCAGGCAGTAACCGACTCACCAGCTAATTCGACTAGTCGGCTGATTGTGATTTCGACAAACTAAGAAAGTAGGCAGTGGTTTGGAATGATTTTTGGATAGATTGAAGGTGGACATTCCAAAATGTTTTTACGACCCTGAATTCAATTGATAGTGTAGGTAAAGAAAGTTTAGAAGATCAACCTTTATAAACTTGTGTCTCTACCTACAGAAGGTGGCTGCTTGTTGTGAGAAATAGCTAGTTTCTAGAACTTTAAGAGGTTATTTTGATGGTTATGTCAATTTCATCAGCAGGGAATATGAAAGAAAGCAGTCTTAAAGTTCCTGGAAAATTGCTCAGCCAATGATGTTGATTATAACCATAGTCATAAGTCATAACTATGTTTGGTTATTCAAAATTATTGGATTTTTTAACCATCTTGGCATAGTTACAAAAACACGTATAAAACACAAGAAATAAGTCAGCCGTTTAAAATTTCAAAAATGCCCAAAAAAGAAAAACTTTTTTTCATGTTTTTTGTGTTTCTTTCTCGTGTTTTTTTCATTTTAGGCTTTTTTTCATGTTTTTTTAATGCTAACTGCTTGTTTTCATTTTCCAATTTTTATTTATTGCTTATCTACTTAATTTTTGATGTTTATGTTATCAGATTCTCACTTATGTCATTTTTCTTTAATTTTTTTTAAGTTCACCATATTATTCATGTCCTTTTCCCTTTTTTTCAAGCTCGCCGTATTATACCCAAGGAAAACCTCATCGCTTAAAACATGAAATCGTTCTTTACTTCTTTGTGAATATGTTTTTTGGCAAAATGACATTAAGGTAAATGTTGAGTGATTTTCCAAGAAAATTCAGCAGCGATGATATCCTGAAAATTTCTACTGTGTTTCATTCTCTGTATTATTTATGTGTTTTTCTTCTTTCAGTGACATGTTTTATTTTTCATTATTCTTAAATTTGTCCTTTTATATGTTTTTGAAAAATTAAATTTCTAGATATTTTTCATTACTTAAATCTGTCCAAACTTCTCGCATATTATGTTCCATCAAAATATTTTTAAAATAGCAATAACTTAATGAGCAAACTACCTTTCCACCTCATTGGTAGTTATCATAACCTTGTGCGATGCACCAAAGAGCCCTAGTCGCAAATATCGAGGTCCTATTATCCCTCTTTCAACTCAAATATGTCGCTTATAGGTAGATATCTTGGAAACCTTGGAGGAGCTCTCTCAAAGCTTGACCTCCATGAGCACCACAATTGCATGCAACTTGCCCAAATTCTATAACAGTTTGTTGCTGTCAGCCTGTCAATGACATCAACAAGGAGGACCTGAAGGCCATTGATGCCTGCACCACTTGTGGCATAGGTGCTACCATGACTGGAAGCTCTGATAGCTACCGTGTGACACTACCTATCATTCAGAGGCAACAATTTTGGACCAAAATGACGTGTCAGAGAGAGAGAATAGAGGGGGCTTTGGTGTCCATGTAAGAAGGGTCTTTGGTGCTTATTGACATTCCCGCAAGAAAGAAGGTGGGTAAAATGCTTAGCCCAAGAAGGGCTCCGTGGCCACTGATGTGGCTTTTTGGTCAAGGTATTACACATGTTGGCGAGAGACAATGGTATAGATGATGTTAGAGGATCGAGCATGGGGGTCTAGCAAAGAAGAGAAGAGAGACGGTGGGCTTTACTGATGAAACATCGACACTTCTTCTCCAACTGAAACTTTGTTTAGTGAATTCCCTCTCTATGGCAATGGTGTCGCAGTGATAGAGAGTAGAGGAAGTAATGGTGGAGAACTGAAGAGGTGTCAGACCAACTAGTCCCAATTAGTCTAACGGCAACAACTATTTAACACAAATTGGCAAAGGATGAAACACTGAAATAATTTTGTCATGAAACAATTTGACCACTATCAGTAAATACCAACATCTGAAGTAACGACAGTGTAATAGCAATTTGAAATTTATCACATTACTTGTGTCCAAGAAGAACCACGACTTGCAGACACTGATAGGAAGTATAGAAAAATAGAAAACAGTGTGGTTTAGGATGGGCGGAATTTTTACAGTGATATCATGTTTGCTTTGCAAACTCCTGACCTGATTTCTTTCTTCCCACCCACAGAGGGAAATTTACTTTGGGAGATACACCTGGAACGGTAATACTAAAACATGGAAATCAATAATAGCAAAATGCCAACATAGGTATAACGAACAAACCAGCTGCATAACATTCTAGAAGAAATGAGGGGGGGAAGCAGATGAGATGACCAGTGCTAATGGAAGTGATGTCTTTTATAAGCATTTTTTATATTAACTTTCTCCAGAATGATTTGTAATAGTTCCAAAGACATGAATACATGTCAAAAATAGGATACAATGTGGGCCTTCAGACTACCAGTGAATAATAACCACCAAACATCTTAATACTCACAGCTCCATAATCACCAATGACTTCCATAGGTGAAGGATAGTTCTTCAACCTCTTGCTCATCTTTTTTCCATCTTCAGCTAGAACAAGACCATTGCAAATGAGATTTCTAAATGCTGGCTTCCCAAATAAAGCAGTTGAGAGCACCATGAGAGTGTAAAACCTGTTGGGCAACAAGTATACAATGCCTCAGAAAGTTACATATATGAGAAAAAGGGGAAATAATACAGTTCATTTCAATTTAGCTTTGATGAGACTGTTACCATGAACCAAAAGTCGCTTATTCCACACGCATATCATAAAAAGCATATTTAATTTCAAACATATCAACCAGACATTAACAAAATCCATGGTAAAGCAAATTTTGAATTTATCATAAAGTCTAAATCCTAGCCATGCCCCATCTGGCCTGCCATCACAAGCTGATGGATCCCTAATCTCTTGAACTATATAAAACTCAAGAAGAACGAACAAATGTGAACCATTGCCATGTCCTATCTAGAGCCTAAGTATATAAAAACACATGCAGACGCAGATAGAGAGAGCATCTGAGGGTGGAACCATATGTCAACTAGATCACCTTCATGGATAAGATGGTTTTGCAGAGAGCCATGCTACCATGGTGCAATCCTACTGTTTGCTACAAATGTGCATTCTTCAATAAGATGGTTTAAGAATATCCAATTTGACACTACACAAAGAAGAATAAAGCATGAGGAATTTATTGTAGAATTCAACAAAGCCTGTATTCTTGTTTCATCATTCAAGTGCTAAAGCTCTATTTGCAATAACAAATTTTGGGTCCTCAATGTGAAGGCGAAGACTGCCAAATGGACAAGATATTCCAGCATTGGTCTTTAAATTGTTTAAAATTAAGAAGGTTGAACTTTTATATCACTAAAATGCATTCTTTTTTGGCAATCAAAAGGAGCAAAATAATGGGAATACCCTGAAAATAAGCTATCTCAAACCAAAAAGGATGTAGTGTTGTAAAGGCACTCAAAACTTCTATCACATGCAAGAAAAGCATAACATGGTCATGAGCCATGCTTTGACTAATAGCTCAACATGAAAAGAAAAAAAATCTTATTTAAGACAATAAGAGGGCTGACCATCCACGAGTTTGATCAAGTCCCTCAGCCACAAAATGTCCAGGGAAGTTGTTCTCGAAAAGCTCTACATTTTCAAAGGGATAGTGAATGTAAGCATAAGGCATTGAGCCACTCTCGAACCAGCAATCAAAAACCTGTACAAGTGAAAACAGCAAAATTTTGAAAATGCTGAATACATGTGCAGACTTCTAATAACCAAATATGCAGTTACCACCCTAACAGTAAATAGCATCAAAGTGTATGAAAAACTCCCAACAAGAACAAGATACCAAAAACAGAAAGAAAAAGGAGCAGCAGATTAAGCCAAGACACCTTGAATAGGATGACAAGGAATTCATAATTTCATACCAAGATTCAGAACACCCTTGATACAGGAAGAGTTACATAACTATAGCCAGGAATAGGGGACCTTGGTTAAGTTCCTGCTGACTTGCATTTGGAAAAGCCATTTTCCAGATCCAGGATACAGATGTATCTCATCAATTGCAGTTGCTACATGTCATTTTCCACTAATATCTTGTTTTATTGCCTTCAAGTTCAAACATAGAATACTTTTGAAAATCACCTAAGTGGATTTTGCTTTAACTTAGTATGCCATTCTCTAGAATATGAAAGCATAGGAAAACAAAAATATATTCTCAACTCAATATATGAAGCTGATCTGCAAAAAAGGTACATAAAAAATGCTGGTATCTGGTGATTTGAGGTGCTTATATGTATGCTTTATATTAAAGAGGTAAAAGGCTCCCCTTTGTTAACTATATACATGGCCAGGGTTATCTTAACCAATTGTATAAAATTCGTCAAGAAAATGCACTCAACCATTTGCCACATTTCTGCAGAGCAGGTTAACTAATGAAAATAACATGTATTGAGTTGCTTCATATTTAAATCACACCAGTTTGAAGTGGAGATCTTGGAATTAGTACAAGGCTAGAAATGCTTAGCAAAAGGTTTCTTCACATACAGTGGTGGAGGACCTGTTATGGTACAAAAAGCTGAGAAGTGAGAAGCCAACTGATGGAAGAAGCAAGCAATAATCTCTGGGTCTCCAAACTCCAAAGTGGTAAGCTAACGGAACATAATGGACTGGCGGTGAAAACTTTCCAGGCATCAGAATTCAAGGACAGGACGTCAAATAAAGTTTGGTAAAATTTAATGCACTATCCACCAGCTTGAGATGAAATGTTTGACAGGTACTTCTAAACCACAAAATTTGTGCGCTCTCTCTCTCTCTCTCTCTCTCTCTCTCTCTCTCTCTCTCTATATATATATATATATATATATATATATATATATATATATATATATATATATATATATATATATATATATATATATATATATATATATATATATATATATATATATATATATATATATATTGGCAGCTCTGGCTAATAGAGATAGACTGATGGAGATACATAGAGAGAGAGAGAGAGAGAGGGAGAGGGAGGGAGGGAGGGCTTAGAGCATACCATCCAATATTTGCCATCTAGATATGTTCTTTGATAATTTAAGCATTTTTACAAAAATCATACTGCAAAGATGCATGTGGATTATTCCACTATAGGAACAACAAAATTCATGAAAAACTGATGTCCAGATCAAATTATATGACCAAGAAAGCTAAGACTGTTAATATTAAAATCCTTATAAGGTCCTATCTATTTTATAAAATTTTTATAAACATACAGTTTTGTACAATCGGAATCCATCTATACAAATGGATTTTGTAAAAATCAGATAAAAATGGGCAAACAGACAGAACAGCAGTTAGCAGACAGATAGGGTAGACAGCATATCTAAGGACCCCACACACACACACACACAAAAGAACTTAAGGAAAAACTGAAGCCAACTTCCAAAAATATATGCTTCTTTATTTGGACATACATCGTCAACTCTTCGAAGAACCCCAAACTGAGCACCGCGAGATGAAGGAATAGTGATATGGTCGATTTTGTGTCTGTGGAGATCAGTCACCTAGAGAAAATGGACATTTCTTGATTAAGTCTAGTGCCAATAAAACTGTAGAATAAGAAAGCTGAAATAAAAAATATAACTTGCCAGCCATATGTTCAGATTAAAATCAGCAATTGGAAAACAAAATCAGGAAATAAAAGCAAAAAATGTGAATTTGAAGATGAAAAGAAAACATTGGAGTAACTAACCTTGGCCCCAGAAAGCTTTTCAAGTTGCTCAATTGAATCGATAACCAACTTCTCCTCACCATCCTCACTAATCCAAACAGGTAAAGGAGTTCCCCAGAATCTACTCCGACTAACTGCCCAATCCCTTGCACTTTCCAGCCAGTTGTGAAAACGCTTTTCCTGGATAGAAACAGAAAGGATCACAATAAAGTGTAAGCTGCAACTTATGGTGTAAAAATTATCAACTTATACAATAAAGTGTAAGCTCCAATGATCATCGACACAATCCCCACTTGTAACAAGCAAAAACAAGTGTTGTAGTGAATGATGGATCCAAATTCTTCCTACAGTTTGACCTCTTTCACTATCCAACAGCATTAGCCAACAGTCACTTTAACATTAGTTTTTGAAAAAATAATTTCCCTTATTATTTTCAGAAAGCACAAGGGTGGGTCAGCATCCAGGTCACATGGTATGGGTAGGTACGAAGATACGGGTACGAACATGGCAACTTTAGAAAATATGGGTATTGGGGATATGGCAGCATATATATATATATATATATATATATATATATATATATATATATATATATATATATATGAAAAACAACACACAAAAAAAAACAAAATGAAAGGAACATTTAAATAAAAAAGTGATACAAATAAAAACATTACATGTTTAATGAACAATAGGTCTAAAAACAGAATAAAATTGAGTTAGAAAAAATTAAATCAAGCAAAATTAATAGTTTGATCACTTCCGATCTAAAAGTACCCAAGTGTGTCCAGTACCCACTTTGGGTACCGGCAGCATCATGGGTACGTGGACCTTACCGAAGTACCCATGTCAGCGGGAGAAAATAGGGGATGAAGCTGTTAAGGTCAAACTGATTAAAAATCTATCAGATAAAATTACACATGTAGAACGTAATGCATGGGATCTAAAAAGTAAAAATAAGAAATTTTCTAGAAAAAGTAAAATTTTAAATACGTAAGTCCATCCATTGCCAAGAAATGCATGGTTGAATTTCATTGTGGCAGTGAATTTGTCATGAACTGAACGAAGTTCACGCTATCAAAAATAATGGAAGCACTGAAGGTCTAAGGAGAAAGATGGGCCAATGGTGGTGGAAGGCCATTCTAGGTGAGCAGGTTGAGTATTACATCCTACCACCTAAAGGAGAGCCGAAGCTCCCACCAACTCTTCGTCCTCGTAAGGTACATGGTATACTTTCGGTGCCTCAGAATGCCACCCCCACTGTGCTTCAACTTACACATAGTGGTCTCCCTTTTGCAACACAGAGAGTTGACATCCCAGGGATTTGAAAAGGAAACTGGCCTCCTACCAGCCCCTGCATGACCGTTGCGCCAACCCACTTGGGAAGGCCATTCGACAAAAGAGGGATGTTCGTAGAGTCCCTATCTTACTTGGCACTGCAAGGCTTTGGTTAGTCCTGCTCCACCATTTCATAGATATGGACAAAGAGTTGAGTAAATCATGACCATAAGGAAGCGGGGAGAGAGGCATCACACAATATGCTGCCTTATCTCACCCCAAGACGTGAGACAGAAATAGTGGAAATTTTGAGGTAAATGAGGCCGAGTGTCATAAGGTGCTCAATCTCATGCTTGAATGGAGAATATGGTCAACCTGATGTCTCAAAAATGGTGTACTATGAGTGCTTTCTTCAGCATGCATGCACGGCCTACTTGCAGAAAAAATCCCTTGTTTACCACTTTACTCAATCTTGGCTTTATAAGTTCCACATACTACAATAGTTCTTGAGGCCCAGCTCAGCATGATCCACCATGTTCCTTTGCTTACTGCTAGCCAGGCCATGGTCCAAGGATTAACATGTAGAATAAGTTAATAACAATGCTACTTACAGTGACCCATTTGACCAAGAAAATACAAAAGGATAGTAACTTATAGATCTTAAAGAAACCTTAACATAATCAGGAACCCAATATGTCTGTTTGTTGCTCTCTAGTAATTGTTCTTTAATTTGCTCAACTGCAACAAACCTGCAGAAACACAGAAAATTCAGCTCAATGCTACAAGCAAATGTTGGCGCTCAAAAGATTAAAGACAAACTAACAAAGAAGGCATCACTGTGTTAATAACCGAATTATTTCTGAACAGAACCAAAGGTCTCATGAAGACAATATAGCAATATAAAATGTCGACTCAAGACACCATTAAAGTACTTCCCTTGAATGTGTCCCAGAAATTCCAGCAGTAGCAAATAAGACCTCATGATATGCAGCACAAGGAAAATGGAATTACAAAGTGGGATCTAGTGAAATTGCATAACAGGGAATGAAAACAAAGAAATAAGCACACCATTGCATTATATGGCTGCAAATAATGATATTTGCACATGAATCTAACCATGGTGAGCAACCTGACTAGTTGATTACAAGTCACCTGAGATGGCCTTGTTCAGATGCCCAATAGGTGTCACATTCACGGTTTCTGGTCCAGATCCAAGTTTAGTCTGTGTAAAACCAATTTCCTAGGTGAGAGTCCTATGTCAGCAAGGCCAAAAAACGAAGTTCATGTATGCTTGTCATGACTTTTCTGTGTTGTGCTTTACAACCTTAATGCAAAATACTCATAGAAAGATACTTTTTATAAAGGACCAAATTTGTTAATCATAAGTAGAAACGATCACATAGTTATATACTGTATCTTTATCTTTACGCTCTCCTTCTTAGCACCATATGGTGATTGAGAAAACATACTGCAATACGCTCTTAATCTGGGATGCACAATGTATGAGCACCAATCACAGCAAATATTTCCCAATTTAATCCATCCATAGAATGTCAACTAATGGTCTACCATTAATTACTGGAAATTTCATAATAATTAAAATAACTTGAAAAGCAGAAAATAAAAAATAAAAAAGAAGAAAATTTGTACATCTTCATACCAACTTGGGACAGCTTTATATAGAAGAGGGGTATCTGATCTCCAACAGAACGGATAAGAATGGGTAACAGTACCCACACTAACAAGCCTGCCCTTTGCCTGCCACAGATATACAAGTATTTTACCAACAAAAGAACTATTCCATAGGTCCAGAGTCCAGACAAAGGGTGTCGAAAGAAAGTTTCTTACATAAACAATACTATTTTAATAAAAAATTATAAGATGACTTACCTTAACAGCAGATATTATATCTCTGTCAGCGTCCTTAACATAACGTCCTTTCATATCATATATTTTTTCGGTGAAGCAACCATCATCATCAACAGCTATAATGAGATCCTCGCCCTACAAGAGCCAAATTACATAGTTTGAAGATCAAACATACTGCATGTATATTAATCAATGTTAATATGATCAGTGCACGTGTGTAACAAGATTTTTCCAGGACAGTACATTAAAAGACTGTCATCTGTCACATAACACCTTCCAATTTCAACTTTCACCAGAAGTTGACAACTTCCCCACAACTTAAGAAAAACACCAAGACTCTAACTATTTCATTCAGTTACTGAAGTGCATGGAAACCCAAGAAAACAACAAAAAGAAAGCATCTAGCTGAAAGACCTTCTGGATTATCTTTGAGTTAATGCAAACACGATAGTCATCTTCACCAAATGCTGGAGCACAATGAACAACACCAGTACCGCTATCATCAGTAACATAGTTGTCACAAACAACTTTGAAGGCCATATCATTAAGCTCTGAGAAATAGTCAAATAGTGGGACGTACCTGAGCATATTACAATGTGCAACACCAAATCAGTATGGAAGGGCACAAATATAACACATTTTATGTATGAAATCAAAGAAGCTAGAAGCATAATATCAACATTATAGAAAGCAATAGATGATACTTACTTCATCCCTACCAGTGAAGCACCACTCATCTTCCCAAGCAGATCAAAGCAACTAGGAACTTCTGCATCTGCTACTTTTTCATTTGAACTAACTTTCTTGTCCTTTGCTTTTGAGGAATTCATTTTTTCAGCAGAAGCTTTTGCTTCAGTAGTCTTTATCTTTTTGTTTGGTAATTGAGAGAGTCGAGATTCAGCAACAATATATGTTGCCCCAGACAACTTATCTCTAACCTGTATACAACACATGGAAAGTTTAGGTGTAGCTCAGGTCAGCATATATTATCGTAGTGATACTGCCGCACATTATATGATTAAAAAAACTATTCTGGCAAAACAAAATTATTCTAAATGCAAGAATGTGCAATTATCTCTCTGACCTTTACATATATGAAGTCTGCATTGACACAAAGAGCGAGATTGCTAGGAAGGGTCCAGGGTGTGGTAGTCCAAGCCACCAGTGATGCTCCATGCTCATCACTAACAAGTGGAAATGCTATCATGATCGCTGGATCAGGCACGTCCTACAAAAGAACACATCATTTATACATAGAAATCATCAGCACAGAAAGAAAAACAATTACAGTAACAAATTTTAATTTTATCGATTTACCTTGTAGTTCAATCCAGCCTCAAAATTTGACAATGGAGTCTTGCAACCAGTGCTATAAGGCATAACCTGGCAAAATTTTCCAAACAGACTAAGCTATTTCATTAAAAAAAAAGAAGATTTATACCCTTGCAACAAAAGTAAGTGAGCCTCCAATTTCCATATTTACTTCAATACAAGACCAATACCACAACAGTTAAAAATCAAAAGCAGCATAGAATTTTTCCATTGTAAAAAGTTCGCGACAGCACCAAACAATACTCCCACGTCTTTACTCTAAATGAAGGGAAGTAGGGAATGGGACTTCTATTATGAAATGCGAAAATGAATAAAATCAACGTATTTTATGGTCAAAAATCAGAAATAACCAGCAAACTAGCACATTAATGAGATTGGCACTTCAAGATTGAACGTCACTCTGCATAGATAAGGTACAATATAATTCAACAATCAAAGAGGAGCTAAGCACGTCAATAAGATAATAAATTATCATGTAATAATTATTCAAAGGAAACAAGAACTCTCTCCTTTTTCAAAGAGAAGCATAACAAGATACCCAAGAGGAATACCTTAAACCCCCTGTAGACAAGACCCTTTTTGTATAATTGACCAAAGACCCACCATATGCCCTCCATATACTTCAGGTCCATCGTCTTGTAGTCATTCCGGAAGTCGATCCACCGCCCTGTCCGCGTCACGATCTTTTCCCACTCTGAGACGTACCTCGTGACGATGCTCCTGCACTCCTCATTATACTTGTCAATGCCCATTTTGAGGACGTCTTCACGCGTCCTGATCCCCAACTTGGTGTCTATCTCGAATTCGACGGGGAGACCGTGGCAGTCCCAGCCGAAGCGCCGAGTGACGTGATGACCGGTCATCGACTGGTACCTGGTAACGATATCTTTGATGGTCCCAGCGAGGATGTGGCCATAGTGGGGGAGACCGGTGGCGAACGGAGGGCCATCGTAGAAGATGTATTCAGGCATACCTTCCGTCCGTTTCAGCTGGTTCTCGAAGGCCTTCATCTCCTCCCACAATGCTATAATCTTCTCCTCTTGCTTGGGGAAGGAGAAATCCTTACCCTCGCATACCTCCTCCATTGCCTCTAGTCCGTCCTCTCTCTCCATTCTCTCTCTTTCTCTGTGGGAAAGGGGGGGAGGGGAGGGGAGGCGAAACGAGTTAGAAATGGAAGTTGTGGGAAGTGACAAAGAGGCTGAAGGGGAATTTCGCGACTGGTAAGTGGTAACCTACGCATGCCCTTGCTCCTATAGAATGTTGACTCGGTTTTTATGACTCGGGTACAACCGATTCGATTTGTCTTCTTGAGAACCGGGAATCGAATGGTTTGCTCGTTCAACTAGGCCTGCCATCATTGCCTAATGGTAACGGGGATCCGTATCGGATTCGGATCCAACATAATTGTTACTCCATCCGATGGACCAAACATCGCTTAATTCCACTGGGAGTTGGATTCAAATCCTATTTAAAAAAAAAAAAAAATCTACATATGAACTTTTGCACGTAACCACAGTTGTAAGTGAAAAAGACTATTGTTTACCATGTATTTTCCTAAAAACCACACTATTTAAAGTTGATTTAAATTGAATACCAAATTGCATTAAAAATATTGATGTCTTGGGAGTTATGAAAACAAAACTAAAAGTGTAATCAGTAGCGGAGCGAGCAGCGTTATTAAGTTTGTTTTGTGAACTGAATATAAAGCCGTTTTTTATTAAAAAAATAGATATAAAAGATGTATATAGAGTAATTAAGAACAAAAAATCTTATAATAATTCAAAAACAGTCAGGAATTGACACATGACACTCTTGAATAGGCATTAAAAACAAACCAGTTTGCCGCTAATCCTATTCGAATCGGCCAGTTCGGTCAATTTTAATAACGCTGTTCTTGAGGACACATATTCAATAATATCAAATAACCCGCCTCGCAGCTAGAAGGAAATCTTAATGTTTTTGCTAGATTAACTCAATTTAGATTTTAAGAAGGTTTTGAGATATTGATAATCTGGCTCTGTCTCTTTCACGGTTTTACATGTACAGAAATAGAGCGGGATTCAAACACACAGCTTGCATTGCTATGTTGGTCACCTTATAAAATCGTTCCACATGCTTCTTGGAATGGTTGGCATCTCTTTCCTAAGTTTGCATCGAAACACATTGTGATAAGAGCAATTCCCTGGCTTCTTTTTCACCATAAGATGGTTCTGTAACATAAAATTCCCATGATAACTCTTTCAGTTTATAAGACACAATGCAGCTAACGAAAGCTCCGTATATACCCGGTCAAGTGGGTAGACACTAAAATCAAGTTGAACGAGGCCAAGAGATTGATGGTCAAGGTACATCTCTTTAGCGGACCTGTCTAACCACAGATATGTAAGAGGGAAAAGTTACTGAGAGGAAAAAAAAGCGAAGTTCATACAATCAAAGGGACCAACGATGGAAAGTTTTCAGTAGGTCCACTAAGAAAATTTACAATCTCGAAACCATGATTCAAGAACGACAATAGAGCAATCTACATTGCAGAAAACATATTCCATCGATGCAAATATATTCACATTGTCCATCAAATGCTGCATGACCCATTTATACAAGCGCAGTATTCTGACGTAAAACTTTATCCAGACCAAGGTAATGAAAACAGAAAACTGCACCAGAGATGGTGCAGACCAGCAGAAAACAGGCATATGCATTTACAAACAAAGTGACTTGTTAACAAGAAGAAAGAACCTAGATGCGAGAAACAAAAGATCAAAAGCTTCTCACTGACAAGCATATTCATTAACAAAATCTTGTGCTGCTTTACGTGAATCTCAATATTTGGTGGATAAGTTAATGCAACAGATAACCGGGATAACTAAATCACATCTATGTTTTCTATCACAAACAATGAGACAGACATTGTACCAAGGGTAACACAAGTAATTTGTAACAACATTGCTACACCGGCTAACATTATTCACACATTCCCTAGAAAGGATATAGTGAGACATCTAATGGAACCAAAAATATATCTCCAGAAGCCATAGGAAATAAAGGTCACTAGCAATCATATGGTTGGCGCTCTTTCTGGATTGAACGGAATATTCTTGCTGCAGACTCTGATGCAGATCTAGCATTGTGTGGCACGACTTTGATCACCTGGCTGTGATTATGCTGATTGCTATGTTCATGTTCCTGATTGGATTTCCCCTCCATTGCTGAAGTTAAAGGGAACAGATGCAACGAGTCCCTTCCTTTGGATGCATGACCTGCAGCTTCCTGATCCGTCTCACAGTGGTTGCTGGAAGTGCTTCCATTGAAGTCACTGCCTTTGGAGGCCTGGAAGGTCCAGATATGACAGGACAATGCATCAGCTTTCTGGTTGGACACATAGTAGGAGCCTCGGGGGTGCATGCTTTTATTGACATCTGCAGCAGAGAACTCAGCTTGACCACTAACTCGGCTTACAGATGGTGTACTAGCTTGTTCACCAGCATTGGGATTAGAAGCAATCGGGTTAACAACATGAAGGCCCTGCGGAAAGTAGCTTGGGGCACTTGATAAAATGGCAACCCTACCTTGCTGATGGGATGGCAGTAATCCATAAGTTGGTTTAGCAATATCCCCACCGACAGCAGGAAGACTTAGGGGGCCACAGGCACCATAAAATGGAGCAAGGAAACCAGCAGTTGGGGAACATGGACTAGTGATGGGCATGTAGATAAGTCCCTCGGAAGGAGACATAACAGGGACCAGCCATTGACTACCCAGAGGAGGAAAGCACCAAGCTGTGGTTCTACTATCAGTGGTGATGTGACATTGGGAAGGGCTACCATCAGAGCATCCATGGCTTGGTTCTTGACCACCAGATCTTTTATTCATGATGTTATTGACAGACGAAGCAGGCTTCTCAGGATTATCAGATAAGCATTTGATAGTCTCGCTTGATATTGGTAATCCATCTTTCTGTTTATTGGTTGGCTCCAGCGGTACAGACTCATAGCTGGAACCAGGGAGAACTTTACCGGCTGCTATCTTTTCCAGAGGAGCTATCAGATCCTCACCAATCAGAAACTCAGGGCTCCCAGCTAAAAATTTCTGAACCTGTTATAAGAAACAGTAGTTATCTTACGCAGCACTTTATTATAGAAAAAGGAGGACAAGGTAAAAAATTTAACCTTTATTAGCCTGTGTAATTCAAACACTTGAACAGCAAACATCCGCTGTTGACTGGAACGTAAGGTAGAAACAGTATCAGCAAAAGAAAATTTCAACTAAAAGAATAAATCTACACGACTTAACCAAACACAGGCAATCAACTGCAACCCTAATTATGTTGTAAAAAGAATGGTGAACAGATCGACCTTGCAACTAACTAATTAAAATGACAATAACAATAAATAAGTACATAAAGTCTATGAACTACAGCCAAAAAATCCTAAAACAAATTTAACAGAACTAAGATAGAAATCAATTATTCTTACTTTAGATAAAAATCATAATTTTAACTACAAAACCCTAAATATGAAACCTAAGAGTATAATACACGGCTAAGAGCAGAAAGTCATCCACAGACAAAATCTCATGAACCTTAAAATATCTAAGCATGACAGCCTCAAACCAGAAAGAACAAAGTCTGCATCACAGATGGTTACAAAATTTGCAATGCATTATTTGTGATATTAAAATTTTATGTCAAGCAGAATAAAACACGATATCTTGATCTAGAATAGGATAAACAAATTGAAGCACAAGAAAATATGTAAAGCAAAAAGAAACTCATAAATGTATAGCATTAGCTTGTTTTATAATCCAAAAACCTCCTTAAAGTTTTCTGATTTGCCATGTCCTTTCCCTGTAGCTACTTTTTTCCACATAAAGTGAAAATGGATTATCAACTAATGATGGACAGGAAAAAATCAGCATTAGAGAAGTTTAAGATGATAGTGATTCCTAATCATAACCATGTCACAAGCTACTTGCTATCATGCGATCAGCATAACATGCTCAACCAAAGGTACTCACGACTGTAAGGTAGTTTGGTCACAAGCTGTTAAAGATGATTCAGCAAAGCTGCAAGAATGGACGAGGGTGTACATTTATTTTATCATGACAATGATTTTGCCAACAATACATGACAAATAATTCATGCCCAGCTGCACATCAAGATCATTGTCCAACAACATGAGCTCCATGGCTCCATTCCACTTGGCTAGGCAGTTGGACTATCACTTAGAACTTCAAGTTGAAGAAGGTCAAAAAGTTCAATACTTAGGGTGTGTATCTCTGTTTAGTCAAATCTTCCACCAAAAAAGAACAAAACAGGAGAAAAAAGACTTATTTCAAACCAAACAAGGAGGAAAAAAAACGTTGCCTTGTATCCTGTTTTAGCTATGACACTTTCGTACACCATCCACTATCAAAGAAATAACCATGACCCATCTCTTGCTGAGAGGTTTGGCCACAACTAACCTGGTTACAACTGAATTACAAGTTTTGCTCCACCACAACCACACGTCATGATTTCTTCTTTATTTGACATTATCTTTTTCCACTCTTCAGTTCATTATGACAAGAGTGTACTTTTTGCAGCGTTTTGGCACCACAATGCTTAGATAATGACTATTTTTAGGCTAAATTATCCTCAGCTCTGCTATCCTTTTTTTCTTATTAACATGGCAGCAGCTTCGCATCTGCAAACTTTAAAGTCTCGTATGGGGACCCAAACACTTAATTATATCCTTAGGCATGTTAAGCTACTTCAAGTTTTGTGTTAATTACTTATCACCTTTTGGCAGTTTTCTTGCTTATATGTTTTAATTGGTACTACCACCTACATCTTCCGGGTTTCCTTCAATAGCATCTTTCATAATTGTCTATTAATGTCAAAATGACAGCAGGTTCCCTCAGCCTTTGGTTTTTTCCTTAAATCCATCACGTCTCTGTAACAACTTGTTTTCTTTCTCTTAATGAAATTCCAATCCTTGTGCTTACAGATGCAACGTGCATATATTAACATGCCCACTGTAACAGTGTCAATGGACTTGTGGTACCATTGCTGATGCGAGGTGCTGCTAAAATTGCCAGACACACCATATACCATACAATGCATCTAGATTATGATTTTTCGGCATTTTTATGTTTCCTTAGGGCTCTCTCTCTCTCTCTCTCTCTGTCTACTCCGCAACTCCCCCAACACCCCACCACCCCTTCTGCTTTTCTTCCCTTACTCATCTAGTGGCTTCAATGTCCCATGCATTTCCCCTATGAAGAGTTGCAATAACTTTGTCCTATCTCCAAATTCAGAAACTTAGAATATGATGCAAATTAAACATCAAATTAATAAGGGAAGAAGTTCAGTACGCTACACATCCCACCAGACTGATTGTTTTCTGACCTGATTTACTCTGATTTTTTTAAACATATTAGTCACTATAGAAGTGAAAAATTACTAACCGAAATGAACATGAGAATCAAAGGCTTCAGTTTTGGAAAAGAGGAAGAGGATTTTGCCGATCTGCTATTTCAGAGTAGGCAAGTATATTGATTTTGTGAAGCACATACATTCACATATCAACAAAATGCAGAAGTGAAAAACTAGTTATTTTGATGTTTATGAAGATATATCAAGGAAAGGAAGTTGGTAATAAAAATTGGCAATGATCAACTTCACATTTGGGAACAAAAAACTAAAGACACTAAATCCTAAAGCACAGACAACTTCACAGGAGAGATGCCTGAAATTTAAAATGTAACCAAGATATCTATGTTTCGGCTCAACTCATAATTTTTAAGCATCACACATCTAGAATGTCTGACAATGTGAAATCAAGCTATTCCAAGAAAAAGATAACGTCAGTTTCTCCGTATGCAGGAAAACTCTCAAATGGAACTGTATAGCAGGGCCAATTTAGGCAAGCAATTAGACAAAGCTTGGGTAGAAGATAGGCACTTACTTCAATATCGCCCTTCTGGCTTTCCAGAATTGCTTTGGACCAATGACACCTACAACATCATCAGGAGATACTTCTAGGCTGGAACTCGAGCCCATCATGGATGTCTCAGACACATCATCAGCTCTGGTCCTATCATCTGGCAGCACATTTCTGTTTGATGTACTCTTAATAGGGTTTTCATTAGCCTTTTCAGCCAACTCTCTGGAGCTGAGTTTACTTCTTATTCTCAAAAAGACCTCCCTCTTCATCGCATCAGCATCTGTATTCCATCTATCCCTAGTTGAAACTTCACCATTGTGTCCGTTTTCATCTGATGATAATCCAGCAGTAGATTCTTGACGGATGAATGTTCTGAACTTGCATACATTACTGACATCATTTAGGAAACAATTTATGAAGGCTTGACTTGGCATGCTCTTCATATGCCCAAGGTGTTCTGAATCCACTGGTTCTGTATTCGGAGATGATCTAATCTTCTTCATGGGGCCAACTACTTGTATCATTCCACTTGTCTTTCCTTCAGCTAAACATTTTCCATGACCCACTCCTGATACACAACTATGTCTTGATTTCGGATCGGCAACATTTGATTCTTTTACTAGTTGGCCTTCAGCAATGTTAAGCCGGGAGTAGCAACCACCAATTACATGCATTTTGGAAGTACTTGGTATATTAGAAGTACAATGGCCAGAAAAAGCAGGATTATTTAGAGTTACTTTCCCTTCATCCAGACGTGATTCAATTCCTCGGTTGGCACATAAGACAGCACAATCATCTTTGCCTCTGAGTTTCCAGCCACCAGAATCGCCTGTTTTAGAGACCAGGGGAGGATGAAAAGCACATGTGGCTGCTTCTGGTAGCTGGCTAGTTATATTCGAAGCTTTAGAAATGATGTTCTTCGCAAGCTTTGATTCTCTACTACTAGATGCTACATTAGTATTTAACCCATTAGACGACCAAGAATGCGCCTTGTCAGTCGAAAAAGCCGGAGTCCGCCGGACCGAAGGTGATGCAGAGATGCTTCGATCATGACCAGCCCCCTAAACAAAGAGTGATCAGAAAAACGGTATACGTTATTTCAAACTTGTAACAGGGTGGAATTATAGTAAAGGCAGAGAAGCATCACAATTCTACAAAGTGCAGCGAGAAAGTAGAAAAGAAATTTCTACACCATAGAAGTAGCAATCAAGTAGTTCTAAGTTTCAAACCGTTTGGACTAAGATTCACAGCAAACTGAACTGTAAAAAATAAGAATCAGAGTGCCAACAATGGCATCATGAATATTTCCCTCCAAATTCCGATGAACAAACACAAGTAACAGAGATGCCAACATGGGAATTTATAAAACCGATTTTCGCGAAGGACTAAAGAAAAGATCAGAACCGCATGTGAACACAAATCCAAAATGACAAACAAACAGGAGATTCACAAGCACCGACGTCGCTGGTGCTCACCTGGCTGGAGCCAGAGGGGGAGAGGCCGCCATCACTGCGAGACAGAACCGGCGCCGACGGACGTGAGGAACCGAACCTGTGGGAAGGGACGTTGAGCTGCTCGTAGAGCGCCATCTTGTTCCTGGGAGGAGCCCTCGGACCGCCGTTGTCGGCGTCATTGATGTGCAGGCGAGGAAAGAGAGGGTCCATCGATTTCTCACTATCTCTCCCCACGTCCTTTCCGGCCTTCATTCTCCTTCTCTCGCTTTCTGTGCCTGCTAACCGAGACTAACCGGTAACAGGGAACCGATCGCTCCCATGACAGCACGAGAACCACAAGAGGGAGCATGCATGGGGAGAGAGAGGGGGAGGTAGAGAGAGAATGAGAGCGAGAGAGCAGAGGAGGGAAAAGAGCGACATCGTCGAGAGATAGATACGAAGGAGGTGGATGCGTGGGACGACGGGCCCTTGGCTGTGGGCCACGTCGCGCTAAAATTAAGTATCAGCATGTAACATGGGCCCCATGTTAACGGGAGAGAGAGAGAGATGAAGAAAGCGAGAGACTATCGGCTTCGTATTTTCATTGAAAGAAGAAAAAGAAAATGTCTTGTCACTGTTTAAGCAACTCCAGTATTTTCTAAAATCTTGCAATATTGTGATCTTGGTAACGAAAATATCATGCTTTTATCATTATATATATACTTATTCATTTATTCTAATTTTTGACTTGTAATACGTTGCTGCTTCTTTCCCAGCCACATAGATGAAGACATAGAGAGAGAAAGATATGTATGGAGTTGGTTGAATGCATGTGTTACAAAAGGGACAAGGCAAATCGTTAATTGAGAGAAAATAGGAGCATGAGCCAGGTAATTGCACAATAATAGGAACAGGAGCCCGGTTTTGTGCGGCTACTAATTAATCAAATAAAGCAACCTAAAAAGTAAGTTTTAGATTTGGTCCCTTATAAATGATATTACGTCTAAGACAGTTATTTTCATGTCTTTTGTACAACAGGAATAAAATCTAAAACATGGTGCAACCAAATAAAACAGGGTGCAAGACATAGGATCATCAAGAATAAAGCGTTGTTCTTGGAATGCAAATCGTCCAGAATGACAGCACATTGCCAACTCTTTCTCATATCCAGAAATCTACTGCTCGTTTCAAACATGGAAAGTTTAACAGCCTAGATCTAGAAGGAGATTTTCTTAGAAAAATTGCTTTTCTTGGCATGTTTATCATGATCCGTGAAGTCAAGATAAATATCAGATCATTTCTGTATTGGATCAGGAGGTCATTCTTAGAGTAACAGAGAGAGAGAAGAGATATGGAGAAAGGAGTAGCGAAAGTGCTGTTGATGCTGCTAATAGCGTCACTAGCAGCTTGGGAAGGTGTGGATTCAAGGAAGACATCAGCAGCTTGGAAAGGTGTGGATTCGAGGAGGAGCGAGGCCGCAGATGAATATGAGTTGAAAAGACCTTCTGTGATGCCCAGCAGAGAGCCTGTCAAGATTATCAAGGTGATCCTGATCACTTGATCAAGCATCCACCGTTGATTGTACTCTTCAAATATATTTTTGATTTTATGCATTGCCATAATGTTAAAGTTTCTTTAATATGCAATGATCTAATTTGATTTCTTTGCTTCCGTAAGGAGTCGTTTGGTAGTAAGGACACTCTGTGTTAGAGCATGCTACCTTCATTGGCAGATTCATGAATACTCAAAGAGCGTCCATGGTACCAAACAATCTCAGGAACACAGAGTTTCTTCTGTGTTCATGACTTTCCTTCGGCTAGATCAAACTAACTTTGGTTTTGGTGCAGACTCAGGAAGGTGATGTGATTGACTGCGTTCACATATATGCTCAACCGGCCTTTGATCATCCCTTGCTCAAGGATCATGTCATCAAGGTTTTTCTCATTATCTATATATACATATATATATATATATATATATGATATTCAGATCATATATATTTTGTAAAGTTTCAAAAATCATTAGTACTAAGTTCTTAGGTTATGAATGTTTAGTTTCCACAACCACAAATCACGATTTTTCTAGGAACACTTATTTTGAGATTATAATTTTTGTCCTAATGGTCAGACTTTGGCAAGAAACCAAGAAATATGTCTACGTAGATATGCATGCTTTTATCTATGCGTACGTCGTAATGGAAATGATTTGTGGTTAAACATTAAAATGCACGGGACCTACGAAATCAGACAAGACCAAGAGGGATTGAGACGAAGCCACGGGTGGGGGGCCGTCCCCATTCTCATGGTGCAGATTTTAAAGAGGATGAGCAAGAGTGCCCTCAGGGGACCATCCCCATCCTTCGCCTCCCAAAGCGTCACGCCTTCAACCATACTTCTTACCCGAAAACTCTCACAGCACCTTCCAACTCCCAAGATTATCGGGAGGTACTCTCTCTCTCCCCCCCCCCCCTTATATATATATATATATATATATATTAGTGTTTTCTGAGAGAATTTGCTTTACACAGTTTGCGGTGGTGAGAGGAAATTATGTGCATGGGTATGGGCTTTTTGGTGTTTCCGGGTACCTCAACGTCTGGAACCCTCCAACCGAGATGAATGAGTATAGCGCCAGCAGGATAATCGTCCTCAGCGGTACCTCAGACGGCCAGCTTTATGAAGATCATATCCTTGCAGGATGGATTGTGAGATCTCTCTCTCTTATATATATATATATAATTATATATATATATATATAATTATATATATATATATATATATTATCATATCATTGAAATGCTTTATATATATATGGATTTAACTAAAATATGTGGCCTTTGTAATTACAGGTATTCCCCTCCAGGTTTTCCGATACGCAGACTAGGTTTTACACCCATTGGCAGGTAACCATGCTCTGCTCTTACTTATACTGCTTTAATGCATTATCAACTATATTGAATTGAAATCAAACATTGTATTTGGTTATGAAAGTATACAGATCAGTGTAGTCATGTTAAACTATAGTTGTGAATGCACAGAAAAAAGTTGCACCGTCGTTCCTATAAACGCTTAATTTGTAGTAAATTATCTGCCAAATAACATGGTTAGCAATAGCCAGAAATGTATCATATATAGGTTAATTCAACGTGACATCTTTAATGACCAATATCTTGCTTCTAAAACTATGGTGTTTGCAAGTGTTGATGTTTTTATGCAGAAGTTAGAGGGAAGCT
Source organism: Nymphaea colorata (assembly GCF_008831285.2). Lineage (NCBI taxonomy): Eukaryota > Viridiplantae > Streptophyta > Magnoliopsida > Nymphaeales > Nymphaeaceae > Nymphaea > Nymphaea colorata. The sequence goes on from NC_045138.2 coordinate 27,370,490, forward strand.
AAAAATTTCAATACATGATTTAATTATTTCAAATTATGGCTCTAGGAAAATGTAATTAACAAGAGATATCGGATGAAATGATGGATCCAAAGCCGAAACTCAGATTGTTGATCTCTCTTCTGACTGCCCAAAAACTTTACGAATGCACCAATTAATAGCTCCAGTTCTCATCATATAGATAATTAAGTTAAAAGTAAGAACTGTTCTATACTGATACGACTTGGATTGCAATATGCATTAACTGGGAGGTTTAAATTGCCAGGGAAATGGTGCTGGTTGCTTCGACTTTGATTGCCCAGGGTTTATGCAAGTGAGTCCCAAGCATATCCTTGGAAAATTGCTCTCAGTCTCTACCTATCAAGGAGACCAAGCTCAGCTTCTGGTTCGTATCTTCAAGGTGAGTCCCGTTCTTTTTCTATATTGTTACAGTTTTAAAAGACAGGTAACGAATTCCGAAACTGGATTTGGTTACATAGAATCCAATCAAGTTGAACTTGTTTAAGACTTGATATAGATCCAAAAATTTTGGGCTAAGGGGCACTATTTTAAAGTTTTCTTGCCTTAAGGGGCACCAATATATAAAAATTAATAAATAGTGGAGATAAACTTCATAGAAATAAAGGAAAATATGATGGTCTGGTGTAAGCAACTGCCCGCACCTGCCCCCATGTAGCTCCTGAATCCGAAGCGTTTATGACAAAGATGGAGTGTTGGAGTATTTCTATCGATCCGGTCATGTCATATAGGGCCGAGTCAGGCATCAAATTACTTTGATTTGATTCGATTCGAATTATTGGTAGTTGCAGCGCGATTGTTAACATGACAACTTTGAAATCAAAGCTTCTCTTTGTCAATTTTTTGCAGGCTCAGGAGGATGGAAATTGGTGGCTACAAGTTGAAGATACGATGATAGGATACTGGCCGAGCTCACTGTTCCCTTACTTGAGCTGGTGGGCTAACAACACAGAGTGGGGAGGCGAGATCCTGAACACATGGCCGGGAGGATCTCGATCCAAAACCCTGATGGGCAGTGGCCACCCTTGGATTGAAGAGTATGGACGGGCTGCCTATATATCAAGCATGAACTACGTTAATGGTGATAACCATCTCAAGGATCCAACCTTTGTTACCTCTTTCGTTACCAATGCCGACTATAATGAACTGGGCAATTATGAAGACAAGGATTCAATGGGCCATCACATATACTTTGGAGGCCCTTAACTCTTACCACTGCTCCAATTAGAAGGAATCAAGATTGTAATAAGGAAAATTCAAAATGGAAGGAAAATATTTTGCCTAGTATATTCCTAGTATAACTTCAGCCTTCTTCTGATCATATATAAGTTCTTATTGCAGTACTTCTGATTTTCTCGCTCTAGAACATGCTTCCTTCCTGCATTTATCTTCAAATGCAGTAACTTTCGGTGAATTCGTGTAGCAAAGAACGCAAGATCTGTAGATCAACATCAACTCATCAAGTTTCCCCTGCAATAAGATCTACACAAGGAAAAGCATTATTCTTTCATTGGTTATTTGAACAATGATGGCCGACAATCCTGTTCTTTGTATAGATTTCTGTTGTTGTGTCTCTTTTATCAACGCGTAAGTGAGTCAAAATAGCTTTTAAAGAAGCTTCTGCAAGGAACCGAGCGCGCTCCTCTGCAATAAACAAATAGCCCCAGTAAGTTTAACCACGTACAGAAAAGATCAAAATAATTAGTGCCATCTTGTTGGCTGTATGTATCCTTATGCGAATACGAGCATACAGGAAGATTATATTCTAGTAATTATATCTTAAGAGTTGTAGCACAGGTTAATTGCCCAAGTTGAATGAGAGATCTCTCCAAGTTAATTCCCATAAAAATCTATCTTGCTTCTTTCAACATGTGTATAAATTGAACATCTCTGCTTCTGATTAACCAGAGAACAAGAGAACCTCTTTCATTTCATTTCTAATCTTTTTTTGTTTCAAGAAGAGGTTGAAAAGGAAAATAGAGTTGGGATTTCATTCTTTTGACCATCATCTGAGTCTTCCACTAGCATTAGCAATTACGGGTAGAGATGAATATTGTCGTTCACGTCCATAATTTCAGAAAGGCATTATTTCCACAGCAGGACTGAGTTGGAGGTTTACATGAACAAATCCTAAGGAATTCTACCATAGTTGTAACTCTCCCTGTTAGTCCCCTGCATTCCGAAGGTACATGGTTTCAAAATAAGTTGGTGGGGAGCAGGGGCCGAGCCACATGTGGGCATGTGTGGGCAGTTGCCCACACAATCCCACATATTTTATTTCTTTTCACACAGGTGGTTTTCAAGAATTTGTTTATTCGTATATGTGTGTCCCTTAATTATTTACTTCGTGCCCCGTACACTTTTAATTATGTTTAATATTGATCACTACCGCAGCCCTTCATTGACTGCTCAATATTGAGCATTCAATGAGAAGAGAGATGGACAGAAGTCAGAGATTGGTAAATAGGTGAATTCCAGATTCGCAGCTAGAGGCAGTCAACAATTTACATATTTATTAGCTCTGTGATGCCAAAATCTCCTCCAACAAGGAAAAAGTTGTATATGTGAAACCATTTTTTTGGAATATGATAAAATCCTGATATATTTGACATAAGACTGCACAGTTCTTTGGTTTTGTTCACATTTATGATGCCTATTGACTGAGTTATAACAAACAATTCCAGAATTTAAGACAGAGTTATAACAACCCAATTCCAGGTTTTGACAAAGAAATTGGATATAGATTAGGGTTTAGCAGTTTTGAGCCGGATGAGTCTGAAAATTTAGACAACAAAAGTTGGCTGCTAAGTGTGTAAAGATATTACCTTAAGTGATTCACAAGGTAAAATAAAATCCAAAAGGAGACTTTAGTTAGAAAAAGTATATTTTCTGTTAGCATTTTTATTTTGAGGGAAGTGGATATAAATATGAGATCATTTGGTGGATTCTTTAGATTATAAGACTCGATCAAATGCACATCTCCCGACCAAGGACTGCATGTAAAAGGATATCTTGCTTAAGAAAATTATTTTTCTTGGCTTTTTACATATTTTCGGGCCAAGTGCAAGTAAATATAGGAGGTTTTTTTTTTTTGAAGATTCTTGAGATGGAATTTTAAGAAAACTGCCAATTACATGTCACCAACTCTAAGAACTCCGCGGTTCAAACACGGAAAACTAACCGCCCACATTTAAAAGGCCAGATTTTGTTTACAAAAGTATTCAAGGGTGGAGCCAAAAATTCTGATGAAGTAGTACTAGTAATAATTTTTTTAAATTTTAAGAAGTCATTAATATAGGAATAAAAAATTACTCTTAGGTGTTAATAGGAAAATAAGTATTTTTTGTGGGCCAGTGTGGGCAACTGCCCGCACGGTGCCCACACCAGCCTCTATCCTTTAAGTATCACTTTTATTTCGAGCTCAAGAACCAAAGATAAGGGCACTTTTGCTGTGTAGAGAGAGAGAGAGAGAGAGAGAGATGGAGAAAGGAGTAGTGAGCGTGGCGTTGATGCTGGTAATGGTGTCATTAGCAGCAGCTTGGGAAGGTGTGGATTCGAGGAGGAGCGAGGGCGCAGATGAATATGAACTGGAAAGGCCTTCTGTGATGCCCAGCAAAGAGCCCGTCATGACTATCAAGGTGATTCTCACTTAAGCACGCCGCCATTGATTTCTTCTTCAAACATATTTTCATAGCTTCTGTAATATTTTATGTCACTGTTAGAGAGGATTATGTAGACTAACTATTTCAATTGTAGTTCAAATACTCATTTTCGTTTTGTTCTATATGTATTATTAAAAACGTAAAGTGTTCGATGATCTTTGTTCTGTTTAAAGATCCAACGCCATGAGATTTGATGTCCTGTGTATTGGCCTCGGTGCAGACTGAAGAAGGGGACGTGATCGACTGTGTTCACATCTATGCTCAACCTGCCTTTGATAATCCCTTGCTCAAGGATCATGTCATCAAGGTCTCTCTCTCTCTCTCTCTCTATATATATATATATATATATATATATAAACAATATCCGATATCCGACATATTTCAATTTTCAGATATATGACACTATGAAAATTGGTTTGAGTCTGCTAAAATTTCACAATTTTTATGCAAAATTAGACCAAACCAAAAGGGCTGGAGGTGACGAAGGAACTTCTTCCACAATCTCATGGAGCAGGTATAAAGAATCAGCGGCGGTGCCCTCAAGGGACTGTCCCCATTCTTCGGCAGCTCACAAACGGACACAATGCCCTCAATATTCCTCCTTCTTACAGCACAAACGCCAACGCAATTTCCAACTCTGAAGATTATCGGGAGGTAACTTCTCTCTCTCTCTCTCTCTCTCTCTATATATATATATATATATATATATATATATATATATATATATATATATATATATATATATATATATATATATATATATATAATGCATGAACTGAGCAGTGTTTTTCTCATGATTAATTTCTGAAAAAAAAAAAAAGAACAGTTTGCCGCAGTGAGAGGACAATATGCAAGCGAGGTGCTTGGTGCTGTTGGGAATTTGAACATTTGGAAGCCTGAAGTCGAGCCCAACGAGTACAGTGCCAGCAGGATAATTGTTCTTAGCGGTACTTCAGACGGCCAACTTTACCAAGATCATATCCTTGCTGGATGGATTGTGAGTTCTCTCTCTCTCTCTCTCTCTCTCTCTCTCTCTCTCTCTATATATATATATATATATATATATATATAAACGAATGCATTGGTGATGCCCGCTTTTTTAACAATTTAGTTTGGCTCAATTTTTGTAGTTACAATGAATGATCTTTACATTCAAAAGACTATAAATTTACAAAAATAATATTTTAGACGTATAAATACAATCTCAAAATCAACAGTTTTAATTTTCTTTTCTAGAAGTGAACTTATGTCCTGTGAAATTAAACACGTACGATTCGCATGATATATAGGGACAATTAATTATTTATGTTGCTCACTTTTACTATAAGCATTTAATGACATTTCTAACACTTTAAGAGTTGCTTTTGACAAATCTAACCTTATGGATTAATTCACAACGTTAAATCCACGTATAGGATAAAACATTTCATGAAAAAAAAAGATTTAAAAGGTTTTCAATTTTATTGATTTTGGCTTAATTTCTCGATTCATTAAGTTAACGCTTGTCTACATCAGATTTTCGTGATTTCAGGTTTATTGCTTAATTTATTTTTATATATTTCACATCTTTTGAATTTGGAAAAGATACCTAGGGAATCGAGAGACACAAGACATGGAAGGCATAATCTAAGCATTTATGACACACACACATATTATATATATATATATATATATATATATATATATATATAAAAGTTTATGTCCTACGCCACTTTGGTCGGGAACAAGAACCATGCCACATGCTAAATGAGATGTTCAATCAAGTGCGAGAACCAATACTTCAGTTTCATTTCAACTGAAATGCTTTATATTGATTTACAATCTTCGCGATATATTGCAGGTATTCCCGTCCAAATTCTCCGATTCTCAGCCAAGATTTTACACCCATTGGCAGGTAAGCATATGGCTCCATGATTGTTAGGGATGTACACGAGCCGAGTCTAGCTCAAGTTAGACCAACTTGAGCTCGATTCGACTCAGAAACTCAAGCTCAACTCGACAATACAATATCTAGCTTGAACTCGACTCGTTTAAGTTAAGCATGACTCGTTGTTGTTTTAACTCGTTTAACATCTCAAGCTTATACTTGAATTCAAGCTCGAGTTGGCTTGACTCATTGTTTCCTGTGGCTAGTTGAAATGAACTTAAAGAGGTCATTGATAATACATGTATACATGAACGTTTATTCACATTACAGAAACACAAACTAGCTAATTACTCTATTCATTTACCTATAACACTGCTTCCAAGGGCATTGCCTAGCTGATTGGAGTTACAACCTTATAAACGACGATAATATGATTGTCGTTGGGCCTTAGAAGAAACAATAGACCAAAACAAGTTTTTTATTTTCTTTTAAGATGTGGCACTAGCTCCACTGACGTAAAAAAACGTCACTGAAAGGTCAGTTCACTAGCGCACGCATATTTCGCCTCTAATTTATTAGCTGCATTAGTTTCATTGAGGCAGCTTTCCGCAGCACAAGTCATGTCAATGGTAATTTTACTATTCTTTGTTCATATTATATTTCTTGTAGTGTGAATTCAAAATCATGATTTCTCATCTAGCAGCCCAAACACTTTGAAATTACACTAATTAATTAATAGTTCTCACCTCACACCATGACTACAAATAAAGAGTTTTACTGACAACAACTGTCACTAATGGGAGGTTTAACTGCTATTCTTGCCAGGCTAATGGTACAGCCGGTTGCTTCAACTTGGATTGCCCAGGCTTTGTACAAGTGAGTCCTAAACAGGTCTTTGGTGGATCACTGCCAGCTTCTGCCTACAAAAAGATACAAATTCATATCTTTGTTGGTATTTTCAAGGTAAGCTGTGTTCCATCTTATTTGAGTGAGCCGGAGCTTAGCAAATTCCCTTGTTTCTAGGTCCTGAGTTGCAAATGACTCGACTTGAACTCGTTCACGAGCCGAACTTTAACGAATCAAGGTAGAGCGTTCACCCCTATCATTAGGCACTTCTCTCTAATCTTAGATGGGGTGGATCAGACATATTTGGCAAGCTAAATGTATGAAATATGTTATTTTGAAGAACAAGACTAAAATGCCCTTGGACAGAAAAGGAAAAACCAAGAAGGTGACTCCAAAATTGAAAACGCAAAAAAACAAAAAAGGACTGCCTTTTTTTAGAAGGACAAAACTGCCCTCACAGAAACAACAAATACCGAGAGCATGCACTGAAAGCTTCGATTACTACTTTTGCAGGACGAACATGGAAATTGGTGGCTACAATTTAACCAGGATCCGATTGGGTACTGGCCGGGATCGCTCTTCCCTTACCTGAGCTCAGGGGCGAACTCGACGGAGTGGGGCGGCGAGATCTTGAACACACGGCCCGGCGGGAACCGCAGCACCACCCAGATGGGCAGCGGCCACCCTTGGTTCGAAGGCTTCCGATCGGCCGCCTATATCTCCAGCATGCGCTACGTCGACAGGGACGACGAGAAGCAGCAACTTCAAGTCGTGAATGTCGACTCCATCACCCCCTTCGTCACCAATGAAGGCTGCAATCAGGCGGCCTATTATGGGAACGATGACTGGATGCATCGTCACCTCTTCTTTGGAGGCACCCATAACAACTCCACCTGCTCTTAGTCGATCGACGACGAAGAACCAATTCAGTTCTCCATGTTTCTAATGGTTCCTGTTCAGACGTAAACCAGACGATTTGATTGATTAATTGTAATGGAGAAGAACCCTTGTTCGTGAATCGCGTGTTTGCATAGGAGAGAAATTTTCGCCTTTTTCGGCCCGCATGCTTTTGATGATAAGTCATCTGGAAAGAGTTGTCCGGGGTCGGCCGGGGTTCTCCTGTCATCGCTGCAATCTGCATGCGAGCCCGAACTCAATCGATCACAAAAATCAAGCTCGAACTTGACTCGTTTAACCCATTTAACTCCTTTTAAGTGTTAACTTGTGTAAGTATTAACTCATTTAACTTTGTAAGTGTAAGTGTTTACTCATGTAACTTGTGAAAATTTGTTTTTACCCTCCAACTTAAAACCGGTGATTCAGTGACCAGTTTTAACAATATTATATAAAGTATCAATGTGAGTCGAGTTCCTGAAACTCGAACTCGACTCATTTATCATTTCAAGTATATTTGTAAGCATGAGCCAAGTTTTTTCGAGCAAGTTCGAATTGAGCCCGAGTTGAATCGACTCATTGTGGTGAGAAGTTGATTGTTTTTTATCTTTTCCTTTGAGAGGCATTACAGTAATTTTGTAGGTATCTAGCCAAAATTATGAGGACACTTTGTTCCCGCTCAAATTGGAGCTAAGGTTTTTCAGGTGTAAAATAATAGGCAATTAGCTATCAAAGTGATTAATCAGTACGAGTTAGGTTTATGATCCTTCTTCCCATCTGCATTCCGGAGCCAGAAATTTGATCATGCATATGTGACAAAAAGAAAAGAAAACAAATTATGATTGTCGAGAAGCAAAGTAGACAAGTTAAACTATTTAGAAGCAAAACAGAATACTATTAATTTCTGGAAATTGGAGTTGACGGATATAAATACGGGATTTTATTATAATTAAGATTGTTGAAATCATGATTCTTAAAAAGAAAATTTCCCAAAATGCAGCTTTGAGGGATGTAGCAAACCTGGCGGCAATATGGAGGTTATGTGTCAGCGTGAATTTTCGTATGGTTAATGATTAAAATACCTTTATTTCATATTAAATAATTTTTTTGTAAAGATAAAATGAAAAAAAAACTATAAAAAATATTTCTTTTTAATATACTACCAAAATGTCATTCCCTCCCTCCTTTACACTGCACACGCTGTGCCTCTCACATATAACTTTTTGTGGGGAAATTGTGGGGTGGGGCTTCGAACACTAACAATTTCTAAAATTTGGTACCAGCTCTGTTATACTTCAGAATGAATCCAAGTCCCAATTTGGTACCAGTTCTTTTCTACTTCTCCATACTTAATCCAAGTCATCACTTCAAACATGGAAAAACAAAGGCATATATGTAAAAGGACATTTTGCTAATTAAATTCATTTGTGGGCATTTTATTTTGCGTGAAGTGAGTAAAGATATAAGGTTATTTAAAAAAAAAAATTAAATCTTTGTGGAAGGAGATCCTTGAAATGAAGAATATCTCCTGAAATGCCAACATATCATCCATATGATTCTACCTGTCCAGAATCCGTTTCCTTGGTTCTTACATGGAAAATTGACCACCATATTTAAAAGGCCAGATTTTGTTTACAAAAGTATCGTTTTTTATTTCGAATGAAGCGAACAAAAAATACGAGCTCTGCTGGGGAGTTTTGGAACAAGAGGCCATTTTGACAGAGAGAGAGGGGGAGAGAGATGGAGAAAGGATTTGCGAGAGTGTTGATGATGTTGGCCATGGCGTCATTGGCAGCTTGGCAGGGCGTGGACTCCATGAGGAGCGTCGCCGCAGATGAATATGATGTATTGCAGAGGCCTTCTGTGAAACCCAGCGGGGACCCTGTCAAGACTTTCGAGGTTGATCTCTTGATGCAACTCAGTTAATTAAGCAACCTGCCATTGATCATGTCATCTTCAAATACATTTTGTTAGCTACCATGTTTTCCATATGCAACTGCTTAGTCACAAGTATATAGAATAAGTGTATATTGCGTACTTCAATACTCCTTTGTTTTACACATTGCCATACTGTTAAAAGGTTTTTCTAATTTATATTCTTCAGTATTCGATTTCTTCTTTTCTCGAAGGAATAAAAGATTTCGAATGCGTCGATTGATTTTCCTTCGGCTAGAAGGTTCGCCATGAGGAGATCATTTGAGACTATGGTGGTTTTCGTGCAGACTGAAGAAGGGGACGTGATAGACTGTGTTCACATCTATGCTCAACCTGCCTTTGATCATCCTCTGCTTAAGGATCATGTCATCAAGGTCTCTCTCTCTCTCTCTCTCTCTTATCTAGATATATATGTATATATACATATACTGTATATATTGAATTTCTCTGTGTACGACGATGAAAGTTGTTTTGTGCTTCAAATTGGCATAACAAGAAAATTCCTTGTAAAATCAGATCCCAAAGGAGTTGAAGATAAAGCAAGGACTTAGTCCACAATGTCACGGTGCAGATAAAAAAGATGAGATACAGTGCCCCCAAGGGACCATCCCCATTCTTCGGCTCCCCAAGGAAGGCAATGCCTTCAACATTTTTCCTTCTTACACTAAAAATGGAGATGATCGGGAGGTTCTCTCTCATACAGCATATTTCCTTCCTTTCCATTCTCTCTCTCTCTCTCTCTCTCTCTCTCTCTCTCTCTCTCTCTCTCTATATATATATATATATATATATATATATATATATATATATATATATATATGACTGATTGATAATTAATATATATCTGAAATGAAAACAGTTTGCTGCGGTGAGAGGAGAATGTGGAGATTGGAAGTCTGGGGCATGTGCATACATTAACGTATGGAACCCTCAAGTTCAGCCCAATGAATACAGTGCCAGCAGGCTAATCCTCCTCAGTGGCACTCCGGATGGCCAGCTCTTTCTAGATCACATCCTTGCCGGATGGATAGTGCGATCTCTTTCTCTCTCTACCTTGCCTACCTCCTAGGCTTATTGTCAGTGTTGTTTATCAAAATGTATATCCTTAAAGCAGCTTTGAGGATATAGTTATCTGTGTGTGTGTGTGTGCGCGTGCGCGTGCTTTTGCATAGCTTTTGTTTTTCCTGCAAGTTCTTTCACTGTGGTGCATAAGAAGGGCAGCATTTTTCACAAAACCAAATCGTATTTTTTCTCTTAGCTTTAATTTGTTTTTCTGGGAAAACCTCTGCTGCAAGAATTGGAGGTCTACTTGTCTTAAAATTCTGGTTGTCATGCCTATCGTTAACGACACGAGCTCCCCTTCCCACCTTCATAGCGCACCAGTTTATACCCTTCTAAATTGTTTGTCTTGTGCTGGAGTGCTGCTCATGATCAGGATTGGCCAGTCTTTCTTATTAGCGCAGAGCTCAAGAAACTGTTTTGGTTTTTCACAAGTTCATTAGTTGAAATGCTTTGTGTTGGTTTACATTAATCCCTGAAATTACAGGTTTTCCCTGCCAAGTTTTCCGATTCGCAAACAAGATTTTACACCCATTGGCAGGTAATTAGTTTTGCTGCCGTCATTTTTATTAAAATTTCTATTAGTCTGCTGCATGATCGACTAGATCAAGGAAACTTAAGTTGATTGATCAGTGATAAAAGAAACGAGGTTTTATTCACATTAAACTAGTTAGGAAGACAATAATTTCAAACTTGTCCAACTGTAAATGCACCTCTTTCCTATTTTGTCAGATGTTTGTGAAAAGATACACTTGTCATGACCCGGCCCACTTCCACCCCCATCTTGTGCTCTTGGCTTGGCAGATCCCAACCACCCTTTTGTTCCTCCTTCAAAAGGGCTTAGAAATCAGAGCAGTCATTCACTTAAGTCCAGCAAGATTGTTCACAATCTTAAATACAAGTCTAAACTTTTGGGATGTAATGCTAGCAGCTGCCAAACAATATGATTAGGAATATACTGTTAAAAATGTAATGTAGGCTAAGTTAATGGGCTTTCTTTGGCTTTATCGTTACAGTTAAAATTATACTGTTTTTGAATGTCAGCTTATGATGGGAACAAATTTCTCACAGCAGGTATAACAGAGAAGTAGACGGGCCCAAACATTTCAATTAGAAATCATAACCAAAGTTGGAGGTTAAGAGTAACAATCTTAACAAACGATAGACAAGAAACAAGTTCTCATTATATGATCTTCTTTTTTAAAAACTACCAGTTAGTATTTTACATATTGAAGATCATCATTTCTAATCTAACTGCATCAGTTAGTAGCTCTCATCACGCACAATATTCATGATAGACAAATAGAGTGAAGAGCTTTAATGACAAGGACTGTCACTGATTTGGAGGTTCAAATGCTATATATTACTTGCAGGCTAATGGTACAGCTGGTTGCTTCAACTTGGATTGTCCAGGCTTTGTACAAGTGAGTCCCCAACTAGTCTTTGGTGGAGCACTGCCGGTTTCTACCTATGAAGGAGATCAAGTTCAGATTCTAGTTTGCATTTTCAGGGTGAGTCGTTTCTGTTCTTCATTAACATTTATGGGACACTTAATTTGAGTTTCAAAAAATTTTGGGTAGCATGTATAATAGGCCGTGATCTATATAAGTTGGAATTAATTGTAATGGATCCAGTACGATTAACTTGATAGAATCTGAGTGGGGATAGGACGATCTGGATCGTGATAAAGGACACAACCCAAGTGCAAGACCATGCATGATGACAACGTAGATCTCTCTACCCACTGATCAACTTAATTTCTTGAGGATGAAGATGATCTCTAAGGGGCAGTTACCAGTCAAATCATGTTGATTGTTAAACGTGCTTTGGTGGGTCGTTTGAGATCCTTTTCGATGAAGTGTGTTGAAAAGATATCTATACGATCCGATCGATTGCACAAAGATCTAGCAAAGGACAGTGGAAAAACAATATCTAAGTAGAAATGGGTTGTGTTACGAGACGACCAGCAGCCTTAAAAAAATTTCTGATTCTTGGAATATAAAACCACAGATGGTTCTCTTTCTACTTTTGCAGGGCGATGATGCTAATTGGTGGCTGCTCTTCGATAACGTGCTAGCAGGGTACTGGCCGAACTCACTGTTCACTTACCTGGGCTTGTCGACCACCGCGGCGGAATGGGGAGGTGAGATCTTGAACACAGCGGCAGGGAGGAACCGCACCACAACCCAGATGGGGAGCGGCCACCCTTGGATTGAAGACTATGGACGGGCCGCCTTCATATCAGGCATCAGCTGCATCGACGAGGAAGGCTTTGCCGAGGATCCAGTCACCGTCACCTCCTTCGTTACCAATGAGGGCTGCAATCAAGTGGGCAATTACTCGAATCTGAAACACGAACTGTTCTTTGGAGGCACAAACGACAGCTCTCTCTGCTTTTAGAAACCCTCGATCTGAATGTTGGAGATCAGTCGATAGTGCCATGGAGGGCACAGGATTGACCGGGGATGGGCGTTCCATGTGCTACCACATTGGACAATCGACTGATCGGCAGCAGTTCCACAAGCAGGCCGGCCATTAATGTTCTGCATCCCTGGGCCTAGAAGGACTCATCCGCTGTAGTCATTGAAACGGAAGACAATCTTGTAGGCACTGGAAATGGTCCTTGGGTTTGATCTTCTTATGTAAATGAAGCATGTGGCCTGCCGCCTGCTTGCTAGGCTTTCGGCGAGTTAGGCTTTGGTGGTTCTCTGTTGCTTCCGTGGTTTGCATCTGCGGAAGAAAAGGATCTGGAAAAAAATTTCAAATTTTCAAATTTTTTTTCATTTCATCAAACGTGCAGAAATTTTTTTGACCGTTGAAATTGATTCCATAAATATATTTTCGAAAAAAAATTTCCAACCCATAATTTTTTAGATTGAGTTCTAATTAATTGTCATCTTCCTTAATTATGCCATTAGAAACAGTAATTAGAATATCAAACAAATGCTATCATTAAGGTGGATCCATTTCTCTCTTCTTATGCACCAGCCTAATGTTAGTACATTAGATTTTGGGTGAGCAAGAGGTCAACAATGCATTGCCAGGAAAATGCACGAGGACTAACAAGTCAAAGGTCCAGACCTGGAGGGGTACAGTACAGCCGTTAATTAGAATGTCATAATCTCATTGTAAAACATTTAAAAATAGTCAAAAGTTAACATGCTGGCCAGTTTTGACACTAATTATATTTGGATTTGACCCATTTAATCCAATTCTAACAACATTAGTGTAATGTGCTTAGCCAATTAAAGTCACGAATCTCATTCTTACAAAATCCATTGTTGTGAAATAAGATTAATGTGGATCTGCAACCATCGGCGTAGGAGGATACCCTAATCATTGGAAAAAAAAAAAGGAAGAAAAAGGAAGAAGACATGGCAAATATGTTTGCCGTATCTTCTTTTATCTTGATGTACAAGTTTGTCACCTTTGCCTCTTATCCTTGGCATTTAATGCGGTCACTAAGTAATGACATAAACTTATTAACCATGATAAACACTTTTTAGGTTACGCTCTTATCCTTGGCATTTAATGCGGTCACTAAGTAATGACATAAACTTATTAACCATGATAAACACTTTTTAGGTTAGGTTGCTTCAAAGGACATGGCATAGTTGGTCGGGCAGATTGACATGTAAAAGGTATTTTCTATGAGCACTACTCTACACCGTAACAAGTGAGAGCGATCATACCTCATCTAAGTCCTGACGCAGCCCAGACCCCTGAGACAAGACAATGGGAGGGCTCTCGGGTCTTCTTTGGATGGTAATAGGGGCAGAGAAAGGAAATTTTTAGTCGCATCGAACTATAATTCAAATTTATATATAGATTAAATCAAAATTTTAAAATTTATAGGTAAAATTTTGATTTTTCTAAAATCCCAAGTAGTATAAACTAAAATTTTGATTTTTCTAAAATGCCGTTTTATAAGGAAGGTTGGCGTTTATATGTATGAACTCTCTCTCCCAACCTTGTAGTATAACGGCAACACCTCAGCAAAAATCCATGCTTCTAGTTTTTCCTGATCTTACATCTTAAACACCAACATGACATATTGGAGAATCGACTCTTGATAAAGTTCCAAATGCTGAACGAAATTTGGTTCCACATATTAGGCAGTCGTTTAAAGATGATTCATGGCCAAGATGCAGCAGGAGGAAGGGCAAGTTATCCTCATATTCTCCATTTATGTGACTGCTGTCAATGTGGGCATTTCTCTGCAGAATTGCCAGGGCCACCAAAGAATATGTGGAGCCCCAGATTGCCTCTGTCAGATATATCCAAGCTGTAGCAGCCACTGTCAGTTATTACTGGTCTATAGTGCTGAGGGGTCTTGATATCATTGTCACCATTTACATATGCAATGTTGGAGATGTAGGCTGCCTTGCCATATCCCCACCCTGCAAAGTCGCCGCTTCCCATTCGAGTGGTGGTGTGGAATCCCTCAAACTTTTCGTCTGTGATCTCCCCACCATACTGAACTGAGGTAGCCCAGCTACTCAAGCTGGTGAAAAGAGAGCTAGGCCAGTATCCAACATCTTTGCCTTGGAAGCGAAACCACCAATCATGTGTTTTTGTATCCTGTTCAACAATCACGCTGTGAGAACTTTGTTGATACTGTCTGTGATAATGATAGATAAGCTAATGATTGACTGGAAGAACAAAGATAACTGAGATATGCCATGTCAATTATGTGTTAACGCATTACTGCATAAGCTTCCAGGATTTATATATATATTAAATTCTGTGAAATTGAATGGAGATCCGTCCGAATTCCAGTAAACATCTGCTGTATTTCTTTGCAACAGATGTACAACTGGAGCATCACTGCTTCGGATTAGTCAGGAAACTGAACTGACTCATGAAAGGACCTGTTTCATTTCTTTCGTTTTCTATTTTTTCTCTCTTAAGCAGCGATTGAAAAAGAAAAGGAAACTGCTTAGAACAGAAAAAGCAAAAAGTGGACTGCATTCTTTCATTTTCATCTTAGGTCTTTCAGTAGCACTAATATTTACAGGTAGAGAAGAATACTGCTTACCTTGAATATCATAACATCGATTCCATATTGTTGGCCATCAGGGATTGAAAGCGGTTGTATTTTGACACCGAGGCCAACTTGATGGTTTACATGCACAAATCCTGGGCAATCTGGACTATAGTTGTAACACTGCCTGTCAGTCCCCTGCATTGCAATGGTAAGCATTCAAAGTAAGTTGGTGGGGATCCGGTTGTCTCAATATGGTTTCAACTAGGCCACTTTGTTTTTGTGTGTAGTCATGTAAAGGTTTTCTCAAATAACTGTGATGAAGAGCACATTCACGGATTCACCTTCCAGAAAGTAAACAGCCTTGTACTGGAATCCCCAAATAATTGTTTGTAGACCTGAAATTTTGAGTAATAATTAGAATCATGCGGCAAGCAAATATTATTTTATTTATGCACTTAAGGACCTTAATTAACTGATGGCACGAAAACCTTTTCTGGTAAATCTTTTGAAAATTGTTATAGAAACACCAAGGAAATTCTATCCTAACAAAACTTGATTCAAAACATAATAAAAGCGGCAAAAATGACAAGTTCAGTGAGCATTACTATCCATCCAGCGGAGATGTACTCTGTGCCCGCCAAGAGTGTTATGGACGCACTGCTAAATTCTTTTTCACGAGTAAGTGGATTCCAGACATTTATTCTTGCAGATGCGCCGAAAAATCCATAATCAGGAGGATAATCAGTCTTCAGAAGAGCAAACTGTTCCAAAGTGAGCATTGAAGAAGCATCAGTAGCTACGAAAAGGCAGATTATACAGGGATCTTGTAAACTCTAATCCTTACACAGAACATGTTAAATGATGTTGTCCACTATCAAGGCCGTTCATCTCTGAGAATAGACAAAAACGAGTTGCTAAGGCATAAACTATTTTTCCTCCTAGAAGAAATTCTTTTTATCAGTACTATGAGTTTGTTTCATCCTAAGATCTAATCATCATGTGAGGAAAGCAATGTGGGAATGATCCATTTCCCTGGAGTTTAGTATTAATATACTATGATATGTGAGTCCTCAATCATCGCTCTTGGATTTGGATTGGAATAAACAATATACTTCATCATTTCTCTGACATATAAGATCCATGTCAACGATCAATTTTAGGAACCGTCCATGTAATCAACCTTAGGTTTACCTCATGGTGAAATTTGCCTGTCATTCCAACGCTGTCCAACCCAGAAGTAGCACTCTGGGTAGCTGACAGGGGTGCAACATGTTCAAGGCTGTGGTTTACATTCCTTGAAACAGGGACAGACCATTCTGGACAGTGCTCCCCTCCCTTGTTCCACTGCAGACTCTGTCCAGATGATGAGTTAGTAGAATTTGTCCCTGAATTTGGGTATGAAGTTGGTTGCATCTGTAGTCAGGAAAAGAAAAAGGAAAAGAAGATGTTACAGGCTTCCAGCAAATGGGGCTAAGAATATAGTGACATGGCCCTTTTCTTTACAGGCGTATTTAGTATAGGCAGAGCCTTTTAACAGTTCATACCAGAACACAAATCAAGGTCACCTGGTGTTTCGAACAACCTGTAACAAGGATCAAAAATATGCCCTTGGCACGCGTGTTAATGCAGTGATGGCATACCAATTAGGAAATGGAACTCCATTGGTGTTTCACATCTACAAACTATAACACCGTTTGACCTGATTTGCTTGCCCCTGGCCAAATTGGACGGGGCTCTCACATCACAGCCAAGGCTGTCGGCAATCATGATTGAATTTTGTGCTTTTGCGCTTGAAAGGCAAAATCACCATCATTCTTACTTGGACGACATGGTCTTTAAGCGAAGCGTGTTGTAGAGAGGGCTGGCTGTATATTTGAAAGCAATCAATTGTATCCCCATCGTTTGTCTGCAAAATAAAGCGTCCCATCGATCAGATAACAGATTCAGTAATGCTGGGGAGAGAGAAATAGAGAGAAGAGGGAAGGAGATAGTAAATCGACTCTGCAATATTCTCCACATATACTGACATACCGAACAAGGAACTTCGTTCCTGCGGTTGGTTTGTAAAGAAGCTTGGAAACAGAGAATTAAGTTGCGCCAAACACTTAAATGGAGGTTGGTCCTATACATTTCTCCTCTGCAATAGGAATTAACTTCAGCCTTGATCTCTCTCTCTCTCTCTCTCTCTCTCTCTTTCTCTCTCTCTCTCTCTCTATATATATATATGTTTCCGAACAAGGAACTTCGTCCCTGAGGTTGGTTTGTAAAGAATCTTGGAAATAGATAAGATAAATAAGTTGCGCCAAACACTTAAAAACGGAGGTTGGTCCACTGCAATAGGAATTACCCTCTGCCTCGAACTTATATATATACATAAAAGTTTCCGAACAAGGAACTTCGTCCCTGAGGTTGGTTTGTAAAGAATCTTGGAAACAGAGAGAATTAAGTTGCGCCAACACTTAAAATGGTGGTTAGTCCTATCCATTTCTCCTCTGCAATAGGAATTAACCTCAGTCTTGATCTTACTGCAGGAGACATTACCTTATAAGAGCACTGCTCATGGAATTCTCTCCTGATAAGACTTTCAGTTCGTCCTTGTAGCATAATCAGCGGAGCCGCGTAAGAATCTAAGAAGAGGAAGGGGAAGAAGGAAAGGCAAAGGTTGAAAATTACCTTGAAGGTCTTGACTGGATTGCTGCTGGGCGTCTGAGTACCTTTCTCCAGTCCAAGACCCTTTGTCGTCGCCCCTGTTCCATATGCTTCTGGACCAAAAACTAATGAAACCAACAAAAAGATGAGCAAAACTTTGCTGAAAGCCATGACGATCTTGTTGAAGCATCCAAAAGAATTTCAAGTCGTACGCCCCTAATGCCAATCTTATATAGTTAATATGCTATTATAAGTCCTAAGCCAGCTGCAGAAAAAAACCAATTTTAGCTTATTTGGCTTTCTGTTGGACTATATTTAGTCCCACTAATTATAATGGATGCCATGAATTTAAAACAACAGCTAAGAAAGGAAAAATCTTAACAAATAAGCTAAATTTGAATCCGACTTTTAGACCAAATTATATATATATATATATATTATATGTGTGTGTGTGTTAAATTTAAATCCGACTTTTAGACCAAATTGGACCGCATTACAATATGCTAACAACTGACTTTCAAAATGGACTGATATTAAATCTAGAATATTTCCTTAAAACTAAATCCAAATACAAACCCGATCAGATATTTATTTAAAGTTGAATTCATTTGGATGTCTTTTAAATTTGATATGATGATGTTACATTTTTTCCATTCAATATTTTTTGAAGCAATTGGGTTAGATAGCCGAACCAAATCGGAGAAGCCAATTTGGATATGGACCTAAATCCATATCCAAAACGAGACAATATCCAAATACAGATGCACGCTATGTTGTACGACTCCTCGTGTTTGATCCAAATCCAAGTCGAGATGGGACAACTAAAACCAGGTGAGCGCTACATGGAATACATCCGAAATCAACTCGACGTGGAAGACCGCCCCGCTTGCTTCAAGGTGTGGGCGAGAGGCTATGGACCTCCGAAAGTAAAGATACCCTTGGGTTATGTTTGTTTGATTGGTTTTGGCCTCTTGACATGGGCCAGAATTCTTGTTTCTATGGAGACAATGGGTTCCAAATTCGTGTGTATCTCAAATCAGATCCGGAAATCCTTGGGGAGATGAGCACCGTTTCACGATGGGACAGGAACGGAAGAGGAATTTTGCTTCGTCTCTCGGCTGCCCTTCCCTCCCTCTCTTTCTTCATTCCTTCCCTCGCTGCCTTCTCAATCGGATAGAGGATGGTGAATTTCATGCTGGAGATCAAAGGGGATCTCGAAAACCTGACTAATCTTCAACCAGAGGGGGGATGCAATGATGCCAATTTTCCCTACTATTTCAAGGTTATCTCTCTCGATCTCTCGCTCGCTCTCTTTTGTCGATGGAATTTATGCATTGATAGTAAGATATCTCTTTGTTGGTGGTTGAATTCTTAGCTGAAATGTGGGAACTGTGGGGAGTTGAGCCAGAAGGAGACGTGCGTGACGCTATCTGAAGTAGTCCAACTGTCCAAAGGAAAAGGCACCGCCAATCTCTCCCAGAGGGTATCCTTGTCTTCCTTTTTGTATTCCCTCCTTAAAGTTCATTTCGTTTCGTTTAAGATCATTTGGTGGGCTTTTGATGCCCTTGCAAGGAACGGTATGGGTGGGGACTGAATGGCAATGCGTTTCTGAAATGAGATGCTAAATACTCGTGAGTTTGTGTGTTCATCTGGCTAACTACTCGGTTGGAAGGCTTGTGCTCATGCTGAAATAAAAGAAGTATGTCACAAGAGCATAATCTGTTTGGGATAGAACTGAAGATGGCAGAAGTTGCTAAGACAAACGAATTTTTTCATTTGTTGTGTTTCTGCTAGTGATTTATACCTGTAAGCTAACCTGATCGACCCCACTCATCACGCGTTTGATGTTTTTAGTTATTCTTTTGGACCCTCATTATTGCACCCACAAAGGGTCCCTTCATCTAGGAGGAGCAACTTGTGAACATTGGCAGCCTGAAGGACCATGTCGACATGGAACCATAAATGAGTGCTCTTGCCCGAAAGCTACAGCTTCATCTACCTTCTTGATACTTATTTTATAACATCTTTTCCGATAATAGATCAATGTTCCGGGAACCTGCGTTTATTTCTCACTGAATAAAAGTTAATATTGATTGTAGTTGATTTGAAATGACCTAGTATTAAAACATTCTTGCTGATTCATCCTCAGTGTAAGTTCTGTGGACGGGACGGCAGTGTGTTGATGATCCCAGGAAGAGGCCGCGCAGTGACTGATGAAGACAGTGAATCAGGAAAATTTGTTCCAATTATGATGTTTGACTGCAGAGGTTTTGAACCAACAGGTTTTTCATTCAGAGATGGCTGGACGGCTGAATCTGTGAGTTAATCACGTTTGTGAAACATTTCTTACGTTTGCTAGTGACCTATGTATGTGTTTAATTCTTGTAGTTGTTATATACTCGTGTCAAGCATAAGGAGATTCTAGCGGTTATACCTAATAAGTTAATAACCAATTCTCGTAATTGGATTTCTATAATAATATGAGGGGGAATCTACACATAAATATTGTTGATCCTTTGCAGCTGCAGCAGCAAGGGGCCATTAAAGCTCCAAGCATTTAGTATGTTGATAGTCTATTTTGTAGCCTTCCATTCCATGGCCTATATCCATGAAATTTGGTTTTACTTTACTAGAAAAGTCTGATTTGAATGTTTGCTGCGAGTACTTAATATGGTGCTTCTGCAAGAGAAATGCTGCATTATAATATGTGTTTCTATATGTGATTCTCGTCCTGTAGGACGCACCTGAACGTAGAAGCTTTGCTGTCTTGTCCTTACCTCCAAAAGAATACTTTGTATACGAATCATGTTGTCTGAATACTTCGTTGCTTTCCAATTTGCTTTCTAATAGCTCGGCACATTTTTGTTGCTTATGGACTCTGAAGATCCGCAATTCACTACGATTTGCTTGATCCATAACAGTTTTCCCTTTGGGGTTGCCATGCCACACCCCCTGTATTCCTATTTAAAGATGAATGTGTTCGGGTGGGCACAAGTGGGCAGGCACCATGTTTAAGAAAATGATTATATCACACAATGGGTGGAATGGAAATTTAAGCCCCTTCAGGGGTATGAACTACAAGAATCTTGTGCCTTGTCCATGCAAAGACAGGCTGGTTTCTGTTTCTTTCAACGAAAAATAGGAAGATCTGAAATGCAAATTTACTGTTTTTCCCTTTAACTCTTTAGTGGAAAAACTCCTGTAGGTTTGTTTCACTATTTACCTTGAATGGTAACAATAAGTTTGTTACTTCTGCAGCTTGCTGGTACCAAGTTTGAGAGCATTGATTTGTCAGATGGTGACTTCGTCGAGTATGACGAGAAGGGGCAATGCCCCGTTGGGGTTTCCAATCTCCAGGAGAGGTTTGTTGTGGTCAGGTAGCTTGGAGCAATAACTCCTAGAAGAACAAAAGCGATGGAATGTTGACCTAAATGCTCTATAATGGTGCAAACATCTTGATAGAACTAATTATGCTGCGTCTCTTTCTCTCTCTCTCTCTCTCTCTCTCTCTCTCTCTCGTGCGTGCCAGTTCAAGCCATATTTTCCTCCGTGAGCAAAGCTTGGTTATTCATTTCGTATTTTGATTGCCAATACTGTACAGGATGCAAATCAATACAATGAGACACGATGTCTCTTGGCTTAACTGAAGTATTGCAACTAAGAAATTTTTGAACCGTACGTCAGTTCTGCCAGTTCAACCCGCACAAAGAAGTAATTAGAAGACAACGTGGAACCATTCTTAGATAGAGTTGGCTTCAGGCTTCAGTTGTCCAACCCAGAGAAGCTGAATTCACTCGTGGAGAGGCTTCGTGGTTTCATTGCTCATTGGGCTACAGGATCAGCCTGACCATCCATCTTGGTGCCATAACCCTTGCCTAATCATTAAGTACCCATGCCAGAACGTTAGAAATTGGTCAAGCATGGACAACATTATCAGTACTGATGTGTAAATTGTAATACAAAGCCATGAACCACCTAAACAGCGTTTTCAGGTTAAATGGGCCTTGACCTGTGAATCTCATACAGAACGTCACGAACTGACAAAGGATCACAGGTTTGAAAGGTCTCAACTTGTTTATCGAGATCTCAACATCCTACACGCACTTCTACGCTTTTTATGTGCCTGTAGCTTAGATCCTGCAATTGTAATCAAGAGCAGAGAAGAAAATTACCACAGTTCAAAAATAGCAGACAAGAAAATGCGACCTACAGTGGGAAAGAAATATTGAAACAACTGTACTGTTTCACTGTTGGTAGGTTTGACAATATTTTGAAAAGGAATTTGATATGGTAGAAATTGTTGCCCTCTGTGGTAATCGAGGATATGTACTTTTAAACGATAGGTAGACTCGAAGATCTAATTGGAAAGTCTATTAGTGGAGATGACACATCCAGCTCCGGAATAAAGGAAGTAGAGGGCGGAAAAACTGCAGAACTAGTTTTCATCAACATGTTTGCATTATAGTTGCTTAGTGTTTAAGCAACTCAAGACTATTTTCCCATAGCATACCATGCTTTAAAGCTACTATAGATACGTGGAAGTGGAATGGACATGGGTGAGGAGTCTCAACGCCCCAGATTATAGCAAAAAGTTGAATTAAATAGAAAATGCTATATCCAATAAAGGGTGCTCTCATACTTACCCAGTGACTACTGCTGTCGCTCGTCGGCACTCAATCTACAATCCACTGATATAGCCCTTCTTCATTATCTTGAACCATCCTCATGCAACACCCAACACCAAACTGTTCACTTAAGGAGATATTCAAGGCAGATGTCAACGAAGTTCCAGCAAGCAGATGCATTCAATATGTGGTGTATGAGGAAACATGTCCACTGGCTGAACGCTTTTTAACTGGTAGCAACCTTCAAGATTCCGCTCCTCCTGCAGATGCCAAAACTACGGCTGAAACAACTTCGATCAAAAATAGGCATGTTCATGGGTTGGATGATTTATGGGTAACCTATACATACCACACCATGACACAGGTAATCCAGGTCACGAGCACATGTAGCAGGATTACATGAAACATAAACAATGCGTGGGGCCTTCAGTTTCAGTAGAAACCTTATAAGCTTCATGTGCATCCCTGGACGATTTGGGTCTGCAACCAAACCACATGAAAGTAATACGGATGATGAAATCAAATGAACTGCAACAGATATAAATCTGCAAGCGTTTACATGCAGAACCATGTTTATGCACAAGCAGTAAACAACGGACTCAAGGTCTGACCTGAAATTACAATATCAGGATGAGGAAAGTTATCACCAAAATTATCACTGATCTTGTTTAGATCCCCTTGGATGAATGTAGCATTATGTATCCCATTCAGTTCTGCATTCCGGTGAGCATCAGAGACAGCTTGTGCCACCACCTCGTAGCCATAAACATGCTTAACTCTAGTAAGATGGAATTGGATAATGTATTATGACACTATTATGAATAATTTATGCCAGCTATCTTCTAAATCAAGGAAAAAGGATATACATACTTCTCGGCCATGGTGAGGCCAATTGTTCCCGTTCCACAAAATAGGTCGAGAACTATTTCTGAGCCATCCCCTCTGAGGCCAGCACATTCTTCTATCAGCTTGTAAAGAAGTTCAGCCTTAAAAGCAGAAGCAACGTCCAAAATGGTTCAGAAATGAATTGATAATATGGAAAAGAAAACAAATGGAAAGAGTACCCAAAAAATAGCCACCGTGGCTCCAAATAAAAGAAACAGCCTAGCCAGATCAGATCTTAGGTGTCTAATAAGCAGGAAACTACCTTCAAGTATTGCTTATATGCAAGAAAAGCTAAAAAAAGGAAACTAACAGAACATTCTTATCAGATAGGAGCAGTTACTGGAGGTGAAACATTGTGACATCACCATTATTTATGTCTATGATTGGATTAAGCTGAACCAGAAGCAGATAGAAGTACAGGCATTTGTAGCCAGAACAAACCTAGATATCAGGCCACTCTTAATCCCTTCGTTTCTGGATGCACTTTTACATAATATTGTAGAATTTAAGGTTGTGGCAGATGATGAAAAATGTTTAACGTTCAACACTGCCCACCTTGTTACACGTGTTGCAAACACAACTGAAGCCACTTGTGTCACAACCAACAATACATAAATGCCTCAAAAAGTCATTTTTCACTTGTCATACTAATTCAAGACAGGATCCAATGTACAATTCTGCAAGCTTTTATAATAGGAAGAATAACTGCTTGCTGCAGCAAGTAGATGAGATTGGCTGCATACCTGATGAGAATTCGTTTGGAAGAAAGAATTTGCTGATATTTGAAAAGTTAGTCCTCTTAATGTCTCCATAATGGTGGATTTTCCATACAAAGTGTATTCCTCTTCCCCGGTAGATGTATTGCCAACAGATGTGTTGACATTGTTTACAATGCTAACCTATTATCAAAGATGGCAGAGAAGACATCAAATTAAGGAGAAATTTAGGGAGGCCTACCAAAGTGACCACAATTATGAAACACAAATGTCAATGCATGGGGATAAATATGTATCTCAGATAAGGTCACAGGATTGTGCCACTTTTTCCCCTTAGTTGCCATGCCATTTTTTTAGCTGTCTTGTGTTTTTTGGGTTAACAGGAGGTTATATAGTTTACCCGTCCTTTCTCCAGGGGTTCTGGGTAGAGAACTATAGAAGAAAGATGTGCATATAAGGGCATAACCATGGTTCTCACAGAAAGTCATGGTTTTGTGCTATGTTTTCCTCTTTTTAGCTGCCATTATTTTTTGTTCAGCAGCTGGAGCTATTCTTTACCAAGTACCGTCACCAGGGATTTAGTGTTCAACCCCAGAAGAAACCTGGATGCCAAGTCAATGCTCCACCTTGAACCGTGCAGCAAGAGAGATACCCCATTGGGTTGAACTCACGATGCTGTTTCAATTTAATGCATGCAGCTGAACCCATTACCACTAGTGCTGAGCCCTTGTGAGCTAGCCAACAAATTTTTTAGGCCACCACTTCAACAAAATATAAGAGGTTTCACAGCTTCATTTTCCATCTATTGTGATCTGTTCAATGTGACCAAGAACCAAAATGAAATAGACATACCACTTCAGGAATAGTTGAAATCCTGCTAACAAGTGGCTCTAGTAGCTCTGGATTGTAAGATGAAGTCACAAAGTTAACCATCAACTCCGGCAGCCCAGTATTGATACCTCTGAAAAGGAGTGTTTCAAAAACAATCATATTGTACTATATCTCTATAAGACAAAATATAAAAAACCTGCAAGGAAGAACCAATCCGCAAGTTTCTCCTCTCACATAATTGTCAATGAAGTAGCCAAATAGGAAAATATAAATTCAAACAGAAGGTGCAAGTGGCAATTCCAATACCTGCCAGTTCGTATCATAAGATGCTTAAGATAACCTTTGTGTGTTCGGGCATCATATGGTGAAAGGCCTAAGTGAGGATCCCTCCAACAACTCTGCACCACTGAAAGAACCTATAGATAAACAAAGAAAACAAACGTTTGAATCAACTGCAGATAATTTTTTTAACAGCAAACGAGCTCTATTCATGGCAAGAAGCTGAAAGCATACACCAACCAGCATCTAGACATGCTAAATTGCAAAGCAACGTCCACTCAGAGGTCAATTAAATAGCAATACGCCTGCCCAAGGATAAGAAACAGAAATTTATATGTCTAAAGGATAGACAGATCTCCTAGTGCAGAAAACTAATAATTTTTTGAGGTAATAGCCCCCACCAACAGCAGGTAATCATGTTCACCTCATGTCTATAAAAGTCGACAACCTTGAGAGAGCGTTTACAATTGACAGTTGGTTTTCTTTTTCCTTAAGCTCATTACTCTTTTCATTTCAAGTACATAACTTCAGAAAATGGTAATGCCAAAAAGGAGCTAGCTGCTTTAGAGAAGCTGACACCAACTTGGTTCTGACAGCAGGAAAATTATTGGTAACAGAAGTTATATATATATATATATATCAAGTAACATTAAAAACGGAGAGCGTTGCCCAGAGAATTGGAACCTAAACCAGAACATTCCGGCAGTTTATATGAGTCAAGCAGCCAACCATTAAAAAGAAGAAGAAAGATATATATATATACACGAAATCAAACCAAAACAATGTACCTCATTAGCGGCCTCACTCTGCAACAAGCATTTCTCGACGTGGAGGATCTTATCAAAGAAGCCGGGCGCGTGAAGCCCCAGAGCATGGCCGTCCTGATCTTCATCACTTGTGATCAATCTCTTCGTTCCAAAAGAAAATTCCATCTGGCAAACACAACTGGCTGACCAAAATTCCAACTCCAATGGAACGAGAGAGAGCGAGAGAAAGAGAGAGAGATACCTTGTTCCTGTAATTATATTTGATAGAGCAAGGGACGATGGGCTTCAGAGCGAGCGACTCCTCCGGAAACCTGCCAACCCGGATGATCAGGTCCCTGACCTGCTGCTCCTTCGCAGCCACCTGCGCTTCGTATAGGAGGTTCTGCGTGCGGCAACCCCCACATTTGCCGGCGTACTCGCACGGCGCAGCCACAACGTCCCTGTGGGGCGATATCGTGGAGATCTTCTTCACCTAAGCAATGCCACGCAAAGCCACAATCACACTCTAACGCCGAATTAGCACAAGTTCTCGGAGGAAGAGGAAGGAGACAGACCTCGGCATGGCTTCCCTTCTTGCGGGAGACGCGGCCGACGAAGCGCTCGCCAGGGAGGGCGCGATCGCAGAGCACGACGAATCCTGTTCCCTCAACCCTGCAGACACCTTTACCCTGGAAGGCCAAGCTCTCGCAGACGAGCTCCAGAGTCTGATTCTTCTTCGGAAAGAAGGGCGTCGGAGAAGAAGGAAGAGGAGGAGACGGAGCAGCCGAGGCGGAGGTGGAGAAACACCGAACGCGGCCGAAATGGCGGAGACGGCGGACAGGTGGCTGCCAAGGTAACCAAGGGATGCGACGTAAAGAGAGCGCTTGAGCCGCCATGACTGTGAGTCTCTGTACCTTGGCGCGCTTCACTTCACTCTCTCCCTCTCTCCAGAAGGCGAGTGGGATATGGCTCCGGGTGGGGGGCGTAAAATGGGTCCGGGTCTGACTTTTTCGGATTTGATAAAAACGTAAGCCGATCCAGTGTTGTGGTAGAGAAGCTGGGGAAGAACAAGGATGTCATATCATTATCGGTTCAAAAGCCAATAGACATGATTTTGAGAATGTTGCGATGAGAAACATATCCTAAATTTAGTAACTTTTAGTCTAATGAGGAATTAATATTAATAAAAGAAATGAACAGCTCTTATAATATCAAATTTTACTAAATCAATACTTTGCATAAAAACAACTTGTACTAAGACGTATTTTATGTTAAATTAGTGTTTCTAACATACCAGAAAGTTTGTATATTGTTTTAAATATTTTTTAATAATAATTTAAGAGGTTTTGTTTTTGTTCCTGATTTAAGCAGTGAGCAATATACCCCTCTCTCTCATGTGTATATATATATAATGTATTTTATTTAATAGCATTTTTTATATGAAGCCGAGAGATCAACTGTTTAAATAAACAATTGATTTCATATGCATAGTTTTGAAGAATCAAGATCCTTTTACATTGAAAAACTATCGATCAAGGGCAAAGGCATGTGGGAACTCTGTGGGGCATACGCCCTTCGAAGCCTACCCTTTGAAAGGTTAATCTAATGTTGAAACTTGAGTGAACTTGAGTGTAGTTATACTGAGTAGCCTCAAGAGATTCGAGCCAAAATCTCATGGTCGATTGGAAAAAAAATAATGGCTTTGCCCTGTTGTAGATCTTGAAATTCAATAAAGTTGTGTTTGATAGCTTCGGATTTTAGACCTGAGGCTGAATTAAAATTCATGTTTTGGGAGATCCTTAGTTTAAACAAACTAAAGATCTCCATAACATGATTTTAAATTCATGCAACATGTTAGAAACTATGGATTTAAAGTCAAAAGGGTGGGGGAGGGGTCCAACCTTAAATATGACTAGGTTTGTTCAAAAGGAAAGAATTGTAAAGCATGTTCAATTGCACAAAGCTCCACGTTTTATAATCAAACTGCTCCACAAAGGCCGCTGAAAATATATATATATATTTGTGTATGTGTGTGTGTTTGCATATGTTTTTAGAACACTTGTTCACGATATTATTTTAAAAAGACAATGTGATTGTGAATGTTGTTTCTAAATCTAAGAATCAAATGCTAAACACAATCTCGTAATATTATTCCTTAGAAATGATAGAGTAGGCAGACCTTTACTTAGATTATATTAAGAAATGCACCCTGCTAACGTACCCCAGTGCTATGAGAATCAATTCATTCGGATCAAATCGGTTTTAAACCTGTTCAAATTTAGTAACCAATATGGGAGAATCATGTATCAGGTTTAAAACATTTTTTTTTTAAAAAATCGGTAAACTTTATTAGTTGAGACATCTGATAGCCTAGGATTTGAGATCATTGAGAATCTCAATGGATTTAAGGTCTTCCATCCGACTTCAAATATGAGGTTTCTGGATTTAAGGTCTGTTTTAACTCGAACTGAAGTCCAGTTCACGCCACTAAGCAGAAGTTTCCGAGAGATATGTCCCAATTAATGTGGAAATCAGCCTCATCCAAGAATATGGATATCCAAAAAAGAAAGAAAAGATTGGCCCAGTTTGACAAATCATAGTATCAGGAAATGCCATATATACAACGATGAAGTATCTGTATCATATTATTAGGAAGTAAGGACAATTGATTTGCATTTGGGTGATTTAAATATATCAAATCAAATCTCGCTAAATTGGATATTATCCAGAAAACAAAACTTTGGAACTGTATCATCATCTTTTAAGGTAGTTTGGCAGCAGAACACCTTATAAGTGTTTTTATAAATCTACTTCAAAGATTATAGTAGGTTAATGAAACAATAGTTTATGTCTGATGAACCTATGCCAATGTTGGATAGATTCATGGGAACACTCAAAACGAGCATCCTCCGTCGTCTTTTTCCTTTCTCCTCCCTCCTTCCTTTTTTCCTCCGCGTCCCTTCTTACGATGAAATTTGTTTTCAGAAATATAAATCAAACTTAACAAACAGAACATGGTTTTGGAAAAATAGAATTTTATTTCTGGAAACTTGTTTTCGTTTCCACTTTTCCAAATAATTTCATTGTCAAATACAAAATTACTTACATGTATACATGCATGCATATGCATATAATGTATATACATATGCATATATATGTACATGAATATTTCATGTGTGTATATACATAAAATATATATATATATATATATATATTGTCTCCACATCTTATTATCAAACTAAGTCGGTCTTGATAAATCCTAATCCCACCTATTTATGTCATTTCCCCAAGCATAAACCCTCCATTCGAAAGGGTAGAAATTTTTTTTTTTTAAGTACAATCGTGTCCATGTGACCGAGTACGGGAAGACGATAAAAGGGAAAGTATGAGGAAACCCATTGGAAAACCGATTCCCTCGGCGCCAAAACAGAAAGTATTTTCCCACGAAAGGTGGGAAACCACATGTGTACTCCGTTTTCCAAGTCAACCGTCGCCAAAAAATAGGCTTCCGCTGCAAAAAGCAACGGCATTCAAGGAAACCGTTACAAGGCAAAAATTAACTCAACCAATGGGAGCCATCCACGCGCATCTAGAGGTCAGGACGTTTGGAGCTTGACCTTTGAGTGCTTAAACGAGTCACGTTGCTTTCTTCTGAAAGGTTTCGTGTCCCAGCACTATAAATACGTGGCCGCTCCCCTTGTTGTCCCATCACCCAGTCGTTTTCGCCATCGTTCCTTCTTCGGTGGCTTTATTCTGAAAAATAAAAAAAGAAGAAAAGGCCCCTTCTTCCTCCAACAATCCGAGAGCAGGAATCCATGGCGACCGCCAGAGGCTTCGTCTCCACCGCCCTCCTTGCGGCCCTCTTCGCCGCCCTCCTGTCGGCCGCGGCCGCCGCCGGATCCCCCGCGTCCGCCCCGGCTCCGGGTCCCTCCAGTGATGCTGCTTCCTTCGTTCCCGCTCTCGGCTCGGGCGTCGCTGCCGCATTCGCCGCTTTCTTCGTCGCTCGCCTCATGCATTGAGGGATGAGAACCGGTGCGGGGCTCTTCTCTTGGTCGATGGTCGGCGGGATTCGTGATGTGTTCTCTAGGGCTTTAGATGCGAATCTTGTTTCACTTTCCTCCCTGTCTCTCTTTGTCTCGGTGATTAGGTCGGTGATGATATGTTATGGGCCTTGATTCTTGGGTGAATATAAAAATGTCTTTTGACATATGCGAGAGATTTCTTCTGTCCCTTATTGATTATTAAGAATTCCGATTTGAAATCATGTTGGGTGTTCACGGTTTTACAGGATGGTGGCAGTATGTCTTTTCTTGATTCTCTAACCTTTATCGTTATCGAATGCTGCCTTACAAACCTAGAATTGATTTACTACAATGAAGAAGAATCACGACGCATTAGAAATTGGTCGTGATTCAAACTTCATTGCAGAACCTTTTTCTGAAGTTTTAGAAGTCCTCACTTGGCCTAGTCATTGGTTCAAACTTCAAATTTCACTTCCGCTTATCAGAATTGTTCGAGATACATGCAAAATGTATACAATCGCTAACGGTGTGTTTGGTTGCCCGGAAAACTTTTTCAACTTTTCTTAATCTTGTAAAGAAATTCAAGATTTTCAGTTAAATTCTTTTTTTTCTCAGCATCAGATTGAGAATCTTGAAAGGCCATCCAGTTCGTGTATTGAACAAGATGCAACATTTTGTTGGTACACTAACAAAAATGTAGTTAACCAAATTGTGTCTGTCTATTTGATGCAAAAAGAAAAAGGGGAAACGCTCGCAAGTTTACAAAGGGCCCCTCGTTTTCTTTCTTCTTTTTTCCGTCCGTTCTATTGTAACAAAATCGCCCTGCTGATTTTGCTTCTTTATTTCATCATTTGAATAGATTCTGTCAACGTTATTTTAGCAAATTGAGTGAGGATCTGCGTCGGACTTGTGGGCTCAAAAAGATTTTGTTGGGATTGTTTAAATCTGTCCGCAGGAGATTTCAGCCAAAAATTGATAAACTTGAAATTTTGGGTTCGAAGAATCGGTAGTCTTATAAAGAGTGGGTTCCCTTGGCTTGTTGATAGTGGTCCGGCTTGATGTCTTTTGCCAAGGTTGTCGATGGTTCGGATGCAACTTCATATTTCATTCAGAATGGAATCAAAGCAGATGGATTGAATAAATAAGATCTTAATCCCGTTAGTGATTAGATGGCGTATATGTTCTTAGGGGATTTGGATATGGTTTTCTATTATTTTATGTTTTAATTGGTACCTTATTTGAGTCAAATTCAGCAATATCTATATAATTAGATATAACAATAATGGTTCCAATCATAATCTCAGTCGATGCATTGACATCTGTAATTGTAAAAGAGGATTTAATAATTGAATTGAGTATTCATTATTCAACAGCTGGCTGTTAGGCGATTAGTATTTGGTTTGAATTCTTGAGACGTCAATCTTTCTATGTTGTAAAAGTAAGAGCACCGACATATCAATTGAAGTATATGATAGTGTCATTCCAAAGCACCAAAAGTAAGGGCTTCAGCTCTTTTATTGAGTTGTAAGATGAAATATATTCCATGCACACCCAATGATACTTTCTTTCTCTAGAAAGTGCTGCTTCATAAGTGGGCTCCATGGTTCTTGGTGAGGAAAAGACAAGCATACTCAAAGTAACACCAGCTAGACAAATTAAACCAGCAAATATGTTTTCTTAAAGAGCCGCGCCCCTTTTCCTTGTCCCTAGGACAAAAGAGGCAAGACAGTTAGTTATGGAGGAAGGAACGGAAAGCACAAGCTCATAAATTTTGGCAGACCCCACCATGTTCTCCAATGCATTCGCCTGCAGAAACCAATTTGGTGGTTTCTTCTAGCATCGAGAGAACATAGATCAAATAGGCTTCAAGGAGCCAGCTGAAGAACTGTGACAATGATGGGCCAGGAATTGTCAGCTACTGCTGTTGAAAAATGTCTTGCATAAGTCCTCGTTGCATTTTGAGTATTGGTTTTAACAGAAGTACCTGTAAAGCTTTCGCTTTTGCTGAACTCCAAAGCTTAGGTGCAAAATTCCACCTACATGCAATTTGAAGTCTAAACTAAGATAATACATTTGAAGCCTAAACTAAGATAATACACCTAAGTGAGTGGGAGGAAAGCCACCACCATTGAAAACGAAACCCTCATCCAACCTCTTGTACTTTTATGGTACATGACTTGCTTTTGGTGTCTTGAAGTGCAGTTACCACAATACTTTAATTTTACACGGTCTCTTGCAACACTCTAACTTACACCTTTTTTTATACAGAATCAATGTTTAGAGAATTTAAAAACATAATAGCCTTTTTTTATACAGAATCGATGTTTAAAGAATTTAAAATAAAAACTGACCATCTACCAGCTTTTCACTCCTGCTGCTGCACCAACTACATTGAAGAGCTATCGGCAACTATTTTCACGTAACTCAGGCAAAGTTTCAGTCGCTAGGGGATATTAGAGTTACGGCTCACATCAGATATTCAACATAATACTGAACCCCTTAACAGCCTCGCTAACAAATCATGGACCTACCTGAGGAAAAGAATCTCAAGCTGCTTTGAAATCAGCACCACATGCTCTCAGGTTGTAGCTATCACCACATGAGATTCTGTGCCTTCACTATTTTAAAGATGTTCGGAAAAAGAAAAGGCAAACGGCGGAGTTGTCAATTCTCATCCATACTCTTGTTTGTTTCCTAAACATTATATGCCTAGCAATTAATGACAAAGCTTCTAAGTACCTTTCGCCTGGATAAGTGATCTGCCGGGCCGATCGACGACTGGTTGACAGCCTGTAGATTTGTTGACTCCCTGGTGCAAAGTGATAGAGGAGGAGGAAGCGAGCCTTGAAACAGAAGATTTTTTATTACACTTGGTCTCACACACACAAAACTTGAGGGATAGAAAAAGTTCTGTAAATTCAGCCGCACGGTTACGTGTCTTCTTTTAATTCCCATCTACTGTTAACTTTTAATTTTGTGTACCAACTTCAATATTAAAATATTTTGAAAGCAATTTATTACCATAATAATATAATCCAAAGGGAAAGCCCGTGCAAGAAACAAACATGAGACGAGAAAATGATGCTGCGAACTCGGAATCGATTACTTTCACATGGACATACACTTGTGATACATATCTCGGCAGATTTTTCTCGCCTTTCCATCTCTCCTCTTTTCCTCCCCTCCTCTCTCTATCCCTCTCCTTCCCAAGGCAACATTGCCAGAAAAACTAATACAATAATAGAAAGAAGAACCGGGACTCAATATAAAAGATCAAAACCTAAAACATTACCGAGGATGGAGATAAAAAGGAAAGGAAAAACAGAAAAACGAGAGCGCCGGCCTTCAGTCTGAATCGCTATCCATGCTACCAACCATCGCCTTCAATCCCCTTGGTCTCTGCAGAAAAAAAAAAGCCAAACCATAAGCAATGAACGGTTTAAGGACACAACGTCTTGTCAGCTCAAGGGCCACGAAAAACAAATGCCATTACATCTATGTGTATGGCTTCACCCAGTGACATAAAAGGACTAAACCCAGTGCAACGTCCTTCAGTCCAACCTAGCCCAGACGGGATAAGGCGGAGGGACGGAACTCATGAACACCATCTAAGAAATTGGTGATCAATGGTCTAGACCCACCGTCACCTGCTATTGTTATTTGCTCGGTTGACAAAAGCAAAATATTTTCCGAGTGACCGGACAGCATCATCAAGCCAACCGCAGTTACTGCCACTTCTGCCATACTTCAACCATGCACTGCAGATGGCAACAATGCATCGGTGGCTTCACTTGTCTGGTTCAGCTGTGTCCTCCATGGTCACTAACCAGCACATATCATGATCAGCAATACAATCATAACATACTGTGCATTATAAATCCAAAACCAACTAAAAAATTGAGCCTGGAAGCCCTATGGCAAATGGAACAGTTTGTGAGTTAGATTCTATGACACCTAGTTTTATTTTTTCACTAATTTGGGCTAATTCATAGAACATAGAACACTCTGTGAGTGTTCAATGTTCCAACTGCCAAACGATCCCTTAAACTCAGCTTGGAAAATTTCTAAACACCAAGTCCCTATTAGTGCCTGCCACTACATGTTTGTGCAAACCAAGCAGAGCACCGTTAGGGATCTTGACCCACGTTGATGCGAATTACTCCATTTTCGATCTTTTACTGTAAGATAGGATCTTTTACCTTCTTGGACGTCTTCTTTTCCCTGACCTCATAGCGCTCATGATTTAGTTCGCACAGCCAGGAGCCAGGGCTTACCAACTGCAACCACCGCATAAATAACAGAACAGTTAACTGGGTGAGGCAACTAGTTCAGAAAAATCTGGAAAAGTCGGAAACAAGACACCAGAATCAAACATCATGACCATAGCAATTAAGGAACCGGCCAAGATTCACGTGGTTGGTAACTTTGTACTTGGCATTTGGAACGCTTGTCCAAAAGATGCCTCTTGTTAAAAGTCCCAACTCCTCCCATCACAGAAATTTAAAAATTAAAAAAAAAAAACAATAACTTGAGAAAGGGGAAAGTGCTATGACCAAGCCAGAGAAAGACCAGAGGCTTACGTTTAGGGTTCTCTGAAGAAACTTGGACCGCTTCTTGGGGCGCTGTGGGAGCTTGGACCCCTTCATTAACATGAAATCTTCCTCCTTTTCCTTGCAATTGAGGGCGATGATGAATTTTGGCCACACCACAGGTTGGCTTTTATGGTTGCTTTGATGGCCGTTCTCGTGACTGCCATTGTTGACGAGGCCGTTGGCCTTATGGTTGGGCTGCTTCTTCTCGGTCACCATCGTCTCCGATGATGCCAAGACCCCATTCCTGCCACTCCCCACTTTTGCTTGATGGTGATTTTGCCTGTCGGTCTTCTCCGTAGAAGAAAAATGGTCGTTGTTTAGGCTTCTTAATCCAAACAAGAATGGCTCCGAGTTCCTGAGAGACCATGAAGAAAATTGGAGCACAAGATAAAGGCATTAGAAACCCA
This sequence comes from Nymphaea colorata, assembly GCF_008831285.2. Lineage (NCBI taxonomy): Eukaryota > Viridiplantae > Streptophyta > Magnoliopsida > Nymphaeales > Nymphaeaceae > Nymphaea > Nymphaea colorata. The sequence continues at coordinate 27,405,507 of NC_045138.2, forward strand.
AAGCAGTAAGAGAGAGAGAGAGGGAGAGAGAGACAGAGAGAGAAAGAAAGAGAGAGAGAGAGAGAGGATTAAATACCTAAGGACACGATGGGAGGGAGGATGCTGAAAGCCAGCCGACGACGAAAGAAGCGAGGACCCTTTGTCGGCTGCAGCGCTGCGTCTCTCCGCCCTGATCATCGTCCTATCGTCGGCCTCATCCTTCACCTGCACTTTGACGCACCTCAGACGTTTTGTGTTCCCCCACTGCAAGAAATGGTCAGGCTCCGGCGGTCGACATCCTCTGTTGTTCTCGACCTCCTTTTCCATTGCCATCGGAACCTTTCCAAAATTTTCCTGCAACCAAGAACCAAATGTGAAAAAAGAAAAGCCAGAAAGAAGAAACCCAAATCCCGCACCAGACAAGGAAGCATACCAGAATTTAAAACTGATACTGCTGGCCCTTTCTTCCGTCAATCGTTCTGTTAATATCGAATCTCAGGAAGGACGGAGGAAAAAAAGACGCCGTCGATTACAGGCACTTCAGACCCACTCTGAGAATGCAGAAACCCGAAAAGAAACGGAAATTTCAAAAGGATTTCACCTTCTGCATAACGAAATCACAGATAAGCCAAACGGCGAATGAAAGTAAACGCCGATGAGGAGAAGGCATAAGGCAGAAGAAGCAAAGAGAGAGGGAGAGAGAGAGAGAGAGAGAGAGAAAGAGAGAGTCTGCCTCTCTTTTTCCGTTTTACTCCTTTTATTCTTCCCCTCAAAACAAAGGAGGCACCATTTCTTTCAATAAATGGAGGGGGTGATCCCCCCAGCCCGATTTCGATCGGAAACAAGGGAAACAACAAGGCATCCTTCAATTCCCATTTTACCCCTACACTTCTCTCTAATGACCGAATTAACCCGCTTCTTACCTCCACTTATATATCCACCGTCAATTGAAAGATAGACGGCCAAGATGCGATTGTTCGCCGCCTCACACATGGCCAGTAAGGATCTCCACAGAACGCACCGTGACGGCCACCAGCCGGGTTGCTGGCCGAGCCAAATTTTCAGCAAGTCAACAAAATGACGAGACCACCCTCTATCAATCCGTCGAATTCCGTCCCTCTTCGCAGGACCTACCTAATCGTCCCCATCGCTCCCTGGCCATCTAGGGTTTTCGAGGAGGAAGGGAGAGGCTTCGGGGGAAAAGCAAGCCCCAATTTCTCATCATCAGCTCGCGAAGACCGATCTGCTGCAGCCGTCGATTGCCTCCGGCCGTCCGGTACGAGAAGGTCATCGGAGACCCGAGGTCGTCTTCCTGTACGTCCGACCGGCCGGCAACCTCCTGCCCGCAAGAAACCCTAGCTCAACATCGTAGATCTGCAGATCAACCACGTTTCGAAATGCCTATCGCCTCCATCCGCCGGACTCCAGGCAGATCCGTCCCTAAAGGTCGTGAAGCTGCCGTCTGCTTTCCTTCCTTCCGATCCGCCGGACGGCCGATCGGTGCTCCGGTGAAGGTGGACAGCGCCTGGGAGAGGGAAGGGCGCGCCTTCTGGGGCCATGGACGAACCTGACACTGTTGACTTTTTTTTCACCCTTTTTTCATGAATTCCAAATCTGTGGGCGAGCAATAATGCTTGGTCACTTGCGGTGAAGGACCAGTAGAGGAGCGAACTCGTGAGGGCCGCACTCATGTAGCTCGGATGTGGCAACAGTCTGATCGTCCAGCTCCCGATGTGCTGCGAGGTAACGGGGAACAACGGGTCGTGGAATGCCAGACCCGAAACCCTTAATGAATGAAAAATTAAATGCTAAATTAATGAAAACATTATCAATCGCCTAACGTAATTCATTTTATCGTTAAAAATGTTTTCTTTATGAAACGTAACCTCATTAATTTATGTACAAAAAATGTGTCCACCTGAATAGTTGAATTGAATTTTTTACTTTTTAAGGCTTGAGGCGTGACCTTCCACGCTTTATATGATTGAATCATGGGAATTTTTATATGTAAAGTGGTGCGGTTCGGTATTAAATATCTGAGCAAAAAATATCTCAAGAGTGTACTGAACGAGTGAAACACAGCAAACACGAGTAAAGTTCTCCTACCATGATCCCTTAAACAGCCAAATCTGAAAATAAAATAAAAAATCAGAGGTTCGAGTATTTACCTGGCAGCTTTCTTATCAACATTAAATGCCCCCGAATAAATTTTATACGCCATCAAAATCTCAAGTAAATCAGAGTCACCATTCCCTTTATGTTAATGGATCGAATGATCCTCATGTCATGACATAAGGGTGACTCTTCATTGTTCTTTCACTCACTATATGTATCCATCTATAATGGAACCAGTACTTGTTGGCTGGGGTGGGCCACTGCCCACACCAATCAATCAAAAATATCGTTCTTTTGTGTTAACTTTTCATTGTTATGACTCTAAAATTTTATGCAAGTTCTCCATTGATGAAAAATCTTGGCTTCACCGCTGAATGAAACCCCCATGGATTTTACGGCCGATGAAAAGTGAGGAACTGCCAAGGGCTCTCTTTCGCCATACCTGACATAGGGTAAATAAAATAAAAAATATATAGGGTCGTCCATCTTGTTGAACTTCTTTAAATATTTGTTTTGTGATGTGTATATTTGTTTTGTGATATATATATATATATATATATATATATATATATATATATATATATATATATATATATATATATATACTCCTTTGGATATGAAAATCTGTGAAGAAAATTTTTGGACTTGGACCAACATTTGAGAAATGTTAAAGAGGAGGTGGAGGTTTAGTTGAAAGGTGTTTTATAATGGTGCTATACAAATTTTAGTTAGCCAGTTTCCTGGCTAACAAGGGACTCATTTTATTATGGGAGTGGTTTTATTTCTTTGTAAGAAGTCATTTTTTAAATGTCGCTTTTATCCTGATAGAAGAGGGTCTTCTTTTTTACCTTAAAAGAGTATTTTTGTCATTTCCAATCCTCCTCAACCTAACATACAACTTGCTTTGAATTTTATGGGGTCACAAGACATTCTTAGCAAATTTTACGCCAGTTATGTGGCCAATTACACTTATATATTAGGCCTGGTATCCGGCTGGCTCGGCTCAGTAAAAATAAATAAAAAAATAAAAAATAAAATATATTTTTAATAATAAAATATACATCATTACTAAATAAAACTAAAAAAAGTTAATCGGACCGATCTGGGCTGGCCCAATATTTTATTGAGCCAGCCCGGGCTGGTCTTTTCGGGAGCCGATGCCCAAGCTTATTATATATAAGGCAGAGATATTTGGGGTTTCTGTGGGGTGTGTTCTCCATGAAACCTACTTGCAATTTTAATTTAGTATATGGATTTGGGTAGACCTATGCCCAGTTATATGGACCAACTTCACGAGACTCGTGTCATTGCCCTATCTTAAGACCTGAGCATTAACTATATATTTAGTGCCCGACTTCTTGGATCCGCTCCTTGTTATGTAACACATGAAATTGGATTTTCCTGAAAAATAATCCTTAAAATCTAGTATCAGTCATAATCCCAGTCTTCTTGATGTATTTGGATTTTATTTATTTAGTTTATTTGATATGTGTTCATAAAAAGTCTTACGATAATGTGAAAATATTTGTTTATTGTACTTTTTTATATCCGTTAAAAAAACAAGAAAAAACCCATGGCTGCAATCAAAGGACAAAAATGTTTTTATGAAGTAGAAAAACTTAGGAAATTGAAATTAGCTTAAAAAAATGAAAATCCAGTAGGGCTTGGAATTGATATTTATATGCAGAAATTCCACTTTCCATTATTTTATGAAAAAATTGTGGTATTTGTCATTATGGGGCCAAATATACCAACAAGATATGGGCATAAAATATATAAATACAAAGTCCAAACAGGGTGGAGGCCACATAGAATACAGCCATTTTTTCTGGATTTTGATTATTGCCAATATATATATATAGCAGAGGAGAATTAGCTAGCAGAAAAATACAATGCACAAGTGGATGCTTGAGTTTTATAATGTCTCCAGTTCTGGGGAAAATTTTGCCAAAATTCCATTTCAGTACCTCCAAATTTTATCCGTTACATTATCGCCGATTTCTATTAAATCTTGCACCTAGCTAGGGGCATAGCCAGGGGTCTGGCAGATTTTGAAAAATTATAATTTATCTATTAATTTTTTTAAAAAGTATGAGTTTGGCCCTTTAAAATTTTTGAAAAAATAGTATTAGCTCCTATGAAATGTTGATACAGAACTGGTAAAAATAACATTATGTTTATTTTGAAACACAAATGAGTAAAATACATGCAAATAATAAAAACTTTACTTTTCGGATGAATCGAATCGATTTGCTCCCCATTACGTTAAAAATGCACATTTTTAGAACACTGCTTCAAATAATTGCCCTTCTTAAACTTGCATGCACATCAAAGCAAATGCACTGTCAACTACTTTACATACATGCAGAGATACACGTAAACTATGTTAGATGTAGTCAAAGGGGTTGATGAAAAGTAGTAAACTTGAGCATTTCCTAACTTAGGTGTTCTTTTGTCATATTATAATTAACTCATCCCCATCTCAATAGTAACATACTTTACATTGACGGGAATGTGGCTGTGATTAATAGTTTATTTGTATTACTACTAAAAGATATGGAATAATGAATCATGATTTTATGGAAATTCAAACGCCAATTCACACCTCTCTGAACTTCATTCAAGCAGCGATTGTTTGAGAAACTTCTTATAGCCAGCAGTGAATTGGAAAACATTTTTTCCATTTGCAGCGAAGAGAGGGAAAATGCAGAGAATTTACCTCAATGGGGCGTTTGATGGCCCTGGAAAAGGAATCTCTTCCATTCTTGAAACGTAGAAAAACTGTCCATACAAACACAAAAATGTTTGGAGTATTGGGTGTGACGTTAATGTAGACGTTCTGGGATTCCAGGGGATGCTCAGATATGGTCGGCTCCAAAACGCTGCTGATTTATGCTTGTGGTCCAACGCCTACCAGTAGAAGTGGTCACCGTTCTGTAAGAAGGCGATGCCTGTATTTTTTCAGTGTTGTGGATGTTTAATAGCCTATATCGACTCGTATCGGCCGATACGTTGCATGTTGGGATCCTCGAATATCAGCGGACACCACACCCGAATCGTTATTTAGGTTGACTCAGCAGACCTTCTCTGACTCGTATCAGCCGATCCGGCCGATACACTGCGGATACCATATAATGGACTGGATCGGATGCTTTAGAACGGATAGTTTAGAACACTAGCATTTTTTGCTCTCATATGTGGAAGGGGTGAACATAGTCATGACTTTTTATGATGTATAGAGAGTGGAGCATTCCGGGTAGTGGTCTTAAAAGGTTTGGAGTGATTCACGGGTCCCACTGGGACAGGAGCCCATGCCGAGATTCATGTGGTATATGCACATGATAGTTTACAAAGTTTCCGCAAAAACAAACAAAAAAGAAAAATTATTTTACGATCACAACAGTTGCTGGAATAACCAGAAAAGCTCAAGTTTCAAAGTAACTAAGAAACATGTCACGAAAAATAGACTGTTGAATGAGAATCTTGAGATGGTTGTTAAAATCCCATTTAGAGGGCATTTGTTACTCCCAATTTGGAATTTGAAATCCATGGATCTGATGTGCTGTGGTGACAGGACGGAAGAACAATAATAAACTTTTTGTGGGGCTCCTCTTTGTGGCGACAATAAATTGTCTTTTCAACTTCAAAAAGGTAAATATGAAATTGCCCATAAGGGTTTGGCTTTATTTGATAGAGGTTAATATGACAGTGTAAGTTTCCGGTTTCAACTTGAGGTTGGTGTAATTTTTTCTTTTTCTAGTGGGCAGGAGGGGGGCCTCCATCAATCTGCTATCACTGAAGAGGCCCTTCCCTTTACATCAAACCATATAGGAGAACAACAATACGGACAAGAATGACACGACGTGCTTACTTACATTTTGAGCTGTACAAGAGATCCTAGTAGAACCAACTTATCTCAAGGCAATGTAAGCAATGATCCCTCAAGAATGAACCGCCGAAGATTCTTGATTTATGCACTGAATCCCCTGCTAAGAGAACTCCATGGCCCTGCAGGGATTACGGTGCAAGCCTGTGCAGAGACATCTTCCATGGTTTCCTTCCTGAGTCCTGCGTTGCAGATGTTAGCAATTGAGCGCATGTGCTTCATGCCATACTGGGAAAGCGATCCACAGTGCTTCTCAAACGCCCGAACCTGCATGTCCGACAAAATAGAAGTCACAAAGCGAGAAAGGGGATGGACCTAATAGCGCCTAACACACATAAGTGGATAATTGATTGTTTCCTTTTATTCGACTATAATTGGTGTGCCACTTGTATAGATCCAGTTCACAAGTATTTATTCCATACGTCTTTTTGATAGGTTTAGATGTTCACAAAAGAGATGCCATCTTCTGCACTAATTGAACTGGAAACTAAGAAGCTACACAAGGAAATGACAATCACAGGATCTCTTAAGAACTGAAGCTACATGGCTCAACCTGATTGGAAACATGTATCAGGCTATATTTCTCATTTGCAAACTAAGGGAAAAGAAGAAAAGAAACTATAGTAGCAATGTCCTTTCTGAGCAATTATATCATTTATTAAACAAAGACGGCAGAAATAGCAACCTTTCTCTGAAGAATGATATGGTTTACAAAACCACATTATACAGACAACATTGGACCATCCACTTTTTCCACCGAAGAGATGAAACCAAAAGGATAAACTTGCAGGATTCTTACATTAATTGTCATAAATGATTTATTAAAGTGTTTGCCTAAGAATTTTCAACAAATTTTTCAGCACAAAAATTGCTGAATACGTTAAACTTACCATAGTCTTAAGGCAGTCCCAATCATCAACTAGTGGTTGTCCAGCTGGCCTTACAGTATTGAGCACTTCTGCTCCTTTCTTAGAGCCAAAGAGAAGTTTCCCAATAAGTTCCATACTGTTGTCTATATGCATGCGATGGGCCATCACATCAAACAACTGCTTTTGAGCATTTACTTTCTCTAAAGATCCTTCTGGCATCCTTCGATACTGGTTAGAAACAAAAATGATGATTCAGTTGGCAAAATATTTTGATGTTTAAATAAAAATAACAGCAATATATATGTAACCAAGAGAAAGTGGATCAAAATAAAGATCAGCTAGCCAACATCAGCAAGTTGCTACTTTCCTAGAGAATATATAAGCATGAGTTCTACCAACCTTATTCCAAAAATAAAGAAGATCAGCATCTCGTTGGTTTACAGCTGTTGAATACACTGGAAGGTTGTTTCCATTAACAAAAGATGAGTTCTCATTTGCTGGATTTGATCCCATGAACAAGAAGAGTTGCTCATTGGTGAGCTCTAAATCGCCAAATTGCATAGCATGGGAGCCCAAATTATAAGTATTATAATTTGAAGTTCTGTCTCTAACCTGCAATGATTTTAAAAATATGTGATTATTGGAAACAGAAACCCAAATATTTGAGTTTTGCAAAGCACTTGGAAAAAACATATCAGATTTTTACCAGATGATACTGCTGCTTCAATGTCTCAGTTTGCAAATTATGAACATCACTGGGGAACACATTAAAAATGGATTACATTAACAACCACCAAAAACACATATATAATAGAAACCATTCTCAAGAGAAGAAAGAGACAAATTACCAAAAAAAAACATGTCCTTAAAGTAGAATACAGTATGTGCAACAATCCACAGCTGTTGAAACAAAAAAAGAAGCTTCTTTTTTTTTTTCTTTTGGGAAGTTGCAAGCTTTTTGTAAGATTATAATTCTCGACTGTCAAGCCTAAGGACAACAGTCATCTTTTCATTGAGGCATGGGAAAAGTCTAAAGGGTCTACCAAGGGCTATACCTGTCTTCCATCCAAGAGACACTGTACAAGTCTCCAAGACATGTGTCAAACTCAGGAGGAGGACTAGGCAATCCACCAGGACAGTATGTTCCCCAACTGCTTTCAGTAGCATTTGCTGCTGTGGTAGCATATATGTTCAAGTCTTCAGGCAGATGACCTTCAAAAATACTTCCAGATTCGCAAGCTTCCAAATAGAAAACCTTAAAGGAAAAAGAAAAACATATTATGCCAGCCTATTGCCTACCATTCGAAAAGTTATAGAAGATGCTTGCAACATCTGAATAGATAAGTTTGTCAGTACCAAGCTTTTATATGTGCCAGCAGCATGCTTTTTCTTCAGGACATTCACAAGGTCACCAGCATAAAGGTAAGGATAAGTAGGCATCCCTGCATGAACACAGACCAAGGAGTTGAATTGATCTATCGAACAGTTTAAGCATTTACGAGGATAAAACCAATATGCAAACCTAGTGTCTTTGTCTTTTTCTTTTGGGTGCATGTATTCTAGTGGGAATATATGGTGGTCGTGATCTGAAAATTAATGGTATATCAGGGCTATATGGAATGAAAAAACATGGATATGCTCATAATAATTTAAAGATTCAAAAGATAGCAAAGTGAAAAATCAGTGGCTCACTGTTCATTGACATAGGATGGTCTAAAAGTGCTCTTGAAGAATCGTCTTCAATTTCTTTCTAACATATGGAAAATCATGAATAGATCATGTTAAGCACAATCCAAAGGTTACTATTCCTTTTTGAGGTCATAATCATGTAAAGCAACAGTGCACAGACTACACATTGCGGTTGTGTGGGATATCATACTAGACAATACCTGCCACACACACACACACACATGAACATTTTACCTAATTCTGACAGACTTGTATCACTTGCAAGACTTTTAACTGCTTACCAAGCACTCCAGGTCCTCCATGATCAGAATAGAAGACAAAAATATGGTCGTTAGGACCACTGTCAACGACTTTGCCACTTCCTCCAGTAACAGCACTCTTGTTTCCAAGCAGAACAGCGAAGAAATTTTCTACAGTAACGTGATCCTTGACATAATCCTATGGCCATTGACAAGAACAAAAATAAAATCATGTAAACCAGTTTCATGAAATTAAGGGAAGGAGTTCACAGATATTAGGAAAACTGAACCTTGGGGACGCCAGCATAGACATCCTGACCGTGTGGATGATTAATGATGGTGCCAGGTCGAGGGTTTTCTTCATGATAAGCAATGTCATCATACATAAAAACAATGATGTTTTCCTCTTTTAATCCACCCTTTATCAGGGTTTGGTATGCATGGCAAACATCAGCCTGGAGATACAAAACTTTAAATCAATCTTTGATCCGTAATACAAGTCCAAGCAAATTAGAAATGAAAAATCCGTCTTAACCAAATTAATACTAATACAGCATGAAAAGTTCAAATTTGTGCATATGTCGCATCATTTGCATGAGACTGGCGATTCACCAGTTGACACAATAAAGGATATCAACAGACAGAAATTTTGAATAATCTAAAAATACGAGCTAACCATGTTCATTACATTATGAACAGGAAATCTGCGACTTCCCATTTTCCTAATCACATGCATTTCGCAGAATCCATTCAGTCAGAACTGGTAGCACACTAACGTACATTAGTTATGAAGCAAATCCCTGCGATTCTCCGTTATCAAAACCCTAAATCTTCAACAAAGACCATGGAAGAATGCCGAAAACGAAAAATGACGGAAACATAAAACTGAAAAAACAAGGGAACCGCCGTCATCAGAAATGAAAACCCTATTTCAAGAGCCAAAAAGACAGGGATATCATATAGAAATCACCCAAAAGTTTTTGCCTTTTATCAAAAAATGGTCGGAGCTAAGGTCTCCACCTGATGCCTGTAGTTCCCGTAGCCGGAGGACCCAGCAACGAGAACAGCCCACCGCGTGCCGACAGAGTCCCCGTCAAGGGACTCGTCCGACGGCAGCCGGATTATGTCGGACCACGGGGAGTTCCCATCACCGGATGCGAGGGTAAGTACGCACACACAAAATATGGCGAGAAGCAGCTCCGCAGGGCCGGCCATGCCAGTTTCCGGCGAGTCGAATTACGGTGAGGCGGTTCCCGGAAAACTGATCGGAAGAAGAGAAGGCGCAGGCTTGCCTCCTTCCGCCATTCTGGGAACTAAAAACACTTGGTGGCATAAAACTAAAGCTTCGTAATATTCACTCTGGACCGTCGATCTCAGTCCACGTCGGATCAGCAACATGAAAGGTTTCCTTTGTTGCTGACGTGGCGTAGAACCCAAATCTAGTGGATTAAAAGGCAAGGTGACGTGGCTTTCATCCTACGCCTTGAAACATGTTGGAAGGAAGAGAACGGATCGGGTATGAATCTTCGAGTTAAAGTAATTTCAAAGATATCATTAGATCCATTCTTCGGAACTTGAATTTTTAAATTTCACCAATATAATTTTAATATAAAAATAATATAAAATTATGTCAATGTATTTCTTTTTTGTAACAAAAAACTATGGTGTATCTGGTTCGGACATTGCAATGTAATTTGGAAAAAGAATTGAGAACTATTTCAATTTTTCTATAAATGCAACTGATTTTGTTCTTTCGAAAAATATGAAAAATATGTTGCTTTTTAGTTTTTATTTAAATATCGCATTGAAGAAGAAATTCCAAACTTTTATTTTCCAGTTTTATGGGAAACTTTTGGATAAAGTAAATTTTAAATACCATCCAAAATTCCTCACAATGATACAATAATTTAGAATTGGCGTTAAATTTATGTTTTGGAGTAAGAGTAGGATGCATGTTAAAAAATTTGTTATTAGTGTCAAATGCCCCGAAACATAGTTAAACATAATGCACTATTAAAACTTGAAAAATTAAGTTATGTGCCTTATTACTATATCAAGAAACTTAAATATATTTATATCATGCTTATTATAATATAATTATATTAGAACGAATACGTTTGCAATTAATATTAATAAAAGACAATTAATATTACTGCTAAAACGAGTGAAAGGAAAACAGTGATTTGAACCCATTCGTTGCTGCGGCCCTTTACGATGGACAACTTGTCTCACTTTCGAACCACACACGTGGGCACCTTGGCTTGTCTCATCAAACAGCCTAAGAATAGCGGAAAGAAGAGGTCAAGATCTATAATCACTCGGATAGAAAATCTCTCCACATTCCACTCCTTCTAACATCATACCATAGACGATAAACAATAAGTTTTTGTTATTCTTGCTCTTCTTCTTTTCCCTCATTCTCTTCTTCCCTCCCTCGCTCTTTATCATTCTTAAGAGGCATTGAGTTGAGAGATGGCATCGCGATTAAGGTATTTTGGTTCATGCATATATTTTTCTATGTTCTAATTATTTATGAGTCAAATTATTGGCATCTGATGTATGCCCGCATATAACATGCATGCTTGCATATGCCATTTTAGTGGGGAGTCATGTCTATGCATGCCTTCACATGACGCATGTATGTATGTATGATGATTTCAATCTACATAACTATGTTTCGTGAAGACACTCCTTTTTTTTCCTTTTGTTGGAAAAAATTTTGATGTTGCCCCCAACCTTTATTTTCATTTTCAAATATAGTGTTATCTATATACATCGTTTATCCGGCCTCTTCTTTCCTCAAAATATTTACAAGGAGAGGCATGCGAGTTTGAAACAGCCCCCTCATTTTGCCAACCATTTCAGTTTTGTGTTTGCATCGCCTGAATTCTTTTTTTAAATAAAGGATTTTCAGGAAGAGGCTTGCAACCACTGTTTTTCTAAAAGTTTTCTGGATATTTTGGAGTTTTCACCAAGAGTGCATGTGGCCGACACCTTAAATTGGATCCACTTATCTAAGAAATCTAATTATCGTAGCGAAAATAGATTTAGATGTATGGACCCAGCTTGTTTGAAATATACATTTTTGGTTATTGGAAATGGATTTGGATTTAAATTTAGTTTTAGCTTGCTTTGGAATACACACACACACACATATATATATATATATACTATTTTTTATAAATGGTTTTACATATGGTTTAACCTTACTTTAAAAATAGATATTGATTTGCTGTGAGTGGACTTTGAAACAGACCTATCTCGTCTAGAAAGTATAAACAGATTTGGATCAACATCTGAGTTGATTGAAAACAGTTTTTTTGGTTGCTTTCAAATAAATTCGTCTTTGATATAAGTCCGGCCTGTTTTGAGTTATTTGTTCTTGAAACGAGGTTCAAAGAGTTTTTGATTCGATATCAATTCTCATTTGGTTTTGAATGGATCTCAAGTTGAATTTAATTGTTTGAAAACTATAGATTTAATTGCTGCTAATGGATTTCAACATGGATTTAATTTGTTTTAGTGGTTGTGAACAGCCCTCCGGCTCCAACTGGTCTATTTTAAGGGGTCGATTAAATGGAGGAAGACAGCGGCTACTCTATAAGTCTAGTACTAACACATGTTGATGTTGATACCTTGTGGTTGTTCTCTTGAGCATTGCAATAAAATTGTTGTGTGAAAATACCAGTGCCGATTGAGACAGCACTTGCGTTCTGCCTGCGGTAAGTTGACAGAGAAACTTGATTATGTTTGCAAATAATAATTAGTGCATGTATATGTATTTATTAGGTTCATGACATTGTTGTTCTAAATACTTGTCATTCTTGAATGTTTCATGTATGTGCATGTCGAATATTTGAACCATGCATTGTTTAACTTGACTTCATGCAGTAGCAAGGTAAGTTTGATGCTGGACATCATACTCATAACTTCCCCAAGTTCTCACACCCAATTTTTCCTTTTCAGGTGATCGTGAATATGGTTGTTGTATTGCCGCGAAGATCTGATGTTACCCAACCCATCAATTTTGGGAATTCGATTTTGAAATATGACAAAGTTATGTACTTTATCATTTTATAAAATATTTGTTTTGAACGTATAATCTAATTCGTGTTGGTGGTTCAAAGTTAGTTTTGGCAACGAAGCCTAATTGTTTCGAAAAAAAAAAAAATTACCTCAAGAAAGTGCTGTTACAAAGGAAGTGATGGTAGATGAGATGGGAATGAAGAGAATTACGCAGAAGCAGATGGCCATCTTCAAACAGAACCATATTTGTGGATCATGGCAGGTAACGCAAAAGAGAATGATGCATGTTTTTTAGTAGTCACGCTTTTAAATTGAATGTTTTACAGCTTGTAAAAGATTTATTTTCTTAACCAAAGGATGAGTTTGCAAAAGTCGTAGAAAAATATTCAAGTGCCATATTTTTCAAACCTCAATGGCTTACAAGAAAGTTTCTTTCCAATGTGATAGGAATTCTGTTGTAGGCTGCAAAAAGTTACACAACCTAATTTTTTTACAAACAAGCTGTAAAGAACTATACAACTTGTCGGAGAAATCATCTTCTCACTCAAAAAATTGAAGTTTCTTAAAATGGTGTTGATGATGGTGGCAATTCAGATAAACAGTGATGCTGGTGATTGTAGTCATAAATCGAGAGAAGAACTATCCACATCTAGACTTGTTCATTACCTCTATATGATCAATGATATTGATGATATGTAAAGGTTCAGTGCCTTCAAATCAGCAGTGGTGACGATGATAGGTGATGGTGGAGAGCAGAGAATGGCAGAAAAGAATTCCATGGACAACAACAAACGGGTGAAAAGGGGAAAAGAGATCGATCTCAGCATCTCATGCATGGTGAACACAGAAGTTGGTGCACTCTTAGCCGTCATGAGGATGAGTCCAGGGGATCAATGTGCCTCTCAATTCATTCCAGGTGCAGATGAAGCCCTGGACACCTCCCTCATGAGCGGCCTCAAGTCTTTGCGCACCTTCATCTTCAGCATCCAACAAGATTGGCACTCAGTTGATCCCTCTGTCTACCTGTCACCATTCCTTGAAGTGATCCAATTCGATGAGATTGCTGCCCCTGCAGTTGCATCTGCACTGTCAGCCACCATCAAGATCCTCAAGCTGGACATCTTTGATTCTACTACACCACATTCCCGTGAAGCCATGCACTTGATTGTGGATGCCATCACCAACTGCAGACTTGAAAGGAGCGGCCATGCAGCTGATGATACCATCCTGATGAGGATACTTCAGCTTCTGATCTCATGCTTGAGGTGCAAAGCTTCTGTACTATTGAGTGACAGTGCTGTTTGCACCATTGTGAACACCTGCTTTCAAGTAGTCCAACAGTCTGCAAGTAGGGGACACTTGCTCCAACGGAGTGCAAGGCTTGCCATGCATGAATTGGTCCAAATGATCTATGCTCACTTGCCAGAGGTTCAACGTGGCAGTCGGAATTTGGCAGACAGTGATAATTTCTCGTCCCTGAATTATGGTATTGGTTGCATGGTAGATATATTTCAGTTTATATGCTCTCTGCTGAATGTAGCTGCTGAGGTGCCAGATTTCAATGCAATGCCCAGCTCACCTGATGAGGATGTGGAATCTTTTGCTTTGGTCCTGATAAATTCTGCAATTGAAATTGCAGGAGAAGCAATTGGTGAACACCCCAAACTTCTAAAAATGATTCAAGAGGATCTCTTTTACAATCTCATTCGCCATGGCTCTCACTCCACGCCTTTAGTTTTGTCACTAATTTGCAGTGTAGTCCTGAATTTGTATAATAACTTGAGATCACTTTTGAAGCTTCAGCTGGAGGCCTTTTTCCGGTTTGTATGCCTGAAAATTGCAAGGGGGAAACTACATTCAATTCAGCAGGAAGAAGTTGCAATTGAAGGATTGGTTAGTTTTTGCAGGCAGCCAATGTTTGGGATAGAGATGTACACAAATTTTGACTGCAACCCGCTTTACAGTAACGTATTTGAAGAAATTGGAAAATTACTTTGTAAGAGAGCATTCCCAAACAATGGTCCTTTGTCTTCAATACAGGCACAATCTTTTGAAGGGCTAGTGGTGATGATTCAGCATATTGCAGATGGCATGGAAAAATCCAGGAGCTCGAAAGCAAACTCAAATTTGCTCTCATCCAATGACGCCTCTTCTTTTAACTCTAATTTGATTCGAATTACAGAGTACAAACCATTCTGGACTGAAAAATGTGAAAGATGTGATGATCCAAAGGCATGGGTTGAGTTTATGAGAGTGAGGAAATACATGAAGAAAAGATTGTTGGTATCTGTAAACCATTTTAACTTGGATGAGAAGAAGGGTCTAGAGTTTTTGAAACATGCACATCTTGTCCCTGATCCCCCTGAAGCACAAAGCTTAGCCTACTTCCTAAGGTTTACTCCTGGCTTGGACAAAACAATGATTGGAGATTATCTTGGTGACCCTGATGAATTTCATCTTAAAGTTCTCAAGGAATTCACGTCTACCTTCGACTTTAAGAATATGATCCTTGATGCAGCCCTCAGGAATTTCCTTGAGACATTTCGGCTGCCTGGGGAATCCCAAAAGATTCAAAGGATTCTTGAGGCATTTGCTGAGAGGTTTTATGAACAATCAGATGAAATGTTTGTGGACAAAGATGCAGTTTTTGTGTTGTGTTATTCACTGATAATGTTGAACACCGATCAACATAATGCACAGGTAAAGAAGAAGATGACAGAGGAGGAATTCATAAAAAACAACAGGAATATAAATGGGGGAAAAGATCTTCCCAGAGAGTATCTTTCAGAGCTTTTCCAGTCTATTTCAACAAATGAGATCACATTATTTGATCAATCAGGTGGTTCTGTTGAGATGACCCCAAGCAGATGGATCAACATCATCAACCAATCCAAGACAACTGATGCTTATATCTTTTGTGAAGGCCAGACTCAGTTGAACCATGATATGTTCTCCATCATTGCTGGCCCTGCCATGGCTACATTGGCAACTGTCTTCGAACATGCAGATGATGACCAGATCATAAACCAGAGCATGGAAGGCTTCCTTGCAGTGGCAAGAATAGCAAGGTAGGTCACTATCAACACAAGTTTATTTATTTATTTACTTTCAAACATGATTTATGCAAATGTTTCACATACTACTTTTATTCAATTATTATTCGCTTATTTTTGAGACAATCTGATATTGATATGTACATGTTTAAAATCTAGGATAAGATCATTTTCACAGAAAATAGTTTTTTGCACAATTAGTTTGTTAATCAGACATTTACTTCACATTTCTAATACAATTGTGGTAATTCAATTTTTTTCTAGGTATCGCCCAAACACACCCTTAGACTTTCTTAGCATTTTAAAATGAACTGAAAAAATTGTTTGACTGTGTCAATGATATTTATCATAACTTTATGCAAAATATTTAAAAGTTGATGGAACACAAAGTAGAACTTAGTGTATTTTGAATTGAATTCCATACTAGTACTTTGTATGTTCAATGCAAATTAAAGTTACATGGGAGTATCAATTAACCAAAAAAAAGGGCAGAGCATATCTAGTCAAGCTGGGAGGCCCATAAGGGGACACGTTATGTGTTCGATTTCTAGAGGGCACAGTAGGTAATTTGAAGGGTGCACCACTGCAATCTCTGATGCTGATGCAACCTAGGACCCAGGAGATAGGAGGCTTTTGGGCTCTTTTTTGGGTGATGGATTGTAAACTTCTCATTCACTCGGAACAAAAGCATGATTCTCACACTCCCTAACATGAAGAGATTTGATTTATTTTCTCCTAACAATAAGAATTGCACAAGTAAATCCAATTGTTACCAACTTACCATTTGCCATCCTAAGAAAAACAAGGGAAAGGAGAGAGAGATAGAAGAAGAATGGGTGAGATTTTGTTCTTTCAAGATAACCAAAAATACTTTTATTTAGGATGCAGAACGGGTAACATCTACTTTAACTGCAAATAATTTATTTCATGCACATCATACATTATCCTTTTAACTATTTCTTTTAGAAAATTAATGGATGGCCATGATATTATCCTAAAACCTTCATGGAGGCCAGCCTTATTGCAAAATTCTAGAGGAGGCATGAAGGCTGAAGCTATTTTCCAAAAGCTTTACATGTAAAACCCTACTTCTTTTCTTTCTTAATTCGAGAGGGGTGGGGGGGCACACACACCCCACCGCTCCTGGATCTGCCCTGGAAACAAGGTTTTGCATATAGCATTTTTAAAATGGAAGAGATTATTTTTTACCCATTGTGAATATAAACATGTGTGTGAGAGAGAGCAAATAATAAACAAATCATGTAGTTGAGTAAGCACATAGATGTTTTTGTGTGCGTATGTATTCATATTCGTCTAGGTCATCTACTTGAATAGGATCATCTTATTTTGTTGAGAGAATACAAGACCATGATATTTTCTTCTATAGTAAATGATGTACGCACTTCCATTCTATGCCAAACCTTATTCTTTTCTGTGATATGTGTCGGCTGCCAACAGGTACAATTTGGAAGATGTTCTAGACGAGATTCTTGCAATGTTATGCAAGTTCACCACATTGCTCAATCCATTTGCTTCCCTGGAAGAAACCTTCTTCAGTCTAACAGAAGATGTGAAACCTAGACTAGCAACTTTAGCAGTCTTCACCATTGCCAACAAGTTCGGTGATTCCATCAGAAGTTCCTGGAGAAATGTGGTCGATTGTTTGCTAAGACTGAAAAGGCTCAAGCTCTTGCCTCCTGGACTTGCAGGGTCTGATAATGAAACTCCACCCCCTCGAATGGATCTTGATCTTCCTTTGCACTCCAGAACTGAATCTGGTGTTATATTTCCATCAACGGTAAACGATGATCGCAGATTCTCCAGCCTTATTGGGAAATTTGGACAGTTCATTTCAACTGAGAACGATGAGGAGTCCATTTCTACTACTGTTGGTAACACCAATAAGAGGAATCTCCAGTTCATCAACCAATGTTGTATTGAAGGCATATTTTCAAAATCGAAGCATCTACATGAAGAGTCCTTGCAAAATCTTGGCAAAGCAATTTTGTTGGCTGGTGCTGGAAGGGGACAAAAATTCACTAGTCCTTTAGATGAAGAAGAAACAGCAGCATTTTGCTGGGACCTAATTGTAATGCTCACTGAAAACAACATTGATCGGTTCATGTCCTTTTGGCCCGCTTTCCATGACTGTCTGGGACTGATAAGCCAATTGCCTCTGTTTGGTTCATGTCCTTTTGTTGAGAAGTCGCTCTTTGGTGTGTTAAACGTCACTTCTAAGCTGTTGCACAAAGCTGACAAGACTTCTGAGGAGCTCATCTTTAAGTCCCTGCAACTAATATGGAAAATTGATAGCCGAGTTGTAGATTCATGTTGCGAGGCATTAACACAAATATCTGCAAATATACTAAAAGAAAATGCAAAGAACATCCAGACACAATTTGGGTGGAAGTCCATAATTGCTATTCTATCAATCAGTGCCCGAAGCCCGGAAGCTTTCAATGATGGTGTTGAGGCACTTATCTCCTTAATGTCTGATAATGTTGCATGTGTTACAAGGTTAAATTACAGCATATGTATTGAATCTGCTTTTAGTTTTTCAGCTTCGAAGCTCAGTTCCATAGAGAAAAGCATGCAAGTGCTTGATCTAATGGCAGATTCTGTGAACTTGTTAGTCAGCTGGCTTAGTTCCGGATTCTCAGACCCTGGCAGCAATAACTCATCATCGACAGCCCAAGATTCTTCTAGGAACAGTATATCATCTATAGGTACAATGTTTGTGAGATTAGTTGAAAGCATTCGGAAAATATGTCTGGTCAGGAGAGAAGAGATCAGGAATCACGCAGTTTTGACTTTGAAGAGGTGTTTCACAAAGGCTGAAGGGTTGGGATTCACTTCAACTGTGTGCCTACATTGCTTCAATCATGTAATATTTGCTATGGCGGATGATCTCTTAGAGAAAGCCATTGAATACTCGAGAAGGGAGAACTCTGAGAAGGAGATGCGAAGCATGGAGGGGACACTTTGTCTAGCCATGGAATTCCTAACGGAGGCTTTCATTCAATTTCTAAGAACTCTATCTTCTGTCTCTGGATTTAGATCTTTCTGGATGGGAGTCTTGCGGAGGATGGACACTTGCATGAAGACAGAACTAGGTGATAGTGACAAGATGCAGATTTTGATACCAACGCTGTTGAAGAAGATGATACTAGCCATGAAAGAGCATAATATCTTAGTAAACAGTGAAGATAACGAATTGTGGGACATCACTGTTACTCAAATTTTGTGGATAGCTCCAGCTGTTAAAGATGAGCTCTTTCCTGGATACTAACTGCTAGCTTGCAGGTTCTTTCATTGAATTCAGTGTCATGTATATTACACAGAGCATCTTGTCCTTGCATATTGAAGTTTCTTAATCTAATGAATCTTTAAATTGATAACTTCTTGTCAAAAAATCTTGAGGTTTCTTAACCGACTTGCTCTTAGAAGTTCGGAGTATGAATGTATTCGTTGCGTATTATTTTGTGGAGTTTTGTTTCATAAGTAATTGGATTGGCAGGGATCATTCTTTCTAGTTTTTTCCGCCGAGTCACGTTTTTCTAGTATTTTCAAATATGCGCCGCTCGTAACCAAATTTAGCCGACAAAAACTTATAACGTAAGCGCCGCGCAATTTCTCTCTCTCCGGCGGCCTCTTGCCGCTGCTCCTCACGGTAATCTTTCTATGTCCGATGATGGATCTCTTGAAACGGAACCCTAGATGATCGCCCTTTTTTCGCTGGGAGAAGAATATTTCAAGCGTCAAGTGCAGCAAAGTCAGGAAACGGAATCCGGGCAGTGTGCTTTTTCAGTTACATAGTCAGACGCGGACGTTCTTGTCAACAGTAACGGTTTGTCTTCTGTTGTCGCTGCCCGAGATTGACAATGAATCAGCAGCCGGAATCCTCCCCGCTTCTATTGAATTCCCGAAGAATCATCCGCCATCCATCTAATCCTTGAGAGCTTGTCGCCGAAAACCGCGGTCGTCACTTCTCTGAAGCAAGGGATTAGCACACCTCTCTCTCTCTCTCTCTCTCTCTCTCTCTCTCTCTCTCTCTCTCTCTCTCTCTCTCTCTCTCTCTCTCTCTCTCTCTCTCTCGTGTTCGGCTGTGCCAGTTGTCTGCGTGTTGGATGGGTCCCTGTTATTGCCGGGGCGAGCATTGCTGTGTTCTGTGAAGGTTTCCTGTTTCGGTGAGTTTTCGCTTTTCATTTTGTTTCTTATGAGGGTTCTGTGAAAGGGTATTGGCGTTAGGATGTTTTTGAGCGTTAGGATGTCCCCGCCCTCGTCTTTCGCCCGCCCCTCTTTCCCCATCTCCATTTCCCTGCTCTCATCTCTCGCCCGCCCCTCCTTCCCCTGCTCCTTTCCTGTCCTTTCTATCCCAGTTCCCTCCCCCGTCCCCCTTTTCCTTTCCCAGCAGCGCCGGGGAGTGGCCGCACAGTCATATCCCTCCTCCGAACCCAGCACTCTCGCCCGTCTCCTTCCCTAGGTCCCTTCCCTGTCCCCTGTCTGTCCCCGTCAGCACCAGTTCACATTTGATATTTGAAAAATGAGATGTAGTTTTCTGTAGGGCGAACGTGTGCAGTTCCTGTTTACCATCAATTTGTTTGCGTGGCATTTTTTTTCTGATGTATCTCAGTAGTTTGGAGATTTTTGTTTGTAGTGTCTGGTTTTCTCCATAGCTAGTCTCAGAAATAGCATCCAGATTTTTATTTGTAATTTTCTCCATAGCTAGTTTCAGAAAAAGCATCCACTACCCACCGATTAAGGCCATACATTGTCATCTAAAAGTATTTGGGCCAGGTATTACAGTACCACAGGTCCAACTCTGCAGGTTGCAATTTTCATGGAGGAGGATACTCTTTTGCAAGCGATATATGAAGATGAGGCCCTTGATTTTGAGGATGTGGAGATGGCCGATGTAGAAGACGGGCAGGAACTGCCAGAACATGTCGAGGATGTGACTGGTACAGCTGAAGGTGATGACTCCCTTCGGGGAAAAACAGAGGATGTAAAGATGGTATCCCGGAAGAGGCGCCGGAAGTCTAGAAAGAGAGATAAGAACCTTAACGGTGCTAGAAAGGATGATAGCACATATATGGACAGGTTAGCAACAGATGCTACTGTATCGTACTAATACCAATTACTCTGAAATCAATTTCTGATGTGTCTTGCTGTTTAGATAGCTAAAAAGAAAGAATTTTTGAAAATGGCGTTTAAAGTGGAATCTTGAAAACTGTTATTGTCAAAGATGAAATAATCTTGCACTCATGCTTAAGGCTACATCATTTGCGAGATGCAATTTGAGTAGTATAATTGTCTTGTACTTTCTTTGTGGTTCGACTAATCATGTTGTATTTTTGTACATACAGTTTTGTTTTGGAAACCAGTAGACGTTTAAATGAGAAGAAGATACACCTTGTTCGTGAGGCTGTCAAATATCTTGGACTTGCAGCAGTAAACGATCTTGTTGCTGAGGTAATCCTTTTTTTTTTTTCCCTTCCTCATAGGTGCTATCTAATACTTTTGGTGCTACTATTGGCCACTTCTTGTTTGTTGCACCTAGTTCCATATTTACATCCACGTAATTCATCTTTGGCCTATTTGATTCTGGTCTCTACGACAAAAATGCCTTAACCAACTATCAGAGAATAAAGGGGAAAAATGATAGGGAGTTTCAGGCATTTTACCTATGACACAATTGTAGTATTTGCATTAGTCAGGATATTTTGCATTCTTTTTGTACTTAGTGGATAACAAAATTCTAGACTCAGTTACTTTTCCTTTTGTGCCTGAAAAAAGTGTAACTGGCTCTCTTGGTATTGAAACTAAACAGGTGATATCTCTAACATACCATAAGAATATGGTTAGTGAGCTAATGTGTTATGTTGTATGAAGTATATCTCCTTAGAAAAGGAGGGGAAAACACAAAGGACTTCCTTTCCAAGTTGGTAACGAACTTTTAGAAAATTGATTTACTGCAATATATAGAGCAAAAATTTCTGGTTCTTGTCCAGATTAGTGGATGAAATGTATCTCTTTTACCTTCGTTTGCGCTGAGAGTTGAGGCAACTTAAGAAGTCTTTCACAATGACAAAGCTTTCCGGAGCTTAACATGAGAGGTTTGTTGTAAAATCTCGAGAACACATTGACGTGGTACACCAAATAATGTCTGGACGTTAACTCCTGAAAACGCTAATGTCAAGTAACATTCTTAGCTACTAGATTAAAATTCTCCTCCTCATTTTTTCAGTTTTGGGAAGATGCCAAAAACCTCCATCCAAGTTATTCATGATCAAATTTGAACTTTTTTTTTTGGTATGCTTTGTTTTCTTTTTTCTGTTGCAATATTTTGTCCACTCAAGAGAAGAAACTTCATGTTTCACTAATTGAAATCCTCCTCGAAGCCAACTTAAGGAAAGATGGCTGGTTTTCATCATGTTTACTTGACGAGATGGCTTTACAAACTATGTGATTGGAGTGCTGGATACTTCTCCTAATAGGACATTCTGGTTTGTGTCTTATGTAGGTTATTTAAATCAGTCAATTTTTCTAATCTACATGAGAATTTTCTTGGGTATCATTTTGTACAGGTCACCTGAAAAATAAAACAACACTGCAGCATCGAATACACCTGCCCTTTTTGCTTTGGAAACAACTACTTCCAAAAACTCTGGTTATGAACTTGAGGAATTGGAATAGACAAAGTTAGATCTCACTTCTACTTAAGAGCCCTCTAAGCCACTAAAATTATATGAATCTGAGTTGCAGTAGAGTTGGGTAAACAATTTAATGATTCTTTCTGCTATCTTGGTAGACCATTCATTTTTCTTTTATGGTGATAGGGGTATTTTTTTTTTTTTGGGGGATCTGTCAGACTTCTCGACCTTAGGAGGTGCATGTTTACCATGCTTAGTTGTCCTTCAATGCACGGGTGAGCAGATACCTTTCCCATCCATACCTGAAGGTCTCCCACTCTTTTTTAGCCTTTATGAAAAATAGCACATGCCTTTTCTCGGACGTTGAAGTCTAATTTCTAAACCCCTTTCAAAGCTATTAAGGATTTGATTCGGTCCAATGATACTACTATATAGAAAATTTGTCTTTCTGCTTCTTAAATTTGAGAAGCTGAAATTGTTTAAAGAGGCTTTGAGGATCTGGTGCTTAGGGAATGGAAAGTCAAAATTATGACAACCTTCAACTCTTTCTGATTATTTTGCTTGTCGTGTTCAACTTTGAACCTTGAAACTTTGCTGTCCATTCATAGAGAAATTTCTCTATACATGGTATTTCTTCATGGACTGCAGAAATAAAAGACTTCCTCAACAAGTTTCATGAGTCAATTCTTCAAAATTCTTCTGTTACTTTCAGGGGAGGGCAAGCCTTAGCTCAATTTTATTTAGGAAAGCTCACTTTTATTTAGGAAAGAACACACCTGCTATTGGTGGTTTTGTCATGGTATCAGTTGGATCAAATTCATAAAGCAAAATCAGTTCTAATATAAAGTCGGAAACACAATCCTTTAGCTGATAAATTGGATCCTTCTGGCTGGTCTTTATAGAGATGCGAAAGACCAAACAATGTCAGCATGATGTGAGGGAACTTTTCCTTGCAAATTTGCTTCAAGTTGTGCTTACACATACAGTTTTTTCTGCTTCCAAGATTTTTTGTTCACCTAGAACTGTAGTTCATATTTGGATGATTCCTTGGCTGCATAGTTATGTCAATTTGCAGTTTAGTACTCGGGGTATCACTTTTTTTTTTTGTGATTCCAATTGCTTTGGGCTTGTGTACTTCTTAATGTCTCCATGCTTGCAAGTTGCAACGGTTAGCTCCATCAGTGTATTAGCTTAAATATATGGAAAACAACCATTTTTTCTATTCCTTTTTACTCAGAAATAAGGTAAATGTTGCAACTTGAATCTCATTTTGGTTTATGTGTGAATGCCTTCTCCTTTAAGTTGCACATTCTTCCAATTCTTATTCGGAACTATATTCTTTGGTCTGATTCTGAGAAAGGTCATCCTTTTCCTGGCCTGGTTTGTCAATGCTCCTGTTGGTTCTCTTTATTGAAATTTGGATTTATGTGGTATCATGTCTTGCAGGTGGATACAATTCAGAAGTGTGGGGGTCAAATGACTGTTGATGGTACACGCCAGCGGACAGGGGGTGGCATATTATGGAACATCCTTAGATTGCGTGACCGAAAAGCTTATAGGGAGATAATGGCAAGGGGAAAGAAATTCATGGTACAAACTTAATCGTGTGAATGATCTACTTTTACATATGGCTTGGTAACTGGCAGTTCCCTGGCCGTTTAGAAACAAATTCAAAATTTTTGTTTGGTCTGTTGGGTAAGAATGTGGTTATTTTCTTATTTTGCAGAGGCAACGTAAACAAGTCCGAGTGATGGATAAGCTTCAAAAAGAAACTGTGGAAACACCACACTCATCTGATATGGCCACTAGTGAATGTTTGAAGAATTCATCAACTGCTGAGCCAGTGCAGGATGAATTGTCTAAACATGATTCACCGCAAAACCGTGTTTCTGTTTGGCACAGGGTGCGTGTGCCAGTAAGTTACGGTGACCTGGTTGATGATGGAACGGAAGAAGGAGAAATCACCGAGTGAAATGATGCAGTAGAAGCCCAGCTGCTCCTAGTGCTAAGCTGCCTTTTTTAGGTCATGCTTGCACAGACCAAAGTATGAAGAGAGGCCTTCTTTTCCTTTGTTTTTCCAAGTACCAGGGGAAGTTGGTAACCAACAGTTAGAATAGCAACCGGAGGTCCAAGATTTTATTTCAGAACGATGTTTGGCAAATCGCTCTAAAAAAGCCTATACTCTCCTTGAGGAATTTGGTGTTTTTTCACAATGCAGCCAGATCTATGGGCAGGAGAAATCTCAGTGTTCATGAATTTTGTTGTAACTTGGGAAGCTAGTAGTCATACTCACATTGGTAAAATTTGCGGACGCAATGAATACATCATGGTTTACACAGAAAGGCCGTTAGTCCCTTACGTTTTTGGCAAACTCTGTCTAATTAGTCGTTGATGTGCAATATGTTTGACGGACTGACAGAGGGAACAATTCACTTGTCAAGAAGCGACTAAAATGCGCCTTCAAAACCTTGTTCTTTTGAAGGCAGGATTTAGGGATTAAAGGAATACTCTTGTGTACAACTCATGAATGATACGATTTGAACTAAGTTCCTATGGTGTTGACTTTTGAATTTGATTCATGAAATTCCCATCTTGCAGCTTGGTGTTCAAGGAATATCTTAACGTTTTCTGAAACCAAAACTGATAGAAAACTAAACAGAACTTATTCTGTCTATTGTTTATTATTATACTAACATTAATAGTTCATTCTACAGTTTATTTTGTGAATTGAAGACCTTTAGTAATGTACTGAATTTTGTTACTGATCTCTTCCTGTTCCACTTCTTGGTGACTATGGTCCTTCATTATTGGCTCTGGTTTGATGTGGCCCAATATATGCCAGGCGTTATATGACCCACTGTAACAGTGGCTTCCAATACCGTCGAACTGGGCAATCATTTGACATAGCCAAGCATGTGCATATTATACAGATAATGATCCATAGGTTTCTAATTTTCACACTTTTTCCTTAAGCGACATGTTTGGCACCAACTGAAACACGAACAACGTAAGAAACTGCTACAGGCGTAACACGGTTGCATAAACGTGTTCATGTTTTCATGGCGTCTTTTTACAGTAAGCCATCCACCTTTCAAAACTGTTGACTGTGCCTTCTTCTAGCAACGCAAGAAAAGGCAGACTGCTGAACAATCGTCCATTTTTGAAGATGGGAACCGGCTCCTCCATTCATGCACTGCAGCCTCCACTACCATTTTTGCAGCCATTTCTCTGCTCCGTGCAGACCAAACAATAGATGCTACTTGTTTGTTGCTCAGGACATCCCATACCTGCGTAATTGAAAAGCAGAGTTTGTACTGTATTTATAAGAGAGAAACAGTGACTAAAACCAAGTTTCTGCATTCGTCAGAACACTGTAGTACGTCATGAAATGAGCTAAAACTAGAAATCTGCTTGCAGAACATCTCATGTCAGTTATTTTTTTATGCAAACAAGCAAGTTATTTTCGTTACAAAAGACCGTTTCTTTATCAGGAGAATTCGTGCTTGGGTTTCTCTGGAAAATTTACGTTTGGCTGCCTCAGGTTCCAAGCATCTAAGATAGACTAGACTTTTATGAATTTGATTGGATGTTGGTATAGTCAAGTTTGTTTAATTTTCATTGCAAATTGCAATATATCCATGTTGATATAGTCAATTTTATTTAATTTTCATCGCAAATTGCCATATATCCATTAAGTTTCTTAGCTTCACTTAATTTACTCTCTCTCTCTCTCTTCGCGTCTCCAGTTAACTTTCTGAATTCCTGGACGCCATTTAAGATTCTGAGCAAACCTAGAGAAATCTGTAGTTTCCTTTATATTTTCCAGAATTTTGCCGTAACATTTTTGAGAACTGTAGCTTACCCCATCGGTCGCAAGGATGATGAACTGATCGGCGGAGGTGAGTCGCCGGTAAGAGACCTGAGGAACTGCAATTATCCCGAAACTTTTTAGGCGAAAATCTCCGAAGGCTCTGGCCATGGCCAACCCTGGGTAGTTGTCATTGGGTAGCCACACTCTTTGCACCTTAGGCTCATCGGGCAGGGCAAATATCCGGCCATTGCACCGTTTTATACGCTCTGCTTCTTCTGCAAGTGCATTCGTGCATACCTCACGTTAGAGTAGTTTGCTGTGGAAATAGTCGTATATATGCACCACCAAAATTCTCTCAGAAATGTTTTCCACTCTCAGCTTTCCAAAGAAAAGCGAGGCACACCAAACGAGAAGATGCACAAAAGAAACAGCATGCAAACGCATCAAACAAGCGACTTCTTTCCCTTCAGACCTCTATAAATTTCGAGATGACAGGAAAACCACTCTTGGGACACAAAACCCAGTTGCAGATTTTGACCTGAAGCTTGAACTCATAAGAAATTCAAAACTTTATGATGGATTTATCATTTAGATAATTTAAAAATTGCAAAGACTTGTAACATCTACATCCAAGACAGGCTGAAGATGTGGTATAATGGATCTAAACCCACCTCAAAACTGCCTTTTAGATGTACCAAGAAACACTATGAACTAGGAAAGCCCATATAATTTGAAACACGGCTTATGAGTTACTGAAGATTTCTCAAAACATATAATACATCATTATTTTCAAGCTTTCTTACTCATTTGAAGCTTTACATACTATTATTGTAGTTCACTTTTCAAGGTCACAACAATAACTACAAATTATTGTTTTCTCAAAAAAAGTTGTTGTTGAATAAGTGCAGGACCAGACCAATGACCATGGAAACCAGCAATTCATCTCCTCCCCATACGAATGTGGGGCTAAAGCAGAAAAGCATATAGTAGTTAATTGGGTCCCATCCTCATGTGGATATATGCGGTCTGGGCCCAAATTAAGATCCAGTGCCCGGTGGACCCGGTTCATGACCATGTTGTGCTGGATCCACTATCACTACAAAGATGCCCTAATTATGAAAAGCTCCAAAGGAATATTAGGGCTTACGTGGCACGCTTGGCTTGAGGTCAGTGGTCAACTGGATCGCGGTCAAAGCCCCATCTTCCGAAATTGTCCCCAGCACAGCTCTTGAATCTCCAAGGTTGGCAACGATCAGGTCATCGCCCTGCTCACATTTTAACCCTTGCAAGCATAAGTTGCAAAAATATGCACATACATCACAAGAATATTGGAGTATAAACTTTGAGAAATGAGAAGAAAAACCCTTTTTTAGGGGCGTAAAACTAGGAATATACAATGAGCTTGTTGAGCTCGAACTCGGCTCGAGTCACATATTGCTCGTGCAGGTTATGACACTATAACAACCCAATCTTGTGCAGGCTAGGATTAGATCCTTTGCTCTCTATCATTCTTGGTGATTCATCCTGTGGCCTTTGGGAATTGAACCTTGACACAAGAACAGGCCCCCCCATGACAGAAATTCCACTGTGATAGATTCCCACTCACATAATTCCAGCAAACAGGTCCCTTTCCACAGTGGATTTCTCATCAGTCCTTCCTGTTCTCAAGGCAGCTTTTTGAGGGAGTGGAATTCCTCATTCCACATTCCTTCCTGATTGATGAGTGACCAACTGCATCTGGAACTCGTTTGAGAATGAGAATGTCCTCATGGAAATTGACATCCATAAGTGTGTAACTATTTGATGAATATGCCCTAAAGATTGAGACGAATTCATGAAACGCTTGTCTCGAGTCTGTTTATCGATACCATGATTTCCTGATACCTGACAGAACGCGACACGACACCGGGGTTGAGAGTGAGTGTCCCTGTGACATAGCCTTCATGGACCCGAGAAGGAAAGGAAGAGTACCTGCTTGATGATAGTGACTGCAGTTGTGCCACTACATGAGAAGTCCATGGCTTGCTGAAGCCTGAGCTCCTTGTCCATCATCATGAAGGCCTTGAACAATGACTCCTTCCAAACATCAAAGGCTGTGGAGGAATCAGTGACCATCTTCCCTTCTGCCCCTTCATGGGCAGCCCACTGCCTCCATTGCCTCAGCAGCACTGCAGGCAGCCAGTCCCTCACTCTTTTGCTCACATGGTGACCATGGTGCCCATGACCATCAAACACCCCACAAAATGCTCCCCCTCCAGTTGCATAATCCTTCAAATAAAATAACAAAGTTGCTTTTGTTAATATGTATATGTATGTATATGTATGTGCATGTGTGTGTGTGTGTGTGTGTGTGTAGAGAGAGAGAGAGAATTCTCCTGTTGGGCATTTCATTGAAGGAAAGCATCTGTGTCTGTAACTGAGAACAGAAGACCACTAAAAACAGCAGATTGTTATGTTGGAATAGCGATTTAGTTGCATTCAAACGTATTTGAAAAATTAGGAGATATATTTAGAGATGCCCATCAAAAGCCATCCTGACATCTTCAAAACTGTTTCAGCCTTTCAGGTCTCAATGATTCCCTGTAGATTCATCCGTTCTATGTTTTATCACTTCTTCTACCAAGTTTGTTTTGGAAGCTTATAAAGCTTTTCGAAAAACAGAGCCATCTTTCTGAAAGAAAATCGAGAAATTCAACTATCCTTGAAAATCGGAAGAACTCCCCTCTAGAAATTCAATTATCCTCGAAAATCAGGAAGAACTCTGGGAGAAAGGGAGGGAAGGAGAGAAAGAGAGAGAGAGAGAGAGAGAGAGAGAGAGACCTGGCAGAATACAACAGCGTCTTGGTTGGGGCCTTTCTTGCCTTGTTGGGAGTAGAGGGACACATAATGAGGTAGTTGGCCGCTACAGCAGATCCTCCTCCCTCCTCCTCCGCTGCTCGCATCTCTTTTTTGAGCTTCTTCTTCATCAGCCGACCATGAATTCTCCTTTGGCACTCCGTGACAGTAGTCTCCGAACTTTCCTGCAGAGATGCAAGCACCCATGCCACCTTCCTTCAACAGCCAGCAACCATCTCAAATTCAATGAGTTCTTTGAGTTCAAAAGAGAATAGCAATATATATGGAGGAAGCCAAAAGCGATTCAACTGGTTGCCGAACAATCGATTGAAGGCCCCATCGGCTCACTGTTTTGAAAACCATTTGAAAATAAACTGCACGAGCAAAAGAACAGGAAGAAAGGAGGAAAACAGCCAAAACTTGCTAAAAGTAAAGCGGAAAGAGGAACGAAGGTAGAATTGTATAACATCAAAGATCATTGACAAGAATGGGCTCTGCTTTTATTGAAATTTGAAAGTTCATACCTGTAAGAAAGCTAGATTCAAAACAAAGCATATTGTTCATTTGTATATTTGAAAATCATTTCTCTCGCAGATATCTTTCTACCTGTAAGAACTCAGTAGAAACTTTTGCACCGTCTTCCTTACGATTTCCTGTAACACAAACAGCAAAATATTTTACTATGGTAAAAGTGGCAGTTGCCTATAACATTATATTTAATTCAAAACAAGAACTAAAGTGAAACTCAAAAGCCCAACTCTAGATTTTACAAGTTTCAGATTCATGTAAGATAAATACACAAGAAATCGTATCCTGTTGAAAAAGCAGCACCGGGAAAGACCGACATTCTAAAGGCATAACCAAAACCATTTAGATCTCTAGTAGAATTCTGAAATACCAATTTTTTCAAGTTGCAGGTCTCAGACAAACTTCTTTTAGGCATATTTCGTGTAAACTACCCAAGAATCAACTTATGTGCTAAAAGCAAACACGTCTCTCTACATATTTATCATGCCTGCCATGTAGACCTTGACTTGAGGGATATATACGCTTATTATGTGCATTCATGAAATATTAGGTGGGCCATGACCATCCATTTGGGGCCATCAACCTTGAATGCATAAAAATTGACATGTGAAGGGTCCCTTCACTAATATATATATATATATGTGTGTGTGTGTGCGTGCGTGCGTGAGTGTGAGAAAGAGAAAGACCCAACCATCTAACCAGGACAGTTTGATAACTTTAAATAACCAGAATCATCGTTCACTCACTATATATATCATATATTTCCAAGGTTAATGGTTTAGTATGATATGATATGGTCTTGTAAAACATTCGTGAACAAAAAAGGTTCCTTGTCATCAGAATCCTTCCTTATCATTACCCACCAAATGCATGGGGTCCCAAAAGCAGCAATTGTCATCTTCCTTTTGTTTATGAAAGTTTTTCCAGGGCCCCCACCATCTATAGCTTTGAGGGCAATATTCATTATTTGAAGGCATATCTTCATTATTAGGTTTACCTAACTTTGTATTTAATTGTATTGAATGTGACCCACATTCACAGCTTGAAGTTATTCTTACCTCTTCAACATCTTCAAGAAGGATGAACTTTTCAGAGCACCTTGTTCACTTAGTGGATTTGGAAAAGAAGTGGTTAGATGTTAATTTTTGCAAGTGTGCAAGATTTTCCTCTTATTTGAAACAGAAGAGAACTTACCTTGGTTTTATGTAACTAAGCATATTAAAAAAAATGTAATTAGCTTAAGAGCCACTCTTATTATGTATAATCACGCCGATCATCCTCGAATGATTGCGTTCGAGTTCCTAAATTAGGGATTTGTTGGCAACAACATGAATTCAAATGTCAGTCAATATCTTATCATGGACAAATTAGAGATGTCATCATTTGCCCATGCTTATTTCTTGAAGCAAATTTAGTTTGTTGGGGATGGCATCTAACACATTGACACTGCCTACATTGTGGGTATTTGCATAAATAAAAAAACATTTTTGTATTCCAGAAAACAATTATACATAGAGTTGCACATAATTAAATAAGCAATTAGAACAAGTTAACTTACATAGGGGTTTATATATATATATATATATATATATATATATAGAGAGAGAGAGAGAGAGAGAGGGAGAGAGAGAGAAAGAGAGCACCAAAGCTTCCCCTTCTTTCCTCTTGCCTTCATGTTGTGTTCATGTCTTGTGAGTAAACATTTGAAAGGTAAGAATGAAATATTCCTAAATTATGATTTACGTACTATACAATTATTTTGGTTTATTTACGGCATTTTTTCAATATTTCAGGGAACAGTTTGTAATTATTCAACAAATGGTCCAGCATTTATAATCACAAAAGTTAAGGAGAAGAAGCATTTATATACCGTTGAAAGGATTGGAAGTTTCTGAATCACATTAATTCAAGCCTATCCCAAGTTCGTGATGTGGGACCCTTTTTTTTTCCAAAATCTTAAATTATTGGAAAAAAAGGTAAAGCTTTTGCCTATCATTGACCCGCGGTTTTGAACAAATGCGGGACTAGTTTTAGGCTAAATTAATTATTATTGGTTGCATTCATTATTGAATGAGCGATATATCTTTTAATTAAAAGATCAGATAGCCACTTTATAGGAATAACAACGTTTGCTTTAGAAAAAAGCAAAAGTCAATCACATTTAATAAATTATTTTATCCAAATTGTCGAATAGCTTGTAAAATTAGTATATATATATATATATATATATATATATATATATATATATATATATATATATATATATATATATATATATATATATATATATATATTGAATGGCGATTCTGATTTTTTAACATTTTCATCGTCTATAGCTTTTTTTTCTTTTATCTTTTATATATATATATATATATATACTTTTTCAACTTAGTGCTAACACGTTAATGTGCTTGTACCAATTTTTTTTGGCACTGTTAGTGGGTGACGTTATCACCCAAAAAAGGCGCTTTGGGGCCTTCTTTACATGTCCTATCAAATTGTTCCTAGGTCATATCTACATTGTCAGATAACAATCATGCATATATTAATTTATTCATTTCATATTATCTGGTTTTGTTCCCATCTTATGATATATCAAAAATATCTAGTTTCTCTCCTAGCTTATATGTATTACTCTTTTATATATATATATATATATATATATATATATATATATATATATATATATATATATATAAAATAAATAAAAGGTCAGAGTTCACAAATTTTGAATTTCTCGTCAATTGTGAGAAACTTCTTAGTAGACATTTTTTTTCTATTGACATGATTGGAAGTCTGCTCAACCATGGTAGGCAGTTGGGACTATAAAAAAAAAAAAAGGGAAAAAGACCAACTGTGTAGTTCATTGGAAGGTTGCACATCAGAAAAGTTATCTTAGGTCAGATTGGCTCACATGGGATAAAAAGAAAGGGTGATCTTACATCCCATCTTCGGCTAACTTTGTTTGACAAATATACCCTGAAATGTTTGAGCTGAATTTTGACTTTTGATCCTAGGTAGTAGCTTATCATGTGGCTCATGTCATCTACTCCTTAAAATCAGATGTGATTTAGAAAAAGTGATGTACACCATTCAATTTATGCTACTTTTTCCCCCTCTAGATATTCCATTTTATTGGAAATATAGGTTCTGCTAATCAATATATATATATATATATATATATATATATATATATTTATTTATTTATTTATTTATTTATTTATTTATTTTTGTTTATATATTTACTAAATTATGATTCTAGATGCATTATACATCAAAACAAGGTCGTCCATCTAAACCACCCTTAAATTGTCAGATATTACTTTTAAGTCTGGCTCCTCACCCACCACCACTGGCGACCTGCCAGAGGGAAGGAAGAGACTCAGTGCCTCCCCTGCATGAAATTTTATGCACTATTTTAATAATGACAATAAATGTCTATGGGTAATACAAAGAGAAACTTTTGTAGGGACAAAAAAAAGAAACCACAAAAAAGATTTGGGAATTCGATAAAGGTAAAATTAGTCAATCTTGTATATGCATATCATTATGACCAATATACCCTTCTAAGCAGTAAAAAGACGTTTTCGTTCTTTTGTCCCCATCATAGTGTTATCTCATTATCTAATAAATATTTTATTAGTTCATACTTATATTTAACATTATCTCATATATATGTATGTTATTTTATTATCTCAAACATGATCTCATATTTATGTCTAGTGTTCTCTCACGCATCTGTTTGTTATCTCATAAATTATTTGTTATTTCATAAACATTATCTCATACTTATGTTTAGTGTTATTTCATACATTTGTCTGATATTTCACTATCTCATAAATATTTGTTATTTTGTACTTATTTGTTATCTCATGCACATGTATATACACTGTATTGACATAAAAGTAAATATGCATATTGATAATAGGGTCCACATCTAATATACACTAGTTATATACACGAAGAGATGTATGGAACTTATTCTCGTTTGTGTGTTTGAATGGTATATAGAAAATGGCATTTTGCAAAACACCCAAGGAAGAAGCGTGTAAGATTATTTATTCCCTTTTGTAATGACTATTTTGCCAGAACATGTCTATCATCTAAACACGCCCTAAAAGAAATTTATCAATCTCAAAAATGTCATTGAGGGACTCAAAGAGTTTTATAAATTAGAAACACGGTTTTGCGATGAAAGCTTCAACTAGTGGAGGTTTAATATTATCATACTGACCTAGATTACATATTGAATGAAGTCTTATATAACAAATAATCCCTCCATGTGTGTGAGGGAGAGAGAGAGAAAAAAAGTGTGTATTGGTTCTTTGGGGGTATAACATTTTGAAATAATGAATTAAAAAAATGCATCATATCTCTCTTCTAAATGAGAAACAACTATCTAATAACACACCATTACACCAGAAACAAATATGCTATGAAATCACTCTATCTTGTCTGTAACAATCTGACTCACTTCCACATCGGGTTCAAATCCCTAGTGCACCGAACTCGACCTGCCCCCTACCAACATAGGTTTCAACTAAAAAAGACTAAGAATCTAGACAACCAACTAGTTAACAACCCCCTATATAAGTCCCTTAAGTTTCTTTACAATATTAGATACATCACATCGTGTTTACTTTCTAATTTAGATTTAGTTTCTTGTGCAGAAAGAAACCAAAACCAGTTGAAAGATAAAATAACTAAGTTAATGCCTTCTACTTGCTTTTCACTTAATCATAGAGCAGAAAAGTAGGTGTACCAAGTGCTCTGTAAAGTAGGGAACATGAGTTTGTGGCTGCACTGGAGAAGAGAGAGCGGTGCAGCCCCTTGTTAGGACCTGACCTTTGTTAGGAACCAGTCACATCCATATTATAAAGCCCTTTTTCTTAACATGATCATTCAGGACAAGGAAGACCAGGTTTCCTTCACTTTTTAACAGTTTTCTCTAAAGTTTTCTTTTGAGAACCTTAACTTCAGAAGGTTACTGCTGAACCCATGGCAATCCATGTGGAACTTGTCAGTCAGTCAGTCAGCAACATTTTTTTGTAAGCATAAAATCAAGCATTTCATCTCCTTTGCATGCAAATACATGCATATTTTATGTGTATGTATGAGAGAAAAGGTGTTTGAATTTGGATCCTATATGCAATATCTAAATATGAACTGTGATTATATATATATATATATATATATATATCTTGTAAAGTACTGACAGGTCATGTGGTTTATTGAAACAAAAGACATGTACATAGTTCAGCTAGAGTTCTCTAATACTATTGAAAATAAAAGAAAAAGGGAACAACACATGCAATGTCCATAATTTGATCATGGTCAAGTCCAAATTATCTTCTTCCTATTGGAAAGTAATGAGATCTAGAAAGCTGGCAAGTTGGATATCTTTTCATGTTCAAACCAATGACTACTGCTCTCAAACATTTCTGCGTTGCGTGATTGAATTTGGAGTCCATGATTGTGTTATACACGCTCTGAATCCCTCTAGCTTTTGCATGACCTTGTCAATCACTGTCAATACAAAATGACAAAGAGAAAGAAGAAATTAGAAAGCCCCAATAGCTACGTCGATGAGCGAGAAAGAGATCGCGCCAAGGCTCCATTAGAACCATACATCCAACTACTTTCGCCACCATAAAATTCGTAGTTCATCAAACTAAGGATCTTTTTTTTTTTGGGTCATGAGGAAACTGCATCCAGACTTTGTCGCTTGGTAAATAATATAAAAGCCGGAGGTCAGTACCCATGCCCAAGGGCAGAGATAGGTGGGGGTTCCGTGCATACATGGGCATTCGGCCAGCCCAGCCCAATAAGAGTTGGGCCCGGGTTGGCACAATGTCTGATGCTTGAGCCTAGACCTGGCCCAATGCCCAAAACCTGAACGAGTCTAGTCTGGCTCAATTAAAATAAAAAAAATATTATTTTAAATATAAAATACATTTTTAATAATAAAATATATTTTATTATTAAATAAAAATAATATAAAAATGTACTCGGAATGAATCAGGCCGGCCCGAGCTGGTCCGATACACTATCGGGCCTGATCGGGCTGGTTGCCGAGTACCCATCAAGTACTCGAGCTCAATGCCCACGCTTAGTTCTGTGGGGCATATATCCCGCAAAACCCAATTTGAAACTTTGAATTTACATGTTGGATCTCAACAGACCTATGTCCGGGGCAGCCCCATAAAACCCAAGTCACTATCTTATGGGCCATTTGATGCATTGGAAATATGAAGTTGGAAAGAAGTTTCCACAAACTTATTTCGGGAATTGAAGAAATGAAAACAAAATCCAAATTTTCAAAACCTCTTTGTGTTTGTTGTACTTGGGTTTATGAGAATCCAATGGTAACTTTTTAAGCAAGCATTGAGAATTTAATGGTAACTTTTTAAGCAAACATTGAGAATCCAACAGTAACTTTTTTTTATCTTGAAAATTTTTTTCCACCCCTTGAGATGGAAATAAATTTTCAGAAAAGAACTTTCTGAAAACGAACCCAACCTTCACTTTTTTCATCCCAAGTTTGAAGGGCAGGAAAAATTTTCAAAAATTTGAATTTTCTTACATGGTATCCTGCCCATCAAATGAGCCCTTAAAAGACAATTGAAAATTTGTTAATTATACATTTAGTGTCCACGAAAAAAGAAAAAAAATCGTAGCCCCGTGGCCCCATCACCTATGCCTGTTTAAACTTATGCAAGAAGGTTAATACCCATGGTTAAGGATCTTAAATCATGTCTTTGTCTAACCTTATACTCTATCGATTTCACATTCTGGATATTTAACTTAGCTTCAATAATGTAGGCTATGATTCTCCGTCAATTGAGATGTCAACGGATCATATTTAAATTGGATGTATATTTTAGCATATTTGTGTCTTTGGATATCTATATATTCTTATTAGAATTTAGACAAAGAAAAATCTATACGATGTCCAAATCCAAGATCTGAATTCATAATCCGAATCCGAATTTTAGCTTAACATCTGAATCTACATTCAACATTTAAGCTGAATCTAAACCATGTTACAGACATTGAGTATCAAATATTTTTGAAAACTATATTTGATCCAAATCTGAATATGAACCCAATTACTTAAATCCAAATCTGAATCTAATCTGATCATTTTTTAATCCAGACCCTATTGAGTTTGGATTAAAAATCTAAAACCTTACTTTTAAGTTTCAGATTTTTTTAAAAATGTAAGATTTGAATTATATCAGTTTAAAGTTACCATGATCTAAAATCTCAATTTGGGTGAAATTAAAAAATTAACAAAATAAAACTATTAAAAATAAGATCAATCAAAAATTAAAAAAAAAACTATTAAAAATATTTCTAAACTGATAAAAGCTCTCATGTGGCTCATTTGAATCTGCCACAAAATCAAATCAGTTTGCCATATCGCTCCGAGCTGTTTCTAGTAGCACTGATCCATCTTGGGTGTACCATATCCAACCTCCTTCAGGTTTCGACTCTGAACCATCCATCTTAGGAGCCTTAAACAATGGCCGACCATCTAAACAGTCAAAGAAATTTTTAAAGAAATCTGACCAATGGGCTGTTATCTTAACCATTCATAAAGGGTCATTTGGTAATAAAAATAATTTATAATTGTTTTATAAATATGTTTAAAAATTTGAAGTAGATTCATGAAATACTTTGTTTTATGAATCGTT
This sequence comes from Nymphaea colorata, assembly GCF_008831285.2. Lineage (NCBI taxonomy): Eukaryota > Viridiplantae > Streptophyta > Magnoliopsida > Nymphaeales > Nymphaeaceae > Nymphaea > Nymphaea colorata. Next base: position 27,442,887 of record NC_045138.2, read on the forward strand.
TCGATCTTTGAAACATATTTACGATACAAATTGTTCTCTTTGCCAAACAACCCAAACAACCCAAGGTATAATAGCGCCATTCCCATAATTGGTTGTCATCAGTTCGATGCACTAGTAGAGCTAGAAATTTTGACTAGTGCAAGCACTAATTCAATAAATTTTAGGAGCACCTATATATACCAACACTAAAATATATCAAATTGGTAATGTAAAAACAAATAACGTTTGTGATTGCCCACAGTGATTGCCCACACCAATCATCATGTGGTTCCGCCACTCGGGTTTGATGCCATCCAATCAAAGATGGAGAGGAGATTGTGTTTGTGATTAGACTCAAAACTGGGTTCAGATCAACAGTGATTATAGATCTCTTACTGGGTTCAGATCAACAGTGATTATAGATCTCTTGCTTGAAACATGAATGAATTACATTCCCTCAAGAATCTTTAAGTCATGAACTTGCAAAACTATGGATCTAATCGTTCCATGGAATTTGAGATTTGGGATTATAAAATTCCCTCAAGTGCACCCGCATTTCTTATAATTGCATTTATTATAATCAGTATATATATATATATACGTATGTTAAAAATAACAACGAAAATGCACAAGATCAGTGTAAAACAGCAAAATTTTCTGAATTATAATATAAACTTTTTCAACTTTTAGCCTTTTAGGCCCTGGGAAAAGCCAGGAAGAGAAAGAGAAGGTGATCTTCCGTATGACATTACTTCATATTCATAGGGGAGAAGAAGCGGCACATGTCGACGGCCTCTAGACTCCTTTCACGGAAAAAGCTCACTCACAGGAACCAGGCGGCGGCGACGGCCATGACGACCAAGGTGGCGGCCTGGATCTTAACTGCCGCAGCGCCGCTGGCGATTTTGTCACTCTCTGGAGCTGGTGAGACTGCCGATGACGGCCCCAGGTTTGATTCTGGGGGGCTGGGTGGGCTGCTGATCGGCGTTCCAGCAGGTGATGCACCATCGTCGTCGGAAGGTGTTACATCGTCGGAAGCCGGTCCGGGTGCAGGTGCGGCAGAGGTGGACGATGGGGAGCTCGCAGGTGTGGAGGCGGTGGGGGAGGTGGCGGGGGTGGAGGCGGAAGGTGAAGTTGCCGGGGACTTGGCAGGAGAGTTTGCGGTAGGGGAGGAAGAAGGTGCAGGGGTAGTGGCGGAAGGTGCAGGAGTGGCGGCAGAAGAATTAGCCGTGCTGGAAGCAGTAGGAGCAGCTGCAGAAGAATTAGCCGGGCTGGAAGCAGTAGGAGCAGCGGCCTTAGGGGTGGCGCTCGGAGCAGCGGAGGGAGTGGCTGCCGAGGAGTCAGAGCTTTTATTCTGTGAAGCGGCATGGGCCGGGGCGGAGGCAGGGGTGGCAGCCGGAGCCAAAGCGGAGACGGAGGCCGTCAGAGCTAGGCAGATGACGGCGAGGGCGGAGAACCGGTATGCCATTGTTTCTTGTTGGTATGACCTCACCGGAGATAGGAATGTCCGGTAAGAGGGTAACTGGATTCCGGCAGTCAAGCACCGACCCTGATGGTGGTGGTGGTGGTGGTGGTTGGGTGCAGTGCAGGAGAATGGTGGTGGAAGAAGGGAGATGATACAGGGGTTTTTGAAGAGGGTGTCCTCCTCGAAGGGTATGGCCGACCGTTGGTGTAACGGTCATCGGTTTGTGGGTAGGGAGACGTCAATAGACCGCTTCAACCGGTCAAGGTGCGCGTCTTTTGGGGTGTGTGTGAGAGAGGGAGGGGGTCAAAACGATCTCCATTTCTTCTCATAACCCTAATTTAGGATCTTTCAAATATAACCAATGGTTATATATATATATATATATATATATATATATATATATATATAGAGAGAGAGAGAGAGAGAGAGAGAGAGAACTTTTCCCTTCATTATCAGCACAAGAATGTGTGTGGATTCCATGAGAATCGAACCATGACCACCAGTTTACAGCAAAACACTTCATTACATAACCTTTGCTGACAGAGAACGCTCATGATATTAAATAAAATCAGACAACAAATGTCTAAAGTAGCCAAAGATTGATCTCCACAGAATGATCTTATTCCAATAATTAAAGAATCCAGCGGGTACTTCCAAACCTTCCATCTTGATGGCTGTAAAGTTTAATAAGATTCTTTGATTGACATGAAGAGATCATTTCAAATCTCCAGAAGCAATGAGGTTATAAAATACTCTAGCATATATCAGAGAAACATTCAAATGACGTAACTGGTGGAAAAGACAGGCAACTTAAACTCACTGATTCCTGTTTTGTGAGTGAGACAAGCAAGCACGAAACAATCTTAAGATGAGAAAAAGAAGATGCAGATGCTTATTTGAGCAGAAAAGCTAGTTTCAAACCTTTCATTAATCAGAAAATAACAAAGAGTTGTAAAATGGGTCCTGCACGGACCTGCTTTCTGAAGAAAATAACGCCAAACAGGAGTATTTCTCAATACGAAGACCAATCTATAAAAGTTTCCAGGAGAGGAGGAGACAAATCTGCAGTCCATCTGCCATGATTCAGATATACTGCAATTTAAGTTCGTCGCTTTGTGGACTCTTCATGTTGATGCATCTAAGGAAAAACCACAGCCATGGCATAAACATCTCCCTCAAGTTCTAAATAGCTGCAAATGTTATGTCAAATCTAAGCATAGATTGCTCTCTTGCTTTGAACTTCAGACTTGCAGTGAAGTAGTCTCTCAATGTATTGAGTCTAACATCACCATTTGTCCAACCAATGCAGATTTGAACATCACGTCACCCCTTTCTACAGATTAATCAAAATAGTGTGGCTTCATATGAAATTGCTTTGTGTATCTCCAGAACAGATTGAGCACAGACTATGAAAATGGCAACCGAATGCATATAAATAAGGAAGATCAATGTTAACAGCATGTTGTCATGAACTCGAAGGCATTTGGCAAACCAAAGAATCTTCCCAAAAAATTCTTCCTATGATATGATGATTGTCGAAATGAATGTGCCTTAAGTTCATCAACACGATCAAAGTAGCTCAGTTGCAACAGACCCTGCATTCTTATTGTAAGTGACAAACTGCCATTGGAGCATCGATGACCTCATAATTGATGTTCATAAGGATGAGGAATATTCATCTTTGAACTAATGCTGTAGATCCTTCATGTCATTCTTCTAGCAGGCCAATGGGGTCCCTATTTCCCGTCATTCAAGCTCGGCACAAAGTTTTTCATGTCAAGCTGCAGCTAGTTGCTTGTAATAAATAGCTTATAAATGTTTTCTTCATAAGCATCAATGGCTGGTTTCTAGAATTTATAGACCATTCAGAGTTGCAACTTTCTTTTAGATAATGTTTGGATGACATCCTTAGAAAATGGTGTTTCTCTTATAACTCAGGTGAAAAGATCTTTCTAATAATTTTTAAAAGTTGGCTTGCATTTTGAGTGACAAGACAAAAAACTTAGCCAATGAGTCAATTAAATACACTTTTCTCTCAAAAATAAAAGGATCTTGTCCATTTTGACCTCCTAATTACCAGCGTATAAGTATGTAAATATTTCTATTATTGAGTAAGTACAAGGAGTATTTCATGTTACTGTTCAAGAAAAAAGCCGAAGCCCCCCTTTTCCCAAATATATTCGCAAAGTACTTAAACTTTTTTTTTGGCAATTGTTATCATGTTATATTCAACTGCTATAGCGGTTTGGAATCTACAAATTATAACCATGCATTTTTTCCTCTTTCTCTCTCTCTCTCTTCTTTTTTTCCTCTCATCATGATGTCTTCTTCTCTCTCTCTCTATCTCTTTCACTTCTTTGATTTTTATACTCTAGTGACAGCTGATCATCTCTTTTAATTTAATGCATTCTCAGTTCGTCGTCTCCTTTGCTCTCTCAAATCTCATTGAAATTTCATTAATGCAACCAAAGGGATGCCAGTGTAGAGAAGCTTTTAATGCTTAAAAATGTAAGCGTAGTCTTTACAAAAGAATTTTGTGGATTGTGGATAGTTAACCATAAAGTGCCAATTTTTCATGGAAGGCTATGAAATTTGTTTTCTTTTCTGACTTACAAAAAAGCACATTTAAGTTTTGATTGAATAATAAAAAGTACTCTTTAAATTTTTTTCATGATTTCATTGACTTGTTTTCTATGTAATTTAGTCAGCTAACTGAAGAACTTCTTTATATGACCAAACTAAACTCTCAATTTTATTTTTTATGTGAAAATTTGGCTGTTTTCTCTCTGAAAATATGCCTTTTTCTAAACTTTAAACAAGAACAGGCTATTTAGCTTATTTTCTACGTAAAAGTGTTGAACTTTATAAGTTTTCTTCTTCTTTTCATATGCTTTTCCTTTCACCATTTCATTGTTTAAACACTAAATATCAACATTTTAAGACAAATTATGTGGTTAACCTTGTCCCGCTTGTGCTTCAATGATTATGGTCCTTTAGCAGCTGATAGGAAAAGGAGTTATTTATATTATCTAAAAGTAGATGCCTTATGATAAAGTGGTGCCCAACATATTAAAGTGGTAATTAGCACATTCATATTAAACTACTAGTCATCCATTTTGCTCTTTTAAGGCACAAAAGATATTCACCAAGTCACTACTACATTCATATCATTCAACATCGTGAGTTCCTTTCTAGAACAGCTACACCCGCATACATACATACATATATACATACATACATATATATACAAGAAATTTGCATGACTTTTTAAAGTCATCCAGCTATCTAACGAAGACTATTCGACTTAACATGATGAACGGTTAAGAGAAACATGGAAAAAAAATTATAAGTATTTTCATTATCTAATATTAATTTATACATTTTTCTCTCAACTATGCATTTGTTCATTCGTTATAATTATTTTTATTTTTTTATAAATATTATCTAATTTATAACTATATTTAGTATTATCTAATAACATTATCTCGTACATCAACCAACTTCAAGTGCGACCTCCTCTCTTGAATCTTGATATGAGGCCGAAGGGACGAGCTTTTACACTCGATTCCTTTTTACACAACTGACCTGCAGAGTGAGGAAGGACCAGGAAACAATAAAATATCCCGAAGTATCCCACTTTCTCGGATAAGTGAACGTAACCGGACTCTCCATGTATAAATGGCGGGGAGAGAGAGACTATCGGAGTCATAAATGCCGGGAGCGAGCGAGGGAGGGGGAGAGAAATCAACCGCCTGGAAGAAACGTCCACTCCCTTTCTCCCATAAATAAGGCTCCCCTGGCCCTTTCGTTCCCTTTGATTTCTGCCCCTTTCTCTTTCCCTTTCTCTCTCTGACCAAAGAAAGAAGGGAAGGTGAAGAAAGAGAACAAAAGGAAAAAAACAGGAAGGAAGAGGAAGCTGAGAATTCTTTTTTGCCTTGTATTTTTCAGCCATGAATCCCGAATAGTGAGCTCCTCTTCCCGCCCCTGTCTCTCTCTCTCTCAGATTTGTTTTCATTTTTGGTTTTGGGATTTCTGTGTATAGGAAAAAGAATTGTCTCTCACGCTTCAGCAATGGCAACTGTTTTTACCCATTTAATTGGCTTTTTGGATTTCTATCCTTCTTTTATTATGATTTTGTTTTGTTGGCAACACATGTACAGTCCCTCTTCTTTGTTTCAAAAATTTGTACTAGATCTTAATTTTCTTGTCGTTATTTTCGTCGTGAAAATCAGGGTCAATTTCCTTGTTTTTTTTGTTCTTTTTTTTTCAGGATTTAACGTCGCTTGTCAGTTGTAGGTTTTTTATTTTGTTGAAATTGTCTCCTTGAGGCTGTTTTCCTCATTCCCTTTCTCATTATTCCGATTTTGTTAAGTGGGTAGCCCATGATTTGGCTTATTTGTCACTTCAGGTGATTATATCATCCGAGATCTGTCCGGCTGATCTGAAGAAAGAAAATTATTTCCGTTTTTCACGTGAAAAGCAATAAATTTTTCCGATGAACCCACTGAATTTTTAATTTGGCTGCGACCGTCTTCATGAAAATTCTAGTTTTGCGGCAATTGCTTCAGAGAAATAGGGGAATCATCGAGGAGAGATCTATTTGTTGAAATGTGAACAACTATAGATGTTAAGCTGGCGCTTCCTTGCTCTTCAGTATGTAACTCTTGTTGGGTGCAAACTATCCATTGAACCTTTTGCGTACGTTATTTCTAGTTTATTGTGTGTTTATATGTGTTCTTTCGTAACCTGCTTCCTTGATCTTCAGTACGTAACTGTATCTTGGTTGCAAACGCTCCATTTGAAGCTTTTTGTATGCGTTGTTCGAGTGCATTTTGTTTATCTGTGTTATTTCGTAAACTTCAGTTTACGTGGAGTTGCTTGTGTGGGGCTCCTTTTTCGCCATCATTGGTGCTTCTCTAAAGCTAACGTTTCACAGTTTACATGGCCTTGGGGCTTTTCCATAGACTGCTGTCAGTTGGATGTTGTTGAGGTCCCACTTGAGCCTTTTTATAACCTTGGTGTTCTTTTTTCCTCCTGGCAGTGATTATCTTTTCAAGCTTTTGCTTATTGGAGATTCCGGTGTGGGAAAGTCATGCCTTTTGTTAAGATTTGCGGTAAGGGATTTTCATCCAGCTTTTATCTTCCCCTTAGTGTTTCTTTTAGTCACTTCACATGAATTAGGAAATTGCTTGTGTGTTAACGAAGCATTTCTCTTTTATGCGTTATTTCATTATTTCATAATCGAGTTCACTGTGGTTTTCATGATATTTGGGTTGTTTTCTTTACCTTTTATTGTGGACCATTTTGTAATAAACGGTTGCCAATATCCATTCGACGTGTTGTCAATTATCTGGGAACTATTTCTCTACTGCGCTACATTTTTTAGCCAGACCATAGTTTTGCTATAGGATCACGTCTATGGTTGAAGCCTATTTAGCTACGTCACAACCTGATAAATCAAAATTTAGAAGTACAGCTGCACAGTTACTAGCTTTATGCATACATTAGGAAACATGGGATATACATACAATCTGCTGATTTTGATATACCAACAACAAAAGAGTGTGACAGCAAGAAGACAAAAGGGTCCCTCCCGTTAGGCCTGCTTTAGGGAGACTGTTGAAAATTTTGCTCATAAGTCACGTATATTCTATGTTATTTGTGAGACTGTGAGTAGAGATGCAATTTGAATGCAAACGGTACAGCAAAGAAACTTCTGAAATGATGTGAATGGTGGTGCAGTTAATTTTTCAACTATGTAGGCATGTCCAAGATATATAATAGCCTTATAAGCGGTAAGAAGTGATTGATCAAATATATAGTTTAAGTACGCCACTTTGTGAAGCATTATACTGTCCATGTGATCGGATCATAAGATGGTTGAGCATACTAAGTTGAGTTTGAAATCTGTTTATTACATACCCAGGACCAAGTACCAATCATAGGCATGGCCTATTGGTATAGTGTACACACAACCTAGGTATGGGAGCCTGGTGTGGTAGTGTGACATAGTATATGTGTGCCAATGCAAGGTGAACAATCACTTCTATCATTGGCTAGGTGGGTCAATTTAGTGGTTCAGATTGAAGGATGTGAAGGGTTTAATGATGTCTGTCCCTTCGCCAGATTGAAGCATTTGGTTCTCATATGGCAATCAATGATTATGTTTTCTTTTTTCTAGGTTGTATAGGCAATGGATCTGGGAAAGTATCTAAAAGGAATTATATTTTTGTGGTTCCCAACCTGTTACTTTTCCTTGCACTTTTATTATTTACTTATTTCTGTATTGTGTTGCAAATAAAATGTTTTCGAAGTCCCAGTTGAATCTTATACAGAAGGTGGCATAAATTCTTAATGTGATCCATGTTCCCCATGCAGTTGGAGGTGTGACTCGTTGCGTTTATGCTTCCAATACTGCCCTCTATAACTCAACCTTTATATATCCATAGTTGTAGTTGGAGTTGTGACTCGTTGCATTTATGCTTCCAATACTGTCCTCTATAACTCAACCTTTATATATCCATAGTCGCTAGGTTGAAAGGACGAATCTTGTTCTCCTACACCTAGGTGTCGCTCCTGCAAGGAAGCAGTTGGTTTTTTATCAGCCCTTAGCTTCAACGATAGATACACCTTGAAATTTCAAATGGTCCTCTATTTAAAATATTGCTTATGATGTGCTATCTCTCTTGCAGTTGTCAATGAAAATCTTACATCTTTTTGCTACAATTTCAATGTTTATGGCCATTGTTCCTCCTATGATAGTTCTTTGTCAGTTCACGTGGAAGATACCTAAAAAATGGTGCATGACATTGTTACTTTCTTAACAATTTTTTGCCTACTTCTTCAAGTTTTTTGTCTATTGTGTAACTTATTGACTTTCTTGCTATGGACTATGGAGATGTTTTTCACACCCTTCACCATTTATGGATGAGCATGCAGTAGTTGTCAACTCTTCTTCGAGGTTGTCCTGATTGAGATGAGTTTAATAAATAAAGAATAGGCTGGAGAATCCCTGCTAATTCATCAAATGATGTTTTATATGAGCTTCGATGATTTGAACTTATCAGTTTAAAGCAGTAGCCCTGCCAATTCAGTAAATCAGACTATTCAACAATTCAGCTAAATCAGTTGTGAATTGACCAAAAGTATTTAAAACTCATTTGCAAAAAATTAAATTGATAAAATGGATAAAAACTAGAAAATAGCTAAAACTTGACAGGTAACACTCTTGAATCAGCCAGACTTGAATTGATGCTGATTTGAGCCGATTTTGTTAACATTGGTTTACTTTAAAGTACCATCCATCTTTCTTCTCAACATTTGATTGTATGAACTGTTTTTTCCATGTCATTTCTTCTTTCCACTTCTTTTTGGAACTTTAATTCCAAAACCCATTGTCAACAGAATGACTATGGAACTGCTGTTGAAGTGTTTATTCTTGATGTGAAGTAATCTTTCATATACTAACAACTTATACAGAATCAGGCCGTATCTTGCAACTTCCAGCAATCAGTAACTTTGAATTTTTACTCTGATCTAATACCATGTCTTTTCCTAATTGTTTAGGATGATACCTATCTGGAGAGTTACATCAGTACCATCGGTGTTGATTTTGTGAGCATCGCTACTTCAGCCATTATTGTTTTGATTCTCATTGTTGGTTGCATTGACTATGCTTCTTCTTTTATCCTTTTGCTTCAGAAAATCCGCACTATTGAGCAGGATGGGAAGACAATTAAACTTCAGATTGTATGTATACCTTCAATTTCTATCAGATCTGAAATCATTTTCTGTTTTTTCTGCTAATTAAATTGTATGCCTCTTTGTCACAAATGATTAGTGGGATACAGCTGGACAAGAGAGGTTCCGGACAATTACAAGTAGTTATTACCGTGGTGCTCATGGCATCATTGTGAGTACCCTATTTGAGTTTCATCTTCAGTAGTTCAGTGTGCTACAGCTGATACCAGAAATTCTTACTGTGTACAATCAGATTGTATACGATGTTACAGACCAGGAAAGCTTCAACAATGTGAAGCAGTGGCTGAACGAGATTGACCGCTATGCTAGTGATAATGTGAATAAGCTCTTGGTTGGAAATAAGTGTGACATGACTGCTAAGAAGGTGGTTTCCTATGAAACAGCCAAGGTAATCTTTTTCTCCTGTGATTTTTTCTTCCCACTCGATTGTGGGCTTAGTCCAATATGAGCTGTTCTTTCTTCTCTTAAAGGCATTTGCTGATGAGATTGGGATCCCTTTTTTGGAGACAAGTGCAAAAGATGCTACTAATGTTGAGCAAGCATTCTTGACTATGGCAGCCGAGATAAAAAACAGGTGAGGTTCTCATAGAGCAAGGCTCAGTCTCTCTCACATTAGAGTTTGTAAGTATGACTGAAACTTATGTTGTCACATTCACGGGGAAATAAATTCTTACTACATAATTTTCTGGTGCGGTATGCAAAAACATGGAACTGTGTCGCGACTCTGTAGATTGATTAGTTCTTTTGATGCCTAATGTTTGTAATGTTGCTTACATGTCATCCAGAATGTCGCCTTTGACAATAGTAATTTATCCATTCATTCTGTCATTACTCATATTGGCTGTTTGAGTTATCTGAATCCTTGCTTTCTATCTGCCTGTATTCTTTCTCTGCACAGAATGGCCAGCCAGCCAGCTGCGAATGCAGGCAAACCAGCGACCATCCAAATGCGAGGCCAGCCTGTTGTTCAGAAGAGCGGGTGTTGCTCTTAAATGGAATTGGGTGCTTGAATGTGGCTTCAAAGTGCAGACGGATGCCCTTGTTCCCATGATTCAATTTGTCGTGGGAGCTGGAAGGCCTTTGAGGACTTCCATTGATGGTAGCCACATACTTGTATGGCTTAGCCTGTGACACATTTTTGTGGTCTGTAATTCAGCATACCTTCTTGCGTCGGATTTGAAAACTTTACCGATCAACACAAGAAATGATTTAACTGCAGTTAGACTGCATTTTCCTGTCATTATTCCTTGCTACTGTTAAGATGCTGGAGTCTCCTCGTTAATATTTCCTACAGCAACCGCCCACCCTGCTCTGACAGGCAGTACTTCTGTTCTCTTCCATGAATTTTCCTTTTTAAGCGTCTTTGTCCAGTTTGAGATTGTTCCAACTCAGAGTGTGACTTCAAGAATGAAGAATTTGTCGACTATAAAATTGTTGTTGTGGGGAATGAATGCGACCATTAAGATTATGTTGGTGGGTGCAATTTTTAGACAATATCCATTGCTGACATATTTAAGTTTCTCGTATATCCTCATGCCTGACCCTTCTTTTGCTACTTTAGCTCTGGGGAGCATCATACAATAACAGTCAGTATCAAAATTCACGGTTTATCACCAACAGTTCTCCCGGTGTCGTCATTATTGTTATTTGACGCGTACGTTCTGGCTGGCCAAACTTCTGAATTGGGCCTTATTGCCAATGTGCATAGAGCAATATTGGCCTAGTTTTTAATTTTCACAAAAAACAAAAATTAATTTATCTTTTAAAGATGTAAAAGAAAATTGAGTTCCGTAAACCATACTCAGGTCGAGAAATTTTGTTGCCAGGAGGTTGAATTTTAACACAACCCAGTTAATGAACTGAAGAGTTAAGAGTTCAAGTTACATGTTTTGTTTATGCACCTAAAGCAACATATATGGTTGATCTCAAACTTTCCCTTTTCTTAATTTTTTATGGATAAAGAAGGAATTGGACATATTGTTGTCAAATTGTGCCCTCTAAAATGCATATACTTAGGTCTTAGGTTGTGTTTGTTTCATTCACAGCAGATTTCAGGTCTTAGGTTGTGTTTGTTTCATTCACAGCGGATTTCACATCTGTTAGTGATCTCACATCCATGGATTTAAGATGGCCCCCCTTCCTTTCCCTCCCCCACCCAAACACCCCTTTTAAACTGACGAGCTTTCAAAACACACCTTTTTACGCAGCATCGGATATAAGATCCAAGACTATCAAACACAACCTTAAGGTATTGAAGTCATCAATTCTTCAACATGAAGGTCTTAAGTTGAACTTTTAGAGAGTGAATAAGGTTTTATTGTAGTTAAGCTCAGAATTCCTTGCACTTTTTTGCTATGAAAAACTCAAAACAACCCTGTAACCAGGTGTTACCAAGCCCTTATTGGCAAAAGGTTATGCATCGTTGCTTTCAAAGCATGATAATCGTGTGAAGACTTTAAGTTCGTATGAATGATTTCTTAGGTTCAAAAGAGATTGGTCTTCAAAGTTTCTCTTTATTAAAAAAGACAGTAGTATGAAAATAATTTGCATCTATCTGAATAGACTCGTGTTAATGAATTGATTACGGAGTACCATTGTCTAAGTGTCTAACTATATTTCTTCTGCTATTTGACATTATTCTCATCATTTAGAGGGACATGCAGACGACGAGGTTGTGCACTTCTCACAAGCAAAGCTCTTCATAAATATTACTTTTCTAGACTGCAAATGGTAACATGTGTCGCTCAAATGAAAAAGTATATCGTATAACTACCCAAATTCTATAACAGTCTTAAACACTTAGGGCAGAAAGGAGTGACTTTCCTAGGCCTAGACATTGGGTTGGTCCGGCTCGAGCAGGTTTTTTTGGACCCTGGCCCGGGCCGAATCGAGTCGAATACCGGAAAACAATTGAATACCAGGCCCGATGTTTTTTTGAGCCCAGGCCCAGGCCGAATCGAGCCGGATACCGAAAAACAATTGGGTACCAGGCCGGATGCCCACCTCTACACTTTCCCTTTCCCTGGTTGCATACCACCAATTCAGCTCTGGGTCGGGTTGGTTTTAGTTGGTTTAAAATCACCAAACCAGTAGGGCATATCCGACCCAGTTACGCTGGAGTGGCAACTCCGAAATTTTAAGATAATCGAAGAGTACTTTGGAAAGAAAATACCCTAAACCCATTTAGGGTTAAAGGAAGAAGAGAGAGCAGCCGGAGGCCCTCTTCTTGGATCACCCTCCCTTCCCCGGAGCTCCTAGATCCTCTGTCACTGCCTCTTGCTCCTCTCTCTCTCTCTTTCTTCCTCTCGCTGTTGTCCTGGTCTGCTCAGCGATAATGGCGGCAGGAAAGACGACGCTCTCGCAGAAGAAGGCGGACATACAAATGATGCTCGCGGCTGACGTCCACCTTGGCACCAAGAACTGCGACTTCCAGATGGAGCGCTACGTCTTCAAGCGCAGGACTGACGGTATTCCCCTCCCTGCTGATCTCTCCTCTTTCTTCTTAATATTGTCATTGTTGTTGTTTATTTTTATCATATTGTTATCATGCGCAAACTGCTATGGATTCCGGTGGCTTTCGAAGATGTTGATCTTTTGTGAAAAGACTGATTAAGTACTTAAGTTTCTTTCTTCATTTGTTATCTGCATTTATTAGTTGGTAACAATTTTTCGGCCAGCTGATTATAATGTTGCATTTGTATTAAGCGGATAGTCGTGCATCGTTATTTATTGGATTATTTAGTTGATTGTTAGAGATTTTATCTGATTAAGCTTGCCGGGATCCGTAACTGATTTTAGTGATTGGTGCAATTCGTATGCCGATTTTGTGAGATAAAAATGCAGAAATTAGATTTTGGTTGTTTGAGCAGTTTCCTTCGAGTGTTTAAGTGTTTAGTTTGGCCCATGGCTAGACAGTCTTTCAATTTTTTTGAAGTTCCTATTAGTGACTTTTGGCGATTATGTTCTGGCGGTCCGTAGTTTGTTGGGACCAAGTACTACTGCTAATGTACCTTATTTTTTTTATATTTCTAAGTGTCTAACAAATTTGTGATTTTAGTCACCATGCGTCTCCATCAGATTTAGGAGTTTGAGAATAACAATGCCCTGCGACTTGATGATAAAAGAGAAGCCAGATACTTTTATGGTTTCCTGAGGGTTAATTCTGAAATTAAGTTGTTTAAGGACTCGATGAACTAAGTCATGGATGATGAAAACTTATTTATTTTGGTACACATTTAAGTAGTGGGAATAATTTTTAAGCGGTCAATTTTGACTAATTTTAATGGAAGATGTGCATGTTGTATGTAGCATATACTTGTTATTTTCTGAGAGTTTTTTCATAAAGAGAAATTTTCTTAATATTTTTTTATTTTTTTGTGTTTTTGTTAGTTTTGATTTTTTGTATTAAAAATTGAATTTGCAATGCATTGAATCTTACTTCTCATTACATTAAATATCCAACTTTGAACCCATCCAATACAGGTCAACTTTATATCATTGAGATCTCTTGGAAACTATTGACTTATTGAGTATAATTGGGTTCTTATTACTTAATCCAAATTGTGGTTGAGATGATCCTGCACGTTCTTTTTCCTAATATGTATCATGATTCTGATATGTGTCTTCCACGATATCTTTCTGCTCTTTAAAGACAGATGAATCTAGAAGATGTTTATTTTCCTTTTACTATTTTCCTGTTACTGATATGTTTTAATTTTAACTCTGCTGCTTATCATAAATAAACCTTTCAGCATTTTGGTCTGCATGATGTCATTAAATATTTATGCGGAATTCTTTTAAGGTATTTACATCATAAACCTTGGAAAAACATGGGAGAAACTTCAACTGGCTGCAAGGGTTATTGTTGCTATAGAGAATCCACAGGACATCATCGTCCAGTCTGCGAGGCCATATGGTCAACGAGCTATTTTAAAGTTTGCACAGTACACTGGAGCTCATCCAATTGCTGGGCGTCACACCCCTGGAACATTCACAAATCAGCTTCAGACATCATTTAATGAGCCACGTCTTCTTATTCTAACTGATCCCAGAACAGATCACCAGGTAGGATTATCAAGCTGATTTCACTTATCACTTTCTTATACTTTGTTGTGTGCTTATAGCTAAAACTTCTCTGCAGCCAATTAAGGAGTCTTCTTTGGGAAATATTCCCACCATCGCTTTCTGTGATACAGACTCACCTATGCGTTATGTGGATATTGGTATTCCAGCGAACAACAAGGGAAAGCACAGCATAGGTTGTCTATTTTGGTTGCTAGCTAGAATGGTTCTGCAGATGAGGGGAACAATTCCTCCCAATCACAAGTGGGATGTCATGGTATGCTCCTACTAATCCTCATTTATCAATTTACAGATTCAGTTATATTTCAACTTATATTTGAAGTTTGCCATTGTTTATTCTTTTCATTTCAAACGACAAGTGCACCCTGCCATCTAATATCGAGCATAGCAATATGGTGGTTCGCCTTCGACTTTAGTTGCCAATATATTATTAGCAAAACTTCTGTGTAGGACAGCAATCACAGGCATAGAGTAACCAGAGAATGTGTCCCTTGCTCTTTGTCTATTATTAATTTTCTTTTCCAATATTTGCTTTGTATCCCGTACACATATACCAAGTTGTTCTTGTAATATACCAAGTTGTTCTTGTAGCTGAACTGCTGAAGACTGTGACCCTTGAAATATGATTTGTAGCAATTAAATGACACTTGAAATAGTGATTGTGTCCAATAAAGAGTTTTGTTAGCTGCCTATTATGAGACAGCTGACATTGGTAACAGGCTAAGGTTATTCAAAAACATCATTGAATTTTGAACTTCTCAATGTCACCCAGTTACTTCTAGTTGGGAATCTTTTTTATGTCATACAACTCCTGGATTTCTTTGGTTTGCCGATAGCCTACTGGAAGGGGAAAAAAAAACAGAATCTTTTTTGCCCATGGGCTGTGGAAGCACACCTGGACCATTTCTTCCCATTTTATTAAGAGCCGCAGGGATGAACAGCTTTTGCTGGGTGCACAATTTAGGAGTGGGGTGGGGGGCAGGCATGAACAATTTTTACTGGGTGCCCAATTTCTGATCTGTTTCACTATATAATTTCTACCACAGGTGGACCTGTTTTTCTATAGGGACCCTGAGGAGGCCAAGGAGCACGAAGAAGAGGAAGTTGTTGCTGCCCCAGATTATGGTGCCACTGATTTTTCAGCAGCAGCACTTGGCCTTGCCACAGACCAGTGGCCTGGCCAAATTAGCGATGCCCAGTGGGGTGGGGAGGTTCCTCCTGCTGCTGCTGCTGCAGTGCCATCAGTCGAGTGGGCTGCTCCTCCAGGTACAATCTCATGTTTGCTCGTCATTCAGAATCAAGTACTTATTTTGGTTCCACATAAACCTATACAGTTGCCCTTAACTCTCTATAAATCTTTAGTAATGTTAGCTACCGTAATCTGCTCTGTGCATTATATGAAATATTTTATCACAATGCTTAAGCTGTCTGTTTCTCCTGTTGAGTATGATGTGACAACCGTTCTCGTTCTTTGCAGTTGCTGTTTCTGGTGATGGATGGGACACGGCTGCTCCCCCGCCAACTGTTGCACCTGCGGTCGATGTCGTTCCACCACCATCAGGTTGGGATCCTGAAATGTAGAGAGCAGATTGACATTCAAATGCATGATATCGTTTTGATTGTGGGTTTCCGTTTTACTATGTTTCAAAGTAGTCAGTTTTGTAGCCAAGAGTATATAGAGATGGAACTCTTCTTTCTTGAATGAGTTATTTTTCTCTTAGTTGAATTATGATATTTAACAAATGGAAGAACTGCCTTTTGAAGTGCATAATGCATTATCTATTTAAGGTCTTCACGCGATTGTTAAACACATGACTTCACATTATTTGAGAAACTTACCACTTCTAAGAGTTTATTATTGCTTCCTGAAGACAATTTATCTCCGACTTTTCTTGAATTGGAAAGGGGAAACATCGAGCAGGGGCAACCTGTACAATGTATGGTTTGGGTTTGTGCAAGATGCAACACGGGTATCCGCCTTACCCGACTCTTCACGAGTTCAACGTTGCGAACCGAGACGAGCTATAAAGCTAGCTTGTGAACTTGACAAGAAAGAGAAGGCCGCTGGCTTTGGATGCAATGGAGGCCGACTCTGCGTCATGGTTGGTTCGGATGCATGTTTAGGGCATGGTCGAAGCTCATAAATGAGACTCGCCCAAAATATTCCGTATATTAATTGCTATATAAACGAGCGGTCAAGGACCTTTTTCAGAAGTGAATCTTTATGGCTTTCAAAGACATCGGCAAGGTGCCCTGGGTTGAGCGACAGCTAGAATAGGATAATGCACCTAAAAGGCTGAAGGAGTCGTTCCCTCATGATGGATACAAAATAACACGAGCATGGCAGCATGGGAGTGTCGGTAACTAACTTGTTAAGTGATTAAATGATAAGGCTGCTTGACTAAAAAAAGCTGCATTGCTTGACTACATGAAGGTAAAATAAAATTGCGGAAACTACGAAGGTGCATTTGAATGATGTAACGATAATTATCGCTCTCATTATTGCGAAAACACATATAAAGTTAGTGAAAACTTGTTTCATGAAAACCAAATTTTGTGTGTGTTTTAAAAACCTTTTGTTTGGGTGACGCACCCAAAACTTAGTTTTTACATAACACGAGTGGAGCCAAGACGACCCTCTAACACTCAAAAAATCAGGTTTTACCTCCAAAACCTGGTTTTACTCAGATAAACCCCATCTCTTGGTTTGTAGCATGCCCGTGGCAATCTAGCATTTTCTTCAACTTCACTTATGTCAGATGAACTAAGGTACAAAACCCAGATGCAACTCGCACGTGGAAAGAGTCCGGAGGAGTTCTTGGTCATTAGTAAGCAACTAGACGCGTTTTATAGCAGGAAAGGCGATCTTTAAACGGAATCACAAAAATACGTGTCCGTGTTGTCATGTTTGAGCCGAAAACTTTTATGGCCGGAAAGCATTACTGAGATTAGGATTCAGGACTGATTTACTTAACCGTGTGAACAAGGGATATAGCTCAGACAAGGTTGCATTATCACATGTTGGAAAATCCAACTGCCATTATCATCTCACAGCGTCACAGCTCTATATACAGACGCTGCTAGACCTCCACTATTTGATAGCACATATATTCACATGAAAGAAAGAATCTTTTCATGCCAATAATCACATTATCAAGTCGAAACAATACAGATATGGGAGGAAACGGTCTCTAGAAGAGTGAAAACTAGAAAAAGAATGTACTTAACAAAGAGAAACAAGAGAGGGAATGAGAAAATATCATCACGTCAAAACACCTATATTGGGTAGTATCAGAAACATTCTGAAAGCAGCAAAAAATTTGTGTGCACTCATTCACTTCGTAAAGGAGATCTTAGTACGCTGCCTGTTCCTCTTCTTGGGGCCAGATTTGGCAACCTTCAGGCTCCTGTGAACAGCACTCAGCCTTGCAAGAGCAGCGTTCTTAAGGTCTGGCCTGTAGTTGTTATCAGAAACCTGTAGACAGAAAAAACTGAGTAAGAGCCAAAATAACTCAGAACTGAAGTGGTAACTCATTTCAACTAAATACAGGGAAGAAAACAGAAATGCACATTACTTCTACGTTTATATAATTGCATACACAAAACATTTTAAAGCCCATTATCAAATAATAGGAATGCCAATCATGGATAAGAGATGTAGCACCCTGGTTAACAAAGAGTACGTTGAAATCCAAAACAATGATAGTCAATCAACAATCAGGTAATAAAATTTTAATGAAATGCAGATCCTAAAATCAAATAGGTTTTAAATTACTTTTCATGAATCAACAGCGATTGATATTTCATTCAAAAATGATTTGCCTTCCTGATCTGGTTAATCGCCAATTGCGTGATCAGCGCCCATGACAGATCAGTTGGAACAAAAGAGAAAATATGAAGTCTACAATACCCAAGTGACTATAAAATGACTTCCCGAAAAGCTATGTCACATGCGCATGTATGCGTGCATACATGGGTGAGGGTGTGGACACTGAGCGGCAATCAAAAAACTTAGGTGTGGAGACACTGCCATGCATATATATAGCAACAATAAGATTTAAACATTCATTATTGGCATACATAAAACATAAATTACTAACAAAGTACCAAAGCATACAAAAAAATTACAAAAAACGAAGCACTAGTCTCCAATACTCACACCCATGTACGGTACCCTTCCAGGAGTGTCCATGGCATAGCCAAATTGTTACCAAGTGATACATGAATGATTAAGAACTCCTGTTTCAATTTCATTTAAACCAGAAGAACGGTAGTGTTGACACCAGAGATAAGAAGAGAACACTGATTCTTGAAAGTTGGAAAATCCAACGAGTTTAACAGGAAACCACATGCGTTTTGACTCAAAAGCTTGAGTGCATTCTACAGTGAACCACTGGGTAACCAGCCACAGACCTCTCAAGTGGAAGGTTTTAATAAAGAAAAGAGGACTACTCAGAATAAGGGGCAATGAAAAATAAGAAAAAGAGGTTTACTCAGAACTCAGAAGCCAAGCGTAACAAGTATATTTCATTGAAATAACCCTTATGAAGGGGTATTCTTACATGTTAGCTCCTCATCATAGCAAAGAAACTGGACAAACACTTTTCAATAGAGGGGCACAGAGATACACAGATACAAATACGTACATACATCACGACATCATATTCATAATTTTGCTTAGCTAGCCATTTCGTGCCCTTTTTGGAGCCCCATGTCTAGTATTTATGACTATAAATCACGAAATGACGGTTGCACCAGCAGACTCGGTTCTGGAAAGGTTTAACTATCAAATGCATTTTGTGCAGTATCACATGCCAATATTTGTGACGGAGAAAAGAAAATAATATGGAACCACAAAAAAAAATCCTCGCAAAAGAAAAACAACAGGCAAATAGCCAGGAAAAACATCACAACAGACCTGGTTAACAACAGCCTTTGCCATTTTGTGAAACTCTTTCTTCATAACAGACTTGTGGTGAGCCAAAGCAGGCTTGTTTTGCTTTCTGGTCTTGGTAGTTGACAGCACAACAGAAACATCTGCACCAGGTTGAATCGACACGGTCTTCTTGTTTGCCAACCCTGATAATGCAAAACAAAAACAGATTAAGAAGACGTGGTCTTCTAAGCAAGCTCCCAACCTTACCAATAAGTTCTCGATAAGCAAATTCGGTTAAGCACGACAGGTATCTTGATTCAGAAGTATGTGATACTTAATCAATAAACGCAACAAAGACAAACAAATGCGCTCGACTACCAAGTAATACCCTCAAAGGCCGGAAGAAGATGAAGGAAAAAAAAAGCACATTTTTACCCCACCGCTACTAGCAAGAGAACAAAAATATCTAAATCCAAAGTTCACGGCATCGCAATGGCAAACAGAATCACGGAAAGATGGCTGGGTTTTACAGCTAGCAAGACACTAAGTTAGGCTCACCCGAGTACTTGTACGAGTGGATGTTGTAAAGATTATTCTTCTCTCGGCTGAACTGGACCTTCGCGGTGCCGTTCCCAAATTGCTTGACTAGGAAAGAGTTGTTCTTCTTCACGATCTCCCAGAGAAGAGGATCCGGAATACCGGCCATCTTCACCTTCAGAAATGCTCCCCAATTTAGCAAAATAAGCGAAACAACATTCCCACACAGCTTAACCCAAATAAAAAAGGCCACAGGCCCTTAACACAATACAGAACTCGACCCACAGAAGAAGATCTATAGTCGATATCAAATAAGACAGAACCCAGAGGTACAGTAAAAAAGTCCCACAGAAAAGCAATTTACAATGTGTATCAGAAACTCGAGCCAGAGAGATAAATAAAAAGAGATCCTTACAGTACACGAGATGAAGGAAACGCTCACTGCGTCTTCCCAAAAACCTTTCTCGTCCACGGCTGAAGGGCAGAGAGAGAAGCAAATGGAGAGATTTTTCTTATAACGACCCTGCCAACATTAAAACCCTAGGTATGTATGAACTTTATATGACGAAAACGTCCTCACTCATAGCAGATGGTTTACAGGGACGCCACATTCCACTTTGCTCGGCTGATGGAAGTGAAACCTGAGTGGGGTGGGCTGGGCTCGGCTGGGTTGGGTTCCTGCCCTTCCGGAGTATCCTGATCTGGACAGGACACGGGCAATGGATGCTACTTATGGGCTTAGCTCATCTAAGCTTGTGTGTGTTTAATATTTTATCATCAGGTGTTTTTGTAACTCAATTGGTTGCATGGGTGTGGTGTGGTTGCTGGGAATGCCGCGGACTATTTTAAAAGAAAAAAGCTGATCTAGTAGTAGAATTTGCATTAGACTGCGGTCTCGCGGCGCTTGGCAAAGGGATCAATTCTGAATTCTTGGATAGATTCATAGAACATTATATTATTATGTTTCTTGTCAAACAACACTGTAAACACGTTATATTAGGGCTGAGCCCTGGGCCGAGCCACTGGCGGGGGCCTAGGACCTAGCCCGGTATGGGGCCGGGTTTGGGCCAAAGAAAACCCGGCCTGCGTCAGCCCTGGCCCGACCAAATCTGGCCCGTTAAGGATTACAAAATATTTTTTATTGTTTTTAATAATATATATTTTATTACTAAGAATTATATTTTATATTTAAAATTTATTTTATAATTTTAAAAAAATATTATTTTATTAAAACCAGGCTGGGTCGGGTTGGGCCCAAGCCCGATTTTTGGGCCTATCCTGGCCTGGTTTTACCGGGCCAGAACCGCTCGGCCCGGCCCATCCCTAGGCTATATTGCTCATTCACTTTTGCTTGTGATTGGTTACCTCGAATCTGATCCCCCCCACAAAAAAAAGATTAGGGCACCAGCTTTAAATCCATGCTTTCAAATTTAAGATTTGGAATAAACTATCACCCTTCAAGGGTGCTTGATGGAAAGTAAACCCATTCATATGACTGGAGAATTTTTTTAAGGAAAAAAAATGGTGCACCCCCTTAAGGCCATTTTTTTCATTCCAAATGAGTTCAAGGTAAAATTTCATACTTTAAGTACACCCTGATTCTTTTTTCTTTTCTTTTTTTTTTTGCTTTTTTTTTTTTGCAAAAGTTATCAAATGCCTTAACAAGAACACTATGAGTATTTTATGAATCAACCCCAAATTCATGGAACACTAAAAGTAGTGTAGTGTTTCATGAATCTGTCTAAATTTTTTAGATTGATTGATGAAATAATGTTTCTGCTATGCCTATGCCTTATAACTCCCAAGTGAAAACACATTGAAACTTGCAGAGCTCTGACCATTTTTTACCATGTAAAAGTTTCCTAGCGTGAGGGCGCTCAAGATAATGCTTACTGGTACGTAAAGACTGTTCATTATGACGGAGAAACAGCTAATAAAACAGAGTTACCGGAGGAAAAATAAAGGAGTGGGTAGCCACCACTATTCGTAACAAGGACAACGCCGTGAGAAGGCTGAAAGAATGGAACGCCTTTATGAAAAACGTCATGAGTAGAATGCAGGAATTTGGATTTTTGATCCGGGGCCTTACTTCAGTGCCCTTCTTGTCATCTGCTCTCCAAAGGGGAGGTGCCACCTAGAACCATCACAACATTTCCTATCTCCAATTTTGAAGATGAATGGCTGGACTCCAGTTTTTCATATATAAAGTTACAAGAAAGTGGATTATCATCTTATTCATGCCATACGCATCATGGCAGATAGACAAGTACAGTGATTTGTATCAAATAGAAAATGATCCACCTAATCTTTCTACATGGGGCCATTTTCTATCTTAAACAAATATTTATCAAATGGGGAAAATTACACTTCTACTAAACATGCGCCTATTTTACAAACAACCAGAGCTCTCTTGCTCAACAGGCTACTAGACAAATGCTCCACAACAAATCTGCTCTGCAGGATGCTGGCCGTCGAAGTCCATCCACGGATGCAGAACAAAGCGATCCAGTTTTTCAAAGTTACTACTGAACAACAATATTCTACTCCTTCGCAAAGGCTTCTAGTTAACCATCAAACACATCCTTGTTCGATCATGGCCTGAGCAAGATTGAGGAAAGCAGAGATATTCCCCCCATGAACCAAAGCCCTGAAACATGAACAAAGCAAAAACAGCACAAAAGTTCAAATGCGATTCTGGATAATGTCCATGAGTTCCATCCTACTCACACCAGAGAATTATTGCACGCTAAAAGGATGAGGGTCATTGCTTGGCTCAATTTAAGGGGGGCAGACTGCCAAATGAGAATATTGGTTTCATCCTGATATGGCTACTCCTTCCAAAGGAAGAAGGTTAGAACCAAATCCCAGACAGGCCCCTAACACTCCATTACATAAAGTGCAATAACTATAGCCCTTTAAGTTGAAACTAGAAAGAGTTATTAGTTGTGTGGTGAAGTCAAAACTTGTTACTAATTTGTGCATAAGAAAGATCTATCAGTCCAATGGAACACATTTGCAATATTCTTCTGAAAATAAAAAAAAGGTTTGCACCTAGAGCATACAATTTTTTAAACAATTGGCCGTGAGATTCCCTAAGGACAGTACACATAATTGCAAAATAAGGAAAACATTGAAGGATCCATACTCTGGGTTCTCTTTCATGAATCCATAGTCACTGGCTGCTTTTACAGATTTCTGGTAGATCTGCTTCATGGATTCCTAAAGTAAAATGAGGAAATGGAACATTAGTAACAAAGTATGGCAAGAAAATCACATTTATTGTTGACTCAACTAAATGCTACACTGATATATTGTTGACTCAACTAAACAGTTTTCACAAAGTAACTTACTAAGCTGTACTTATAGAGCCTTGCCTAGAGAAAGCAGGTCCTAGGTTCCCCTGTAATGAGGATTACTAAAGATGAAAACATTTAATTACACGCAAAAGGATTCTGCTCCACTTACCTATTCTAGGAATCCAGGCATGGAACCAAGTTCCCAGGAAGGGTTCAAGAGAATTTTACAAGCAACCTATGGGCCCAGCAAGAATTCACTTTAACGAGAATTTTAACCTATAGTATCGAAAAAGACATTCAATACACTCAAAATTCCAATTTCCAGCAACTGAGAGAGAGACATTAGTTCTTGGTCACAGAGGTAAGATACTCTAGTTCAGCAAGAAAGAATAGCAAAAAGGAAAATGTTCACCTAAGGTATTGCCAAATTACCATCACTTTGGCATCATCAAATCAGCTGATCTGGACTTTCAATCAAACAGCAGTTTGTCCAGACCTAAGTTGCACCATGGTTAATCCCTACTTTCAGTTCTTCAGGATCAGATAACATGCACAAGCATGTCTTCCTTGTAACTCTGGTTATATTGCTAGCCAAAGGAGAAATAACCAGATCCCAATTTGTGGAAAATTAGAAGGAAAAAGAATAATCAGCTCTGTAAAAGATGGAGAAGGGTCACTTAAAGGATCTCACAGCGTAATTGTCGATACTCACAAAACAACTGGTAGGAAATGCATCCACAATAATTCTATTGGATTTGTCTTAGTCCACTTTAGTTAATTAAGAATTATGTTCCAGAGAAAAGTTAAGAATTCATTGACACAGATAAAACCCTGCTGATACCGCTGGCACATAGCAACACTGAAAACAACAAATACATTAACATAAATTATGGCATGCTAAACCCCAGAAAAATTAAAAGGTTGTTAAGGAACAATTGATGCAAAAAAATAACCTGTAATTTACTTTCAAACTCCTCTGGCGACCAGTGTATTGAACTACAGTCTTGACTTAATTCAAGTTCTCCTACACCAACCTGCAGAACATATGTCAGACACTGGATTTAACATCAAAATTCTAGAATATGAGGTACCTTAGTCTTTTTTGGTGAACAGTGCAATATGGTTAGCCTTAGTAAAAACTACTAAAAACAAAGGGGAAAAAACCTAAAAACTCCAGAGATTGGTCTAGATAAGATTTACAGCCTTGCACGTATTAGGCACTTTCTAATTAAAGGGAACATAGAAGCTAGCATAACAAATATCAGAATTAAAATAGAAGACCAAAAACATAGATACTAAAGACACAAAATACAAGGAAGCATAAAAAGAATCTAGCACTGGAAGAACCAAATGCCATTTTGTCAATTTTCGCAAGTTTAGGCAAGAATTGAACAATGCATTGTAATACTTGGATGTGAGAAAGTACTACAACTTGGACATATCACGCATTCTTCAACTGCTCTGGACTCGGTAGTTTCTACACTATTACTAACAAGATAAGGTACCACAACTCTAAACCGTAGAACATATGACAAAGACCCATTAACATTTTTAAGGCATTTAGTGATACAAATGATTTCATCAGCAGCAGCAGAATATGATGGCTAGAATCGCTAGATCAGCAAAGGTGCAAAATTTAACTTAGGGCTGTTTGTTTAACAGGCATCTGAAATGAAAATGCCAATAAGGCTGTTTGTTTGACAGGCATGTGAAATGAAAATGCCAAGGTTCAAGGACTGTTCCATTCTTTTCAGTTGGAAACCAGTGGACTCCAGCTTGCACGACCATATTTTACATCCCTCTCCTTGGCTCTCCTTTGAGAGATGTTCTCATAGAGATCCCAGAATGGCTTTTATTTTATAAATTTTGTTTCATTCCCATCATTTAAGTTTCCGATTCCGACATCTTGTAACAAATGGACCCATGAGATTCTCAGATTCAATTAATACTTCATGGCACAGCTTGCCATACAAAAAGCAAAAAGAGGAGTGAGAGAGTGTGTGCGGTTACTCATATGTCCATACCCCTCCTGCACTTGCAGCCTTTGCTGGAGCAACCAGGACTTTGGCCTTCCGGAGCACATCTATAGCCTGTGGAGTGCATGGCATGTTTGAACCTAATAATGTATGACCATAAATTTTATAATAAAAAATCCATTGGTAGAAAAAAGATGTAAAAACAAGTACTGCATCATGATATAATATGTACCTTCTATCAGGATACGGCAACCAGAATTAACCAAAGCTAATGCATCTGCTTGATCCATTTCGTTTTGTGATGCACATGGAAATGCAAGGTCACACCGCTCACTCCAAGGTTTTGCATCCTCAAAGTACTTTGCTTGAGTATATGACTTTACATAATCTCTGTCAAGTGTCATATCAACAATTAGATAAAACAATCAAATATGACAAACAGAGAACAGGAAGAAAGAACAACACCTCAAGCTTCTTTGCTGAACCTTTATGTCTCTCAAAAGTGGAAATTTAACATAATCAAAACCTTCTGCGTCCAGTAAATAGCCTCTTGAATCTGATTAAGTACAGTAAGAAGGTAGACGTCAATATATTAGACAAATAGACCAAGTCTGATCCCAAGAAACCTAACCTACAGGGCACATGAATACATTTCTCATAGCCATATTTCAGTAGAACAATGATTTGACAGCATGCAGTTACACATTGGAGCCTACTTTTGACCTGCATACCAGAAATTCTAATTGTATCTTAATCCCACATGACTGCAGCAAAGTAGGCAGTGGCTTGTATTACTTGGCACATGCCTTTCGCATTTGACGGAGTGCAAAAGTCATGACTCTCCCCATAAGTTGGATAAAATGCAAAGTTGCCACATCCCTTTAGTCTTAAGCCCAAAATAGCTATTCTTTCACAAACTGAGCCCTCAGTGTTATACCCAGCACAATTCTTGTTTCACCAACTGAGAAGATTCAAGGACAGCCAAGGAGGAGGAAGGAAAGTGACTGTTAATCTGCAACAGGGATAGAAGTGATGGAAACTGCAACAGGAGTAGAAGTGGTCACAGATAAATGCCCACTTGTAGCGGCGAATGAATTTGGGAAGAGAAAGAGGGTTTAGAGATGTGTTATAGCCTTATAGGATAAACCTAGGTGAGCTGCACATGTTTTGACAACAGAGGGGTTTAACAGTCACCACCATGCAGGTTGGTAGATTTAGCAGCAAAAGAAATGTACCAGTTCATGATATGATTGCAAAAGAAAAATAGCTACCTGATATTGTAATTGGGATAGCACCGAAGGCAATAAGTTTCTCCAAGACGTGCATTGCAATCTTTCCAGAGCCACTGACAACACATCTGCAAGTTCATAATATTACAATGCTTGTGAACTTTTTTTTCCTTGTGAGTATCTAAATTGAAACAGTCAGAACTTCAATACAATCATCTGCCAGAATAAACTACCTTCAGAAAAGTATGTTACATCATAGACTTCAAAAGAACATTCAGAACATCTATAAGAGTCTATTGCATTTATATGTTGCAGGAAGAAGGCAAGAGGGAGAAATTGAACCACAGAAATATTTCAAATTATATCAGGCTATACTGAGAAAACATGGTTTATATTAAATTTGATTTTTGACAATTTCACTGGCACTTAGAATCTTTGATCTATCATAACTTTTTTATGGAGCACACCAACATTTATGCTATTTTTGAAACCAACCTCACAGGATGCCAATGACAAATTAATGATCCTATTACTTATACCAAAAGCACAACAAGAAACCATTCTGCAAGGATTACAAAGGTACCTTCTTGTCTCTGATAATATCATGAATCAAAATACAAGAAGGTAAATTTACATTTATAATGCTACGTTATGAAGTATGAACTTCAATAGATTGATTTTTCCTCTAAAAAGAGAACTTGCTTTTGTTGAATGAGAAACTCTTGTATCTTAACTCCATTTCAGAAACACATTACAGCAACACACATGATCGAGAAATTTCGCTTTAGCTATGCACACCGGTGTTATGTAAGTTGTAACATGCTATCCTAAAACAAGGGTCATAATAGGCCTAAACCAAATCAAGGACACTGTTAGAACTACACTAGGATGATTGTTGTTTCTTTATCATATAGAGTGTCTAATATGCTTTTGCATATTGTGTATTGAATCGTATTCCTGACAGCCATGTTACAATACTTCAATATGTGACATTTAGCAAAAAAAATTTTCCAGGTCTTTATGGTCCTGTAGGTTTGTTTTAAAGCTCTTAGACAACCAGATCATCATTACGCTGTTCATTAGGATAGGGACTCTAAAATGGAGAATTGAAGTTTTGTAATACTCTGCTCTTTTTGGCCAACGTTTTAAAAATGATATAAGAGGACATTATCACTGGTGGTCATTTACATTAATGCTGCAAACATGATCAATTTGTTAATTGGGTCTAACATCTCTTAAGGGTTGTTCTTGGGGTTGTTGTCTTGAAACTCTAGGTTGCTGTTCAAATACATGCCCAACTTTAACATACTAAGGTGATGATTAAGTCATTAAGTTTCACATAACAGGCTGGGAGTACAAGACAAAACAAAAAACAAAATATTGACTGTTACGAAGAAACTATTTCAGATTAGCCAGGAACCTTAGTCCTTTGAGATCTTTATTCATCTCCGCTAGAATAAGTTGTGCATAATAGACCTGCATAAAATAAGACAAACTGATGAAAGATTGGAGAAAAGGAGAAGCCATTTAAGTGGCACTAGACAGTAAAAATATGTGAAACTTATTTTAGGCAATTAACCAAGCAAATTATACAGAATATTAGTTAAGTATGATACCAGTCCATAACCAGTAGCCTCTGTCCGGAGACTGGATCCTGACCAGAAGTTTCTTGGGCCTGTAAAACTTCCCTGAATAAAAAAAGACATGTAAGTTTCCCAAATACTGTAGAAACATGATGAATGCTCTACAGACAACATAAGACAATTGTTTACTTGACCAGACCAGTGTCCAACCTTTTTGTGCTTTACATCACATTCAGAAGCATTCACATGATTCCTTTCCTTTTTTTAAGTTCAAGTTACACCTGGGGATTTGTCCTTGGCCTTTTTTCCAACTCCAATTAAACAAGAACTCTTACCTTACTTCAATTAGAGATCTATCCTTTTACAAGATACAGGATGGCCATTAGGCTTCAGAATGGCATAAAAATAAGCCACTCAAACTTAGGGCTTTGGACGGAGTTGGATGACTCAGACACCTTGTAGGGAGCTTGATATGTCTGACAATCAATGGACCTGCAGGAATTGGAGATTATGCTTGCTTGTCAGCATATGATCCCAGATGAATGTGCCCTCCAATAGTCATCAAAACTATAATGTGTGGCAGTGGGGCATTATGCGCTATGGTATGTTCTCCTTGTCAGCCACTACAGAACTTAAGGCTTATCCCAATAAGGACTTCGATTGCACCTGTATCTTGTTGATTGTTCCATGTTTTCAAGAAAGAATAAGGAAAGGGTGGTATTATACAACAGGTGAAGATGGGTGTGCAGCTACAAGCCAAACCACAGCCAGGTTCATTTGGTTCTGTCATGCAGGAGTTAGGCATAGTCATGCATGATAAACCACTTTGCATCCTGGGCAACATGATCACCATTCACATTTCTAAAATGCAGCCCCCTGAGAGGATGAAACATATTGAAAGGCATTTCCCTTTTATGAATAAGATATATACAGAGGTTCAATGGTTCTTCAACATGTAAGTTCTAAAGAGCAAGTAGGTACATATTCACCAGAAGCCCAACTCCATCAATATATCAAAGTTATTTGGGGACATTGTACGATTCCTTTAGAATCAAGCTAAATTTGAGGAGACTGTTGAGAAATGCACCAAAAAGTGAACTGTTATCTTCCAAGTCAGTTTGGTTGTTGCTTGTACTTTCTCTTAGCCCTGTTTGATAACTATGCAAAAGTTTGCTTTGTATGAAAGTTTTACCAAAAAAGTGTTGGGTCCCACCTATTTTTTTTTATTTTATCAAATAAAGCAAAACATTTTGTGGGCAAAATTTTGCTCGTTGGCTCTCTTTTGCCTATTTTTTCCACCTTAAAAAACTTTTGTCTAAACTATGCTACTCATCCTCTAGGACCTGCTCTTAAGTCTTAATTAAGCATTAAAGAAGTTTTTGTGTTTATCAATCACACATGGCAAAACTTTACTAAACAAAATTTTTGTCTAAAAAAGGTTTTGCCTGGAATCAAACAGCAGGCTTAGGGGGAAAGTAAGTTTGACCATTCCACATATGTTGCATATCATTCTTGTACCATCAAGGAGAACTAATGAACTATGTCCCGAAGCCAAATTGAAGGCAAAAGCTTGCACACAAACTGAGAAGCAGGATATCATTATCATCAGATATTTGAATCAACACCACACTCATTTCTAAAGAAGATGGCTGAAGTCAACCAACAGCCAGTGTTATGATTTGCATGGGTCGCAAGAGAGCAATATTAAGCAATATTAATAACGAATACTACTTGTGGTACAAAACAAGATAACGGCACTTTTACTTAGAATACTTATAGATAATTAGCTAAACATCAAATAATATAACATCATCATACCTGGAAGTGGCCAACCAAGCGTCTATATTGCCCAAAAAGATAGCCCATTTCCCGAGGACCAACACCCATGTCCTCTGCAGGAAGATCCTAGAAAGAAGAAAAAAATAATGACTAGCTTTCAAATGTGCACGCTAGATAATCCCTTTATCAGAATAACATGAATCTCAATGGAGGATACTGGCATGCAAGTAGGCAAACTATAAGTGGCTCAGAATTGAAACTTGAAGATCATTACAAGTACAAAACCATCTTCTGCGAGCTATTGATTAATGAATTGACCTATAATCCCTTTTCACTAAAAAGTCCAATAAGATGTTCATCAATCATATGGTGAGACACCTAAAAAACACATTTTATTTTCAAGAAAATACAATAAACAAACTGTTGCCAGGATGAACAGGAACAATATTGTCCTGTGGTTGCCAAACCAACAACATGGAAAAAAAATTGGACCGCCATTTGCATGGGGAATGACAATCATTGGACTTCTTATTGAATTTGTTCTGAACTCATAACCACTTACTTTCTTTTGGTAGAAATGAAATTTATAACAGAAAAGGGCACAAAATTTATATCTTTTAAAAAAGAATAAACATGAATTCACTAGGTGATCAATGTGTTAGCTTTTCAGGAGATTAGAACATTAAACATCATCTCTGCTAATCAGTACATTTTGTTTCAATCATCTAACCTGGAGGGAAGATTCATGCCTCACATAGTTACATGCTATGTGACAACAACCTTCTAGGCACCAAAGCATGTAAGGTGCTTTAAGGCATTAATATTGCTTCACTCCAAGGTTATATGTGGCAGTTATACAATTTAAAAATAAAAAACAAAAAATAAGAATCAGAGAAAAAGAACACAGGTACTCCACTGCAGCTTACCTGATCAGGGCCCAGATAACGATATAGTTCATCCATAAAACTTTGGCAAAAGCGCATGATCTGCAATGACAGTCCTTATTGCACCATTTGGAACTAATACTTAAGGTGGAAAAAAAAACGCTATATCCAGAAATACAAAGCTCAAAGACATATAGATAACTACAAATTATAAAGAAAAGTACCTCATTTTCACTTTTTCCTTTTGGGTCAAAGTCACTTCCACCACCAGAACCTCCAAGTTTATATGGTGATAAAGCATTTCTCATTGTCTATCACCAAAGAAGGCAAAGATAAAGTAAATGTTCAGACATGTGATTAGCCCATAGTCTTCAATGAGAGATCATTCTAGAAGCAGCTTAACATGAAGATGCAGTGAGACAGTATTAAGAATTACATTATCAGCACACAGAGCATTGGAACTAAAGGGGGTAATATGTTGCATCAACAAAAGCATACCCTTCATGAAACCCAAGGCAGAGTAAGATGAACTTGAATCTTGCTAAATGAGTAACATAATGTTCAACTGAAAACCTAGCAGGCACATATTCTGAAGGATCCTACAGTAAGAGTAATGTGCTAAAAAGGCAAGCCTGTATGTACATGCCATACTACTTGGTTGCAAATTGGTCCTCAACTGACAGAAAGAGAAGCTGGTCGCCCATTTGTCTATGGTATAAGTAAGGATCATTTTTCCTTCCATAGAAAAACTAGATTCTACTTATTACATGGATAAGTGCTCCAAGTTCCCTTTAGGAGGACATAATTCTTCAACCTTAACAGAGTATTATATGAAAACAACTGACAAAAAGGAGAAAAGTGAAGGCTGATATGAACTGCAAATAATCACGGAACAGATGTATATGCTAAATTAAGGTCATGGAAGGAGTGACCAACGAGAACTACCTGTTCAAATGCAAGAAACTTGGCAGTACTTAAATTCATATTTGGATGATATCTAAGACCGCCTCTACAAGGGCCCAATACTTGGCTGAATTGTACACGAAATCCTCGGTTTACATGTGTCTCTCCCTTATCATCAACCCATGGGACTCGAAACACAATGGTCCGCTCAGGTTCCAGTAGGCGTTCCAGAATGTGGACAAACCTAGAGATAGGCAACACATGGTCAAAGTTCATGCTTCACAGTGCCATGCCCTTTATTACATTAACCATTTTTGAAGTAATAACTTGCATGGGAAATCTTGAAAACCAACAAATATGCAATTGGCTTATGTAGATACTCACTGAGAACTCTTGGCTAAGACGGGCTCTAGGGAATGAACCACTTCTTGAACTGACTGTATGAATTCAACTTCATGAGGATCTCTTCTCAGAACTGCTTCAACAATGGATCCAGCAGTTTTGGACATTAGAGCTGAATGATTATGAATAAACATTCAGTGGCATGTCCATTGCCCACCAGATATAAGGAAATACCAGAGTAAATAAGGAAGTCCAGGAAAAAGGCTCAAGAAAATTTTATATTCTCTACATAGTTAAAACATGTATATAACTTGAATAAGCATAGTATAATTGCTTACTAAGGCAATGTACGGGCATCATGTTTTATAACACTTGGTAGGATGGCATAGTTGTGGTGATATCATTTATACACCAAAAGACATGCTGATTAAGACATTTATTTTTCAACTTTTAACATGTCATCCCTACTGACTTAAAAATTGCTTCAATCCTCACTGAGTTTGTAAAATATAATGAGGTTAATTTATACGAACAGGATCAAGGTCATACCCATGAAACAATGAACACGGCCAACAACTACTGGTAGTGGTTCATCGGGTGAATCCGATGAAAAGTAGCATTTTCCACAACATTATTAAAACCAGACTAAGTAGACTAAGAATGCATGGTAGGACAACTATTGATCTTATTGTGTCATACAAGTTTTTGAGTTGAAAGAGAAAATTCTGAATTTTTTTTCTCTTGATGGTTTAGCAATTGTTAGTTAAGAAGGGTGGTGAAATTTTAATCGAATCTTTGTCTATAAATAAACACACGGAAAATCCTAATTATTTCTAGTAAATAGATATTATGAATCTGATGATAACATGATTCGAGCATATCATAATGCAACGAAGGCAGCAATAAATTCTAGCCAATATTTTGGCATTGCAGGCTAGACATCATGTTGGTTCCCAACCATATCTCCCCAATAAGACATCATACTCACTATTGGATGATGAAATTCCAGTCAATGTTCAATGGCTCAGATATGCCTCCTCTGAAATAATCTTAAAAAGGATGTTGAAAGTCTATAAGATATCAGCAATAAAATACATGATCCCAAAAAGAAAAGTTCAGAAAGAGAACATTTCTCGCTAACTGTACCCAAAATGATTAAACAACCCTAATTGTAAAAAGCCGACATACTATTTAGGAGCTGAAAGACCACAGAATCTGTTTTTGTACTGAAAGCAACTCTAGAGCCTAGAGAAAAACACCGCATGAACACAAAAAGTTCAGCTGATTGCCATTAGCATCATTCATCAATCAAGTAACGGTGAACCAACTTAAATTGTTTAGAACTGAGAACGAAACAAGAGCTATTACCTTTGACATAAACTGGTCTTTCTACAGTTGCAAGGTTTTTATCTTTGGAGGCAAGTTGGAGACGAAGCGCCTCCTTGTGAAGTAAACTATTGTTATGCTCTTCGAGCGCACTCATCTGCATATTTCTACTGCCCTCATTCCCGTACGGATTCCTCCTATGCTTTCTCCCATACTCCCTACACACTGAGCAGAATATCCTTGTTGTTCCCTCAAATACATCCACATAAGCCCACTTATACGTATCGGCCCATTCTTCCCTCCATTTCTTCACCACCTTCTTCTTCCGCTTGGTTTGCTGCAGCCTAACCAACTCTTGGTCTTGCCCGGGAGCCATGAGCAAATGCTTGTGATCTTCCTGCTCTTCGGAAGTAGGCTCCTGAGGGACGTCCACAAGCGGCGCGTGAGCAAAGGAAGGATCATCGTCGCCGGGCCCTATTTCCAAGTCGATTTCTTCCCCGATTTCACGAACTAATGGATGTCTCTGCGCTTGCCGCAAAAGATTTATCTCATCCATTGCAGAATTCATCCCTAGCACCCTCCCTGATATCAACATTCAGTCTATCAAACTACCCTCAGAATCTCACTTCATATGCTTGATCCTGCCTATATTCATACAAAATTTTCAGGCCCTCACTTGAACCCTAAAGCCGGAAATTCAGAGCATGAAACAGCAACCCAGTTCAGACAACCCCCGTTAACTTCAACAGCAATAACCTCAATACCTTCCCACCAAACCCATTCCAAGTACACACGTTACTGCGAACCAAAAGTACAGCCCCCACTTTGTTCCTGATCGCCAGAGCCTTCTGCCATCGCTAAATCTTCCCATTCTTCTCTCGCTATCAAGTAATTGATCCTCTAATCATTCCCCGCCCTCTCTCTTCCTAAAATAATCTAAAGAAACCCATGAATCACCATTTTCCTTGCCAACCAAAGACTATAAAGTGAAAAAAACCAGAAACCGAACAATCAAAATGAATTATCCGAGGAAAAATCCATCACCCACCAATAAGGAAGAAAGCCTACGCGTGCTACGAATCATGGCGATCGTCAGAACCCACAGCCAAAATCACCGAAGTACCTGAAAATTTGACGCAAAGAAATGGGCACCCAAGTTCCACTGTTGAGCATTGGGTGATTGTTGGACAGGCGGAAGGGAGAGAGCGAGGTAACGAAAGAGTATGTGCGCATTAGAGCCTTTTCTCCAACTGGGTTTTACTTTTAGCAACGCCAATTAATGGATCATCAGAACCGTAACAGTTTGCAAGGCAGGGACGATCATCAATGTCCTGAGAACTCCCACCTTCCCGACTCTCCTCCCTTGCTATCCCGCCACTTCCTCGCCGTTGTTTCCCCAAATAAACTAACTCACCGGAGGGGAGTCCCTCTCTCTTTTCCCCAGTTGAGTGTTTTTTTGGTCGAACTCTTTCCGTTGAAATTGTTAGTAGTTCATAGTATATAAAGAGCTCCCGGGATCTTAAGAAGTCAGCATATAACATATTGGAGAGCTCTATAAATAAAATAAACTTGTTAACTACCTAAATTGATTATCTATCGACAACATTGATAATTCACAAGTTCAAATTATTTCTTTAAATAAATAAGTGGAGTGTAGATAGATGGTATATCATAGGTCCGACTTTCATGGGTGTTATTCTTTTATAATCATAAATGATGAAATTGTGACACTTTATTAAAAGTGAATACTAGTCCAACAAGATCTCTCTGCAGCTTAAAACTCCACAGACAAAGCAATAAGAGGAGGCCCTAATGCCTCTCTTATGAACTTTTCACCCAAACAAGCATAAGCACTTCATAGTTTAATATTAACAAATTAATGGCACATGCAACGCCATGTAAATAGTGAGGTTGACCATAATCAATTCCAATGTCCTTTATTTAATTCATTCATATAATTCGTTATATGCTTGTGCGTGTGTGCATGCGCAATATGTGGTCAATATAAATATGAAAATCACATTCGATTTTGGATAATCACCTTTTACATGTATTGGATCTCTTAAATTCACAGTCATTGAATTTATAATTTCCGACACTAGATGAAGCCAGAAGCCCTCAAATATCGTGCATAAGTTAATAAATAACATCCCCCAAAGTGTGCATTTGAAACATATTATAAATAACTTTTACTAAATACAAGTTCATGAATAGATTAGTATATGCATGTGATTTTGATAAAGATAATGAGCAGGGATCTCAAACAATAGAAGGCAAGGTTGGAACTTGGTCCGAAGTATTCTACTCGTTCCTCATAATATGTGCATCGAATTCTATATATCTTAAGCCACATTTTTTTGCTGTGTTTGTTTTATGAGGACCCCAAGCAATAATATTTTGTTTTTCTGGTAGACAAGGTACCGTAACAGATATTTAAACAATATGATCCAACTTCACGCCGGCCAAAAAAAAAAAAACATAACAAAATTGAACATCAGTTCGTAGTGTTCCCTGTTTGGTTTCAAAATCTAGTGAGACTCCTGCCATTGTCCTTAAAGGTTTCGCATGGGCCTCCAATACAATATGATATTCTCCAATCGCAATATCATAGTCTCAAATATAGTTTTTGAATTTTAAAAGGGCAAGGTTTTTCTTGATATAATACAGTGAGCTTAAAAATAAAGGAAAAAAAAGGGAAAAAAGCACGGCAAAACTTTTTAAAAACTTACAAAAAAAAAAATGAAAGACTAAGACAACATCAAGAACTAAAGATGCAACAAACAGAAATAAAAAGAATGAAAAACAGAAAAACGTTTCTCCCTTGCAGAAAAGTTAGTTTAGGATGGAGTTCCTCTCAGTTAACGACGTGGTGTCAAGGGATCAGCAAGATAGGAAACCGAACCTTATCTAACATCC
The DNA here is from genome assembly GCF_008831285.2 of Nymphaea colorata. NCBI lineage: Eukaryota > Viridiplantae > Streptophyta > Magnoliopsida > Nymphaeales > Nymphaeaceae > Nymphaea > Nymphaea colorata. Next base: position 27,478,821 of record NC_045138.2, read on the forward strand.
CGACAAGTTCATACGTAAAGTTCGATTTCTGTACCGTCATATCTAAATTCGGCTGCTATAGATTAAGAAAGATCCCACGAAGTCGAATCTGTTAAATGGCAAACCATTTGCATCCCAGAGGCAACTCGTACAAAGAATAACTGAAAAAGGGTTCAAGGAATACGTAAACATTACGTCCTCAAACACTCGATGTGCGTGAACGTTTGCGTGTGAGGAAATATTTCCACCATCTGATTTAAGGGACGGTTGACAGCACGAAAACATTATGCAGGCAACCGACTTTTCTAGTACCAATTTCGAGGGGGAAAGTTGTCGAGAAAAATAGTCGAAACTTTGCTCCAAATTTTGGCCTTTACTGTAGTTGGAGATGAATCTTTCACGTGAGATGAAGCTTCATCAGTGATCCGTTTGGTAGAACCACTAATTACTTTTTCAGATGTTTCAGGAGCCCCTAACTTGTTTCCTCAAAGAGACGGTTGCAAGATAATGACCTGACCTGACGAGATCATGAGAGGCAAATGCACGGTGCCCGACAACAATGTGACCGGACCTGAGTTAGTTTCACCTGAATTTATTCGGGATTTTGGCCCCCTTTTTCCACAAGTTCCTGTGGTTCAGACTATGCCAAACCCAGAAAGTGGCATTTTCTGCTAAATACAGTCTGAGGTGTAACAATTTCTGCAGCAGATCTTAACAATTACAAATTTACATGGCATGGATGACCCTGTCAAATGATTAAGAAAAAGAACAGATAGTTCAAGCATATTGAAAGTCGAAATCTGTCCATACTGCACAAGTAGATTCACAAACATAATCAAATTACGGCTGCAACACCAAATAGAGGTAAACTCTCTAACAATTTGCAGGCTACATAACGCTTTAGTATAACCCTTCAGCTTGCAATCATCCAACAGTTTATAGTTTTCTTCCAATATATATTTTTTTATGCAGTTACTAAAACCAGATAATGCTAGCTAGAAGAAGCTGCACTACCTCCATACAGCTCACTCCAGCTTCCCCATTTCCATCTAACTCTGGGGAAATCGCTGGTACACCTGGAAATGAGACAGTTGCGAACGTCCTGGCCCACATCACAGTGTATGAACAGGGCCACCTCTGCCAATGCGGCAGATCGGGTTAATACAAAGGAAATGAATGAACAAACAGCATTGACATCCTTTATCAGTAAATGTACAACTAGTTTCTTCAGATGCTCCCAGCTCCACCAAATCTTAAGGTCCCCTTTGTAGAAGGATTCTTGTAGTTCAGACCAAGCCACAGGACCAAGAGAGAGGGTCCTCACATTCGTGGCAGCACATACTACATCCTTGAAGCCACGCACATCCTGCTTGAGAGTGCCATGCGAAACGAAGAAAGAGGATTTCTCACATATCAGGTTTTCAATTGTTTCAGTTCCTGAAAACAGGGGAATGATCCCAAAAAGGTCTGCAGACTCAACGCGCAGTGTCCTTAAGTTGAGAAACCTTTCCACTTCGAAGATGTCACCTATGTTGCTCATTGACAGGAAGAAGGAGAACAGTGATGGAGCCTTCAGAATGAACCTTCTTGGTTTCACGCATCTCAGCCTCAATTCAATAAGATTAGGTGTGTCTATAGTCAGCGAAGTTGGACAATTAGATGCCACCCAGTGACAGGTTTTGAGCTCGGAGAACTGAAGTTTTGGATCCTTAAGCCCGCCAACATCAATTAGGTTTAGCTTTTGCAGAGCTGGAAAACAGGAGTTCAGACAATCGAGATTTTCATCATCTAACCTTATATACTCAAGCGTCAGGCTTGTAAGCATGGGCATTCTCTTCATCCTCTCTACCGACAACCAAGCATTCTTCAACTCCAAGTTGAGCAGCACACTACCTGGAGAAAAGGAACAAAAAAAATTGAGAATTTTCTAGATGACAATTTCTAGAGCCTTTGATCAATTTAATATTGACAGTGTGATCTTACTTCAAGTCCTAACACCAAGGCATGCACACACATACACAAATGCTACTCAAACTGCCCAATTAACAATCAGAGCGACCTGCCTAACATAAGGAAAACTGCATACCCGCGGAGACATAAGAAAGCTTAAATATTATCCTGAAGATCAGACAGGTAGATACTCATGATTTATCTTCCACCAAGACTCTTCAATGCGCAATCCAAGTTACAAAAGTTTCAGGTTCCTTTAGTACAGACTGTTAAGCATTGAGTCCGCCTGCACAGTGTAGCAGGACCTCTTCTTTTTCGACAGCATTACGATTTAAAGACTCATCTTTTCCCGATATGAATTGGAGTAGAACTGCAAAATCATTGCTTGCAAGTTAAACACTTCAAAGTTCAAACTATTATTCTGTTACCTGTAGTACATTATTGACCAAGATAATAACAATCAGATTTATTTTATAATCAAAGCAATGGGACCAACAGGACTGCTGCTTCTATATTAACTAGGCGAGATCCTGCCACTCGTTTCAGGTATTTAGCAAATTATGCATGCCAACAAGAAGCTTAAACACATAAAAAGTTGTACTTATAGACGCGTGTTTTTCCTTCTTCCTGTCGGTAGATTCCGTTTATACTTTAACAGAAACTTATCGAAATTGGAATGATAATAGTAATTAGTAAGGTTTCTGGATTAAATGATAGTGGTTGTATGTGTGAACAAATTTGTAAATTTTTACACAATCAACAATCAGAGAACAGTTGCTCAGGGTGCAATACAAGCAACTAATGGCAACTTCTCTGCTGCCTGGATTTAAGATCCTAACACAAATTTTACAAACATTGTCTAAGGGCCGTGAGGTTAATAAGATGACAAAAAATGGGTTCTCTAGTAACATCTTCCACCTAAACTTACTCTAGCGGATTATCTTGTATGTTTTTATACATTATAGCTTAGATTATGCTTATTATCCCACCCACCCATGGGGATCCTCAGCTGCACCCACATACCCGAAAAAAAAAGGTCAAATCGGGATTTTGCACGATGAAGCATAATTTTTTTTGAAAAGCAAAGAAGTCCAGATCTAACCCAAATTTTTTCAATTGAATTGAACACGCTATCACCATCCGAGGAGAGTTCCTCTGGATTCAGGAAATTGTCCACAAATTTGGGATAGAAATTTTCTTGTCAGTACCTAATAGTATGTGTGTGTGTGAGAGAGAGAGAGAGAGAGAAAGAGAGAGAGAGACAGACTCACAGTAGCTGGAGACGACCGCTAGCACGGTGGATCTGCGCCAGCATGACTGGGGCCAGTAGCTCGAGATCGAAATCGATCTCAGTCCCCCGCAGGTGGCCGGGATCCAGCCAGAAACGAATCCCACGTCCACCAGAAACAGGTCGTCGTCCTCCTCCCTGCTGCCATCTCCGAAAGGCCCGAGGCGTGGCTCGTCGACGGCGACGCGGACCGCTTCAAGCCGGGTCAGAGGCCTCAAGAACCGGCCGGCGAGAGCCGTGAAGGGAACGGCCGTCGTGCCGCTGGTCTGGTGCTGAGAGGCAAGAGGGGAGGAGACGATGGAGACGGAGTGAACGAGGTACGAAAGCGCACGAAAGGTGCGGGAGACGAGGCGGCAGCGAGCGAGGTCGCGGGCGTCGCTCAGGCGCCCCAAGATCTCGACGATCAGCTGCTCCGGAAGCTCCTCCATGGCCGCCGCTGCACCAGAGGCCACTGGCAGAGGAAAGAGAGCCTCGGCCGTCTTCTCCTCTTCTACTCCGGAGGTTGCGGGCGGAAGCGGCCAAGTGGTGGTCCACGTGGCTTCAGCGCAAAAGTAAGAATTGCGACTCGGTGATCCAGTTCATATAGTATCGGAATTTTGTATCGACTCAGAATCACGGTACGGACACCTCCAGTTGGGTTCTGGATATCGAGTTGTACCCCGTTATCCATTTGGGTCACGAGTTTTAGGCTGTAAAGCGTGGCAACGACGCAACGGGAAGCCTGGTCTCTCCCCTCTCCCGCGTAATCTCCCGCCTTCTCTTGGCGGCGTTCCCGGTGCCGCTGGCCGGTTCTCGCCGAAAAGCACCGCTTCCGCCATCGCGGCCTTGGCTGTGCAGCCAAACCATTTGTATTAGAAGATGGACGGTGTAAACGACAAAAGCGTCGTCGAGTCTGTCCATAGCATCGTCTTCAAAGAATCGGAGTCCCTCGAGGGGAAGTGCGAGAAGATCGCGGGTTACGATTTCAACAATGGCATCGACTACGGAATGATCCTTCGCTCAATGAGGTTTACCGGATTTCAGGCCTCGAATCTTGGTGACGCCATAGACATTGTTAATCGAATGGTCTCCCTCTCTCTCTCTCTCTCTCTCTCTCTCTCTCTCTCTCTCTTCCCCTCTCTAGTTCCTTCAGTTATTGGCCTAACTTGGGGTTAATGTCCCTTAGCTGTGAATCATAACTTCACCTAAATTAGTTCGTTATTTTTGTTTGAAGTTAGATTGGCGGCTTTCTGATGAACCCATAACCGAAGACTGTGACGATGAACAAAAGGTGTTGTCGTTCAGGGAATCCGTCAAGTGCAAGGTGTTTCTTGGGTTCACTTCGAATCTTATTTCCTCAGGATTGAGAGAGACTATTCGGTTTCTTGCCGAGCATCACTTGGTAATCGTTTTTACATTCTGAAAAATTATGGAAGTTATGCTATTCAGTGGGTATAGCTCATTCTTTTTCAAGCTTACATTCTAAACTTTAGCGAGTTCTGATATATGACAGCAAAGGAATTTGTTTGGCACTCATTTGGATTGTATTTAATCTCTTTCTCTCTTAATTTTATCGCTTGAAGGTTCATACCTGAGTGGTCATAATTCATTGGTATAAATGCTGGTTTGCTTTTTCTGAAGAACGTCTCTAAATTGCGTTACTGGGGGAGCCCCATCATCTTTTTCCTGATCTTAAGTTGTTGGAAAAAGTATAATTTGGATACAATGGACAAATGTCGTTATCAGTTGTCTTTCCTCAACAGCTGAAACTGTATATCTTTAGTTCACTTTGTTATATTCGAAACTTGTGCAGGTTGATGTATTTGTCACCACTGCTGGTGGAATTGAGGAGGACCTTATAAAATGTCTTGGACCAACATATAGAGGCGAGTTTTCTTTACCCGGCGCTTATTTACGGTCAAGAGGAATAAACCGGATCGGTAACCTGATGGTACCTAATGATAACTATTGCAAATTTGAAGATTGGATAATGCCTATTTTTGATCAAATGCTGCAAGAACAAACAGAAAAGGTAACACCCACTTTGAAAAGTTTAGTTCTGTATCTAAGATTGTGAAGAATCTTAAGGGACTTATGAAGAGAGTTGATAAGTGGTTGTTTGTTCTAGCTTCTAGCCTTTTTGAGGCTGAAATTGAAGCTGCTAGGGGGTGGGTTGGGATCACTGCCATACCTAGAACTCAAATCTATTGTGGGAGTCGGCTGTGTCGTTACAGTTGGTATCAAAGTTGGTTTAATACTTAGACCTAGGGTCCTACATACACTAACGTGTATGCCTTAAAGGGGTTGGAATCTAATGGCCCACTTTGAGAAATTTAGTCTTGTATCTAAGATTTGTGAAAAATCTTACTGGGCTTATAAAAGAGATTGTTAAGTGTTTGGTCTCATGGTTAATAATTTTTTGGAGTTGAAACCAAAGCTGCTAGGGACCAGGTTGGGATCCACCGAACCAGGAGCTCGAGGCCCCGAGCCCATTGTGGGTGTGGGCCGGCTTGTTATATGCTTAGCCCTTACCAGCTCTTTTTTTTCTTGTCACATGCATTCACTTTGCTGTGTGATGGGAATGCCTTATCAAATTAGGCATAAGTGGAAAACTAAGGACTCATGTTGTAAGTAACACAAGGTGTTGTACAATATTTATGTTATCTAACGTAACTATGAATGTAAATAATAGAACAATCGACTTTGAAACTGGTTTCAGGGGCACAACTATACCACATCTGGTGTAACTTATGAGACACCCCCATATCGTGTGTTATGGTATGATATCGGGTGTAACTTATTTAAAACATAAAAAGTGTCCAAAAACTATTCTTTTAATTTAAAGTTGCACAAATTTTGTAAGATTGAATATTATTCCAATGTGAAAGTCATTCTTATACATCTAAAAGCAAAAAAGAAAAAAAAAATCGAGCTTGACTCATGCAATAAAACTAGTACTTTGGTTCCTCTTATGAGATATTATTTTTATTCAGAAAATAAAAAAAATAAAAATTCAAATTTTGTCACCTTATGGCTTATGGTGCTTAAAGGCTCCAAGGAGTAAGTCATAGATAATGAAGACTTATATATTTTGATATACATTTAAGTATTGGGGGTAGTTTAAATGGTATGCATGTTGTAACATATATTTATTCTTTTTATGTTTATGCAGTTCATGTTTTTTTACAGAGATTATCTTTTTCCTTTTCTATTATTTGGATTTTTCTGGATTTTAATTTTTTGTGAAATTCTGATATTAAAAATTTAAATTTGTAAATTTTTACATTAAGTTATGTATCTAAATTTCAACCTGATCATTACAGGTTACGGTACACATTTTACAACAGTGCCGAGGACCCATAGGCCACATTTATGAAGGCACTTCTTGCAGCAAAATTGGTTGACCTTTAATCTGTTGTTCTCTTCCAAGTTAACTTTGTCATGTTTCTGGATATTACTCTGTAAACTTAGCATAATACTTGTGTGTAGTTGTCAAATTGATGTGCCATACGAGCATCAGTGCTCTGGGGTATTGTCATTATCGAGTCATAGACTTGCTTTCTAGTAAGCCCAGTGACATTTATAAAAGGAGTAGAGTGCTTTAATAAACTTATAAGAACTGAATGTTTGTGTTTTTTGTCAATTGTTCTTAAGTTCTGCTCCTATAGGAATTGAGAAAAAGTGGTAGTGCTGAAGATCCTAGCTTATAGTGATTGGTGTGATTCACAAATTGATAGTACTTGATTTTTCATTCCACAGAATATTATTTGGAGTCCATCCAAAATCATTGCCAGACTTGGTCAAGAAATAAATGATGAGAGTTCGTACCTTTACTGGGCTTACAAGGTAAATGTGTGGCATCATGTTTCATATACTACACTTGTCTGTTTGAAAGCAAGAGGAAGAAAAGAAGTGAATGTAGACTTGTATTTGTGCTCTTTTTCATCTCTAAAGTCGCTGTGCCTCTGATACACATCATTTTTTCTTGACATTTTATTCTTCATTTGACACAGTACTTTCTGTTTTTTATTTTTATCCAAGGACAGCTCATGCAAGAACATGAAACGGTTGAATGTTAAATTTTGTGGAATTATGTTAGAACTTGTGAAAATGTTAGTTTATTACCTTCATTTTCATTTTCTCTTTTTTCATGATTTTTTAAAGTTGGGAATGCAATTATTGTTGATGTTTCTTTGCTTCTGAAAATATATCTGAGTCCTGTGATTGATCTTAGGATCTAGTTATCTGGGTTTGTCTAAGACAGTGTCATACCTGTTTTGGTTTTCTAAATCTTAGCCCATAGAATTAAGTGTCAACCTAGAACACCAGGATGGCCCTTTTCAATTGAAATAGCCTCAGTTTTTATCATATTCATTTAAATGTTTCAAGCCGAGTGCCCTTTTCCTAAAAGTTCTCTGATATAGCATACCGACTCATGTTATAGCAAGGAGTCTTTCGCAGTCAAGATTTTTTCTCTATTTTGATACCTAAAAATGGCAACCTGTCCATGAGGTTCAGCACCCTATTGTTGTTTAAAAAGTCTAGCTGAGATTTCTGATCACATGTGGATCCAAATCCATGGAAGCCCTTGCGAATGCATAAAATGAAGCCAGTCAAAGGAGGGTACCTATTAGGTCATTACTTTGTTCATCTTTGACTGTTGAATATTTTGCGGTATGATTTGCTATATCATCTGTCCTGGTCAATTATCCTTCATTGTGTTCCCAACATATGCAGTATATAAACTGATGATATTGAAAATGCACTTCATGTATACCTTATGGTTTCTGCTATAGTTAACTGATCTGTATTGTTAATGCTCACAAAGAACGGGATTCCAGTATATTGCCCCGGCTTGACTGATGGTTCTCTTGGAGACATGCTATATTTTCATTCATACAGAAACCCTGGTTTGGTCGTTGACATAGTGCAAGGTATTCCCCATCTTCTTTTTTCTTGAGGAAGATGACTTATGTCCAAAGATTCTTATTTTTCTTCTTTGTTCTTGGTGAAGATGTCTTATGCTGAAGATTCTCTTTTTTCTTTGTTTCCTTGTGACAGATATAAGAGGCATGAATGGAGAGGCAGTCCATGCCGGCAACAGGAAAGCAGGAATGGTGATTCTTGGAGCTGGGTTGCCCAAACATCATATTTGCAATGCAATGATGATGCGGAATGGTGCAGATTTTACTGTTTATATCAACACAGGTCAGGAATTTGATGGTAGTGATTCTGGTGCTAGTCCAGATGAAGCTGTTTCATGGGGCAAAATCCGTAGTTCTGCAAAATCTGTAAAGGTAATTGTCTGCTGTAATTTTGACTTCATTTCCTGCCATCCTCACATTTTCAATTGAATAAAAGATGGAGTTGATCTGGAGCAGGTGCATTGTGATGCAACCATTGCCTTTCCATTGTTGGTAGCTGAGACTTTTGCGAAGAGAGTGAAGAAAGCCTGAGTCCTTATTGAAGATTGCTGTCGCAAGAGATCGGCATGTGGAAGAGTTGGCCTATTGTTTACAAGCAGCTGATGAACCTTGTGTTTTGGAACAAGGTTCTTGACTTCTTGTTCACATTCTTGCAAACCTACCTTCCTGTAGTTTCATGCAGAAAAACACTTTTGTAGTCAGCTTATTTGTAGCGAATGACAGGTTTCAGTCTCGTGTGCATGCACTTTTTATATTCTCAATTCCGACGAATAATCTAATATTGTCTTTTCCTGATTTGCCATTTGCTGCTTGGAGTGACGCTCTAACTCACCTCCAACCTAAATTAGGACTGATTGAAGCCATTTTCTTTTGTGTGTGTGTGTGTGTGTGTGACAGAGAGAGAATGAGAGAGAGAGAGAGGGGGGGAGGGAAGGAGGGAGACCTACCAATATCTTATGGCCAGATTCCAGCTTACTTTGTATCTGAGCTTGGATGACCTAAATTAATGAGTTGAAAAATGGAAAATTTAAATGCATAAGTCAAAATTTACAGGACTTAAATTGATTCGGAACTAAGGCGGATCATGCATGGGATTTTGACATGCTTTAAGATACGTAGACTTGAGTTATCAATGTTCATTGGTAAAGTCTGATAGACAGAAAAACTGGAGCAAGGGGACAGTGAAACAGAGAGAGTGAGAGTCTGAGAGAGCGATGGAGATTCTGGATCCAAAATGAGATTTCCCAGTGAGAGTGACAAAGAAAGAAATGGTGTCTACTAAATAGCATCTACAATGCTCTTAACTTTTGAAAAATGTGATCCCTTTATGCGAAATCTCAATGGTACCCACCAAAATCGTAGTCACCAGTTATAAATTATTTTTATTTACATTAATCTTCTTCTACGTTTTATATATGGAAGTAACATACATATGAGGAACTTTCAACTATTTCTTCCTGTGCAAATAATAATGGTTCTAGATAGAATACTACTTCAGGTTTATAGAAACATATTTGAATTCATAAGAGGAGAAAAATGGACAATAAACAAAAGAAGAAAGGGCGAGATAAGCTCACTTGAGCAAATGCGCGATTTAACTTATAGTTTTCACTAAACTCACAAAAAGAAAAACACACTGGCTCAAAAAGTTTTTTCATGTTTTAAATCCATATCAAAAAGTGGAAATCTGGAATTTTGAAGCATATCAAAATATTTATTAATTTGATTATCTTAAAAATATCTTGTTATCTTATCATTTAGTTGAGGTTGAGATAAAAACAAAGAGAAAAATATGATATCATATTTTTGTTCACAAGTTTTTCTCATTATTTTTCTTTCAACTATCAATACAGATGAATCAAAACCAGAGATTGCTTCTTGTGCATCTAGCATCTAAATGCCTAACACCTATTGTAACAAATTATATTATTTATGTAATTCAAAATAAATCTTTGTTATATGTATATATATTAAAAAGGAAATTAAATAATAGCTTCCATCTAATGCTAAATAGTGAACTTTTATGAAAAGAAATATATAATTATAAGTTGTACATCTTTTAGATAAATGTTGGGTTATGCAATTCTATGCCATACGGATTATATGACATTCAAATAACACGGTTGGATATATAAATGGAACAGATGTATTTGATTATCGATTCCATTATAAGTGTATTTAGTCGGATTTTCACAAAAAATAGATTTCAATTAATAACTAAATTCAAGATCAGTAGACAAATTCATGAACAAATTCAAAATTGCCTCAAATATTCGACTGAGATTCATCAAGGGTCGATTGATAGTTATATATGACCTCAATGTAAAAGAAAAGATTTGGATCTGATTCAATATCCGAATTTGATTGCGTCAAGAAATTTGATTAAATAAACCCAATGAAGTCAAATTCCGTTAGGATAAGCCCCATTCGGAGTTGATTAGCCGCTTCAAGCTTTAATTTCCGAAATCACCCCTTCAATAATGGCACACCGGCTTAAACAAAAGAGGGTATATTTGTCATTATCCGACTGTATGTGGATGAAAAGGGGCAATCTAATCCTCCTATAAATGCCATGGGCAGGAAGGGAAGTTTCGAGCGTCGAGGTTTGCTTCTGCGAGTGTTTCTACAGGTGGTAGTGCAAGGGCTAAGGCTAGGGTTTGGGTTGTTATCCTTTTCCTTCTTCGTACCATCAACTCAGCTTTCTACTTCGAAAGCTCGGATCTAGGGCGTCATTGAATCTATTGAAGGTATGATCTCTCTCGTCTCGAGATCTTAGATTGGGGACACATCGCTCTCTTTTCCTGCTTTTAGTGTAGTTTTATGGGAGTCTGTGGTTCTTACTTCTTACTTTCAGTTCGTTGTGAAGGATGGGAGAAGCAAGGGACAACGACAACTACCAGGAGGAGCTTATCGATTACGAGGAAGAAGAGGAGTTGGCCGCCGATGCCGTTGCTACTAAGACCGCTGGCGAATCAGCTAAGAAGTATGTGTCTCTCTCGATCTCTATGTTTTCGCTTTTCCTGTTGAAAAGGTTGAGGTTTTGGTAACTGACTTGGGAGACTTATCTTCGTCTGGACTTACGGGGCAGTAACATTGCCTTTACATGGAGGAGAACTTACCAATGCATTTTTTTCGTTTTGTTTGAGAATGGTCATCATTTTCATTTGCTTTTTAATGTTATAGAATTTGTACGTTACTGTTATTTTGTCCTTTGTCACGGTCGGTAGACCATTTTTTTCCACTTAATGGCAGCCATTAACATGCCTCAGATGCTGCTAGTGTTTACTAATTGATGTTTGTATTTTCTTGGGGATGTAATTTTCTTTTACTGTAGCTTTTTGGTGCATGCGTTGTCTAAGTTTTGAGATGAATTGAGTTGCACTTGACCTACAATGGCCTATGTTGATGAAACTTTGTTGAGTATGCTAACTGAAATACTTATCTGCAATTTGGAAAGAAAGGCGGAGAACTTGAGTCGTTTTTTTTCTGGAATGGTTGCATGAATGCTATTTGATGTCATACTTGAGAAAATGATGTCATATTGACTTAATCTGATGTCCAGTATTTTGCTTTATTTCAACGCAGAGGCTATGTTGGAATTCACAGTTCAGGATTCAGAGACTTCCTTCTCAAACCAGAGCTTCTTCGAGCAATTGTTGACTGTGGGTTTGAGCATCCTTCTGAAGGTCCGCGATTTGTATTCTTCTGATATTAGCACACAGATGAATTTACTGTAGGCGGCACACATTAGGCTTATTCTTTTCAATTACATCGTCTTTGTCTTGCTGAACTCAATACACAAAAATGCATGCGATTGGGAGGTTGACCTTTTGTACAATTTTCAGATTTCGCCTTTCCTTTTCCCCATTGGATGAATGTGTGCTTATGTTTATCCATAAATTAGCTCTTTAGAACGATTGGGAAAATTATTTGAGGGGCTTTTGACTGGTGGCAAAAAGTTTTGCAATGGGAAACCTTTCTGGAGACAAAACTAGGGTATGATTTTGTGGCGTTTGCTTACTTCTTTTTTTGGTCTGGAACAATTTTTACTTGCTGAACTCTTGTCCTGTTGAGTGTTTAAACGTGTAGGTCCGACCTTCCTTTTAAGAATGTTTAGACGTGACCCTTTGTTCCTTGAAATTCTTTCTTCTTGGACTTCCTTTGCTACAGTGTATCGATTCTTGTGCTTTTTGTCTGCCTGGCTTGATTGTCCTTGAATTATTTTGTCTACCTCCTTGATAGATGGCTAATGTGACACATCCTACATCTTGGTATACATGGGCCTAATGTCCAAATGCCAAAGTTGTTCTTCATTACATGCCTAGAATGGTATTTGCTGTCTTCATCTGTTAAAGGCAACTCCGTCATGAGGATTGGTCTACTTCTAGACCATTTTTGTCTTGGTGTTAGACATCAGTGTAACATAGATATGTGGATGTAAACTTATTTTTATGTATCAGGGAGGCAGGTTGGAATGCGTCCATGAGATCTTGATGCCTGTGCTTCAACCGTGTTTTATTTTAGAAATTTATCTGGATGGTATTTTAGGTATGGTTGCATCTAGTGCCTTAGTAAATAAACCATGTTAAACACCTTTATAGGTTGCCATGATAATTTGCGGTTAGGTCCATGCAGGTGGGTCCTAGGAGAATGTTTAATGCACTCTTTTATCATCTTTTCTTAAAGTGTCAAAATTCTTGCTCCACATGCTTAACAATAATACAATATGGTTCTTTGCATTCCACAAGAACAATTTCAAATTGAGAATATTGATGGCTTCTTACTTTACCTTTGTATCCTTTTGAATACTTCTGTCTTGCATATGTTGTACTTGTATATCATGGCCAGTACACTTGGTATTCCTGGGTCATAGCAGTAATCGCATCATGAACCTGTGCTTGTTTTCTATTCCTCTTGCTGTTGAACACAGGCATTTTTCTATTCTGTTGCGTTGGTACTTTCAAATGTCTAGACATGGCCTGGGATATATTTCTGATTTTCCTCTGGTCTTATTGTGCATTTGCCTTCATGTTTTTCATTTATCTTCTATGATTGGTCAATTATTCTCTCTAAGGCAAGGCTGTCTTTTTACAGGTAATATGCTATTTTTTTGCTCCTACTATTGTAGGAGAAAATTGGTATTGTAAATCTTTAAAATAAAAGGACAAAGAAGGACCTGAAGGTTATTTTTTACTTACTGCGGGTTTCCTTCCGTCATGTTGTTGCCATCAGTGCAACATGAGTGCATCCCTCAGGCGATTTTGGGGATGGATGTCATCTGTCAAGCGAAATCTGGGATGGGCAAAACTGCTGTGTTCGTTCTGTCAACCCTGCAGCAAATAGAGCCTGTTGCAGGTCAAGTTGCAGCCCTTGTGCTATGTCATACAAGAGAGTTAGCTTACCAGGTGCATGTTTATATTACTTGTTTTTTTCACTGTATGGTAGATTCTGCATCTTTTCTGCACGATGCACATGCCTGAATTCTCTCTTATTGAAACATCTTTTTGCAGATCTGCAATGAGTTTGAGAGGTTCAGTACCTACCTAACTGATATCAAGGTGGCTGTTTTCTACGGTGGGGTTAGCATCAAAATACACAAAGATCTATTGAAAAATGAGTGCCCACATATTGTTGTTGGCACACCTGGGAGGATATTAGCTCTTGCTAGGGAAAAAGACCTTTCTCTGAAGAATGTGAGGCATTTTATTCTGGATGAATGTGACAAAATGCTTGAATCTCTGGGTATGTGTGCTTCTCTTTTGATGCTAAATCATTTCTTAGCTATTTGTGATCTTAGACAAATATGGGAAAAGGTTCTCCAGGGTCATGGTTTCTTTAGTTATTTGTTGATTCCCTTGTTCTTTGATGATATTGGCTTGTCCATTCACTGTAGACATGCGGAGAGATGTACAGGAGATTTTCAAGATGACTCCTCATGACAAACAAGTTATGATGTTCTCGGCAACACTCAGCAAAGAAATTCGTCCTGTTTGCAAGAAGTTTATGCAAGATGTAATGTCCTGCGGCAGCACTCCCCAAAACTCAGTTGCATTTATAATTGACAGCTTCCTCCAGGAGGCCTTTTAGTCCATATTCACTTTGCTGTCAGTAGTTATCTTCAAGGGAGGTGTGCGTGAAGAGAGGGATGTTGTTGTTGATCAAGTGTCTTCTGGGTTGGGTTTTAAATTTTCTAGTAGATCTGATCTCTTCCTGCTGCAATCAAGTTAGATGGACCTCTAATCTTTTGTTCTGTTTGGTGTATTACATTTATTTTTCTGTTCTGTGGGCCTGAGAAAGTCATTGAGGTCAGTGTGGCATCTATTTGCAGAGGTGTATGGTGGTCTTGGTTCTTCTTGTTTGTAGGTTCAGTGAACAACTCAGTTGTTAGTAAGCTGGCAAGGGAGTGTTCTTGCGAACTTGGATCAGATCGAACTGACTCTTTGGTTGTGGAAGCTGTTGATGCATTATTCATTTTGACTCTGGGTTCCCTTGAGAGTTGTGGGCAGGCACTAATCTGGTTTGACCTGACATTTGTTCCCTTTCAGCCAATGGAAATTTATGTGGATGATGAGGCCAAGTTGACACTGCATGGTCTTGTTCAGGTACTATATTTACATTTTCGTTTGTGATTTCAGTGTCTAGCGCTTCTAGTGAGTTTTTCACAAAAGGGAGGACGGGGCGTCTCTTGTGGTGGTTCTCAACTTTTACATTTTTTGCAGCACTACATAAAGTTGAGTGAGATGGAGAAGAACCGTAAGCTGAATGATCTCCTAGATGCATTGGACTTCAATCAAGTTGTCATCTTTGTCAAGAGTGTGAGCAGAGCAGCAGAACTTAACAAGTTGCTGGTGGAATGCAATTTTCCTTCCATTTGCATTCATTCTGGAATGTCTCAGGAAGAAAGGTTTGAACTTTCAATTCTTTGTTTATTATCATATATATTTATAAATATGAATTTTGTTCTGTTGATGTGGGAAAGAACTGGGACTTCGATATGCTTTCCATCTCTCCATTGTCCCGATTTATTTAGAGCTTGAAACTTTCTGAAATCTGACTTTCTTTTATCGGTAACTTGTTCTTTATTTTTGTTGGTTGTGTTTTTGGACTTTTCTTACATTTATCCTAGAACACTTTACTCGTGCTTGGTCAATCTGTAATGGGGAACTTTTCTTCCTCCAGCCTCCCACACGGACCAGCATGTTTGCAGCCTCTGGAGTGCATGACTTTTACCGTCTAACAGAGAGCACATAGTGCATCCCCGCCAAGCTGTTTGTGGGTTTGAAACAGTCGCTGTCTCATCATCTTGGCAGGAAGCGGAGCCTGCTTGATGGGAATATGTGACTTTTAAGAATGAGAAGTGGAAAGTCTTGAAAGCTTCTTGTTAAATGCTACGGAATGAAAAAGGAATTTAAGTAGTTCTTGTGTTCAACCTTGCCTATTTCCATATAGTTACGGGACTGTCTAATCTTGTTCCTAAAACATCGCAGATTAAATTATTAGGTGCTGGGACAGTTTTGGAGGGTATGACGTGTAAATTTTTAAAACATGGTATTCTGATATGGCAAGGTTGACATACACTAGATGAATAAATGAAATAATGAATACATTATATATATATCTGAAATCATGGACCATAGAATTATGCAAAATAATTCGTACATAATTTGTTGCAATTGAAGTTGAAAAAAAATTGTTCATATTTCTTAATAATCAATAATGAAAGGCTCATCCTGCTCCTAGCTCCTCCTCCTCCTCCTTTTCTATGACTGAAAAGAAAAGAAAATCAAATTCGTCAAAATGCTAGAACGTGACTAGAGAGCAATTTTTGAGGGAACGTTATTTCCAAATGTGATTGAACAAAATGCTAAATATTTTCACAATTTTATATTTAAGTAAAGAAATCAGAATTCTAAAGCGTGATTAAACGGAAATTTGTTGGAGTCATAAAATATGACAGAACAGAAAATGATCAAGAATCAGCTTTTGAGAATGCTAAAATGTGACTAAACGTATTATTTTTGACTTGTGCATTCTAATAGAGTTTGTGGGACAAATAACAAAGGCTGAATTCTCAACACGGGAAGTCGGATACAGGTCAGTCCATTGGTTGGAGTTGGTCCAAGTTGGGTGACTAGAAATAAATAATTATATCTAATATGCACAGAAAATACAGATAAATAAATATATAATATACACAATATATATATATATATATATATCACACATATACATGCCAGTCAGGGATTAGTCTGCATCCAACGACTGAACATGTTAGTTGTCTAGTAGAGTCGGTTGATGAACTAGTTTGACTAATTGAGATTATGAATCCACATGATGAAGGTTTCACAAATTAAAATGTCAAAAAAGGTAGCAAGACAGGAGTATGTCTTGAAATGGAAAAGAAAAAAAAAGTAAAGGTTTTAAAGAGAAAACAGGGAAAGAGAAGGAATAATGGTTTGAAACAAGAAGGAAAGAGTTTGAAGCCAAACCAAAAAAAAAGAACAAAAGAAATTGTTGAAGTGCTGTTTGGTTGGAAAAAAAATCTCAACAAGGCATAAACTAGAAATCATGAAGAAAAATAAACAAAAACTTCTTATGTGCCTCATCTAATGGGTGGTGAGTACTTCATCGACGAGTGGAGAAGATGAGTGGGGAAGAAAAATGCAATCCAGGATTTCTATGTTTGAGCATAATATTTGGTTTGTTCTGGATCTTATCTGGGTCCTGGACCCAGTCCAAATCATACCAACCTGCCGAGCACTGCCGATACATACTGACATGGGTATCTTGAGTTAAACTCACATACCCATAGATGGCCCATCTGCAACGAATTGCAGTGTTTGCTGTAATTTCATTTCGCAATTCCTAAACATTTTTCTCTGTTTTTAATGATGTCTCATCACAAACCCCAAAGGTCACAGGGTGTGCGAATCCTTCATCAACCCCTCGTCAAAATTATGGAGGATAAATTTTAACATTTTCTTCTTGTTTACAATGACGTTTCTCTGCAAATCACTTTGTTACTGATGTGGTTGTTTCTGTAAGTCTCCTGCTTTTTGATATGGCGATAGCGGTGTCTCTGTTGTACAGATTGACAAGGTACAAGGGTTTTAAAGAGGGTCATAAGAGGATTCTGGTTGCAACTGATCTGGTTGGGAGAGGAATAGATATTGAGCGAGTGAACATTGTGATCAACTATGACATGCCTGACTCAGCAGACACATATCTGCACAGGGTAATTTATTGGTTCTTCTCTTGCTCGATATTTGATCAATTGGCTGCTTCAATGTGGTCACAGCTCTTTTACCGTGCAGGTTGGGAGAGCTGGCCGATTTGGCACCAAAGGACTTGCAATCACTTTTGTGTCATCAGCAGCCGATTCTGATGTCCTTAATCAGGTTCTAATGCTTTGCGTTTGCTTCTTTAAATGTGCTGCTGGTATTATTTTCTCATGTTTCTTAACTGTTGCTGCTTTCGTGTTTTTTATAGGTGCAAGAAAGGTTTGAAGTGGATATAAAGGAACTGCCAGAGGAAATTGATAGCTCTACATATAGTATGTTTCCATGCTTCTGCCATTGAACTTGCAAAATTTCGCCGTCTTTCCGTTTGGGTTATATGAGCTGTCTTTTTTTTTTTTTCTTACTGAGCTAGCAAGTTCTGTTATTGAACTTTAAAATTTCTCACCTGTTAGTGACTTCAAAGTTCAAAATATTCCACTTTGGGGTTCATAAGCTTCAGTTTTTTTTTCCTTACTGAGCTTAGAGAAAAGGCAGTTTAAGATTATTTTTAAGCTTGAGCGTGTTTTTCTATATTATTAAAAGCTAAGGTGCCTCTGTAAATTGTTTTTGGACTCTACCTTCTCATGCTCGTGCTTGTTTCCATGCACAGAAGGTTTGCTTGTTTTGCCCATGCTGATATAACAATTGTTGGTTATTGCAGTGCAAGCGTAATAAAGGTGGAGCTTCTGGTTATGACCAGCATATCCATGAAGCAGCCGAAGTTTGTTTCCATGGAACTAAAAGCCTTTCTTCAGTGTATTTATATGTGATCCAGCAATCTGGAGCTTGAACTTCCTGATATTCTTTTAGATAGTCTCTGCTTCACAGGATTTTCTAGTTTATGCAGAATTATACGTGCACACTGTGCTATGGAACTAAAAGTTTTTGCAATCAGCGCCTTCCTATTTGCGTGTAATGAGTGTCGATTCTGTAGGTTTTTGGCAGGCTAACTGGTTGGAAATGGTATAGCAACTAACCTGAGAACGGCCAAATGCTTTGGAACGAAGACGGCTTATAACTGGTGGAATGTAATTAGAAGTTGGAAGTTGATCGGTTGTGAATGCCGAGCTTTCTTGATAGGTTCAGGTGAAGGCTGGTAACTTTGTATTATGTTGCTTTTGTTTTTTACGGTAGGGACAACTCATGCGACGGGAAAGCGGGGATCCACGTTAGAGAGTGAAACAAGTGAGGAAGTGGTCTTCAGTGTGATGTAACTTATTTATTAAAGCTCGTTTTTATGATATCCTGGAGTTGGATTCTCCATCAGATTGTATTCATCCTCCTGAAACCTCCACTATTTTAAGTCTCAGTCCGATTGTCGAGTTCAGGTTTCTATGTTGTTTAAGGATCAGCAAGTCCCAGGTGATGAGGAACCTATTCTCTTCATACGGGCTTAGTTTGGAGGATTGTCACAAATATCATTAACGATTTTTGGACGGTGATAATTTTTTTGCGTATTTTTTGCGAAGGCGAAACCGTGAAAATGAAAAACTTAGCATTTGTTGTAAAAAAAAAAGCTTAAAAATTAGAAAACGTAAAATATAATAAAAACAAACAATAAAGGATAAATAACAAATGATAAAAATCTTGTTTTAGTAAGAGTAGACACGAAGATAAATAGTTAAATTAAGTCGAAAAATTTAAAGCAGAAAAAATATAAACTAAAAAAAACGTGATAAAAACTCCAAAAAAAAAAATTTTGGATTTGCTTTTTTTCACAAAAAGGAGAGAAAACTGATTATGAGATTATAACGATGCAAAGCGTCTTCTTTCTTTTTAGTTTTCGTCACGAATTAACAGCAGTGGCTGGTCGTGTTTTAGGGCTGATCGATTGCCTCTTCGTTTTTTCTTACCGTTTTGATCGTTTTTCTCCTACTGTTTTTACCTGAGGACAAGTAAACCGTAAGGCTGTGTATGCCACCTTGGACTTCCTTTTTCGACTTTCTTCACTTGATTTCAAAGTTAAAAAGCTATACTTCCTTATTTGCAATCAATTGTTTGCTCTTGTGAAATCTTAGACTTTCTCACCACGTCAGGAGTAAAACTTCTTGTGGCAATTAAAAAGTGTCCTCATAGTTTGTCCCCAAGTAGAAGGCGAGGACTTCTTCATAAACCAGTGCTGCTGTAGGTTCCACAGCAACATCTGACGCCTCACACATCTGCACTTTCAAGAAGATTTAACCTTTTCATTGCTTTAAGCATGATTACTATAGTTGCAATTTTATCGGATGCCTCTGAAGAGACAGCCATGATTAGTAGCTTAGCGCGGCCCTTGAGAAGAATGTTTGCATTGGCACCGTGCTGCCATGGAGGCTTAAGTGCAAGTCTGGTTCCCTTTGGCGTTCCCAAGTCACGGGCAGTTTCTTGCGAATACATTCTTGACCTATCATTTCCCCTCCTTTGGAAACACTTGCCAACATCCTTCGGAAATGAAATCAGAACATACTTATATACAAAAAGAACTTTTTATTCATAAGAAGAAAGCAATTGTCAAAAGCTAAAAGATTAAACTTTGGTGGGATTTGTACACGTTGAAGATGCTTGCTTATGCTATCAGAAGTCTACCACTTTATGCTGAAAAACACCTACCCTCAATAATATGAACTCTGACATTTGCTTAAAACTTCGATTTCTCAAATAGAATCTCCTAACGAAGGTGAAACGAACTCTTGTCGACGGTGAGATGCCCATCGACCAAGAACTACTTGGCTATATCCCTGTCCATGCTAATTCCATCTTTTTGTCTGTGGAGCACCAGGTGAGTCCGAATCCCTGTGGCCGGAATATAGGATCAATGACCAAATTAAGTTTAGGCTTAGATTATGTCTAGTTTTTGCCACCCAGTTTATCTCGCGGCTCACGGGGACCCGCAAACCAGGCGTCTGCTCATTTTACGAACCCGAAGGCGGCCGGAGATGTACGGTGAAGATTGAATACAATCCGTGATCAGTCATACAACCTTATCTGTACTACTCAGTACATGGAAGAATTCACGCAGAGAGAGAGAGAGAGAGAGAGAGAGAGAGAGAGAGGATGAAGATGTTAACTCATTTGTGGCGAGGAAGTAAGGGGATCGAGCTCTTCTGCCGGCACCAGTAAAGGTAATCCCTCAAAGGCAGACGTAGTTTATGATTTAGTGACTATTGAGCGTTCAGTGTCAAGCTGTTGTCTTTTTTTAGATTTCATTGCTTGTCTATTTCTCAATTCTCGAAACCCTCTTCGATCCAGACATTTCTGAGTTGGAAGCATACAATCTGACATTTGGGCATCTCTCGAAATTCGAAACATTGCTCTTTGTTTTGGGGAGTGTTGAGACAGAGCTGAGGAGTTCAATCCTTGGGTTTGGGTGAATCTTTATGCGTGTACCTCTTCAAAACTCACAATCCTCTTTGATTGGCAGAATCATTTGTTCATCGATGCATTCCCACAAATTGCTTTTGTTTATGGAATTGTTGTGTGAACATCTCTTTAATGCAATTTGTGCCTAGAATCAGCCTCACTTATATTCTGAATGTCACAAGGAGGTTGGTCATCCCTCTGCATTTCAGAGAGTCATTGTTTTTGTTTGATTCACAACATTCTCTTCCTTTGATGGAACCTAGTTGCCGTTCTCCAGTTTTACTGCTTCAAGTTACGCATCTGCCGAGAAGGGTTCAGAAGTTACATAAGAACGGTGGGTATCTAAGAAACTGAATAAGAGGATTGAGGGGAAATTAGTGAAGCCCAGTTACGTTTCTTCTATAATTTTTAGGCTTTTGGGTTTTCTTTAAAGTTGTTTTACATTGAACCCTTTATATAGAATTAGATTTTTCTAGTTATTGCAGAAGCTGGCAACAGATCGTTTGATTATGTATTATTCTCATTATTTTGTTGCCTATCCGGTAAATTTCTTCAATGAACAGTAGATTCTTCCAAATCAGTGTTATTCTTTAGACAGCATATACAGTTATCATTTTATTCTCCCTTGACGCTCATGCCCTTTTGCTCTAGTTTGTTGTTGTTTTGACAGTTTGCTCTGTTCTCAGATCATCAACACCAAAGACATCCATTCCTCTGGCGTAGCCATGGAAGAAACTACATTAGAGGAAAGGAGCCGCGTTCTAGCTCACATCCTCACAGTACCCACAACTCAGCCTTCCCTCTACGACCAGTTTTTCATCTCAAGACAGATGCCTTGTTATCTGAAATGGGACTATCCACCCGTTTTTTGTAAAAGAAATAACAATGGATGGCTTCCTCTTCATTTTCAGTATGGGTTGCTTCTATTCTTTAGAAGATGTGTCAAGCTTGGGCTGCCCGAGACTTCATGGAGGTGCAAGTGCCCCTTCCAACAGCCACCCCCACTGACCATAGCTAAGGGTGTAGAACCTGCTTCTTTGCAATTGAACACCGAGAAGAAAAGAGAGCTGGCCAGGAAAATTCTCAACAGGAAGCGGTGGATTTCGAGGGTCCATCCGCTCATCCCTTTCCTTGTTCCCAATGTTGCTCTGTTTATGCTGTTCTTCCATAATCCATTGCCTGAGGAGTACAGATCATAATGCACCAGATTTTCACATGAAAACCTATAATCTGAACTTTGATTCTTAAATGTAAATCATAACTGACGTTTTCAGGTCCCTTTTTTTTTTTCTGAACCTACCAATGTCAAGGTGACGAGCATGTTTGCAGTGAAAAAAAAAGAAAAAGAAAAAGAAAAGTGTATGGAAGAGTGAGAGAGGAAAGGAAGAGGGAAAAAACCAGGTTCCATATAAACCTGGTTAAACTTATGCACGTTACTCCATTTTATCGACAATTTCAATTCAAACAACTTGAATAAGTCTCTCTTTTGTTCTTTGTCAAATGTTCATTGTTTAGCATTCAAGGAAGGTAAGAAAGAGAGGTTCCTTAGTTGTCTTAACATCGCCGTGTTAGAATCTCTCTGTCGCTCTCTCTTCAATCAGTCTTGCTTCTTAATGCCTGATGACACTCAAACACTATAGATGCTGTTTTTACAAATCTAGTATCATTGATGGAAGCAAAATGTTCAAATTTATAAGAATTTAAAAAAATCATGTAAATCAGTTGTATAAATTAGATTTATAAAGTTTTTAAAATTCATGGTGTTAGCTTTTTTGACTTACGAAGTTCAATTTATATGATTATATCCATATTAGTCCTCTGCAAGAACATAAAAACATATACCTTGAGTAGTGTATCTATTTCTTCACTTAAAAGTACATTTAACAACCAGAAAAATAGACATAATATCAGAGTTGTTAAGATTGTGATCTTAAACACCGTGAGCTTGTATCTATCTCCCATGACATTGAATGTGTTTTAAACGAAAAAGGGAGAAGTTTGTCTGTCTGGCTGTGTATATACATATATAGTTAAGCATCTGGCTGGAGGATCAAAAGCTAGAACAGTGCCTACTTTGCTCTTTCCAACTGGCCAGGTTTTAGTGGAACTTTTCCTATCAAACAGAGTGTGCGTTTTCGATTGCATTTTCAGGATATATGGAGAGAGAGGGACCGATCATATGATTTTGGCACCCAGAAAAGAAAAATTTCAATTCTGTCCGGAAAATGGGGTGCCAAAAGTCACCGACTTTTTCACCGCTGAACTGATGATCTTTTCACCCTCGCAAACGTGGACCTCTCTCCCTCCCTCTTGGCTGCAAACATCTCCCTCTCTCTCTTTACCTCATTATGTCGAAGTTCTCTCTGGCTGATCCACTCCCAAGATGACGCATGCTGGAAAAGTTATCTAGAGATACTTGTACAAGCATGTAAATACTCCCTTACGGGCATATATACTTGGGAATCCGGATAACTTTTACTTCATATGGAAGTTACCCTGCTACAAACGCAAGGACAGATAATTCATCACATTCTACATTATCCTGAAATACTTCTGAAGAAATTTGAACACTTTTCTCTTTTGATTTTAAATTGAAAGTACACCCTGTTAACAGTTCACCGAGGTAAGAGATGGTCAAGCATGTTTGCCGGAGGCAAAGCCAAGACCAAGCATGAGCTGTTTGGTTCATGCGATTCACTTCGAAGTGCTAAATATTGATAAGTTTTTGAGTAAATTTTTATAGGAAAAGCATACAAATTTCAGTGAGTGGGAGAGAAATCCATTGTTAGAGTGAAAGACCGAAATCCTTCCTCCTTTCCCCTATGGGTGGTCCTACGGTACATCGTTCAATTCAAGTGTAACGTGCCACTGTCTATAGTTTAGAAAAGTAACACCTATAGAGAATTGAATTGATACATGCCACTGTTTATAGTCTAAAAAAGTTACACCTATAGAGAATCAAATTGAAGACGTAGCACGCCACTCAAGCCGACCAGCTATACTACACCTGTGTGATGTGCAAAATAAGGTTTGTGAAAAGCCGTTGCTTCTCTCGGAAGAAAAAAATTTCCTTTGCTCTCACAAATCACCAACTTTGACCAGTTGAAGAGTTCTTCTTGTCCACTTGCCTTGGAACAAACTAGTCTTTTGGAGTTCAATGAGATAGAGCCAAAGTCAAGAGACCAAGAATTTCCTCGAGTTTGGCATCTTTGACAAAGTTTGTCACGAGGAAGAAAGCCAAAATTTAATCACTCATGTTGGCGTGAGGACTGAGGACAAGTGGGTCACACGACTATAAAAACAAAAAAGGAATGAGCCATGCAGCACATGGCGTTTGCATGTTGACCTTAGGATCTTCGATCTTGACCAGATATCTTAAGATCTTGGATATGTATGTGGAGTTTTCTTCCTTCTTCCTTCTTTCTCTTCTCTAAAATCTGCCCTGAAATCAGTGGATTTTCTTCGTTTCGAAGATGGTGGAGAATGTGGTGGGACACTCTAAATGGCCTGTAATGTCAATGTCAGATCAATCTTTGTCTACATGTTCACAGATTTCCGGCTACATTCTGCCGAACATCTTATGACGAAGAACACAAGTAGATTTCTGCTTTTAAGTTCCCAGAACCAGACTCATTCATTCCAACAGATTCGTAAGAAACAGATTTTAAACACTTACAATGGGTAAAAAATTGAAAAGAAACGATGGCAGTCGTCAAACAAACAAAAAGAGTATAATAATACAGTTAAATTTTAGGCAAAAATTATTTGAGAAAGAGAAAAAAAAATCCATGCCCAAATGCATCATTTTTTCTTTTCAAAGATGAACTGTTCAAGTGCTTCGATCGAGCTTTCTAGAAACTATCAACTCAAGATATGATCTTGTATGGACACCATAACCTTTTCCTGTTTCTCTTCAGAATAAAATCCTGCAGAATCCATGAAGATATTGAAGGAGCTTCGTATCGCGATTTTTGTCCTTGGCATCGTATTCGTTGCTCTACCGTATTGCATATTAATGGTAAACGAATCATAATTTATGACAGCACGTCTCTGCAGCTTGGTATCTCATAAATCGTCACGTTGACGAGTCCCCATTCTCTTAATCTGAGATTTTTTTCGTTTCTGATGTTTATACACCGAAGCAAAAGCCTGTTCGGAGATTCTTGTTCATCTAGGTGCATAAAATCACATGGCTCCTTCTTTCTCCTATCTTTAAGATAAGAACGTAAAATCAGGCGCCCGCTTCTTCTCCTAACTCCAAGACTAAAAACTGCTTTGGTAATATACTAATTTGCCTTCAGGAATCAGATTTGCAAGTATAATTCTCCAAACAAAAAAAAGCCATATATTCATAAAAAAAAGAAGTTTGGAATTACTACAGGTCAATGAAAGCCCAACAGTCAACTTCTCTCATTCAAGTCCTGAAGCAGCGTTAGACCCTAGGGGCAGGGTAAGGGGAGCAGTTTTGAGTACTCATCGAATCGCCAAGATGAATTTACAACAAAAAAATGATGTGATGAATTGATCCATTTGCACATTCTAGTTTGCTTAAATGAATGCAGAATTCAAGGTGTATTGCCCTCCAAGTTTCGACCTCTCATTAAATCGCCAATCTAAAGAAAATTTACAGCAAAAATGATATATCGAGTCGATCCATTTGTACATTCTAATTTTCTCAAATGAATGCATAATCAAAAAGGTATTGTCATCCAAGTAGCGAAGCAGCCCTACATCCTAAAGGGAGGGAGTAAATGAGGCAGTTTCGGCCTCTCATCGAATCGCTAATCTAAAAGACAAATTTACAACAAAAATGATATGACGAGTCGATCCATTTGTACATTCTAATTTGGTTAAATTAATTCAAAGTTCAAGGACTACTATCACTATTCAAGTCTTGAAGCAGTCCTAAACCTCGGGTAGGAGAATTAAGGGGCAGTTCGACCGACCTGTCACTGAATCGCCAATCTAAAGACAAATTTACAACAAAAAAGGACACGATGAGTCGATCCCTTTGTCCATTCTAACTTGCTTGAATGAATGCAGAATTCAAGGGGCATTGCAAAGTTTGCTTCCTCCACTGTCACAATCGAAAATTGATCTCTTCGAATCAACATGTGCGGACCACGTGACTTCTGATCAATGCCCCATACGCCTCAATTATGTCACGAAATTTTTGATAATATTTCTCCAACATTCTGATAGAACTCGAGGCTGTGATGATATTGGTGCAGACCCATGATAACATCAGGACATGAGCGGTGTTGCCAGTGACTCTATAATGTGGATTCCTTCTGCATCAGATCCAAAGACAAACATAATGCATCTTTGTTTCCTTGCACTTCTCTTTCCCCTAAAATTTCGCACCACCCATAGGCTCTAAGGCTAGTGAATATCACCAAGTTGAAGGGATATGTCATGAATTCGAATGGGACAAGTAAGTATTTCTTGGCTAGAAAAGCCAAACTTCTTATGAGCAAGGGGACAGATTATGCTAATAAGCTTGCAAATGCAGTAATCTTCAACCCTTAATGCAAGACAAAAAGAAAATGTGGGGTAAGGTCGGTTGTTTTTGGTCGATATGCCATGTGAAAAGAACTTAAAAACTAATTTCTACACTAAGCGATTAGTTAGAATGTTGGACTATATATATTAGGATCCTTGGATTTTTCTATTCGGGTTTAGAAACAAAAATTTTCCGGCATGACACACTGCCCAATGCATCGAGCGGCTGTGATTGGACAGAGGTACAGAATATTTCACCTCTCTTTCTTTCTCTCTCTCTCTCACACACACATACTCACACATGCCGTCCTTAAATTGTTGTTTGGCTTTTGAGCATTATGAAGTTGTTTATGATGAATTCAACTACATGGATAACACTCATACTACATAAAACGGTATGCTCAAATAAACATAAAATTTCAATTTACAGATCAGATTTTTAACTGTCGATTAAGATATATAATTGATCTGATATCTGCATTATTTTTTCATGATTTTTAACAATCCTATAAGTTGAAAAGTTTGGGGTTCATTCAAACAGTTGAACTCATTGAACACAGTATAAAAAGAAAATGAAAAATTGGATTGCAATGTAGACATTGCACCATGCAATTCAGACAGTAGCTATCCAACCAGAGAGAGAGACGATAAAATGATAATATATAAACAAAATTTGGGGACTAGAGGTCCCCTAGATACAAAAGAGAGAGAGAGAGCTCATGTGTACCTCACTGAAAATATGAATAATTCCTATACCCTTTTTGAGAATGGAGAAATTATTTTTAAATTCAAAGATCTAACAACATGGATTGGGTTTAGGTATTTATCATTTCATTCTTAATGGCGCAAAACTCCAAGGCAAAGGTATTTTAAATTTTAACATCTTTTCAAAATAAAGTCGAGCAGGTCATCTCTTATCAAGATTATCATGCTAGATGTTGAAATTGTTAATGTGTAGAGAGAAGCCAATGCTCCAATGTGCATCAAGTTGGAGCCACTTCCTACATGACACGGGTTCGCGGATGAATGGTGAGAGAGAATCCGATGCTCGAGTTCAACTCACTTCCTTCTGGGCCTCGAACACCGGTTTGTGCTACGAAGGAGGGTTGAGCTTGATGCACCTTCGACCATTCAAGCCCGGCCCCGTATTTACGATTATTGTTGTTGTTAGATGACTCTTTTTAATGCCAAGCAAGCGGCATTCAACTTATATCCGAGGGCAAAGGCAGGGGAGGAGGCTAGGAGGGGCATTGGCCTCTCCACTTTGTGTAGATTTTAAAAAATTTAAAAATTTAAATGTAAATTTTAAAATTTTTAGTTTAATTTATACAACAATTTTTGAAAAATTTTAGTTTGGCTCTTGTTAAAATTCTGAAGCTATAATTTGATACCTACAACAAAAAACTTCATGTCTTTGCTCCTATTTGAAAAGAGACTAAATGGTGATCTGAATTTTGAACAGGTGACTGTTGGTCAGGGGCAGAGCCAAGGGGAGGCCTACAGGGCCCCTAGCCCTCACATTTTTTTTTTAAAATTTGCATGTAAATTTTAGAAAATTTCAATTGTCTTATATAAAAATTTAAAACAACGATTGTTTCAACCTCTGTCAAAATTTAAAAGCTTCAATTCTATCTTGCTTCAGTTACTGACTAATATAACCAACTACCCATAAAAAATTAGCTTCACCGTCCTTGGAAGATCAAAAGAACAATTTCAAATATGTTGATATTGGCCCTTCATAAATGGAAAATGAGCAAATGTGGACAAGAACAAGTGATGCCTGCATGTTACGTACCTGGCTCCTTGATTAAGGCCACCGCTGGTTCAGAAGCCATCGAGTGCAACACACCGTGGGCGTGGGCGAGATCAGGTGAAGCAAAAGAAGGGCATTCCTCGTGCATGATTGCAATAATTCGATTAAGAGTCATCACAAGATTGCGGTGCCGTGAAGCATCCTTTCAGTCCTCTGAACAAGCAACGTAGAGAGAGAAAATTAGGCAGGGGAGAACATGGGGGGCAGAGAGAGAATGATGATAAGCCTTCATGGCAACCAGCCATGAGTGGTGGGACAAAGCTTCATGGATTCTTGCTCTCAACATGAGGCGATCCTTCTTACTCATAAGGGCCGTCTGGTCCGATCCATTGTGATGGATAGTTAAGAGAAAAACAAGAAAAAAAATGGTGACGTAGTCATTGATTTTAAAAAGATTATATGATACTGGAAATGAAGATGAAAAAATAGAAACATAATTACATTATAAAGAGACTCAAATACCCCTTCAAATGAAAAACATATCGAGTTTTTCTAATTGAGCACCTCGCCTCCATTGAGGCGCGTTTCATTCTTTTGTGAATATAACTAAGTTTTTGTTTTTTTTACCTTAATCTTCACAGTATGATCTTCGTAAGACATGAACCACTGCACCCTTGAACCCGTGGCGCAGGGAGAAGGGGTTTTCAACTTTCACTAGGCTGCATAGTGGGATTTCCTCCTGTTCATTAGAAACCCAATTAGATTTGGATGTAAGAACATTAATGCCAAATCCAATCCATTATCACAAGCAATCGGGTTCAGTTAAGATTCAATTTGCAGATACTCTCTTTCAAAGAGAGAGAGAGAGAGAGAGAGAGAGAGAGTAGTTAGTAGCACAAGAAAACATCATAAGAGAGGTGAAGATAGGGTGGACAGACGGAACAACAGAGTCATCCAGCAGTAGACGAAGGACGGCGTCGCAGCCGAATAACAAAGAAGACATCTCTCTACACAAGGCGTGCCACAGATTCCGACGATGACAAGGTGTCCCTGAAGACCCTGTTGTTGCGCTCATCCCAAATGCACCATCAAGAAGAAATGAGCCACAACCTCCAAACACGACCCCGATGATGCAAGTCTGGTCCGACATTGTGGCTGTGGTGGGGAATTGCCCACACCAGCCCATGAAATTTGTTTTATTTTCATATATAAACGTCATTCATTTTCGTTTTTTCACATATAACTGCCCCTTAAAATTTGAAATTTAATGTAACACTACCCTTAAGTCAGAAATTTCGGGCTCCACCACTGGTTTCCCTATTATATAGATTATCATAGAGTGCAGGCGGAGGATTATTGCTTTGAGGGACTTCCACCACACGACTCTCACTCTCAATGAAGTCTTATGGTGGGAATGAGATGGACATCAACCAGCCAGCTGCAGCAGTAAGGAGCATGGCTCCCACCTTTTGATATGACCAACCGCTCTAGCATTTAGTGCTTCACCCTCTATTTAATATATTCTTTAATGAAACCAATGAACACAGAGACATGCTTTCCCTTCCCAAATAGCTAGCGGAATCATTCCCAATTTATCATAATATAAATGCCATCACTAAGCTTAACAGAACGAGAGTGTGGATTTTTCTTAATTACAAATTCTTTATACTTCAAAGAATATGTTTTTGGAATCGATTTCCGGTTTTTCCTGTAGTAGAGATCACATTTTAGTGACTAGCTCGCATCAAGACTTAGAAAATATGAATTCATATATATATATATATATATATATATATATATATATATATATATGACTAGCTCTCATCAAGACTTAAAAAATATGATATATATATATATATATGTCATATCAACTAACTGCGCTATCTAGCTGAAGACATAAATGCTTGTTTGATGGACATATATAATTTAACCTTACGGATGTTCTCATCAGGATTCGCTTGATGGTAATTGCACATCCGCGCATAATTACTTTTCGTGTAAAGTAAGATCTTTTTGAGTCACAAATTTGGGTACAACTGGAAAACAATTTAATAATGTCCATGAAAGTATAGTTTTAGTAGTAAACAACTACATGAAGCACATTTGCAAGGTTAACGAAGAAGTGAAGGCGATGCACTAATGTGCATCTTTGGTGCGGCCATGATTTTTGGTAAAAAAAAGGAAAAAAAAAACACAAAACGAAAACAATTGCAATAATATGCTTTTCTGACGGGCAGATGAAATAAAATTTTCAAACTGTTGGTCTCAATTTCCTACTTATACAAAAAATATAAAGCAAACTCCAATTTGGAGATCATTAATACCTAAAGACTTCTTTTACTCTACCTTAATACTACAACAAAGAGTATCACTCATGAGAATCAAACAGGTGGTGTGTCTCATCTTGTGCACTTTAGACGGTCAGCTATACACTACGTGATGCAATATTGTATTCCGTAGCCCCAAGTGCAAGTTACCAAGTGGATATGATCTTTATGTTAACAAACACAAGCATAAACTAAAGATCATTTCTTCTTACATAAATGGGATATTATTATAAGAGCAAAAGCTCGGTATGGTCCATTTGACAAACAAAACATTATGTAATCAATATGTTTCAAAGGTTGGACAGATTAGTGGATCACCTTAAAAAGTATTTTATAAATATGTTGTACTTTTGGAGCAGATTCATGAAACAATTACAAGCTATTCCATTTGGCAAACGATCCCTTAAGGCCTCATTTGATGCACAAGTAAAATTTTGAGTGGTAAAATTACTGTGGAAAAAAATGGATGGTAAGAAGTTAAACCTCCCCAGGTCCGACTTTTTTTTCAGGGTAAAATTACCCTGATCCATTGAATTTGGCAGGGTAATTTTTTATGTGTTTGATTTGAGTATGAAAAGCTATACAAAAGGGGTAAGTTTCCCTCGATGCACAGTAACCGAACCATTGGTCACAAACACAGGATTTTGAATGCATTAAAGGTTCTCTCAATTCATCTTTTTAGCTAGTTTTTGTAAAAGATATTCTTGAGGCAGAATGAACCGCAGATGCATGCATGCACCCAGTGGCAGAGCTAGGTGTGGACTTATCCAAGCAGTTACCCATGCAGACCACATGATTTATTTTATTTACATATCAATTCCTCCATATAATTTAGCTTACTAGATGTTGGTACACCTCGGATCCAAGATTTCTTATATTAGTGCCCCTCGGCCCAAATTTCTGGCTCCGCCGCTACATACATTGACCCCTGATTGGAGAAAGTGGTGTCGGAGCGGCAGCAATCCCTCTGTGACAAGATAGCGCACCATACAAATACGTGGAAGTTCACTCGGTTCGTGTTTGTAGTGGAGAAAGATAGGGAGGGTGGGACCCTCTCTCCACATCTATTTCTACAAGAAGGAACAATGAGAGGAGCAGATGAGCTATCTTGTCATCTTCAGAAAATTCCATTGGAACCACTTTGGGCTTGTGAAATTGTTAAAAGAATAGGGGAACATGCATCTTGTGCTTATTCTCTGATTCCTTTTGTGTAGTGTGTGTTTCTTTGGTACCAACTAGCAAAGCCACACTGTAGCCGTTGCGGGCAATTGCCCACACTAGCCTACAAAATTTACTTTAGTTATATTTTGATGTTTTATTATTTTTACCTTTTTTAGTTTTGAAATTTAAATAATAGTATGCTTCTGCCACTCCGCCACTAGTATTGAGACTAAACTGGTTGTAGAGAACAACTCCAACCTGAATGCAGTACTAAAAAACAAGCAGGATTTCTGGCCATCTCTTTCCCTTTGGGAAGAATACAAACTGTAGAGGAGAGATTTATGGGAAAGAAATTCCATTGGCGGTGTCTACTAGCTGCATCATCATCCACCAGTCCAGTGGGACCAGCACTACTCTACAGTGATATTTTCGTCTTTTTCGTGAGCTTATTGTATATGAAAACTGCACCTGGGTCGAGAGACTTAGTCGCGTTCGTATGATCATGAGATCCCGCAATCGTACCCCGTCTCTAGGGCCTGTACATGATTTTGCTTGCGGAGAGGCCACAAAAACTATAACTTGAGAGTTGCAGCTGTTTGATTAACAGCCAAGCCCTGACTCCCCTATGCTTGTCAACCTCCTTGGGGCTTACTGAATAGCAACTTACCAACCCCCAGTTCTAGAATACTGCATGCACAGTATAAGCTTGCTTTTATCATGTTTCAAGTTACATTGTATAATCGAATGACCTCAGCCTTTTTGCAGCCAAAGAAATTGTAGAACGAATAGGTTTGTTAATTTCTTGCTTCAAAATCGTTAGATGAAATGATCATGCAAGTAAAAGAATTTTATAGATATGATTTACATAGTTTGTCAACAAACAACAAGGTTAAGATTACACACACACACACACGCATACATACAAAATGTGTGTGTGTGTGTTGCCATTACAGTAAACGAGGAAGGGCATTGCTTATTTTTCAAGTTTCTAGCTGGATATGTGGACTCTGTTAAAGATTATTTATGTAAATTCATACTTCATTGACATTTAGTATTACTTCTTTAACTAAAAAAGACTCTCATGCCTAACATGTACCAAGTTCTACAGAAGGGCTTTGGACTCATCAACTAGCAGATTCTGCCTTTACCTTTTTGACAAATTTGACCCATCAAAGTGTTCGACGTGTTCAAATCTGTTGTTTTGCCTGATAAAATTGCTGTTTTTTCCGATAAGCATTACTTGAGCTTTAACATCCTAAGCTGTAAGCATTTAAGCCCCACTTTCGAACGTCCGCATGCTTTAAAAGAGAGAGAGCAATCAGAATTCAGGAGAATCGAATGAAAAATGAAGGGAATTGATATTAAACTCTGCTTGAACGCAGAAAGGAATAAGGTGAACCACCCACAAGAATTGAACTAATAACAGGTTTCTTAAAAGCCCATCAGCTCGACCAGTTATGCAAACCTCTTAGGCTGAGAGAGAGAGATGGAAACTAACTAAAGTCGGTAAGTAAATCCAGAGTGTAAAGATCTGTATTCCACTCTAAATAGAAGAAATTAAGCTTTACTTCACAATAATAACACACATTCAAGAAAATTGTAGATCTATACTGGACTCATGAGAAAAACGTTACCAAAGACAGACTGGAAACAAAGAGAAGTACTTCTAGCAAAATGTTCATCGTTTTCATTCAGTATAAACAACAATGCCTATCATAAACCAAAGGTTGAAAGAAGAACAAAAAACAACCATCCTCATTAAGACACCACACCAAAACGCCAACAACATTCACCTGGGGAATAAAGAAGGAAAAAAAGAGAAAATTTAAAACAAAACAATGCAGTAAACCCCCACAAAGAAGAAGCTCTGGAACATTTAATACCTTCCACTTTCCATTAAAACATGCTTGTATTGCTCTTCCACAACCTGTTGCTGCTTTTTTTTCATTTGACTCTACCACTACTCTCTTTTGCATTCCTTTGCATGTTTTTTCTCTTTCTGCTATGCTATTTGTAGCTCTAAATCGCCAATAGATAGCATGTCTCTAACTTGTATTCGTGTGCATGTGAACGCAGTAGAGAGAGAGAGAGAGAGAGAGAGAGAGAGAGAGAGAGAGAGACCTCACTGGAAGTTAGAACCAGGAGCGTACATGGCCAAATCCGGCCAACTGCCGCCTACCCAACAAGCAGGATCCCCTAATAGTGCCTCCCCATTGTCGCTAGAGCCCCCAACGACCGTTCCATCCGAATATTCCGGCAAACCCCATCCGTTCTCCGGCGCATTCACTCCCCCTTGGGCCCTCCCCATCCTCGAGCTCGTTGGCTCGCATAGCGGCCCAAAATGCCCGCTCGACGCCAGCAAAGAGCTGAAAGTCCCGGTGATGTCTAGCAGTCGGTGGTCGTAATCCGTCGCCGGGGCGTAAATTCCGGCTGGAATGTCTTGCTCCGCCTTGAGGAACGACGAGGAAGATGACGAGCATGGCGAGGAAGCGGCGGCGGCCGCTGTGCTGGTCCCTGTATTGACAGAATTCTTCAGCTTCGAGGCTGACGACTTTTTTGAATTCTTCCGGCTGCCGCCGCCGACGGGGACGTTGCGCAGAGCCCCGCCTTTAGTCCAGTACCGGCGGCAGCTCTTGCAGAAGTGGCGGGGCTGAGAGAGGTTGTAGTTGTTGTAATAGCAGAACTTGGTGTTGGTGGAGTCGCAGCGGGGGCACTTGAGTTGCTGCTGCTCCTGCTCGGGGAATTGGGGCTTGGTGGTTCGCCGTTCCGGGAACAACCCAGGGTCCTGCATTCTCTGGTGGTTTTTTTTTTTTGGTTTTCCGGGATATTGCTGGTTTTTTTGAGATTTCAGGAGTATGGTTTCATGGAGGAAACTGGGTTTCTGTTTTATGGTTCCCTTTCCTGTGAGGTTTGTTGATCTGAATTGAGGAGTGGAAAATAAGAAGAGAGAGAGAGAGAGAGAGAGAGAGAGAGAGAGAGAGAGAGAGAGAGAGAGAGAGAGAATTCGGTTTGTAGCCTTTGTTCTCCGATCTGGATTGGCTTTCTATGGAGGAAAAGAATTGTCCAGACAGAGAGATATTAGTGATAAGGCCTGAGTTCGCTCCCTATCAAAGACTGAAACTATGGAAGAGAAGAGCACCAATTCAATTTCCCTGACTAGAATTCATCCTGACATGAAAAATATGCAGGTATAAATATACTAACAGCAAAAAAAAAAAAATCTCTTCACACTGCAAAATAGAAAAGAAAATCAGGCCATACACTTTTAAATTTTCATGTACAAGGAAAAGAATCACACCCAAGTTCAGATCATCCCAACAAAAGGGTTCAGCAGGAGAATTTCAGTTTTATGGAGATGCTCTTCAGCAGAGGAGGATGAGGACGACAGAGAAAGCCCAAGGAAATTGCTTCAAGGAATTCCAACCGGAAAACTATCAAAGACGCATACAAACTGCTTCACAAAGCCTGGTACTTCTCACTTGGAAGAGAACCAGTCCAAAGATTTCATAAATTTGAGAGTTGGGGACTAACAATCTCCAATGGCAGAAGAAGAGGAGAGGGAATGGAGGAGCCTGTGAGTGAAGGCGCAGAGGAGGAGCCAGGGAGATGGGAGGATGAAAATCAGACTTGGGTTTAAAAAGAATTTGTGTACAAAAATTTTACCTTTCTGGCATTTAAATACCTTCCTGAGTACCTCACATGGTTCATAGCAACTCCACCAAATTGAAGCTGTAATTATTGGCATTCATGGAGATTTATTATTGTAAATTACTGTTGGGTTATTCAAGATGCTGTATTTACCACCCATGGCAATCTTTTTCTCTCTAATTTCTTCCAGGATTCATTGTTTATGTTATTTCTCAAAGGCACCTGCTTTTCTAGATGCAAATATTGTTTCAGGCATTAGATCTGAATCTTCACCTCACACGGTTTGCTAAGTGAGCTTCAAGTGACTTTCCATATGAAAAATGTAAATCTCATGATACCCAAAACTCATATTTTACAGGTAATTGAAAGGAACTGAAATCACTCCATTCCTCAAAGCATTTCTTGATGAACTCTCTTCCCTTAAGATTTAGTATCTTTATATCCCTCAACTCCATGTAACTCTCCTTATCTCCTTCTCTTATCTGATAAAATTGGAAAAGTACAGAGAAGATAAGCATAACCACAAACAAAAACCAAGAATTGTTCCAAATTTTAAATACAAGAGAATATGCTAAACCATCTTGGATGCAGTTTTGTGGAAGTTCAAGTCTTGCCCAACAACAACCTCACTGTAAAAAGGAAGGAAAAAGAAAAGTTAAACTGTACAGTGGCAGAGCCATAAATCTAAGTCAGAGGAAGCACTTAAGCCAGCGGCCGAGGGGGCCGAGTCTAAGGAAGGCCACCCCATTCCTTGGCCTCGCCCTTCAATGCATTCTACAGTGACTCCGTGGAGGCACAGGCACGTGTCTTTTCCCAGCCTCACATGTAACTCCCCCACTGCAACAGCCATGGCGGATCAGACAACAGCCAATGGATGAAGAAGGCATAGTAAATGTCGACCATTGCGCTATTTCCCGTTACAGTACATTACGATGACCTGGTGCAGTAATACAGATTACAGATTCTTTTTGTACATCTTATGGCAGTGTTCATGAATGAACTGTCTATCTCTCCAAGAGGAAGAACTGGCTGAGCAATTGATCGGATTTGAGGAACTACAGACTCAGACCAAGTCCCCAATCACAAGTTTGGCAAGACAAGATCTCAATGAATAGTCAGACTGAGGATTAGTCGTTGAGCATATTAATAACTAGTATCCATCTAAATCCGGATCGAAGCAAGTGAGAGAGAGAACTACGACCCATTACATTAAAAAAAGAAAAAAGGCCTTAAGCCCCCAACTCACAAGATTAAAAATTGTGTTGGTCCCTAGTGTAGACCTAATGTACATCGACGAATTCACTTTATTTTTAACATAGTGCCCACATGAATCAAACTGGGAACATGCTTAGTGCGCCCCTAGCGCAACCAATGGCAGTTATAGTTACGCTACGCCGTTTAGGGCTGGATGAATTCAATAAACAAGAAAATCCTAAAACTCAACTGCCTTTGGATCGCTTTATAGGAGTTGTTTGAGGAAATTGAGAAACCAAAAGGCTCCTCTAAGTAATTCGATAAGGAATCGTAGCCCTCAATCAATGTGGAATTGGGCGCTGGAAGTCCCCAACGGTTTTCACACCTTCGTTTGGGTCAAATGAGTCCGCGCTCATCCGCACCATAATTTCCAGAAAGGACAAGATTTTAATAGAATTCACAAAACTGTAATTTCTTTTCCTTTTTTCCTCTTTGGGGTCTATGGCTACTGCGGCGCGGAACAGACGCTGATGCCCATATTTTCCGTTCACCCAATTGCCACGACTCCCGACGTCAGTTAACAGAAATGCCATTATCCTGCGAACGAAGAAACCAGGGAACGGCTTCGACCGAAGAAGAAGTTATTTTCGTACGACCGCGTTAAGGAGCAGGGCTGCCGTGCAGGAGAAGTTACAGAAAGAAAACAAGGCGGTGGATTGATGGTATAACTGTTATGCGACATGCGGGGGCTCGCGTGGGAACGAAGCAATCTCGAGGGAGGGGGAAGCAAGCGATGTGGACCGTCCGATGGCCTCAACTGCTCCCCTTGTACCGTGCGTTTGTACCGCAGCTGCGAATCAGAATGTTAACGTCCCACCCCCCCCGATGGTTAGTTGTCCGCCGTACACGTGTATGATGGCGATTCGTTCGCCCGTACATGACCGAATTTCATCCGAAATTGCGGAGTGCAAGCGGTCGGTCAGCTCATGCTGCCCAGGTCTACCATTAGGTGACCTTCAATTATAAATTTCCTAATTTACCCTTATATATATGTTTTTATTTTTTAATCTAAAAAAATAAGTTTTAAGTGAGCTAATAGTTAGCACAGCCCATCCTTTGAAAAGAAGCTCAAAGGCGCTTCAATTCCCCTTGCCTTTGAGATCATCTACTGACAACGTCAATGATAATCGCAGCATATACTTTAACTTAAGTACTGTGCTCTACCACTTTACCTTATGAGAATCGAACTATTAACATGTCTGTTATGACTCTATCCTAACCAACTACTTTATGTCCCTTATAGTTAGAAGAGGAAGCTTGATGTGGTTGCCTTAACTTAGCGTGTTTAGAAGGGGTTTTGTATAATGAACCAAAGTAAAATGGATTTGGGACACTAAGTTTCTGTAAATTTCAATTCACTTGGTTTCACAAGAAGTCAAGAAGTTACTTGTAGTTAAGTTCTTATGTATGCAGAGTGTACAATAACATCAATAACATCATTTCTTAAGCGGACTGATCCTTTTCTTTTTTTCCTGTCGTCTCTACAAGTTAGTAGATGTCATTTTTGCATTCATAATGTATCTTTTCACGCAAGTGCCTTTTTTGGTTTTGTCTATAAGCAGCATTGAAGATAGAAAGTTTTAGCTGAGGAGCAATGATCTATCTTACTATTATAATGGATTGGGTGTATTGTAAAGTTAGAAGTCACTAGTGTGGGTTTAGTGTGGACACCTCATGTGGCTAAGCCTTAGTCCAACATATAATAATAAAACTTTTATAAAGGTTTACAGAGGCTGGGTGGGTACTTGCCCACTCTAGCCCCATGGTAGCTTCACTATTGTCTATAAGCCAGTAGATATCCTTATTGCATCAAAATGCAATTTTTCATGCAAAACTGCTTCATTGTAGGGTTCGGAGGTCACCAATATCCTTCTTCATATAGAAAATTAACAAACAAGACATAAGTATAGCTGGTCGAACTGGCACTAGTGAATGCTCGTGTTGTTTGTTCTCCTATGGGTGCTATGCTTTTTGTGGAAGTAGTATACTCGCTGATGTACATTGGACAAACACAAAACACTAATGTAGTCTTAGTCTAAGTTGGTGGGTAGAGGTTCGGTTGCATTTGGGTGGTCGGATGTGATACTTTTTTTGCTCACCAATGACAAACACGAAACTGATTATTTCATAGCTACACTCAATAGTTCGATCCTTAGTGGGCTAAAAAGATAAAATTAATGTTACTTGTTCTATGTAACTCAAAGAATCGCCATGTATCCAAGTATTACTAGAGATAATTCAAACCAGACCTAGCAATTCATATTCTTATGCTTTTAACTAGAAAAAAAAAATACACTTCTAATTCAACAAGTGCAATGCTTGAAAATTTGGCATGTTTATCTCAAAGTCGACACAACTTTGAATTCTTGCGAATTCAAACCCACTAGTTAATGGGACCTCTTATTTTATTATGCCCTGCCATGTTAATGTTCAAGCGTAGGCCACACCAACTTGTCGGTGGTCCTACTAGCGAGGCCCAACTAACGAGCTTCGGCACCTAACCTAGGGATGGCTTATGCTTTGTAGCCCAATTAAAGTTCAAGCTAGCCTTGTGAAAGCTAAAAACTTTACTCCTAATTAAAGTCTGGTCGCTTTCAATCAATTTGCTTGTGTTTGATTGCTTTGATTCTTTGATCTAACTTAATCTAAAATTGTAGAATTTTTACTTGAAATGACATAATCGCATGCATTCACATGAAGTTGAACCACATGTGAAACATATAATTGATCAACTTGCTCCGTGAAGGGCGTGTGAAATCTTGTAATGGTACGAGAGTGCCGATTATCTGAAAACAATCTTCAGTGTCTAGAGATAAAGGAAAAAAAAAACAGTAGAATAAGCATGTGGGTTTCAACTATTCCTAACAAAAAGAACCAAACTTAAAATAATCTGTGAGTTAAAGCTCATAATGTGATTACAAACAGGATGAATCCGAGACGATTAAATGAACATTGTGTTCTTGAAATACACAATCTAAAGCTATTATGTTCTTCTTGTAATAAATGTGATGTAATTATAAGAATGGCTTGTAAATTTGAATCTCAAATCACCTTGAATCTATGGTTTTCCATACATAGCATGGATTCGAGATACATGCTATTGAGATCCACTACTTGTTTAAACTGATCAACATCATATAAGATCTGACGCTATCAAACACAGACTTAGTGTTCTCATTATAATAGATCACGACGAAACCTAGTTCTGGCCTGTTTGCATCCCCAATTCCTTTTCTTCTAAATTTCGTTGTGGAAAATGTGTTCCCATAGGCTGGACCTCTTTCTCTCAATTTTTTACTATGAAAATATTAATTTACAAAATCTAAATTTCTAGAAAAGGTTTATTTCTACGGCCATGTATTTATTGATCATATGGACAATATATCATCATGTGCAATAGTACTTTAGAAGATTAAACTTATACGTATTAAGCATGAGAAGGAAGCGCTCTCAATGCAGTGACAAAGGCATTGCATGATGAGGAGCATTTCGGTCGTTTTCAGAAAGTCAGGTACATATCCGTCCGTGACCATGGGGCAGGGGTAGGGGCGCTGCCCGTGCGAGGGACAACGTAAGATTCGTAAAGATTTGGTTTTGCCCATGCGGACAACGACGGGTTGCGTGCCCTGAAATTTCGGTCACGACCGTTTTTGGCACGGGGACAGGTTTTTGTCAATCCAAATGACTAAATTGCCCTTTGACTTTTTTGGGGGGCAAAGTTAGGTACATCTTGTTCTACATGTCCCAGTTCAGATCTCGAACCAAACGGAGATGGGGTTGTGACACAACTGGATCTAGGACTTTCTTTGGTGGATCTTGGATTCATTTAGAAAATATTGGTTGAATGGACTTATTTCCACTAAAAGCAAAAGTCTGTGTTATATTAAAAAGAGCCACATCTACCCATCACAACTCCCTCATCAATAACAAAGAATTCAGTTTTGAACTCATTCATATGCTAGCAATCAACATATCATCAAAGATTTGATCTTTTCTAGCTCTGTTTGTTTCGGTCCCGAGCGGATTCAGCATGATAGGAGGGTTTTGGCTATCACAACAACAATTGCCAATCAAAAAAGCTGCTAAAAGCATGCATTGGCTGTAGCGACGGAGGCGTTACATCGAGGTTTTATGACAATAAGGGGGTGTTTGGCAACAAGAAACCATGTTAATATTTTCATAAATCTGTCCCAAATATTGGAGCAGACTTATATATGTTCTATGAATTTGTTTCCTTCTTTGAAATAGATTTATGAAATATTAACACAGTGTTTGTATTGTTTAATGCTCCTCAAAAAAGCATGGGATGGTAATAAAGTGTGACTCTTGCCAAACAGCCATGAAATGTTACTTGACAGCAGCGACATTTTGGGAGTGTCCTATGAATGTCTCAATTTTGCGACAGATTCATGCAACACTGGATTCTGGTGTTCCATGAATCGCCCCATTTTTTTAAAGCAGATTTGTGGGACACTCTTGCAAGGGTGTGTATAAGTTTTATTGTTTCACAGGTGCCATTTCCACTTGCACAAAAAGAAGGGAAAAAAACTGTCCCTTGCATATTAGACAGATTCAAATAAGAAGTTTTTCTTGGGTTATTGACTCGAATGATTGTGATTGGATCATGTCATAACTGGTGGGATTGGTTTTTGATCCACCAGACTATCTCATATGGATATGGGTAGGGCTGTCCACAAGTCGAGCCAAGCGGGACCAACTCCACCCTGGCTCACCTCAACTTGATCGCCCTCGAGCTTGACTAGGTTAAGCATAAGACAGCCAAGTGCTAATATTGTGAAAAACATGGTCTAATAAATTTTAG
Source organism: Nymphaea colorata (assembly GCF_008831285.2). NCBI lineage: Eukaryota > Viridiplantae > Streptophyta > Magnoliopsida > Nymphaeales > Nymphaeaceae > Nymphaea > Nymphaea colorata. The sequence goes on from NC_045138.2 coordinate 27,520,026, forward strand.
GCAAGCTTACTCAAAACCTAATTGAGCTGAGCTTGCGTGGTTAATCAATCTGCATAAAAAATTGGAGCAGATTCATTGAATACTTTGTTACATTGCTCTATAAATCTACTCTAATTTTTGGGTCTAGAGAGTCTAATTCCTGGTTGAAATTTCTAAAATTTTCAAATTCTTTATTTTTTATGTGACCCATTTGCAATATCTATGCTTCTTACTAGCCCAAAATCCTTTCAAAAACCAATATAATTTGTCAACATAAAACTTTCAAAGAAATTCAAAAACATGCCTAACCTTTGGTGGTATAACAAAAACATGCTTAAGTATGATTTTTTTTTTTTTTCATGTAAGCGATTTTCTTATATGTAGTTGAGACAATTAAATGTGAGGTTTTACCTTAATGGGGAATGGGATGAGCCATCTGGCTCCCACTGCGCCTTCATCTCGAACATTAAGGCGAGGAATTAGTAGCTGAACCATGCACATGAGTTAGGGCGAGCTTGGCCCTCCTTCCCATCTTCCCTTCTTCTTGCTAGCGCGTTCAACAGAAATGCATAAAAGACGACTTCACTCGTTTGTCGTTCCACTTAAATTTCTGGATCTGTTACCAGTGACAACTGTGGATGTTGCAACTGATAAAGGCAGAGAAGGTCACAGTATTGAGAGAAAGAGCAGAGGAAAAACAGAAAGATAGAGAAGAATTCTCTATTTAGGTTAACGTTAAATGATACAACTTTGGAAAAATATATACAGTTTATAGAGTTCTAAAGAGTACAGCTAAGCTGGTAAGTTCTTCTGTTCTTGCAACAGTCTAAGAGAGAGCTGAGGAGCCAAGAGAGTTAATTTGATATAGACTTTATTTACTAACACTCCCCCTCAAGTTGGTAATGTGATTCTAAACTTGCTGATGATTTTGCTGAAGTTTTCATTGCATAGTAGCATCGTGGAAAACTTTTTTTTTTTCTGAATCTTTTCCCTAACAAAGTGGCAGCCCACTTTTATATGTCTCGTTCCATAGCTTCAGTTGTCCTGATCTCCATATCTGTTAAAGTATATTTCATCCATAGTAGTTTGGAGGTTGCTAGTGCTATAGAGCAGTACTTTGCTTCTGCGCTTGATCTAGCAACGACTGATTGTTTGGCATGTTACATACTTACAGTTAGGTAAATTAGCTTTCCAATAAGTGGTTGAATCTTGTATACATTTTCCTTGATCCTTCATGAGCTATGTCATACGAACTCTTCAAAAAAATGGTTGCACCCATGTTGACATGGTGCTGGTGTTGGTGCTGGTGCTGCTCTGAGACGTACCCCAATCACATCATTTCTTATGTAAGTTCAAAATATTTTTTATTTTTTTTTCTCTGTCCCTTTTTTTCTTTATGTATAGTAATAAAATAAAAAGAAATGACATATTAAGCTAAGAAACAAGCTAAAATTATAAATGATATGAATACATACATATATATATATATATTATGCATATACAGCTTCGTTGCATCCTCGCATCCAAATTTTTTAGGATAAGTCACACTGACACCCGCATGGGCCGCATCTGCACCCGCACTCCGCACTCATGTGACATAGTTCTTGAGTTTCAGATTCAATGTGAGTAAAACATGACTCAGGAGAACAGAACTACACCCAGCCTGATAGAATAAGAATCGAACCAAATCGAGCTGTGTCCTAAAGTGGTCTAGGTTAGGCCCGGTAGGGCATGCCTGGCACCGGTGCGTGCGGTGCAGTCCTTAATTAATGGGGACTTCATAATTAATCATTGATTAAGTGTGCCACATGAACATAAATTCAGGGGCCTGCAAGATGATATCAATCAAGTATAGTTCCTTGGATGCATTCATGTGCTTCCTTTACGAAGTCATAGTGCAATTAAACAAGCACTTAATGACACTGCCTCTGCATTAATTGTGTTCAACAATATTAATCTTTCTTGGCTGTTTATGAATATGGTACTTCTCACTTGGGATGCCCCTTTTGTGGTTAATTTCTTCTTTACTTTTAATGGCTATTTATTATCCACCAAAAATTTTGGCCAGCGCTCTTGGCGACCAAAATTGAGAAAAAAAAATGTCTAAAATCCTTAATCCATGATCTAAACTGTTGTAGTCTAAAGCGTCATGTGGAGATTAAAGGAGGCAAGATTTCATTAATGCTGCAACATAAAGGGGTGGACAAAACCTTGAGATCTTAGTTTAATAAGACACACTCATTGATCTAATGTCATAAATAATCAACTAGATACTCGAAACATATATAAGATTTCCCTCATCCCCAAGAGAGATAATCAACTACATACTCAAACACACACACACACACACACACACACACATATATATATATATATATATATATAAGAGAAGGAGAGGGGAGAGGGAGAGAGAGAGAGAGAGAGAGGAGAAGACAACCAAGAACTCCATGCTAAAACCATTGAATAATACCCTTCAAGCCAACGCTCAATGTCGTCAGAAGAGTAGCACCCACGAGATTCGAATAAGAAATGTGCCGGATACTCAAAAGAGAGAGAACATGGCGCTAGTGGCACATAAGTTCTAATACGGGACATCAGTCACTGGTGGAGATATGCAGGCATTGATTGAAGGACATGTTACCTTTTCATCATATCAAGATCAATAAAATGAGTATTAATTGGTTGCCAACGCATGTTTAAGTCCTTGGTTCCATTTCAAACTTCTTATGATCATGGTTGCCTTTAATTCTTGGACGTTACTGATATTTATCGCCATTGATCTCATCTAGTAGCAACAAGGTTGAACACTTTGTCGTCATTTAGCGCATTTACTCATGTCTTTAAGGTTAAGCACTTTGACTCGGATGCAGGTCCAGTCAAAAGCCAACGTGTGAGCGCTTTGACTGAGCCCAGACTCGGCTCCTCTTAACAGTGGCGGAGCCAGAAATTTGGCTCCTCTTAGCAGTGGCGGAACCAGAATTTTCTTGTTGAGGGACACCATTAATTTATGAGTGATTACTCTAAAAAGCAGTTGTTCAAATACCGTACTTTTTCATGAAGACAAGACAAGTGATTCAAACGTTTACACTTGTAAAAATAGCCGTGTTAGTAAAAATATATATGACGAATGTACAGTGAAAGATGAGAAGATCACTAGTTCTAGTGCTCCATGAGAGTAGATGAAACAATTTTTCACTTTAGACATGCAGGCACGCATACATATATGTAGAATGAAAAAGTTTTGAATTGTTGATTTTTGGCTAAGTTTTACATATTACTTGCCGGAGGAGTGATTTTTAGATATAGAGATTGCACATTGATAGCCAATTATTAAAGTACTATGATCTTGGACAGGCCGTTGGCAATAGCGAAGCCAGAAAAATTCACTCAAGGGGCACTTGTTTAAAAATACTCAAATATAGAGGGACACTTATATATATATATATATATACAGATAAATATTTATGATTCCCATTTAAAGATAAAAAACTTTTAAGAGACTGGTCTGGGCAACTGCCCACAATGTGGCTACGCCAAGTCCTACAGGTTGCATTTGATAGCCTTGAATCTTAGATTTGAAGCTGCATTAAAAGGTATGTTTTAGAATCTTGTAAACCCATGTTACATGTAAAAACTTGTGGATTTAAGGTTGGATTAGGTGGAAAGAGGGGAGAGAGTCCGACCTTAAATCCGCATATTTGACATCCTAACGATCTCATATCACCATGGATCTCAAACTCACGATGAAACAAACACACCCATGAGGATTGATGAATGGTCTTCTTTCTCTTCGTCAATAGATTATAGAATTAGAAAGCTATCATCGTAAGCCATTTACCTAAGGCGAGAAAAGATATCATACTATTTATCATCGTGTTCTTGTTCTAACAAACATGAATATAGTGCGAGTATGTCAAACATTTGGTTGATGAATCTAAGAACAATATATACAATTATACTATATTTTCTGAAAATAAACGCATATTATTTATGAACCATGTGTTTTAAAGTATGTGTTTCGTTCTTCTTATCAAATGCTGTTACCAAACAGAATAGTATTTTTATGAAGAACATTTCAACAAGCTGCATACTTCTATTCTATTCTTCACGGCCTAAGTAGCATAATGATAATGAATGCGCACACGTAAATGAAAATCTAAATTAAAAAAAATGAATCTTATGATTAGACTAATAATAAAAGTAGGCAAAAACTTAACATTTTTACTCTAGTTTGTCTTCTAACTTTGAAGGTCAACTGAGTAATTTGTATGAGTGTGTGCATGTCCTTTTTATGGTCAATAGTGAATTTTGTATTTAGGGCGTTTTGATGGCATCCTCATCTAACTCAATCGGGTGAAAACTTAACTAAGTTTTATAAAAGAAAGTTGAAAACCTTATTTCTCAAAGTGAAAAACCTTATTTCCCAAAGTTGTTCATGAAAAACCATATTTTCAGAACTCATTAAAAAAAAAAAGTTTTCATAAAATAAGTTTTCACAAAAACGTTTTGATGAGGGTGTCATCCAAAAACCTCCTTACAAATTTTTGACGAGTGTTGAAGAGGGTCAAGTTCTTCACTTGCTTTGATAACACTCAAAAAAACTTAGTTTTGGATAAAACCAAGTTTTGTCTACGATTTTTGGGTGTCGTTCAAAAAATATTTCTGAATGTCGTTCAAATGCCCTTCAAGAGATTAATGCTTTGGGGTAAAGTATAATAGAAAATGAGCAGCACCAAAATTTATCTGATTTGACGGAAGCAATACACGATATGAGATTTTGGAATAGGTGCAAACTTAAGAATATGAATTCATTAGAAGATCCTTTGAATGAACACTTCCGATTTAAACTGCACTAGAATCATAGGATCAAAAAGCTAGACTACTTGCAAACTCAAGACCAGTTGAACCTAAGCACCAAAGCACAGCAAAAATCTCGTGAAAAAACAAAACACGGTTTCTACTTTCTAGTGGCGGATTTGAAGCGCTACTTGGAAATCTTCAATCGCCTACTTAAAAAGAAGGAAGAAAGCTCCGATCTGATCTCAGATCAGTTGTCGGCCTGACTTTAGTTCGAAGAATTAAGGTCAAAGTTTTTGAAAGAATCCACGTGATATCCTTTTGGGCCCCTCCAAAACTTAATTTTCTCCTATGAGATGGATTCTGTGTAGACCTCCCCCTCTTTGCTGCGTGAAAGTGGGAAAGACGAAGTCACAGCAGCGGGAGTTCCATTGCGGCGACCTCTGCTGCTCGAAACCCTCTTCATCTCCCAGTCGCAGGCAAGTCTCTCTCTCTCTCTCTCTCTCTCTCTCTCTCCTCTGCGCGTGCGTGTGTGCGTGCGCACAGCATAGGTTGGGTACACAATGTAACCGTTTGTTAAAATGCCCTCGTGAAAGTTCTCATGTAGTTCACAGAATGGAAGGAGCATCGAGAGATCGCTTTTTCACTAATTGGTGGCGTAGTTCTAATGCTCTGCCCTTTGTTCGTTGTCATAAAATTTTTTTGCAGTCTTTTCGTTATTGCTCATCGAAAAAGGCCTTTCACAGTTTCACTAACTAGGCAATGAATTTGGTGGGCAAAGCACCAAGACCAGAAGTAACTTACTGAAGTACGCATTTCACATCAAAGTAGGCCTTGCAACAATTCGGTGATGAAGTTGGTGGGCAATCACCAAGACGACACTAGTTTCTATCAAACAACAAACATCTCTCTCGAAGGTGTAACATTGTACCTTTTGATGCTTCATATTGGTGACTTCCGGGACCGATTTGTGCGTGGATATTAAGCAATCACTGGGAGGATCTCAAATATTTCATTTTGAGAAATTTGGGATCTATCCAGATTTTTCTCTCTTTACTATCTGTTTTTCCCACATAAGCAAACTCAGTACAGTCCTTCACTTGATCGGCTTGATCTTTGCTTAGTTGTGTAACGGGATTAGCTGAAGATTGAACTCACTATGGAATCTATAAACGACACCTAGCTTATTCACCACATTTAGTAGCCTAGCTCGCTTTTGCGATGTTGATGTTTATTCCATATCTATTAGGATACTTCATGAAACTAGTCTGTGGCTTGTTACAATGTGAATTTGGGGTAAGTGCAGGTTGTTGACCATGAGACCAAGATGGAAAGGCAAAGGTTCGGCACAACTTGCCCTTGCTGATCCCATGTCCAAAATTGTTTCAAAGTTGCAAAGCTGCTTGACGGAATCCAAAAGCTGTGCATCACTGAGCAATGAAGTTGTTCTTTGTGAAGCCGAACCAGAACAGGCAGAACTGCTGAACCGGGCATGCTTTGGCCGTCCAATGGCAACAGTTGCAAAAGGGAGGCAGTGGTTTCAGTTGGGACTAGAAGAGGCTTTCTATCTGAGTAATGCACTCAACTGTCTTACAGTTGTCGGAGAAGATGGAAGTCCTAAAGATCCTCAAAAACTTGCAAAATGTATGAAAGATAGGCAGAGCATGTTTCCAATGATGTACAAGGCATATTCACATCTCAGGATGAAGAACTGGGTCGTGCGCCCGGGCTCACAATATGGTGTTGACTTTGTTGTGTATCGTCACCACCCTGCTCTTGTTCATTCTGAGTATGCGGCTCTGGTGGTCTGGGATGGTGATGATGAATTCGGCAAAGCTAGGATGCGAGTGTGGTCTGACTGGCATTGTATGCTTAGACTTTGTGGCAGTGTTGCTAAGTCACTGTTGGTGCTTAGCATATCTGGTGTGAATAGTTCCAATGAGTTTCCTGCTTGTTTGGATGAGTGGACTATTGAAGAGTATACAATAGGGAGGTGGGAGGCCCAGCAGCATCGAGAGGATGAAGTTCCTCTTAAGGTTGAAAATAAATGTAGGACTTCCTCTTGTGATTCCAATGCTTTTCCTGATCAGATTAAACAAAACGAATGAGTTACAGAGAATGAACGATTAAACTTCTCTCTCTTTCTCTCTCTCTCTCTCTCTCTCTGAGTGCTGCTAGATGATTTTCATTTTAGTGTTCTCCCACTTCATCAGTTATCGACATTGTAAACCTATGTCCAAAAGATCTCCAATCTTTTAAATTCATCTAATTGAAAAGCATACTGTGAAATTCATTTCAAATTTGGTTATCAACAGTTTGTACTGCATTTTCATGTCTGATTATTTTGAAATATGCTGATATATCCAGAAAAGAAAGTTCTTTTCAGTGTCTTGGCGACACTGTTAAGAAAATTTTGTGATTTTAGGTTAAATAAAATGCAATTCCCGTTTGTTCTCCAACTATGACAAATTGACAATTAAAAATACAATCAACTATACAAAATCATCCCTCTCTTCCTTCTGCAGTCAAACCACAGCCAGGTGTTCCTGCTACACAAATCTTTACCTGCTCGTCTTATTTATTCTTTAATTCTTAATAGCAGTGTTATTATGTGCAGATAAAATGTCCTTAGGGAAGATGGTTAGTTGATTCCACAATATGGTGGTCATTCCAGTTCAGCATAATATGTTTTGTTATCTCTAAGATATGTTCCATAACAATTTCATTCAATATATAGTCAGAAATATCATTTCGTAACTGCAGCTCTGGCCAAGTTTCAACCAAGCAACAGGACTGTCATTGATTTTTTACACTCCATATGCTAGTCTTCTTTTCATCAATACTTGGGAAGAACGTACCTATTTCCCCCCACCCCTCTCCCAAAAAGAAAAAATCTTCACTGTGCGGCTTCTATGTGAAGGCAAGGAAATGAAGTTCCTAATTTAATGGATTAAGAATCTTCACTGTGTTGGATCAAATGGAACTCTGCAGCTGCCTTAGTGGTTGCAGTAAAATCCAAGGCCCAAGCAGATGTCGGGGATTATCAAGTCAACTTACGGTTATATCTTCATAAATATAAACTAGATAAAAAAGATTCGTTTTTCTACAGAGGAATGTGTCTATATTCTTGTTGTTCCTCTATTCTTTTGGCTAAAATACCGAAGTTTCAAATCTTTTCCATTCAGATTAGACATGGTTGATTTAAGGAAGTGGCTTGTCAATTTGCTTCTTTGTCACAGATGAATGTAGCAGCTGCAAGAACCCCCATGCTCAGTCAATTCTTGAGTTTGGTTGGCTTCACTCAAGTTGATCCTATGAAGCTTGTTCAAGTTTTCACCATCGTGTGAGTTTTTAATGCTGTTTAGGCAAACTAAATCAAGCAGGAGTTAGCTCATTGTTAGCTCTATATAATGTGGTATAGGTTAGCTGCCAGCTCCTCCACCGGACCTCTCTCCACGACTTTAATCTGGGTTCTGTATCTTTTAATGTAAGAAAACCCATTGCACAGGAGAGCTCTATCCTCTAGTCACCCACGCCGCCGGCGAACCCAATCTTCCTGTTAGCCACTAAGAGCACAGTGCAATCTGATCCAAGCTTAACTGCAGCAAGAATAGAGTAAAGCATATCATTTTCAGGAAATATCAGCTCTACGTGAAGGTGGCTGATTCCTGATGTTAACTCTTCTCCAAGCCAGTTCCTGCAGCAACAGACAGGTATACTTAACTCCCCTGCAGTGAGACGCTATGTGAATGCAGATTTCACCCTCCTGAAGTTGAGGCCAATCTGCTGTAATAGTCCCCGTGGACATCTAAATATGCATCTCCAACTGTTGTGCTGTGTCGCTCCCCATTGATGCCAGGACAAGTTTTGGCTTTGGTTGCAACCTTCTCTTTTACCTGTTTCTATGAAGGCAATGGCCGGCTCCTGCTTAAGCACCATGGGTAACTGCTTATTACCAAATTCAAGTTTCAATATCTTCATGCTTGATGTGTTCATTACAGTTCGGATCCAACTAAATGTTGGGCGCCTGTCCGTGGTTGAGATATTCATACTTATTATTATCCATGTGAGTAGGAGGTTAACAACCCACCGTCTAGAAAAGAGGCCCGAAGGCTTCCTCATTACCCCTCGAGACCTAGGTGGGATAAGGTGTACCCATCAACTAGATGTTACAACCTCACAGTTTACAGTCCAGGAGTATAGTACTCATATGAGTCAAACCAACAACGTGAGTTGTATGCGACCGGTGCCCGACTAGCTATGCTAAGACCTTGAAGCGATATCCGTGCTCACTACCATAAACAAACTGAAAGAAAAGGAAACCCCTAAGTAACCCTTTTGCTGGCTTGAGGCCAACCGAAACTCCTTCAGCCGTGTGTGAATTTTGCAGGAACATAAATTGAACTCTCCTAACATATTGCAATGGGCCTGCAGAGCTCCAGTTTACTCCATTTTTCTCTGCTCAACTTGAAACATAAGGCACCTCAATGGTCCTTACTGCAATACACAGAAAGAATCCAAAGTGCTTCACCAAAAAATGCATGTCCCATAAGCCAGTGGCACCAGTTTATGCGCATGATTCTTTACCTGGGATGAGATTATCTGCCAGCCCCTGGCAGTGGCAGAGCCGCATATAGGCAGGTGTGGGCAGTTCCCACGCCAGCCCTATAAAATTTCTTCATTTTCATATTGTTACTTAAGTGATTTGCTTATTTGCATGTAGTGGTGCCCATAAAATTGCGAGAGCTTTTGAATTACTGTCCCTCGGCCCAAAATTCCTGGTTACACTTGCATAAGTTAAAAATAACCAGAGAAAATAATCATGCATTGATGATATAGTCATCTGTATATTTGTGGTAGAACTACCATGTGTCATTTTTTGTTCAATATCAGTGTATAATCTTGAGTCTAGAAGATACAAAAGAGGAGTTTTCTCTGCTTCCGACTGAGTTCATATCTGGACTTCTTTTTGACTTGTACAGGATCAAAGGAGGAGGAGGAGGAGGGAGAAAGAGGTCCAGAATGGAAGTAGTAATTGGGCGGCTCTAGACATGGTCACTATGAAAAGGCATCATGCACCTTCGACTTTGGCGGCGTGTTAGAAATAATGAATGGACGGCTCAAAAGTATAGAGACCTGAAACAGACGAGATGCTTAAGACTCGTTGATACTGATTTGGAGAAAGTAGAGCCCTAGTCCGAGTCGAGCATTATAAAACGAGCTCGCTCGAGTCCTTCAGGCTCGTGTCACTTGATTCATATTTAAAAAAAAAAATAAAATAAAAATGAAAGCCACAAAAGGGCATTAAAATTCGTGAAAATTTTACCAAGCTTCTGAAAATGAATAATCAGGGAAGACAGAAGTTGAGTCGAGTTTAAAGAAAACATGCTCATGTAACTCAAACTCGACTCATTTATAACTTGAGTTTTATCTCCAGCTCGACTTCAATTAGAAGTCGAGTTTACACAAGTGAGTTTCAGTCAAGCCCAAGTTGGCTGGACTCCTTGTACATTCCTAGAGACACCCCTCACATGAACCACAGATTTGAGACTGTTAGGGTTAGTTAGCTTCATTTGTTGATTGGTAAGCTGGGTTTTAGACAAACTCTAGCTAAATTATGTCAGCAAAAGCACCCTAATTGTTGAACTTTGGACCTTGTTGTACTCCACAATCTCATCTTCGCACTCCTTAGACAAGTGCATAGAGTTTGCCTAAGAGGGTGTTTGGTAAGAAGAACAAGGGGAGTTCTTAGAACATATATTTTGATCTGTCCATCTGTCTCTGATTTTCTTCTCGATCTATCCATCGATCTCGCCTCTCTGTCGCTCTAAATCTCTCAATTTGTCGATCTCTCTCTACCTTTTCATTTTTCTCGATCCGTACATCTCCCTATTCTTCTTCCACCTCTACTTGATGACCCAAACATGTGCATGTGCCTTTTATTAATATTCGAGATATGAACAGGTTCAACTTAAATTCATGAAATGATGGCCAGGTAGATCTAAATCATCCCAAAGCACCTAAGATCAAGAGCCTTGCCTGCAAGCTTCATTTCTGCCATCCAATATGTTGCCATACTTCAATGCTTTTAGATCTTTATAAGGTTGTGCATGCGCGCATGTGTGTGTGTTTATATATATATATATATATATATATATATATATATATATATATATATATATATATATATATATATATATATATATATATATGCACAGGTATAGTACAGCTTCTCCTTGTTCTAAATAAAATTATTTAATGTCCACGAACAGCTTGGTGGATGACTCAAGCTTATGCCTCGGTTGCTTGTAACACTGTGGCTAACAGCTTTTTAGATCATATTTTATAGTTCGTTTTCCTTTCTTTCTTCATATTGATGGATTTCCAATGAGATCTGTACTGGCCTTGCCTTATTAATTGTTGCAAGCCTCGAAAGATTGCCTTCAGTGACTTCATAAACTTGCACAGGTGTAGAAAAGTTGGAGGACTTTTAATGCTTGATACTTCACAGTCGCAACGAGCTTATTAGTTCTACTCTCCTGACGAGTTGCTAGTAGCCTGATATCTTATCATATTTTATGGAGGTGCACGCTATATTTTTATAAGTTTGATCTTTAAAAAAGTAAAGAAAGATCGAGCCTTATTGTATATAGAAAGGCTTACTAAACCATTTCTTAATACTCTAAAATTTGTAGTTGAATATTGAAATTCCTTAAATTTTTTGGCACGTATGTGGGTTTGTTTGAGATATAAAACCAATCTGAAATCTTTTTAGTGTGGGTCCTGCACAGTGAAAACACACCACACTTGGCTCCGAGGAGTGTAGCATGGCTCGTTGGGTTGGTGGGCTGGTAAAAACCCGGTCATCATTTTGATTCATACAAGTGTTCCTCTTCTATACTACAAACGATGTATGCGCTTCTGTGGATTTGAATGGAGTAACCCTAAGTTCACTTAGGTCCTGAAGCAACCTCGAACTGGAGATAGGGAAAGGGAGGAGGGGCTTCGGTCTGTTCGAGGTATCTCCACTGCTTCAACGAAAATGAGGATTTGAAATACTCAATATGTGACCAAAACCTCATATTCAATATCAGATTTTGGGGAGGGGTGGGGGTGACCTCAAACACTCATATCCGAAATCCTTAGTAATCTTGATGACCTCAGATCTGAGATCCTAGGAAAATAGAAGTCCCCTAAAGGTAAGTACAATTCGAGTATTTAAAGGTTAGCTTAACATAAACAAGGGCCTTTACCAATTACCACCACAAGGTATCATTTCAAAATAACAAAAGGCCTGGCATAGGGATGGAATTTCTAGATCAAACAAGAAGAAGCTAAACGAAATTAATCTACTTTGATTTGAACATTCATGGGGTTTGTTTCTTTATGGTGTTTAAGTTTCCAGCCAAGCATAATGGTGGCAAGTCATGGTTCAAAAGAACTAGATACTGTCCCCCGAGGGGGTTTGGCGCAACGGTTAAGCAGGTTTGGTAGGCAGTCAGTTCCTATTTTGAATCCCTAATGTATCAACTCTTTTATGTTGCAAAAAGGAGACCACTTAACACACAAATTAAAGTGTGGCAGGAACAGCACCCTCGAGGCACCGAAAGCATGCCCTGTATCTTAAGGGAATGAGGGGTTGGGTAGGGCCTTTCAGCTCTCATCTCACCTAAAAAAAAAAAAAACATATACCAGTTTTTGGATTTGAATCCATAATCCAAAATCCAATCCTCAGGATACGATTCATGGATATGAAGATATTAACATCAACTATATATAATTCCCATAATCACTACAACCTATATTATATATTCACGCGTTAGCATCCCAATAAGTGACAAAACAAGAGGCATTGCCAGCTGCTTCTTCTTTTTGTTTGATGGGGACATGTCCTCTAATTAGAGGAAACACATAAACATGCTTAGCTTCAACATTTGTCTCTCTCTCGTTCTCGTTCCCTTTTTTAATTCGAAGCAAACACATGGATAATTAATGTGATATGGCAGACACGGTGAGAAGAGGATGGAACACAATGGGTTGGCGCAGAGCTGTGATGCTTACGATTACTCACACTCTTGTGTTATTCTTCAAGGCTTTTTTGGGAGTCAAACAAGGAAGAAGAAATTATATTTTATGAGTGGTAGGCCTATGGATTCCATGGTAGTACGTTGATCGGCTCTGCATCACACATTTATGTGCAACTTGTGCCCTAATTCCAGGTCCCATATGAGTACAGCAAGTACCTTGATGACATCAGGAGCCATTAAAAGAATAAAGTAGCCCATACCAAATCACTTTCCAGGCAATGATAGATATTGGGGGACATGATTGGGTGCTTGGACCTTCCATGATCTTATGTGGGCACCCACCTGTTCGCCAATTTAGCCTCTCAAGTCACCTTGGTCACCTTCCATCTCAAGAATGACTGACCAAACTTGTGTTTGAAAAGCTTGTAAGAACAATCATGGTAGTGTTGATTATGTGACAATCGTAATAAGACAAAAGATTAATGTATCAAGCATCATTAGCAACAGGTAATTGTTATGTTTTCATTAATTAAGCGGGTTGATTTACGACGTACTTGAAAGAGGTCAAGAGTTCGATACTCCGGTCGGCATCGGTACATGCTGGAAAAATTGAGAAGTTTCTTTACAATCAATGGTCTTTTTCCTCTTTCTTTGTTTTTGCCACCTTTTTAATGTCAAGTTGGGGGTGCCCAACAGATTAATTATGCCAAAAAGTGCACCTCCCAACTGATCTCCTTGTCACCTTTTACTCTATTCTTCACTTTTGAGAGTCTTAAAAGTGAACCCTTTTTATGTTAAGAAAACTCAATAATATTTGTGATATTCATGCAATAAGAAAAAAAAGAAGGAAGGAAGCTAAGATCAAATCAAATAGGCAACCTGATTATTAGGTAGAAATGTAGTCCAACATTTACCCGCTTGGAACCTTCTTCACAACTTCCTCTCTCTTTCTCTCTTATGTATGAAACTTTGTTTATTGATATGAATTCTATTATATTTCTAATGATAGCAAGCGTGCGCTGTGTTGTTGGTAATATTATTTTTCTGACTTGGGGAGGATCGAGGAGGATGCCAGGGGAGCCTTGAGCCAACTGTTGTTGCCAGTACAAAATTAAGGGAAGATGGAGTACTTCTTGCCCCTTTTAGTCTGCTCCTTATTATATTAGTCCATATAAAAGAACCGAGAATTTGGCTCACTCGGGGGATTGTCTTGCTTTCGTACAAGGCACCCCTGCGGTCACCGCCATTGCAGCATCACAGTTAGCAAGGAAGAGAAGTGTGTTGTTATGTGAACACAATGTTCTTTGTATGAATGCAGTAAAATCTACTAATTAATTGACAAATGTTTTATATAAGCAAAAAGGGTTGAACCGTTGAATAGAAAATTGTACATTTTTGTTTTATGCAAACAGTTCTTTTGAATTTAAAGGTTCGATACAAGTTGACGCAGATAAGGTAAGTAATTAAGGGGCGTCGCCCTAGAAAAATATGGCAGCTTTTAAAATTTGAAGGGTTATAGTGCAATCGGCAGCACGACTACTTAGGTTAAAAGGTGTGATGTCTTTGTTATTCGTCTATATTAAAAATAGTGACAAGCATGACACTCGAGTTGAACGAAGTATTATAGACCCACTCAAGTCCCGAATCAAGAAAAAAAAATTTCATCAGGGGGCTGAATTAAAGTTTCTAAATTTTGACAGAGGTTACAACATCATTTTTCAAACTTTTTATATAAGACGAGTAAAATTTTCTAAAATTTACATGTAATTTATTTTAAAAAAAATTGAGGTGGGTCTAGGGCCATGTGGGCCTTCCCTTGGCTCCGCTCTTGCACCCTAACTATGTGGGGGCTGGGCCCTTTGAGTTTTTCAAAAAATAAATCTGACAAAAATTTAATTTGGTTCATGTAAAAGCTTTTAAAAATTACATAGCGGCTCCCATATGAAAGATTTTCAAGTCTACCCCTAATGTGGTTGATCAAGAAAAGTTTTATGTGTGTGTACATATAAAAACAAAAAAAAGTTAATGATTATTTTTTTAGAAAAAAAAAAGTTACTTTACGATACACTTCGGCATTTTTTCTTTTTACATCAGAAATTTAGGTTACGTTTGATTTTCTATGAATCTCTAACTTGAGAGAGGATTTGAAATCCATGATGGCAGAAATCTGCAATTAATGTCCGCCTTTAACGTGAATCTCATATCCACACTATTAAGTATAAAAAGCAAAGCATGGATTTGAAATCCGATGATGAAGAACATGGTAAGCATCTCAACGTCGCTGAAGCGAATTTATATGGCTAGCGTCCATTATTTTCATGCCAATAGCTTTTTCCCATGGGACCTAACCATGCTGTCGCCCTTAGAGGGCTCCAAGTGTCGCGTTGGACGATCTAATCATCTTTATTGCATGATAACGTTCAACTTTTGAGACAGTGAGTGAATCAACCGCCGGGGATTCATGAAATCAAAAGCTTCATTTTTTGACAGCGAAAGAAACCAAAGCGCCGGGGATGGTTGGAAAAATGTTGATGACATGGAAACAGTAACTGAACTGCAATTGGCTGAAAACACCTTAAAATACTTTAAAAACTTGTCGTAAATGACAGATAGCGCTTTTGCATGGGCTGCTGGATTGAATCGATCTGCCACCGGTTTTGTTTGAATTCCGGCCGACTTTCCAAAATATTGTTAAAAGAAAGCGTCCTCCAATATAATTCAAGGAAAATGGTGTTTTGAATTTAGGGGCGGATGAAGTCGGGTTTAAGGTTTAGGGTTTAGGGTGGGCTGGCAGAGGCCATGTCTTCCTCGCATTTTGATGTTTATATTCTTGAAACTTTTTAATTTGGCATACTTAAAAATTTTAAAAAATATTGTTCGGTAGATCCTGTATGTTATTCATATTTCTACCTCTCCGCTCCTACTTCAAATGGTAGTTATCCCAAGAATTGACGCGCTCAACCTCCGGAAACAAGAGAGCCTAGGAGCTATGGCATCCTCTAAGATTTTAAAAAATTAAATTTTATTTATAAATATTTGTTCTCCTAAAAATCTTGAAAAATATATTGGGCACCCGAGACAATTAATACATAGACCAACCTTGACTGCCAAAAAACAAAAAAAAAAAAACAAAAAGATTTCTAGCTTGACCCCCTGCACGTGCACGCACCAACACACATTCATCTGAAGATATAAATCTATAATAAAAGCAATGTGGGGCTGTAAGAGAGAGAAAGAGAGGGAGGAAAGTACAGTTGATGAAGTACAAGCTATGACCACCTATCTAGACGTAGTGTATAGGGCCTTCCTGGTGGGGGCAGCCGGCCGGCCCGCCGGCCGGCCGGGCTGTAGCTGTTTGTTCCAGCCAAAGGGTTCACCTGCCTCCCCTTCAACGCGTCTTGGGTATCAGGTCAAAGATGACAAGCATCTCGACAAACAGATAAAATTAATGCGTCTAACATTTGTGGGCATTCTTCTAACAATTGAATGCAAATCCTGCCAATTTACTTAGTTGAGAAATTAGATCACAACAGAGTTCCCTTTGTCGGCTTTTTGAACTTAAGTTCAGAGGAACTACATCCATGTGATGAGATCCATAATAGAATTTTTACAATCTTGAGCTTTGCTTCTAATGGTTATCATATAGAGCTTAACATGTCTGCGCTGTCGTTGTAAAACTATATAGGTGTATAATACATGCTTATGTAAATAAATATCCAAGTGCCCTCAACGTATTTGGTGTAGTTGGTCGGACTAGCGAAGGACAGTCGCTGGTTTGATTTTCCATAGCACCGGTCCCTATGGCACCTTAGACCTTAAAAGTGGTGTTAATAACTTTATATATATCTGTCACGTCTACTAGAAATATATATATATGTATATATCTGGTTTGATTTTCCATAGCGCCGGTCCCTATGGCACCCTAGACCCTAAAAGCGGTGTTAATAACTTTATATATATCTGTCAGGTCTACTAGAAATATATATATATGTATATATCTGGTTTGATTTTCCATAGCACCGGTCCCTATGGCACCCTAGACCCTAAAAGCGGTGTTAATAACTTTATATTTATCTGTCAGGTCTACTAGAAAAATATGAGACTAGCTCTACATTAGTTATTATTAATAACTATTTCTGTCAGGTCTATGATACATAGTGAGACATACACACGTGTATTCACACGCATACACAAACATATATATAATATATATATGTGTGTAGGGGGCAAGAGTCGTATTTCCGGCGTCGGTGCGGCCCTAGCTGTTATATTGAACCTGCAGAGTCATGGGGTTATTATTTAAAGGGATATATGCTTTATTCCAACCATACCATGCCAATCTAGTTGTCACAAACGATGCTGTTGCTTATTTAATTTTTCTTTCAATTTTTTCCTAATCACAAGACATTCTATTAAGAAGAGGCTTATGAAAGATCGCGTGGCACGAGTTTTTGGCTTTTATAACCCTTTTTGTGGTAAGATAGTGTAAGCACCTAACCATTAAATATTTGATCTCCCAGTAAGCTTCTAAGTATTTAATATTGAATGCGGCAGTGCCAATAATTCTGTCAATAGAAGAATTAGAAGGCAGGAGCTACGTTCCTTCCTTTTGACACACTACCCATGTAATCAATAGCCATTGTTTGGTTTGGTTGTTGGCTCTGTCACATATCTTTGAGTCAGACCCCACCTTTGGATCCTTCTGCATTTAAACTTTTGCCCTTCAAACTTCATTAGATTTCATGTTGTTCTCATTCTAGAATGTAGAGGTGATTAGATCAGTAAAAATATGAGATTCCGGTTGATGCCCATCACGGGGATTCTTTGTTTCGACTCTGCAATCGATCGTGTCCCTTCACACAGAATCAGATTCATCATCTTGACACAGCAATCAGAAGTTTAATTTGTGTACTATTGGAAGGAAGAAAATGAATATCGAATTTTTATTCTTATTGACAACTGTGTCCTTCCAAAAAAATGTTTCCAAATCACCAGGCTGAGCCTGCGTCATATGCCTTGGAGTCCTACTACAGTGACAAGGCAACCATTAGAATATCTGAAACTTAATACATAAAATAATTATATATTGCCATGATCCTCTTTCTACCTCAGGTCTATTTTGTGTATGAGTTGGGCCTTGGGAATTTGGTGGCTATTGCGTGTATAGGTAGAGAGAGAATTACAGATGTGGTCCACAATAACTTTATCTTCACTGTCTTCTGGTTGTCTTCTCTTTGATTAGTGGAGAAAAATGCGTATGTTTTCTCCCAAGCAAAAGAAAGATAAATGTAATACCAATGTGGTAAAAAGAACTTCTCTTTCAAAGTTGTTGTAAAATACTGGTATACGTCTGTATATCAAAATCAGTTAAAGAATGTCAGACAAGTTCAGGTCCTAATTTGGAGTCACATCAACAGAAAAAATGTGGGTTATTCTCATAAATAAATGAACAACCAAACTGTTGACACCAGCTTTAGATAATTGTGGATTTCACCCCACCTCACTGCTTTAGGGAGACTTTTGTCCATGCATGGAAGCATAACAGCTGGCTGTGGAGAGTGACTTCTGTAGTTCACAACTCTTTAGAAAAATCATTGGAAGTTGCCTAGTTGGGGGAGGAGATTGAGTAAGCTTGCACAGTTGTAGGGCTCATGGGCCCTATAAATATGGCTAATTCTAATGAACTCTGCAGTCTGCTCTCTCTAAAGCCTCTCCTCAGACAGGATTTCTCTTGAAGCGGGGCATCACACAAGAGACAAGGCAAAGCCTTCAGAATTCAAGCTTTACAGAAGCAGCCATGGGGCAAGAGATGCTGGTTAATGGGTTCTGCAAGGTTGATAAGGATGGTGGTCCAAGAACCAACGGCAAGATCTGCAGAAACCCAGTTGGGTTGTCCCGAATTTCGATGTCAGATACCCATGGAGAAGATTCCCCTTATTTTGCAGGGTGGAAGGCCTACGATCAGGACCCTTATGATGCAGTCAAGAACCCATCAGGGGTCATCCAGATGGGATTAGCAGAGAACCAGGTGAGCCTCATTAATGGATTCTTTCATTAAATTTTGGCTTCATCTGAGCATGGCGTGCATGTGAGGCTGCTTCTTGTCTGATGGAATTCTGTTGGCAGCAGCAGAATATGTTCAGTAATGAAGTTTAGGAAAGAGAAAATCACTGGAAATGCTGATCAGTTCTTGATTTTGAATGTAAGCTTCTGACTGGTTCCCTTCTATTTGCAGGTCTCATTTGATTTGTTGGAAGAACAGTTGTTTTCTCAAGGCAAGTCTTCGGACTGGGGAAGTGGCATATCAAATTTCAGAGAGACCGCACTGTTTCAAGATTACCATGGGCTCCAGGTTTTCAGACAGGTGCTTATCATGACTCTGCAGAAGCTCTTCCCGTTATGGCTTTAGATGAAACAAATTTCCCCTGCCTTCTTGAGTGACTTTAGCATTCTGTTAAGTTAATGTCTGACGGTTCTTAAATTTTAACAGGCGATGGCTGCTTTCATGGAGGACATAAGAGGAGGAAGAGTTAAATTTGATCCTGACAGGATTGTTCTCACAGCTGGAGCAACTGCAGCCAATGAGTTACTGACGTTTAGCTTGGCTGACCCAGGAGAAGCTTTCCTTGTACCGACTCCATACTATCCAGGGTATGTTGCAGTTATCATTTGAAAAGAATAGTTAAAAGCAATAAATTTAGCTAACAAACAAATGTTATGATTCTATGATCATTATTTTAATAAAGACTGCCATTTTCAAAGCAAACTCGAGTAAAAAAATTGGTTGGCTGGTTGGGTAAATCTTGGGCTTCACGGAGATTAAACTACTCTATTATAATTTTCCAGGTTTGACAGAGATATCAGATGGAGAACAGGAGTGAAGATAGTCCCGGTGCACTGTGAAAGCTCAAACAACTTCACAATCACAAGGGAAGCCTTAGAAAATGCGTACAGGGAAGCAGAAGACATGAACATCACTGTGAAAGGCATTCTCATAACAAATCCATCAAACCCACTCGGCATAACCATCCAGAAACCTGTTCTTGAAGAGATTCTCGACTTCTCGGTGGAGAAAAACATTCACCTGATCTCTGATGAAATCTACTCAGGCTCTGTTTTCCAGGAACCTGAATTCACCAGCGTTGCCGAGGTGTTGAGTTCCAGAGACTACCAAGGCTGTGAAAGAGTTCACATAGTTTACAGCCTCTCCAAGGACTTGGGCCTCCCTGGATTCCGGGTGGGAGCTCTATACTCCTACAACAACAGAGTGGTGGAGACATGCAGAAGAATGTCAAGCTTCAGCTTGGTCTCCTCTCAAACACAAAGCCTTCTTGCCTCCATGCTATCAAACTCAAAATTCCGAAAGAGTTACATAGAGACCAACAGGAAGAGACTGAAAGAGAGGTATGAGATCTTTGTGAATGGAATAAAGAAAGCTGGGATTGGGTGCTTGAAGGGCAATGCTGGGCTTTTCTGCTGGATCAACCTCAGCCCACTGCTGAAGACCCAAACCAGGGAAGGAGAGATAGATCTGTGGAACTCCATACTGCATGAAGCAAAATTGAACGTCTCTCCAGGTTCATCGTGTCATTGCTCTGACCCAGGTTGGTTCAGGGTGTGCTTTGCCAACATGAGCCACCAGACACTGAAAATTGCACTGAACCGGATACAGGCATTCGTGGAGAAGCAGAAACTGAAGCACCCATCTCCATGAAATTCTGCAAAATGCAGAGGAATTACTGGAGAACAAGAATTTGCAACACCCAAGTGCATAGAAATTCTTCAACCCCTTAATTTATTCTTTTTACCTTGATGTTCAAAGGAAGTTATAATAAAATTAATAATGGGAATTCTAAACATAGAAATGTAAAGAAATTAATTTACTTGTATTACATATTGTGGGAGTCATGGTAAAGTTATACAGGAACTGTAAAACTGTGACTGTAAGAATGTGACGGATTTGGGAACATGATTTGTTTGAAATGGTCTTTGTTCTTTCAGTTTTCTGAGATCCTTCCGACGGGCGTCTGCCAAATTGCAGAATTTGAAATGGAGAAACTCCATTGATGCCTGACGGGCTTTACCTTTTGCCCTCATAAATGCAAGCTCAGATTGTCGGACGGGAACCATAACATCCTGGAAACTGTCAAATAGAGGCCTCTGGACAGTCTTCTTCAAACTCTTTTTCCTTTTACCTAATATTTTGTCACAGTTGAAGGCTCTCCCTTTACCACGCGGGAGAGGAGAAGAGAATGCAATCACTTTTCTTTGATTCAATTGACCAAAACAATCCGAGGAAAATGGATCGTGGTAAGGAAGATTTGAGCAGCTTCCAAAAATTTAGATGTGATGGAAAAACCAACAATGCGACACAGTTTTCTTTAATAAGGGTTAAAAGTGTTGGATCTGGCATGGAATTTTAGGTAGGTCCGTCTTCGTCCCGGTGTAGACAAAGAGTGCCTTTTCTCCGTTACGTAAGCAAGACGAAGCCTTCCTTCTTCACAGTTCACTGCTGAGCGATCCAAACAAAAGTCCGGGGACATACCGAGTCGACCGGTCCATGTAATGACTCCCATAACTCACCTACGTTGATTCTTGAGGACCATGTGGTAATGAGAAGAGTAACAAATTGTTTGATGAATATGGTTCAAATTTTGGTGACGATAAGAGTAACAAATTGTTTGATGAATATGCTTTAAAGATTGAAACAGATTTGTAAAACATTAAATTCAGTAAAATCGTTGAAACAATTTCATGAACGAGTAACAAACTCTTACTGTGTGGCCCATCTCCGAAAGGTCAATTTAGTGTTGAAACTTGAGTCAACGTGGGTCTAGTGGGTCTAGTTAGTTTTATGGAGTAATCTTATGAGATCCGAGTTACTACTTTTTGGTCAATTGAAAATTTGTTAACTATATATGATTGCCAAATAACCCCTTGAGTTCTTTGATCCGACTTGCATGGGCGAGCTCTATGTCTCGCTACTCATGCAGGCAACTTTGTTGCGCCCGAGAATCTCGCCATATTGGTAAGCAAACCGATACGGCTTCGGTACCATCTTTTGACAACATTCTCATTTAAATTGGCCATAAAATGTTAAAGAAAATAAACATATGAAAAAATAAATAAAATTTAAAATGTAAAATATTTCATTGGGCGAATCGAATCAATTTGCCACCGATTCGGACAACTCTGTCCCTCTTTGAATCGCTCCCCCAACAAAATGTGGGTAGGAAAGTTGAACAGGCTGGCGGAAGACTTCATCTTCCCCTGCAGCCACGTTTATCAAAGCGACACATTTTGTCTTCCTCCCAATATTGAACGCGTATATGGTTTTTAACAAGAAAAGAGAGAAGAAAACGACTAATTTGCCAATAAAGATTTAAATAGATTCTATGCTAAAAGCCTAAAAAAGCATATGTTGGAAAAAGATGATTTTTGCCTAAGAAGGTATGGAACGATAAGGAGAACATTGGCATGGTCCATATGAATGAACAAAAATGGCTTCCTTTGGATGTCCGCCACTATGAGAATCATATAGGCTGAATCGATCTGATTATACAAATAAAATTTATTAATTTAAAAAAATATATATATAGAAACAACTACAAAGAATCGGTGCGGGTTTGATACTCGTTCTTGCGTATCGGGCGAGACATCGTATCGGTCAGGTCCAAGTGCAAAGGCAGGTGTAGGCACCACGTGGGTGATTACCTACACAATTCAATAAAAAAATATTTATTTTTATATTGGTTCTTTGTGGTAATTTTTTTCATTTATATGTTGATGCCTCTCTAAAGTTAAAAATTTATTATTAGCACCCCTTAGTTAAAAATTTTTAGGTTGGCTCTTGGTGGGCGGGTTTCCAATTTTTTATTTTTTTTTTAGTATGGATAAGTCCAATTGGGCACCCGTTAGATTAATTTCGTGGCTGGTATAAAAGGAGCTTCTTCCATGAGTGTCGTATGAAAGAACCATTGGAGTGATTAAAGTTGACCAAAAAAAATTATGAAGAAAAGAGTGCGATAACGCTTTAGGAGGACCACAGCAACTAACTTATAAACTGCAAATATATATATGAAATTGTGATTATGGTTTTTAGAGTCATCCATCTATGATCATATCCAACCATTGATGAATGGTGAAGATAAAAACAATCAAAATTAAAAAAAAAAAAAAAGTGAGAGACATTTTGTTCATGTAGGCTTTTTACTTTTTTTTCTTCGTGTTTTTCTCTAAGCTACCTATCAGTATCAAATAGACGGCCTTGGTTAAATAGTCGTTTGACCCTTAGATAGTCAGGCGTTCACTTGTTCATACACACACATAAATCTGTCACCTTTCTTGTTCAAATATGAGAGAGAATGAATGGGAGGAGGCCGTGGAGGTACCTCTTAATGCCTTTTTTGACGTGCACATTCAAAGATTAGCATTTTGATGTGGACCTTCTAATTTTTTTTTGGTTTTACAAAGACAAAAAATGACAATTCCAACAGAGTAACTTTAACGTTAAAGCTTAATGTTTGCTCCATTGTATTAAGATCAACTAATTCTTGGGGTGAACAACTACTCGAACTCGACCTGTTAAAGCTCGGCTCATGAACGAGTTCGAACCAAGTCATTTGCTTAATGAGTCGAGCTCAAGTTCATGAGTCGACTCAATCAAATAATGGAGTTGAATTCGAGCTCAACACATAACTACCAAGTCGAGTCGAACATTAATCGAGTTTGTCGAGCCTTAATCAAGTCGATATATTCGAACAAGTTTATCGAACCTTAATCAAGTCGTGCTCGAGCTCAACACGTAACGATGAATGTCAATTCTATTCAAACGAGTTTGTCGAGCCTTTAATTGAGTCGAACTAGAGCTCAACAAGTAACGATGAATATCAATTCTATTCAAACGAGGTTGTTGAGTCTTAATTGAGTCGAGCTCGAGTTCAACACGTAACTGCTGAGTCAAGCTCGAGCTGTTTCCGTCAAGCTATTCTTGCTTGAGCTTTCATTAGTTGAGCCAAGCTTGAGCTAACTGAACTCGGGCTCGACTCGGCTCGTGTTCACCCTTAGCTGATTCTAATCGGATCAATGGCAAACCGATTTCAATTAGTACCAGATTCATAAGCATGTGTCGGTTTTTTACATATTTCAAACTTTTTTATCTCTTAATCATTTCTAAGAAAATACATAATGATGGTTAACATTTAATCATGCAGAAAGATGTTCTTAAAATATGGTAACTTTTTGTACCAATTAACAAGAATACCACCCTTAAAAACAAAATATCTTTTTTTTTGTTGGCTAAGGAAAGAGCAGTTCTTTGTAATACCTTAACGAGTCATTTGGCAATAGTAACACGTTACTACTATACCATGAATGGTACTCAGAAGATGAACAGATTCATAGAACACTATAAGAGATTCATAAAACACTATAAGAAGTGTTTCATGAATCTGCTTCATTTTTTTAGGCATATTTCATAAGACAATTTGTTATTGTCGTCAAACAACCCTAAAAGGCAAAGGTTGATTGGGTTGGTGGGCTGGGGAGAGCTTGGTTAAATTCTCGTGAGTGTTATTCTTGGAGACTACAAATGATGGCAGCATAAGACTTTAGATTATGGGTGTATCACAAGTCTACCTAAGTTGCTAAGCAGCCCTAAACTTAGGGGAAGTAGAAAGAGATGAGGTATTCGACCGTTCTTCGTTCTTCGAGCGGCAGTTCTTTACTGGATATATCTTTGTCATTTTATTGCCAATTCACAATCAGTTTAATAAATCAATAAACCGGCAGGTGGCTGCTAAAGTTGTAGGATGATAAAATGTTAAAAAACTGTCACTAAAAACATCAAGCAATAGAAGCCAATTTATGGTGTTTTTTTAACGATAATTAGTAGTACAATTAGCCACAGATTTTAAACATTAGTCATCCAGCAATATCTAGCATCTGGTTATAACGTACACAGAAAGAAAAATGAGGAGAATACATTGATTGCATGCATAGATATATGGGGAAATTGTAACAACCCATAAAATAAATGGCTTGATCTTTTCTCCCTGTTACTAATAAGATCCAATAAATAGCAGTAAGAAGATGTTAACTGCTCTCTGTCAATTATTTCGTAAATTTAATCTTTACATGCTAGTTTTGGAAGGAAAGAAAGAACTTAGCCAAAGCTTTCCTTGAATCTCATTACATATTAAAATGCATTACTGGTATGTTAACTACTGATCAATTTTTTGACCTGAAAATTGCATATGCAGTTGTGCGCGCGCGCGTGTGTGTGTGTGTGAGAGAGAGAGATATATGAAAAAGGAAGGCCATCTGGCATGGATCGTTATAGAAAAGGACTTTGAAACAAAAAAAAAATGAGGCGAGCATTAATGGTGATAGTAAGGGTCTCAACCATATGGAAAACAAGCATTCAGCGTAAAAATAATTTCTAGAAATCCAACAACTGCAACAGAAATTTGCTAATTCTTGCACGTATCGGCAGCACTTAAAGTCGAAATTCTTTTTTCATGAGGTACTAAATATATTATTAACAAATTTTCAATTGACATGAGGCAGCGATTAAAATCTCATAAGTTGTCCCGAACCCAAGTTCATTTAAGTTTCAATACTAAATTAAGGTTTCAAAGAGTAGGCTTCATGAGCCATATGCCCTATGGAAGCCCGACCTGCCTCTGACCCTGAATGTAAACCGAGATGACCCTTAGAAAACTGGCCAAATTGGCTTGTATCGGGCCGATACGACCCTAACTCAGCTTATGTATAAATAAAATGTTAATATTTTTAAAATTCTATATAGAAAAAAAAAATATTTCCAAAACGGTAGCAAACCAATTTCGACAACAACATTGTGAAAGAGAATAAATTTTTTGAAGCTACAGTGACATCTTTTGGGGACCAAAAACACTTTGGTCTATCAATGTCTGCGAAAGAGAAAAAGGTTGCATCTAAGCCCAATGTGGAACATGCCAAGAGAATTGATGCTAGATCCCTGCTTTCAAAGGTGATGATCAATTTTGGGTTTATTGACAATATTCCCTTTCACATTGTAAGTGTGTTTGATGGCAAGAACTATTTCAACCGAATAATCTTTCTACTGTATTGCTAGAAAAGTTTTCCAGGTAAAAAAGTGGGACTGTTCTGGTGCCACGCGCCGACCTTCCTTTGGTCCGTGTGGCATGGCCGTCCTCCTTATCACCGAGAACCTAGTGTCATGGGCCGATGGCCGTCCTCCTTATCACCAAGAACCTAGTGTCATGGACCAATGGCCTTCTTCCTTGTCGCTGAGAACCTAGTGTCATGGGCCGACCTTCCTTTAGTCTGTGTGGCATGACGGTCTTATCACCGGGAACCCTATGTTTTAATTCCTCTGAATTGTGAATCTCGTGTTCGAATTCACGAATCACTTGAAGGAAAAGGAAGGGGTGGGGGGAATCCTGAAGATGCCGAAGTTCTTCCTCTTTTCTGCCTAATCTTGAAGTTTAGAGCTGCTTCGAGACCTGGGTAGGGAGCGGTTAGGAATAGACTTCTGGCATCCTACCTGCTAAGTACCTAATTTAGGAGGACTTTCTTTAACAAAAAATGTTGCATCACCAATGGGAGGGTATTCCCTAACAAGTAACAAGGCAAAGTCACCTAGTCAGGTTAGGGATCCCAAGTTCAGACTCGGATCAGATATACGCTTTTCCAGATCTGATTTAATCAGATCTTCTTTATTTGGTTTCAAGGTTGATTTTTCCATTTTGGGTTTTCATACTTTTGGTTTTTAAACCGAATCCAGATTCACCGGGGTTGAGATTTGATCGGTGAGTATCCAATTAGATAGTGATTTAAGAACAAACAAAACCCAAATCTAGTTCGACTTCCTATTCAATTTTCTCGATCCCAAATCTGATAAAATCTTCTATTCAAACTTGAGAATATTTTTGAAATCTTGACTGATTCAACAATGTCCACTAATCGGGTATCTGATCCGAATCCCATCCGTTGACATCCTTAATAATCCAACATTGGGTAGAACATGTACAACCATGAAAAGCCTGCAATATTTGTCGAATACCCAAGTCCGAGTGTGAGGACAATCCCTATAAGACCTGCATACGTTCCAATCACTAGATGCCTTCACGCGTAAAAGAGGCACAAGGTACACGCCAATCTACTGGATCAAGATACTTCCACCTTACAATTCTCCCATGACTTCCAAACAAGTATGAATCACAAAAATCACATCTCTTCTGCAGACATATATCCAGCTTTATCCCATTTTTTACATGAATATTCACATTGGCAACTCAAAAAATTGCTAGTAAGGTCGTGGGTTCAAACTTCATTGTAGTCGATCGCCAGGGAGAGCCCGGTCACGCTCGGCCAAGGAAGCAGGTTTTTAGGGTTTAAGGTTTTCAAGTTT
Organism: Nymphaea colorata; assembly: GCF_008831285.2. Lineage (NCBI taxonomy): Eukaryota > Viridiplantae > Streptophyta > Magnoliopsida > Nymphaeales > Nymphaeaceae > Nymphaea > Nymphaea colorata. The sequence continues at coordinate 27,547,245 of NC_045138.2, forward strand.
AATGCTCATAAATCTGAAAGTGACATCATTTCTTATTATGAGAGAAAAATATCAAGAATAAGCCTATGACATGCCGTGATTTTAAAAGAAAAGGTAGTGCATATCCATATCGAGTCTATTTCATGTCTTAGTCTAGATGAGGTAGTCAGCGGGCTGCATCAAAGGGTGGTGTCAAGGTCCCACAAGATTGACCTTCACCCATCAAACCTTGGCTTGGTTCTTCAGGTTCACATAGAGCCAACACCCCATATCTTGGTCAGGCACTTGGGTCCAGACCGACCTTTTGGAGTGGATGGGTACAAGAGACATGTATGACAACTCCTAGCCCTGGCCGCAAACACGCGACATGCTCACGACAAACCGAAGGTAGACCCAGATCTAGGCCAAACGCGGAGCTTATCTCAATCTTATCCACAAGTGTACCCAAGTCCTGGTTCAGATCTCTCTTAGGATGGCCAACATTTTGACTACATTTTCATAGACTACGCGCTTCTTTGGCGAGCAAATCATACGATCTGTCAAATCACATTTCGAAAGAGATCTACGATTTTCACCGTTGATTTTGAAGATAGACGGCCGACATTAATACGAGCCTTGATTGCGTATTTTTTTCGATTGGCCTTGCTTCTTCTGCATTGGAAATGGTTGGAGATGTGATCAAGTCAAAGGTGATGGTGTCAACTATGAACCCTGAATTCAATGTAAAGTTGCCTTTCCACATCGCGAATCAAACGTTTGATTTCCCATGTCGGCTAGGTACGTCGAAAAAGTTTTTCCGTTCACACTATGTAAGAGTACACACAACAAGTGGACCCAAGGCACCCACTTTCCATTTTGAGCGTCAGAGGTGTCAACCTCCTATGCTGCAAAAAAAGGGGTCATCGTTGCATAAGTTGAAACGCATAAAGGGCGGCACCCCAAGGCATTAAACACAGGCCATGTACCTTATGGAGACCAGGGATTGGGTAGGAGTTGTGGCTTTCTACCAGGCGGTGGGTCTCACTCGGCAATCTAGCATACACTCAACTTCAGCCTCATGGCAAATATGTTAGAAGCTCTGGCCCGAGCTCAGCTCTATGAAACGCGAGAAAACTCGAACTCGGCTCAGCATACTCGAGAAAACTTTAGCTCAGCTCTGCTAAGCTTGAGTCTATCCTGGCTGAGTATCAAAGACCTCCAATTTAGAACATTTACTTGGCTGAGGAAATAACATCTCTTGAAAAGAAGGCCTATCTTAAACTGTTCACAAAGGTGTCCAAGGTAAAAACAGTTTGTACATATGGGCTTTTAATGAGCTTAGATGAATGGAGTTTACTTAGAAGGAGCTCAACATGTTTGACTAATCGAATCAACCGCTTGGCTCAATCTCAACACACCTAATAAACAAGCCCGGATCAAGCCAAGCTTAATTTGACTCATTATGCAAGCCTAATAGCAAGAGATGTTCACTCACGGCACTTGAACTCATGGTGTCCCGTCAACTTGGTGACACTGTGACAATCTTCAATGTTCTTTCTCCCAGGAATCTATGTTTTCCATGTGAAAATTGATTTTGCGTAGGCAGTTTAAGTGATCTCCTACCATCGATTATATTGACTTGAGCCAAACTTTTGACGCCAAATTCTGCCGCACTAGCTTTTTTTTTCTTTCTGCATCAACATGAATGAGTCATTGACATGTTCGTGTTATGAAAAGAGTTCGATAAGAAATTTTTTAACTTTTCACTTTCCTACGACGCACCCAATCCTTTTTTATGAACTAAAATCTCGGTTGTGGTCCTCTGAATGGGAAAATCTTTCCCCCGCTTCATGAATCAAATGCTCTATTCCGTCCAGAACTCTTTCTCAAATTACAGAATCAATAGCTTCATGTCATTGAACAAGTTTTCTCTCTTAAAATCTCGAACCGGTGCTCTAAAGTAGCTTCTGTTTCACAAAGAAAGCAATTTTTGCCATGGTTATAAATTGCCTTTGGCAATGAATCAACAATTTGATGTGTTCTCCTTGTTGCTTGATAAACTATTGTTCTTTTATCAATGTTGAAGCATCTGTTTGGTAAGCGTTTTGGTCCTTAGAATTCCATCATTGGGATAAAAGAAAAAAAGACGACTCCCACAATATCTTCGGTGATAGTTCTCTCCTTCCTCACCCTCCCAACACCCCCTTCTCTCTCTTTCTCTCTGTGAGCATTTTCATATCAAACACAGGCAAAAGATTCATATGTAAAAGTATGAACATCAGAACACCAGACATACAAATATTTCACTGACATGGTGCTAGCAACCTCTCATTGCTTACATAATTTTGTTGACCTCCAACAAACATGACACTCCTGGACCAACCAAAAGTGCAGAACTGCACTGAGCTAATGTCTCCCCACCATTGTGCACTCACCTAAGAAAAAATGGCAGACTTCCAGGTGGGCCATGCCACGCCCACCTATACGCGCTTAGGTCCATTCCTGCTTTCTGATATGGACCATGGTTCGACCTGTGCATGGCAAGGCTTGAAATGTCAGTGACAGAATCCAGGAATCCTCATCGGGCAAGCATCAGGCTCAGCCTCCATGTTCTGTTTGAATCTTACCTCCTCCAAGCAATTGCAAGTCTAATCCCTTCCCTCCCAGAAGTCCCATCTAAGATGGCCACTGTCTCAATGACATGAAGTTTAGGTTACAGCGCAGCGCCAAGCTATGAACCTTACCTTGACTGCTTCTGGTTTCGTTGCATATGCCATACATCGTTGTCATAAAGTGACAAACAGAATCATAATGGTCCATATCTGCTAAGCGAAACTTCATTTCCCTCGAGTTTAAAATGCTCCAGGCTTTCAGCCAAACCAGAAACAGCGTGGAACAAGGAAAACACTGGAAAGACCTGGTCCTACACTTTTGGTCTGATCAATTTGTCGGCGGGATTCGCAAGCCCATGCTTGGCTTTATTTGAGTTTCAAAACCAGGCCCACTAGCCCATTCTCTCTCTCTCTCTCTCTCTCTGTGTATGTGTGTGTGTGTGTGTGTGTGTGTGTGAGTGTGTGAATTACCATCATTCAAAGATCAAGTTAAGGTAGATCATGCGAGTTCGCTACAGCCACACAGTAGCACTTGCATTTGAAAAGCACATAACATGACAATTCAGAAAATGAAAGAGGCCAAAGGCAATCAACTCCACATGTATGTGAGGGTGCCAGGAAGTCAACATGTAATGTATGACACCACACATTGTTTAGGTAGAAATGGAAAAGAGCAGCAGTATGAACCAAATGAAATGTAAATAATTCATTTTTCTTTCTTCAAAAACAAAAGCTTCTTTTGGATCTATCCATAATTCAAACAATTTTGACCTGTTCCATCCATAATTCAGACAGTTTTGTCTTCTCAAATGTCGCCAGTGACACATCTTTGGATCAATAATTCTATGTAAAGGACCACTTGGCTAGACGACCTGATGTTCTCATTCTTTCAAGTTTTCTGTTGAGGTAAATTCTGCAGCGTGTCCAGTGGGATGAGACCAACTTTAACTTCTGCAAGTCAATAGCCCAAATTGCACTTTGTACAAAAAGCACCTCATGGTGATATAGAATCTTCTCTGTCAAAAAAATGGACCAACCAATCACTATGGATTGCTTTACCTATGGGACAAGGAATGACAGAGAAGCCATGAAAATATTGAGGTAATTTCGAAGGAAACAGTATTGAGTTTGTAGAGGCAAGGCAAGAGCAAATACCAATGGAACTTCTCCCTGCTAACTCTGCAGTCATGAGCACATTTACGAACACTAAAGGCCCGTTTCTTGATACCAGTCCAGCCTTACCGTTACAAAGCTAATCAAACATATGCCTAGTCAGACCACCCAGTTTTCAATAGCCCTTTTTCCTGAGTAGTAACAGAGCCAAGACTTCTATGTTACTCGTCTAGCCAGTTTTCTGCTCCTCCATTTATCATCAGGCAAGATAACAGAGATGTATACTTCTACCGGGCAAATTGTGACAGTCACACTGCCACCAAGTGCGTGTGTGTGTGTGTACACTGTACATACACCAGAGTTCCCTCTTCTGTATGGGCATTTTCTGTCAATGAGGCTAAGTGGCTAACAGTGGCTGCTTCCTGTTTGAAAGATTCTACATCATTGAGAACTGAGGGAGACAACAGTTCTCGCGCACACTGGCACTTCTGATTGAAGGCTGCATGCAACTGAATTATTTCGCCAGGGGCAAAGGACATGTATTGGATATCGATATCCTACACCTTCTCTCACTTCGTGCCACTCCTTGAGACCCCCCCTGACGACTCCACCTGGTTCGCAGGATTGGTTAAAAGAGAGAACACTTACACCAGTTCTACTTGTCGAGAAGAATCCTCGTTTATGCCAGGGCATCCGTTCAGTAGGTAGGGCTTCTTCCGCTCCCGCCGAGGCTTTGGTATAGTGTGGAGGGCTTCAGCTATCAGGAAAGCAATTGAATTGCAAAACCCAAGAGGGTAGATCCCAGAACAAGTTAAAGCATGCATAAGCTCTATGAGCGAAGGTACTTACTTGAGGACCTTACACTTTGAGAGTACAAACTAAAGCTCACTGCGTAATTGCAGTTTCTTCTTTAAGAAACGGGAGATTGGTATAGTTTTCCTTATTATAATGGATAATCCATTGCCCACCAACGAGGAAAATACTTGATCCCAAACTCAATCCAAGGCTATTCGAGATTATAATTTTTTGGTTGTTGAAAGCACAGAGGAATCATGCATGTGTATGTCCTGCATGCATATGGACAAGCAAGCATGCATATGCAAGTAAATATGCGAGCATTAGCTCTTCATCGTGATGAAATTCGAGTCTACCAATCGGCACATTTATAGGCCGGAATCAATCGTTGCATCATTTCTCACTATCCTTGGCGGTTTCAAATTATTTTAAAAAAAAAAAAAAAACCTCGAAACGGGTGACCACAATCCATTGACTACATGAAGCTCAGTCACAGTACCAGGGAGAAGCTACGGAGTAAAGGAAAAATAAATGGACAGCAGTGACACCACTGAACCTTGTATTGTTATTTGTTACTGCTATCCATTAGAAAGTAAATGGGCAGCAGGAACACCAAAAGATTAGAAGTTCCGGTAGGCCCTAGCAATTAGAACTTGAAATTGAAACAAGAACAGGGAATATAGCATACAAAGAAGACATAGATGGTCCAATGGATAGCAATTCCAAATATTTAGCTAATCCAAGTAAACAGCGGCACAAACAGAAACTCAAATACAAAATTAAGGTCCGAGCAATTAGATCAGGTCTCCGAACATATTCTAAGTGATTTGAACTTAGAATTTATTTTAACACAGTGGATGGTTCCTGTTTCAGACTCTGACACACCCATGTTGCAGAGATGAAGGTATTTACTTTGTCCACCAGACAAGGAAATCCTTCCGGCGATTGATTTTCTTTTGCAGCTGCAGAACTCCATAAAGAAGCGCCTCTGCAGTAGGTGGGCAACCAGGAACATATATGTCAACAGGCACAATCCGATCACAGCCCCTTACAACGGAGTAGGAATAATGATAGTAACCACCACCATTAGCACAGCTGCCCATGGATATGACCCAGCGAGGTTCTGGCATCTGATCATAAACCCTATCAAAACCAACAAAAGGGAAATTTTTTTATGTTAGAACTTGATCCAGTTGGTATAAAGAAGAAATTCTACACTGCAAGATTGCATGTATGTTGCTATATGATCTCTATGTAAAAGAGAAAAAACAGTTCCACCCAATCTGTGCATTCCTAAGAACTAAACCCCATGTAAAACTTAAAATAGAGCAAAAATATAAGTATTATATCTTACTATTTTCAAAATTATCTTGACGATTCGTTCTTTTAGCAGTCCGGAATACTTTTGAGAAATGACCATACTTAGGAAAAATGAACAATTGATGCTTCCTAATAGCTGGCAGAGTATGTCAAGCCCTTTTTACAAAATGGAAGCAACATTCAGAAAGTTTCCGCAGGACATCGCTGAAGGGAAATTCCGAAACAGACATTAGTTGTCATACACATAAGAATCCATGCACCAACAGAAAGGTTTACAATCTTCTCTGGTTACCCCATGTCACCTTCTCAGTGAACTAGCAAGGAACAAGTAGAGAACACTGCACAACTAGACAACCTAACAGCAACCTAACTTTTTGCAGCTTAAAGCTTGTTTTTGTTACTCCAAAAGAAGTACAGTTCATAGATTTATAACCGATAGTTTTGTTTTGCAATTGTGAGGACTTTGTCCTGATAAAATATTAGTTGCTAATTCACTTCGCATGCAGAGGACTTTGTCCTGATAAAATATTAGTTGCCAATACACTTTGCATATGAGAAACACCAGGAAAGAACTATCTTGAAAACCAGAAAGAAGATTTTGCTTCCACAGCTACGAAAGCAAGCAAGTGCCTAAGAAAAGCACTGGCATTCAGACTCTCCGTCCAGCAACATTGGTCTGGATTGATTTGCAAAACATTCAGCCTGGGATATTGTCAAGGTGGAGGAACCCGCATTACTTTTTCATGCTTTGGAGTAACTTGACATTTTGCCTCCCCATATGTCTAATCACCCAATCTACAGAAATAGTTTGATGAAAAGGTCCTATAACAAAATATAATACATGAACCTTACTTTGCCAGAAAGAATGTAACTATTTAAAAAAAAATTACTAACACAGCCATTCATAATCTTTGATATTCACCATATAGAGACGGAAGTTCTTTATATATATATATAGAGTCGGAAAATTTAAGTCAGGTTATGAACTTATGATAATTTTTACATTCAAATTCGAACTCAACTGGATTAGTTTCCAATTTGGATCAAATTTGAGCTAAGCCCTGCTCATGGCGTGCCACTTAGAAAAACAAGATGATACCCCATATCTTGCTCAAACTGAATCAAACTCATATGAACCCCTATCTTTCCATCTTGATGTCCCACAAACAAGCTACCATGAGTTCATTGAACAAACACTAAAACAAGCAGCACTTTTTGATTTTGCAGCTTTAAAATTTTAACAGCTTTCAATGTTTAGGCTTCTAATGAAACCAGAAAGCAGCATTTGGTAAACTAGCCAAAGGCTTCAATCAAGTCATTCCCATGTTGTGTGCGTGCCACAGAATGTGCATGCACACGAGCACATATATATAAGCTAAAACTAATAAAACATGGAATGATAGAAACTATACCTATTGAGAGATTTTGAACCTGCTTGTGAACAAAATAGATGCATTGTTTCACAGCTCTAAGTAGCTCAATATGAAGTCTACCCATTGCAGGCTGAACAGTTAGTATATTGTATAAGATGGGTCTGTTATGCGCTGACAAGCCAAAAAGTAAACTTTCATGTTCAGTTTGCCAAGCCTATCTTACAAATTCAGACAAGCTCTTTGGAGTATCGCTTCTCATTCCCCAGCCCTATAGATCACTAAAGGAGGATAACAATCCTCCTAGAAAGAAATACCGATATTTATCATTGCTTAAACAAAAGAAGCAAAACCATCTACCCAAATAGCCAATTATCAAGTACAAATCAATTCCATTTTATGTATTTTGCTCAACCATTAAGAAACCCAAAAGAAGGGTAGAGCAGCCTCTCTAGACGCTGGAGTCTAGACCTTGAGAAGGGAAAGACAAAAATTGATTGTAATTAATAAATGACATATCCACGAAAAGCTAACCCACATTAAATAAACGATTAAAACTCATTAAATGGAGCCATAAAATAGGGTTGGAGTAGGATAGGTGGTGTAACTTATTCAAACGATTATGTATCCAAATTTCCCAGCAGAAGAACAAACTGTCTCTTCATATACTCGCTTTTATCTCAAAGTTTGTCAGCCGTAAGGCTATCTGCCCCACCAAAAACTATAATTTCATCCTAGAATTCAGAAATAGGATAAAGAAGAAGATATACCAACATAAAACCTTACACATTGAATGCCAACCAAAAGCAGGGAGGGCAAAATAAAAGAAAAATATAAAGCTAAAACTGGTAGTTAGGGAAACTTTATCTTCAAAAACCTCCAAATAATGATATCATAGGCAAAAATAAATCCACAGTTCGCAGAATTCACGCAATCGATAATTGCTGCAATCAGAGAATGAGAAGATAGCAGAACGGGTAAAGGAAAAAGGACTGCCTACTTCCGTAGTGCAGGAGCCATCTTATTGGTGAGGGTCCCCGCAACGATCATACAGTCGGACTGGCGAGGGCTTGGACGGAAGATGACGCCGAACCGATCGAAATCGTAACGGGCGGCGCCAGTATGCATCATCTCGACGGCGCAGCACGCGAGGCCAAACGTCATCGGCCAGATCGAGCCCCTCCGGGCCCAGTTCATGAGGTCATCCACCTTAGAGATCACGTACTCCGCGGCCTTCGAGAGGCCGGTCGGAGAGGACATCACGGCCGGAGGCCGGGACGGAGCATAAGTGGCCGGCGAGGAGCCGGATGACGGGGAGGCAAGTGAGGGAACCGTGGTGTGGATCGCCCTCTCGGACGAAATTAGGGCAAGGCGCGCGGTCCTGGGCAGCAGCGCCATGGCTGACGCACGGCAGTAGCAGGCGAACGGTGGGGGGCAGACGAAAGGGGCTCGCTATTTATATCTCCTCCGAACACCGGGGAACACCATTGCCACGCGAACGGACGGGATTGCCAACTGGGATCGAGATCCAAAACGTATCCCTTCCTTTCGTATGGCAAATTTAGTTATACGCGCTATAATGGTGTTCTTCATACGTGCATAAGAATTTTTTAGTTTAAAGATGTTGAGTTGAACGAACTCGCATTTGAACTCAAACTTAAAACTTGCTAGGTCCACTCGCACTCGACTAGAGCAGTTAAACTCGTACTTGACTCGAACTCACTTAATTAAGCTAAACTAAGCTTGACTTGAATTCGACTTATTTAATAAATAGGTCAAATTTAAGTTAGAACATCAACTTGTCGAGTTCCATGTCAGTTGATGGTAAAAAAAAATGTAGAAGACGTTTCTATGTCAAGATTCTTGAGTGGTTTGTCCCGTGACTAACACAAGGAAGGTCTAGAGTTCGAATTCCCACGTATAAAAGTGAAGAATATTGCAATAAAAAGAGGTTAAGGGAGAGAGAAGGACTGGTTGGCTCGAATAAACTCATACTTTGAACTCTAGCTCGAGCAGTTTGAGTTGAGCTAGGCTCGACTATCGCCTGTCAAGGCTTAGTTGGCGCAACTATCTCATGAACACCCATTACCATGTAAATGAGTTGGTTGTTTCATCTGATTTTGATCACCAAGTTGACCCAGTCAGCTCGATTTAGCTAAGTGAGCCCTACCAAAATTAGCCTCAAGTATGGTCTAAATATTGATATTTTGGAAAAAATTTATTCATTTACATGTTGGTGCTTCTTAAAAATTTAAAATTTCTTCAAACAATGTCCAACAATGCAGTATTGGATTTAAGATCATCTGACTCTTTGCGTTTGTGAACGCATTTTATCCACGTATCGCTAGGTCTGGATTGAGGTTTTGAAACTTCCACGTACATGCTCAAGCAATGTTGCAACGTGAAACATTCATCAAGAAAGTTTGCTTTATCATTTTCTAATATTATTTCTAAAGAACCTTAAGTAGAAAGGATTGTTTCACAAAAAATATGCTCAACTTTTAGATGAACAATAAAACTGTGGTTGTGTTAGTATATAATATATATATATATATGTGTGTGTGCTGAAATCTTTTGATTGTCCGTATGTTATGGATGCTCCGGTCTGCCATACATGAACACTGGCTTATTTTTATATATCCAGGCACCGGTTTTATATACATTTATATATGTATTTGAAATCTGCCGGCTGCTCAAAATTTCTGCCAGTTGAGATTCCCTCAACGTCTGGGTCCGGACACTGACTCGACCCATCGCTAACCAGTACACCTGAGTTTCCTTCCACGGCCGGGTCCGGACACTCTTTCTGAGTAAGAACCCGACCCATCGCTAAGCAGTAGAGAACCGCGTACAGATGGAGTCGCCTCCTGGTGAAGGCCACCTTCCGACTGACCAGAGGAAAATTTCAGGTCTCCCTCTCTCTGTCTCTGTCTCTCTCTCGTATGCTTTATTTTGGCCATGAATTTTCCGGTTATTTACGCATTGTGTCTCTTCTGATTTGTACTTTTTCGGCTGTGAGTTTAGTCGATGATCGAGGGAAGTCCTAATTGGTGAGATTCATGTGAGAAATTGGTACTTGGTTGCTATAGAGGCTGTAGAATCTTGAACTACGATTGTCTTATTGCGTTCTGCGAATGAACTGAACGTTGTCTTTTGAAGATTTGGGACTGGTGGATTCCTTTTAGGATGTTGAGTTGCTGACATGATGTTTCGGGCTTACTTCTCCATCCGAAATGGGGATAAGTTGGTAACTGTGCCGCTGGCGAGAACGTGATTTGTCAACTTATCGCACTTTTCTGCACAGTTTTGTGTGCGTGTGTGTTTTGAGGTCTCTGGTCAGGCTAGGTCTTGTGTTCGTTATGAAGCGTGTTACTCAAACAGAAATTTTTCTATATAGGGACCTAGGGAAAATGGTCTTTACTGAGATTTTTGTTTATGGAATTTGATTTTAGGCTAGAATTTTACTTTGAAGCATGCATCTTGATGTAAGTTTATTCTGAAAGGAATAGACAGGCTAAGGTGTTTGGCACGGACTAATTGGCAAGTCATTTTGTCAGATACTTTGTTTTCACCGCAGAAAATCCTAGAGCGTTAGTTCAAGGTGAGAATTGGGAAATGCAATTCAGTTGATGCAAAATATTCAAGATCCCCACGTAGTGGATATCTTGTTTACAAGTTAAAGCTGAAGGCTTGATACGTAAAGGCTAATCTGCTAGATATATTGGTTGCACTACCCTATCCTCACCAATTTTGGACCCCTCATTCTCACTGTGAAATTATGATCTTCAAGAATATGACTTTTTGTGTTAGTATAACCAGCACGGACATCCCTGAAGCAGTGTTTTGACGTTGTTTTCACTTTTCTGAAACGCACGGGGTACCTTTCTGAAGCTGGTAGCAGGACTATCACATAGTCATTATCAGTTTTTGTCATACAGGTTGGGAAGAATGAAGTTTTCACTACTGAAGAATGTTCCTTAGATTTGATTTTTCTTTTTTTTCTTTTTTTTTTTTTTTTACTTGTTGCCTTTGATGTTGTTGGTTTTCTTTTTTAGTTGGTTGGATGGGATCCTCAATTTTTTTTTCTACTGGATTCTCATATTCAGCTTAGTTGCTTCTCTTGTGTATTCTGGGTCTTCAGTATGTTAGGTAGCTTATTTTCTTGTCTTTGCTATGCTTATCTTTACACTTACGTAGTTCTTCATCCGGTTGTACGTAAATAGTTTTGTTCCTTTCAAGGCTTGAAATAGCTGTTTTTCTGCCAAAAAGCACATTTGCCTCACTTTGTCTGGTTAGAGGTTTAAAGGTTACTTTTTCCATGATATAGTAGGTTATGGGATAGACTTCTGCTTCCCTTTTCCTTGATATACAAGTCCCTATGAGAATGTTTGATACCTGCATAACACTGGATTCCAAGGGGCATGCATCACCTTTCCGCTGAAAGGTGAGGCCGATGCTATGAATCAGGTAATGGATGTTGAATGCATGGAATGCATAATTCCATGCATTTTGAACCAAGCTAATCATGCATTCTTCTATTTTTGGCAGAACATGTTGGAACAGAGCATGGCAGCAATAGCTGGCCTGTGGGTTGGAGATCCAATAGTCCTGGAATGCCAATAAACGGGGTTCAAACACAACCTATATGCAGCTGTAGTTGAATCATGGCAAGCTGTATAGATTAGGGGTTTGTCCTCTCAAAGCAGTAGTTATAGTGTACAAAATCCAGTGTTAAACCCCAAATATATGTATGCTTGAAAGACATGCCAATGGTTCTAGATGGATGGCGGATGAAGTACATTATCGTCTACCTCCAGCTGGCCTGTGGGTTGGAGTTCGGATAGTCCTGGAATACCAGTAATGGATTTCTAACGTAACCTATATGCAGCTGCAGTTGAATCATAGCAAGCAAGCTCTATTGTTTAGGGGTTTGTCCTCTCAAAACAGTAGTTGTATGTAGTGTAAAAAATCCACTATTACTTCCCAAATATATGGATGCTTGAAAGACGTGCTAGTGGTTCTAGATGGATGGCTGATGAAGTACGTTAGTGCCTGCCTCCAGTGCAATACTGAAAATTGACAATTATCTTCAGTTGTTGGAGTGGGTCTGTGGTGGTTTTCAAAATCATGATATAAATGTTTTCGTAAGATGGTTGCCCCAGCATGATACTGCCAACTTTTAGAGGAACTTGCAAAGATAAAAATATCTCTTACATTACTTGAGCAACTTTTGGTAGGAATAACCTTATTCAATAGCCACAATTCTAGTTGCAAGTCATCAACATCAGACTTTTCCCGTGGCTCCAGATTCCCAAAATAATCAAGTGAGGGACCAAGGTAACAGCATAAAAAGACTTGCTATGGACCTTGGACAAGAAAGAGCATGGTTTACCGAGTGAGATTGTGACTTGTGAAGCATGTCATGGACTCATGGTCTATTTTTAGTCCATGAGAATTGTTTGTTCCAGCATCCAATGGTGCATGCACCGCAAGAGATATCCTCTTTGCTACTTGTTAAAGAACTTCAAAATTTTACTATGTGGCTTATCCAAGCTGTTTTGTTGCTTACTTCGGCAAAAATGGCCTTATAAAAGCTCATATCATAATGGGTTCTGTCTTTCGTAAATAGGCGCTGTTTTGACTGTTTTGAAGTTTGATGTTTTTGTATTTTCAGCCTTTCACTTGCTTGGCAGAATACATCAGCTATGTCGGGGTTTTCTAGCTTGGCACCAAAAATGAAAAACCTTATTGTTGCTGGAGGCTTGACTGGATTTGTCACGGGAGTATATTTTTACACCATGAGAGCTGTAGGTGGCACAGATGAGTTGCAGATGGCAATCGACAAATTTGAGGAGCAGAAGAATAAAGTTGAAGTTGATGCTCAAAAGTCATGAATCTTTCTTTGGCAATAAGATGGGACATATTTGATGCCTCTTGTAATGCTTTACTGTACTGTATAGTTGGCAAGGTCAGCTGAGTTCACAAATAAAACTGAAAACTGGTTTTGGTCATATGAGCCAGTTGGCAAATGCACAGCTGAGGCTTTAGAATCCCCCTGGATATTTGCTCTGACTTGAGCAGCTGCTGAATTAATCAGAGGCTTCTTTTTGTGGCCTCATACTGCAGTGTTCCTGATCCTTGGGCAAATGTTCTGTCACAGGATGATATCGTACATGAACAATTTCAGACTTCCTCATTGGCCGGTGCCTTGACAACTGACCTGATCTTTTTAATTTGGATGTACTCCCACCAAATATACGTGGACCTCTGATGGGAAGTGGGGGAACCCATGCTTGTTGAGATATCTGTATTCCGTAAGCCTACTTGGTTACTATGGATCCTGCACTGCATTTTAGCTTGGTTGGATTTCTCAATGTTTTAGTTCCAGTTTTCTCGATGCATGCTTAACTTCACATCTTTGATTGCATCTTTTTCGCGAGGCTCAATCTTGCCATGGACTACATAATGTGACAATTGGCTGCATCATGAGGAAGCCTGGATAGTGCTTCTCATTCAGCATTCCTTGTTTGTTTTTATGAGGATCCTTAAATTTATGTTGCTTGATGCGGCTTTTCCATTCTGAAATTGATGTTCTTGCTGAATCATGGGTCTATTGATTATGTTAGGCGTGCTCTCACTAGTGTTCTGCTTATTGGTTACAATGGTGGGTTAATATTGAGTAGTTTTACAGTCGACCATTGTTAGACAAGCTTAATCTGAAAATTTCCTCTCAAATCAATCAATGCAGCAAAAGGTGAGTCTTGAGTGATTGAGTGGTGAGCATATCATAGACCAAATCTTCCCCTTGGCTTGTTTTGAGCATGGTTTGTCCTTTAAGGGTGTGTTTGTTTACCTCAAATTGTTTTTGCTGCTCACAGAAGGTTTACGCTAAAATTTGTGGTTCATTTAAACTAAAAATCTTGTCATATTTAAAAGCTACACTTGGGATTCTCATTTTACTTTTTTACATTGGCAAAAGGTCTGATAAGTTCATATATGAAAGGCTAACCTGCATTTCTCATTAAGTCATGCCAATTGTATTTAGGAAATCTGTTTCAGGTGGTCATAAACATCTGCTTTATCATTCCTTAGGAACATGGAGATCTCCCGATGTCTATAAATAATAGAACATGAGACAGATTTCCTAAGTACAATTACATTATGAAGTTTTCCCCCTGAGTCAGAAGACACGGACTATGAAGTTTTCAATTTTCAACTCCTACCATTCTGATATCAAATCAGGTGTAAGCAATGTTGTTAAATGTTACGAGCCGAAGCTTAAACTTTAGGGCAAAAAAAGTGAATTATATATAACATGAAGAGCAGGACACAAATGAAGACAAAAATTAAAATTCCTAAGCAATTACATTATTGAAATCCTGGCTGATACAATGGAACAAAAACTGCATTGAAACCCAATCTACTTAATTAAATTTTTATAAAAACCAAAGCAAACTTTACTAGCGAAGACCTAAGAAGCTGCATTTACATAAGGAATCAAGACACCAAGGCAAGTAACATGTATGCTGTATTCAAGCATAACAAAAAAGGATAATAACCTGCACTAAAAACAACTAAGACCATGCTAAAAACGAGATCAAGCCGCTAAAAAACTCAATAACAACTCACAATGATTTTTTGGATTGGGGGTTTAGTCTATTGGGTAGACCCAACAAGTATTTATATATAGGGTCAAGGTCAGATTTGGGTCATCCTCATTCCGCTTGGTAGTTGCAAAACTTGCCTTTCTCCCTTACGCATATATCCACTTGGGCAGAACTTCTTTTATTTTTATGTCCCTCTGTGGCATGCTTTTATTTTTCTTATATTGTTCACATTTTTTGTTCAGAAGCCTACGCTTCGCAATGCTTTGTCTCACTTCACTAGCTTAACGCTTCAACGTGAGTATTTAGTGACGGTTTACAGTATGGTGCTTCTTATAACATATGTTTTGCTTTCAACATCTAGACTTTCTGGTCCTTCTTTTCAACATGCATGCTCATGTGACAGCTAGTGTGAAGGCATTTTGGCACCCAGATGTTATTCACTCAGCATTTTGTTCCTGTTTATTGTATGGTTTGCCATTCATTTCTCTTGGATGTGCCCCATTTTAATGAATTTGTTTCTGCTTTTTTATTTGTTCTTTAAATTCATCACTTTTTTCTTTTTCTTTCTTAACAATTCATCATGTTAGATTGAATGACCTTGGTTACATGATTGGGTGACGTTGAAAAACTGAAGTCATATATATATGTGTATATATATATATATATAAATGCACGTGTGTGCATGTGATATCAAAACAACAAAGGAAAAACAAAAATATGGGATGCTGTGCATCTTATGCGCAACCAAGTTTGAGATTTTATAATCTAAGTTGTGTCCGATCCAATCCAACGATGTGGATAGGTTTCACCGTGTTTGAAAGTCTATAACTCCCGGCTCTCTATTTGTGTTTTTTGACAGCTAAAAAGGAAAAACTTTGGTTATTAATTTTGTACACTCGTTTCAAGAGGCATGGTGCAACTGGGCAGCAAAGCAACTCACATTTAAAGAGTTCTAAGTTTGAATTTCGTGGTCGTTATCATGCTCGAATGTGTTACTTTTTTTAGTTGTAAACGATGGCAGATACCACACCAGAATTGAGAAATGTACCATAAGTTTACTCAAGTAACGAAGTAAACCAAAAACTTTCTAGCTTGGAGGTTTTACTTTAATGGCAGGTTCTCCTAAATAAACAAGCTATTGTAACTCATGCGGTCAACCACTTACAAATAAATAAATAAATGTTAATTCCAACCTGAGTTCGCATCAACGACTTTACACAAATAAATATATATAATCTCCTATATATATAATGTGTAAAGCCGACCTATGTTTTAGGCTGGTCCATCTATGCGTTGCTTTAAATTTAGAACTTCAGGTAATGCTTTTATAAAACCGACCACTCGGGCGAAACATACGTATCTGAAAGCTCAACAATCAACATAAAAGTCATTTCACCTTTTTAATAGTGTCTAGAAACTGCCATATATATATAATACCTTATCTGCATATCTATAAAATATTATTACTTTAATGGATATATATATATATAATAGTAAAAATAACTAGTTTAATATATATTTCTCACTAACCTCATTCTTAAAAACATATCTGTACGATTAGACTATAATATATATATATATATATATATGTATTAGTAATTAATTTTAATGGTATGGTATTTACCAGTTTTTCCTATATATATATATATGTGTGTGTAAAACAGTTAAATGCTGTGTGTCGAATCGCTAAATTTAAAAAAATTATTGGAAAAAACAGTGGGTAGATTCACATTATAACGGCTTATATTGTGGCGATAGTTTACAAATGTTTTATCCATTATTTATGGTCATTTTAACGATGAATTTTAAAATTGCTTCATCCAGCCATGGGCAGTGTTGACTTTCCATATACATATACTGAAATCTGCCGGCTATCTTTATTGTTTCTTTGATGGTTTTTTTATTTTCTGTCACGAAAAACACTAAAAATCATTGTTAGATGCCTTGAAAAACAGCGAATCAAACAAAAACCATGGCTAATACACATTTTTAAGACAGTCTTTTGGGATGTAATAATAAATATCTATCCGGCAACTAAAAGTAGCTGGCAGATTTCAACCTCTCTTTTTTCTCTCTCTCTCTCTCTCTCTCTCTAGATATATATATATATATATATATATATATATAGATAGAGAGAGAGAGAGAGAGAGAGATATTGATAAATATTAGACTACTTGGGTAAGTGATAAAAACCGGGCCTCTTAAATTTGAGCTAAAATGTGCTTCAAACAAAATGTGAACTTCATGATGTGTTGATAAACACTAATTTTATATAAATCAGATTTTGGTTTATATTATTATTTTTTAAATATTTATCATTTCTACCATCACAACTTTTATGTTATACTTGATCACTTTACCCTGACTGTTCATATAATGTGAAATGAAATATTAAATAGTTAGAACTTTTATGTTATATATATATATATATATATATATATATATATATATATATATATATATATATATATATATATATATATATATATATATAAGTTGGTAAAAACTTGACCACTTGGGTAGATCCTGGCATATTAAAATTAATTATTAAAACAATTTTTTTGTGCAATCTAGCCTCATAGATATGATCTTAAGAGTAACTTATTGAGAAACATATATTAACATATACTTCTTTTTGCAATGATTGAAAAATGAACTGCTTTTATAACATGAAAGTTGTGATGGTAGAAATGATAAATATTTAAAAAATAATAATATAAACCAAAATCTGATTTATATAAAATTAGTGTTTATCAACACATCATGAAGTTCACATTTTGTTTGAAGCACATTTTAGCTCAAATTTAAGAGGCCCGGTTTTTATCACTTACCCAAGTAGTCTAATATTTATCAATATCTCTCTCTCTCTCTCTCTCTCTCTATATATATATATATATATATATCTAGAGAGAGAGAGAGAGAGAGATAGAAAAGAGGTTGAAATCTGCCAGCTACTTTTAGTTGCCGGATAGATATTTATTATTACATCCCAAAAGACTGTCTTAAAAATGTGTATTAGCCAATATATATATATATATATATATGCTATGATGCAAATAAAATAAAATAAAAAAACTAAAGTTGCTACCGTATATCTAATAGCTCCAAAAGACGGCGCAAAATAATTGGTGAGAAGAGATCAGCGGTTCACGTCCTTTTCATAGTGAGCAGGAATGAAGCAATGGTCTCGCTTTTTACAAAAATTGGCGTTCGGGTCCAAGTTAATTGCTAGCTCCTTAGAAATGTACGCCTGCACGAATTAAATCTTAACTTATTTAGGAGCCGTGATCATGTTAGTTTTTACAAAAATAAATCCAATTTCTATATGTATCTGAATAATATCTATGTATGTCCGAATCTAAATCCGAATATGATTGAATGTCATTTCTTATCTCATAATCCGACCTGATTGCTTAAATCAGATACATTGACATTATTGGTTAAACTGTTTGCATCTATGAATAGTTTCATCACGTTCCTTGGAATAAAGACATAGTGCTTAAAGCACTTGTATCAAAAGTATAATGCTTCTCTCCTCAAATGCCATATTAAAGACACAACTACTTTTTTTTTTTTTTAACGAGTAGTTACATCTTGTTGCCATATAAACGACTTATATGGTCGTTTATAGTTACCTAATAGCTAAGTTATTCGAAGCGATGATTAACTAAAAACAAGCACAATGCGTAAATACCAGAAAACTCATAGAAAGGGACTTCTAAATTGTAATAAGAATAATCATCACATAGAAGGAAAAGTTAAAAAAATCATATATCGATGATGCGATTGCTTAAAGTTTTGCTTATTAATTGTTATATAACAAATTACAAGTAAGCAAATTGCATATAGATCTTAACATCTTAAGCCTCAAGGAAATATTATTTTTTTTACTTTTAAACACACACACATATATATATATATATGTGTGTGTGTGCGCACGCACTGAAAAACTAGTAGGTAACTCTTAGATGCTATATGAAGAATGAACAATCTTAGCACTTTATCTTATGCAAATCAATATAATGAAAAAAATGTATGAACTAATATTAGACAAATGCCTCATACTTTTTTCTTTTTCTTTATTCTTAACCAATAATATTAAAAAATAAAGGCCAAAGTTGTTCCTTCATCAGTCTAACCTGTGTGCGTAGCTTATGTGCCATGCTTCGAAGTGGTAGCTCTAGGTGCACACAAGTACTCAAAGAACAAAAAAATAAAATTAAAAAAATACCATTTTAATAATTTAATAATTAACTAGAAAAATAGGACGACATGTCAATAACATTCGGAAAAATGTGGGGGAAAAGAATAGTGGAAATCCATGTTCGTCCTAATTGCCGGCGTCTCGACAAAGCATTCGACGATTCAAGAATGACATCTTAACCACCATAAACTCCAAATTAAATGTGATGACTACAGTTTATACCCTGTTTGCCTTTTTTTTAATGACATTACAAACGCGGCGTACTTTTACTCCGGAGTTCAAATCTGTCGGATGTCTAATATTGTCTAGTGTTAAATATTAAATTCCGTCGCCCTTGATTATGAACAATGGTTTATGATGTCATGATGGTTCATGATGTATTTAACGATAATTTATATGGTTCTAACTCTTTCATGCAATTCGGTTCGTGTGTGCAATTGCCCACACCACCGCACAAAATTTACTGTATTTTCATATTGATGCCTTTTTCATTTTTTTTTACATATTAGTGCCCCTTAAAAACTTAAAATTTAAATTTTTATTTTTTTTAATGCCCTTTAATCAGAAATTTCGGACTTCACCACTAGACCTAATCCATAGAAAATCTAATTCTGTGTGTGAAAAGCCCGCGGCCAAGGGCCCGCTACTTTGGACATTTCTTTGTTTGTTTCTCGCACCACGATTACGCATGTTCAATGTGCAAAGACTGTTGTTATACTTGATCACTTTACCCTGACTGTTCATATAATGTGAAATGAAATATTAAATAGTTAGAACTTTTATGTTATATATATATATATATATATATATATAAGTTGGTAAAAACTTGACCACTTGGGTAGATCCTGGCATATTAAAATTAATTATTAAAACAATTTTTTTGTGCAATCTAGCCTCATAGATATGATCTTAAGAGTAACTTATTGAGAAACATATATTAACATATACTTCTTTTTGCAATGATTGAAAAATGAACTGCTTTTATAACATGAAAGTTGTGATGGTAGAAATGATAAATATTTAAAAAATAATAATATAAACCAAAACCTGATTTATATAAATTTAGTGTTTATCAACACATCATGAAGTTCACATTTTGTTTGAAGCACATTTTAGCTCAAATTTAAGAGGCCCGGTTTTTATCACTTACCCAAATAGTCTGATATTTATCAATATCTCTCTCTCTCTCTCTCTCTCTCTATATATATATATATATATATATATATATATATATATATATAGAGAGAGAGAGAGAGAGAGAGAGAGAGAGAGAGAGAGAGAGAGAGAAAGAGCTCTCAAATCTTTGGATTTGGAAAAGAGAAATTTTGATGATAATCTGTCATTTCAAAGATCGATGATAGATTTGGTAGGAATTGGCCCCAAATCAACGTCAACAGGAAACGCCATTGAACTTTGGACCCACAAACACAAGCCCAGAAAAATTTTCAAGTCGGTCCTATGGTGGTTGATGATCATGGATCCATCGTATTGCATTTGGCATTTGGGCCCGATATAGTCACCTTTCATATCCCACTAATTGGATTCAGATCAGACAGATCATTCATCAAACCGGTCCATTTATCTCGAGATCCGATTCTCCCATGGAAATTGTAAACTAAATCTGGATATTAGTTAGTGAGTTGGTGATCGGATCAAATATTCTCCAACTGGATCCTGATTAAACTGTTCAGGCATGTCTTATTAGCCGGATCTGATTGGACACCAAGGGTTTGGATTCACTACGGATGACTCTAATTTGGGTCGATACACAAATCATTGAAAACCCGTGATTTGTACGGTTGATAGTCGAAAACCTTTCTCAGTAATTTGATCCAATTTTATACCCGGATCTGGATTCAGTTATGAACTGAAATCCTGTGCTGCCAAATGTTTGATATGGAAGATACGAAAGAGATAAGATAAATACGGATTCAAACAATACTTTTTTGCTAGTATTCTAGAAGTGGTATGTCCGCTCCTCAAAATAGGATTAGTTAGTTTTCCTTTGGATAATATCCGAGATCAGACGTGATGTATTGTTTTGTTTATCCAAATCTAATAATTCGGGTCGGATCGTGTTTGCGTTTGCAGCCCGATCCAATTTTACTCCCCGAAGCGATGACATCAATAAAGCCGAGGGTGGGCCAAGGGGACAAGTCGTGCATTAAAAAAGATCTGCCCAGGCATTTTTGTCATTAAAGTCCCACAAGGGATAGATATGGCATTTTTGTGTTTCTCATGTCCAAGTTATGTCATGCTGTTTCCTCCTCCTCATCCACATCTCCCCTCGTTTGCAAATACATTTTGTATTTTTCGCTAATGCCCCCATCAGTCTATTTATTTTCTAAGTGGCGTCATATATTTCATTTTCTTCACTTCCGTGTCATCTATTTGTCGAATTTTAAGTAGCCAGTTTTTCTTTTCCATAAATTTCTGCTCTTTTTTGTTTAGAGTTTACTCGTTTATTTTTAAGTAAACTTATTTTTCTAACGCACTTTCATGCCCCGTCCTTCGTTTGGAAGAATAATCAGCACTAATTTTATTCACCTGTCATTTTTTAACTATACGAAATAGTCCATCTTTCTCACGATTTCTCTATATTTTTAACTCCATCGTTAATAAAAACCCGTAATTGTCTTCACAAATCACTTATTTCGATCCAATAATTTGTTAATAAACAATTTTCTGCTTCTTGTGTTTTTTTTATGATTGTTGAAACTTCAATTATGACCAATATGAAATATATTTAGAAAAGGAATTAAGGACAAAAACAATATCCATATAGGCTCAAGCATTAATTCCAGCACCCTTTTGATCCTTGAACCGAAATTTTTGGTTTAAATTGCATTTTATAAATAAAAATTCATTGGGAGTTTCTTTTCTCACATTTTGAAACCAAATGTTGCTTTTCTCTGCTAATTATGCGGAGAATTTCTCGCTCCCTACTTCGGTTAATGGAAAATGGTTCTGAAAATTTATTTTTCAGTTATACTCAATAGAACAAAATTCAGAAGATTCATCGTTTATAAAAAAGGAGAGTTTCTGTATATTATTCCCTCATGTTTAATATACAAATTCTTAATAAAATAAATTAAAGTAAAAATATCAAATGTTTTTTTTCGAAAAAAATAAATCAGATTTGATGTGTAGCCGTCTCATCTCATCATGGGATTTTTTTTTTCGATTTTTGGAAGTTTTAAATATTTCACAAGCACTTCTTTTTATAGGAGATGTGCAGAACAAACAATTTATAACATCAATATACGGAAAAAATTCTTGAAGGTCGTTTAAATTCAGGAAGAATTCATTAAACACACATTTTCTCTCTCTGGCTTTTTGTTATTAAATTAATTTTCCTTTTTATCTTCTTCTGATTAATTTTAAAAGCATGATTCTCCTTCAAAATTTACTGGAAAGGCGACGCTTTTTCTGAGTAAAAAGTTATCATTTTAAAGAGAAATTCCAGAATACCCCCTCTGATTTTTCCCCTCTCTCTCTCTTACTTTTTTCTCCAATAATTATTTTTCCTTTAAATTTCTTTAGTTCTTTCTTTTGTGTATTTTTTTATATTATACGGGAGAAGAAGAGAGAGAGGAACGGCTAGGGCGAGAAGAAGAGAGCGGTGGCGTTCTCGAATCTTTATTTTTTCCGTCTGCAAAGAGGAAAAAATAAGGAAAAGGGGGAAGAATTTCCGGAATCCGATTTTTTTTTTTTCTGCTTCTGCCTCGAATCATCTCCTCATCGTCGCCGATCGATCGTCTGTTTGCCCAACATCGGACGGCCGGTCGTTGTTCGTGAATTATCCGAGCTGCTTCTCCCGCGGATGACAGGCTGGCTGCATTCCCGCCGCCTCCAGCCGGAGCGCGGCTGATGATTGCCGCAGGGATCGCCAATCACGCGACGGATCTTTGGTGCCGGATGCCGTTTTTCGCCGGTGCGAGTGCTTGATTCGACCGGAGGATGATGGTCGACGGGATCGGGAGCTCCGGGGGCCCGCCGCCACAGCCGCTTGAGTGGAAATTCTCGCAGGTGTTCGGCGAGCGGACGGCCGGGGAGGAGGTGCAGGAAGGTGTGGGTTTTTCCGTTCTCTCCGATCTGGTTCTTTCCAGTTTTGCTGTATCTGTTTTTTTCCCTTCACAGGCCTCTGGTTCTAGGGAATTCGGGTTCATATTGTTTGAGGTGGGCTCAAGGCTAGGGTTTTGTTAGCTTCGTCGATCGATCTTAGATGGGTGGTTCTCCTGTTATGGATTTGTCGGAGGGTGTAGGATTTGATACTTTTTGGGCGAAGTTTATTTAGGGGGAAGCTCGGATTTGCGCGGTTTATTTATGAGGGTGTTTTTTTTACGGAGAAATTCTGGCGTAATAACTAATCTATGATTGAAGGGCTTTGGTTACCTTTCATTGATAACTTATGCGGGAAAATTCGTCACTTTGGTTCTTGTTTCTTCATTTTTCTTCGAGGTTTCGGTGTTTGTCAACATTTGGGTGGTTAGTCTCCTTCGGTTCTCATGAATACGTGTATTTCTCTGTCAGAAACAGTAGAGCTAATGACTGGTTCACGGTTTCATTTTTCGCTGAGCTCAACCTTGAGTTGTGCTGAATGCAAGATTTATCATGGATACTTGTCCAGAAACTTAGAAGGTTTTAGGATCTCGGCAATTGGTTAAGGAATATTTTACATTTGGCCACAGGCTTTTTGTCTTCGTGTATTTGACTAGTAGTTGTCTTTGAGCTCAGCCGGAAGATGGTTGCGGTAGGTATGATAGGATTGGAAGAGTCGGTGGTTCACCTTGGCGGTGAATTCGTCGATGGAGAAAATGCACGTTGTAGTTTGAACTTTTATGGTATGTGGTCACTATTTACCAATAGAGGATATATGTTTGTTATTTGTTAGATTTGGCTAGATCATCGCATTGTCTTGGCTATGTTATACTACTTTTGTGTGTAGATCTAAATAAATATGCTGCTTATCTGTACGTAAGTATATATTATATCGATTTTGTGGCACACATCATCTTGCTCTGGTGCAATTATGCCTTCTCAGGATGTTGTGTATTGCAATGCGTAAATTGCTGCTGGGTCTTTCCAAGTTGAGCCCCTCCAAAAGGAGCTTACCGTTTGTGGTACCCACTAAGTACAATGCATTCATTTCAGTTTATTTATCCAAAATAACTGTATGCCAGTGGTGCAACAAAATTGTTTTATAGTCAAGACGTTGACATTGTTTTTGTAGCACATGAAATTTTGGCTAATAATATGATTTATGCTGAGCCATAAATATAAAGTGAAGAGATAGCAAGATCTCCCTACTGCATTCCTCAAAGTGATATTAAACAAACAAAACATGGCAATATGACATGCATGTTTAGATGGGAAAAGTAACCTTCCTATACAGCTATTGCATACATATAATGGTGATACGTAGCCATTGGCAATACTTTTCCTGTTTTGGTCATCACTGTTTTTGTCAGAGTATCGTGACAATCACTTCCTTTATATGATTTTTGCTTTAGTCTTGTCATCTTTATCTGACTGAATATTCTGGTTTTTTTGAATCATTCAAGAAGGTAGCTTGTCATATCATAACTTCTGATTGGCCTTTGTTTTTGCTAGCGTGGTAATAGATTGGCTCGGGCTTAAGTTACAAGTAACCTAACCTTAAAAACATCACATTTTAAGGCCATCAACTTTCATCCGATGAGGCTGCCATTGTCACTCTCTGCCAACCCCTTGCTTCTTCCATTTTCTTCCCTTGGGTCAGATTTGGCATTTGTAAAAGGATTTCTCCACCAGTCTTATTAAGTGGCAAATGGTTTTTTTTTTTTAATGTATGAGCAGACTAAATGTCACCTCACACATAAGTCATTATTACTGTAGAGTGTAGAGAGCCTCTTCTTTGGTCCATCTCTTTCCATCTATTCGTTATCCATTACCAAGGTGAAATTTCTTGGTATGTGGGCTATGTCTTACATTTTCAGATGCTTGAAGCAAAAGAAAGAGATAACAGAGTTAAATGCTGCACGAACTCACTAGAAGAACACGAAGAGCTGACGACAAGGTAACTTGGCAGTGCCCTAGGTGCACTCTGTAGTCTGCGCACAAAAGAACACCGATCTACTACACTTACTCTTTGAGATCATAGGAAACCCTTACAAAATGCTGTCATACGTGGGAAAATATTGTTTTCTTAGGAGGAATTCATAATTCTGGATGCATTGTATCACCAAAGTATATCTGCTGGCCATGATCAATCTGAGGAACAGGTTTTCTTGGAGGGAATTTTCCAACTATGCCTTTTTATGGTGTAGGATTGAAATAAAAAATGAGAAGCTTTTATTGACTGTTCTTCGTGGTTGGGAATATATGTATATATATATATGTGTGTGTGTGTGTGTGTGTGTATATATATGTATATATAAATGAAAAGGTCAATGTTCTTGAGACGTGCACTGACTGGAATGGGTGATGGTATTCTCCAAATTCTTGCAATATATAAGTTGCAGCCAAGTAAGAATTTGAGCCTTGCACCTTAAGAGTAATGGAAGAGCAAAGCAGGTTTCAAAAGGCCAAAAGGGTATCCTTGTGACATACTATATGGAGGCTTCCTGAATAAATTCCACAGTACCCAGTGGGCCTATGGGCATCTATATATTGGTAGTAGTTGAAGAGTAAAACATTGTTAGTCCTATGCTTGTTGTGTCACTGTTGAGCTCAGTGGGCCCAATAAATCAAACGTTTAGTTGTCTGAAACATCAAATATGCTAAATCAGACTATCAATTGGTGTGCCTTCACATTATGTTGTTGGTTTTCTTCTAATATTTTGTTATGCCTTTTCAGTTTCCTTCTGTTGTACTTTCTTTATTTTGTTTTCTTAGGCTTTTCTTTTTCTTATAAACTCCTTTCTTCTTTTTTACTATGTGCCCTTTTAATGAAGAACATATTTTATATCTGCATCTTTACTTATTCTGCCGAAATCAGCAGTTGACTTGATTATTTTTCTCAATGGGGTGGAATTTGTTTATTAGTTCCTTTTTTATTTGTACTTTGGACTAACTGGTCTCTTGCTGCAGTTGATATTATCTCAGCAATTGAATTCGATAAAACTGGTGACCATCTTGCTACTGGAGACCGGGGAGGGCGCGTAGTTCTATTTGAACGGACAGATGTGAAGGATGTAAGTCAATGCCTCTGTAATCATTTCTTTGCTCATCATGTCCAAATTCTATATTCTGGGCTCAGATGTGTTCTTTTTCTGCCAAGGTTAAGTTTTGTGCATTCATGTTATGTAGCATCATTCTCAAAGAGAGCTGGAGAGGCTGGACTATCCCATCAACAGACATCCTGAATTTCGTTATAAAACAGAGTTCCAAAGCCATGAACCTGAGGTCATAATCTTATCATCTACTTTTTGGAGATTTTAATTGTGAATAAATAGGTTATTGACTGTATGTTCTTTTTTATTTAGTTTGATTATCTTAAAAGTTTGGAAATTGAGGAGAAGATCAATAAGATCAGGTGGTGCCAAACAGCCAATGGGGCATTGTTTCTTCTCTCAACAAATGACAAAACAATAAAGTATTGGAAGGTAAGGAAATTTATTTGACAGAGATTCACTTAAGTGCATCTGCTGAAGCTCTTCCTTTTAGTTGAATATATGAATTTCATGCTGAATTCTAGACGTCATAAACAAGCATGCTGAACCTTTTTTCATGTTCGTTGGTGAAAAACAAACTAGTGGTAGTTTGTAATTTCAAATGACTATTATCATAATGGTGGTAATGCCATAGGTAGAAGATTTTTTGTATCTTTGTGTGCCAAGTGAGCGCTCATTTTTTCATTTTAGAAAAAATGGATTTTTTTTTTCGGGGTGGGGGGGGGGAGGGTGTAATAGTTCGTCGGACCATTAGGTCACTGTTAGGTATGTATCTTTGCTTGTGCAGTTTTGAAGAAAACACCCTGTATGTGGCCATACATGCCATATATTTTGTGTTTAATCTAGTAACTATGACATGAAAGTCAATGGATGCAGATTGCTTTACCACTAATGTTTAGATTTAGGCCTATGTGTACATTTAATTGAATGCATTTGGATGCATGAAGAATATCTTCATTTTATCCTTTTGATTTTGAAATTTCATCCTTGTATACTCGTGCTTTCTGCCTTGCCTCATGGCAGGTCCAAGAGAAGAAGGTGAAGAAAATATGTGACATGAATGTAGACCCTTCTGTACCTGTGGGGAATGGCAGTTTGACTGGTTCAAGCAGTTCCTCACCCAGCCGTAAGATGTATCTTCCTAATGGTGGATGTTCTGAAGGCCCATACAATTTGTTGAACAACGACTTTGTGTTTCCTGTAGGAGGAATCCCATCTCTTCGTTTGCCAGTGGTAGTTGTACTCAATCTTAGCCCTTTTTTTTGTTTAATTATCCTATTTTACTAATTCAGTAATTCAGTTGTACTGGGTTAATTCTATAAATGGTCAGTCTTTGGAGATTTGATGTGCTTCGTATAATATAGCATGCCTTAGTTTTGGAATTTTGGGTTCTGTTGATTTCACTTGCTGCTGTGTATCTCTCATGATCTCATCTTTAAGCACATGTCTGAAGAACTTATACGTTGTGGAATCATTTTATACTGTTATTACATTTAGTGTTCTGAGACAATCCTATCGCCTATTGGCAGGTGGCTAGCAATGAAACGAGCCTTGTTGCAAGATGCAGGAGAGTGTATGCTCATGCGCATGACTATCACATCAACTCCATTTCAAACAACAGGTGTGTTCTTCTCTGTTCAGCTTCACGCCCATCTTCATTATATCTATTAATCTATGGTTTCCATCTGGTTATCTTCTTTTAGTTGTTTTCAGTTCCTTGAAATAGTTCCATTTGTGCTGCTATGATATTCTTGCATGTCTTTCAAGCATCTCAAGGTCATGTACTGTAAATTTACATGTTGAATTCTGCAGTTTCATATGTGTATTTGAACATAAATTGCTTTCTTTGCTACATTATTTTCTAGCTGATCCATATGGGGGATGTGGTTATGCATGTTAAGGTGAGGCACATACCTTATGAGCTCTAATTCCTGTCTCCTTCCTTTTCTGCCTCATAAGATCAGGACAATTACTAAAAGTCGAAAAGTAATAAGACAGATCCTTGCCAGTTTGACTTACGTGGTGAGCAAAAAGCAAATGATTTTACTTGACATGCCTGTCCTTGTGGCGAACAAGAGTTTTCATTTATTTATTTTAATTGGGGGGATTGAAGGGGAACTGAGGGAGTTTTAACAAGGCTTAAGATTGTGGAGAAAATATGCGGCCTTCTGGTGCATTGTGAGAACTAAGCTTGAGCCTGAGATTCATGCAACATTTTAGTTTTAGTGAAGTGGTATATGCTGTTGGAGTTTTGCTGCCTGCCTGGGTACATGATCATAAAAATCAATGCTGTCTGATACTTTACCAACTAAAAATCCTGGTAATCCTATTGGCTTATTGCGAGTTGTATTTCTATATTTTTATGGATTCCAATTAGGTGCCTTTTGTGAAGTTGGCAGAAGACCACATTGTAAGATAAACTTTGTTAGGCAGCTTTTACTATTGTAGGTTAATATAGTTGAAATGTCAGGATGAAAACTTACTCAGTATTTTGATACGATTGCATTGAATAATGTGATGAAATCAAATTTTGCAATAGTCACGCGGATGGTGTGATTGTGTCTAAGACTCTAAATATGGAAACAGCCTAATTGATTCTTTTTGAATTTATGAATTTGCCTTTTTGGCCTTTTCCAAATTTATGTGGAGCGATTCTAGGTTTTTCTCGTCTAGCAAATCTCTCTGTCTCTCTCTCACTCTCCCTCTCTGTCTATCTCTGTGTGTGTCTCTCTCTCTCTATTTACATACACACATAAAAACCAAAACCTGCTTGCCAAATGCATCTGCCCGTCTTAAACCATTAATGGCTGGCCTTTTCCCCGATTTCAGTTTCATGACGGAAATGTGTAGGTTTTAGGGATAAGAAGCCATCAAGGATGCAGTCCTATCTTTTTCTGAGTAATCATGTCGTTAAAAATCTCTGGCATTTATTAGCAGATGGTCTTGTGATCATGCAGTCCTCAATAATAGGTTGCACACTACAAATTTAGATGATCTGAAGTTCTGGCTTCTATTGTGTAGTTTTTACCTGAATGTGTTACATAAACAATCATCATGAGTATTTGTCTATCATGATGGCCATTGCTGTTGTTGCTATTGTCAATTCTTTTGAGCTTGCTTGTTTGATGCTCATAAGGTATATTTACAAATCTTGGTCTGCTTGTTACTTTCTTTAGAGGATGACTTTTATCTGATCTCTTGCCATTTTTGCGTGCTATTCTTATTTGATCTGGCAAATACTTATCCGCAATTTTGGTAATTAAAAAACAATATTTTATACTTTTTGAGCAGTGCTTTACTTTTAATCGTCTAATTAGAAGTGCATAATTTACAATTCTTGAACCTATGATAGATTTGTCACTTTTTCTATTCCAGTGATGGAGAAACCTTTATATCTGCTGATGACTTGCGGATTAATTTGTGGAACCTTGAAATAAGCAACCAGAGTTTTAACATAGTCGATGTCAAGCCAGCAAACATGGAAGATCTCACTGGTACGAGCCTTGTCAATTTTATGGGCATGCTTATTACTGTCTTGTTGTCCGTGACTCCATATACTTGTCCTATGTGTTCGAGGAATACCAGAAATTTTTAAAATTAGCTGCTCAAAGCACCATTCACATACACCACAAGAATGTGAGTAATGGACAGAATATATATTCAGTTTTCTATACTCTTATTTGTTGATGACAAAATATTTTGTTGAATGTGCTCATCTGATTATTTTTCACACAGAAGGTAGATTTTGAAAATGATAAGGTTTTTTATTTATAAAAAATTGAGCTACTGTAAAATAAAGTTGCTTTAGTAGGGTATTAGAATCATCAGAATTCAGAACCATGAAGTTAAGAAAAGATTCATAATCAAGAAGCTGTATTTGGTGACGAGGCAAAATTTGATGCCAATTCCAGCTAGTCGGTTGTTTTTCACCCTGATTTTTTTCTCGTTGCTTCTGACTGTGGAATGTTGATGTTACTAATTGTCACAAACATGGGAAAATATCGGCAAGGTTTTTCTCGGCAATTCAAAAATAAAAAATCCTAAAAATAAAAAAAATAAAACTATTAATGCAACAAATGCAGAGCTTTCATGTTCTTTCTTGTAAGTGCCTATGTTTGTTCTCAAGGAAAAATCAAATATTGTGACCATAAGTTGCTTAAACGCTCCAAGTAATGAGTCCTGTATTTATTTAATTTGGTAACCATTTGAGTGTTGGAACTTGGAAGTGATTTAATTGTTATTTTTTATTATTTCTAATGCAATCCTGCATGTTGTAGGTAACATCTGTTTGTTATTTTTGTTTTGTGAAATTCAGGTTCTTTCATAGAGAGTACTTTTTTCCTCGTTTTTTTTTTTTTTTTTTTTGTATTTTCTGAATTTTTTAACTTTTTGGTGAATTTTTAAAATTTAGAAGTTAAATTTGCAATGTTTTACAACATTCTACATTAAGTATCTAACTTTGGGCCCAACACATAGGAGTTGTGTTACACGTTTTGCAACATTACTCCAATTAGCCAACTGTCAAGATGGAAGGGCATAATAATAGCATGCTTAAATGCCCTTCGTAAAGAAATGAATCTATGGCTTTGTAGTCAATATTAACCTCAAAAGTCTCTTTGGTTTATGTCATCTGTTAGTATGAGGAATATCCTCTCCTCCCTTACTGCAAAGTTTTGTCTGATGGTTTTCATTTGTGCCATACTGTTTCAATGCTTATATATCCATGTTTGGGTTAGACTAGTAATGGAAAATATGTGTTTGTGTTTAAGCACTTTTGCTGAATAATCATTAATCTCACAACTCACATTGGTTGGTATTTTACAGAGGTAATTACTTCTGCTGAGTTTCATCCTATCCATTGCAATACATTAGCATACAGCAGCTCAAAAGGTTCAATTCGTCTCATTGACTTGCGACAATCAGCTTTATGTGATACTCATGCAAAATTGTAAGCTTTTCCGTGGCAGTTATATATTGTCTCTTAGTTGTCTTGGTTTTCATTACCTGTCCTCCAGTTATAAATTGTGTCCCTACAATCGGGTGACTTGTTGACGATAGATCTTATCCATCTTCCCAGGTTTGAGGAGCATGAGGCTCCTAGTTCAAGGTCCTTTTTCACTGAAATTATTGCTTCCATATCAGACATTAAGTTTGCCAAGGATGGGAGATACATTCTTAGTCGTGACTATATGACTCTCAAGGTACTTGGTTCCACGTTCCTTTTTCTCCATCGTTTTAGTATATGCATAATAATAATAACAGTACCATCTTGTGTGATGAAATTTTAGTTTATCTTATGTTATAGTGTTAAGGAATTTTGTAGTTAGAAAAGAGAGAGTCTAATAGGTTTTATGATGAATTAAATAATCTTCATCTTCACTTATATTTTTACTGGGCAAATATTTGCCAATGTGGAATAGAAAGATGAATGTTGAAGGAAGCTAAGTGTACAAGAGTATACCATTTTGGGTGACAAAAGCTGTGTTGGCATGTGGGTCTAGGATACTGGTACTTACACTGTACTGAATACTCATGGTTCTTACCTTATCCTGGATCAGATACAGACCTGATCCATCTTGAAGGCATTCTTAGCTCTAACTTTGTTATTATTATAGATCATGCGTATTTTTTTGGCATCTTCAGTTACAAAGGATTATGCATGAATTTGTAAACTATTATCTGTACATGCTCCTGCACTTGTAGTCTCAACAATGTGACTTAGAAAGTTAGACAGGAAAAGGGAGCCAATGGCCAAAAAGTAATTTGGATCCATTTATCATGTTTAAGCAAATTGAAAATTATTTTGATTAGAATCAGTACGTGGTCTGTCTCATTGGCAGCTAGCAGATGCTTTATATTGAAATGTTGTTGGCAAAATTTCAGATTAGTGATAGATAAGTTTATTATAAATCATTGCCCTGCTCCTGCGTCTCCTGATTTGCGTAATATGATAAACATCTCGTCATCTCTTTTTCAGTAAAAATCTGGATTGGTTGTTTTGAGTGTCTTCTTTCTTTTGAAGCTTCTGAATTTGACTTCATTTATGCATGTATATTAATTGCAAGCATATTTTAATAAATAAAATAGATTGGATTTAGTCCCTCTCAATGGGGATCTACAAGTTCTTGTATCTGTGATTGTTAAAGCGGGAATTTGCAAAGATTTATGAATGTGTTCACGTTTGAAATCTTTCCTCCTTGTGGATAGTCTGCAACTAGTTTAGCACATTCATAAAAAATAGTGTATCACTTAATGATATTTTTGTGATCGGATACCTTTTCCCCACTTTATTATGCTTACATCTGCTGGTTTTGTGACTGATAGCTTTGGGACATAAACATGGATTCTGGGCCCGTGTCTACTTTCCAAGTTCACGAATATCTTAGACCAAGGGTATCTCCTTGCTTTTCATCTAAAATATTTTCATGCTTGTCAAGAAGCTGATGTTTTGGAAATGATGTTTTTGCAGCTATGTGATTTATATGAAAATGATGCAATTTTTGATAAATTTGAATGTTGTCTGAGTGGAGATGGGCTTCGGGTAGCCACAGGTTCTTACAGGTTTGTATTTGATGGCAAAATTATCGAAATCTTCTATTTTAAGCTACAACCATTTTATTTTATGGCCCTGACTGTGTGCATGGTCTTAGCAATTTGTTTCGGGTGTTTGGTTGTGTTCCTGGGAGCAATGAAGCAACTACTTTGGAAGCTAGCAAAAATCCTATGAGGTATTATCCTCTATAGCATTTCATATTAATGAACTGTTAATGCTGCTTCTTGTTCTTATCCCATGTTTTATTTACCTGAAATAACTGTCGAGTTGCATTTTGTTTTTTTGATTTGGTAATTCTTGCTTGACATTTGCGTATCTATTTTCAGCTTTACTTATGTCACATGGGTGCAGGGATGTGACTTCATATATATATATATATATATATATATATATATTCATCACCTGAGTGCCTGAGATGGGGAAGATGCAAACCGCTTTTCAACCATTGGGGAGGATGAAGAGGGTCTAACTTTGGCCTTCTTTTGATTTTGTCCCTTTTATTATGAGTAAATTAATTTAAGTTAACCCTAAAGCAAGACATAAATGGACTCTGTCAAAGTTGACAGGATCGACAGGGTAACTCTTGCCATGGGTGTGGGGCTGAACCCATACGGCTTGACAGTGTCCATAGTGAGTCCAAACCCACATAGTGGAGCCCATGTGTCATAAGTAGAGAAAGAACATGGTAATTCTCTGCCTTAGGATTGGTTAACCCTAAGAAGAGAAAGAGGCTTAAATTTAGTCTCATTTTGTGATATGTGTGTCTGTTGTAGTAATGATAACTAGTTTAATTTTACCTGTCTTTGGATTCTCAATGATTTTGATAGTGGGAGAAATTTTCGGTAGTTTATGTTAGCTATACATTTTACTTCCACGAGCTGCTGCTTCAGACACCTTGTGGATGGTGGTGCATGTTTGTGGATTTTGGATGCCATAAGGTGTTTGGAAAGAGCATTATGTTAGGAAGTTTGGAAAAAATGTCTCTTTCTAGATCTGACAGTTAAACAGTAGACATAATTGTGCAATGTTCTCTGAAGAAAGAACGTAGTGTTCTTGGAACGTGTTCGGAAGACACAATATTCTTTATATCAAATGCTTTTTATAAATCACGGTGCAGAGTGTAAGCATGCACAGAAAGCATAGTTATGGTTGATTTACATTGAACATCAAGAATAACACAATTATAAAGTGATAGATACATATGTAATCAGAAATATCTGGAGTTTTTATTGTGCTTTACTGTTGGTCTTGGCCATGATTTTAGTTTGATGTTTGCGTTCACTCATATTGACTGCTTTCTTACAGGAGACAAGTGGTGACCCCTGCAAGGTCCTCCAGATCACTGAGCAGCTTAACACGAGTTGTTAGACGTGGTAAGCATCGTGCTGTCATGATATTGTCCTGTCTTGTTGCTTGATGCTTGCCATCTTGTGTGCAGAAATTTCCTTGTTCTACTTGTGAATTTCATTTTCCCTTACGAAGATATGAATCTGTAACAGGTAGTGAGAGCCCAGGTGTCGATGCAAATGGAGGTGCCTTTGATTTCACAACAAAGTTGCTACACCTAGCATGGCACCCATCAGAGAATTCAATTGCATGTGCAGCTGCAAACAGCCTCTACATGTATTATGCATAATAGCAGCCTCCACATACCTGCTGATTGGCCAGTTCTTGGAGGTGATTAGTTGAGGTGATTGTGTTTCAACTGAAGAAAATGGGCCCAAGTGCCTCCGAGCCTCTCTGTAGCATTTCACTGAATGGGGCTCACAGGATGCAGTGCGGATTGATGAGGAAGTAAAGTATGTCCTTTTCTTTTTTGTTTCAGAGCAAGTTGCTCAATTCTATTTCTTTGTAGAAAAGATTTGAGGTCTTTTCTGACTCTTAGCTCTACAACAACCAAAGGAAGTCTCTCACTACCCAAAATTCTGGACGCCACAGGGAATCTGACAATGCCTTTGCTGTGTGGCCTGTGAGGCCCCTGGGGCTTGTATTTGTTGGACTAACGCTTGGGCACATGGGAAGTTATATCACGAATCATTCTTGTGCATTTTCTATGCTGATCTTCTGATTTTATTCCTCGGATAATGAGAATTCTTGACGTGTTAGTTTAATATATTGTATGAATCCCATGTTTTTAATTATCAACTTTGTGGTGTTGATCAGGGAAGCAAGTGGGTTTAGTTTACCTTTCTATATATATCTCCAGGTGATGGGCTGCCAATCTCAAACCGTGGCAGATGTGTATTTAGCTGTCCGCCTCCTGGATTGTATGCTTATTTGTTTAAACAAATGCAAAGTTCAATTTGTCTATTGTTTACAACCATGTATTAATCCACTACTCTCCGTCTCTCTCTCTCTCTCTCTCTCTCTGTCTCTCTCTCTCTCTGCCCTGGTCCCTGAACCCCTCAGCGATGGGCACAGGCCGACATTGGCCACACGGCACGTTGATTAAAATGGCAATTCTTTGCAAGTATCTAAGATCAAGTCCCCTTTTTAATTTACGCGGTCATTGGCTTTGCCTTTAACTTGCTGAACGGCTGAGGAACATTTTGACAATAGCCATCTAAAGAGGAAAAGAGAGATGGAGAAAATAAACCAATTTTCTGGTTTTATATCCACAGGCAAGAAGTTTTGCATCATATGTAAGCGCCGACTCCGCCCTCCTTTCTCGATCCCTGGGTTTATGAGTTGTTCAACTCTCAAGCATTTAATGAGAATCACCGATTCACCGGTGATATTCCTCAGCATGTGTTGACCGTAATGTTTTCTATTTGCCTTTCTTTCTGAATTGTGGTTGATGAGCTTCAGGAACAAGCCTTCTAATAGGCTTCCCAATCACGAGGTAAAACCCCCCGGTGAGGCCCGGCAACTGTGCCTTGTGAGGACAACAACCATGGAAATGGTCAGGTTCTAAAGCGGCAGCATCGGTGCTTGGTTGGGGGATAGAAATTACAGAAGACGATCTATCGAAGAGTCTTTTATCGTTACTCAGACAAGGCTTGTGGTTTCATGTTTCCAAATTTACAAGCAAGAAATTCCCTTCTATAAGAAACCAAGCATGTAGTTTCCTTATGTTTTCTGGAATGTGGACTTAATTTGGGTCTGTGTTCATCGAGCTTTCAGGTGGGCGAGAGACATGATCTAGTTTGTCGTAGACGCCTTTGTCTCCTTGGGTGCGGCCGGAATTATAAGTGCAGCCTTGTTCCAAGTCTACTTTCAAGCTGTGGCTGAGAGCTGTCTCCATTTTTAGACTTTGTTGCTTGATCTCAACCCAACATGTGAAACAACTGCCTTTGATCATTTGTTTTGCTGTCTGGTCTGGCCTAACCCAATTTAAGCCTTTCCCGAATGAAACTAGGACCTAAACCGTTTTGGAAGTAATGGTGAACTGTTAAATTGGCTACCAAGAAAGATTCAAAATTTTCATCCAGCATACGTCCTCAATGTCACCTGGAATGGTCGCAGATGTCCTTCACTTTTTTTTTTTTTTTGGTGAATGAAGATTTTTAATATCTCTGGAAAAACTTGTATGGGAAAACTTTTGAACACTTACTTATACTTGAATTTAATAAAAAAGCTGTTGGTAATCATCACCATCATCTTCGTGTTAATAAATATACAGTGAGATTAACGATATAAAATTGATGCAGCTAAGGATGTAATTCCACATGATATGCAAACCAACCACGTACAGTTGCCAGGGTGCAGTGTGGGGCGACAGTGATACCTTCATCCAATCCAGACTTGTAAAGACTTGGTTTATGAAATCAAGTTTTTTAATGAACTTTAAAAACTTGGTTTCTTTATATGGGTGGTACATCTAAAGCTTGGTTTTGAGTAACTTGAGGGTGTCAGGTTTTCATTAACTTTTACAAAACCATGTTTCGTCAAAACTCTTTAAACACAATTTCTGATGACACTTAAACACTTCAAAAACCATTTTTTAAAGGGTAAAACAAACCAGCTGCAAGCAAAAATCTTAGGGAAGTGGAGGCGACAGTGCTGGAGGATGTCATTCTTAATTGTCTGCTAGAATATGTAGCGCTTCATGAACAAATGTTTCCATGGTAGTATTGAACCCCCGGTAAGCAGGTTTAAAAGAGAGGTTTGACGGAGCTACATGGAAAACTTTTCCTATGTCAAGCGGCCTCCTGAGACAAAAATTAAACTGAGAATTTGGATGAAAACTGAGTTATACTGTGAAGACACCATCAGTTCAGGTAAAAATGGCTGGTTAATCAACATTGTTAGAGCCCATACCAGGCATGAACCGAAAATTGCTGGAGCTATGTGGGTAATGGGCAAGTGGGTCGTGTGGTGGCTGTCAAGGATCGTGAAATGATACACGAAGGAGAAATGAAAGTTTTGGAGCGCATTCTCAGATTCCATAAAAAATATAGTGGCAATTATGCTATCATTTCTCCTATCAAAGATTGGGTGAGGAAAATTAGTAAGAGATTGGAAGAGCAACGTTCAAATGCAGGTTTGAGCAGGTGTTTTGATCAATTTCAGGTAAGAATTTATGTGGAGCAGGATGCTGCTACAAGGATCATGCCGACCTTGATGACTATTTTTCTACTTAAATATGAGCTTGTAGGCTATGTTTTATTAACAATTTTTTGGTGAAGGGCTAGGCCAATTTTTTTGTGTATTGTTAAAGTCTGTTTTTGAACTTTTCCTGAAATAAATGTAAGGGCCTAACCTCCAACAAGCTCTTTACTTCAAAGGCAAAACAAAAATTTACTTCCAAAACGAAAACCAGTTTTTGGGATGTCATCCTGACACCCCTTAAATTGTTCGGGCTAAAAAACTGTTAGATGCAAGTTCATGAGGCCGGACCGTGGATGGTTAGGTCCGCCGCCGACTTCTGACTGTGCAGCCGCAACCCTTGTCACGGAGTTTGGATCCCACGAGCTCTACGCCTGCGGTACTTGTCCGCAGGCTGTAGATTCTGAGAATCTGACCGCACGCTTTGGCTCGTACATCAACAGCAGGAAGAGCGAACGAGCGAGAGAGAGAGAGAGAGAGAGAGTCCCATGGCGGGAGACTACGTTGGGCGGCCTCCTCCCGCGCCTCCGGAGGTGGCGATGGAGCTCCACGCCTTAAACAGAGCCAAGGTCGTGAGGTCGATCAGGCAGCAGCTTGCCTCTCTCTCACGGCCGCTCCACGGTTTCATTTTCCTCCAAGTCAGTAGCAGATCTCTCTCTCTCTCTCTCTCTCTCTCTCCCCCTCTCTCTCTCTGTCTGTCTGTCTGTCTGTCTGTCTCTCTGCTCTGTCTTTGTCTCTGTCTCTGTCTCTCTCCCCTCTGTGTTTGTGTTCTTTGTTGCTAACTCCGCCTTTTCTGACGACCCAATTTCTGACTTGTAGGGTGGAGAGGAGCAAACGCGTTATTGCACCGATCACCTTATCCTCTTCAGGTACGAAACTGAAACTTCTTTGGTTCATGTTGGTAACTGTCTCCCTTGTTTTTTAGTTCTCAATTGTTTGCTTTCCTTATTTTTGTTAATCCACAACTGGCTATTGGAAAAAGGTACATGCGATTCTTATTATATTTGGGTTTATGTTTGATTTGATCGTGGCTACCCATATCCTTCGCTTGTTTTTATTTCCTATTGGCTTGATTTTTTATCTTTATTTCTGTTTCGCGCTAAGCATGCTAACGTACCGAAGAAGATTTTGAAGGTATAATGGTTATTGGTTCTTCCTTCAGGGTTCACGCTTGATCCTTTTTTTTTTTCTGGATTCAAGAAACATTTAATTGCATTCTTTGATTACACTGCTTTCTTAGTGTGGATGGATTCGTTACATGATAGCACTTTTCTTTTAGGATACGATGAGATAGTGTTCAAACATGATATGCTTCGATGTTCAAACATGACATTCTGCGGTAACCATTGAAGAAATATGTTGATCTAAGGTTGTAGATTGAGAAAACGTGTCCCTTAAGTTTATGTCCTGATCAGGGAAGGAAACAAAGTGCAGTTACACGGTACACCGTCTGTTGCTAAGACGGTTTTGTATTTTCTCTGGCTAATGGGC
Organism: Nymphaea colorata; assembly: GCF_008831285.2. NCBI lineage: Eukaryota > Viridiplantae > Streptophyta > Magnoliopsida > Nymphaeales > Nymphaeaceae > Nymphaea > Nymphaea colorata. The sequence goes on from NC_045138.2 coordinate 27,585,970, forward strand.
AGGAGGCTCTACAACCTGAACTTATGGTTCCAACTGTATGAGAGATAATTAGTGCATGTTAGGAATGTGAACGTCCCAAGTTGCTCCTATGATCCACGTGTAGGTACTGGGCTTATGCATGCTGTATTGGGATAGAGAAGTCTTGCTTATTGTGGCAAACATTTTGTTATGCCTTAGCCTTTTTATACGTTAGTGCCTTAAGTTTTCATAAGTAAATTAATATACAAAAGAAAAACTCAATAATCAAGATATTTTAAATGAATCTTGTTACACAAACATAAATATGGTCATCAGTAAGTCTTATGATAGTATCATTAATGATAAAAAAAAAGAACAGCCTGTACAAATTTCAGCCATAATAGTATGAAAGCAACAGATAACCTTCAATAAATTTATTTTGACAGCAATATGGTCTTCAGTTAAATATTATATTTTTTTCTCCTACCTGGTTTTCCATTTTTGTCTTTCTTCCCCAGAACTGCATCTACTTGGTCTAGTACTGATAGCTAGTCATATTTTCATTTCACAGGCAAGAGAGTTATTTCGCATATCTGTTTGGAGTGAGGGAACCAGGTTTCTATGGGGCTATTGTGAGTTTGTGACATACATTTTTTTGAGATCAGTGTTTCTCTTGAGTTGTAGACTTTGGATGTTCAGTTAATTTATCTTGGACTCCTTATTAACTGCATCATTCAGAAAAATTATATGTTTTGAACGACAAATAACTTGTTAGAGTCTTGTCAGCTCTCTTTTAAATAATTCTTTGAAATAAATTTTCCATCTGCAGATATTCTTCATGTTTCTCTTCTTTTTTGTCAATTGGTATATAATGAACCTGCTCTATGTATGAGTTCTCTAGATTGTGTAGCGGTGACCTTCATGAGTTCCATGGCTTCTCAGATTTTGGTGCTAGTGTTTGCTTTCCAGGTCTGAATTTTTAGAATCTTGGTTTATAAAAAATTTCCTAAGAAGACTGAGAATAAGATGACCGTACAAAAGAATACATGGTAATCATGGGTTCTACAATATGATTTTAACACCTTGCTAGAAAATTAGTGATAAGCAGGAATTATGCAAGCAGCAACTAAATGCAAGTCTACCCGGTTAAGTATTCAGACAGATGTGAATGAATCAACATAATTTTGCTCTTAAACATACGGGGTGTATCGTAAGATACATGGTGTATCTGCTCCTCACTGAAAATTAGTTGTTACCAGAGGCAGAGCTAAAATTTTTTCTTAAGGGGGGACACTATGTATTTTCAAACATTTTCACTGGGGCTGAGTGAAATTTTTGTAAATTTTCAAACCTGAAGGGGGACCGTGGCCCCTGCAGCCCCCCCTTGGCTTGTCCCTGGCTGTTAGCATAGACTCCATGGTTGCTTTTCCCATTTAAGATAGATATGGTAGATCATGTTACTGGGATGCCAACAAGAAAGAGTTTATTTTCTTAATGTTGCATTTCGTTTCCTTTTTCTCATTTACTCAGGATGAACTTTTCTTGTCCAGCTTACTGTTACTTGATGTCTTCCTTGATCCTTCTAATGAAAGTTTTCCTTATTTAAAGATTAAAAGGCATTGCCTAGTCAAGTCAAAACAGCCATTTTACAATAACTAGGCTAGATTCCACAATAATCCCAAGGTGCATCCCACGAGACGATTAAGCATAAAAGAAACTGTTTCTCTCTGTCTCTCTCTCTGACCTCAAAAGGAAGCCTGGACCTGAACCTGTCCTGGAAGCAATATCAAAAACTCTCCAATGTAACGAATTGTCCCTAAGTTATATACCTAGGCTTCAGCTTGTTTAGAAACTTACATCCATAAAAATGAAAATATGAACGCCCTATGGCAACCATATCTAACTCATTGCATTTTGTTTACAAAAGTAATTTAATAACATAGTTACTTTTTCTTATTGTATCTGCTGAATCCATTGAATTGACTATGTAAGCAATGTTTTCTGTGCTGTCAAAGGATATATCCAATGGGAAATCAATTCTTTTTGCCCCAAGATTAGACCCTGATTATGCCGTTTGGATGGGGCCCATAAAGCCATTATCCTATTTCAAGGTGAGTCATTTGTTTTTTTGCATTATCCTTTTTTTCTTCTGATGACAATGCAAACCATGAAATAGTTTGGATGTGTCAAGCCTGTGGACCCAGGAGTGCATGCTTAACATGCTCTGTTCTGGTTGTCCTTTGGTGTAAAACTTCCAGTCCAGAAACTCCTTCCAGAAAAAAGTGTCCTCATTGTTTTGGCCTATGATAAAGGATGTACACTTCACAAAATCGACTCTGGACCTCCTTTAACTTGGGAGCTACCCACGTAGTCAGGCGTATGGAGCTTCTGAAGCATTGTTGTCTGCTTCTAATTGTTTGATTGTAGTTTCACTAACAGCAGCATTGCACTGCAGGAAAGGTACATGGTCAGTATGGTGTGCTTCAGAGATGAAATTTCAGCTGTATTACATGATCATTATGGTGGCCCTGGAAAACCATTGCTCTTTCTCTTGCATGGGCTTAACACAGACAGCAATAATTTCTCTAAGCCTGCTCAATTTGAGGTAATGTGGAAACATCAGCATTATATATCTTAAGTTTTTTTGTCTTGCGTTCTAAGAAGTTCAGAAGAACGCCGTTGAATATGCCAAAGTTCTCAAACAAATAACGCTGCTGGTGTTACGGTTTGTATGCTACTCACCATCTCTTGTTTTCCAAATCCGAGGCTAAAAGTTATCATGGTTCATAGTGGTACACCAAGTAAAAGTAATAATTTGTTGCATGCTATCAGTGATTGGTCCAGATTGGACTTAAAATCATAAGATATATTTTTCTTGTATTAAAAGGATAATTTTTGTCTAGGACTAACAGTCCTATAGTCGTCACTTTTGTTTGTGGGATAGTCTAGGAATATGTATTCTAGTACCTTAGAGGCTTAGACAATAACCTGTACAGCATATTAAGTGTGGTGAAGGAACATGGATGCCAAACAAGAGTATTTGAACTTAAGAAACCAATAGCTGTGGAAGGATCATCGTACAAGATGATTGTGGCAGGTGCCTTCATGAACAATAAGATGCATATCTACTCTTTTGAGGAGCACAGCCAAAAAGGCTTGTCTAGCCACCGCCATTTTGTCATCGATCTTGGATGCTATTATCATTTTTTTTTGCCTCAAAATTGAAGTTGAACAGAACTATTTTAATTAATCGTGTGATTATACTTTGTAGTGTTTCCCATAACCATGTGTCTTGGTGGGCTAGTCATCCAGAAATTTTGTAAGACGTATCTTATTGTGCAATTCTGTGCCACCGTGTCCTTTACCTACGCTTTGGCAACAGTATGTCTATTTGACATTGTGGTTACTGGAAACTTCTGTCTACCTTGGAAGGCTCTCTTCCTGGGAAGCTACTTTGAAAGTGGGAAACTAGGCATCTCCTAAAATCAGTTCACTTGTCATAGGGTTCATGGTTTGATGAGCATCAGATTTTCAACCTAAAAAGGGATTTTGACTAAATTATAGGCTATAGACTTCATGAGTGTCATTCATAACTCATATAATATGATTCCCATAATCTGAGATTTCCATATATTTTTTTCTATAATTTCTCAAAATGTTATGCACCTAACAGGGTAACAGCTTAGTTTGCATCTTATAACCTTGCTCCCCCTTTCCCCTTTCATTCATATGAAGATCCTTGTTTGTCTCCCTCATGTTCTGTTGCTTCTTGATTCTACTTCCAATTTTTGGAACTCCTTATATTTGTAAAACCTTTGCCTGCATTAATTGGTCTGGACATGATTTTTACTTCTTAATCTTGTGTAGTTTTACTCTCTCTTTCTCTCTCATGCCCAAATACGTGTGCATACTCATGTATAGTTGTATAAAAGATTCATGGTTTTGGTTTATCTTCTCCCCATAATGTAGGAGATGGAGAAGTTTGACACAGATCAAAGTTTCCTACATCCTATTTTGTCAGAGTGTCGTGTATTCAAGTCTGAGTTGGAGCTTGCCCTCATACAGTATGCTAATGACATAAGTTCAGCTGCTCATGTTGAGGTAATGTTCAATTCCTCTGGTATCCTGTAGGTTGGGTGCTTAAATATAGTGTGTGTGTCTGTTTGTGTATGTATTACTATACTTTATGTGCTACAGGTTTTGTTTATGAAATGTAATATCATGAATATGTCATTTTTAGTGGTTAGTTCATTGTGGACTAGTGGGATTTGTTTGTTAAGTGCGCAGTAGGATATGTTCTCACTGAAGTCATATAGTTAAAGTTCACAATGCTCATGCTTTATCTATATATTTCATCTCTCTTCTTGTTTGTTAACAGAAATTTTAGTCTGTTAGGAGTTGGCAGTTTGTTTCATATACTTAGCATTCTTGACATGCTCATCAATGGCATGCGACTGTTTCTTCCAACAATAAGTAGAAGTAGATATAGTTCATACGGAAACTCCAAATAGAAAAATTGCACTTTCATGTTTATGAAGTTGTTACTGCAACTTCTATTGATGTTATGTGGTAGTACTAGGATGCTTGGGTGCAACAGATTAGTAGATATACTCCATTCTCTTGTTTGTAAAGCTCTTACAACTATATAAATTTAGTTTTATGTTATGTCATGATCTATGCTGTTAAAACTTAAAACTGCTCAGTGCAGCCTAGGCTGTCAGCTGGGCCTAGAGGCTAGGTGGGATTAGTTGGGACTAGGTATGGTAAAGTGTCCCCTCTTAAAATGAAATATCAATATTTGAAATTAACAATAAAACTGAAACATTTCACAATAAAAGACTTGTGATTTTTCAATTTATCAAGCAACTAATATCCATGTGATGCACACAAAGATTCCGTAGCATGACAATAAACATGTATAAAAGTTTGACTATTGAAAATGTAATAAGGTTGAGCAATGAAAGTTAAAAGGTTGCATAGCAGTAAGGAGAGCAGGTCATCTAGGAACACCCAGCTAAGGCTGGAGGGCCTAGGCATGTTCTTAGCAACAAAGGTTAGCATGAGGACATTTTGGGTTCAGAAGTTTATGCTTTCAGTTATGAAAAACCATGAATTCCTTTTACATATGTGTGTGTTTGTGTTTTAGAGAGAGAGAGAGCATGTTAAAATCATTAAAGCCCCTTCGGTGGATAACCAAGCTTTTTGAATTTTTATTGCCATAAAAATGTGGTGAATTTGTTAAACGTCTGGTACATACTTGTTGACCTTTAGTCCTTATGAACACCCCTTTATTATTTGTTTGGCTTTAATTTTGCTAAAATACTCATTAGCAGGATTTTTAATTTAGCAAACAGGTACCACCATTAGGGTGACCAAGGCTGCTGCATGCTCCTATAAGATTAAGTTGGACTTATTGGTCAAAGAAATAATAATCTGTAAACGGCACATTCTTTTATCTAGAATTTTGTATTTTTGCTTTTCTTTATACAGTTTTGTATCTGTATCTACACATTAGTTATGAAATGAAGTTCTATGCCTCTTGAGATTCATAAAATTGTCTTTGTCTTCAATTCTTGTACTAATGAAGGCATTGTGTCACATTTTCACCCTTCTCTTATTCAGGTAATGCAGAGGACCAAAGTTGGAATGAAAGAATATCAGCTAGAAAGCATATTTTTACATTATGTCTACATGTATGGTGGTTGCAGGCATTGCTCATATACTTGTATCTGTGCCACAGGTGAAAATAGGTTGGGTACTTGGACTTTTCCCAAGTCTCATACATGCTGAGTCTCTATTTGAAGCAAATAAATGCAGAATGAATATCTGATTCTGCTCTTGAATATAGTGTGTGAGGATGTTATTATCTGTAGATTGATAACTTCCCTTCATAATTATCTTGCTGGATTTTGGTTATCATAAACAGCACTAGGCCTTGGCTGCAAGAAGCATGCCTCTACATTTTTACTATAATTGGCAAAGTTCCTATGGTGCTAATATTCTCCTTCGTTTAGTTAGTTTTCTGTCATGTTTTCATTTATTCTAAAGGTCTTTTTTCTTTCAGTGCTGTTCTTCACTATGGCCATGCTGCTGCTCCAAATGATAGGGTATGGTTTCAATCCTTAGTCTTTCTTCTGGTTGTCGTTAGAGAAAGTTTCCTTGTTATTTAAAATGTAATTCTTCATTTTCTTCAAAGACCTGTTTAAGTCTTGGCAGCTTGGCTATGTTCATGAACATGATTATTCTCTTTACAGTTATTGATTCTTTGTCTTGTGTTGAATATGTTTCTTATGAAATAATGCTTGTTTTATATGGCTAATCATGTCTCAGGATTTTGTTTGGTTTTTTAGGGAAAAAAGCACTTAATAGTTTTGGAAGAATGATGATTTAAGATGAGGATCAGAACCAAAAAGAGATTTTGAATTAGTAAAGTTGGTTATTGGGTGAAACGGTCACTTTTTACCCTAGTTTTCCATTTAACTTCCCTGGCCTGAGTAAATCATGCCCACTTGCTATGGTTTTCTCCTATGGTGGTCTGCATCTCAAGGGCAACATGTTTTAAAAGCTTGGAGTAAGTTCATCCTATAAATCTTGAAGGCCAAATGAATAGGTGGAAGTTTTCCCTACTGTTTGTAAAGCCTAGCATGTCATATATAGGACTAGGAGACTAAGATTTAGGCTAAACTAGTCTAATCACGCTTATTGTTGTGTCCAAACTGGATAAATCCTTGCGAACCTACGTAAAAGAGGTGCATTAACCCTGTCAAGCTATGCGGCACGGAAATGGATACGGATATAGATAAAGGGCATAAGGAAAGGAAATCTCTGAAAAAAAACGTACTGGTATGACCTACTCCCTCTGTCTCTTTATTTCTATATATATTTGATGGTTGTGGGTACAACCATGAAATTGAATACGTCCTATAGGTGTGGGTATGGATATTAGTCTACTAGATATGCCTGCCATTTTTTTTTTGGTTCAAAATTTGTATTTTGAACAGAAAAGGGGAACAAGTGAGGGATATGCATATAGAAACACAAATTATTTACAATTGTACTAAATTGTACAAAAATGTCCATAATGATTTATGTCCTTTTAGGCATGCGTGTGTTAGTTAGACCCTTGTCAATTGATGCCAAGAGTCACACCTCAGGTGTTGAACTCTTAACCTCCTTTAACTTGAAGAGTCTCAACTCTCAAGTCCTACCATTTAGCCAGGTGGATGGGGCTCGTGGTGGTATTACCTTTTATGAAGTTGCAGATGTCAATTGCAACCAAAAATTCTAAATTATGTCTAAATCTAGTACACATTGCAAGGCAACGAGAGATGCCACCTGCTTTTTCTGTTCATTCTTTTCCAGAGTGGAGCACTCAATTGTTCTTCTCTTTTTTATGGACAGGGCAGCCTAACACTGACTTAATGGGTACTATTATTACTGAGATCACTCTAAGTTGATAATCTTGTGGCTATGGAGAACAAATCCAATCAGATGGTTAGTTTTATTGCACAATCTTTCTGACTGGGTGAAAGATGGAAAAAAGTCAGTCATGCACAACCACTAATGACCTCAAAAAGTAAAGGATTAGCACTCCTTTTTAGAAGATTCAGTTCTATACATGCACGTGGAAGGTAAAAAAAAAAAAATCTTTCTTTTCTCACTTAGGAACCATATGAGATGAAAGTCTCATGCTTGATTTTGAATGAGGCTGTTGTCCCTAACCATTATTAATTAAATCTAGATTGTATCATAAATGGATTAAATGTGTTAATTTAGATCAGAAACCCAGATGACCCATACTCAGAAGTCCCCAAGTGCAAAAGCAGGGGCAAAGTTGCTTTTGAACAGCTAAGCATCCTGTGTTGAATTGTAGCCCAATTGATTTGCCTCATCATAAACATGCTAGGCTTGAATCTACTCTACATAATGTCCAGTTTTCTTTTTCTTTCTTGATATTCCTTTAAGCACACCCCCCCCCCCCCCACCCCCCTTTCACCTACTTGCTCTTACCTATCCTGGTACGTGTCCCCCACATGCCATCTTTTTTATCGCTTCCCCATCCAGTTAATGGTGGTGGTGAGCCCTCATTTTTCTCTTTCATATCACAGTTCTTGAATACTCTCCAGCTTGTTATGTCATTTTGGGTAAACAAGTATAATCTCCAAAATGAAGCTCATAATAAATTTCTGTCAGCTGGCAATAAGAGCCATGCATGGTGACTACAGTCTCCTTGTGGCCAATCTTTTTTCCTCGCTATCTCTCCCATAGCAATTAGCTTATTTGTTCGTCTTTCTGAGGATTACCATGTGAACCACATCCATCTCCTCCAATCATCTAAAAGAAATATAAGTTGTGAATTTTCCATAATGGACCCTCATTATGTGGCCTCCCTGAACCTTTCATCGTCAGTAATCACTATGATCACTATGCATTTTCTCCTCTTCTAAATTGTTGGATCCTTATGGCTACTATGATGGATTTTGTTGGAGAGATTTGCTACACTGTAATCATCTCTAAGGAACTTAGAGATTTCTTCATCTTTTCATGCCTTCTCAACTATTTGTCATGGTGTTGCTTTTTCATTAAACTCTGCCAGGTTCATTAAACTCTGCCATTTAAATGATTTGATGATATATTTAAATTTGCCAAAATTTGAAGAAATTCACATAAGTTGGCAATAATTTGGTGAAAAAGAGCGTCTTATATCTTCTTGGTGATACTGCCATTTCCGACCATCCATTCTTCCTTTTCAGGAAAGTAGGGTTTTTCAGCAGTTTTGTGAACAATTGCCACTTGTCATATTGCAGTCTGATTTTCAGTTATTTCACTACATAGAATTGTTATTAGTATTTATTGTGTTTTATAGCTATTATAATTATTTTAAGTAAGGAAAATATTTAGTTTGTTTGTTTCACTTAAACATCTGTATCCTTTATAAGTTCTTCTGATCACTTGCATCAATTGGTTGGCTTTTTCCACAGATGAAGCTGCAGGCTAACTGGCTAGAGTTCATTACCAAGATTTGTTGCATCAATTCTGGCTCTTCCAATGATGCATACCGTAAAAATGATTTTCTTGAGGTGACCATAGGAGTCGTATTTTGTGTTTGAGTTGCCCATTCTATTTCAGGATTCTTAAAAGATACATACATACGTATATATATATATATTATCATAGCTACTAACATATATGGTCACATTATGCTATTAATGTAAATATTGATAAATATTGCTTCTTGTTCATGTAAATATTTTTTTCTCCTTTATGGGGATTCTTTTTTTTATTTCTATAATATATGTAATGTCCCAGGGGAACTGCAGTCAAAGCTAGTCTAGCTGTTGGGAGTTGGCCGTTGAGCACTTCCAGCAGCTAGTTATTGGGCCTCTCTTTTCTATAAATAAATGCGCTCTTCTTGTATTAGGAATGCATCCTTGTGTGCATTGTTACGGATATAATAAGATCTCTTTATTATTTATCTATGTGATTATATCCCTTACTTCTCTTGTGATAGATGGTTTGGGATATCAAGCGAGAAATGGTTTAAAAAATTAAAAGCTTTCTATTTTCGTATTGTGTATGAGAGGCTTCAATTCTTACATGGTATTAGAGCTTGGGCCGATTTAAGACTGCTTGAAGTATACAATTGGTTCTGCCTTCCAATCCATGCCAAAGAACTTTGGCTGACTTAAGAAGGCATAGTGGTGCTGCCTTGGGTTCTATGCCAAAGGTTATGCTTCTCCTTTGTTATGATCTACCTTCACTCCCGTGGTCTCTCCTTATTCCTTCATCTTGGGAGATAAAAACAACTCAATTGTCTCCTACAAACTCAACTCACAAAACTATGTATGTGAGCTTTGACTATGAAGTATCACATTTGAGTGATGGCTTCAAAGAGAAGCCTTCTCTTGAACTTGCTAAGAAAGTGGGACAAAACATCAAAGGGCTTGGATGGAGATAAGAGAATGAAAGCCTTGGAGGATTGTGAGAATAGCTTGAAAATTGACATAAAAAGCATTCAAGGTAATATCTTGAAATCTCAATAGTGTAGAGCTGAGTATGAGAGCATCTTCGAAAAATGAATTCAAGAAAAAATATTGTGTACCAATATCATTTGGAAGATATCATTTGGAAGAAAGCATTCATGGTGCCAAGCCAAGTGACTTTTTGTGTTCCATCACCAAGTTGTCAGATGAAATGTCATTCTTAGAACTCAGGTTGGGATGTATCCAAGTCTCCAAGATTTTGAAATTAGACAAACATCAAATTGAGGAGCAATAGTTTTTCCAGTTTCTCAATGGTTCGAGGGACCTTATATCACAGAGACACCCCTAGGAGGGCATTGTACCCTTCTCGAGATGGCTGAACAGGTCGTGGAAATGGGACACGGCTTGGTCATGGCTGGCTCATTTGTATCTTTTGTATATTTTGGTATTTTATAAATATAAGCAATGAATGGATGTATTTGTTTGCTTAAAATCTTATTGTTGCTCCCTGTTGCTATATATATATATATATATATGTATGTATGTATGTAAATATATATGTATATATAGTTGTGTTCCTACACCCAAGGTTTTTGAAAAATGTTTCGCACTGGTGTCTGCACCCACATGACATAAGCTAAGGCTAGAATTTGAGCAAGCTAGGTCTGACTTGCTCCAGCAGCCAAACTTCCCTCTATAGAAGAAGCCTTATCCAAGTTGCTTATAGAAGAAACAAGACTTAAGGAACTCTCATATAAAGGCATAGATTCCATCATGGCTGTATCCATGCCTGGAAGTAATGTTAGACCATATACACCACCTCAAGTGTCAATATTTCAACTCAAGAAAGATATATTGTCACGACTGTGGAGAGACCAAACATAGTAATCCTAAGTTCAAAAAGGATCATCACTGTAGGCAGTAATGCGAAGACATTGGATCCATGTCTACTACCCAACTTGTCAATGCTCTTAAACTGCTTCTAAAAAGAGAAGTACCTATAACCATGGTTACAGTAGCTTCCACTCGGAGATCTAGTCTAAATGGATTAGTCCTGCATCAAGATAATAAGATCTTTTTTTATTGATTTGTGTGATTATATCTCTTATTTGTGATAGAGCGCATTCATAGTGAGATATCAATGAGATAATGTTTTATGGAAGTACTGTACAAGCTATCTATTTTCGTATTGGGCATTTGAGACTTCAATTCTTACAAAGGTTAGATTCTATTGCTCCAGGTGTTTTAATCTGTTGTTCTCGTGAGCTACACAGTGAGTGAACTATCAGAAAATTTTCCCTTATTTAGTGAATGCTTTTTGTCTTCTTACCTAATTCTGATGTCCTTCTTTGTGGCCTCCAGCCAGTAGACATGGGGCACAATCGTGCTCGAGTGCAGTCTAATCACTTGCACTGAAGTAACCTTGTTCAGTATTTTGCCTACCATGCTACGGAGTTCTATATTTTGATAGATTTATGTGCCAGAAGATCAGATGTTTAACCTAAGCTTGTATTGTGTATTTTCCTGCTTTGGTTGTATGCTTGCAAAATCCATCTCTTTTACATCTGATGAACTTTTGTGTTGTATATAGAACAGTTCTTCTTTAGAAGAAATGCTTCTCAGGTTTTGTATCTTAATATTTTCTTCTGGTTGCAGATCTTGAATGACGGAGACATGGCATTGTTTGACATGGGAGCAGAATACCACTTCTATGGTTCGGATATAACATGTTCTTTCCCTGTGAGTGAATTCTCTGGGAGATACAAAGCAACTGCAAAGCTAATTAAATGCCATAAAATCATCTTCCCTGTATTACCAAAACTATAGTGGATTCCAGTAAAACTTGAATGTTGTTTGTTCGCATATAAGAAAAGCACAAGCTGTCTTCATCGTCTTCTTTTGTTTCATATTACTAATTTGTTTGCATTTGTGCTGTACTGATTGTCCTGTTGGTTGCTGCTTATAAGCCAGTTTCCTTCTTGTCTGATGCAGGTTAATGGTAAATTTACTGCAGACCAGCGCCTTGTGTATGATGTAAGTGCACTGAGAATGCCAATTTCGGACTAGTAAAGTTCTTTTTGTTAGGACTGTGATGGACCAAGCAAAATAAATATGTCCATTTGCATTCTGAATTTTATTGTCCTAGTACATTTAAAAGAAAAAAGACTTAGTGTATAATCTCTCTCTCTCTCTCTCTCTTTTATTGAGATTATTAAACTCCTTAATGCTGTCTACTCATCCATAAATCAATATGAACCTTTTTAGGCTGTTCTGAAGGCTCATAATCTTGTTATATCTACAATGAGACCCGGAGTAAGCTGGACAGAGATGCACAAGTGAGTTCACGCAACTTGGTAATTCCAAGTAACTAAGAGTTCATCCATGCTATTTTATATTGTTGAACAAGAGACAAAACACTCTAAATTGAATCAAATGATGAATGTAAGGTTTAATCACCAAATTAAGACAAACGTCTGAAAGGGAGTCACTGGTTCTTTTTTTTTGTTCCTTTCATCATACTGATTTGCATCTAATTTCCTGCCATATTTTTAGTTCGTGGCTTCTTTTTTCTGATGATATAATTGTATTCCTGTAGTGGTAGTTTGAGCGTATCAGGATTGTGAAAAATACTGATTTTTTTTTTAGGCTAGCTGAGAAAACTATTTTGGACTCCCTGAGAACAGGAGGCATCCTTATTGGGTAAGCTTGTGCAATTTGTATGTATTTCATACTTTCCTTTCTAGAAATAGTATCTGAAATATCATGCCTCACAGTATTTTATTGAATATGGATCATGAAGTGATGTTGATGAAATGATGGAAGCAAGACTTGGTGCTGTTTTCATGCCACACGGACTGGGACATTTTCTGGGGATTGATACTCATGATCCTGGTGGCTATGGGAAGGTATTCTCTCTGTTTCCCCCTCACACACTCATAGTATCAGGATTTATGCTTTCAAAAATGTTGGGAGTTAGTTTAAAAATTGCCCATTTAGCTGGCATCTGAGATCTATTGATAGCAAGAGTTGATATATTTTATGTTTGTTGACAGTTAGTTTTAGATATCATCTTCTTCCTAGTCAGCATCAGGGTACTGTAGCTTGGTGCTATTCACTTTCATCCATTTAAATGCACCATTATAAAATTTTATGGTTATGTTTTCCTTTATTTTTGTAGGGCATGGACAGGCCAACAGAACCAGGACTGAAGTCCCTTCGGACGGTGCGGGTGCTTCAAGAGGACATGGTGTGCATTTCTCTTCAGAACCCTGTCATACTTCTGCTTCCTAGGATTTTTCTTTTCATGTTTTTTGTTTTTTTGTACTAGTGATTCACTTGAGTAATCTGTATCAGAACTAAGCGTGAAGCTGTTGCTTGGCTAGGTCCCCTTGAATTGTGCTTGAGTTATCCATGTCATTCTGGTTATTTACTATGAAGTTATGAACACTTTACTTAGAAAAAAGTAAACAAAATAGCCGATGTCATAGGTATTTTAAATTTCACACACATATAAGGGAAGTTATATGGTTATGTTTATGCTGTGGCACCCAAAACTCTTTCAACTTAAGGAAATTAGCTCTCATCTTGTCCTTTTTTTAGTGTAAAACTACATATATGATGTTCTTTTATGTTTGTAGTAACAAATTGTTAGCCGGCGACTAACAAGCGGCGTGAGGGAGAAAGAAGAAGAGATGAGAGAAAGAGAGAAAAGACAATCAACTTCCAATATGATTAATTAGGGCAAATCTCAATCTTAAGTACAAAGCAACTATGGGTCTGGACCGGACCGACACCTACTGAAAACAGAACTGTATTGGAGCAATCTATCATAAAACTTAAAGAACACAACTAAGGAACACAAATACTGATGCTCGACCCCCATGTACTACGATCCATACATGGATCGTAACACAAATGAACCAGTAAAAATCAACGTCCCAAAATTTTTGGATTTTGCAAATCCTGGTTTCCTTTTATATCATGTGCCCTTGCTTTTGACTTTCTTTATGAACCTTCTCAGCCAATCTCTCTCTCTCTCTTTTAATGCATTTGCAACTCAGGTTTGTAAATTCTTGTGCTTCTATCTTTTGAGGTTATTGGTTGTTTGATGTTACATTTGCTAGTCTGTCTTAGGCAACCATTGTAATGTCTCTTTGTATGTGCCTTGTTTTGTAGCCTCAATGAGAAACTATATCGTTCATGTTGCCTTAATGGCTCCAAAAATTTTTCCTGTCCACAGGTAATAACGGTTGAGCCTGGTTGCTACTTTATTGATGCCCTTCTTGTTCCAGCCCTGGAAGATTCAAATCTGTCAAAGTTCATCAACCATGATGAAATATGCAGATTCAAGAAATTTGGTGGTGTCCGAATTGAAAGCGATGTGGTAAGGATGTCCTTTGGTTTTTAGTACTTAAGATTGAAATACAGCATATAATGAGGTGGCCTGGATGTCAGCATCTAATGTTGCCTCAACAAAGTTTAACTGGAAAACAGAAAAATGTGTGTCATAACCAAGATGATGGTGGTTGAGGGTGTCCTTATCAAAGAAACTGTTAACTAGCAATTAAAATTTGTTATTTACTTTTGAGGGAAAAGACATGCGTGATTATGAAAGAACCGCCCTTAACGGATTGGGTCATTCAGGAAGGTGGTGGAAATCCAACTTTTCTTGGAAATTGTCAGAGATTTGAAGGTTTGCAGGCTCGGTTTTCTGTATTTTTATCCATGTAACCCTGATCTTCATCTGCATAGCTTTGTGCTTGCAAGTGTTATATTGCTGGTCCTATGGCCCCTCGTGTGCATCCTAGAAAAGAGGGATAATATCCATAATCTGGAAGAAAGTCCTTTTTTTCCTTCTTTTGATGTCTCAACTCTCCAAGAGCATGTGTAATGTATTTGAAGTTTGAACCCAAGCTTAAATCCATAATTCTTATCTCCAAGTAATGTGCCGTGACATGCTTTGATGAATGCAAATTTGCTTGTACTTCTCGTTTGCCATCAGTCGATGTCATTGCTTGATCTAATAGTTGCCGATATTTTATTGTTTGACAGCATGTGACTGCAAATGGATGCCAAAATCTCACTGACTGTCCACGGGAAGCCTGGGAAATTGAAGCTGTTATGGCGGGGGCACCATGGCCTCTAGATAAGGGTTTGCTTGCTTCTAGCAACCATTCTGCATGAATTCACCAGTTAAGAAGCTACTTGTTGAATGATTAAATATTTAGTTTAATATTGTCTAAGGAAGTGATGTTTCTTCGGGCATGCGGTAGAAATGATTTAGTGTTTCTGGGTATACTGGCCAGCAAGATTCTTCCATTTCCCTTATCGCCTTTACTTTTATTTGCATGATTTAAAAGGTCCTAACAAGCAGCCTCTGTTTTACAGGCTTCAACGAAGGCTGCTGGTAGGCGAACTGTGTTGATGGGCCATGCATCTCGAAAGTTGCTATGATGTGTTGCTCGCCTTTGCAATTGTCCCTTCACGATTCCTCTAATTTTACTATTTGGTTGGGTAGAATAAGCTTGTTATAGAACAGTTCGGTAAATTTTGCATCGTTTTAGGTGAGGAACCGAGTGCTTACACTAGGTCTGCCTAGAGCCGCTCGTCTATCACTAACCAGTCAATAAAAGTATGCTCAAGAAAAAACTCTCTCTCTCTCTCTCTCTCTCGCTCTCCCTCTCTCTCTCTCTCTCTCTCTCTCTCTCTTTTAAATGCAAGATTCAGACATAGTCATATTTAGGAGGATCAGATGAGTGCTGATTCTCCATTGATTCATTTATCAAGGTCGACGGAAACCAAACACCATCTATGCTCTATCTTTTCACTGAGCAAAGTTGTTTCTATTGAAGTTGAAGAACTGAGTGTGGTGCCCGTCTCTACGCTTTTTTGTTGGTGGTGGCCTATTAGTCTTATTAACTAATCAAACTTGGATTAAAGGATGAGGCTGCAAATTAGTTGCAGGATTTTGTGGCAATCTCTTCCATTTTTTAATGTGTTTTCTTCAAAATTTTACCCATACGAATGGAGATTGTAAAAAATGCATTTTTAGACAGTATGATTTGAATACGTGGATAAGATCTGATAAACTATCAAACTTTAGAATTTTACATACTCGGATATTTCGTCCTCATAGAATCCTATTCTTACGTGCAAACAAAATAAAAGGAACGGGTTTTAGGTTGGGAACTACGGGATCACATCAACATAGCTGGATTGCGAAAAAGTGAATTTCTAGGTTGTGGACCCTAGATGTCCCGCCAATGTCGTTAGAATTTTGAAACAAGAACACTTGCAAAAGATTTTGTTTTTTGCTTTCATTTCTAGTACAATCATAGTGTAACATGTTTGTTTGGAGGGTTGTAGTGTAGCTAGTTAAACTGGTGGACCAGTTAAAGCTCAGTCATCAGTTCAATTTTTATGTACTACTCATCTATATTGTAAATGGTGGATACATGGTATTTTAGTTGATGGGTGTATCACTTCTCACCCAGGTATGGAGAAAGAGAGAGGGGTTTTGATCTCTTGGAATATACTGCATCATGTTCTCCAATTTTATCATCTGTTTTTCATGGTTGCGCACTCTATACCGGTTACATCACTACTCTCATACTCTTGAAAGAAATAAGGAAACTTCAGTTATGAAGTAAAGAAAAAAAATGACCCATCATTTGATCATTAGCTGTTAGTAGATACGTCTATCTGCTTTTCTTCTTTAGATGATCAACCTAACCGCTACGCTTATTCAGTTCACTGAACTCTTGGAGCTCCCTGTCCACTCCGTGACAAAAAAAAAAAAAAAAAAGAAGTCAGTTTCTGTTGTTTCGAACATGAGTCGCCCACACTTGAAATGTGATGCTTAGCCACACTACCGGCAATCTAAAACCCTGTGGCTGGTACTTCTGCTTTGAGACATATAACTACTTGAACTTGTGCAGAAGGTGGTAAACATGCGGTTATAATAATGTGGAATATTTAATCCCCCCCATAAGTTTGACAGCCACCGGGACACAAACTCAAGGAAAAAAAAGTATCTCTTCTTGAAGTGCAACTATGTTTACATAAAACGGAGAACATATAATTTAGCGATTGAACGTAATGTCGAAAATTTTAATTGCAGCTCATTTTTTGTATTTCTCACGTTAATGTAAGGTTACTTCAAGCTCTTGTTTGATAAGTTTCATAAGAACTGAGGTCTTTTAAAAAAATTACAGAAGGGGGATTTTTTGAATTATAGAAAAACCAAAATGAGAATTTTCCAGAGAAAAACCACCCACTTTTTCAAACATTTCAAGCTTCTAGCAGTTACCATGAACTGTTTTGTTCACCAAAAAGGTAAGTAGCTATGATATATCTTCATCTGCAAAAATTCTCCACGTGAAAACACAAAGACAAAGGGCTGATATTTGAATAAAAAAAAGAATTGATCTAGAGGATCCCAAATAAAATGGCTTACTCCAAAAAACCTTTATTCCTTGGAAAATCTATCTCGTGTTTGGTACTACACGGTTCCAATCAGCAAGAATCATTCTCTTAAGTTTATTGGGTAGACCGACAAGAAAGAGAAGAAAACCATTGCACACTGTAATGCCAAGAAAACATTTCAAATAAACTTGTCAAAAGTTTGTATGGAAAAAAAAAGAGAGATTTCTTCGTTAAAAAGAATTATTGCTGAAGCGTATGATCACGGTGAACTTAAGATTTTCGCACAAGTATGTTATGGGTTCTTATATTTTCTCCTCAAAAAGAGCGCATTCAGCTGCTTCGCCCTAGGAAAATGTCTATGAACCTTTTATCATTAGTGATTAAGCAATAAAAGCTTACATATAGCGGCATGAACACGGCCTTGGGAGTATACTTCCTAGAGAGAGTTTTATTTAGCACTTATATTTTGGGTATAGCTTCAAATTTTTCAAAATACAGGAACACTTTACACAAATAAACTGGTTTCGTATTGAATACTTTGGCTGGAGCTAAGAGGGTGGTGCTAGAGATTGATCTTCATTTCATAGTCGTTAGCAAAACTGAGGCAGACATAAGAAAAGCAGACACACAAAGAAACATATTTATGGCTGGGTCCAAGACGCTATTTTCAAAACATAAATTCACCTATTTTAACGTTTAGGCGGAACTCAGAATAGCGCCGTATCTTTCGCTGGTGGGACGTTTAGGCCTTGGATTTCTTTGCTTGTCACCAAATCCCTGCGGCTTCAGATTTCATTTATAACTTCAAAGTTCAAATCAATCACCGCGGGGCGGTAATTTGTTTCTTCTCGTTGGTGCCCTAAAAGGGGCGAGGCGGCTCTTATTCTTTCAAGAGCGCGTAAACTCGGGGCCTGTCCTTGAACCACTGCCCCTTCGGCTCTCTGCAAACGGAGAAAAAGTTTGCCGAATATCTTTCTGCCATCTCTTTATAGCAAGACCAGTCGATAGGAATCCCTAATATTGGCTGCCAAACGATTTATCCTTCTTAGGGAAGTAACCCACTTGTGAAAAGCCTCCACAAATTTCTCCTGCTAGCGGAAGCAAGCTCTGGTGTAGTGGTGCAACACCCATCTTCAGTACCCGCCAGAAATCGTCTTCTTACTGGAACAAAAGTACCTTCTGGCCTTCACTCCTATTTGCTTCATGGAACGATACCCATCTCCAATATCCACCTGAAGGCTCTTTTTTTTATCCGAAGAGCTTTCCTCTATTTTCTTTTTGCTTTAGGCAAGACCCCATTTCTCAGAACCCGTCTTAAATGGTTATTCTGTTAGGAGGATACCAGTCTGTGTGATTCTGTCTTCGCTCTAGCTTAGACATTCGGAACAAGTTACTGAGTCTCTTTTGTGATAGTATATAGAATGCCCTCAAAGGAGAAGCAGCGTCGTCGAAAGACCAACAAGGGTAACTCTTCTAATAGCGCGCAGAACGCCCCGATTCCCACAATGAGCGACGATGATGATACCTATATTGGTGATTCTTATTTGAAAGAAGAGAAAGCAGAGAATTCTGCTCCCGAGTCCAGCTGCGAGCTTAACGAATCGATCATTGGCATCGATAAAACCAGCGCAGACTACTACTTCGATTCATACTCTCACTTTGGTGCTTCCCACTTTTACTATTTATTTACATTGTAGTGTCTGCTTTGCATTTGTGGGGTATTCTGTTGATTGGTGTTTTCTTCTTTTTATTCTGATTTCTTCCTGAATGACTATCAGCAATGAGCTTCTTCTTTCCCTTCTTTCTTATTCTTTTATTCCGAAATCGGTTAAAAAAGTGAAAACGTTGTGTTATTTTTGATATCCATGATTTGGACACTTTCCTGTTTGTCCTTTGTTTTTCATGCTTCATTTTAATAAACAGAGATAGTAGTGTTTCGTGCAAATGATTTGAAACATTTTTGTGTTTTTGCTACTTCTGCTGACAATTACTTCTGTATTTCGACGGAATGTTTGAAATTGGTTACTTGCTTTTTCCTGAAGTAAGGTCGACTTTCTTTTGACGTTTCTATAGCTCCATGATTTGAAACTAATATGAATTTGTTTTTTACTGTTTGCAGGTATACATGAAGTAAGTATAAATTGGTCCCTTCTTACATATGGTTTCGGTGAGATGGATAAGCACTTACAAACTTGCCCGTTCTGACTGCTTTATTGTTCCATGAAACATCACGACCTCCAGTTGTCGTTTAGCATTTCCCAGATTGGCCTTATGCCTCTGAGTCATGCCTTGATGCTCAGCAGAATTCCTTGCGGGTTTGAGCTAGTCATTGCTATTATATGAGCAAATCAATTCTTGCTTGTTTTACCATCGTCCTTGCAGCCGAGTGCATGGCCGTCTGACACACATTTATAGTAGCCAATTGTACTAACCATATAAGAAGCAATAAAACTGTTGAAGTTAGTGCTGAAATCTGGTGCTTTTGTTGATGTTGCAGGAAATGTTGAAAGACTCTGTGAGGACTAAAACATATCAAAATGTTATCTACAAGAACTCTTTTCTCTTTAAAGACAAAGTTGTTCTTGACGTTGGAGCAGGGACTGGGATTTTATCTTTATTCTGCGCGAAAGCAGGCGCCAAACATGTGTATGCGGTGAGTGCTGCAACTTGCATTCTGAAGTAGGTTTGTCTTTCATAAATTTTGTTAAAGCTTGTATGAACATAGGTAGCTGGTATATGGAAGTTTCAAGTATTACAAGTTGTTGAAAAAATGCTGATACATGTTCTTCAATCTCTTTCTTAATGACGTTTACTTCATCTGGCCATGGTCTGACATGTTCCTCCTTTGTTTCTTCTTCATATACGAGTATCTCGTATATTGAATATTACTTATTTTAATATAAAAAGGACTGAGAAACCCCTGGTCTACCTGGTAAATGTGCATTAAAAGTCACAAAGGGTCTGGCATAGTGCAGGTTGCTCTACCCAGCATAGAATATGAAGGTGATTATAAGCGGTTGGAATGTAATGTCCATTTTTAACTGAGATAAGTTCTGACTTCTTAAGTGTCAGAAGAGGAGCCTATTTTTTTCTTGCCGCCCTTCTGCTATGTCAATTCTCTTTTGATATCACTGAATATGCACTTCCACAGAATTGGCTTGCACATATTGGTCTTACTCTCTATGTAGACTAATAATTATAAGTCAGCTGCTTATCACATTGTTTCACCAGGAACGAAGTTTGTATTAGCAGGTGGATTATGGACTTTTTTGTTATGGCTGCCCTTTCCTGCAACATTTCTTGTCTATGTGCTTTTTAGTTTTTCTCTTTGTGAAACCTAAGTTGTTGGATGCTATCAATGGGGATTAAAATGGTCAGTGATTTCTAATTGTCTCTAATTTCAGATAGAATGCTCCCTCATGGCTGATATGGCTAAAGAAATTGTTCAAGCTAATGGATATGCTGATGGTGAGAATTACATAATGTTCTTCACTTCTTCGTAGCTTCTTCACATTGTCTCTATTTTACTTTTCCCTCTGTTTTAAACCAACGCATTAGACCCTTCTAGCTATTTTTGTTGATAAAAAAGTGGTAAGTTCATAATCTTCTCTATCTTGCTGATAAAGATTGTATCTTTTGTCCTTTCAGTTATCACAGTTTTGAAGGGCAAGGTCGAAGAGATTGCATTGCCTGTACAGCATGTGGATATTATTATCTCAGAGTGGATGGGTTATTTTCTAGTGTTTGAGAACATGTTGAATACAGTTCTCTATGCTCGTGATAAATGGCTGGTAAGCGCTGTGAGATGTATGTGGATATTGGTTTCTCTTGCATAATATTTTGTTGTAGAAGCTCAATTGCTACTTGTCGTTTGCTACGTTGAGTTGTTGAAACATTCTTTTGCTCTTTAAGAATTTACCACCTAGAGAGAAAAAGGTGTACATAAACTTCTGTTTTGGGGGTTGATTTCTTGGTCCATCTTTAGGGTTGAAACTACATCTGCAGTTGGCTATCGCCATGTAAATCCTTTTTCCCCAAAAATTGCTTCTCTCTTGTTTAGACAATAACTGGTAGACTCATAATTTGGTTTTTACATACCACTTTTAACTCAGAATTGTATAGTGTAGACTACGATTGACTGGAGTTGGTTTTCTTGCAGACTGATGGTGGTATCATGCTGCCGGACAAAGCATCTTTATATTTGACTGCAATTGAGGATGCAGAGTACAAAGATGACAAAATCGAGTGTGAGATACTGACTACTCTTTTCTGTTCGTCTTACCTTGTCTTTCTATAATCTGAATCACGTGGTGTCCATTTCAGTTTGGAATAATGTATATGGCTTTGACATGAGTTGCATAAAGAAGCAAGCAATGATGGAACCACTTGTTGACACAGTTGATCAGAATCAGATTGTCACAAACTGCCAGTTGCTTAAAGTAACATCTTTATTCTTGAAATTTACCCTTGATTGGTTTGCATTTGACATATTGATGAGAATCCTTTACGCGTTCAGACGATGGACATCTCAAACATGGCTCCAGGTGATGCCTCATTCACTGCTTCTTTTAAGCTAGTGGCAGAGCGCAATGACTACATACATGCGCTTGTTGCCTACTTTGACGTCTCATTCACAAGATGCCACAAGTGCATGGGCTTCTCTACAGGTTTGTATTGAACTCGTCGTTCACCATTCTAATTGGTTTGTGATTTGAAATTTTCTTATACTTATGGTCACTTCAACTGATAATTCACTGATCAAAATATCAAAAGAAATGTGAATCTTGGGGTCCTAATCGGAGGGATTATCTTGTTGATCTCGTGTGCTTGCAAATCTGCAACTGCTGTTTTGGAACCTTGGTGATTGTCATTTCATTTTTTTTTTATGCAGGACCACGGTCACGAGGTACCCATTGGAAGCAGACTGTTCTGTACCTGGAAGACGTGCTAACCATTTGTGAAGGTGAAGAACTAACTGGAAGCATGACTGTGGCTCCTAATAAGAAGAACCCTCGTGATGTTGACATCATGCTCAAGTATTCACTTAATGGCCAGCATTGCCAAGTCGCAAGAACTCAGCACTACAAGATGCGTTGAGAATGAGATGATAGTGGATATCATATTTTGATGCATTTGAAGCTTTCTCCAATATTCGTTAGTGTTTATTATGAATTGGACAAGATCCTTTGCTTTATGCATTGGCAGATGATACTCTTCAATTCATTGCAATTTTATTCGGTGGTAAAGAAATTTTGAATCATTGATGCTGAATCTTAATCCCCTTATGCATGGACAAAGAGGGTTTGCCATTAAAGGACTTCTCGATTGATGCCCGAAAGCCAAAGGTTTTGCTTATGCAACATTATTTCGAACAACGTTTAGGCAACATTTTCTTCCTTTTTTCGGAGGAAAATTGGCTTTTGCCTCATTTTTAAGACCAAAAAAAAAAAAGTTGAGTGCTTGGCATAAGTTTTGCATTGTCAAGTTCAGTCCTTTGCTAAGTATCAACAGGCAGAAAGCAAAAGCTTTACCAAAAAGTTTTTGCTTTTAATCAAATAGCACCTAGTGGTAACCCCTTGTCTTATCCATTAGGTGGGAAGCTTAGCTTCAACGGTGATGGCATTACAGCCTATCCTGGCGTCGATGCTCAAGATGCCCAAGAAAGTTCGGACATTCTTGTCTGCCTTCTACCCAGGCGATGGGGTTCATGGGCACCCAATGATCTAGACTTAACAATCCTGCATATGGTCATTCAAATGAATAATTCATCCTTTGGTTTTTTAAAAACCTTTATTAACTTTTTCTCCATCTATTACTCTTGACCTTTATAACCGAAGGTTGCAAGTCCAATCCAATGTGAATAATAGTATTGGGCCATACCCTGAATTTTTTAATTTATAAAAAATAGAAGCTAATTTTAACTAATTAAAATATCAACAAATTAGTGGTGCATATGCAACAGTATTAATAAAAGCAATCCAACTACTAGATAGATAGACCAGTTTAAGTATACTTAGTCTAATCTTTATCAATAAGCTTTTCAAATTCTTGCATTCCGGGGTCCATGATCCTTGGCTTCTTCTCTGCAGTAAGTGGCTCTTAAGGGCAGAAACCACCTCAAGCCATACCCAAGGAAGATCCCTAATGCTTTGGCACAGATAGATACAATGTGTGAGAAAAGTGTAGAGGATTTTTATATTTGCCCATTTATCTAAAAGTAGTGGAAGTCCTGCATTTGTGAGTACAATGCAAGGGACACCCGTACATGATTATCTGGGTTGCACTAATTAATAGGCGACATGGAGAGAGAGAGAGAGAGAAAACTGTCAAAAATAAGGACAAAGGTTAAGGGCAACGCATGGCAACACAATATGATTCCAAGGGAACAGCTCATCTAAAATATCTCATCTTCAAAGCAAAAGCCTGTTAACAAAATTTTTTGCATCTCCGATTTACAACCCAAAAATAATTTAATTTCTGAAGGTGCGATATGGGGATCAGAACCTTTCGTGATTTCAAAGTATTCAAGCTTGATGGGAATGCAGAGTTGCAGCAAGTTTAAAGCTCAGCTTTGCTAGATTTTGAAGACCTTGAACCTGTTTTCTTCCCCCTCCACCATTTTTGGATCTTCAGTGATGCTTTTCTTAAGTGCTTTGAAACTCCCGTCTTTACGTCATTGATTCCCATAGCAAGCTTTTGCTTCCAGTCAGCCTTCTTAGGTTCTTTATTTTTCCAGGCATTCCGCTGCAAAAATCCAGTCACAAACATTGGGCGTTGATATTTATTCTCAACATAGATAGGTTATAAATGCATGCCAGAAGATTATGCAACTTAAAAAGAAAATGTATGTTTAGATGGCAATAACATGGTCTTCACAAATCCTACTAGGCATGCAAAAACAGATCTGAAGACGATGACAAGGGTAGAAGTAGTAAGAAAATTGGCATGGGACTAGGCATTCAGTGAAAGTAGAATCCACATATGAAGTTTTTGCACGGTAAAATCAGGTTAAATAGATCTTTTCAGTCAACTGCAATCATAGAGTGAATAATGGTCACTATTTCATATCAAAATTTCCTGCCCTTGGACAATATTCTAGAAAAGGGTATAATTGTAAAATCTGCACTCCATCCTTCTGATTCATGCACAGAGAAGGAAGATGAGAGAGCTGTAAAAGATAAAGAGGTGATGAATAGGTGGAGTATTAGACTAAAAGTTTACCAAGTTTGAGGTAAGCTCATCATCTTCCTCATCTTCATCATCTCCAAAGTTTTGCATATTCAACAAATCTTCTTTGGAGTACATTTTCATGCTTGGTGCTCCTGGCATACCCTGGTAGAAGGAATTGCATTTGAAGCCAATGCAATATGATAAATGGAGTATATTTCAGGTGATACTTACTTCCATAGACCTTAAAATCTTTTCCATTTCAGCTTCTTTAGATGATTTAGGAACAAAAGGCTCACCTGGGACCCTATCCTGAAGAAAACAGAATGAATTAAGTAATTGGTGCTAGAACTGTAGAAATGAATTAAAATTACAGATTAAATAAACAATAAGCTGTCGTTTCTTTAAGATTTTTAGAATACTAAATTGATCGATGTCCACCATGTCCATAATCTTCTAGCGTGGGAAAGTGGTTGACAAATCAAAAACTTTAAATGAATATCGTATATGATATGAAACATCTTTCATCCATCATAATGAAAAATTGAATATAAACTTTGTTTAGATACTTTCACTGTTCCTGCTATATCTTTGTTCCCCAATCACTTTTGCACCCATAGTCAGGTAAAACAGATCCAGCAATTTTATATGCAGGTCATCCCACTGTTTCTAGAAAAGATATTTGATAGGAAACAAACCTAACAAAATATCCAACTCAAAGCATCTAGAAATTAAAGGACCAACTTCACAGACATGCAATCATACTTGTTAATAATAAGTCAAATTATTTATCATAAAAAGTCTATTCAAAGATCAATTCCAAGGGAAGGACCTCATTTTCCAACTTCGAGGGTTCAGCATTTTAACAAGACAGAACAAGCATTTAATTTGCAATTTGCATTCTCAAACACAGTATTTACCACTGGGACAGGAGGAGGCTTGGAAGAGCACGCTTTACTGAGATCTTTACAGATATAATTTATCAATTGATTCAACTGGGGTTTGCTTTTAAACACAAATTCAGCAACATCAGTATCATGATACCCCATGACCTGCAAAAAGTTCAACAAGGAAAAACCTTCAATTTTCACTGACTCCAAAATTTACATGGCAAGATGAAGAAAAAATCAGATAAAGGTCTTTCATATCTGTGGCTATCAATAGACAAG
The DNA here is from genome assembly GCF_008831285.2 of Nymphaea colorata. Taxonomy (NCBI): domain Eukaryota; kingdom Viridiplantae; phylum Streptophyta; class Magnoliopsida; order Nymphaeales; family Nymphaeaceae; genus Nymphaea; species Nymphaea colorata. Next base: position 27,611,672 of record NC_045138.2, read on the forward strand.
TTGGGCACAGCTTTTCTATGAAGCTATAAGTATGAACTATGTTGGTTCCATACACATGAACATGCTACCAAAGATACTTTATCATCTTTTTCTTAGTCCATGATATGCAATTATGAGCTCTACGTGGATTAGATCTGGACAGCACTCGATCTAACCATTTGAAACCTACTAGATAACAGGATCATGTGTTGCTACAAAATGCACAAAAACTGTAAGTGAACTGTAGTTCTATATGAAGAATGAGGTTAGCTTAGAAGAACATGGACTTCTCCGTTCTAACAACCTAGGAAACAGGATACAGGAATCACAGTTCAAAATGCATTCAATAAGCAATTAAGCATTGAATGAAGCAGAAGCACCAAAAAAAGGAGGGTAAGGATATTTCCACACAAAGCTAAGGTCCTAAATGATATTATTCTTGCAACACTTTTCATGATAGCATGACCGGTAACATGTCCCACACTAATAAATTTCAACATACCAAGTACACAAGAAAATTGGCACTCCTGGACAATCGAATCTAGCCCTAAGTTCATGCAGGAATATATAGGTTATAAAATGGAACTAAGATTTCCAATCATTTCTGATAAAGCCATGCTCCTACCTGTTGGCAACCCATATGGCACTTGCTGCATATAGGACCTCAGGTCAGCAAGTGAACCTAATATTTGGTGCCACAGGTTTGACTTTATAAAAACATAACCATGCGATAGAAGTTACTCCAAGGTTTTTTTTTTTCCCTCTCAGTAAGCATTAAAAAACAAGGCTAATGAGGCAATACGGTTAAGCGTAAGAAGAAAGGCTAAACATCTATTTGACTGAGCATTAACAATCAAGGCTAATAATAAGGCCACTTGATTGAATCAACTTCGGAACCAGCAGATTGAAAAAGGCAAAGTCCAAATCTATAAAAACCTACCTCCTGGCAAGCTCGCTCGATAGTTTTACATTCTGAGTTACATTGCCCTTCAGATTCTTGTTCAACAAGCTGCAAAGCAAGAAAGGCATCATGAAATGTTTGTTGCAACTACATGTACCAAAGTTACATGAGTTTTACAATTGATACTCAGATAGAGAAGCAAAAGCAGGCCAAAGACAAATTAGATCAGATGAATAACGGACAGCATTTGTACACCAAAGGTAATGTGCTAATAAACCCAGTTACCCTGAAACTCTTCTAGTTTCAATAAGAAAAGAAGGGAAGTATACAACCAGGAAAATTTGGATATTACAATTTATAACCCACGAATCAAGTCATAAGCTGAAGTACTTTTGGCCATTAACATGAGCATCAATAAGAAAACCAAAAGATAAATTTATACCTGAGGAAGAAATAAAATGATAAGAACAACAGATGAAAGAAGAATAAAAAATTTAACCAAGTGGTTTACATATTTTTCCTCTTTGGCTCTGTCCACAAATAACAAAAATGTGATCAAACAATCACTATACACACATGCACCCACATAGTTAACATTACACCTGACAAAGTACCCCAAAAGAAAAAGATTGCATATAACCACTTCACCTGAAATAGTGAAACTACATGTCAGCTGACATGGTTACTAACAATTATATTAGAGAGAGTATGTACGTCCCACCCAGGCTCAAGCCTCTGATATATAGCGCACATGAAGCAAAAATTCTACTGATCTCTATTTATGCTCTCTAAATAGAATATGCCCTAGATACCTACTACTAATCTAACCAATAAATTATGCTCATTTTCCCTTTTAAGTCTGTCAAATTCTAAACTCTGGTTTGCAGATATAAGCATCTGCTCTTATTACAAGATCTAGAAAGGTCCAAGCCACATTCGTGGTTGGCAATGTCCATTTCGCGGAGCACTAGCCAAATTTAGATACATGACTTGAAGTAATTGAAATGCAGTTCAAGATATTTCTTAGAACCTAAAGAGACGTAGATTGCTTCAAAGCAGATAAAACCCCAAAACAAACAATGTGGCGTCTCATTAAAGGTTGTGCAAAACATTGAATGTGTGTGAGTAGCCTAATAATTCCATACTTTTTTTTTTAATTGGCAATTTGGCTACAGCACTGGACAGGTTCCAACCTGCGAAAAAATTTACTTCACCTATGCACCCTTACTTCAACTGATAGACATCTTATAAATTGGAACGATACTTCAACTGATAAATTGAAACAAAAGAAAGTGAAGCAAATCTAGTTCTACTTTATCTACTCGAAGTTCATGGTTTCCCACGAACAATATAAACTTGCAAAGTATCATGCTGCTCGAAAAGCATTAGGCTTATTCTCATCGACATGCAATAAAAATGTTGTGGATTCACTTAAGCACAAACGAGCTCAAGCAGGAAGACGTGGTAGAAATCATCAAGTCCCTTCATTTCAAGTCGGAATTAAATTTTCATAAATCGATGGAAGATCCAGACGTTGTGAACTCAAACAATTTCGCAGCACGAACTATTAAATATGCTTAATTTGAAGAAAAGAAGCCAAAGTGAAGTACCTCCAAGGCGTCTCCCTTCTCGACGATGTCGATCCGAAGCATCCAATCTCCCCCATGCTTCTTCAAGTCGCATATATTCTCGGCGATTTCTATAATCTGATACTCCGATATCTGAATCCAGAAAATAGTAAGTACGGAGTAGAAAGCTCATCTATCGATCCATAGAGTGAAGATCCCAGCAAGAGCCTAAAGAACAGGAGGACATCGCGATCAATTCGGGACAAGTTCACCTTTTTCGGAGAGATCTCGGACGATTTACGCTCGACCTGCGAGAAAAGTTGCCTGGCTACGGTTTCGCAGACCTGGCATCGGATGAAGGGAATGTCCTCCTTTCTGGCGACGGCGATCTGCTCCTTCTTCGATGCCGAGGGAGAGACGAAAAGGGACGAGAGAACCAGAGTGAGGAGCACGAAAACCCCGGACATCGTCACACTCTGTGACACTCTCGGTGCAAAGTGTAAAAACCCTAGAAGTAGTCGTCTTTCTTCTCTCCTGCTACGGGTTCCTAGAGCGAGCTTTTGGGGCGCCCTCGGCAATTTCCGTCGTTGTTGCCGTGCATGCGGGTCTATCAGTCTCGGCCAACTCCCAATTCAACGCCGACCTTGACCAAGTGTAGACTGTAAACTCTTTCAAGCAGTTATATGGCTTTCGAAAGTTTTAAAGGATAATATAAGGTTTGGAATTAAGCCGGGGCATCCGGCCGGCCCGCTCCGACAACAAGTCGGGCCAGCCCGCGGCGGCCCAAGCCGGTCCAATTAAATTTAAAAATGTATTTTTAAATATAAAATAATATATAAATATAATGAATTATAATAAAATAATATATATATATATATTAATAAAAATTTTAAAAAACCAGTCCCTTTTTCTTGGGCCTGAATCCGGACCCGAGTCGGGCCGAGCATCGGGTACCCAACACGGCCGAATCTGGTGTCCAGCCTTATTCTCAAATAGTTGATTATGTTTCAAATGTTAAAAGTGACAAACTCTTTATACCACACAAAAAAAGAAGGATGGTTGCATAGGTTGAAGCATGACGACATGGTAAGGTTCTAAAAGGAACGATCAGTCTCTCTTGCTTACCTAAAATCATAAGTCTCTCTTCATTACCTAAAATCATATGGCTTAGGTGAATAAAATGGAATACAATGAAGTGATGCCCGTGAAGCCGAAGCTATCTAGCGATTCATTGCATGCCTTCAAAGATGTCTCTCGAAAACGTTCCTCGGTTTGGGGATCATCTTTTTCCAGTCTATTGTTATGAAAAATTGAAATATGTTGCAATAAACGGTATAGCGCAAAAAACACAAATCAAACACAATAAAATGAATCTGAAAAGGGAGTCAAAATTTCTTGAGTAGTTATAATACTATAAATTCATTAGCATAGGAAAGTCATGGGTACAAAGTTAGAGGTCTTACGAGGTATGGGGAGCATTGAAGAGACTTTAGAGGATGTCTAAAAAAAACAGTGTGTTCTTAGAACACATGCTTGTAAAACACACAAAAAAATACCATATTTGTGATTCAGAAAACATGATCCATGTGATATACCGCTGATACAGAACCGTAATTTTCTTGTTTTCAATTGTCTTAAAAGGCTTGTAAAATTCATGAAATACAAAATTCAAGCATAGACGTAACCAGCTGGTCATGCCAAACATTTCATCCATACATGGTTTAAAGAATGCAATTAACAACGCGGAAGATTCAAATCCATCTGCAACATATACAGATCTCCTAGAATTCCCAGGAAATTACTGCTCTCATTCATAAAATAGTAGGCCCTGATAACCCCGACAATTCACGTCCTTAACTCGCAAAAATTGACTCCATTTTCAAAAGCTTGCATCATCAATATGACTGGTACTCCACTGCCCAATTTGACGTTTCATTGGAGGGAAGGTCCGCGTTGTCGAGAATCTCGAGTCTGTAGTTGCGCACGTTCGGGAATGCATATTCTCATTCTTCTTCTGATGAGAAATTCAAGAGAAATTTCAGTGTATCTCATTCCTCTGTCTAATTTGCATCTTCATCAGAAGATGGATTCTCTACCTCACCACCATCAGAACTATCATCCATGTGAATAGGAGACTTGTGCCCCACAGAGTCATCATCGATCTCATACTTCTGAAATTTCACTTTTGTTTTTCCATGCACTATGATATCCTTTCTTTTTCTACCCTTGTTTTTGGCAAAATTCTTTCCCCGAGAAGCAGTCACAAACTGAATGGAAGCCGTTTCAGCATCCTGAACAACAGGTTTCTCTTCCTTCTCAACATCGATATAGAAAAGATCAGCATCATGCTCTGGTTCCTGATCGTGAGTCTGATGCATGGGAACTGACTGTTCTTTATCCATCGCCATGTCAAACCCAAGCCTTGACATGTTCTCAACAAACTCTCTCAAACCTTTGTCCTCCAGATTGAAAAGCCACTCTGACCTCACCAAAAATTGTGAATAAAATCAAAACACTGAATAAACAAGGCAATTGAAAACAGATATATAACCAGTGAACTCACTGAGAAGTCCTTGAGGGGTTGATAAATCTGACGCAGTTGATTTATCAACACCTGCTGCACTACTGATACAGCTGATCAAGTTTGTAGGAAGATTTGATCGGGAGAATGCATTTGTATACGAAACAGCCCTGTCATGATCCTCCTCAGACCTGTTATCAATCACTGGCATTAATTTGTGACTGGAAATAACCTACCAATGCATTGTTCACGCAAATAACCTCAATAAAAAAAAAATAAAAAAAGTCCATCACATTAAATATGTGACCCTAGAAATTCATCGAAAACTTCTCAAACTTGGGTTCCACATGACATTAACTTATGTATGTTTGCATCTAACACGAGACAAATCGTGTGTATATACCTTGCCAGCTGTATTGCCTTATGGGTTACAACCAATTTTGTCAGTAAGAAGCTCCCTAAGGAACCAACGGAACCATCATCCACTGTCCCTGGCTTGAGGAAGGAAAATTCAGGTAATATTACAGCATCATAAAGAACTCTTCGTAGTAGTTTTTGCTCCTCAATATCCTGCATTAAACGATATTTCCCGTTTAGAATTCATGAAAAAGAATCGTGCACAATTCTGGCTGCAGACACTAAAAACCAATTGACTTGCACTAAAACAAGCAAAATCTCCTCAAATATCACTTCAGATTAATTATGAACCTGACATCTATGAACTATCAAATTTGAGTGCTCACCAATAAAGAGGTGACGGGTAAGGTTGGCAGTAGCAGCTGCCTCAAGAGAATCCCTGGTTGAAATAATAGAAAAAAAGGGTTAGTTACATATATGATAATATACATAACGTAACATCAAATGCACAGTTGCCACAGACAGAAGCAAGCCAAATTTTACGCTGGCAAGAAGAAATATATGAGAAAAATATATCACCTAAGATCGCTTATGCTGTACAAGATATCAACCAATTGATATAGTGGTTCTATGACTAGATTGCCTTTACCCCGTGGAAAAAAAAACATTAACCAACTTAGCAGATTAGCTATTGCTAAATCGACCACCTGAATAAGGAAAGAACAATGAAACAAAACTAAGTTCTTTAGAGAAAGAATCTTGCATATTATACAATGATTTTCAATGCAATTGACAGATAAGAAAAACCAGTCAAAAGTTATATCTTACTGAGAGGTAGAATGATTAACTAAATTAGGTACGATAGCATCATGAAGCATCTCTTTATCTGTTATCATCATTTTGAGTTGCCTTTAATCCTTTTTATTTAAAGTTAAAATTGGAGATGACATTCTTATCACCATTGGCACTGTAATGATGTTAAATACGAAAACTGCTCAATAACAAGCCAAGACTTCAGTTGCAAATCTATGGTTAACACTTAACACCACAGGAATAAAGGAGAAGAACAAGAAAACAGAAATCACTGGCCATGTAATGGTGAATTAAAAAGCTGCAAGACCAGCGGCTGATATTCAAATTTTTCATAAACCCAGTTGATTGCTTCCGGTTATGTGAACAATTCAAGTTACTGCCACTATAAGCCTCAGATGTAAGATGGTGTCTAAATGAAAGAACCCAAACCGTATCCAAATCAGTTTAGCAAGGCAATTAACTGTAGAAACAAAACGATTTTAAACCACAATTGGTAATCCTACGAACTTAGCAAGGTAATTAACTATAGAAACGGCACAATTTAAAGCCATAGTTGATCATCCTACGAAGAAGGAAACGACCTACAAGGCTACAATTTTAAATTTATCCACTTATACTCAATTGGCAACTGAAGTGCACAAGAAGAGGAAACGAGTAGTAAAAATTTTCGAGATGTAGAGCCAGAGAAACAAAACATCACCAAAAAAATTCAAGTTTCGGAATCCCATGATGCTACCAACAGCCCACCCCGTCAATTCCTTCCGCAATGCATCTTTTGCAATCCCATTCTTTCCGCGGAACTGGTCAATGATCTTCAAGCATAACCTAAGCAAGAAAACCTCACTCATAACAAGTCCAGCCAGAACTCCCAATCCGCATTCTTTTTCAAAAATTCCTTTTAGAATTTCATCGCCAACCAGCGGAAAGAACGCCCCGAGTTGATCCTTCTCATCAGAAGCTTCACTCATTCTCAGTGAGCGACTTATACTCCAGACACTAATGAACTCCAGCAGATCGCGAAAAGCGATGGAATTGTGCCCTTTATTCACGTCGCACGCGCTTAAATACTTAGACATTCCGTCTATCAAATGCCGAATTTTCCTTGCTGATTTCTTCTCACTCTTGCTAGAAACCACCCCTGATCCCTCCACAAAGATCGCCACGACGATTTCGAATATCTCAGAAACCAATGGAGCCAGTGCTGCGGCGCTTTTCTCACCGGAGGAAGAGGTCGTGCACGAAGAGATTGTCTGAAAGAGCTTACGGGCGAAGGAGACTCGATCAGAAAGCGAAATTCCCGCGGTATCGACCTCATGCAAATGCGAAAGAGCGAAGCACCAGACGATTTCGAGAGGAGCATCGATTCTCGCCTGCACCAAGCGAGCGAAAACCAATCTAAATTCCGAAAAGTTGCGTCTGCCGCCTTTGAATTCCTCCAGCAGCCTCTCTACCGAATCCTTTGACAGTTTCACGTAGTTCTTGCTCGTGAGGAGATCGAAATTGTCCGCCGCTCGATCTCCTTTCTCTATAAAGACAACGTCCTCCATTTTCTTCGCGAATTCCACAAGGATTTGAAATAGGGCTTGGAAGGCAACTTACGGCTTCCTGGCTCGCTGTCGAAGATAGTTTGGGATTTCTCTCTCTTCTTCTGAACCTCCACAGAGACGCTTAAACCCTCCAAAAACCCTAGCGCATACAGGTTTTGACGAAAGTCCAAGCGGGTCGGATATTTTCAATTATTCAATTTCATCATCATTATCCTGGGATTTGGATTTGGATCGTTGCAGTTTCAGGCTGGCGTCTGGGCATCGGTACCGATAGATATTCGGTATTCGGTCAGACTCGGGCTTCAATCGACTTCCAAAATTGGCTTCATAAATTGTCGAAAATGAGATTTTAGAAGCATGCAAACTTTTTTATCATTCAAGACAAAAACAGTATTTTTGCAGTTTTTTGACAACAATAAAATGAGAAATGTAACTTTTCTTTTGTTCAAACATCAAGACACAACTAAAATGACTTAAAACAATTAAGTATTTTAAAGTCGATCATAAAACCGTACGTAAAACAATTAAAACGATCTCATGCTCCTATTATGTATTGCGAAACATATTAAGTTCCAATAAATATTTTCAAACAAACAGTTTTGAAGGTTAATTTAAATCAACTCATAACTTTCTTTTTGTAGACAATGTAAACTACTAACTACTATATGCATTTAATGTTACCTTCTTCCCAAAGAGATAAAATTTCAAATATGAATATTTCTTTTTCGCATTACCATAAATCAGGTTTGAGCAGAATTTCCACATTTGACAGGCAAAAGTAAAAACAGAGATAAAATTTTTAAAAAATTAGATTTCAAGTTAATATTAAATTTTTAAAACTATAATTCGGTCTCCTCATCAAAAAAAAAAAAAAATCCATGAGGCGTTGTGGAGAAGAGGCCTTGATATTTCAGGTCCGAACCCGAGGACGGCTTTCTGGTCATTCTATGGTCGCCGGCTTTCTCCTCCTATATACGTAGTTGCAAGGAGGCGTTTCGGGGGTGCGATGGAAGGAGGAGGGAATGGCGCAGCAGAGCCCATTGGACTTGGTCCTCAGGACGTGCGACTCCATGAGCCAGTGCCTTCAGTCGAAAGTGTCCCACATCGTCGACGGAATCCAGCATATCCAGAAGAAGCACGTCCACAACGCTAACGAGGCTCAAGTCGGTGGAGCGAAGGCTGTGGGCTTGCCGCCATTTCTCTCGTCTTTCTTCTCATCCGCGACTGCTGCTTTTGGACCTTCTCCAGCCAAGAAGTCCGGTGGCGACGCTGTTACGGCGGTCCTCCGTAGCTCCACCGCCGATGTTCGATGGGAGAAGGATGGCGCTAAGAATGCCTATCCCAAGGTTCCTCTCTTTCTCACTCTCTCTGAATTGTTGGTCAGGTCACTGGCAAGTGTGGATGGTTAGTCAAATTTCCGAGGGAACTCTCTTTTCCGGATTCTTTCGTCTGATTTTATAGGCGAAAGGTTGTGATTATTGGTTCGATTATTTTCTTTGACAAGTTTGGGTGCTTAGTCGTTCTTTGAGGGAATTCGGGGCTACCCACCCCTTCTCAAATATTTTTTTTGTTAAATTGTTGGATGCTTGTTGAGTTTTACTTGGAATTCTGACTCCCCACGTCCGCTTTCTTCTCATTTTAGCACTCTCGGCCCTTTATCGTTTCGCAATTGATCGTTTACTACTTTAAATTACTGGTTCTGCTGTAACTGCATCCATATGGTTCTCGTTCTATGTTATTATTTATCTCAGCTTGTGGGGTGGGGAGACTTTATTCTCATTCTATGTTATTCTATGTAAATTACTGGTTCCGCTTTCTTCTCATTTTAACTCTCTCGGCCCTTTATCGTTTCGAAATTGATCGTTTACTACTTTAAAGTTTAAATTACTGGTTCTGCTGTAACTGCATCCAAATCGTTCTATGTTATTCTTTATCTCGTTCTATGTTAGCACTCTCGGCCCTTTTTCTTCTCACACAGTGTTATTTTTGTTCAATAATTCCTTCCGACAGGCTCCGAGACCCTTAACGAAGGAAGAACTTGGAAGGTGTACATGGACCCTGCTTCATGCAATTGGAGCCCAGGTGCTGACTTTTACCCGTTCCATCCTTCTCTTTTTGTTTCTTTTTCCTGATTTTTTATGGGTGTTTGTGTTCCCTGATAGACGTGTATTATTGTTGTAACTTAAGAGTTGATATGGTTTTAACATACTTTCACCTTGATGTGTTTGTGAAATCTGTCATTTCATGTGTATACTGCTACGCCGTCGGGATCATATTCTTATGATTGTGAATGCTAGTTAACAAATACATTTTGTGGATCACAACGTCCCTTTGTTAGAGGAATTCATTGACATATGCTCTTGTCTGAACAACTAAGCAAGTTGTATTGAGTTTGTATGATAACAATTGAGTAGATGAAAATGTCTTCACACAAAAGAACCTAATTTTGTGTAGTTAACAAGAAAGTTTTGCAACCATTATTTGGTATCACATGAGGCGAGGGATCATTTTCAGTTTCAAGTTACTTTCAACCTGACTGACGAGCAATATAACACTTAACTGCTAGAAGTTTGGTCCCATATTAAAAATTATGAGAAATTTTCAAGGGAAAGGGATTGGTTAAGTGATTGCTTGTCTTAGTTCAGAGTCTTTTTTGGGGGTTGAAACCGAAGTTACTAAGGAGCAGGTTAGGATCGGGAGGCTGACCGCAGTGTGGGAGTGTGCTGGTTGTTATAGTGGTACCAAAACTGGTTTAACGCTCATAGTTGGGGTTCCACATGTGCGCATCATGATGAGAAGTTTCACTCATATTCAAAATTGTGAGAAATCTTCAATGCATTCAATTCAATGCATTGTTGGGAGGAATTAGACCAGCTACTTGGTAGGTTGTTTCCCCAGTTGCAGCCAGATGAATTTCATGTTTAGCTGTTTTAATTCAGTTGACTGGAAGATGGACTGTGAATCGTGAAATATCTAGCTGGACATGACCTTATGGAATAGGTTTACATGACCTTGGCTTGAAAAAAACCATGTCGATACTTGGTAGTGCCGACCAACACCTGCATAAAAGGAATGGTACAAGAAAACAAAAAAGAGGAAGGGAATGGTGACAGGCTTTATTCAGCAACTCAAGCAGTTGATGCTTATATAGGCCCCGGACTGGGTCTCACTGGTGTGTGAACGAACCTGCTCTGACCTGAAACCAACCCCAACTAAACAATGGTACCACTCTGTCAACTCCGTAGCAGTAATCCTTCTGTAAGAAAATTATGAGTCTTAATGGTTAAGAATCATGTCAGTACCATTCATTTTGGTGGTTTGCAGATTGGTGATGCCATTGTAATATGTCTGTTAGCACCAGCTTGATGCAGTTGTGTTGAAGTTGATAATGTCCTGTGGAAGAGATGGTTACAGTCTGCTCTCTGCATAATTGTTGTATATTTTCTTGGTTCCTTATTTGTTTTTGAGGAAGAAATCTCATTATTCAAGTCTTAGTTCATTCATCATTTTTGTTTAAAAGTTTGATTTTTTATGCCAACCTGGTGTAGGAATAGGTCAAAGCAGCTGAACCTATTTTGATCTCTGTGCATGTGGTACTTTGGTTGATATTTACTTTCTATTTGTATTTGCTGCTTTCAGTATCCTGATCATCCAACAAAGCAACAGAAAAGAGATGTCAAAGAGCTGGTAAGTTGTGATACATTGTTTTCCTAGGACTTCTCCATTTCATCCAAATACATGCTGTTGTGCTTGTCATGTGCAATCTGCTGAAACTGAAAGCTGTTTCATTTAATCATGATGAACATATGTGCACATGATTAATTCGTTGGACCTTTACATGTTAGTAGATATCTTCCATACAGCTTTGGAAGACCTCCTTCACTGGATTATGTAAGGAGCACTCTCTGAACTCGTGATCTCTTTCACACTGAAGTTTGTAGTCCAACCCCAGACAGGTGAATGGAGCTCTTCTTGACAGCTAGGCAAAACTTGATATCATACCATTATTTAGTTGCTGAAGTGTTGAAGTATAGGTATTCTTTTTGAAGCAGTTCTGAGAAGTGTACACCTACTGAGCTGCCCCTGCTTTAATAGTAGAAGCAATGGTCAAAGTGTATGCTTCAACCTCTTTAGGTTTCCCAGTCATGGATTCTTAGTTCAAAATTTTTGTATGTTGTGATGGAAGAACTTTTGATAGATGCTCCTCCCTTCTTTTTCCTTGTCCTATGCATCATTAATGTATTTCAGAATGACAAGTGTGTCGGTTTGGAATTTTCTCTCTCTCTCTCTCTCTCTCTCTCTCTCTCTCGTGCGCTCGCTCTTGCTCTTGCTAGTACTGTGCCCACTCTGACATAGGGCATCAGTTTTCATTTAATATGTTTGCCAAACCTCGTTCCCTCACATCCTCTGTCCGCACAAGAAAACTGATTGTTTTCACTAGTACATGTCAAAGTAAATTGATTTAACTTGAGATCTGTATATCCTCATTGTGTTTGTGGCTCAAGTACTTTCATATGGTATACAAACGCTAATGATCCCTGATGTATCCTATGGTCCTAGCTTTGACACAAATTGTGAACCTCTTGTTGGGGATCATGTGTGTACACACACACACACACACACACAATTCTTATACATGGGTACATCCATATATCTACTTGCACATATGTGTATAGCTAGTATATGTGTACGTAAGATAGTATAAATTGTATATAGGTTGTATTTTATTTTCTGTTACTTGTACTTAATGTTTTATGGTGCTTTTTTCTGGTCAATTTTAACATTTTACTAGACTGAGCTAGTCGTCTACAACCAAATGATAGCAATCTAGTCATTGAAGGTAGCCTAATGGGTAGCTCTGTTGTGTTTTGAGCTATATATGTTGGGGTTCAAATTGTACCTTTTTATGCATATGTGTGGTGTGCCTTGTGCACTTGTGGGTTTTTTTTTTTTTAACCCTTCTTTGATTGTGCCATCAAACACTGTTATTGTGATTTTTGCAAGGATACCAAGTTTTTTTTTTCTTTTGATTCAGCTGAAGATGCTTACAACTGTATCAGGTTTAACCTTTAACCAGGTTGAGCTAGCTGTCTAGCCATTGAGCTAGTTCAGTGGCCAACTTGTGTCTTGAGCTGTATTTATCAAGGCGTTCAACAACAACCTGCCTGGCCCTGCCCCCACCCCCATCACCCCCTAACACCTTGCCTATGCTTTTCGACACATTGACCTTCAATAAACATTATGTTTTTTTATCTGTTTATGTTGTATTCACTCGTCAGTATTTTTCTTACCTTTGTCAGTTTGATGGTGCCTTTGTGTTCATACTGTTATTATGATTGTTGGCCAAATATTTGCTAAATAATTAAGTTATTTTTTGCTTTATTCTTGTGAAGATAAAAGGCATTTGCACCTGCATTATGTAGTTCTGGTCCGTCTTGCTGGCGCTAAAACTAAATCCATCATACATGGTATGAGATAGTTGTTGACCTTATGCAATAAAGTAGAACCAAGCATAGACAGAAATATGGGGGTTGATTTTATCTTCTTTTTTGAGTTACACATTCTCATGTGTTGGGGTCTCCTGTTGAAGACAAAGTTGCAGTTCCTTGCGTCTGTGCTTAAATTCTTGCCTGGCCATGTGAAAAACTGATCTCCAGGTTGTACTAGTTCTTAATAGATGTGCCTAGGTCATGGGTGATTTTTCTTAATGCATCAATCTCTTTCCTTTATGATTTGCAATAAAATGCTCAATGACATTCTTCCAGACTGAACTCAATGCAATTGCTTACCACCATTCCATTGGACAATGGGGCAACCTGTAATCTTATTCCTGCTGTCTGCTGAACATTGCATTTGTGAAGTTCCCTTTGTTGTTTAGGTTTAGATATCGCCTCCTGCATGAGTGCAACTATTAGTGAACCAATCGAGTTTTTGTGTCTGCAGATGGCAATATTATCTCGATTACACCCTTGCAAGGATTGTGCAGATCATTTCAAGGAAGTTCTCAAGTAATTCATCTTATCATAAATTAATCTTTCTGTAGATGGTCATATAGTTATATCTATACTCAAACTGTTTTATTTGTACATGGAAGTTAAATGTGCTATCTTGGGTCCATGGTGTCCAAGAATTGACAAAAACATACTTTCTGTTTCGTGCTTTCTGTTCATCAGGGCAAATCCTGTGCAGGCTGGTTCACAAGCTGAACTCTCACTGTGGTTGTGTCATGTACACAATGTCGTTAACAGAAGGTAAAGGTGGTAACAAGCTGAAATCCACTAGGCCTGTTACACAGCCGCTAGTTTTTGTCATTCATAATTATGCTTGGACGTTTATTTGGTTAACCTGGTTCTATTTCATACTTGTCTCCATTTACAGCATTGGGAAGCCCGTCTTTCCATGCAACCGGTTAGAAGCAAGGTGGGGAAAGCTGGAATGCGAGGACCGTCTATGTGATGTGCAGGTCTTAACTCCAAACCTTAAGTGACCGTCGGTTTGTTTGGAGTCAACTTTGGACACGACTGCATGTATGTCTGATCTAGGAGTCCTTAATTTGTTGCTCGTTCCTTTTTGTGGTATTGTAGCTGAATATAAACTTCATTATGCATCAGATATATGTTAACTTCATTACCATGACCAATCATTGTACATTAATCATGCAGTCACATTGTAGTCAATTAAATACATTCTTTTTGCAAGAAGTGAAAGGTTATGATGTGCAAGGCTTGGATCATGTCCGCCTTGAGAACTAACTGCAGGTCTTCTCTTCCTGTGGGAACTATTGCTTTTCTGGACTAGTTATGAGGCAGCGCAGAAGGTGCATGCTTGCCATGTTCTGCTCTTGCTGCTCACATCTTGAGTAAAATTCTAGGGTGTCCTTTTAGAGTCCACCACCCCCCACCCCCCACCCAAATCCCTTCTTTTACTGTTTGGACTTTATGTCATAGGGCACACACGCGGGCTGTTGAGCTTACCCTAGACCTGTGGATAATTAACTGCCTCAGTTTTCGTGCGGTTACCTTCGATGGAAGTTGTTGAAAGGACTTTACCTTTTCTGTATCACCTAACGCTTGCTAACTCTTGAAAGTTTTACTTTCAACCTTGTTTGTTTGAACAATCGAGCTGTTTTTAGGTGTCTTATCATTGTTGTAGCTGCCAAAGGAAACTAAGTTACTGTCATGTGGTTCGGTTCTATGGACATCAGTCTTTTTGAGTAAGTCGAAGCTGTAAGTGTCCAATCTGGAGTCAGAAAGTTGTTGGCCACTGTTCTCAAGAGATTTGATGGTTGGATTTTCCTTAAAAATTTCCTACTCGTTCATGAACGCAAAAGCTGCTCATGGGGGGGTGTTTTTATTTATTTTCTTGAAAAATGCGAACGTTAATTATATGGCCATGGACCAGAAGCAAATTAACCAAATTATTCTTCATCAAGTATATCATTTGATGCTCTACCCAGTTCAGTGCTATTAAATGTGGGGGAACTTTTTAGATTCCACATAAGATCCATCAGAAAGAAAATAGAGAAGGAAGGAAAAGGAGGTCCACATGACTGTACAGGCAGAGAAATATCTTCAAAGTCGTGTGGATGTTGGATTGCTTAAAATATTAGGGTGGGGCCATCATATTATAGCTAATGAAGGAGGGCCATTATAGGGACGTCGGCAGCAGGCAGGAGGTGTAACTCAAACATTATTAAAAAATTCAAGAATTCTTGATTCTTGGTGTAGACTATATTTCCATATTTCATTCCAATTACCAAATTTCAGTAAATATCAATTCCATGCCTATTCTTTTGCAAAAATTGTCAAATAAGCACCTTTTAGCGATAACAATCCCTTGGTTTTCTCTTTATCATTTCCGAGGACAGCAAATCCTTGTACGTTTTGCTGCCTAAGCTGCGTTTAGTGAAACTTCATGTCGTATGTCATAAAGAAGAAAACTTCCTTGAGTTTTTCTCCCCTTTTGTCCTCGATTTCATTATCCCGACCACTTGTATCAGGAATTTTTAAAAAGAGAGTTCCATTACAGAAGGTCATTTTTATGATTATGTGATAATATAAACATCGACAGCAGACACCGTTTTAATGGAGTGAACATTACTAAGAAAACAAAACCCATGCACATACTGTAAGGTTGTTATTGTGGGTAGGCCCTGCCTAGTTTAGTTCTTATAGTTCACACTCCTCAAAGCTAATACTATTATGTTAGCAGCTTACTAGAGAGTAAGCAGTACTCCCTATAAGTTGTACTTTCGAGCGAGTCGAGTTTGACTCACGTCTTAAAGAAGGTCGAGGCTCGCACCCAACATATAAGAATACAAAGTCATGATAACAGCTCCCTCACCATGGGATGCAAAACTTTCGACTTAAAAGGCCAAGAATTCAATACTTGAGGTGGTTCTCTTTCTGCATAGTCTATCTGGTGTAAAAGAGAAAGAAAACGAAAACTGTATAAATTAGGAGTCCAAAAGGTTGGCATCGTGGGTAGGGAAAGGGCTTTTCTTATTAGTCACACATTAGATCCTTCAGAAGAGATAGCTATGGGGCCTTGGAAATATATCTTTTCATATATGTGAGAAACAAAATGTGATGAAATGAAGGAAATGAATAAACGAGCCACTCATGATTGATGAGCTTCATTTATTTATATGTTGTTTTTGGTGGATTAGACTAAGCTTTTCTGGACTTGGAAATGTTCATACATGGCAGTATACACTTAATAAAAACAAATATCCTGCCTTATTAAGTGAGTGGGATTTCTATGGCCAAAATTAAGCGTTGAGGAGAATATGGCCCATATATTGGACATGGTTTTAGGATCCAGTGCGGAGCTTTTTTCACATTTGTGTTCTATATGATTTGGTTAAGGCCTTCAAAATTTCTTTTACAATTATTTTAGTCATTAACCTAGTGTCGGTATTGAAAAGCCAAATTACATGTACGTCCCTCTCGGGCCGGGCCTTATTCAATACTGGGGAATATGGGACCCCATTTCTTTATCTCCCCAACTGCCAAGGTGGACATGGATCCACAACGACACACATCAGGACCAAGTAACTTAGATCCAGTTATTACCATCAACAGATGTGGACCGGATAAATGCAGATCCAAGTTGGGGTAGCCTGAGAACCGATACTCGCGCGTGTTGATGTTTGGATTATAGTAAGACTCATATTTGGATTTAGATCTGGATCGCTAATCGGGCCAAGGGCATTCCTGGATGACCATTTTCGTCCACGAAGGCAAAGCTGCAAACGTTCGGTGGGGGCCACGCGAGAACCTCACGTATCTCACATGCGAATAAAATGTCCTCAACGGGACCCACGCGATGCGAACGGGGTGATGAGATCGGACGGTGGCGATTGCTCAGCTGCGGGGTCAAGGTGGGTCCCATTCCGCCACGTGGCAAGAAAAAGAGGATGTCAGCTTCAGAGCGGCCACGTGTGCTCGAGCCCCTCCACGTCCACCGACGGCTTAACTCCCCACCTCTTTGCAAGTCTTAACTCGGGTTTGAGGTTAGAGAGAGAATAAATTGTGAAGTGACGAAAATGCCCATGAAATGTATGATGGCTGCTAAGTAATCGAGATAAATTTGAGACAGAATGAACACTATGCACTAGTGCTACACTTTAGAAAGATGGTGGCTCAGTCCTCATATAGACCCATCGAAACTCATACTTCTCTTGAACATGTATGCATTAGGATTGTTTGTTTAAAGATTAAAGCACATCTATTAAATAATTAGTGTTTTATGAATATGCTTCGATCTTTGGGAGGGGTATGCAGGGCATTGTTGTTAGTATTCTTGTTGCCAAATGTTTTCGTATAGGTTGTTTGACAAATGAAACACTTTTTGAATGTTTTATGAATCTGCTTCACACATTGAGTTAGATTCATGGATACTTAGTTATAGTGTTTCATGAAATTGCTCCAAACTTTTGATAGATTCATACCCTTCAGTAATCATCTCGACTATTGATTTAGTTTACATGGACACTTTGGAGGAAAAAAAAGAGAAAAATAAGATGAGACATCTCGATTGTTTAATATATCAATTTTCAACTTTTTTTTTTCTTTCAATTATCAATATAGAAAGAAATTAAAAACCAAGTTTATTCCTAATGGGTTTAGTACCCAAAGGGTCATTAGACCATAATAACAATATGCATTAAAGATTAGGACACATTCATGAATAATATATTTCATGGGCATGTTTTTTTCTATTACCAAACAGCTCTTAAGAGTATTGCATCTAAGAGGGAGAAGTGTAGTGTGTATTGCATGTTTGTTGCTACTTGATTGAAGATCATTGCACTTGTTACTTTTACTTTCTTCCTTTACCATGTAATTGGCACATGCAGCAGCGAAGTTCTTAGCTTTCATGCATATCATGATCGAAACCATGGACGCAAGTTACTTCAAATGCATGTAAAATATCAAATTAAATATGCCTTATTCAATGCATGCTATTGACTAGATAACTAATATAAAAGCAAGCATGTGTTTTGATTTTTTTTTTTTTTTTTAAAGAAGACTAGCCATAGTGTAGAAGCCACATATTTCTCTCTATATATAAAAATGGTATAAAATCCACCAGGATTAAGAGTGCTGATGTCAATGATGATAAATAAGAGAATACTAAAGATTTAAGATGCATAATTTCTCCATTTTGACATTTGTAGTCATTGTCGTAGCATCTTATTTTGTTGCGGCAGATTGTATAGACCTGTATTAAATCAAGAACCAGAGGTATTGGTAAAAGGGCTGAACGGTCCACGGTGGAAATAGTAATTACTATGGCTTTGTAAGTTGCAGCAATCATTCCTTTTCAAACTCCCGTTTAGGCGAAGGAGTAATTTCACCAAGAAGAATTTTCACTGTTTGGATAATCCGCAATTCTCATCTGGTGAAGAAAAAAGAGAGGACACACAAAGACTAAAAAAGTAGATAAAAAGTCTAGAGAGAGAGAGAGAGTACATTCAAAAGGTCTAAGAAATGATCAAGATGTGACAACATTTGCTTAATAATTAGGCTAAAGAGATCTAAGTTCAACATCATTGACATAGCACAAAAAAGAAAGAGAATAGAACTCGAGGCAGGTAAATGTGATCAAGTTTTCTAGAGAAGCAGTACACATTCACAAAAAAAAAAGATAAAGGAATTCTCGAGATCTGTGATACCATTTGCTCATCGATTAGGTTGAAGGAGAAGAGATAGATTCTCGATTTCATAGGGTGGTATTCATTCCCCTAACTAATGTTAACATTTAGAATATTATTATGTCCACCTAATGTAGATGAAGTGTATGGGATGCCACCAATTACCTACCAACTTGGAGTTTGCTGTCTAACAAGTCATCTCACTTTTAAATTTAGAACTCAAAAAGAACAAGATGGGTTGTTGTTCTTGAATATGAAAGTGCATCTATATTCTATACAAAAGGTCTTCTTTGTAGCTGTTAGTTAAGTTGTTATCATCTTATTCTATTTAAAATGAATCCTTTTGATCGTGGAATATGAAGTTGTTCTAACAGCTCTTCTTGTTCATCCTCAGTCTGGACTGGAATCGAGGTGTCTGCTATGGAGAAGGTATGCAGACATATAATGGAACTTGTATAATATTAGTGGAGTTTCTTAGCTTGGAATCTTAGTGATACTTGCTTCATGAAGACAATGATTAAGGGCTCAGCTTTTGTGACTACGAACATCCATGCACTACACTAATATTATACAAGTTCATATTCAGATTTACACCAATTACCTACGAAATATACACTTATATTTGGTAGAGAGACGAAAAAAGAGAAAGGAAAGTTGTGCCCTATAAGTGGATCTTGGATTTGAATTTGGGGTTTTTGCCACTTAAGTGGATCTAACCAGATTTATATATTTTACCCAAAGGCCGCCGCAGATACTGGACGATAATTCAGATCATATAAGAAACGATCTCATCAAAAAAGGATCTTAAGCAACCCTATTAGAACCAAGAGAAACTCACCTTTGACGTTGAATTAGGGATATCAACGGATCGGATTTAAATCAGATATATCTTGAACCATATCTATTTGCCTGGATGTTCATATATTCGAATACAAAGAAAGAAAAGATATATATAAACCCAAATCTGAAATTGGATTTGACAATCTGAATCTAATTTTTATATTCATGTCTGAGTCTGAATCCAAATTTTGAACTGAGTCCGGCCGATCTTCAAAATGTATAAGCATTGGATATGGGATATTTATGTATATTTGAATCAGATCAGATGTTATTTTTAAAATCTAAATCCGATCCGATTTCTTGACCAGATGTTAACTTTTTTTTTCGTATCCAATTTTTTTGGAACGATTCGGCCAGACATCCAGTCCAAATCATATATATCGACATCCCTACATAGCCTTCTTAGCGGCAGTTGGTGGAGCCTGGAGAACCAAACCAAGATCATATATGAATCGGACCCATTTGGAATCGTCGTTACGAGTAGGTGCACCTGCCAAGCGATCCACTATACAAAATTCCAACCCAAAACATGGCATTTAGTAGAATTTCCGCATTTGAATGGGTCCTATCTGAAAATTACACCAAACGTCACAATAAGTGGTTGTGATAAGATACAAGTCAATCTTCAAGCATTTTTCTGCATAGAAAATAAGAAAAATAGTCGACCCTATTAGTTAGGGTTATCGGTCCATTCAAGTGTTCTAGAAACAATAGTTTTGCCCAAAGAAAACGTGTTTGCTTCTTCTCTCCGTTGTCCTTCCGCGGTCAAGTTGGTGAAAGATTGAACAAAGACGACCTTAGCATGTAGAACCTTTAACAACCCCCTAAAGCTCAAGTGACATGAGAACTAGTTTCATACGAACTGCAGTCTGACTTTTATTCTTAGTTTTAGTATTCCGGCGTAACGTAGCTGGTCGGGCAGGAGGAGGAGCTGATCGGGTGCCTTTCTTCTCCGATTTCATGGGCGCTGCCCTCAACATTGTGAGTTGGGTTGAGAGAGACGTGGGCGATTGACTGCCCACGCCAGCTCCTAAAATCTTGCATTGTGATTAAGTTGGACTTAGGTTCAGCCCTATGTGGTGCCCACACCAGACCTAAGTCAGTGCCCTGCAATCATTTATTCTCTTAAGCAAGAGATCAATTAGTGACTTTCTGGCTCTGTCACTGGATGGTTGCCCCCTTTCTCTCTCATTGACATGTTTTTTTACATTGTAAAGTGCAAAAAACATTAACAAAAAACAATTTATTGCTAAAAACTCATACCATCTTTCCATTATTAACCACTAATTTCAGAATTTTATATGAGAAAAGAGCATTAATGATCCTGCAAGTGAAGTAATTTAGTTAAGCATGCTCAAGCTAAAACAAGGCTAAGAGTTGGATACCCATGTCAACTCAAGTCCCTTTGGGCATGGAAAAAGTAAGTTTGTTTGCTTCTAGTGCCGACAAATGTCCGTCACGTCCATAAGATTACTGGAATCAATAATCTTAGATTAATCTTAATTATGGGCCAATTGGTGTTGTTTAATCTTGGGCACACTACTTTTTTTGTGGGTCCTTGAACCATCTTTTTCAATATCAACATCTCTCAACAGGGAGTAAGACATGAGTTTGCTGTGAGGCTGCTTTCAAGAGAGTGCCCTCCTGCTAGGGCTGTAGTAGAAGTCAAGCATCATGGTTTAAAGTTGTGATTTAGGTTAGAATTGACAAAGATCTCTTGTACCATTGCTTATTAATCACGATTAATTAATCTTCGATTGCGATCTCATTAAGCGCTTTGGTCCTTGGAGGGTTCCTTTCTCATGAAAAATGAATGAAGGCTGAGTAGTTGTTGTCACCCACATGGCCGGTTGTTGTGAGCTCATCCCCATCTATGTCGCTTAGTAGTCCTGTTTGGGAAAGCACCATGCTCTGGATATTCTTTCGTGGATCCAAATCTGCAATCAAAGGAGGTGTGGCATTTAGGTGCCGACGGATCATGATTACCAATCTGCATCTGAATGCATATGGCCGCATCGAGGGATGTTAACGGATCAGATATATCCTTAATCATATCCGTTTTTTAGGGTACTAACATATTCAGATTCGAATTTGAATAAAGAAAAGTTGTATCGGAATCTGAATCCAAACTCCAATTTTACAATCCAAATCTGATTTTTATATTTATATCTGAATTCAAATCCGAATTTTGAACCAGATTTTGCCAATTTAGATGTGTGATATTTATCTAAAAGTTAATCTGGTCTATATATGTATTCGAATCCAGTTGGATAATTATGTATATTCGAATCCGATCGGATGCCATTTGTTAAATCTGAGTCCGATTCAATTTCTTAATTGGATATTATTTTTTTTTTTCCATATCCAACTTTTTCTGAACCGGATATATTGGCATCCCTAGCCACATCATGTAAAGAAAATAAGACCCAACGACTGGATCACATACAGATCCGTTTGAAGCTTTGGATACGTCAAAAAATCCTACAAGTATTTGAGAAATTTGTAGGTTGTTGGATCTTAAGCTAGTAGGACTTGCAATTCTTTTTAGAAAACCAAATTTTGTAGCTCCCTTGAATTAGGTGAGATCCAATTAGGTAAGACTTGAAGTAGCTAGGATCTAACCCGAACCCGACTTAGATTACATCCCCAACTACTATGTAGAACTAGTTCATGAGCCTGAGAACAACGATGTATACACAAGATCACTAAAGATTTTGAAATTTGTTTGCAAGCGGAAACAGATGGCATAAGAATACACGAATTTTTATAATATTCAATACTTTTTTTTTATTTTAATTAAAACTTTCAAAAACATCTCAGATTTCAATATTTTAATTGTTAAGATGTGAAACACCACATGGGAGAATTTGGGATTTGAGTGTTTAGATCTGTTTAGTATTTCCCTTTCTTAGGGTTTATAACTATTTCATGACTTAAATAGACCTACAATATATCCATCAACTAAAGTGTCACACTTACTACAATTTGAAGTATAAAAGAAAAGTACTCAGAATAATAATCACTCTTTAAGGTACTCGCCAAATCAACCTCGCCAAATCAACCAACTATGGTGTAGCTCTTGAAGCGAGTATGTTTGGCTTTTGTCCTTTACAAAGAAAATACTAAACTTTCTAAATAAATGCAGTTAGGCCGTGTTTGATTATTTGACGTTGCCGTGGGTGTACTTTAACTATGGTGTACTTGCACCTTAAAATCGAGTGACAAAAATAAACCTTTCTCTCTCTAGTTTTCTTCACTTTATTTTTATTTTAAGACTACAAACTTGTACGGCAACGAATAGTATTTCCATATAGTTTTAATTGTTGAAAAGCTATCTAGCTTCTTCCAAGTTAATAGAAAAGATCAAAGAGTTTCTCTTCACATTTATTATTAAGCACCATGTTGCTAAGAAAAGAAATATAAAGTAGTAAATTTTTTTCATATGAGAGAGAGAGAGAGATCATTGCCTTTTAGTTACTCTGGATTTGAAATCCATGATTTAAGAGGGAGAGTCTGATCTTAAATTAAAGATTCTCAAATTCTGAGTTCTCTGATCTTAAATGAATGGTTCTCAAATCCTGTAGATCTCAAATTCCATACTATCAAACGCCTTTAAAGAGATCCATAGGATATTCCACTTGAATAGTCAATCACAACTTTTTCTATTTAAAAAATAAATAAATAAATAAATAGATTGTGATGTTTGACAAAAGCTGGACCTCACTTAATTGGGAGACAGCGAAAGGTTGCACGAAAGTTCATGAATGTCCTTTTAATCTCAGTCTTAAGCCAACAACGTGATTCGTATTGTTGGTTTGACAAAAGTTGATCATTGGTTCATTTTCCTTTAATACAGACCTGTTCTTCTAGCAATTACTTGTGTATGAAATTGTTAATTTTGGACTTCGAAAATTCAAAACTCTACTTTAATCAAATCAACTACCTGGATCTCATTTATGTTCTGCAGCGAGGAACAAAAATCTTGATCTTTATTACTTTCAAGTTTATGTTACTCTTCATTAAACATTCATTCTTAACAACTTCTGATCTTTAAATTTACCTGTATTTACTAAATAATCACCTATACTTGTAAATTTAATGCATAGAGAGAGAGAGAGAGAAAAGCAAAAACCTTGATGATACCAATAAGTGGGATTTAGTGTTGTTTTTCTTTAAAATTAAAGTTCAATGATTTAAAATTAATGAAATTTGATTGGCACATAAACCTTTTAAATGTTATTGGATTCCAACATGGGATGTTGGGGCACTGGACGGAATTTCTGAGTAGCGACGTACAAATGAAAGGCTAAATCATAGGCCATTGGCTTTGAAGGGGGGCGAGGGCCGAGGCCTCATCATTCATGGAGTGCCTCACACAATTATGGCCGAGCATGGGCTATGTCACTCCGTCCTTCCCTCCCCTCTTTCAACTGCAGCCAAACAAACAACCAGCCGGAGAAAGAGATCTTGTCCAGGAACTTTATGGTTCAAGAAAAGGAACGTTTGCTTGATGCGTAGATCTTGATTTTGTTGGCTTTAGATCGTGATTATTGAGAAATGAAGCGCTGAGATCATTGAAATTTTTAGAGATTATTTGATTTAATTAATTGTCGTGATATATGCTGGGTTACTCCTCTTGAATGCAATAGTAACAGGCGTGACACTTGAATTGAAGGGTGTTCTATAGTTGTACTCCAACTCCGAAGCAAACCGAAATCTTAAAGGCGTAAAAGTATGTTGTTGGGGTTTTACTCCCGAAAGCAGTTTCTTCTAAATAAACATCATAAAATGAAGTCTGTACCATGGGAGCAATTTTTTCGGTATTAATATAATGTACCTAATTATATATAGGGATGCTTAGGTACTTTAGATGTAATATGTACCTAATTAAGGGATGCAACACCAATGGCTTAAATGTTAGCATTAAAGGTGTTTGGTCAAAAGAATCAGATGTAAAGCGTGCCATTTAGTGAATACAAATCACAAACATGTCATTCATAAAAAAACAAGAGCTGTACATTTTCGTAGGGGCCTATACAGAAAATTGGTGTTTTGAATCCAAAGTCTTCGATATAATTTTTTCGTTGCCCAAGTTAACTGACTGGATTGAATAATAAGGCTCTTTATTATCGTTATCTACGAGTTTACTTTGTTGATTCCAGCTGCTGTTATATGAGATAGTGGATTTCCATTAAGATCTGGATCATAGAAGCATTTTCTCGGATCTTGATGCTCTATAGAAGCATTTTATTGGGTTGGGATCTGAAGATTGTTTTAGATTCTTGGACTTTAAGGCAGGCTTCCATGCCCAGGAATCAAGGATTCGGGCTTATCCACCTTGTTTTTAGGTAGAGAAACATTTCATCCCATCATCTAGAAGAGAGCCGAAGTTCTCATCCAACCTCTTGTCCTCTTCCAGCATGTTTGGCAAGAGTAACATAATGTCTCATGTATTTACCACATTTTTTGGGATAGATTCATAAAACATTAACTGCTGCGCAGGTCGTTAAGATAACTTACACGTCAGTGACTCTCCTTTTTCGAGAGAAGATATTTTCAACATGTATCTTAGGATTATGGATAATAGGGACCGTTCGATTCAATTTTCGGACAGAACTGGGACCTGAAAATGATATCGAATGTAGTTTGTTTTGGTTTGATTCTTATGGATTTGGATCTAAAACCAGGATATAGGCCCATTTGTCCTGTACAAAAAGGCAGAAAAAAAGAGCCAGGCTGGATCGAAGACAGCCGACGGATCCAGTTGCGTGCCATACCATCAGACCCTGGTCCAACTAACCGGGCTGCTACAGGTCAGACCATGCTCCAATTTTTGTTCGGATTGGATATAGAAAATACCAAACCCGAATCCAAGCTGTCCGCTTCAAGCAAACCCGTATCCTGCCAGAACAAAAGCCAACGAAGGCCATTAATATTCGAATATTTTTAAAAAAGAGAAGAATTTAATGCCAAATTAATTATCAAGTCCTGCTCCGTTCTTAATTAGTTTTTCAAGAAAAGCGGTAACTGCGATCGATATTTAGATAGCGTCACATTTATTATCGCTACAGAGCTTTTTTTTTTCTTCTGAAAATAACTCAATTTTATCGGTGAATTTTTGTGAAACGTTAATATATTGATGAGATAAAAATTGCAAAAATTCTAAAATTGCCTCAGGAAAGTGGTTTTTAGCCTTTTACTCGTATTTATTTTGTGCCTTTTGGAAAATGAAAAAAAAAATAATGTTGCGATATTTTGGTCGGCGATATTTTGTTTGTTTATGGAACGACAACCGTTAGGACTTAGTAGAGCAAGGGAGTCATTACGTGAAAGGTAAAGGGTAAGACCGTGAAAATGGAGGACACGGTGGCTTTAATTCCGGGAGAGGATCGCGGCCGACAGGCTACTGCAGGTAGCCATTGCGTACGGCCGGTCAGCAGCCGATGACGAGGCGTCGGTGGGTTAACCATGGTCGAACGAGGGTTAAGCATCGGCGTGATGATCGGGTATATAAGGGCCTGAGATTTGGTATCTTACGTTGGGGAGACGGAGGAGGAAGAAGGGGGAAACGGAGGAGGAAGAAGGGGGGAAGGAAGGAGAAAATAAAATAAAGAGGAAAAAGAAAAGAAAATTTCAGAGGCCGAGGCAATGGGAGATTCCAGCAGCTCGGTGTCTATTGATATGGAGACGATCCCTCTGGGAGGACAGGTGCGCCAGTTCCTCTGATTCCCTTGGCTGTGATTTTTTCCAAACATTTCTTATTTCCTGGGGAAATTTTGGGCTTTGAACGGCTGTAAATGGTGAGTTTCTTGGTTTGCTTTTAAAAATGCCGATCTCCGAAGCATGAGTTTTTGCAGGGTTTTGAGCTCCTTTGTTTTTTTCTGTGTTTTAGGTGGTTCTGGGAAGGAGAGTCATTTTTTGTTGAGGTTTCTAATGATTTTTTTAGGGTTGATGAATGAGGCTCATTTTTTTTTTGGAGTCTTGGCTTCTGCCTTCTTTTTGTTTAGGTAAATTGGAATTTGTATGTCTGTTTTGTGAAATTTGGACTTTGAGAAGTTTTCTAGGTTGAGCTTTTAGCATGACACGAAGATTAGTAGGTTTTTGTGTGGTCACGCTGTTATTCGAATGGACGAAACTCGAGAGTCAGGATTGGTTTTCTTACTGTATTGCATATTTTTCTTTTTTTTTCCCGGCGTTTTATAAAGTCCAGAGTTCTGATAAGAGATTCTGTTCTATGTTTAAGAAATGCATTTTTCTTCTTTTTTTGTTTTTTCTATTTTTTTGTGAGTTTGACTTTTGATTGCTTGCATTTACTAATGATTTAACTCTTCCTCAGCATCGTGTTTGCAACTCTTTCCCAATCAGTTTCCAGGAGAAGTCCAAAGGATCAATTGTTTGACACTAGTTGTAACTAATTTTTTTTTTTGTTTCAATGATATATTCACACATGTTCAAGCGGCATTGATTTTCCAAGCTCAAAATGAAGTGTTTGATTCTGCAACTTAGTTTAACATTGCTTGGACCATCATTTTCTCAAGTTTTTGGAGGTTTAATTTGCCGAGTTTAACGATTTTATTGGTTATATTTGTAGTCATCTTCTTTATCTGATTCTTTGAATACCCGTCATTTTTAATTCCAGGTTAGTCGGAAGCTTGGTCTTCTCCTTCTCCAGAACGATTTTCTCAAAAGTGGTCTCGCCGCTTTAGTCAGTTTGTGTCTTAAACTATTGTCTCGTCTGCTCGTGATTCTGTGCTTTGTGAATGGAAAAAACGTTTCACAGAAGCGAGATATGCTTTCTACTGCTATTTGGAAGAAATTTTTGTTCTCCTTTCTTGATTTTGGTATTAACGTATGGCTAGAATCGATTGTAAATCTTCTTAGAAATATGGGATTTAAAGGTGCCGAACGCTTCTTCTACTTCAAACTGTTAGGGTAATTGGTTTCAAAGGTTGTTTATCTGTGATGGTGCTAATTACATGTTTTATGTTCATAGTTTTTTAGTTTTTACTTCCAAGTATAAAAAGTGGTTTAGATTTGATCTTACCTTTTTTTTTTGTCCTCCAAGATTTTCTCAAAAACATTTCCTTGTGCTTCATTTGTTTCTAGAGCACTGGTGGGATTGATGGTTAAGAGCCTTACAGGATCTGGGATATGGGCATTTATTTGTGTATGCACGCGTGTCAAAACCTGGTTTTGTTGCTTATGACTGGCATCTAATTCGTCTTGTGGTTTTGAAAATTTTCCAATTGTTGGCAGTCTTCATACTACTCTGCCTTTTCCTTATCTTACGTTTCTGAGGTGTCTGATACTTCTACAGGAGCATATCTTACATACAAGTCATGGTCCTCTCTCTGTAACTGTATTCGGAGATGTTGATAAGCCAGCACTTGTAACTTACCCTGACGTTGCTTTGAATCGTAAGTGGTTCGTACATGGGTTCTACATGATAATTCTTTACTTATAATCTTTTCAATTATCATCACATATATTTCCAAGCGTTTACTTCTTGGGCCCAATGATTTCATGCTTAACTTTGGATATTTGAGATGCCTACATAGTCCTTCTACGTGATAAGATAGTTTTTGTCTTGACTTAGAATATTTATCCGTTATACACCAAGCATGTCCCCATTATTCACATTTATCTGCTTTGCTGTGAGCGGCTTTAGAATTTTGATCATGTGGCAAATGAAAATTTTTTCTGCTTATGGCTTTGAAACAGATATGTCTTGCTTCCAAGGATTATTCTGTTGCCCTGAAGCTGCTTGCTTGCTGCTTCACAACTTCTGCATCTATCATATTGATCCTCCTGGACATGAGGTTTGTGATTTGGTTTTGATTCTCTCTCTCTTTTTCTCCCTCTTTCCTCACTCAATATATTGCATTGAATATGACTCCTTTGTACTCATATTGCAATGCCCTTTTAAGTGTTTTTGCAGTTGGGAGCAGCTGCTATTTCTTCTGAACGACCTCTTCCTTCTGTTCATGATTTAGCAGATCAGGTTGCTGAAGTTCTGGATTTTTTCGGGTGTGTATGATCAATAGTTGTATATTTTATGTTTTTTCATAAACATTCCATGCCTGTCTCTAATTGTGATTTTGTGCTATTTTCTCAGTCTTCAAAATCTTAGATCGTGTGTGTGTTTTGAAGTTTTTTTGTGCTTATATAAGTTGATTCTCTTTTAAAAGGCTCAGCAGTGTTATATGCATGGGGGTCACAGCGGGTGCCTACATCCTTACCCTCTTTGCGGTGCGTATGCCTTTTAGATCAGTTCAAAGCTTCTTCATTTTAACCGTACTGTTTTTGCCCTTTGTTTACTTATCCAGTTTCTAAATTGATTTTTTGATGTTCTTGCAGATGAAGTATAGGGAGCGTGTTCTTGGTCTAATACTTGTTTCCCCTTTATGCAAAGCACCCTCTTGGACAGAGTGGATATATAGCAAGGTTTCTTTCTTTGCTTTCTTTTCTTTTAGATGTTTGTCATTTGGCAAAAATGTGAGTTTATTGGGTGCCAGACCCATGTGAGGAGTGCAAGGAACCCAGAATACCAGACAACTGGACCACGGATTGTCTGTTATTCAAGAAATTTTTATGAATTTGCTGAGGCATGTTTCATGATATACTTACCATCTTCGGTCTTGGTAGTAGTGCAATGGAGAATAGTATTTTACGGGTATATATTGCTTAGAGATTCGGTGCCCATAACTGTATGTTAAGGTCGAGTAAGGTAGTTCTTGTTAATTGGCGTTTTATTATAGGCTTATAGCAAAAGGTAGTGCAATGTTTTTTACAAATGAAATAATAAAGTGCTCAAACATTTAGTGCAGAGTCTCATGACATGTCTTCAGAAACTAGTAGATATTACCGACTAATAAAGGAATGAGGTGTTAGTTTAATTTACTGTGGTTTGACTTGGACTGAGCACGTAGCTCTTTTTTCCAATTTTCATGTCTCTTCCAGGATATCTGTGGTTTGAGTGGGCTAGTTCACCTCTTTTGAATTGTCCTTTGACTCTTAACCAGAAACTTGTCAAACATGACAACCGCTTTTTGTCAAACACAGACTGCCATTTGAAGTGGCACAACTTTTAATCTCATGATTGAATTGTTTTGACAGTTTGACCAAGACCGTTGTTTCTGGTGATTTGGCAGGTCGTTTCAAATTTACTGTACTTTTATGGGATGTGTGGTGTTGTTAAGGAGTTCTTGCTTCAGAGGTACTTCAGCAAGGTAGTCATATTTTTTCATATTTCTTCCCGGTATAATTTTCTGGTACGCTGTGGTTAACAGTCACCTTCCATCATCATTTCAGGAAGCTCGGGGTGGTGCAAATGTTATTGAGTCGGACATTGTTCTTGCATGCAGAAGGGTAATTGAACATTTTTTGGCATTTGTAATGAATGATAAGCAAAGTAAAAGAGGATTTCCTGCTGATTAATGAGATTATCTTGCAGTTGCTGGATGAGAGACAAGGAACAAATGTTACACGCTTTCTTGAAGCAATTAGCCGGTATGTTTGCACATCCCTCATTTATAGTTCTGTTTGGTTGAAAAAATAATGGTACCTTGGGTCGCCATCATATAGCTTGATGTTTAGGTCGCACTAGTTGCAACCAAGGGGCGCAAGTTCAAAATCCTAGGTGTCTTGCCATCTTGGTTAATCCTTTGATGATCCAACTTCAATTTACCTGTGACCATTAGTTCCTTTGAAATGCATAGCCATGTGACCGTCAATTAGTTAAGTCGACTTTCGTGGGTCCTATTTATGCGGCCATATTTCCATCTCTGTCTGTTTCTTCTGGCAGTCACTGGAAATGTGCAGTTGCGGGCAGCTTATGCCTTTTTTATAGCTTACTAGCCAAAGTCGCATTGGCATCGTTCTCCACTATCATCAAAAGCTTAATCCTGTTGCATTGGCTTGTCAGAGTCCTCCAAGATCTAGCTTTATGGGAGTTTACTACTGATCTTTCTAGATCTGCAGCATGACCTGCTTAATTATGCAAGAGTTCAAACCGCATTTTTATTGCCATGTTAATCATTGTTACGAGCTTCCCCTTGCCATTTTCTTCTCGGTGTTACCTGGTTCTTGGTTTGATTTTTCGAAGGTTAGGTTTGAGGCATGTTTGTATTCTTGTGTTCAAACTCAGGCTTTTGCATTTCGTTTAACACTTTTAAATGAACCATGCCCACAATATGAAAATATTGAGACCCAAGTGTATGATTTTTTTATGTATTTTTTTTCGTCTTATTCGTAAAAGTATTATTTATCGGCGAACATTGTTCCTTTTTGAGCATGATGATTGCGTGATTCTTTTTAAAGGATTTATCGGGTTGGCCCTCTAGTGGTAGGTCCAACCGTTGAGCGATTATTTTAATTTAGAAACCCATGCGCTGAATTCTGCTGTAAAGTGCGGAAGGTTGGGCCTGGCTGCCGAAGTATTAATATTTTCACGCAGTCAACATGGTTGGATCTTTCTTATGGCCTTCGGTTTGAGACTAGGGGTTCAATACGTCCCTAAAAATCTCCTTGGTCAGGGGGTCCTCCAATCCCGGTGTATACGTTAGTCCGTCCCACCTTGATTTACGGAGCATGATCCGTCAATGTCATAGTTAGATAGGCAAATTTTTTTGTGGTCCATGCAACTTTTGTTTGTGGTGCAATTGAGACAAATGAACTTTTGACCATCATCGGCATGTGGGATGTAAAAAGTAGCCGTTACTAGCCATTCATGTGCCACCCTCGGTCTCTTTTATCCTATTGCATTTCACTCGTTCCCTACCACGTCTCTACCAATCTAGCTATCACAAATTTGACCGTTTGCATGTGGGTGCTCCTAAGACTGTCCTTTAGTGTGAAATGGGGTTTTGGACTGGGATCCGATCCATGCCTGCTAGGACAGTGAGTCTCTATTTTGTTGAGATCTGAAGCGTATGAGAGCTGGGCTGCATGGCTCGGAGTCTGGTGGACTTATTTTGAATACAACTTTTAGGTTACAAGTTTATACTTTGTATCTGGTTTTATATGGGGTGCAAGGAAGGAAACTTGCCAAGTCATATGGTCAATTGCTGTGTTGGGGAACATTAAGACCACCTGGTCTTGGGAGGCTAAGAGCATGGACTACCACCTTGATCCCTTGAGCTGGACCAACGGATTCCACGACTCGTTCTGGTCTGACTGAAGTTGCTTGCCGTTGCTTTGAGCCCCAGTGCTACGGTTTCCGTCTCCCACACACGCATACATCCTTAACGTTAGTGCATCTGTCACCCACACACACACGACGCATCTCCTTGCACCCACCCAGAGGTTTCGGTTTTGAGTGTGTATTTGTGCATGCAGGAGGCACGACGTAACTGACGGCTTGAAGAAACTCAGATGTCGGACACTAATATTTGTTGGCGAAAATTCTCCCTTCCACTCAGAAGCTCTCTATATGACCTCCAAGATGGACAGGAAATACACGGCATTGGTTGAGGTATGGGGGTTCTCCTGTTCCCTTTGTTCCACCTCCCAACATCTTCTCTGCACATCATTGCATGCGTGAAAAAAAAAGAAAAGAAAAAGGAACAAAAACAAGAAACCGTGTGGGTCAGTGCTTGTTTTGCTCTACTAGAGTCTGTGGGTTCTGCGAATCTTTAACCCCCTTTCTGTGCCTTCGCCCCCATGTGAATTGTCAGTGAGCTCCTTTTTGTTGGTTCAAGTTTTTATTATTTAAAATGATGCTTTAAATATCTGGACAATGATCATAATCCTTGTCCAACGATATATTGGTGTCTAGCTGCAATTGCAAATGGCCAAAATCATCTGGCGTCCACTGTGGGGGCGAAGAAAACTTCGGGTTTTGGCACCTTGTCAGAGACTGATCAAAGTGTACGCGTATGATATGACTTTGTATGCCCGTGGTGATTGGGTCAAGGCAGTTTTTTTTTTCCCTTTTTTTTTTCTGCAGCTTCTTCGCACGAAGTCTGTAAACCTATAAAATAATGCAGGCAGAATGTATGCCCACGAAGGTGAGGCCATCGTGGCGCATTTTGTCTCCTTAGTTTTATGGTTCTACAGCCATCTGATCCACGAGAAGAGGATGATGCTCCCTTAGAAAAAAACATTTTGTAAATTTGGTAGTTTGAAAGGCGTGGATTTCGATCTAAGTTCGTTTTGTAAATAGTTCTTAATGATACATTAGATATTGAAAAAAATGTCACTATATGAACGAAGAAAATTAATGATGTAAGTTGCGCGGAAGCAGGTGCAAGCATGTGGGTCGATGGTGACGGAGGAGCAACCTCACGCCATGCTGATTCCGTTGGAGTACTTCCTCATGGGATATGGGGTCTACAGGCAATGCCAGTATTCGACCAGTCCGACCAGCCCGTTGAGCCCTTCATGCATCTCGCCGGAGTTGCTGTCTCCAGAAAGCATGGGGTTGAAGCTGAAGCCGATAAAGACCCGCGTCTCCAGCTGAGAAAGCAACCAAGTTCGGCGGAAGAAGGCCGGTGTACATTTCTGCTAATTCTTGGACGGATCCATGTACAAGGCAGAGGGATTCTTGGGTGTAGATAAAAGGAGGGAGGGCAAGTGTTATACTCCAAATTCATTTGTAGTCATAAGCCAAGCTGTCTGTAACATTATCTCTTTCATTATTTATATCTTCGGATTACAATAAGGGTGAAGAGTGTCTGGAAAAGTTCTATCTGAATCCCTCCCTGTTGGCCGGATCCTCCACTTTGGGGGCAATTTCATTATATGATTGTCAGAAACTCTCTGAATCAGGCTAACGTGGTCCGAATTTATTTTTCCTAATAAAAAACTTCATATATTTATATATTTTTATACTCTTTTCGCCTGTCATGTGTATATCCACTTCGGCCCTAGGAAGGTAGCCAGGCGTACCTACCTACTCCCTAGTACCAAAAATTAAATCGCTTCACATCAAATACAATACCTTTTGCCTACAGCCAGGCTGTTGTGGAGCCTCGTCAATATCTTTTCATAAAAATCTTGTTGTGAGCAGTGGCAGTTTTCCTTTTAAAAAGGGGGAAAGGATGCCCTTAAACAGCTCACGTCGCTTCGTCGTTGGGGCATGGGATGGCCGGTGTCGGGGGCTTTACCCAACCGAAGATACTATGCTTGAGCTGCAGATAAAGTTGAAAATCCCTTGGTTCGCTTGATCCAACGTCCTCGCCGCTTGGGGATCTCCGCGCACTCGATGCCAGCTGCAAATCGGGGAGGACACAACTTTTCCTTTTCCCCCTTGGGGGGCAGCTCAGGGTTTTCGTGCTTGGAGTGCAACGGCTGGAAAGGTGATGGGCATTAAATAAAAAGAGAACAAGAAAATTTTGAGAACAAACCATTTCCTTCCGTTCGCTTTTTTGAAGGAACGTATCTTGCTGAAGTTGCAGGGAGGGGTTTGAGATATTTGCTGGTAGTTGCTTTTAATTTTTCCGCACCAACTCTTGCGATATAAAAATGTGCGCACCACAAAAAATTATGATCTTTTTCTGGCATCTCCACTATGGGAATGACTCGATGGACAGAATTACATTACTATATGATATCTAAAATCTCCGTAGTTTGATGTAACTTTGAGCAATAAACAGGTTCAAAATGTCATGAATAACTCAAAACTCGAAGAAAATGATGATATTTGTGAGCCTGTGAGGATATCTCTGTAATGGCGTGGGTAGCAAGGGTTAGCTGTGCCGGTGTCAACATCTAGGGCCTCCTTTGATTCCAAACATGATCGCAAGGTGTGTCTTCTTGCTGCAACATGCCACGGTGAGTGAGGTGTGAGCTCTAGACCAACCGCCAACTAGCCAAGGACCTAATAACTAGGGTTCAACTTCATGACAAACTTAATAATGACAGCGAAATGCGTTATGAAGGGAGATCCAAGCACTTGATTTCCCAATTCAATTGGGAGTAATTTCAGGAACAGATTAAAAAAAGGAACACCAGATCCGTTGGGGTTCAAATGCTTGGTTTCCCGATATATGATTAATGTCAGCAAAAGTTGAAGAAAGAAAAAAAAGATCATCAGATCCAATGAGAAAATTAATGACTTTTTCCAGGAAGTGTAATCAAGAGCAAACTGTGTTGTTTAACTTGCTTATGAGGCATCAAGGGGCATAGCATAGCTCAAAAAACAGGTCTCTAATTCGATTCCTATGATCACTATGCCTCTCTGTCTTAAGTGTGGCAGAGGCAGAGCCACTTTTGTAGGTGGTGCGTTGTTAACCTCCTGCTCACCCAAAAGAAAATTCTTACCAAATTTTGCCTTAAAAGAAATTGGTTACAACTTGCGCAAATCTTATGCAGTATGACATTGCAAAGTGCGATCTTACTCAGATGACATGATACATTACTTTTATCATCATGACTGAAAGATAAATAGGGGAAGCCAGTTGCCCAGCGTGTCACCCATTTCCAAAGACTTCCCACCAATTGCTTACCTAACTTATCTATTTCAAATTCTGACTCGGTTTATTATATTTGTTCATCATTTAACTCACCACACATCTCGTCGCACTCTTTCACCAAGTTAAGCTTTTTGGACGTTTGATTAATGGCTTCCTTTGATTAAACCAGAGAGAGCATGTAGGACCACGACGAAGGTTACTGTAGCAAACAAGAGGAACCGCAAACAATCACTCAATATATAAAGTTGGCAAGTTTGGTAGTAAGTAAACGGTAGATAAGTTGATTTTCCATAAATGTTTTCTAAGGGAAGGTGGGTGTTGTGTTTGTTAATTGGGATACCAAATTCTGTCACGGAGAGGGTTGAAGTCATGTAGAGTTGAATCTTCAGGGAGAAACATTGATAAGATTAGGCCATTTTCATTCGTTTGATATAGTAGGACGAATGCTTGACTTTGTGGTTCAAATTCCATGAATGTCGTCACACCTATGGAAAAGTATAGTAAACTTTCCTCAGAAGTCGTTTGGAAAGTTTGGATATTCGATGTGTCTTTTCCTATAATGAAACTAAGTTTTAGCCAGTGGTTGAAGATCGGCCCACTGGAATTTAGTTAAGGTCTTAGAGATAAAGATATCAGTTTGGTTTTTTCTCAAAAATAGAACGAGGTACCAATGGATAGGCAAAGAAAACAAAAACGCCTTTGACTTCACTTCTGGCCCGAGTTTATCATCGACTGATAGAGGCGCTCTCTCTCTCTCTCTCTCTCTCTTAGCTGTTGTCTTTTTGACGGCCTTATAACAATATATTACTTGTATGTGGGCAATCGTTGACACAAGGCCACACCTGACTCAGCCACTAGATTTACATTGGTTTTGCCAAATGCAATTTGAGAGACATTAATCTAAAAGCTTTCATGCTTTTAAGATGCAATAATATGTAGAAATTGCAAGTATTTGAATGCCTCTATGTTCAAATAAACGTATTTTCTTGGGTTGGTGTGGGCAACTGCATGCACCTGCCTGCCAATATGTGCTTCTACCACTAACCAGAAATGGTGTCTCTGTTACTTCTTTCCCGCTTCTCTTTCTTGAGGTTTTTGTGAGGTTCATTCTTGTTTTTTTTTTTTTTTTTTTTGAGTGAGTAGGAGGTTAACAATCCACCACCCAGAAAAGAGGCCCGAAGGCCTCCCATCGTTTTCCCTACTTCTGAGGTTTTGTGCCGTGTCGGAGCCCGGATAGACAGTGGGTACTCATTCTTCTGTGTTCCTGTAAATATCGGGTAACCGATTAATTTATTATTTGCCTCAATAATTCGAGCACAAAATTTCAAAGACATAAATGAACAACCTTGGTTACCCATTTGCAAACAATGGATGCAGATTGGCAGTTGTTAAATCAATTCCGCTGCCTACTTTGGGTGATATACTGGTCTGCCCCTAGGGGGTGGTTTCAAGGGCCTTGGCTACCCTTCTAAAAAAAAAATTTACATATAAAATTTTAAAAAAATTTTATGTATCCTATATAAAAATTTTAAAAAAATATGTTTCAACCCATGTCAAAATTTTGAAACCATAATTTAGCCTCCCTCATGAAAAATTTCTATCGCCGCCGTTAGCTCGTTTGTTCCATAAATATGGACCTCGAAAGACTGCTGCAAGAAAATCAACGTTTTTTTCTACAATGATCCTTAGAAGTATAAAAGATTACATTCATTGGAAAAAGGAGAAGTACTGTGCTGATTTTTGCATCAATTTTCTCTTTGGACGCTCATTCTTGCTAGCATATAACAAGCAGCCACTTAGCTTATTGAACTTATTGTTTTAAAACTTGCCAAGTCAACTCATTAACTCAGCTTACTCAGCTCAGCAAGGTGATTCATTCCTAACTATTTAATTACTTAATTTCCGGCATAAATCTTTGAATCTGTTGAAATATAAAATTTCGAATTATTAGTTATTTATTTAATTAGCGCATTGCAAAGGAAAAGTTAAAATTTTTGGCATGGTTTTTCTATTGTCAACCTTTAGAGCATTGAGCTCTTTATCTTTGGACTTTTAGATTTAGATAATATATATGAGTATAGTTGTGAATGTTTACTATTTTGACCTATTATTGGCTGTTGAGTTGTTTTTCATTGATTTATTGTTACCTAATACTTTATATTGGGGGCTACAACTATAAAGTAGCAGTAGGAGCTTCTCGTTATTAGACGAATAAATAAGACCTAGCTATTACATTTCTTGACGTTAAATTGATTTATTTCTAAGTTATATACATAATCATGTCATGCTACAATATTTGAATGTTTAAATGATAAGTTATATATTATTTTCCATAAATATGACCTAGTTATTACATTTCGGGATGTTATATAGATTTATTTCTAAGTTATATACATAATTATGTCATGCTACAACATTTTTAAGTCTAATTGATAAGTTATATATTATTTTCCTTTCGAAAATCATAGAGGGAGAACAGACGAGTCAAAGTCGCAAGTCACTCGGCTTTAGAACATTGATTGAACTCTTGAGTTCACCTCTAACTTTAACGTTTTATTAGGCTCTTGACGACCTCAACCTTGATGGTTTTATGTTGATGCCTTAGTGATGTAGATGAGTTAAAAAAAAGAAATCGCTTTTGAAAGGGAAAGCAAAGGCAAAATGTTTCTTTGCTTGATTGCAAAGATTGGTATATATAATTTCCAATCTTGATTGATATTTATATTGTTAGATAGCGGCCATGAGCCCACTACCCTCAAAGTTTCACAGAGCTTGTTTCAGGACCTATAATAGTTAAAAAAAAAGGAGCACATTGGAACATAACAACGACCACATTAAGATTTGAAAGGGTTGGCAGACTGAAACTAGAAACTAAAACTAGAAAGGGTTGGAACATAACAACTACTATATGAAACTAAAACTAGAAAGGGTTGGCAGACTCCAAACCAAGCGCAGATGTAGCCTTGGTCCTTAAAGGCAAGGAGAAAGAGGCGGATTTGAGCTCTCGACTTGATGGCATCGCATTTGCTGACCAGGAACCAAAACAAAATGTATATTGCTTGGCTATTTTAGGCGAGGAGGAAGAGCATTTCATCCTATGCTCAAAGGAGAGCATAAGCTCCCACCCAACCTCTCTTTCTATACGGAACAACGCCTGCTTTCAGTGTCTTAAGATGATGCCCTTCACCTTATTTCAACTTGCATATCATCAGTGGACCCCTTTCTGTAGTACAAACAATTCGTGTCCTAAAAATTCAAAACAAAAACTGGCTGCCCAATAGCATCTATTCCGACCGTTGTCGTTGTGCCAAACCCATCGAAAATGCCTCTTTAATAAACTAGTTAGATTGATTGTACATTTCAAGAAGTGTTCCATGAGAAAATGCATGAAACAGTTGCATGTTACTCTCCAAGGGCAGGTGAAAAATGAAGATGCGTGTACCAGTTGTAGATGATTTGGCCACCATTGTTGCCTGCTTTTCAACACTCAACGGGTGGTGTCTTAGCCAGGACTATCTAATGCTTCTAGTGGCCATTTGGCTGCCACTAGTGTCTTTTATAGCCACTTGAGTTGGGTTATTGTGCTTGTTCGTGGTGGATTCCACAATTTCATTGGAGTTTCAGTAGGGGGACGAATCGAAGCAAATTGATGCATAAACTTGGGAGTCGCTGTTTTCTTGGCTCTAGAAAGGCTCTAAAATCATTCTGCTGTAAGAGTATCATGCCGGTTCCAAGCACGAATTCGGCCTTGTGGTGCCGACTCTTATCATCAAAGAACAATATTTTTCTTCCCTTACCGATCCATTTTCTGGCATATTCAATCAGATAAGAAAGTGGGGAGTGAGTAATTGGACAAAATACTTTACATATGCACATAAAGATGTAAGCGTTTACCATATCCAAAGGCATCAATGAAAGTTTTCCAAGGATAATTGGACTCAATCAGGGATATCAATGGATCGAGTTGAAAGTGGACATACCATATGCGCATTTTTGGATATTCATATGTTCGGATTCAAATGCGAATGAAAAAAAGTCATATACGAATCCAAAATACAATTTTATAATCCGAATCTGATCTGATTTTGATTTTCATTTGAATCCCAAATTCGAAATCTGATTTTTGAGGACGTTGGATATAGGATATTTGTTTAAAACTAAATCCAATTTGAATATGAATCCAATATGGTACTTATGTATATCAAATCCAAACCTAATCAGATGTCATTTCTTATATAATACGATTTCTTAATCGGTTATTGCATTTTTTTCTATATCTGAACGGTGTGGTTGGATGTCTGATCCAATTGGATATATTGACTTTCCTAAACTCAATATGAAAACGATGCTCATATATGGAGATATGTTATGCTTCCATGGTCCAATCTGCAATTATACAAGTGCATATAATTACAATTTCATCCTTGCCTTTAAGGACCAAGGATGCGCATATATGGACATAGAGAAAATGCGCATAAGGAAAACATTCCATGCAGTGGCGGAGATACATGGGCACTGGTGTGGGCCACTGCCTACACGAAACCGACAAAAGTTTCATTGGAAAAATTCAAAATTACCCGAAACCAGCAAAAGTTCCGACTGCCCTTCAACAAAAAAAAAGATCCTGGCTCTGCCATTGCTTCCATGCATTATATCTTTTTGATAATCTATTCATGGAAGATCACAGTAAAACTGATTGAACAACCATGTTTGATTTGGAAACCTTGATATAAGAGGCAAATCCCTCTCTCAATTCGATATCAGAGGCAAATCCCAGGTTCCCAACCATGCAAGAACCGACTCCGGCTCATGCTACAACGGCGAACGGGCGAAGACAACCGTGGGTTCCAAAACCCTGTGGAGTGTGCATAGGCTGGCTGAACCATTGCAAAAACTGAGTCTTTGATCATTCTGATCCAGCTGATTATGGGAGTATGATCCAGGACGAATTTGATTGAAGCATGAAGGTTGGACCTGTTCGGATTTCTGATTTGAATCTGAGTAAGTTTTTTCGTTGGCTTTTCTGCCGGTGTGGATTATCAGATTACTTTTTGGTGAGCGAGAGGAAACGCCACTGCCCAGGTGAAAGGATAAAGCCCCCTTCCTTCCCCCTACCTCCAGAGTCCAGATCATAATTGGGAGTTGGATTAACTTACTGTTACTCCTTTCCACTCGACAGTAGTAGTGTTCATGAGAATCAAACTGATGATTGTGTTCTTTACGAGCCTGCCAGCTCGATTATCTGTGCTAAGTCCCTCGAGATTTGCTTGACACAGAGGATGCATTTTTTTTTGCTTTACTTATCCATATTATCTTTTTTATGATCTTAAATCATAGATAATCTTCATTCCCATTTTTCTCTTCTTATCTAGCTAAGCTCAACATCATCCAGATAAAAGAAACTTATATATATATATATATATATATATATATATATATATATATATATATATATATATATATATATATATATATATATATATATATATATATATAACTTATCCAATAACGTTAATACAAAATTAATTGTATCTAAATATATAATTTGATCTTTAATAGCATTCGAATTAATTATGTGACATTTTTGTTGTTAATGTTAGCAAGTTCTTCAAGAAAAACCTGAAGTTAAACATTTTTTCATGTTACTTTTTCACTTATCTAACAATTAAAATTTCAAAAGTATGTCTCCTGAATTTTTTTAGTTAACCATAAAAACTCTCAACCGTGCTTTTAATGATATGAAAAGGTTTAGGTGTATTTTTTATTATTGTAAATTATTTAGGTGTGTTGTTCAAAATTTCTTTAAATGTGCTTATATATGTACAATTTTAATTGGTCCATATGGCAACCACTCTCGGTCAGAATCCATGTTTCTTCAAGGAATGGATTATATCCTTATTGCTCTACATCAGCAACACGAGTTAATTTTCATTTAATGCAGAGGCAAAAGATCTTATGATTCATCAAATTAGGGATTTTAATCATGAATTAGTCACTAAATCAATTGTGAATAAGCATATAATTTTGCATCATTTTGTTTCTGATCTTTTTAACAATAATTTAAGTTAATATAAAAAGTATTTACTTTAAAAAACAATTAGAGTTAATTAAAAGTATTCAAGAAAAGGGGCGGAGTTGCATTGGGCGAGAACATTCGTCACCCAAGGCCGCCGTCAAAGCCGGCGAAATCGTTAAGTGGATTGGCGAAGCCTACCAGAAACAAGTGCCGGTAAATATTCGATGGCATCAAAAGCACTAAGTTGTTGATTGCGTCCCCAAACTTCGTGGGGCACGTGATGAGAGAGAATCAGATGCCTGGGGGTCACGTGACGGCTCGCCTATAAGTACTCAGCTCTGCCTCTCGTAGGATTCACAGCGAGAACTAGAGGCAGTAATCCTTCTGTTGCGCGAGACTCTTAGAATTGTGCGCTTTTGTGCTTCGTCCTTGTTCAAACCACTCTTTCTCGCCGGAAAACCGCTTGAGGATCGCTTGGGTGTGGTGCCTTTTTCACTCCCCATGGCCGGTGTGATCGTCGTGTTCGACTTCGACAAGACGATCATCGACGTCGACAGTGACGACTGGGTGATAGATGGCTTGGGACTTACTGAGAGGTTCAACGAACTGCTCCACACCATGCCGTGGAATTGTTTGATGGTTGGTCTTCTCCTGGTGATTTTAGGGATTTATTTTGCTTCGTTTATTTTGATAGTTTTTAAAATCATACCATAGCAGTTTTATGCCCCGTAATCACAAATGTTGTTAGTTTTTTCGACAATGTCGCCATGATATCATAAGATTTTCAAAAGATGCGATATTTTTAGAAGACGCTGTTTCTTGTTTTTGTTTCGTGAAATTAATCTTATGATCTTAAATTTTTATATTTGAAAGAAGGTTCTCTATATAGTTCTGTGTATTGCAGCTTACTTGGTGCCCTGATTGTTGTTGCTTTGTCATTGAGATCATTCCTCTTTCTTTTGGCAATGGTGGCCTACCCTTATTTAGTTTTTCTGAAAATGCCGACTTCCTTGCTCATGGCTAATTGGCAATTTGGCACCGTCTTTTCCACCAATGCAGCGTTCTTCTGGTTCTTCTTCAGTTTTCCAATTATTGTCAGTGGATGTTTATTCCGTGTTTTATATCTTCAAAACAATCTCGAGAACAAAAAAATTGTAAGTAATTTTTTGAAAGTCTGCCTTCAGTGACCCTGGACTTCAGTTATTTTTTGGTACATTATCCAAGCAAGAGGATATTTCAGCAACATTCCACTCCCTAATATCCCAGAATGAAATTCTAAAACATGACCGAACTGTGAACGTGTCTTTTGCTTTATTATTTTGTGGGATATCAGTCTTTCTTTTCAGATCAATCAAATTATTGTAGTTCATGCCACAAAATCGACAAGATGCATTTATCTTTGTCAATCTTCAGGATAAGCTTTTGGGGGAACTCAATGAGCAGGGAAGAACAATTGAAGACATTGCTGCTTGCTTAAAAAGCATTCCATTGCATCCCCAGATCATATCCGCCATAAAATCAGCCTACTCTTTGGGGTTAGCTTCCATTGCTCTATTTCAAAGTGGTTAAATTATTTCATATTTTAGATTGTGATTAGGCCGGTCACCCCGAGGAATCTATGGTCAAGAATGGTCCAATCTGGACAATAGAGTCCTATCATGCAACAAGATGCTTACTGCAGCTTCCTGCTGTAGAATTTTGCTTGCTGCATTTGTTTGAAATGCTAACTCTTGTGTTTCTGTGTCCAAAAAAACAGGTGTGATTTGCGAGTTGTTAGTGATGCAAATATGTTCTACATTGAAACCATTCTTAAACATCACGAGCTATTTGATTATTTCTCAGAGATTAACACCAATCCAAGCTACGTCGATGACAATGGGCGGTTGACGATCGTCCCCTATCATGATTTCCACACTTCAGTTCATGGATGTGCTCTCTGCCCTCCTAATATGTGCAAGGTAACAAGATGAAATGCAAAATCATGGGGCTTCTGAGTTAACTAGATTTGATTTTTCTAAAAATAAATTCAAGTTTGGAATCCATTTTCAGAAAGGCTAAAATTTCAAATTCCTTTCTTGAAAAATCTTAAGTTCCAATCCATTTTGAGAAAGACGTGATGCATTTAAGCTGTTAATTTGTCTTAGATTGTGTTGACTACTTGCTCCCCGAGTTGGACTTTAGTAACATCAACACTTTGTCTCTGAATTTTGATAACTGTGAACCAGGGCTTGATTATTGATCGTATCCGAGACTCTACCATGAAAGACTCGACAGCAGCAAAGAAATTCATATACCTCGGTGATGGTAGGGGTGATTATTGTCCAGCACTAAAACTTGATGAAAGTGATAAAGTGTTGCCTAGGAAGGATTACCCCCTGTGGAATCTCATTCAAAAGAACCCCCAGCTCATCAGAGCAGAAATTCATGCTTGGTGCAATGCTGCTGAGCTTGAAGAAACACTGGTCCAACTCATCCACGCTAACACATCCGATTCTATTGCGGCAGACTGCAAGTCTCTATCTGCTCTTCCCTCTCATCACGAAGCTCTTGTTCTCCATCCTCTCCCTGTGCAACAGTGACAGCTTCTTTGTCTTCTCTGCATCAAATCCCGAGTCCTTTTGGACTTTGAAGACTTTTATGGAAGGTGGGTTGCGGCTCCCAAAGAAGCCGAGCAGCATGATAATTTTGCTCAGTTCGTCATCTAAAAAGCTGTTTGATTATGTAGCTGACTAGGGAAAAGGAGCTAAGCAAAAATAACTGCTGTTCTGCTCTGGCCCTGTAAGTTTATGAAGAAAGATGATGATCCATAAGGAGGCGTTTCATGGGTGGTTGAAAATTTTCTGGATGTAGTTTCTTGTCAATGGAAGCTATCAGACAATGCAAAATATTTTCAAGAATTTTTTTTCTCTGTTTTATAACATGCGGCTCTTTCATAATTCCAAGTGAAGCTTTTAGCACCAACCCTTTTTTTTTTAAGAAAAAACTTTAACCACTTATAGAACATGAAACATTTCTATGAAAGAAATATTTCATGCCATCAAAAGCCTCCTTGAGTTATGGGTGGGAAGATGTGTTGGTGTAAAAGCATTTGGCTTCGCTAAATTCAAGCCAAATAACTAAGGTGCAACTTCCTTGAGCCAATCAAAGCGGGCATGTAAATCATACTCGAACAGTTCCTCATGGAAGCCTAATTGGACCTGGATCAAGGATTCAAGGGGGAAGCCATCAGAGGCCAGCTCAACTCGAAAAAACTGTTCTTCGATTTCCACTCGAACTCAAGTCGAGCTCGATAGAATGAAACTCGAATTCGACCGAAAATACAGTATCGAGCTCGACTCGTTTAATTCGTTTTTGTTGACACGTTTTGTTCATTTACGTTCGTTTAACATGTCAACTCGTTTAATTAATTCAATTACCAAGAATCCGTTTTTCATGGTCATGTTTACATGGGTTGAGTTTTTACAACTCAAACTCGACTTTCGACTCTTTGATCATTTCAAGTTTAAATTTAAACTCCAGTTTGATTCATTTATAAATGAGTCGATCTCAGAGTGAGCTTTTTTGGAGCGAGTTGAGCATTGTGCAGCCCCACCCCACCCGCCTCATCAGTATTATAAGGCTGGGCATCAGGTCGAGCACCTTATGGATACCCAGTACTTGGCTTGATTCGAACAAAAAAAAAATGAAGTTCAGGTTGATGGATAAGAATTTTTTAATACATATTTTATTGATTTTTATATATAATTATAATATTTAATTACGATTAATTATATTTATATATTATTTTATATTAAAAATATATATTTTTTTATTTAAAAAAGCCAAACTCCGACTCGAGTTTTAGGTATTGAATTAGGTTACAGTGGACT
Source organism: Nymphaea colorata (assembly GCF_008831285.2). Lineage (NCBI taxonomy): Eukaryota > Viridiplantae > Streptophyta > Magnoliopsida > Nymphaeales > Nymphaeaceae > Nymphaea > Nymphaea colorata. Next base: position 27,656,654 of record NC_045138.2, read on the forward strand.
TGCTGTATTCGGATCCAATAAAACTGATCCGTACCTGGTCCCCGAAGTTTCATTAGATCCAAATCAATTTTTTGGGCTTTCGTGGACGTTTCGGGAGGCATTCGTCGTCTCTATCGCTTCCTTTCCTCCGTCATATTTGAACGTCACCACTGTCGGTGATTATTCCTGGAAGAAAGCCGACTCCCTAATTCCTAAACCGCCCGATGTTTCGACGTAAATTACAAAAGTATCTTCTTCGACTACCACGGATCGGAATTCATCATTGGAGCTCCCTTAAATTGGATCCCTAATGCAAAATCATATGGATTAAATAGATCAAATCTTGCCCACATTTTTTTTTCTTTTTTAAATAATCCTTGCTTAAGTAATTGTGTTTAATTCCCTTTTATTTGAAGTCTCTGTCCAAATTTACTTTATTTATTCCAATTTTTTTTTCACCCCCTGAAGAATAGCATTAACTGCTGATATTAACCATTGTTCCTAGGCCGAAGGGAATAGTGTAGGCATAGAGCATAGCAGGTTGGGCTGGAGCGTGTTAGATAGTGTTATGTTAGATAGTGTTATATGCAGTTCCATCACCATGTGTTTTATGTCTTTTTGTCAAAAATGAGATTAGAGCAATATGCTAGCTAACATAAGCTGAACCTATGCTATGCTGGAAGAATAAGGGCTTTCAAGCTTTTTTTTTTCAAGTGGGTCCTAATCCTCTCACTCTCTCAAAATTTTGACAAATATTGCCAAAAAAGATGGGGGTAAATATCTTCATAAATGTTTTGCAAAATATCTTTTGAAAGAAAAACTTGTCTCGTTGTACATTTTTCTATAACGCCCCACCTTTTTTTTTAAGTATTGTATCTAAGATTGCGAAGAGATTTTATAAAGGAGGTTGTTAAGTAGTTGATTGACAAGTTTTTATCATTTTTCAAACTGAAACTGAATTTGTTAACTGGTGGTTTGGGATTTGTTGGACCAAGAGCCCAAGCTCAGTGTAAGTTGGGTTGTTAGAGTGGCATAATTATAGTACATTTTAATATTTTGATGTGGTGCCCACACAGACAGAAGCTTGTATCCACCGCTTTTTGAAAAGTTTAGTCTCGTATATAAGATTGTGAGGAATCTTTGAAGACTTATAAAAGTGGTTGTTAAAGAGTTAGTTTTTTTTTTTCAGTTTCTAGCTTTTTTTGGAGCAGATTATGATTCAACAGACCAGGAGCCCGAGCCTATGTGGCTAGTTATTAGATTTTCTTTTTTCATGTACTTGGTAGAAACTACCATGAATTGAGAGACTTTGTTGCTCGGGGCATAAATCCCACATGATCATTCCCCCATAAGCCTAAGTTCCTGATACTGATCAGCTTGAACAAGGGGCTGGCGCCTCCAAGATGGCTGGCCTAAACCAAAACCCATCGAGGCATTAATACATTCTTTCAAATAAAGGAGAAACTGAACCTAAAATCTCAACAATGATAGAAGACACAGCCAAGGTTTCGATCTACACATTTCATTCATTTAGCATCAAATGTTTTAAGTGCAAAATGAATTGTAGTGCCAAAATAATTTTTTATAAGGGAGTGTTTGGGTGGCACTTCAAAACCAGGCTTTATCTCTTGGTTTTACCTCAAAAAACCTGATTTTGCAGCATTTGAGTGCCATCAAAACTGAGTTTAAAAAAACTCAGCTTTCACAAAACTTGGTTTTGTAAAAGAGGGTGAAAAACCTGGTTCCCTTAGGTTATTCAAAAACTAGGTTTTGGATGTCACCCAAACAAAAACAAAAAAAACAAACTTTTTAAAACTCATTAAGAAACATGGTTTTCATAAAACCTAGTTTTACAAAATTGAGTTAGAGGCAGGTGTCATCCAAATGCCCCGAAGTAGTTTTTCTACCCCCTTTGTGTTAACTATTGATTTCTCAAGTAACTAAGGGGATTTTTTTTTTTCATTTTTCATTTTTACATAGGGAAAACCACTTTCTGCTTAAAAGTTTCCATGACCATAAACCCTTATGCGTCTAAGATTATAATTTGCTTCGGAGCTTGGGTAGTCTTATGGTACACCCTTCAACTTGAGTGTCATCCTTGTTATCTTTACAAACCTAAAATTTAACACATTTGGAACATGACGGTGGCCATGAGCCTCGAACACTTTGAATGTGCTAGAGTGTTCTTCTTAAATACTCTAAAAACTTAGATGATTTTACTGGACATATTTTTTCTAACTCATGAAGAAAGAAAGAAAAAAGACAGAAGTAGTGATGAATATGACAGTTCCTATATTAAATTTAAAGACAAAAGTTTGGTGAAGAGAGAAAAAGCAAACAACCAAAAGAACCCCCCTTTCTCAGCTACTTTTTTCACATGGAAGATAATGGAACTATCCTGAAGTAAGCGAAAGTTTGCTTTGGCATGTAAAAAGTAATCTTTGCTCCTTGCAAATGAAATAGTTTTAGAATACTACACCAAACTGGAAAAATTACCTAAAAAGAACCAACAAAGAAACTGACATTTGCTTGTGGGTAGTACTCTAAATGCAACAACTCTTCGTCTCTCTCCCTCTCCCCTATACACAAAATCAAAGTCATAAAAAACTTGGCATCATCAAGCGACTAATTTGAATTAGAGTTGTAGGTTGCGGTTGATAGTCCTCTAAGATCTTAGGTGATTTGAAGTTTATACTATTGCGAAATCCACAGTTCAAATGAATAATGAAGTTTAGTTCCACAACCTTGCAATCAATGATAAATATAAAAACCATGTTCTTAGGGAGCGTTTGATGTTCTAGAATTTTTAATGCAACCTATATGATCCGAATCGGGTCCAACCTTAAATTCAGAATACGATTGGTCCACATCCGCCAAGTGACTACAATTGTAATATCAATAAAATATCGACCCTTTTCCTGGATCATTGTGCCATAGAATTCATCCTCTCTTTTGCAAGTGCCTCGATAGTCCCCCCCTGCGCGCGCGCGTCAGGGAGCAGGAGGGCAAAAGCAAAACGCGGCGACGGGAAGAGGGCTCGTACGTGCGATAGACCATCTTCGCACGTGCGAACTCCTCTGCATCTTCTCCTTCCTCTTTCCCTCCCTGGCTCCTCCACTCTGCATGTGACGGCTTCGGAGACGGTGATCGCCGGCCGGCCTCTCGTCGATGGCCGGTCGAACGGCCGAGGAGGGAGCCGGGCCGCCCCGCAGTCCCCTGGAGAAGCTTCCGGTGGTCGTGAAGGAGCTCGTGGCCGGTGGAGTCGCGGGAGGGATCGCGAAGACGGCCGTCGCTCCGCTCGAGCGCGTCAAGATCCTCTTCCAGGTGAGAAGACGCCGGATTTCCTGTTCCTTTTCTTGCCGGGACTTTCCGACTTTCTCCTTTCTCTCTGCTCATCTCTTCTCTCGAAATTTTGGGAACTCCCGCGTTTTCTTTACCTCTTTGGGGAATTCTCCCCCCCGATGCACCGATTCTTTTCTTGATCTTTTGACAATGAATAATTTTGAAAGAGTAGGTTGCGGAATATTTTTCAACCGGAAATGCAGGCGAAAAGGCGAAAGTTTGAGAATGACTAACTAGTCCCGTGGTTAGCTACTGGCCGGATTTTCTTACTTTCTTTTTCCGGGTTGATTCGATTCTCTTCTTTCTAGGGCCTCGGCTGAACGATTGAATTGTTTTATATTATTTTTTCCCTTCTTTCTGTTGCCGTTGGCTCTGAAGTCCTTGCCATTTGGATACAAAATAGTTTAATATGATTTAGGCGAAGTTCGTTTGGGCATGACTAAAAGGGTAGGAAACTATTTAGCGTAGGCAGGAGTGGAAACTGGAATAGTTTTCGTAAACGGAAAAGGACTAACATACCCTTCGCTAGTAAATTTCGTGAGCACGTCCTACCCGCAGAAGTATTCTAATTTCTGAGGATTTTGGATACGATGAAATTGTCCTTCTGGGCGGCTGCTTTCAGGATTCGATGGCTCTGAGATTGTATGGTATCATCTATTCGAATTAGACTCCAAGTAGTCAAATTACACAAGGAAAACAAGGTCCGCTACTAATTAGAAATGGAAATATCTTTCTCTTGGTGCATGAATTCAAATATTTCGCATGCACGATCGAGTGATCTCTTATCCGTCGCTTTTCATATATGTATGTGCTTTCGGAGGAACCATGTCCACATGATGGGCATGTTTGACCGTCTCTGAATGGCACGCCATTACTTTGTTGTGGAAGACAGATGTTTACATGGGTACATTCGTGAAGAACCACTATCATGGCGGTTGTCAAATGTATCACGGAGTCCCCGGAGGAACACGTACGTCATACGTATGGTTCAAGGCAATGGCAAAGCGATAAGTCCACTTGGAGCGGAGCATCCGGTGGTCCTATTCTTGATATCCACCTAAGCCGACAGCTGACCTCAAGTCTCCGGTGATTCATGCCTCTGACCTAACGCATTGCCACACGTCTTAGGGACTACGCATAGATGCCGGCTATCCGTTACTTTTCTTTTGGTGGTGTTTTACATTGATAACAGGTAAGCTGCAAAAACCAGGTAACTCGATCTGCTCCTTCCGCTACGGGTCTATGGCCAAATTGGGGTGTAAGGCCTTTGAAGATCTTCGAGTTACTTGGAGATTTCTCCGGTTTTGCCGAAGTTGTAAGGGGAACTAGGTCATTATTTCCGAAAAGAAATTGAATGCTAGCCGAGTAGTAGGCTTGAATTGTTCAAGACATACGTCACGCCATCATAATTTCAGCCCGTATATGTGTTAATCTTTTAGCTTCTTCATAGCTAACCTGGTTGATTTCCTTTTTTAGCTGGGCAATGCCCATGTCCAAATGGGTCCAGGAAAAAGCTGAATCAGCCAACCAATCCTGTTTGGTCAATTCTTGTTGCTTGGTTTGGGTCTAAACATAAATCGACCTAATAGACTAGTCATGGCTTGGACCCAAACGGTGGTCTTGAAAGACCAAGCCGCTGGTTTCTGGACTACTTGGAGTGTTTGGATGCTATGGCTTCAAATCCTTCCATGCTTCCCGGATAAGCTTATTTTTAAACTTAGATTTCTGGGGAGTTTCTCGTAAATAGTGGAGAGAGAAGACATGAAAAGTAAAACGAATCGCAAAATGTGAGTCACTTCAACTGTAATATTGGTTGGAAGTCGATTTAATCCCCAGACATTGAGTCTTGCTCCATGATTTTAGGTGAAACAATTTGGTAGTGTTAGACGTCCTTCCAATGTGGGGATGATTCTTTCCTTCGATCGGGATGATTTATCCCTTTCTTGACGCGTTTCCGTATCGAAAGCTAGAAGAAAAGAAACTTCAATGAATCAGACATAAGCTTATTCTTGATAAATCCTTGTCATAATTTGGATCCTATCGTATTTCTTGCAGACTAGCAGAGATGACTTCCGTGGTTTAGGCTTACGGGCATCATTTAAAAAGATTTTGAAGACAGACGGGATTCTTGGTTTTTATAGGTGTGTTTCTATATTCTGCTCAATCTTAATGTCTCCGAAAATCTTAATCTGCTTCTTGGTAAAGATATATGTGGCATCTAACGTTTGATCTGCTTCTTGTTAAAGATATATGTGGCATCTAACGTTTGATCTGCTTCTTGTTAAAGATATCTGTATTCTTTATTTGTTATTGAGTCTAGTTGGTATATTCAATTTCCTATCCTTTGCTCTATGATGCAGTTACTATTTAATTTTTTTACGGTTAGCTTCTCAGGTGTTCAATTGTTGATTTTCCTTTTCTGTCCTAAATCTTTTCAGAGGAAATGGCGCTAGCGTTGCAAGGATCGTGCCATATGCTGCCTTGCATTATATGGCATATGAACAATATCGGCGCTGGATTATTGAAGGTTTTCCTGATGTTAAAAGAGGTCCATCTCTTGACCTGGTGGCAGGATCGTTTGCTGGTGGAACTGCTGTTCTGTTTACATATCCTCTTGACCTTGTTCGAACAAAATTGGCATATCAGGTGCTGGAAGGTCCTCTTTTTTCTCTATGATTCTGGATAAAAAATAGACTTGTGGATAGATTGTCTTGATCAAGTCTGATTACTAGACGAATCAAAGTTTCAATCTGCCTTCCATTAGTTTTGGTCCTCCAAATTAATTTCTTAAACTGCATTCTTCTTTCAAAATAATTTACAAAATGAGGTGTCTGGTCAAGGATGGTTGCTTTTTGCATTGCGAGGTTTTAACACATGGCAGAAAATTATATATATTGGTATGTTTCTATGTGGCGACAATTTTGTATTTTTTAAGCGATTCCATCATATAATGCCATATTGTTCTGAAGCTTGCTTAAATGCGGACATCTCTCACCTGTTCAGCCGGTAATGAGAAACAAAATTTATAATTCTGCACGCACTAGCCATTGTCTCTTAGAATTTTGATGGTTCTGTGCTTCGCTGCAATTTGTTTGGTGTTGGTTGTTGGCTTCCATTCAAAACTTGCATAACCAACTGTTTTTTGGAATTACTTAATCCACCCTTGACTGTTAATCAGAAAATTAACACATCCTATTGGCTTGAAATTAATATGTTGATCGCTGATATTTATGACTTCATTGAGTTCTTATTGTTTGTCATGAATATCCAGGTGACTCCTATGAGCATCAGTTCGTTAAAACCTGTGACTGCTTATTGTTCTGATCAATTTTATAGAGGAATCGCTCACACCATTGTCAGCATCTATAGAGAAAGTGGCCTGAGAGGTCTCTATCGTGGAGCAGGTATGCAAGATTTTGGAATTTTTTATTGGCTGCATTGAGGTCTCATCATTGTACAACCATTCCTGATTAGTTCTTTTGTCTTACTAACCTTAGATTTTCTTTACACATTCGAAATGGTTTTCCTCATTAGATTTATCAAATTGATTGCTGTCAGCATCGATGTGTGTGTGTATATTGGCCCTTCTTTTTTGTCATCTGGGAATCTTTTCTAAGCCAGCTGGTACAATCGCAAATTTTTTTCATCTGCTGATTGACATCATACGTTGTGAGTGTAGCTTCCAATTCCATGCTTATATCATCCCTGGTCAAGAAGAGATAAACGTCAAAACAGACCGAGAAGACATGTAACAGTGCATGAAAGTTTACAATCCATGCTCTAACTTGTCCACTAATAGAGCAGAAACCAGTCTGCATGAAAATGTGGAGACTTTTGGTCCATGATCTTGTGTGATCATGGCTGCTTTCAGATTGTATTGATGGTTTGCTAGTTTTTTATTTTATGACATGTATATAGATTATTGCTTTGTCCACTTATTGGCCCTGCACCAGGCTCTACCTATTTGAAATAGAAGAAAATGAATATCATATACATGTGCATGTTTTTTCGTGCACATATATGAATTTATCCATGAAAGTACTATTGAATGTACTCATAAATCTTATCAGCATGAGCGCGATTCTTTTAAGAAAAAGTCCAGATTTGTGTTTGAGTTTTGCTCAAATAGTAAATAAATAAGCTTGACCCAGGCTTTTTCACAAGGATTTTATTCCTTGACTTGCCTATGAACATGAGAAACACTAAAGATGGACTGATTATTTGGTTCAACACTGACGTCATGTAAATCCACGGTCTTTTGCTTGCCTAATGCTATCATGGGGACCTTTATAGTTCATGAACTATGAAGAACTGTTCTGGATTGTTCATGTAGTGTAGTTGATATCTGTTCATCTATGGTCCATTGCTCCTTTACTTTATCCTCCGCAGGAAATTTCATTAAGCATGTTACTTGATAACTGAAGCTTCTTAAATGTCTTTGAGGCTTTCATTCAACTGCCTTAGCTTCAAAAGCTTTAATGCTGAAATGCATCTCATCTTGTCCCCAGCTGAATCTTTGAATAATTGAAAAATATAAGGAAATATATTTGGGCGTTCTCTTCAAATATGACAGGAGAAATAAGCACAGGAACTATCAGTCTCCAGGATTTCAGAAGTGTTCCTTAAAAGTATTTCTAATCTAGAACTTGTTTATGTTTCAGCCCCATCACTCTACGGAATATTCCCATATGCTGGCCTAAAATTCTATTTCTATGAGGAGACGAAGAGGCGTGTTCCCAAGGAGCACCGAAAAGACATACATGTTAATCTCATCTGTGGATCTTTTGCTGGACTACTGGGCCAAACACTAACATACCCACTTGATGTTGTCAGGAGGCAAATGCAGGTGTTGTCTTCTTCCTCAAGGTTAATAACATCTTTAGCTGTTGGCAGGTGCTAATAGCAGTTTATAATAGAGTTTATGCTTGTAGGTACAAAGGCTAGCAGTTTTATCTGACAGCAGAAAGGAGATTTCAGGGACCGTAGAAACCTTAGTGACAATTGTCCAACAGCAAGGTTGGAGGCAATTATTTTCAGGGCTGAGCATCAACTATTTGAAGGTTAGTGGGAGTCGATTCTAATTTTTTTGCAAAATCTGTTGGACCTGGCTATGTTCTAATTTCAGGGTTGCCTTTTGTTTTCTTCAGGTGGTTCCTTCAGTTGCCATTGGGTTTACAGTTTATGACGCTATGAAATCATGGTTAAGAGTTCCACCTAGAGATGATGTGGTTGTTGAAGTAGCATCACAAAGAAGAAAAGCTCACACCTCATCTTTGCCGTCCTGACTATGATGTTGCACTGGAAATGACCGGTTTTTTCGGATGGAATCTGCAAAAATTATATATTTTTAAGCTGATTACAAATTCCATTCTTTTTGTATATTCCAATTCATATGGTGTATATTTTATTGGTTGAGAGAATAAGTGAAATAAATCAAAGCTTGTAAGTTTTCCCAGTGTAGTTTTTCCTTTCTAATAGTCTTTTCTAGTGAAGACGTGCAGAAAACGTAAAATTTGACTAACGAATTGTTGAAGTCTCGTACATGTACTTTCACAAAAGAAAAATGAGTTGTATGGAAACTCCTTGTCGCAAGTATTGATGTTTTCTTCTAGTTTCTACTATTTGCATTAATACACAAAAGTTCATCCTTTCCTGTTTAGCCATGTCTCCTCTTTCTTGGTTAGCCTGTCAAGTACTTAATGCTTTAATCTACTTGTGAAGGCACAATCTCCATTAAACTTCCAGGCCATGCAAACAAGCAATGACAAACAAGTTTGCTAGCTGAAAGAAGGACCAGAAGAGTGACATGTTTTTTGGCTCATCCACAAGCTGCTGCCTGCTAGGTTGTACACGTAGCTAGGTAGGTTGGTTGGGGCTCCAAGATGAAGAGAGTAGGGTTTGATACCCGGGATGGGCAAATTCTTTATAAGCTATCCTGCACGCTTGGCTCAGCTGTTCAGTTTACTTTGTGAAATCGCAACCTGAACCGCATCACTCAAAGAACTTATATTTCTTTTCGCCTAAAAGGGAATTGTATAAAACTATACAGATTATAAAACTGTATAGAATGCTCGACTGCAATCTTATATTCCACACATGAAAAAAGGTACTTTCTGCTATCATGTTTGCTTATAACCCATTACGAAAATACATTTTCCCCATTTATCACTTTTTCTACAAGAAATCACTTTGTATTGTCTAATTGTAGAGGCATGTGGGATCGATCTTTTGCCTTCTATCACCCTAGCTATAGTGAAGTTTAGCTACACTCGTTTTTCTTCTATTTTCCCCTTCTGCATTGAATTAATAATGAGAACTAACAAGATTTATAATTATATGTATATTCTGTGCTATAATATAATATGTATATATAATGTTATATATTATATTTAAATATACTATATTATATGTCACATACTGTTTAATATGTTATGTATGTACAGATATGTAACGAATATGGTCTTTATATATATATATATATATATATATATATATAAACTCACATTTTCCTCCTTTTGTTCAAAACCTTTAGAGGGCAGGCTTAGTAACAGCTATAAATTGTAGGCTTTAAATGAGACTACTTGAAACTTCGTCTTTCTCCAGTAGTTTTATCTATAATAAGATATTCATTTATTTATTTGCAAAAATAATTGCAGACTGCTTTCCTCCTTGTACCACACAGCAGATTTATTTGTTGATCTACTTTGTTGTTGTCCAGGTTCAGTGGATCTATCTGAATACAGCCAATGGCTAAACAACTTGCTAGAAGAAACACGTCAGTTATGGGTCGCTTGTCTGAGCATATAGAGACACACACACATATATACATAAATATGAAACTTTACAGAAAATATGCTCAACTTTCGGACGAGTTATAACCAAAGCATACTTTTGAAGAAGTAGCAAAAACATACTCAGGTTTCAGTTTCTTCATTTGATTTGGCCGTCTGCCTTACACATAAAAGAGGTGGTTAACGAAATATAAACATAAGTATGCATTTGTTGTTCCACCAAAACTACAGCAGTCTTTAGAATATGTCTATCATCTACTTTATCATTCTCCAGCAATGCGTGGTAATGTTCTTGTAAATAAAGGATAGATTCAACACATCTTAACAGTGAATTTTTGAACCTTTTGCCAAAACTTCAACTGTCCCCTTACTGTGTCTATAGTTCGAAACTTATAAGCATACTTTTAGGTCATTTTATTCGAATATCTTAGATATAATAAATATGTATCCTAACCAAATCTCAAAACAATACTATGGAATTTGTAAATCCTATTCAAGCCTTCGAGTAGGCACATCAATGACTATACTTCTAGCTTCAAGCTATAATAATCACGTATCAGTTGAAACTTAGAAAAAGAAAAGATAAAATCGTTAATGCTTACTTGCGAACACTTACGGAAATGCATTACATATGATTTGTTTTCAATTTTCTTGGAGGGTACCTGATAAGAAAAGCATTGCGTTTTTTCAACATATGTTTCTAAAACACTGTTATAAGAACATCATGTTCTTACCTCATATAATATGGTGCCATTATTATCCAATATTTAATTGTCGAATAAGGACAAATTCTGTAATTACAATATATTTCTTGAAAAAAGAATACGATGTTCTTGCCAACATTTTCTCATCAAACACCCCCTTAAAATTTTGAATCTGTCAAGAGATGAGTCCCAAATTGGTGCCGATTCTTTTTAGTTAGTAGTAAATAGAACTCAGTTAGTGAGTGCAGCTTTATGTTAAAAAACTTTCAAACGAGAATCACTATCGCTGATTTTAGCCTGACAAGATTTTGACTAAAGTTGCTATCATTCAACCTAACTGAATCTCGACTTGGATTGAACCACACACGAACAAAATCCCATCTCACTAAACCTTTGTTCATGGACTCCCATTTCACTCGTTTCTTGTCATTGGGAATTATCTCGACTGGTAAGTTCTTCACGTCCGTCTCACCTTCTATATAGTGATCGGATTTGATGCAGGCAAAAAATAAGAAAAACTTGAAGGACTCCGATACTGATCCGCTTGCTGCTCCAGTTATCATTCTATGAACTCTCGTGAAAACAGCTACACCGCAATGGCTGAAGCAACAAGGATAAGACTAGGGGCGGCTGCTCCACTTCCCCATGAAAGTTCTTGGAGAAGCGCATCATTTATTGACTTTGTGCATTTCGAGCAGGCTGGAACGACACAGTGATGAATTCATAGTGGTCAACTTCAACTTCAATCAGATTCGGCCGCTGTTTAAATCATATAATTCTGACAAAAAATATACATTTAAAGCCTTTCAACATTTTATATGAGAGTCGTAGCATTGCAGAAAAACATGACACAGCTACATATGGGATTGCAATTATAAAAGATCGATGAATGGTATGGAACATGCAACTTGGTTAGTAGAAAAAACTTCATTTTCTACATAAAATTTCATTTTTAGCGAAGTGATAAAATTCAGGATCTGGTGTGAAACTATGGCAGCTTGTAATTGACGAAGAACCGAGCTTTCCCTTCCAACCACAGCCAGAGAAGAAATTTAAAAAGAAAAGCTAGCGGTAGATAATCTTCAAGCAACAATCCAACTCCTCTGTCACAAACTTGGCCCTTCACTCCTGCCGGCTGCCGCTGCGATGATCGTTCCCGGTACGTAGATCAGTGGGTGTCTCCGCTCTACAAATTAAAATCCTCTCCCTTTCTGTCGAAGCTGTGCTTCCCTGTCTCAGAGAGAGGGAAAAAGGGTGGGGTGAAGGAAGCTGTCTCCGTCTTCTCTCTAGATTACTGTCACTCGTCCCGCGGAGGGAGAGAAAGAGACAGATGACAGCAAGCGAGGAGCCACCGGCCGAAAGTGGCATCACCACCACCTCACCAACGGCAGCACTGACGGCGGCGCCCATCTCCAGCGACGCGAAGGAAGCGTGGGTGTGGGAGCAGATCAGGCAGGAGGCAAGGAGGGACGCAGAGGCGGAGCCTTCTCTGGCCAGCTACCTCTACTCGACCATCCTCTGCCATCCTTCCCTCGAGCGCGCCCTTTCTTTCCACCTTGGCAACCGCCTCTGCTCCCCAACTCTTCTTTCCACTCTACTCTACAATCTCTTCCTCGACTTGCTATCGTCCTCCCCTTCCCTCCGCTGCGCCGCCGTCGCCGACCTCCTAGCCGCGCGCCTCCGAGATCCCGCCTGTTCCTCCTTCTCCCACTGTCTCCTCAACTACAAAGGCTTCCTTGCCCTCCAGGCCCATCGAGTCTCTCACAACCTCTGGCTCCAGGGCCGCTCCGCCCTAGCCCTTGCTCTGCACTCCCGCATCTGCGACGTGTTCTCCGTCGACATCCATCCTGGTGCTCGCCTTGGCTCCGGCATCCTCCTCGACCACGCCACCGGAGTCGTCATCGGGGAGACCGCCGTCGTTGGGGACAACGTCTCCATCCTTCACCATGTCACGCTCGGGGGAACCGGCAGGACTGCCGGCGATCGCCATCCGAAAGTTGGTGACGGTGTCCTCATTGGCGCCGGGGCCACCGTGCTTGGAAACGTGAGTATCGGCGAGGGAGCGAAGATTGGCGCCGGGTCCGTGGTGCTCATCGACGTTCCTCCCAGGACCACAGCCGTTGGCAATCCGGCGAGGCTCGTCGGCGGACGGGCACACCCGGCGAAGAACAATGACCTCCCCGGCGAGAGTATGGATCATACCTCGTTCATTAATCTGTTGGCGGAGTTCGCTGGTTGATGTCGTCTGTTTCCATCTTCTTCTTCATGGTTTTTTTCTTCTTCTTTTCCATTGTTGGCGGCTGCAGACGCTTTATATTTTTGGAGTATGAGCATGTTGTATAGTACAGAAATTACAGAACTCACGAATAAATTTGGAGAAAATTTTGCCCTTTTTTGGTGTTACATATCGTTACGTTCTTGTGGCTTTGATTGCTAGGAAGGTGATGACAAATCAAAATATAGCTGTTTCAGTTTGCAGGCACCGGGTATCTCAAAATTGATCTTCTTCTTCCCTTCCCTTTCCTCTATCCCCATGTTTACATCTTTTTCCTTTTCATCTGAGATTCTGTTTTGGTCATGGCAATTGGTTTGTTGGGTATTCCTCACATATTCATTCTTTTACTACTGTTTTATCTTAAAGAGTGAGAGTTCGTTGCACCTGAATCACGAAGCCTTGTGCCTGGTTCTCACAGGGTGAAGGCCGGACTTCATATAGAATCCTCAAACTGTCCATGTGTATATTCGTGTTCGCGTTGCGTACTTCAATGTTTTGAGCTAATTAGTGTTCACGGCTTCATCTTCCAGTATGAGAACAATGCCAACGTAAAAAACTTGGTGGTTCGCAGAAATAAATTAAAAGGGAGCTTGCTACTTGCTAGGTTTGAACTTGCTAAACTGTGCTTCTTAACTTAAAGTAAGGGCTAATGTATTCTAACAGATTGGAGAAATTATCATTTCGCTGAATTCTTACTCACATCTAGCCTGTCTTACTGACTAGTGGCCAATACAATGTCGGATTCTATACTGATTTGTTTCTATCCGCAGTCACTTTTTGTGTTCCACGTTCAAAGATCGGCGATGGTACCTTGTGCTTCAGCATCTAGTTTCTTACGACTGTGAAGAGTTTCTAAAATTCGGTGGAATTCGTATTTCTAGCGATGCTTCTGCATTTGTGCTCGCGTTTACTCTGAGAGCTGAGGCTTTGAGGTTCTGCTAATCCTTACCAAGCAGCTATTCTGCTCTTGGCCGTTTATGCCTTCTCTTGAGGACCCACCAATGCTAATTCAGTATGTTCAGCAGCATGATACCATTTGCTGTCTTAATTGCAGTAAAGGGAGCTTCATTATTTGTCTTATTCTTTCTGGAGATCGGAACTTTTCTGTTGAACGTCGGGTTGAGTCCAAAAAATAAAAATATTCAGCGTAGAGGGTTTTCAATTTCTTATAGTTGCGTCGAACTTGTTATGGCTTTCTTTCTGGTTTCTATTACTACAGTGGTAAATTGGGCCAAGTTCTTTTTGCGTGGTATACTTAAGGATGTGGTTTCTGCAGCACGCGGTAGTGTTACTGTCAACTTATGACTTGGCTTAGAGCAGTTCTTGGGAGGACAAGGGAAGTTGGTCTTATTCGTTCTGATTTTATTTACTGTGATGCTGAGCAAACTCGTTGCAAGGTCGTGTAATACGTTAACCAGTGGGAAGAATTCCACAGTTGCAAGGATTCACACTTTTTGATCAGACATTATCTAACAGAGCATTCTGCACTCACAAAAAGCAATCTCAATACTTTTTTTCTTGTTCGATCACCACTCGTTTCATTCATGATGATCACTGTGTCGCCATCAGAGGCATCTTTCACAAGATCAAAATGTGCGGTTCAAGTGTTACGCTGTCCACGAACGTGATCACGATTTCTGGCTTTCGGAAAAATAAACAAACGGATACCAGAAGCAAGAACGGAGAAGAGAATTCCATCAAACATTCGACTAACATAGGAGATGACTGAGCTGAAATGGGGAAGTGATTTTTTAGAAGAAATGAAGTGGGTTTTGGCGAACCGATGAAAGGTTGAAACCACGGACTGCTTGGGGACATGAATAGAGGGTAGTGGGTTTTATCTCACAAAAACAAATCCATTTGAATGTTCTGTATTTTTTCTTACACCGGCAGTCGACCACAGGCTCGTTAAATCGGCAACCTCACTTCTGACTTCCAGGTTTTCCAAACCCCGAGAATAACTTATATTTCCTCAGTCAAAAAAGGAACACAATCTTTGAGCTGACCATTCGCTACTAAAAGGACAATTTTAGCAACCAACTTCTTAAGGATGAATGGGCAAAGAGATACATTATGGTTTTCTTTGTAGAAACTTTAGGCTTACTTTTTTGCTGTAACTTAAAAAGGACTCCTCTCTAAATGAGCAGAATATTGTTCATAAAATTGTTAGAAATGAGCTTGAAAGGAGGCTTTTGTTAAGTTAGTTAAGAATATAATTTTGAAATAGAGAGTCATCCTGGATAAAAGTTACTGTTAACAGAAGTTTATGTCATGACGGTCTTCATAGAAAGTATCGTCTTCGTTAAAAGAATTATGGAAACTGTTCTTTTTTTTATTATTATTATAAGCAGATAGAACGCGAGGAACCAAAATTTTCCCTTGTTATAACCACTATACTGAAATAGTTGATTTGATGCACTGCGATGGATGATCCAACTAGCCTATTATACGGCCACATATCTACACACTCAGGAATAAGGATACAGCAAAATTTGGACCTGATTTGGATCCACTTTATTGGATCCAACCCGACTGTGCCTTTCCTACGGACTCATGGTTTTATATGAATTCAGTTAATCAAATCCAGATCTGACAAACATCAGACTCCTCACAAATTTTATGGATCTTGAACTCAGCTACAGATTCCAGGCTTGGTTACCTGAATCCTATGTCCAATCCCAATCTGACTAGTACTTGAATCCTGGTTTTTTAATAGCATCTATAGACGGAGGGACATGTGGGCAATTGCCCACTCCATCCTACATAAATTGCCTACAACATTTCACACAAATTTGCTTATTCTCGTGTGAATACCTCATGACTGTTTCCTAAAAATTAGAATCTGACACATTCATACCTGGCTCTGTGGTATCCGATTAATAATTTTCGTCTTTCAAATCTTAGTAGTAACAGTAGTAGTCATAAAATGCCACCCAACGTTAATTTAATATTTCGAATCAGAAGAAAAACGGTAACGGTTCCATAAAGTTGGCAGGCAAATTATGCCAAGCGTTTTCCAGCTGCTACCATTCTCTCCATTTGTCTGAGATTTTGGCTAGAATATGTGCCACGTTACACGAGTTTCAAGTATATTAGATATTAATAGAAGCTAGTCCAGGATACGGTATTGACAATTTTTCTCATTACAATATGAATTTGGCAGGTATAATGGAGTAAAATATGCTTCATCATTGTAGTAGCCAGGGAGCAAACCAGGGTAAAACTTTTCAAGTTTTGATCTGCAAGTTTTATATGTGGCAAGACTCATCATGTGGTTTGAATTTTTTGAGTTCAACATTTAATTTTTCGTTCTGTTGTAGAGCCGTAATGGAGAGACAAAAGAAGTGGAATTTGTTGTTTGCCCTCTAGACGAAGAAAAATCAGCAATCAAATGTTGGATAACTGTAAGGCTTATGAGTTCGAATACCACTTGTTTCAAATACATAGACTAATTTGTTAAAGTCATATCAAACTAAAAATCTTAGGTTAGACTTAAGATCCGTACTTGGTTGAAGATCTATACTTGAGATTTTCGTTTGATGTTCTACACTAGATAAGGTTTAATTTGACATCAGGATAGGGAAGAATCTGATCTTAAATGTGTAGATCTAAAATCTTGAGAATCTAATATAATCAAATGCCCTGCCCTTAAAGAATGTTATCATGCTTAAATTTTGTCTTTGAACATCTTTTCTCTCTAACAATATACACACTGGTTTGAGGTTTGTTGAACCTGTAACTTAATACTGTAACTTATAATCAATCTAAACTTGAAGGTTTCTTGAACGTCAAAAACTCTCACTTTTTCGCCCAAGTTTCTCGAGCGGATTGAAGGCTTTGGCAATTTCACCTTTCTACTCCACAAGTTTCAACAACTTAAAGAGAAGACCTTTTGAAGAGCTGAGAAAGTTCCGTATACCTTTTCAAGCAGTTGTAATCTAGTTTTCTTTTCTCCATAGAATCGAATTTCAATCAACTCCATTCTTATACAATCAATGCATTACTTATAAAACTTAAAACTCCATAGGTCTTGTACTTTAGAGATGGATCAATTCGTTCATTGTTTTCCTAGCAAGATTTTCATACAGTCAGTAGAACATAAGGATGGATCGTGACCCCTTTTAGGAATCGAATCATACTAACAAGCATGATCTTTGACAGTCTACTGTACATGGTTCTTAACACCTACTGTCTATATCATCAACAGCTCATTTTTAGTACTAACAATGTTAGATAGAAAACTAATTTACATGATCTTTTTGCCCTTTGCATCTCTTGTTCGGTTCATGTGTTCGACCCCCTTCACAACAAGCCACATTTTGTTTGATGTTATGTTCCTGTTTGAGCACGAATATATAACCAGCTTCTAATTACTGCAAATCCGCAAAAGTCCAAATTCTGCGAAGCCATGTCATTGATGTTAACTCTAATTGCTGATCGATCAAATCTCAACTATATATGCAGCAAAAATGTCTTCAAGAAATTGTATCTTCATGAGAAGACTAAACGTAACATGCCACAAAATTAATCTGTTGATAGATGTTTAATTGCTTAGAAAACTTCAATTTTTTTTTTTTTCGTGTTGGTTCGTAAGAAAAAACGTCTCTCTCTTGCAAGGTGAACTGTGTCGTGCAAGGAAGAGCCACCTTTTTCTTTGAAATAAAAGCACGCTCAAACAGGTTGAAAGAAATCTCACATGGCTACGTTCAACACCTGTACGATATCGGCATGGTAGTCGTTTCTGAATTTTTTGTTAATTATATCCAAGCAATAAAGAAGTTTTTCTTCCTTCTGCTCTTTAGCTTCCATCCTTTCCTGGAACTTTGAGTGTTGCTGAAACCTTTTCAGGTTGTCTTTAGTTAAGAAAGAAAAAGACAATGCCATTAAATAGAAGCAGCAGATTTCCTGCGCTGAGGTGGCTATCTTTCACATGCTTCCCATGCCTCATCACATGGAGAGAGAGAGAGAGAGGAACAGAGAGAGTGAGAGAGAGAGAAGCAAGATTGTAAAGAGATCTACATGCAGGAAAATGACATATAACTTAATTAGCGGAAATCGAAGCTGCTAATTCAACTCATATATTGTACAAACAAGAGAAGGATGAAAATGGAAGGAAAATCAGAACCAGAAGAATGAGAAGCAGAAAAGAGAACAGGGAAAAGAAAAACTGAAAAACCTAAATCTCTTATTCCAACCATGAACCTACAGCACTTGAACCTTGATCATCCCCGACACCAGCAGGCATACACGCAGACATGCATGCATGCATGCAGACACATAAAAGGACATGGATATACATGCATATGCACATGTACCCATGTACATGCCTGCAGCAACACACACACATACATGAATGCGCATGGATAGACACAGGTACATACATGCAGAGAGAGATGATCAATGGTTGCAGACAGTACTAGCTTGGTGATCATGAGCAGAGTTTTGAGCAATAAGGGCAAGCTTTTGGAGGTTCAACCTGATCACAGTGTCCACAAACATCTTGGTGTCTTCCCTGGTGTTTCCCTCTGGTATGTCCACCACATAGGACTCAAGCACCACCGTCCACACCTTACCGTCCTCCCTAAACTCGTTCATGGACGTGACGGACCTGTAGTTCTTGAGCCTGTGCTGTCCCCCGACGACGGTGAAGCTGAGCAAATGCCTCTGGTCGTCCAGAATCTCCAGCCTCTCCGTGCTGGTGGACGCCGGCAGGCCGGAGATGACGGTGACCTTCCGGACGCTGCCGACGCCGCCGTCGCCCTCCACCATGCAGCAGCTTTTGATGAAGTGCTTGTACTTCTGCGGGTTGTCAAATCTCCTCACTAGCGGCCACACATGGGAGAGTGGGGCTTCCACCCTTTGACATACAAGTGAGGTGCATGTGTTTGGGGATGGGTTTGAGATGGTGTGGCAGCCATTGATGACTGGTTGGAGCTCCTTGAACTCTCTCTGTGTTAGGCCATGTGGGGGAGGGGTTGCTTGGGACTCCATGGGAGAGGAATGACCAGAAATCTAATGTGGGTTTTCAGGTGGCGCCTGAGGATTAAGGGAGGAGATTGGAAGATAAGGATGAAGGCTTCTTGGCACTATGGGGGAAGGTGGGAACCCACTATGCAAAAGGCTGCCTTATATTAATGCTGTTATGTGTGTCTTTAATGCCAAAAAAAGCGGTTTTTTAATTACAGAGAAAAGTTTTTTTGCTACACTTGTGGGTTTTATTCTCTTTAGTTGAAAATTATACCGGCCACTGTTTTCTCGTGAAAACCAACTGTGCAGATATGGTCTTTGTCACTAAAAACCTAGAAAACTAAATGACTCTTGATTACTTGTGTATTTTAAGTGGCAAAAAAATGATATAAAGTTCCATATTGGTAGGTCTTAAATCCTCATAAAACTTCAATCTGCTTTCATTGGCCTAATATAGACACATATATATGTGTAAATAATATTTTTTTTAGAGCCAACCAGCTTGACAAATTTATAGAAAAGCATTGATTGAAAAGGATTATTTGACTAAAAACTCAAAGAACCGGCGTCCAGACCATCTTCAATCATGGCCAAGAAATTCGCCACTTACCCAAAAAACACAAGCACACAAACTTCAAGACAAGAAGGAGTTGGATGAGTTAGTAACGCAGACTAGGCCCATAACCTCATATGGACGACCGGCCATAGGTCAAACTTCGCGTCACCTCTGCATCGAATTAAGGAGGTTTAAGGCTTTGAATTTGTTTAGAAAACATAGACAACTTGTGCACCATTCTTCTGCATGTTACCACAAAAACACGGTTGATTAGTACTTTGAATCTGCATGTTAAATTAATTTTTAAAAAATATCTTTCTTTTATGTAAAAGTTGGCCGCCGGAATCCGCCCACCTGCTGTTGCTCCGCCTCCGGAAACTAAAATCACACGATCGTGACTGTTTCAATCGAACATAACCTAGCCAAGCTGACAAGCTGTGATCTACATGATCATCTTAGTAAGTATCTTTTCTCAGTCCATAAACTAGGACTTGCATTTATGGTCTTTTGGCATTAATGCCACCGAAACTTCGAACTAATCAAGCGTGTTTTTGTGGTACCATCAATTAAAACATTCATGGTACAACAACCTGATCCATTTTTATATTGAGCCCGGACTCTTGCTCGACATATTGTAACCTGGCAGTCTTAACAACTTTAGTTTTGATTCAAAAAGACTATGAAATAGGACAACCATCCACTTAAAAACCCATTTATAAGTCTCTCAAGTTTCTTAATGATTCAAAAAGGCTATAAAATAGAAAATCATCCACTTAAAAAACCCCTTTATGAGTCTCCCAAGTTTCTTGGTAATTTCAGATAAAAATGTATTACACACAGCCGATGCTTTCGTTAATGATCCCCTTCTGCATCATCTTGAATTGGGGTTGACTCGTAGTACTCAACTTTTTCTGTTGTTTTCCTTCTACCGTCATGTTCAATGTACAAAAGGAAGGCTGGAGGAACGTATACGAGTAGCGTTGAGAGTCTGAGGCATAATAAATGTAAGGGACTCGTCCCTTTTGCCGAAAAAAAGATGGTTCATGTGTCATGTGAGCAGTCTAACAAATCAAAGACCTCCGCCAAGCCGTGATCCCTCATCACCCTGATGAACTTTATGCAAGATTCCCCTCACCCGAAACCGCATCCCATATCACGTGGTCCCCACCTCACCCTCATCCTTTTTTCTCTTATTTTTTCCCATTTTCTAGACATTATTATTGATATTAATATTAATATTTTTATTTTTATTTTATTGACAAGACGTACATACTCCAATCAGGGGCATTTTGTAATTCATATGCGTACAAAAAAATGTGGTATTTCCAATGCACAACTCATAATATTGTTGTTACAAATGCAAAAGCATAGCTGTGGATGCATGATTCCCAACTTGGGTTCCCTTGTTTTCATCGAGTTCATGAAAAGAAAAAAAAAAAAAAAAAAGTTTGGACTTGAAGACTCGAAAAAAGAGACTGATGGAAGCGTCGCCAGCTTGGGTTCCCTTGTTTTCATCAAATTCTTGCAAAAAGAATAGTGTCAGATCATAGATAGCTGAAGATTGGTTGGTAAAAATGGGGCAAAAAATGTTTGAATTTGGGTTGCGTCCAACTTTTTATCAGATTGGGCTTAGTCAGATTTTAGGTTTTGGAATTAGATTTAGACTTTATTTTATATTAGTAAACTTGGAGCTGCCTGGGATCAAATCTGTCGTTTGTAGGATTTATCCAACTTGAATTAAGATTCAGCTATGAAACTTCTTGTAGAACTAGAATTGGATTAGTGGCTACATCTGGACTGACTTTGCCAATTCTGAGTAACTGCATCTAAATTCAGATATATTTCATTCATTTACTCCTTGCTTTATAAAAGAAAAACAACCATTTTCTTTGACTAGCTCAAGACCCAATGCAAGTAGGGCAGGACCGGTTCGGTATACCATAGCCCTGGCCAAGCCTAAAACTGAAACCTACATATCATGCTGGCTCCCAACCAGGTTCCTCCATAACTATTGCATATTAAATACTTATTAGAAGATATTTCTAAGAGGCTGAAGCTCCTCATTTTTTTTCTCCTATTATCAAATGTAAGGTTGCTTTGGGACCCGATTGAGGAGCAAAACATCTGTTTACTCGAAAACATCTGTCAACTAAAGTATCATGCATGTACCATTTGTTTGTAGTACAAAGAAGTAGCATTACAAGAGTCGAACCGATGACCATACTAAATATTTATTAATGTAATAATTCAAACGAACCATATATTTATCTATACCTCTTTCCTCTCCACTCTAGATTTCTCTTTTGTTTTTCAAATGTTTAGGGTGGGACACACAGTACAGTACGCTTTTGATCAGCACTCACATGTTATAGGGGGACCATTCTAAAAGATATGATTTAAGTAAGGTGAGAATGTTTGAACCCATGAAAAGTGGCTTGGTCAAGATTTCTCCACCTAGCTATATAGGTTATTCCCTTTTGGGTATTGGGCTTTGAACCCACCTCATTCCAAAGCTTGGTTGCTGGTTGTGGGGTTGGCTCTACTCTCCTAGGGTTTGGTAACCTATGGTGGTCTCACATGCCACATGTAGGTAACAATCATATGGGAAAGAATAAAATTGTAACCAAATTCATTTATGGGAAGGCCAAGCGCCATAGTTATAGTAAAGAATGTTGTCACATGTGAAAGAATAAGGTTATAATCAAATTCATTATTTAATGAGTAAAGAATGTCATCCACTACGGGTGACAGATGTGGCTGTTGGTGGAGGGGATACTGATGACAAGGCTAAAAAATAATGCGAATAGCAACACTAGTATGTCACCTAATAAGCATGCCAACATGAGTTGGGCTTTTGTTTATTGTCCTCTTAGAAGAATGGGACTTTTCCACTTCAGGCAAGACTAAATAATATTGTGGAACAAAGATACTTGTTCTTGTCTTCTAATCTTGGCCGCTAGCTAGCTTGTCTATTTGTTGAAAGCATTGGTGCTACAGAGAAAACAGTGATCGAAATGTATCATGCCTTTTCAATTTCACATCCTTCGCCATCGTGGTATATCGAAGGTTGAGGAAACAGTTTCAATTTATAATTACTGCCACCATAAATAGAGCGAGTCTAAATGGATTTAATGTTTGAATTACATGGTTGTTGTTATGTGCCAGTGTGCTCTTCAGTAGCGTAGTTGAAGGACCTACCTTTGATTCACCCAGGTTCCGAAGTAAGCCAGAACTTTGGAAGTATATAAGGGTTTTGCGTTGGTCGTTTTATGCCAAAGGCCATTTCTCTTAAATAAACATTTTTTTAAAAAAAGAATAATCTGATTCAATGGAATCAATCATGAATTGGCAAAAATTATTAATAAAACAATAGAATTCTTCTTGGGATGACCAGAAAGACAGTTTGGTTCACTTCGCTCTCAGGCTTGAGCCATAGCTTGCTCTCACTACAGCTTAGTTCTCTCTCTTGAACTTGTTTTCCTTTTTTTTTCTTATTTCTTTTGTTTTGGATTTTTCTTTTATTGCGACATCTTTTCTGTAACATCTAATAACTGCTTGTGATCACTTATTTTGGTAATATGTGATCATTTTATCCATTCTCTTTCATTCAATGTATATATGTACATGAGCTGAAATACTCGGGCCATCAAGAAGTTCCAGCAGCGAGGCAGAAGCATCCAGATGGCTGGAGAAACTGTATAATGCAGCCCGATGCAATTGCTTGTGTGGGCCGGTGCATGCTGGAGAAGGGGAAAGGGAAGAGAGAATGCCCAAGCGGATAATCTAAAATATCCAATTCCAAAGAGATTTGAAGGTTTCATTCCCTAACAAATCATGTCATGAAAGCAGAAGGGCATATCCAAACTGTGTGCTCAGCCACCTCCATGGCAATCCATGACTCTAAAGTTCGAGTGAATCAGGAGAATTCGCATAGAACCCTGCAACATTACCAACTCGAGAATGTGCTATCAGCCCATTCCTTATAGCCAAAATCTGCCGCAAGCCCACAGGAAGAATCACTGTCAAACTTTCGAACAGGTAGTCCTACATCATATGACAAAACTTTTATCAGGTTCCTTTTCCCCTCAGAATAAATAAGCTTGGGGTTGAAGATATGCCGGGACCGAACGTGAATTCCTCAGCCACAACACAACCCTCCTAGGGCAGTGAATTGAACAAGTAGTTTGTAACTTGAATCAGTTCAGCTCGTACCGTGCTTACTTTGACTCGGTCCAACAAGTAATGAGTTCAGCTCTCATGCAAAAGTTGGGCTTTCACATGGCTTCTAGATGTCACCTTTGCAAGGCTAATGTGGAAGAGGAGCATCACTTGTTTTTTCAGGAAAAGTATCTAGAGCTACATGGCGTAAAGTCATCTGGCAGTTTGGTGTCAATGTAATGCCGCCGGCTGGACCGGTACGTGGTTTAAAATGGTGGAACCAGAAAAGTTTCAAGAGTAAAGAGATTACCAAATGCTGGAAGGATTTCTATCATATGGTTGTATGGTTTATATGGAGGTTACGCAACAACATCAAATATGATAAGGTCAGGCTTAGCAACCAGATTGCTGAAACTGCTTGGAAACAATGCAAGGAGCATATACTGGCATGGAAGTCTTGATATGGACTGAAATAGGTACACCATGGGGTAAATGGAATTGGACAGACAGCGATCAGGTTGGTCTGCATATTGTCATGGACAAGAAGAAAAAAAAGCTAGGAGCGGCAGGACTGATTAGAGTCTTCTCAGGAGAGGCTTTGTATGGAGTAGGCCGATGGGAAGGGTAGTCACAACTTCCAAGTGCATATGTGGATACTTTTGAAAAATGTATGAGGCATCTACATGCCATCATGCCAGACCAGTATAAGAGCGTTGTTTTTCAATGTAACAACCAGAAATGGAGGAGGCATTTGGAACAGCGAACTCAATGTAGTTCTAACTCCCATGTTGATCATCTTCCAGATTGGCTTCAGTCCAAACAGATGTTTTTTAACAGATATTTTCTGGCTTCAGAGGTATCAACACTCCAGAATCTGTACTATACCATGAACAGCAATTGTAAAGGGAGTTGTGATCCCCTTTCTTTTTTGCTCTCATTGTGTGGATTAGAGCCTTGACCAGCGCCATTTTTGTTTCTGTAAACACTATTTTTTGCCAATAAAGGTAGGGACCAACCCCCAGCAGCTGTTTGCCGGAAAAAACAACTTCAAATTTCAATACTAAATCATGCTTATGCAGGATCAAGTAATTGTTAAATTGCAGCTGGTATTAGGCACTGGCAGAGCCGGAAATGTTGGCTGGAGGGGCACTAATTCAACAACTTTAATGCTTTTAAGGGCACCTATATCTATGGACAATGGGCAACTGAACTGATATCAGGCCAATTACTAGTTTCATTCCCGTTGGTGCTAACCCCTGCATATGTCACGTAACCAACCAAACCTCTCAGCTTCGGTGCAATTTCCTTGGGACTCAAAAAATTGTCAACTTATGCTAACCTCAAGTACAAACTTCGGTCAAGTTTATCCTTGGCTTGCTATATAGGCTTGAACACTTTCTGAAACAAGCTTGAACAAGCCATGTTCGTGATCAGATGGGAGCCCTCGTGACGAACATAACCCAAGTTTGAGAATGCTTAAACAAAACTAATGATCTGCGTTTGAAGAAACTCCGGGTTCGAGTCTTTGGGCTCATTTTCGAGCCCAGCCCAACCATTCGCCCTCTCATGTTCAACTCATTAACTTGCTGGACCCAAGCACTCGCCCTCTCAATAAGAACAAAGGGTAAAGGGGAAAAAAAATTTAAGACTAACAAGTCCAGTTATCTCGTTCAATACCTATCATCACAGTCAATATAAATGAAGGATTCATTATATGAACAGCACTAATAGTGCTAGTACAGCCAATGTAATGTAACAGATTTTAAATGTAAAAAACACGTTACAACAATAATCGCTACACACCTCTCATGATAAATATTCCCTATAAGCAGAAAATTTTGAAATATGGTTTATTCATTTATGTACTGTGACCTACTTCCATGATTTAGAATACTGAGCATTTGAAGGGTTTATGCACCAACCCTTCTACCTTTGTGTTTTTCACATCTCTTCCTTCCAGGAACTGGCTTTTGCTTGCAGAAAGATCCATCTTCTAGGATCACGCCACACACACAAGGATTCCCTTTTGGTGGTCCATGATGATCTGTATTCAACCCTTCGTGCAGTCCATTAATCCTCCTCCCTTTATGCTCACTGCATCTCTTTCTTCCGGGAACAGGAGGCTCTTTGCAGATAGACCCATTGCCAAAGGCTACACCACAGACGTTTTGTGGATCAAGACCACCAGTTGTTGCTTCGTGATCATCTGTATTTGACCCTTTGTGCAATCCATTAATCCTCTTCCCCTTATGCTCACTGCATCTCTTCCTTCCAGGAACAGGAGGCTCTTTGCAGATAGACCCGTTGCCCAAGGTTACACCACAGACATTTAGTGCATCAAGACCACCAGTTCTTTCTGCCACCAATCTAGGCCGTGAATGGCTGAATTTGAGAACACGAGCATGTAAATCAGGATTCCTTTCAGGATTAGAATCAGTATCTACAATTGGCTTGCCTGACTTGATCTCAATTCCCATCTTTTTTGATCCAAGTGCCTTCCACTTCAACTGTTTGAATGACAGAGGGATAAGTGTGAAAGCACGGATGCCTAACCCAGCTTTATCCAACTTTTGGAGGACGTAATCAGCACGGCGAGAACCATTGCTTCCCTTGTTCCAAGCATAATCAAAAAATGCAAGAAGCTGAGACTCTTTTAGCTCGGCTTCTTTCTTGTTTTTCATCTGTGATAATAGACTGTTGCATTAATCAAAGAGTACTGAGTACATGCATGATCCAAAGCAGTGGTCAGCCAGAAGTTTCAATAACATGCTCCAGAACACTCTGATTTTCTGTTCTTTACGACAAGTTATCCCAGCCTAAGAGTTTGTCAGTTGAACTACATGAAAGAGATTATGATGTCTTAATCAAGCAGCAAGAAATAGTGCACTTTAACTAGGATTACTAGCTTTCCACAATAGAATTGAAATTAGGCTATTATATTACATAGATTTTGGCTACAAACCAGCCTAAAGCCCTAAACAGTTATTCTGTAAGACAGGAGGGATGTGAAATGTCCAGCAAAAACTTACTTTTCTTTGGGAACATAATTGTTATATTATGCAAGTCAGGTCATGACTAAAGTTGATGATCAAACCTAGCAGTCTTCGTAGTGCAGTAGATAATCACAGCTCAACACAATCGCAATTTAAACTGAGTCGAGATTGAACAAGCAATATCCTGATTTGATCAATAAATAATCGATGAAGACATCATCAAAATTCACAAGAATGGTCACATGCAACATTTAAGAGATGAAACAGGAAAAAAAATCATCCCAAGCTAAACCCAGGAGAAATGACGAATACCTCCTATATTACTGTAAAATGGTCGAACTGAAACCTATGACTGAACCAAAAAAGCTCTCAGAGATCCAGTTTGTCCAGAAACAGGAGCGGAGAACAAAAGCTTCAAAGAGAATAGTGATTGTTACTCTTCACATCGAATAGCTATCAACTTGATGGAAGTGCATTTTGAAAATTTAGAAAGAGAAGGAAAGGCATCAACACATAATTGGAAGAAGAAATAACTCATCGCTTCCTGTATGGATACAAATTCAACCCATAAAACAGGAGATGAAAACAAAAGCTTCAAAGTGAATAGTCATTGTTTCTCCTGGCATCAAATAGCTATCAACTTGATGGCAGTGTATTTTCAAAATTCAAAAAGAGAAGGAAGGGAATTAAAACATAATTGGAAGAAGAAATGACTCGTTTCTTCCTACATGAATACAAATTTAACCCATAAACGTGTTTCAATGAAGTTTCTGTGCCATCAAAGACAGGCAAAACAAAGCTCATGCACTAGTAAAGGAACATAAGAAACTCTTTTATAGGAACATCTGTAGAAATTTACCGGTGCCCATCTAAACACGATTGGGAAGCCTCTGGAAAATACATCAATGAATAATCCAGGTCCTTGCTGTATATAAGGAATTGCAGGTATATCAGTTGGTTCTCCTTTATTTGAAGAAGGAAAAGAAACTCCATGGTCCAAATGAGAGCCTGCCCGGCCATACTGCTGCAACCTTGCGCGGACATTGTCAGCTTGCCCAAGATACACAACAATTACATGGTCAGAATTTATTTTACGGATCATTCGACCTGTTTCTGTGTGATATTTAGCTATCCCAAGTTCATAGAGACCAGGGCAAGAAGAAATCGGGAGGTTATGGATTCTATATCTTTCTGCTCCATCCTTACCCAAGGAGTAGTCTTCCCAATCAGAAGGCCCAATAAGAATCTGAAATGAAGCCAAACAGCTTAAAACAGAGAGTAGTGGAAAAAACTGAACTACATTAACTAAATATGAGTGAACAACTCTGAGGCAGTAAACTTCCACACATCGTGTCTTGATCTACCTATAGATGAAAAAAGATGATAGATTGACAAATAAATAAGGACCCACCAAAATCTTCACTCGGTGTGAAATGCTCAAACCAATGTTTTAAAAAGCGTATCGTAAGCCGTATCGGTCTGGCTTTAAGATGCGTTGTATCGTAAAATATCGTAACATATCATAATCGTATCGTTGTTTTTAATAAATCAGAAAAAAAATCGAAAAAAAATCAAAAAATTAATAAAAAATCAAGAATAATATGTTCTTCATAAAAAACACATAGATTCATAAGTCATAAGTCCATAAGTCTATGAGATACCACATCAAAAAACAAGTTTTAGATGTTATGTATTACATCACAAGATGATAATGAAATTGTGAAAATGTTCAATGTCAATACATATAAAATGAAAGCACTCTCGACTCTCATTCATAATCTTCATCATATTCATTCTCATCCCCATCTCCATCTCCTTCTTCATTTTCATCTTCACTATTTAAAAAAAACCTCTTTCCTTCCAACAGGAATCAGCCACCCATGCACAAATCCATGGTTTAATCGATGATTTTATTTTGAAAATCGATGATTTAACAATGGAAATCGATGATTTCCCTCCACGGCAACACAATCTCTAGGTTAAAAATGAAGAAAGGTCGGGTTTTTATAAAAAAAATAAAAAAAAGAGGGTTCCAACCCTCTTTTTTTGAAATCAGCCCGTATCATACGACACGGGACGTATCGCACCGTATAGTACGATACGGGGGCATGTATCTTACGATATGGGATGTATCGCACTGTATCATACGATATGGAGGCCTAATATCATACGTATGGTAAGATACAAGCACGATACACCCTTATTTACAAGGGGTGTATCGTATCGTATTTTGTAAAAGAGACGATATTTATCGTACGATATGGCCCCTTATCATAAATATCCTACCACACTGGCTCAAACCCAATCTACTAAATAGAAACAAAATAGTATATATCAACAAGGAGACGATCCGACTTCTTATCTGATGCATTGACGTGCATAGCATCGTAGAAACTAGTCACTGTTTTAGTCTAACAAGAAGTTTTTCCTACTCGCAGAAAGGAAACTTGATCCAGACTGGAATTGTTAATGGCATCAATTGATCTTACCAACAAGCCTGAAAAGAAAACAGTAACCCTTGAACGAACAGAAGATAATTTCTTTCCGTTCAATCTGAGATTGACAGCAACACCTCGCTCCAAAAAAGACACAAAAGAGACTTACCTTCTTATATCATCAGCGACAAGGGGAGGGAAGGAAACTTCCTCTTTTTTCACATATCATCTATTCCAAACGATGGTATCGGAAAACAAGCATTTTCCAACTCGAAAAGAGAAAAAAAAATGGCAAGAGCTTTATTCTAAAGATAAAATGAGATACAGAAGAGATCCCACAAAAGAGAGGGGGTGAAGAGAAAGCCGAACCTCCCACTTGGAGAAGACACTGTCATGCTTGGTCTTGTAGCAATCTTCTCTTCTTACTCTCGAGATCTCAGCGGTACCCATTACCCCAAATCTGAACGAAGGATGACACTTAGAATGATTTTGGATGCCATCGAGCCGGGGAAGAGACGAGGGCGGGCATGACGTCGGATTCCTTTGTCTGCTTCGGTCGACTTTAAAGTGGACCCACTCCCTTCAGGAATAGTGCTACCATTAAGTCCCTTCAAAAACGAGACTTTTCATGCAAACATCTCCTGTTTTAGCCCCAATTACAAAATGAACCTCACTCATTTATAAGAGTTAACTTTTGCAGACAATCGTCAAATAGAAAGTTGTTTCTAAATTCTAACATTGTATCTTGACTCTTTAGGTTAAGAAATGTTCTGCTTCTTTTTGCTTTAATTAAATATACAAATTTGATCTCCGAATCCCAGATATAAAGCTATGAATGGACACAGAAAGCATGCTTTTTAAATTCACTAACAAGATATTGTGATAGTGTAACTGTTCTTGAACCCCTTTTGCATATAATAAAGATGCTAAGTGCTAACCAAACATAGAAAAAAAAAAATTGGCTTTTCAAGTGAGTGAAAGGTCATCCTAACATTGTTCTTGAACCCTTTGTACCTATGAAGATGCTAAAAAAAAATGGCTTTGCTTTTCGAGTAGTGAAAGGGGTCATCCCACCATCACAGGAAGAGCTAAGGCCCTTCCTTGCCTTTACCTCTAGGTAGACTAGGTTGGTACCAGGTGTTGAGACCTCCCTTAACTCTACGTCCAATTATGTCGGTACCAGGTGGCAAGATCTCTTTGGAGTGAACACAAGCTGAGTCAAGCCTGTGTTCAGTCAGCTCGAGCTTGGCTCAACTAATAAAACCTTGAGCTTGAGAATAGCTCGACGAAAGCAGCTCGAGCTAGACTCGATAGTTACATGTTGAGCTCAAGCTCAACTCGATTAGGAATCGACAAACTCGTTTGAATAGAATTGATGTTCATCGTTATGTGTTGAATTCGAGTTCGACTCGATTAAGGCTTGACAAACTCGTTTAAATAGAATTGATATTCATTGTTACGTGTTATGCTCGATCTCGACTCGTTTAAAGCTCGGGAAACTGGTAAACTCGTTTGAATATATCTACTTGATTAAAGTTCGACAAACTCGATTAAGGCTCGAGCTCGACTCAGTAGTTATGTGTTGAGCTCGAACTCAACTTGATTATTTGAACGAGTTGACTCATGAACTAGAGTTCGACTCATTAAGCAAATGACTCGACTCGAGCTCGTTCACGAGCCGAGCTTTAATGAGTCTAGCTCGAACTGGACTCATCATTCACCCCTATCAATGTGCTTCAAATATTTGAGAAAAAGTTGGTTTTCATTATTGACTTTTAATATTACAAGTGCATCTGCCAAAGCCGCTCAACATGGCCTCCTGTTCTACCACAATGAAATGTAGTTATGTCATTTTTTAGAAAATGAACGTTTTCATTATTTTTCAAATAGGTAATCTTTCGGCATCATTGTTAACCTAAACGCATGGTCTCATGTATAGCTACACTTTTTTTTTTGTCATGGTAAGAGGATACAGGTAAGATTCCTTTCAGACGCCAGCGGAAAACCATATAAGCCTGGTAAACAAAAGATGATACTTTTTTTCCTTTCTTTCAAATATATTCATGTAAGTAGTACATCTTATTGCTCGCACCTACTCTTGATAGGCCTCTCTCTCGCTCCTGCTTTCTTGTTTATGTGGGTCCTCTGAGCTCGGGTACTAGCCTCACAAGTAGAAGATAAATGGTGCATTTCTTTAAGCATTTATTTGTTTCTTTCACAAGATTGTTAAAAACAAAGGCTCTAAAGCCGCTTTTTTGTTTTTCTTTTATGATCAACTTACCTAGTTGACAATTTTACTCCTTTTCATACCATATTCTGGTTCTTCACTTGTTCTTCATTATACATCTTTCAAATATCCATCATTTCCATAACGACCCCCTTCAACTTATAGATATATATTAGGCTGATCCACCTAGCCTGTCTGCTGACTCCGTTTCTTCGAATACTTGGGGCCTGACAGATTTCATCGCTAGGAAAATCTTGAGGATGAGATTTTCGAGCAACGGATTTCATAGTTTAGAAAATCTTGAGAATGAAATTTGTGGGGAATGGTTCATCTTGATTGTGTAGCTACACTCCCACAAGAAGAAGATGTCTCCATTAGAGACAGCCAGCATCTGGCGTGCTGTTGGCAATTGAAATGGAGTACTGTTACAGAAAGAATGACATAAGATCACTAATCATGTGACACATATGGCGATCTCAGCCACATAAATGATCTTACCACCCCCGTCATTATACTCATATTTATTTTAATACTGTCCGGAAAATGTACTGCAATTTATGTGGTTACAATATTTCGCTTTTGTAAGTGCAATTAAAGAGTGATCTGATCATCTGCTCTCCTGTAAAATATAAAATAACTTCAGACTGTAAGTGAGAAACCAGTCCCCCAAGATTCCAAGCAGTTAATAATAACTTAAAAACCATAGCCATCATGACCTCATAATCTCTAATCCACAAAGTAGAATTCTTTAATGTTGGCGTCCTGTAATTAGAGATCATGAACTCCATTATTTTACTTATCATGATGCCGGTCATGCACACCACACGTGATGCCTTTCATGCAAGAACTTGACAAGAAGAAGACAGGGTTTAGTTGGTATGGAAAACCAACGAAGGAAACAGCAATGGAAAAGGCTTTACTGGAACAGAAGCATTTGGCTGTGAAAAAAACAGCATGATTTGACAATCCTGTTCTGTTAGATTTTTAGTTTTTCATGCAACAAAGGAATCAATCAACTAAGTTTACCTTCCAACATACGTCAGAATTAAATATGTCTAACCTGCTAGATCTTTTAATATTTTAAGATTGTAACCAGTCGTCAGCAAACTACTACTAGCTGTTATTGGCTGTTCGGCCTCCTTGATTTCCTTTATATTGGAGACCGTTCATATCCACGGCAATGTTGAACTGTTTGAGTACTTAGATGCCTAACGGATTAAAACAACGGTCAGGGTGGGGGTCGGTAAGCGACTGGTTTTTGTTTTGAATTCTCATAGCATAAACTCTCTATATTGTAAAAATGGGCCACTGACATGCACAGTGTGTTGTTGACAAATTAAGTAATTAGGAGTTTTTATCAACAAAAAAAAAAATCAAAACTGACGTGCCAGAAACATTGATATGTGATGAAAAATAAATAACAACAAAGAAATTGTCCGTTCAGTTTTCAGGTCACCAACTTGCCATCAGATGGGTTTGAGCTTGGGGCCAAAGAAGATTCATGTACATTGAAGCAGATTCATAAATCACCATGGATTTATTACTGTTTCATAAATCTATCTCATTGAAGCAGATTCATGTACATTTGTTTTAGTGTCTCAGGGATTCATCTTATTTTTTTTAGCAAATTCGTGAGACAGTAACACAAGTGCCAAATGACTCCTCAAGGTTTCATAGACACCATGTGACTCCCTTAGTCATAGAATGAAGGTGATGGCGTAAGGCTTGACTAGTTATTTCAACAATAATTTAAGCTGTTCACTAAGAGTGGTAATATGTATACTTTGATCCAAAGATGTTAATTGATTGAATTGGAATAGGATGTATTTTTTATCATATTCAATTTATTAAATGTTCACATATTTTAATTTGAACTTGAATTTGATTTCTGAAGTCACAATAGGAGTCTAGTCCAAATCTGAACCACATTATGATAGGTTAAGAACCAACTTTCGAACTCTACACTTATTTAACTTTTACTTAACCTGATCGTGTGTTCATTAAAACTGAATCTAGGATAATTAACCTGATCATGTGTTCATCAAATTCTTTTCCATATCCCAAATTTTTGAATCAGTTTTGTCAAATATCTTATCTAAATATGATCCATTAACAACCCTATTGTCACTAGTGCATTAACACCCTCAGTAGAGTAGAGTACTTGTCGAAATTGTTGAACCACATAATTTAAGCGGCGATCTTATGTAACTGTTGTTATTATAATAGTTATGTGCCTTCGTACATGACATTTTCTAACCAAGACACTCTTGTTTTTTTGCTCAATATTCATTCCTTAGTTTAAAGACTGTATTAATGAATACATGCATGATTGGTGTTTGCAAAACGACGAGACTAAAATGTAGAACATAAAAGGACAAGCAGCCTTGGATTCTTTCCTATGAAATTTTAACAGTACTTAAATAAAGTAGATGGTACGATTTCACAAGCAAGACAAGTTCAGGCACACTGTGTAGTTAATTTATTTCGAGCTGGAATTTGTACATGGGAAGTACTTCAGGTTAAGCAACTTCTTTATTGTTGTCAGTATCGATTTCGACGCATATTGGCTTGTTGATCGATACAAAAACGAACCAGCCGATACGGCCCAAATCAGCCCTTTTCTTTTCCTTTATTTAAAAATTACTTAATAATAATTAAAAAAAAAACAAGCACAATAAATTATTTCTTGGTCCCAACACGGGAAATAAGATGATTCCTCCGTTTGTTGTGCATAAGTGCATGAACTTAGTATGGTTTCAAGCACTTTGTCTTTTATGCAATTTTACTAAAACAAGCCTCACCGGTTCTCTACATTACAAAAAGGTTTACGCTCTTGAATCCAGGCATCCTTGAAGTCACATTTTTAATTTTTTATGGGTTGTTTGGTAATAGTAATTCATTGTTCTATGCATTTATCCAAAAAAAATAAAACATATTTATGAAAGATTGTGACAAGTGTTTCATGAATCTACCTCATTTTTTTTAGCAAATACATATACATCAGAAAGTAACAATACATTAATGCAATCAAACACATATAGTCCTCACCATCAAGTGATCTGCCTTGACCACGTTGATGGGCCAAACAATTGGATACATATACGCTCTTTGGCTTATGGTATTAGAATTTGAATCCAGTTTCGAAACCTTTTTACATGTAAATGTAATTTAAGTAGCTAACTAAGCTACTAATATCTGGATCAAGTGATAATATTTTCTCCTCAAATCTGAACCATTTTCCGAATCCAATTTGTCCATTTCAATTAGCAATCTAATCTTGTCAAAGGTGTATCGTGTATGATCACCAAATTGTATCGGCGACAAACTGGTGCTACCCAGAACACAGACCTAATGTGCATAGCAATCTATTGAGTCCGCTTCGGAGTGCAAAGATCCAATATTCACATGTATCCGGATTTGGTCTTATTCATGCTGAGGATTTAGTTGGGACTCAGATAAAAGACTGCATGTTAAATCTATATTTGACAGTTTTTTAATCAATTAGTCCTTTTGGTAGCCAAATGTATTGGAGTCTTAAGACTCTAAGGAGCCTTTCACGATTTTGAGCCTTTCACGTCCTCACCAGCCTCCTATAATCAACTCAGACCTACTAAGGAAGGGCTGCACAGTCTAGAGTGAGTTTGGCCAGCACGATCTTGACTCGGCTCAAAAAACTGGAGCTTGAGCTCGTTTTGAACTCTAGTCGAGCTTTTTATAGTAAGCTCGAGCTCGAACTTGACTCATTGAACTTATTTAACTAGTTTAAGCGCTAACTTGTTTAGTATTAACTCGTGTCACTTGTTTAAATCGTGTAACCGTTTAACTCGTGTAACTTGTGAAATTTGTTTTTATTCTCAAAGTTAAAAATGGTGAACCAGTTTTGACAATATTATATAAAATTTCGGATTGCGAGTTGAATCGAGTATAAAACGAATCAAGTTCTTAAAACTCGAACTCGGCTCGTTTATCGTTTCGAGCATCTTTGTAAGCTCAAATTCAGCTCGTTTATAAACGAGTCAAGCATGAGCCAAGTTTTTTTGAGCGAGTTCGAGTCAAGCACGAGCTTCAACCCGGACATCAATGCAGCCTATAACCTATATACCTGATAGTAGGATTTCCTGTTGCTCACTCGAAATAGTGAAAAAAAAATGCAAAATTGGTAACTCTGATAGTAAGATTTCCTTTTGCTCACACAAAATAGTGACAATGGTGCAAATTTGATGTGTAATTCAAATATAATATATGAATGTAAGTCTAAAAATCTAAGAAAAATGTTCACTAGATTTTAACATAAAAAAAGTAAAATTTTCCTTTTTCCAGATTAGATTTGGTTTCAATTTTTCGAATGAAGATTTGAATTGGACTCCGGATCCAATTAAAAGGATCCGATGAATGGAATATAATAAGCTAGGAGGAGGAGGAACAAGCGGGCGAGCAATTTCGAAATGAAAATTTACCACCAAAAGGTTCTGTGTCATCACAAAGCATTTAATGCCCGTGGAGATTCGAACACACGACCCATCCGTGAACGCCGCAGGGTCGCCATCAAGACCCTGACCCGGCCCGCCGCTCCGCCGTCGGGTCGCCCTCTCGATGTGGACGGGCGCAATCAATGCCTTCCCCGACCCGGACCCGGACCCGGACCTCACCATTCATTTAAGTGATCGCACCGACCCTTTTAGGACGGATGGATCATGATCTGATCCAGGCATGCATTGCTTTACCGACGGATGAAACGGCGTCGCTTGCATGAATGCATCATAACGCTGTCACGTGATCTTTGAGACGTCCATGTGATGACCCATTAGGAACACCGAGCACTGTTCGTAGGGATGGGTTTCAAAACTATCACAGTTTTTCCGTCCTGATATTTATTCGATAACAACTATTCTTTTGTCGTTTGCATTAATTTTATATATTTACGTGCAATTGTTTTATATTTAAATACATTTTAAGATATTATACCATTTTTTAAAGTTAATTTATGCGTCTAGGTTTTGGTAATTACTTTGAAGGGAAGCTCGATTGCCTCTTATCTGAAATCCTTGGATTTGAGAGTTGTGTGAATTTAAGATTAAACCTTTCTCCTTTGATCTTAAATTCAGCGTTTTCTCTATACAAAAAGCAAAATAAGGATTTCAAATGAGGATTTTAAGTCTGACTTTAGATCATGAGTTTGATGAACCATGGATTCTATTGAGAATCTTTTGTTACATCGTCAATTCAAGGATTTCAAACATGAAATAATCATTTGGCAACAACAACAGTTCATTACTATTTTATGAATCTACCCTCCAGATTTAATTTGTCTCAACTTTTATTCGTGGAACAGTAGTAAGTCGTTCTCGTTGCCAAATGGCTTGTAAAGTTGTGTTTGATAGCCTCAAATCTTAGATCCGATGCTGCATTAAAAGATGAATTTTAAAAGATTTTCAATTTAGACAAACTAAAGATCTTAGTAAAGTGGATCTTAAATCCACATTGTATATATAAACTCGTGAATTTAAGGTCTGATTGTTTGGGGAAGAGGTTCGACCTTAAAGGCCACCTCAAAAAATCTAAGGCAAACTCCTCAAACATTTGGTTGGAGATCACTACTTATGATCGGTCGGCGACCACTTATTGGCCGAAAGCCCGACATATGTATATATATGTGTGTGTTAAGCCAAAACTAAGTTGAACCGAGCCCGACTGATCTGACTCAGAATCGGACGGGCCCTGCCCCATGCCGGGTTGTAGGAATCAGCTCCCTACTTTGCATGGTGGGTGGGATTTTTCACGTACACTTTGTCACGGGCTTCAACAACAACATGGCTTAAGATTGACTCAGGAAGCCCTGGCTATGCTTACGTACGGGTCTGCCTAGGGTGTCCTTCAATTTACAAAGATTTGGCTGCAAACTTAGGGTGGAAAACCCGATACGGACAAAGTTGGTCTTCTCTGTTTCGAATCGGGCAAGTAATTTGTGTGGAAAGCTGGAATCTGTATGCAATCATTTTGGATCTGAAATGAGCCCGTTCAGTTTTCTGGGTCAGATGAGAATTGGGCATGGATCAAAATCTGAATCTGGGTTTTCTTAATGAACCTAATTAGGATGGTTTATTGGAATCTCCCTTCTCCTTTATCATGGTATTCGATAATCAAATCAAACCTATTGGAGAATTGCATCATTCCGCCATGATCAAATTTTTTTAGCTCCAAGATGATCTACTGTAAGGTACTTGTGTTTAATTTCTTAGCCACGTATATAGGCATTAGAACTAGAAGACCTAGTGTAACTTTTAAGTAGATAGGCCCTTAGGTTGAGTTTGTTCACCACATATCACAAATAGTAGCAAGATATTACCGAGGATTTCAAATTCATGGGTTTAAGGTCGGACTTCCCCACCATTAGACCTTAGGTTGCATTTGATAGATTCAGATCTTAGATTCGAGGATGCATTAAAACGTGTTTTGGGAGATTTGAGGATTTCAATAGCATGGATCTTAAATCTATGCTGCATGTTAAAAATCATGGATTTAAGATCGAATTGGAACGGGGAAGGGGTCCACGGTGAAACAAACGCAACCCAAGTGCATGGTTTTTTATATATAGCATGAACTTGAAATCCATTCCATTGAGATCTTATGTTTGTTTAAACTTGAAATCTCACATGGTACAACTTTTGAAGCAGCTTAGAATCCTATCAAATAGGACCCAAGTAAATACTCATAAATAATGGACACTCTTTTATTTCATTCTCCACATAAATAATGGACACTCTCTTTAGTAAATCGTAATGTTTTCATTTTACACCTTTGGTTGTTCTCAGGCAGGGCGATTTACCATAAAGAAAGTGGTAATTGTCCAATTAAACAGCCACAGCAGAACCAGCAAGCTACTTTAAGATGGAAATCAAGTTAAATATTGAAAATGATAACATACTGTTTCATAACAGTTGTAAAGATTATGACAGATTCATAAAACAATGTGCAGTACAATTTTTGTCCACATATTTTACTTGTCCTGTTGTCCAGTTGTTCAAAGTATTCTTACAAATAAAGACAACCAAAACCTTAAAGAGAAGCAGTAAAAACTCAAAATGTTTGACAAGGAGAAAGCAAAAGGGTGCGGACGCGTCCCAGGAGTCCCTTGTTAGCTAGCCTGGAGAGAAGCGACCGGAGATGTACTTCATGTTCAAACGTCAGTCGTCAGTTGATGGGGGGAACGCCGGAAGGGAAGGGCAGACAGTACATCAGTGATATCTCATTAACGACTGCAATGCAGGTCGCCGGTCACAAATGAAAAGAACGTAGGGGACGGGCGGCAGGGTCCGTTTGAAAGAAGGTTTTGACAGATGCTCCTTCCTTCGAGAGGGGAGACGCCGGTAGCGGACTCAGGGAAGGGCGGGCCGGCGGCGTCGTGTCCATCTCTCTTTTGGGAACGACTGTTTGAAGAGCGACGGCAAAATTCGGACTTCGCGGCAGAGGGGAGGGCGGAGAAACCGAGATAGAATGGCGCCTAGTAAATTGTGGTACTTCACGTGGGTAGGGACGGGAATTCAGTTATCAACTGCGGGAGAAAATCAGAATTCGGAGAAGAGAATGGTGAAAATTTAAAAATAATACAGAGTAAGGCAGTCAGAAGCAGGAAGAGAGAGAGAGAGAGAGAGAGTGGAGGGAGGGGTTAAGCGGACGGAGAGGGAAAGCAGAGGGACGGCGACGGACGGAGTCCTCCATCATCCAAAAGTATTCTCTCTTTCTCTCTCTCTCTCTCTCTTTCTCTCTCTCTCCATTATTTTCTTTGTTCCTCGGCTTCTTTTGAACAGAATGCTGCTTTTTGTTGGTGAAGTTATTGTCCGTCCGTCAGTCTGGCGTCTTCTTCTTATTCTTCTTCCTGTAGCTGAGTTTGACGTTGTTGGTCTCTTTGTTCCGTGAATTCTTTGACTGCGTTCTACCGCCGGCAGGTGAAATTCTTCTTCTTCTTTTTCTTCTTTACATCTCGAGTGAATGTGCAACTGTTCGCCTTGTTTATTTAGCTGCTTCCGTCAAGCGATTCTTCTTCTCTTCTTCTCTCTAAAGATGCTTCACTGTTCTCTTTCTTCGTCGAATTTTGTTTAACTGCATTTTCGTTATCAGGACTCTCTCTCTCTCTCTCATTGTTTTTCTCAGATTTTTAACTGAGTTTCTTCTTTTTCAGAGTTCATCTTGATGAATGTTTGGACACGTTTCGAGACGGAACATGGTGAAGAAGGAGGCTGCGAGCTTGCTAGGTTTGTTTGACTTTCTGTGGTTTGTGTCTTCACTCATTAATGTCTGCTTATTCCTCGATGTCGTTTTTTTCTTTCTTTTTTTTTTTTTTGTTAAAATTTACCGCATTGTCTGCTCCTTTCACGTCTTTCGAGATCTTGAAGAAGAGCTCCTTTTTTAAAGCATTTTTTTTCTTTTATCCAGAGCAATGTTTCGATTTTTTCATCAGTTTTTCTGGAGCTCATGAAGAATTCTGGTACTTTAACGTTGCAGAGTTTTTAGGTTTCTGCTACGAAGGATTTTCACTGTAGAGCTCTAGCTGAAATGGGGGAGAGAAATCGCGGTTTCCGGTGATACAGTGCGGTCTTCCAACGCTTGTTTGGTTCTTTTCTGTGAATACTCAGCTTGCAAGTGTTAGAACTGCCTAGTTCATTTGCAAGCAAGAGCCAATGCTCTTTTTCTGCTGCTGGCTTGGGGAACATTGGACAGACAGATGCTCGCATTTTAGTTTGTGGTTCTGTTGAATTTGAGAGGCTCTGCTACCACTTCTGTAGACGTTGTTGAATTAAATATTGGTTCTTGTGCTTCCCATTCCCGAGGTTGGTTACATTGCACCTTGTTTTCTTCTGCTGCTATTTGGAGGTTTCTTGTTTCCATCCGCAAATTTCGGTTCGATCTTCGGGACAGAAATTTACGATGCTTCTTGGTTCAGAAGCACCTTTCTGGGTTCGAAGCTAGGATTTCGGTGCAAGCTGTTCATTCTCCTTCTGGCGGAGAAATACCCCTCCCTGTTCCGCCGTAGCAAGATTCTAAGTCTTCTGTATATCTTCCACAGTTCCACCTTCTTCGAAACAAGGCTGCAGGGGCAGCAATCTGAATTCTGTTTTGCTTTTCACAATCTCCTGACTGGCTTCATTTTAGTTTTATCGAAGAGGATCCTATTTATCGAGAACAGGAAAGGGCATTGTCTTAACTATTGCCGAATAGTGAGGATTTTTAGAGGCATGAGCCCTTATGGTGGAAAAGGGTGTGATGAGGGAGCTATTTCTTTTGCTTTCTTTCTTCTGACGAGTCCCTTTTGCTGCTCGCTTTTCTGCTCCACCATTAAAAGAAAAAGGGCAGTC
Organism: Nymphaea colorata; assembly: GCF_008831285.2. Taxonomy (NCBI): domain Eukaryota; kingdom Viridiplantae; phylum Streptophyta; class Magnoliopsida; order Nymphaeales; family Nymphaeaceae; genus Nymphaea; species Nymphaea colorata. The sequence continues at coordinate 27,697,434 of NC_045138.2, forward strand.
GTTTCCGCTGGAGGGCCTGAGGTTCGAGAGAGCTAAATGACGTTTTTTTGAAGTGGATTCGGCGGGAGGTTCTTAGAGCGGGATCGTCGAGACAGTGCGATGAGCACCAACCTGCATTTGAGGCGCGGAAGGCAGGAGAAAGGGTTCGATGTTGCGGAGAAGGTTGTGGTTGCTGTTAAGGCATCTAAAGAGATTCCAAAGACAGCACTTATCTGGGCTCTCACTCATGTTGTTCAGCCTGGGGACTGTATAACTCTCTTGGTGGTGGTTCCGGCACAAAGTTCAGGTACTGTGATCCCCCATTACTTCCTTCTTGTTCACTGTAGAAATTGTGGCTGGTTAGCTTGGCCGTTTTGCCGATGTGCTGTAGCTGGATTTAATGTTAGTCACCCTTGGGCCAGTGCGATAAAAATGGGTTTCCTTCTATAGCAGTAAAGTACGGGAGTAAGATTTTCACTGTTATGTAGTTGTTTATGGCTAGAAGATGGTTGTTTATTCCATGCGAATGGGTGGTTGATGATTCGGCTGATGCTGAGGAGCTTCAAGTGTGGAAGGAAGTAATATTTAGCCATTCGGTACTTTAATTTTGGTAACCGAGAACTTTGATTTTGTTAGATATGGGCTTTAATGAATAGTCAACATTTTTTTGCTCGGTCTTTCTTGGTGAGTATTTTTTTTTTCCTTTTTTGCAAAAGCAGTCTTTCTTAGAAAAAGTATCTTTTGATTTTAGGAAGTTATAAAAGATAATTTAAACAATATACAAATAATTGGTTCTTTGGAAATATAAATCAAATGAAATTTATAAAATATATAAAAAGTTTTGGAAAAAGCACTTACAATATATAAAGAAGAACCTCTTCTGGAATTTCACAATGGTGTCCTTTGGCAAATGCTGCGTTCAGTCAATATCTTCACGTTTCATCTAGTGTGACGATATCGGGTGATATTTATGTCTATCCCTTGGCTTAGTTAGCCTAGTATGCTCTCTGGTCTGAGTGTTGCCTATAATCTGCCATGAGGAGAGATGCGTCACGAATTCTATCTACATTTTAGAGGGACCTGCCAAGTCTGTGCCTTTATGTCATTTCCATGAGAAAAGAATAAGCAATAATGAAGATTCCGGAGGTATAGTGTATACTGAATTGGAATATGTGAGGCCATAAGCTGATCGTGGGAAGGGCCTTATAATTGATATGATTTATGTAACGTACGATTGTTCAGAATGAGTTTCACATCTAGGCTGCTTGTAAGTTCATTTGAAGTTCCTAACACTTTCTTGTCTGGTTGTCAAATCTGGTCTTGGTCTATCCCATTGTATTCCAGGTAAAAAGTTCTGGGGCTTCCCTAGGTTTGCTGGTGACTGTGCAAGCGGGCATAAGAAGTCTTCTCATCTGGGTACTACTGCAGAGCATAAAAGTGAGATTACAGATTCATGTTCTCAGATGATGCTGCAGCTACAAGATGTTTATGATCCCAATAAGGTGAACAAAGTTTTCTTTCCCTCTGGTCTTTTCTTTCAATACTTTGAACTGTATTCGCTCAAAACACTTCCATCTGGCTCACCCCATTCAGCTGGTCTGGTGATTCCATAGCACTGGAATTGGAATTGTAACTGCCTTTGGAGGTTATGCCTGCTTTGTGTCTAATGTTATAACTGTAACTGATATGTTTTATGTGAATGACCAAATTTTGTTGTATTGCTAGTTCATTTTTTCTAGTTTTATCCATTGGCAATTATATCTTCATGAGCAATTTTCCATGAGGAACACCTTACTTACAGGCACCGATGCTGCCAAATGATGTTAATCAGAATTTTCATCATGGTGCAGATAAACATCAAGATAAAGATAGTCTCTGGGTCTCCCTGTGGTGCTGTGGCTGCTGAAACCAAGAGAGCGCAAGCAAACTGGGTCATATTGGACAAGTAATATTTAATTATAAAATTTTTGTCATAGTTTGTCCCATGTAAAGTGTTATGGATGCTACTTAATTTCTTAGCGAATTATAATCATTTTTATTCATTTTCTGAACTGAGTAATATCAGGTTTTTTTTTTTTTTGGGCTCTCTAAATTTCCAACTTTTGCTCATCTGTTGATCTTATAATTCAATCTTTTTCTTTCGTAAAGGCAGCTAAAGCAAGAAGAAAAACACTGTGTTGAGGAGCTGCAGTGTAATATTGTGGTTATGAAACGATCACAGCCAAAAGTTCTCCGCCTCAATTTAGCTGGATCCCCAAAAACAAAAGCCCATTCCGCATCTGCTTTGTCCTCTGAGCTGGAGAGCTCTGAGATTACTTCCAAAAGTCTTTCCAATCAATCGAGTGCTTTAAGAGCGCCAGTGGTGACTCCGACAAGCACTCCAGATGTTGGGACCTCATTTACCACTACTGAAGCTGGGACGGGAATTTCCTCAATGTCAAGTTCAGATCCTGGAACATCTCCCTTTGCTACTGGACACAAGGGTGGTTTGTCCTTGAAAAAGGAATTGGCGGCAAATGGTGATGAAGCAAGTGAATCTGGAGAACCGGGAATATATTCTGATTCAGAAAGTGGTAGTTCAGGTCCAGTCTCAACAAGTTTAGAATTCCAATATTGGACTTCTGGTCATAGATCCTCATCAAAACGAGACAAGAGTTCATATTTTAACAATACAACTACAACTGCCACAACAAAAGCACTCCTTGAGAAAATATCAAATATGGAAATTGGTTCTGCTGGGAAGACAAATTATCAGACAGATTCAACTTTATCAACTAATGTTAGAGAAGCAATTTCTTTGTCAAGAAATGCTCCTCCAGGCCCTCCTCCACTTTGCTCAATATGTCAACACAAAGCACCGGTGTTTGGAAAACCTCCTAGGTCGTTCAGCTACGCAGAACTGGAGCTTGCAACTGGTGGGTTTTCACATGCAAATTTTCTAGCAGAAGGCGGATTTGGCTCTGTTTACCGAGGAATTTTGCCTGATGGACAAGCCATTGCTGTCAAGCAGCACAAACTGGCAAGCTTCCAAGGGGATCTGGAGTTCTGCTCTGAGGTAGAAGTTCTTAGCTGTGCACAACACCGAAATGTTGTGATGCTGATTGGCTTCTGTATAGAGAACAGGAGAAGATTGTTGGTTTATGAGTATATCTGCAATAGGTCGCTGGATTACCATCTCTATGGTAACACATCTATCCTCCGCTTGTGAAAGTACAGTTGTATTCAATAATTATTATTATTATTAAGTAGTGGTAGGATTAGTATTGTTTTCGTCAGCAACAGCAAATTTCAGGAGAGAAGACAACTGGAATGCTGATGCTTCTAGTTTGAAAAAGGAAGTCAAAATCGTTGTTTTATTAGCTGTGTGCTGTGGCAAAGTCTTCCACGGTTCCACCTTTTTCAATTAGCTTCTAGTATGACTGCAAAATTCATTGAGCCCACATGTTTCAAATAACTTGTGAAATTTCTCCTTCTTGATTTGTTTTTAGCCATTTAGCCCATATCTGGCTCACTTTTTTACCACACTTCTTCTAAGTTTCTAATGTGACTGATTTCTTTTCTTGCCGCTGTTGTCATCTGCAGGGGATAGCAAAGAGCCATTGGAATGGCCTGCTCGACAAAAGATTGCAATTGGTGCTGCTCGAGGATTGCGGTATCTACATGAAGAATGTAGAGTTGGCTGCATAGTTCATCGTGATATGAGGCCAAACAACATTCTTATCACCCACGATTTTGAACCTTTGGTATGTCTGCTTTTGATTTTCTTTTAATATTTTTGTGATTCATCAAATTGCACCAACTGCATTTTTTTAGCTTTAGGGTTTAGTTATCTGCTATTTATGTTGACAGGCAGATACTCCAGTTAATGCTAGGTGAAATTCATAAAACATCCTGCTTTACTTGAATCCAAAAGTATTTCTTCCTCAATTTCCATTAATCATGATTTTTTCACTTTATAATTTAGTTCTTAGCTCTCTAAGCTGAAAATCATCTTTCCAGTTAATGACAAAGTTCTAAACAAAATTAGCTGTACTTTGACTTCCTTTGTGTTGTTTTAAGATTCAGCAATTAGATTTAACAATGCATATAATAGTTTTTCATAATAAGCAGTCCACTATAAGGTTTTCCTGATTTTTTGTGTCAGTTCAGTGGCAAAATCTAATCCCCGGATCTTTAACTATGTCATGTCAAATCAAAATTCTTCCCAAACCGCACTAAAGAACAAAGGGCATTCAAATGTGCAAAACTTGCCCAGTTCGCACATGGCTTAGCAGTAGCTGGTATAAATGTTGCTATTTTCGTGACATTATGACTTTCCTTACCCTTACCCGTTTTTCTGTAAACACAGTACTATCAGTGTCTGATCCTTAACTCTGTTCTACTTTCCCAGTTGCATTGCCATTATTGCCTTGTTATCTGTTCCCTGCCCTGGCATTACTTGCAAAAAGAACAAATCTCAACGAGACTAATTATTATTTTGTTACTGGTGAAGGTTATAGTGTGCAGCCTACGAGTCTTTTCAGGCGACAATATTTCACTCATCTTCCATGTTTATTCTTTTTATCCGTTTCTTGGTGTGCGTTCTTGACTTGCTTGCCAGATTCTTCAGTTATTGATCAAGTAAACCTTTTCAGGTAGGTGATTTTGGCTTGGCAAGATGGCAGCCGGATGGTGATCGAGGAGTGCATACGCGAGTAATAGGGACCTTTGGGTAAGCGCATGCATGTGTGTGTATGCCTAAACTTTAGTTGGTTCTGGACATGTTTCTAACTAAAATCACTGTATGGAATAAAGGTACCTAGCGCCAGAGTATGCCCAGAGTGGCCAAATTACGGAGAAGGCAGATGTATACTCATTTGGAGTTGTTTTAATGGAACTTGTTACAGGGCGGAAAGCTGTTGACATACATCGCCCCAAAGGCCAACAGTGCCTCACAGAATGGGTAACAGATCTAGTCAGTAGATTCACCCCTAATAGGTCTCACTATTGTTATTACTCACTAAATGTTTCTGAATCATATTGTTCATTATTGTGACCTGCTGGTTCTGGTTGTGCTTGTATTGCCATCATTCGTTTATGCTTACAATGTGCCCGTCGTTATAATACATGCTCAGGCGCGCCCTTTGTTAGACGAACAAGCTATTGACGAATTAGTGGACCCAAGATTGGGAAGCCGATTTTCAGAACATGAAGTCCTTTGTATGTTGCATGCTGCATCACTGTGCATCCAGAGGGATCTACATTCAAGACCTCGTATGTCTCAGGTGATATGTTCATCCCAAAAAGCTTATCTTAGTGCCCATATTGCTCCATGTCGTTTTTATGTACTTAGCTCGCCTTTTCTCACATTCCACTCCTCTACTGCAAATAGGTTCTCCGAATTTTAGAGGGCGATGTGATGATGGAGGCTGGTTTTCTGCCACTGCAATCCTTGGATCCGTTGCCCATTGAAAGGGGAAGCAGAAGGATGCGGGACGAGCAACAGCAACAGCAGAACAGTGGACCGATCATGGAGGAGACTACTTCAGCATCTGGCGTGGACATGTCATACAGGTCTCTCAGAACTTTTTACTGGGATCATGAGTAGATGAGGCGCGTCTCGTGTGACGATCTTTAAAGCCCGACTGAAGTGAAGCTTGAATGCCCTGCGGAGCCCGAGTCTTCTTCACGTCATTTGGCTGCTTGGTTTGACCTCCGACCTCTCGTAAAGGCCTGAGGTTAGCTTCAGTTATCGACTTTGGTGAATTAGTCCCAATTTTGCTCCATATATTTTCCATGTACAGCGTGATTAAGCCGAAGTGCTAATGAGCAGTATCTATTTTAGGACTCTCTCGAGATTGTTGAATTGCAGAGCCTGGGAATATTCCTTTGTGTTCTTTTGAATCCATCCAGGGACCTTTTTTACGAAAGATCTCTCCGAGGGTCAGACAATTTAATGGGGTTCCCTAGAAAGAGTTGTCAACTCTCTGTATCTCATCACGGTTACTCCATGGCCGATCGGCAATTAATAATGGGTGTATATAAAGGGTTTCAGTGTGTTTTTCAACAGAACAGACTTTGTCCAAGTTTTAGTTCAAATGTAACCAGTAATCGATTATCTTGACTTTGCATCGAAAATCGATTATTTTGAAACTAAACCCAGAGATCTTGTCTGACTACTTGGCAAATCTGACAAGACCCACTTGTGCCCCCGCGGGAGCTCTTGATCTTCAGATCTAAGAAAATCTGCTGCCCACTATGGGACTCCTCCCATACGAGAATTTTTTTGGAACAGTACTTACTATAAAGCAATGTTGCCGGCCTGAAGAGAGGTGCGCTCTCTAGGTTACCTTTTATTTGAAGCAGAGGAAACTACTTTGCAATAGTTAACAGGTAAAGAAATCATGCAACATTGAAATTTCTTGGAGAAATAGGGTGGGTACATGTATTAACTGAGTCTGATGCTTTCAGCCTTCACTAATTTCTACCACTCAAAAAGGAAAGGCTTCACTAGTTCCACTACAAGCACCTATGGACAAAAAAAAAAAAATTACAGGCAGGGTTTGGATTCATCGTCATGAAGATCCTAAATAACCAGCGTAAGTCTATGACTGCCATCATTGTTTTGTCACTGGAAGTAGTAATATTTCGACAACATGCCAGTCTCAAATGAACATCTTCAATTAGAGGACATTTCAATAAATTATTTGCATACATTAGCCGTATAATATGTTAAACAAGTTCCATTATTGAATTACAAACTCGCGGAGTTGAATTAAGCACCTACTCAAATTCGGCTTAAACAAAAAGCTTTCTTTGTGACATACAAGCTCGACTTTATGAACTACACCAAGAGCCTAAGGACGCGGAGTCGAATGTAATACGAAAAGCTTGGCCTGTTTGCCAGCCTTAAGAGAGAAATCGTAGTTGTCAGTAAGGTTTCGAGGAATTGGAGCGAGAAATTCAGTCATGACAGCATTGGAGAATATTGGAAAATTTGCCGGCAGCAGCCTCGGTTCAAATTTTTAAAACACGCAGAAAGCTCTGCCGCAGACCAACATTCGACACGTAGCAATCCTCCTCTGAATTCTTCAAGACGTCTTTATGACAGAAATATTGTTAAACTCGCTGTTTAATAGCACACAGACTGTTCAAGAGCACTAAATTTATACATCATCAGGAAATCAACGGTACCCCAATCAAGAGAAATGTGGCTGCTAATATTAAGAAAAGGGTGAACATGCACAAAAAAAGAAAAGACACGTCTAGAAAAGAAGAAAGCAAGCACAAATGATGATCAACACAAATAATTGACGAGATAATGAGTCCAAACTCAAAGACTAACGCTTTGGTTATAACAACTCCTAAAGACCTTCTAACCATGAACGCTAGATCAAAATTGAACACAAGTTCAAGCAACAGATAGAAAAAGACAACAGTTTGAATATACATCATTGAAAACAGTTTTAGATACAGGAAGCCTCATTATTCGTGTGGATCCTTGCATCAACTCCTTAAAAGACGGAATGGAAGAAATAAAGAAACAAGCATCCGACATTGACAAGTTCTACTTTCCACCAAGTGTGGGGAACTGCCCTGGATCTTCAATAGAAGGAGCAGCTGGTGCATTCAGACTGCCACCAGCAAAGCCCCCTCTAAACCCTCCACGATCACCACGTCCCCTCCCACGACCTCTTCCTCCACTGTAGTACCTTTCTCCTTCAGCTGGCTTTAAGAATTCATTGATACTAAGGGCCTGTCAAGGGGATCAAAAATTGAAATAAATAGAAGATAGCCATGGCATGCAAAATAACTAAAGGAATGCATGCTTGAAAACGTGACAAATATCGAAGAACAAATTAAGTTTATTCAATTAAGCTTCATAGCATGGTGACATTATCCATCTTCCATGTCACATTGCTGCAGGTGAGACTTGAGAACACATAGCACTTTCAGGTAAGTTAGGGATCTGTTGCAATGGCAATTGCCCTCTCCACAAGAATCTTTGGCAGAAGATATGATAAGCTTATTGCCAGTGGCAGAGAAACATGTAGGCATGTGTGGGGCACTTGCCCACATGGTTCCACCAAAATTTATACAAATTTCAGGCTCCACCACTGCCTACTGCAGTCCTCCATACACAAATGAAGCTAGAGCTATTGATTCAGTTTGCAATAGCGTTGATGTAGATGTGTGAATTGTCAGCATGATTCATATTGTCAGCACAATGCACAATGCTGGTTCATGAAATGAAACTAATGAATTCAGAAGTGGTTCTTGAGAGAAGTCCAAGCTTTTAAGACCAGCCAGGCTTGCTGCAACAGTGAATTATTTCGCAATGCATACATTATGCCAAAAACATGCAATAAATATGACTGTGCCACGTACCTTTTTCATTCTCTCTTCCTTGTCATAACTTTCCTTCCGTTTATTCAAATCTTTCTCGGACCCCTATGAGACACCAATATAAAACAATCAAAACAAGGAAACTTGTAAAAAATGACCATCAAACAGCTCAACTAAAAAGACATTTTGGTTACTACAGTTAAGCCTTATAGAACAAGAAAGTGGACTGACCAATTTAATAAATACATCATCATTTCCTTTCTTCAGCGAGAGTTGTTGCATAGACTCAAGCTCTTTGTCTAGGACAACCTTCCTCTCCTCAGCCTTCGTTGCAAGTAAAGCTTTTCTCTTTTCCTCTAAGATCTTTTCATACTCTTCAAGAGTCATTTCCTTTTAATAAAAAAAGCCAGAGATTCAGAAATTATGTACTCAAAGTTTCAGAGAAAAACAAAAAACAGATATGTAATGCAAATGCAACTGAATGTCAATAAGCAAGCACAAGCACTAGCTTGAAATGCTGTCAAATGCCAGTTACTAGTAGACAATAACTAAGAGGCACAAGAATATAAGTAATAGAAATACAGCTTACTAACAATAGATTTGAATGGCCAGTTCGACATCAGATATCGCAAAATCCATCAGAAAATAACATGAACGTACTGCTGTCAAATCCCAACTACTGGAGAATGGCCAGTTCGACGTCAGATAGGATAATATCAGAAAATCCATCAGAAATAATATGAACGTATTAAATTTGGAAACAAATATATGGGATAAAAAAGAATACAAACTTCTATACTCTTCTCTACAGCCTTTTGTTATTTCTTTCCAACAATAATTTTGATTTTCAAATATCTTATGGACATTAATACTGTTAGATGGATCAGTCCCACAATTTCATTTATAAGACAACAGTTCAGTCTGGTGTGAAGAATTGGAACTGGAAGTAACAGCCTTGAATGAAAACATGGGAAAATCTCAGAACCTGCTTGAAGCTGGTATTGAAGAGCTCCAGGATCTAGAAAACAAACAAAACTCCGAGTCATCAACATAAATCTATGTACCAGAAACTCACTTCTAAGAGGGTTTTGAGAGTTCAGATCAGCAATACACGGATCTGATGTGGTATCTACTTGGCATGAGCACCATGTCTGTTTTGGCAAAGCAAGTGTCCAACATCCTAAAAAGCTGAGGATCCCATACATTAACTGCCCCAAGATTGTGAACGTCAGAACAGAAGGGGTTTCATTCTGAGATCCATGGGTCTCCAATCTTCAGTACTGAGTAACAAGACTCAAAAGCACCCTAATTCTGATAACCAAGGCCATCAGAAGTGATCCACCAGGAAAAGATAAAACCAAAATATATCTTTATTCCACATTAATGGAGTCCTTGCAGACCCAAATATTTGGTAATACAGAATAGATCATAGGAGCACAGTGAATAGAAAACATAAAATAGCAAAGGAGTTACCTTATCCTCTGGCTCCTTTTCTTCTGCTTCATTAGAAGCATCTTCTTTGTTTGCCTCTCCAGGAACATTTTCATTCTCCGGCTGCTTTTCAGGTGTCATGCTCTTCTCTTCAGTAGTTGCAAGCTCCTCTGTTGCTCTGAATCATTAATAGCAATTGCACAATAAATAACATTCTTAGCCCATGGTCAGAAAATGCATTAATCAATATAACCAGCACATGAATATTTTGTACAGGATAGAAGGCACTCATACACATGAAAAACAATAGCATGCATGTGAAGAGTTACTCAACTGGATAAAAGTTTCATCAGCTGGAGTTCCCCAATTTCCTCGACCTGATCCCTCCCGTTTAAGTTCGGTGCCACGACCTGTTCCACTACGGCGCTCAAATTGCCTTCTTGGACGTTGAGAATCACCTGTCTCTCCATTTCCATAACCACCACGACGACCACCACGGTAAGGAGGACGAGGTCCACCATAGCCACCACGACCCCTTTCAGAAGGCCTTCCCACTTCTCCATCTTCACCCAAATTTGAGCCTCCTGTGAACCCATTGTTATAGGAACCTTCATTCGAACTGAAATCCCTAAACTGCCCACCTCCATGGCCTCCACCACGTCCAACCCCACGGCCACCTCGACCACCACGACCAGAAGAAGGTTCATTCCTAGTCTCCCTCACTGTTAATTATGCAGTTTATGAATTAATTTGTTAAACAGTAAGAAAAGTTCTGCAACCAAAATAAGAGCAGACTGCATTGCCCGAAGATGTTAATTGTATAGGTATTGAATCTATTGATCTACACCAGAGAAGAACTAACACACTGGCAGGCGTGAAGTTATGCAGTGCTAGAACTGAATTTTCAGCCTTCCAGGAAGAACCATTCTCCCAAAGAAATCAAACAAGGTATTCTTCATAAACAGATGAAGAATTTGCACAAAGCAATGGGACAGATCTGTCAAAAGTTTCTCAAGCCTGGATCCAACTGACAATAATATCCTATGTTATTTACTCATAAGAATATCATTCAGTTCTTATAAGTATTCAATCAAATTAGATTCACTTTGATCTCTCCTACCACAAGACCGATGGACAATCTGTGGTTGACAAGGCTTCCACCATCTCGCGTACACATAGAATTGAACTAACAGACTCTTTACCTCCCTAACAACATGCGAAGCTCTCATTTTCCTTACTAACTTTCATCAAGAACATTCTTAGAGTTAACAAACTCATACAAATGAATAAATGCCTGAAGCTAGCAATCCAGCCGAAAGTAGATGATGCAGTTTCATGTTAAGTTCCGTAGAATAGGATAATCTACTAAAGCAACAATCTCATCCTAACTAGAACCCATGATTGCCCGAGCTTCCTAGGCTCACGAGCAACGCCATCAAATGTCAAGACCCCGTGACCACCAAACCGTCAACCACAATCCAGCAATTCTATGGGACAGTGGTACCAAAACTGAACCAATGTGCTTGAAAAAAACACGGACATAATCACATAAACACAATGATAATGTGAACGCATGCCCACACGGACTTCTTCAAACATAATTGGATAATTCTATAGCAATATTAAGACAAGAGACACAAACGAAAACCCACCAAGCCACGTGAAAAGCAAAGCACCAGGCAATTCAGAAACAAACACGCCAACTTCTAAAATAAAATCTACACTAAACTCTGCACGAGAAAATGCATTACCAAGTGATTTGCTAAACTAAATAAGGGAGAAGACTAATCAAAAAGTCGAACTTTCACCAATTTTGGAGCCGAAAAATGCACCATGAGAATCGAGCGAACGACTAAGAAGAGCAGAGCAGTCCATGGAACAAGCATTGCACAAGAAAGCAATAAGAGGTGCAAAAGGGAAAGACTTTAGAGCCCCTCACGGAACGCCTCCATACCGTATAAATTACTTAAGAATACTAAAGCAAAAATCCAATGAAACTCATAACAACAACAAACTTCGGCCAATTTACCAAGGCACAAAAATGTGCTGCAATAGCCAGCAACAAATTCAATAACAATGGCTCCATTCGCAAAAAAAGACGAAAACCAACACAAAAGGACAATTCAACCAAATGTAATTCGTAGAAGTTCCACTCACCAGCCTGTGCCGGAGGCAGTGGCTTTGTGGGGAGTTTCGCCGCTGCCGTAGGCGCGGCCTTCTTGCCTCCAGCCGGCGCGGCAGCCGCCGCAGCCGTCGCCTTAGCAATGAGCTGCGATGGATCGTCGTTGTCATTGTCGCCGAGCAGATCGAAAGGGTTGCCAGTTGCCATCCTCCTCCTGTACAAAGACGGAGAGAGAGAGGGAAAGAGAAAGATAAATATAGAGAAGGAATGAGACAGAGCTCGGATCGGTCACTCGGACCCTAATTCCGATGGCCACCCATGGCAGAGTTTGCACAGCGCCTCCTCACTGCAGAAACCCTAGCATTCCAACCCACTACCAGTTAGGTGTTTAGAGAGAGAGAGAGAGAGAGAGAGAGAGAAACCCTAGCCGCCCTCGGATCGGCCTCATATAGAAGCCTCATCCATTTGTTGCTGCTGCTTCTGTTTCAATCCCTTTATTCTTTTCTGGTAATATTTTTTAAAAGGAAAAAGTATTATTTTCTCTTTCACTTCTTTGCTCAAGGTCCGAACTGGCCTCAGACACAAAATATTATAATCATACCCTCTAAAGCCTGGAGAAAGGAATTTGAAGTTCTAATATCCAAATCCTAGTATCTAAAAACGTGAGGATCTAAAGTAGTCAAGAAAGAAAAATATGGTTAACGCCATAGAACAATACACAAATCAAAAAAATGGATCCTCAATCAAGCAAAGATAAGTCATTACATGTTCCAAGCCTAGTGATGGAGTCACATGTGGTCTTGTGTGGGCGATTGCCTACACTAGCACTCAAAGATGCTTTTATTTTTATGTTGTTGCTTTCAAATATTTGATTATTTGTATATATTGGTGTTCCTTGAAGGAAGCACAAAAAGTTTCGAATTAATCATCCTTTCTGCCGACGGTTCGTTCACCATGATCATGCGATTTGGCGGCAACGGTCATATATATTGCCTTCCTTCTTAGGGATATGTCTGCCTCTTTTTTCAATTGATTAATGGTTTCTTGCAAGGGGAAAAGGTTTTCCTTGCAACTAAGTTTTAGTCGTACAAAACTTTGGAACAATAAATCTTAGAGGCAAAGTAATCTCCGCTCATCATAATTATTCATTCATAATCCATGCAGATCTCTATAAAAGAATGCATCCCATTGGATCTAGCAACAAAAACGACTTTTATAACCAGTTTGCCTCCTCCATCCATCCAGTGATGTCAACGGATTGGATCCAAATCAAATGTACTCGGTTTTGGATTCAAATGAAGAAAAATCATATTTGGATCTGAATCTGAAATCAGATATGAATTTAGTTTTTACATTCACGTATGAATTTGAATATGGGTTTTGGACTGAATTCTTTCTAACTTCAAAATATTTGAGCATTGGATATAGGATATTTATTTAAAAGTACATCTGGCTCATCGAATATTTATGTATATTCAAATTTTACCGATCTTATTTTTGGAAACTGAATTTCATTTGATTCCTTAATCCCATATTAAGTATATGATATTAAATAAATATCATATACTTGATGTCTATAATATGGTTTGAATTCGGTTCAAAAATCTGATTCAGCTTGAGATTTTAGTCTCAAAAATTGAATTCTGATTATGAATTCAGATTTCAGATTTAAACATGGTGTAGATTTTTTTTTTTTCATTTGAATTCCAATTATATATTTGAACATAAAAAAGAATAGATTTGGTAAGGTATATATCCGCTTCGAATCTAATCCATCCCTAGATGCCAGTTTACGACTGAGATTTAAAAAATATGCTTTGAGTGCGCCACGGTGACCGGGCCAATGACATTCAGCCAAAGTGGAAAGAACCTGTAGAGTGCGCCACAATCAAACGATGGGTGGATCTTATGGGAAAGGAGGAGAATATGAGGCCATATATAGTGGGCAAAGCACGCTATAAAAACACTCTTCTAGGTTTTGCCATAACAAATATTTGAATGGAGAAGAACAACTTATTCTAAATAAGTGGAGTTTGAATCTAAACCCTTCCAATTTGCAACAAAGGAGTTTCTCATAATATTATTTCATAAATTTGGGCTCTCGAATCTTAGGAATGACAATCTTAAGGAAAATCATTAAAAAAAGTTGATTTATTGGTGTATATAAGAAAGTGGGGGAGGCTTCGGTCTTCACTCCGGCAGGATTTCCTCCAGACCACATGAACATGAATTAGATTTTATATTTTTGTTGTCTTTTTTTCATTTGTATGAAACAATATTCGTGTATATATTGCAACTGAATGGATCACTATGGACAACTGTAAGAAGAGAAGCCATTTTCACAATCTTGCTATAAGTTCCCTTTTTTTATAGAAGAATTCATATCATAATAGTTGAATTGCTATCAAGTGTACTTCCTTTCTAACTTGAGTAGGTTAAGACTTGCGAGTTTCCTCGACAACCATAGTGACAAAACAAAGTTTGCATTAAGCATCTAGCTCTCCAGCAAAATAAACTTCACAATCTTTTTTCTTAAGTTGATGATGGTATGTTAGGAAATAAATTTGGGCCATGTTGATACCAGAAGTAATATTTGTCATCTAATATTTTCTTTCTTTTTTTTTAGCACATAAACTTAGTGCGCAGAGGAATTAAACTGACAATCAATAGGGTTGGGCCCCGAGCCGGGCCGCTGGCGGGGGCTCGGGACCCAGCCTGTTAAGGATTAACAAATATATTTTATTTTAATAATATATATTTATTATTAACAAATATATTTTATATTTTAAAATTATTTTATAATTAAAAAATATTATTTTATTATTACTAGGCTCCAGGTCTGGGTTTCAAATATCGGGCCGGGCCTGGGCCCGATGGGCCGGCCCGTCAGGTAGTTCCGGACCCGGTTTTACTTGGCCGGGTCGGGCCGGCCCGGCCCCGCCCGATGCCCACCTCTAACAGTCAATGTGGTGTGAAAGGATGCAAGTTCAAACTACTGTGCTTAAGTCTTGTAGTTTATATTTAAAGAAGTTGAAGGCTTAAACGTTAGAAGAAGACTAGGTGTTCCCTTGTTTTTTTTTTTTTTTTTGGAAACATGCATTCATGAAGTTTTATAAAGAGAATCCGAAGTGAGGCTGGGAGTTGGAGTCGGAATACCCAACAGGTAGTTGGTACTTGACTTGACTCAAATTTGAAAAAAAACGTATTGAGTCAGCCCATAAGGCCGGCTCCAGTAGGCCCAACTAAGCTTGCTTAGCTTGATGAGATTTTTTTAATATGTATTTTATTAATATATACATATATAATTATAAAATAATTATAATTAATTATAATTATATTATTTTTATATTAAAAATATTATATATTTTTAATTTTAAAAATAAGTGTCGAGTTGAACCGAGCGCATGCCCAAGCTTGGTACTTGACCCGATTGAAACTCGAAAAAAAAAACATCCTGGCTATCAGACCGACTATATGATGAGATTTTTTTAATACATAATTTATTGATTTATATATATATATATAATTATAATAATTTATAATAATTTATTATTATTTTATATTAAAAAAAATATATATATTTAATTTAACCAGACCAAGAGCCTTTTTAAGGCATCGAGCTGAGCCGGCGGAGGCAGAATGAATTAAATTTCACTGTTACTTTCAATTTGAATATATATATTTTAATTGAAAACGACTTTCGACCAGATGTTAACCCGTGCTTTGTAGTGAACGGACCGGTGGTTAAGTTTGTGACGGTGGGGAGTCAAAGTGACTAAGCTAGTGAACTCTCCCCTTATCCGGGAGACCATAAATAGGGTGGAGCGAGAGGGCGGGTACTTCTTCGCGCGCTCACTCAGTGCTCACATCGTTTTCCGGGGGGCTCCACGAGATCCGGGGGATGAAGCCCGGGAAGCTTCACGCCATGGCAGCCGGTTTTGCCTCCTCTTGCTCAGTTTACCGCTCCATCCTCACTCTCGCGACGATAACCCTAATCTTCTGCACCATCCTCACCCTGAAATCCATGCATTTCTCCCCTCGCGATCCGCTCGATCCGCCGATGAATCTCTCCAGAGTACGTTCCTCCGAGCTGTTATCTGTTATTTATCTCTCCATTCTCTGCAGTTCGTCCTTTTTCACGAGGAAGTTTTTATGTTAAGGCCGTTGCCGGCGTCGATGGCGATGCAGATGCCCGGTTCTCGTCCGTGTACCACTTTCCCGATGTGTTTTCGAGGAATTACGCGGAGATGCAGAAGAATTTCAAGGTTTTCATATATCCGGACGGTGATCCGAACACTTTCTTCCAAACGCCGCGGAAGCTCACAGGGAAGTATGCAAGCGAGGGGTTCTTCTTTCAAAATATCAGAGAGAGCAAGTTTAGAACGCTTGATCCGGATAGCGCGGACCTTTTCTTCATCCCGATCTCTTGTCACAAGATGAGGGGGAAGGTGATCTTATTCGCTTCTTTCCCCTTTTCTGACGGTTATTTTTATGTCCGATTTTTATGCTGTTGTGAAGGTATTAGATCTGTAATTCTGTGGTTTTACTTCCGACTTTGTCATTCCGGGCGAAGTCCCCAGCTAGTGAGGAAGTGTGATATGTCGGTTGGGTCAGATATACTATTACGGGAATTTCTTCTTATGCTTTTGTGTTTTTT
Organism: Nymphaea colorata; assembly: GCF_008831285.2. Classification (NCBI taxonomy): domain Eukaryota; kingdom Viridiplantae; phylum Streptophyta; class Magnoliopsida; order Nymphaeales; family Nymphaeaceae; genus Nymphaea; species Nymphaea colorata. The sequence continues at coordinate 27,713,948 of NC_045138.2, forward strand.
TGTGCTTGTGATATAACGAACAGCTTACTTTTTGATCCATCATTGAAGACAATAATAATACTATGTGTGAGTAAATAATAAGGGTACGCCGCTACCTTCATTTTTCTTCTGTTCTATATACTGTTGAACTGAGAAGAAGAAAGCTGAAATTCTATGCGAAGCTCAGATACTGATTTGCCTCGGATCAGATCTCTCTCATTTTGATCCACCTGCCCGGCTGCACACTGCTCTCATCAAGCTTCGAGGCGAGCATAGAGACCTCATTTGTGTACTGATTGCAGCTTTTGGACCAATAAAAATCTAACTAAAACGGACAGCTCCATTGCTCCCTTAAACAATCGTTATGTTTCACATTTTTTTCATTTTGTTCTAAACATGTTTTCTTTGTAGTCAATATTTTGCGTGTCAGGGATTGGAACTAGTTATACTAGTGCCTGAAAGATGGCCGACCATCTGAGGGTGAATCTAGTTCTCTAGGATAGGATGTTTTTGGTTGTCGCAAATATAGAAGGATAATAAAAGTTGCTGGACACCTGCTTAAATGACGCACTATAAAAATTTAATAATCTTATATTTAATTTATTTTTTATACCAATTTGATTTTTCGCCTTCTGATAGTATTTGTTGGCTACTGGTTGCTATTCTACTAGACTTCTGTGTCTTGTTAGGTCATTGTGTTTAAATGGTCAAAATATTTTGTGAGCAACAGTGATAACAACATCGTCTGCATGGTGTTGGTTACATCTGTATGCTTAATGCAGGCTGGGGCTCGAGTTGTTTTCTTATAAATGTCTTTGTATCATATGTGAGCTAAAATGAGCTACTGTCTGTTTCTTCTTAGACATGCAAGTCCAAATTCATGGTTAGCATTTATTGGTTGCACCTTTCTGACCATTCTTAGTCTTAGTGTATGACATATCATTACTGTTTGCAGGGTACTTCCTACGAGAACATGACTATAATTGTTAAAAACTATGTGGATGAGCTTATAAACAAGTACCCTTATTGGAATAGGACCCTGGGTGCAGATCACTTCTTTGTCACCTGTCATGATGTTGGAGTGAGAGCAACAGAGGGGCTTCCTTTTCTTGTCAAGAATGCCATCAGAGTTGTTTGTTCCCCAAGTTATGATGTTGGATACATACCACACAAAGATGTTGCCCTTCCTCAAGTGTTGCAGCCATTTGCTTTGCCTGCCGGAGGAGATGACATTGAAAACAGGTGATTGATCGTTCTTTAGAGTAAAATTCTAGATTGCTGGCTTGAAGTGCTTGTGGGCTTGGTCACGGAATATGTTAATTGAAAATGTGTACACTAAGCTGAAAATGTGTATGCCTAATGATTATTGCTAGTTCCTGTTTGTACTTGGCCTTTCGAGGATTTCTTAATTTGCAGTCTCCTGCCTTGCTGGTGGCTGATAGGCATATCATCTGATCCCTTAGGATTCAAACATTGTGTGCATTGCTCAGCCTTCCAATCTGTATCTAAAAAGTAAGCATCAGGAAGTTTTACTTCATTAGGAGCCATACAACTAATTGTAAGATTTTGATATCTAATACCAAACCACCGAATGAAGTTAGATGCAAGAGGAGGAAGAGAGAAGTGGGCTGCACGTCCAAGCAAGAGAGAGATGAAAGAGAGCAGCAACAAATGACATCTGCCTCTTGTTATCGTTATATACTAATCACGATTTAGGGTACATCATAAAATACACAAAATAACAATAAGATTTACAAGTATGCCACCGCCCATGATGTGTTGGGCGTGTGGATCAAATGGGTCGGGTCTAGGTGACCCGATCCATATGTACAAGCTTAACACTAATGATACATTTGCTATGGGAATCTTTTTACTTATTTGATATAAAATTCATTGAATGGATATGCTTAATTAACCGATCAATCCCCATGCTGGTCAGGTTTTTCTTCTTTGAAGGTTCTATCTCAATGGGCACCATTGCTGCGCTGCAATTCTAGCGGCTACAGATCATTTGATGTATAAGTCAAAAATTTTGTACCATCAGTGGGATGTCAATTCACATGTTTTTCTTTTGAATCCATCTCTTCAAGCTGATTTCTGTGATTGAAAAGATATTTAATGAAAAATTTGTGTCTTTGTCTACATGTTTTCTGCCTTCTGTTGGTATAGTTTGAACATTATCATTATAATGCTTTGCTTGAATATTTTCCAACTTTTAGACCATATTATAGTGTATTTGACCTTGCTGTTTGATAAATAAGGTGGTGGTCAATTTAATGTTCACAATCTATTTTTATTTTTTTCTTTTCATGTGCCACATTGATGCTGATTTATTTTTTCAAATCATGTACAGAACCGTTCTTGGATTTTGGGCAGGTCATCGCAATTCGAGGATAAGGGTTATCCTGGCACGCATATGGGAAAATGACACTGAGCTGGCCATAAGCAATAATCGTATAAGTAGAGCCGCCGGAGAGTTGGTCTACCAAAAAAGATTCTATAGGACCAAGTTCTGTATATGCCCTGGTGGTTCACAGGTTAACAGTGCACGAATAGCAGACTCAATTCATTATGGATGTGTGCCAGGTGAGACTTTTCAAACATGCAATGCTGTTTTCTCCTTCAAGTTTTTATAGGAAAATATACACTGTCTGTTCAACATGCTATAGGCTACATTGTACCCTTACATGTGAAAACTGTTCTCTTTTTATTTGAATTGCAATAAAATTCTGATCTATAGTTTATCTTCCTCTTTCTTGGAAGCCTAAATATAGCTTCTTGTTCTGCAGACAGAACTTTCACATCTTGCTGTAGTTGTATGATCGGATCTAGGTATAATACATGTGAGGTGCTTGGTGCTTTCTGTTGTAATTGTTTGCTTTTTCCCGTTATGGAAGTTTTTTTTTTTTTTTTTTAAATGTAGTCATAATGGCCTATTTAATTATGTAGCAAAAGCATTGACATCTCCAAACTGCTTTCTGGCATTATTGTTATGGATGGGCTCTTCTGAGCCTTGCTTTTTTTGTTTTTGTGGTAATGGTGCATGGTAAGTGCATTTATTGTCTGACTTGCAACATAGGCATGATCATGAAAAGAATGGATTCACCATGATAATGGGAGATAGTTACATGATTTCCACCAGCTGATTTGAAGAATTAAAATATAGAATTTGATTACTATAGTGCTAGAAAATTTGCTTAAAAACCTATCATTAAGGTGATTACAGTGTTGGAATGTCTCCTTATGTCCAAAATCTTGTTGAAACTTAGGGCAAGTTTGATTGCCTGGATGTTTGTTTCTGTAGATGATTCTAGAACCATGTCATGCGGGAACATGTGAAAAGCCCAAATAACGCTTTTGGTATGTCGGTTTGTTGACACAAGTATTTGGGTCCAACTATATTTTAAAACTATTTTTGAACTTAATTTCGTTCTAATTTTGATTTTCCCCTTCTGTTTTAGTCCCCTTCCATCTAGCTTCAGTATTTTCCTTCTGTTTTTGCTTTACTTTTAATTTTTTATACATTATATATATCTAGACACACTCCGCCATACCGCTGTACCCTTAGACTTCAAAAATGGCATGCCCGCAATTGCACTGCCATACATGTATCCACACCCATGTGACATAGTTCTAGAAGAAAAAGTTTTGAATTTTTGGTCAGAGCCTTTCAGGATTGATAGAAAAACCTGTACATAGCATGTGTTAAGCCTGGAGAAGCTATTTGGATTTTTGTAACAGTATTATTGACTCTTGTATGATGCAGACATCTTGGCTTCACAGATGAGTTATTCAACAATTAAACAGTTAAACTTGCCCTTACGCTGTGAAGTCGCTGATGTGCACTTAAGACATTTAAACGTGATTACAACGCACACATGTTTGACTGGAGTGGAAAAGGAATAAGATAGAGAGATGAATAATGCATGTTAGAACAATGAGAATCTATAAATGAGTTTCTTTTAAGTTATCCTTGTGGGGGATAGCCAAGGGATTTCCAAAATCACCGACTGCACATTAGCAGGCATCCAGTTAGTAAGACCCTTGTAGCCCCCCTGCCATTGCTGAACATCAGGAAGTGTCCACCATCTGTTCAAACTTCCATTGCTCTTGTGGCAAAGCAGAAAATCCTCTTTTCTGGCACCAGAATAATTTCAGGAAGTTCTGAATTTTCATTTACTCTTATCTTCTCTGTATCCAGCACATGCAAATGAATGGCCATAAGTGCATGTAAAACTGCATGACGTACCCAGATATTTACTGGGAACCTTTCTGTTTGGTTGGCTTTCTATTACATTAGATAAGCACATGCAAATGAATGGCCATAAGTGCATGTAAAACTACATGACGTACCCAGATATTTACTGGGAACCCTTCTGTTTGGTTGGCTTTCTATTACATTAGATAAACTTGTAAATTTGGTCTTGTTTTCTCCTTTCATAATTTTATTTACTTCTTTTTTTGCAGTGATTCTCTCCAACTACTATGATTTGCCTTTCAATGATGTCCTTGATTGGCGGAAGTTCTCTCTGATACTAAAGGAAAGTGATGTCTATCAACTGAAGTCTATCCTGAAGGCTGCGTCAGATGAAGGATTTATTTCATTGCATAAGCATTTGATGGAGGTATGTCATCTGCATGTATAGGATCATCATGGGTAGCTGTTGGTCTGCCTTTTGCTGGAACCTCTTTAGTTAAAGTGATTCATTTGCATAGCCTTAACTAAAATAGGCTGGTTATTTTCAATCAGTTTATACTGTTGATGATGAATTTTCTCAGACTAGCATATTCCTTTTTGAAATTTAAATAGATGCTGACGTATCTAGCAGCTATCATTGAGGAAAATCTGCATGTTAGTTTTCATTTTAGTGGAATAATCTTTTACTGTGTTTTGAATATTATCTGCTTTCCAAGGAAAGGTGTATGTTTAGGTCTTAAACTTTAAGAAGGTTTCTTTTGTATGCAAATAAAATGAGTGAATTTTGTATAGACAGTTGTGGTTTATCATTGGTATGGTGTAGGAAATTAGCAGGGTAAACGTCTCATTTGATGTAACAGATATGGTAGTCAATATTACCTAGTTAAGTTACTTTATCTTAATTATGCAGCTAACCCATTTTATGTTACTGATCATTATCACTTCTAGCAAAAAAGGTATTCTGTATTTTTTATGAAATCTCGTAATGAATTTTTGATTTATGGACTACCATATTTGGTGAAAGATGGTTCTTCGGATTTCTGGTACCCTTATTACAGTCTGAGTTCAACATGTTATGACTTGTTTTTTTTTTTTTTTTGCCTTTTATCATATACTGAATCTGCCCCAAGAGATGTTTTATGGCTTTATTTGAGGCTGAGAAAGGTAAATGAAATCTCTGTCGCGTCATGCAGTCTAAATCATACATCTGACATGACTATAGCACACTTGTCTCTTAGGGTGGTATAGCTTCAGGCATTGTTCTTTGAGTTGGACAAATTCTTAAACCATAAGGCAACTTTAATAAAATATCTACGGTAAAGAGCATTTAAATGAATGATGCTTTATCATCTGGGTGTTACTGCATATTCATGACTGGTCTGCCGATTTGGTGATCTTATGTACAATGAGGGACATTCTAGGTGGCAGTACTCAGGCCACAAACTTATCAGGAAACAATAATGTCGTGAAATTGATCTCATCAAATAGAATTCTCTAGCAAATACCGCTGGGTGTATAGGTGTCCACATGTATTAATATGGGCTCTCTACTCAATTTTTTCAACATGAAGTTAACCGTGTGTTTGAAGAAAATAAATGTTGAAAACGGAATTTCTATTGTCATCTGATTGCATTTTTGTTGGAATAGATCCAGAAACATTTTGAATGGCATTCACCTCCTGTCAACTTTGATGCTTTCCACATGGTTATGTATGAGCTTTGGTTAAGACGGCATGTCATCAAGTACTAAAGGAGCCTCTACTGCCAAGGGCGTCAAATGTATGGTGTTCCAGACCGAAGTCACAATTCAACTACCACCTTGCAGTTCATGGCCCAAAATTAAGTATGCAAAAACCTTTTATTTCCTTTATCCTGTAACGCGTGCAAAACCAAATGAATGGGCTTAAAGTGAGGGCTTGCCAGATGAATGCGGGACTGGTCATGGACACCACTTAGATGATGATGTTGTTGACTGACCAATTTTGCTTCTCCAGAGGAAGGCAATCGGTTGAGCTTGGGCAAGGGTGAGCCTTTGCAATCGAGGTCTGCGAATTAGAAGTAGATTCTTCGCCTGGTTCTGTAAAGAGGGAAAAAGAGGGTGTAACATAGTGGTGTTCGAATCCCTGGATGGTTTAGATTGTATTCATTTTAAATTCGTGTAGCCTTTTAGAAACATTTATTTTGGTCAATCAGCAATCCGTTCGTTCTTATTTGGGTGGTTCATTTTTTTTCTCATTTAACCCCTTGTCTTGATGTGTATGTTGACATGTCAATAGAAAGAATTGGGCTTTTTTTTATCGCTGTTTGAGCGAATACGAAACGTTCATATGCTTTTAATGCCTTTTTGCTGAAACGAGTATGTGTACACAAGCTAAGGCACCGTCATTACGCTTGTCTCAACTGATTATATGAATGAGAGCCGTTCCAGGACCTGTTTGCGAAGTGCTGCACTTGGAATTGGATAATAAGATTCTATTGCTCTTTGTTTCTTATAGATTTATTACAATCAGTGCATAACATTTTTGCATGATCGAATCAAGGCAGTTGTAGAACATATTTCAATCTGATGAGCTTCCGCCATCCTTTTAACACAGACAAACAGGTGAACGAGGGACAAGAAAAACTAGAGAAAATCCAAGTCACCTCTATCTCTGGTATTCAAGTGAGGGAACTTTATCGCCCGAATGATTCATAGATGTGAGGGTGCTAGTTCAATGATAAAGAGAGGGAAAACGAGGGTGTGAAACTGAGCAGTTCCTATTCCAAACGGCTGACGGCGATAGCCTGTGTCAGAAATATCAAGATGGCAGGGAGCTTCATCTCCCTTTCAAGAAAGTCACGGCGACGTGCACATCGGTGTCTCGGCTCCGTCAATCCTATGTGATGGGTATAGCCGACCACATGCGCGTTGATTAGCACCAAGTTGAGGACAAAGACTGCGTGGGGGATAGGCTGCTGGCTTTTATTGAACAAAAACTGTGTTAGTTATGTACATGACAAAAAATGGAATCCAAAGGATTCTAACCCAAGATCAAAGACTTGCGAAAGGGTTTCAACTATGATCTGTTGTGACCTACTTTTAGTGTCCGGAACTAAAGTTAAAAGCTGTAATGCAGCCGCATCTGGCCATCCGTTTCAGATTGTAATGTTACATAATATAGCTGCTTTCCTTTTCCAATCACCACTACCAGATCGCAGGGCAATACCACCATCTCCTACCTCTTTTCCTCTCAAAAATTGAAGGCATGCAAAAAACATTTCGCCCCTCCAAATACGGTGCTGCTGCCTCCTTCTAACAAGCAGCTCCGATCAGAAAGTTGCCATTACCGTCTTTGACACCACCTGCAACCCCCAACTTGTCGTTTTTCCTCCATGCAGTACATGAATGCTGCTTTTGCTTGCCGATCAGTGGACCACCCTCCCCATAGAATTCCTGACTCCTGCCACTTTCGAACTATCAGCCCTTGCTCATCACACCACTTCAGGCTGCCAAGGTGTTCCCTGCAATAATGCCAGAACGCCTCTTGAATATTTGATATACCGAAGCTCCTTTGGTGTTCTTTGTTGTTTCTTAATTTCCACAAGAATCAGATTGCTATGAGGAAGCAATTCTTCCGGCATTTATCTAATGTTTTTATCTTAAACATCTTTTGCGCCTGCCGAAGTGCTGAGTGGCTGTTTCCCATATTCTCCTCGCAACCGAACATGTGAAGAACAAGTGCTTTTCTTTTTCAATGACAAAGTGGCATAAGTAGCAAGGAGAGGCCATCTGCACGGCTTGCTTCTGCACATATTTGTCTACAGTGAGGTGCCCAGAAACATGAATGTACATAGTCCGGCAAGCACAAGGGTGGCTTTTACCTTCCCACAAAGTTCATCCAGCTTTGATTATGCACTTTTCTTTTTTTAATTTTTTGAAGCATAGCTAGTCAGGCTGGTATACCAGTAAAAGACCAATCATCAGTTTGATAGAAGACCACATATAGTGGCTAACGGTACTTTTAAGTTGAAGAAAGTAACTGCTCGATCTAAAAGCAATCACAGACCTGGGGTAGTCCCCAAAACACACACACACCCTCTCTCTCACTCACTCACTCACTCTCTCTCTCCTCTCTCCTCTCTCTCTCTCTCTCCCCCCCTTCCGCTAGTGACTTTCGGCTTGTTCGGTCTTCATTAGTAAAATCCCAAAGAACGTGGTTACCGCTACCATCAATTCTGTCTAACTTTTCTTGCTTCTCCTCGGGCTTGAACTTTTCCTCTCGGCTTTTGCCTAAGAAATCCACGACACTATTGTCTAAAGTTGGTTTGCCAGAGGCATGCGACAAGTTTGTCTCGTACTACATCTACCCTTGAGCTTTAGGTGGAACTGAGGATCTAGCTGCAATACGTACTCAACGACAACTACCAAGTTTGTTGAGCCAAATTTTGTGATTCCAGGTTCGTTGATCTAAAATTTTCTTCCATCGACTTTCGTTTGACGGAAGGGATGGTCATAGACAGAATCCCTGGTTCTGATAAACATAACAGATCAGATCACGTAATCTTATCCCTTCGTCTTTCGAGAAAGGCCTAAAACCTCTGCGATTCATAAAACTCGTCCAATTCTTTTTTATTTTAATGGTGGAACGATAAGGTTTCAGCAAGCTCTGCCTAATGCATTGAAAATTGTTAATGAGTTCAGTGGATGGTTAGGACAAAAGATCTAAGGTAGAAGGACCTGATGTACGGGAAATTAATTTCCTTTCTTGGTTTCAACAAGCAGGTGTGCAACAGGAGAACCAAAATTTCATCTTTCCCTCATTCTCTATAGTATTTCATCTTTTGGTGTCTCCGTGGTGATGTCCAGCACTATACTTCAACTTGTATATCAGTATTTTTTTTTTACTAACACATGAAATTGATGCATCGAGAGTTCACAATAAAAGCTCGCCACCTACCAACTCATTTCCCATCCATTGGGGATATTCTAAAAAAGCGTGAACTTTCTACCGTATAAAATTCACACAGTTCACTTTTATTTTATGAGTCAATGTCGCCTTGACGAGGATGGATGATGAAATTTTGACAAGCTTTGTTGAATGCATTGAAAATTGTTAGATAAGTCCAGATGATGGTTAGGATAAAAGATGCGGGAATCCCCTTTGAAAGGATCTCACATACGGCCAAATTTAGCCTCTTGTTCGACGGACAAAAAACTTGTGGTGCCACGCTACCACTCACCAAGTCTGCTATCAGGGTGAGAAACCAAGGGGCGCGCGTTTGAGATAAAATCCTGGGTCTGATTTAACACGAGGCACATCTTAAATATTTGGTTCTAACAAATTGTGGATTTGAGAATGAATTTAAGATAAACAAATATATGTCTTAAATTAGTGGATCTCAAGTTAGAAGGGAAGGGATACTTTGAGTTTCGTGGATTTTTGAGATCCAAGTTTTACACCATTGCATCTTTCAAACATAAGATTCCAAATTCTTGTCAGAAACAGAGAATCAAAGGGGCTATATTTAGATTGGATTGAGGGAATTTGCAGAGATTTTACTTAGGTTTAGCATCAAATACAGTGGGCCGCATAACCCTACTCAACCCACTTTCTTTTTAAAGCATTACTTTTCTTAGACATATTCCACATTTTCCTGTATCTTCCTTCCATCTTGATGCGTAGATAATCTTTGCCCTTTTCTATCTGCCATCCTTACTAATTTGTCTTGTCCAACAATGGGGAGTTACCAAATTTTGTTGCCCCGTGTAGTTGTTACATGTAGCCCTTTTCTTTGTCAAGCACCCCCATTTTGTGGGAAAATTTTGAACTCTCTCTAATAATGATTTGCATATATAATGAACACATGTAAACGAGGGTTTATATGTATGGACACTGGATGTTGACCTCTACCAGTGTCAATAGTTTTGAATCTTTTGGTATGTGAACTGATCTCTCTAAAAGATTGTCATAGTTTTTTAGGGCTGTGGTTGTCGCCATTTAGTTTTTCCTCTTCATATACGTATAAAGTTGGAAAAAAAGAATAATTTATTTTGGTTCATCAAAGTGGAGCTCCGGCCCGATTCAGTTATGACTTGTCCATAAGCATTCTTAAGGCCGGTTCGTCATCTAGATATATACTTGATCAGCTCTCTCTCTCTCTCCACCCTTCCCCCCTAATTTTCAGGCACATTGTGATTTTCAGTTACCATGAGTCCCCAAGGTTCTTTATAATCTTAGAGAAGAGACTAAACTTTTAGAGTACTACGATCCATCTCTCTTAAGGAACATACGCACATGCTTAAGACCCCATGTTCGAGTATTTAACTGACTCTTTACTACCAAACCTACTCCCACATTGGGCCTGGGCTCCTAGTCTGATGGATTCAAATTTGCCTAGAGCAGCTTTGGTTCCTCCCTCAAAAGGGTTAGAATCTAAGACAATTTATTAGACAGCCAGCTTCCTTATATGTTCTTGAAGGTTCCACTTGAGTCTCAATCATCGATATGAGACTAAATTTTTATACTTCCACCCCCTTCAAGCACACATGTTTATGCGAGTGAGACTTTACATCCAAATATTGAGTCAACACTGATCCAAATGTCACGACCCAGTTTGGTCGATCTCAATATGCTCCCTACTAGTTTTAGTTTCAACTTCAAAAAGGTTAATAATAAGAACAACCAACCATTTAATAACCACATTTATCAGTACATCACATTTATCAGTACATCAAGCATAATAGAAGACTAAACCTTTAAGATATTACTAAACTTTAACTTGAACCAACAACATTCTAAACCTTGGCAAAGCAGGCGCAAAGAAAGGCACCTGTACCATTAAGAGTCGACAACTGCATCTTGGACAAACCGTGGGTGACTGCCTTCTTACGAGAAGATATGCATATAGATTTAAAGGTGAATAAAAAAATCTAAAAACATAACTTGATGAAAATACAAAACGAATAAAATTGCAGGGACATTATATTTTGTATTTAATTAGGTCTATCTATACCTGTTTCCTGACTTATCAGGTTAGAACTATCACACCCGACAGTAGACGTCACCCAACAATCATGAGTCGTACGTGACAAAGTTGCAGGTCTTATCCTTTCACCATAATCTCCATAAAATTATTCTCAAGATAAGATTAAAAAGTAGCGCAACTTTCGCTTCTTTTTGACTTGTCTTTTCCTTGGGAATAAGCACAGAAGTCTTCTTTATTTCCTTGGATCTCTTGATCGGCCATGTTGGGGTGTAAATTGTAAACATTCAGCTCCGCCAAGTGCATAAAGAATCCAATTCCGGTCAGTTTCAGCCGAAAAATGCAGAACCCTTTTACCAAACTCTACCCATTTAGGATGCCATGGCCAACCTCGTGAAGAAAAAGTTGAGTCCTTCAATTTGAAGAAAGCCAGATCTTCAAAGCCTGCGCGTAAAAGAAAAACCTTCATTAGTAGACTCGTAGGATGTGGGACTTCTGATGTACACAAAGGCCATTCCTTTTGACAAATGAACTCCAAATGGAAGTGTCTGAATCCTCTATCTGTCTATGTACTTAAAGATGTTTTCGAACTTTTGGATAGCTTCATGAACTTGCACTTGCAGAGAGATGCTACCCTTCTTTTCCTATGACAGGAAAGCTGCGTTTAGACAGACAGCAGCCACTTTAAGCCCTTAGCACCATCGGGCACTATGGATTTAGGCCGACAACCTACCCATGTGAAAGTGCCTCTTGCTTGCAATATGATCCATAATTGTAGCAAAACAAGTTTTTCTAAGAAGTTTGTATTGATCTCGTTCTTCAAATTAAGCAAAATCAAGCATGACAGATCTCTTTAAATAAAAGACTGCAATTGCAAGTTTAATGTGTTTTCTGAATCACTTTGCACCGGAGGAGTGCCCTTCAAAATTTAAGTCAGAATATCTGAGAGCAAATCATCCCCAAGTGCTTTTACGTCCAGGCCGTGAGCCGTTTATGTGAGATCTCGGGTTATCGGTCGGAGTTCCGGCGTCCGAGGCTCATGCCTGAAGTTGGTCCTGTTTACCTTCCTCTTCCTCTATTTCAAGATTAGTGAACTTGGGTCCAGTCCCCCGTAAATTATACAAAGGCTATAAATCACCAGATGAACCCATTTCCTCCAATTTGGAGGTTTTTATATCCAATTCTCTAGTCATGATGACCAAGTTCTTGTTGGTATTCATTCTCAAAGTAGAGCAATAATGAAAAACAGAAAATTATTGAAGAAAAAGGCATAATTTGGGACGCAATGACAGGTTTGGTCTAAGCTTTATATCATTTAACGGGACTAAAGAAAATGGATGTCCGATTCAAGACTCTTTTCCGTATGAAGCTGAGATCCAATAACTGAATCAGTTCAGGTATCAGACGCGGATTCAGGTTCGGTTGTAATGATAATGCATGTACAAAATGTGAGTTCAGTTGTTGGTCAGATCTGAATTTCTTTACCAAATCCAACTAAATGGATTCAAAATTGAATCGGTAATTGAGTACACGAGATCCATTTGCATCCCTAGGATGTGCTCATCCGTGGTCAGCACCCTTCACCCGATCCTTCGCTCCACCAACCATTAATACAGTGTGCTTTTCCGGCCCCACAATTAAATCTATGAACTCCATAGGAACATGTTTTGAGGATAAGATAAAGTATTGATTAGAGTGGGGATGCAGACCGGTCTGATGTATGATTTGTGTTACTACTTGATCTTGTAAAGCCAAAAATAACCAAGGCCTGCTTAATCACCGAACCCAATGAGCATGCAGCCTTAAATATGAGGAAGTGAATCCAACCTCAGGCTTTGATATCCTCATCACTTGCCAACTATTTGAATTGTATAATGCAACATTTGGGAGGAAATTGCCATGTTGAAGTGACGATAGGAAACTCCATCTAGAGCTACCGAACAGAGAGTTAAAGCTCATACCCAACTCCTTGTCTCCCCCACTCACCCTAGAAACCCCATTTGGAGCACTTGCATTTCAAGAAATATGGCGTATCAATTATCTTTCTGAATGTGGCTATAGATCGGCAAGGTGGTTCGGCTTCTCTAAGGACTCAGGTTCAAGTCTTGGAGTTGTCACTGTCATGTCCCAGTGCGCTTTATCTCTGACCCGTAAAAAGGCTCGAAGCATGCTATGTAAAAACCCAGAAAGGTGGGCACAGGAGGGGGCCAGTGGCCTCTCTTAGGGGGCGTGGAATGAACCACTCACCCTTAAAAAAAAAAAAAAGAAAAAACAAAAAACTTTTAAATAATGATAAAGTTTTTAAAAGGACAAACTTTTGTAGGCGCAAACTTTATGATTACATAATCGCAATAGAGTGAGGCTAGATCATCTAAGGTCTTCAAGTTCACATTGTTTTTCTCTTTCTCCTCATGTATTGTTTAGTTAAGAACAGTCCATCTTTTAGGAGCAGAAATTTCCCCGGGCGAGATTTTCGGTTGCAAATCTCGTGTCGCTATGCCCGTTCACATATACACGTTCGAGAAAAATGGTCTCCACATTTCCCACAGCAGGGATAGATTATCCAGGGTGAAACAACATATCTTAGATGAGTTTTGCTTTCAGCCAAATGTGCCGCTAAAAAACGATGTTTTTAAACTACTAGACAAATAAAAAGAACAACTCGAACGCATTAAATCCTGACTTCCATATAAGGCATCAATGGATCTAAAATATTCCACCAAATCTACTTATCTGCTAGTTGGGTTGTATATGAACTCGAGTTCGGCTTAACTCGAGCTCGACTGGACACATTTTTTGTTTGGCTCAAGCTCAGCTCGAGTTTTACAGGCTGAGCTCGAGCTCAGATTGATTAGTCTTTGTTGAGCTCAGCTTGGTTAGTCTTTGTTGAGTTCGAGCTCGACTCATTTAAGGACAATCACTACGGGGGCATCACACAAGGAAGGTAGGGACTAATATTTTGGGGGGAAGCCATTCTGGATGAGCCTCAATGCATTGCGATCTAACATTTCTGGCACTTATTTTTTAATGGAACTTGATGAGAAGAGAGTAAAGAATGATCCGCACATAATTTTCACGAATGGTTTCACTGTCGCTCTTAATTTGCACCAGACTATCACGCCATGACCGAGGACCAGAGAAATCGGCAACTCTATCTCCTTCCTTTCTTTCGATGCCAGCTGTTGTGCGGGAGACATTCTTATCAGACGAGGCGTTCAATCTGGAGAGCGACTTGTCGCTTCTCTTTGATTATCCGAGTAATTATTGGTGCTGTGTTTTTGCGGCGAAAATCTGAAACGTCACCATCTGCGAATCCTCAGTGGATCCCGCCGCTGTACAGCTAGCCTTTGTCATTACTATACCCGATACGCGTCGTATCGGCCACAAATCGTAACGGTCTTGTACCATTTTTTTTTTAATAAGAAAAATGAAAAACAACCCGATACTGGATGATGGCATGATGCCATTTACACTATTTGATATAAACTTGGTGTCATCCCAAAAGCATCTAACTAAAGAATGTTGTGTAAGTGTATGCCAGACTGAAGCTCCGTTACGTAAATATAAAGGCGAATATACATATGAATGTAAGACTTAAGAATATGACCTCCCAAATATAATGTCTATTATCGTCTCTCGGACGCATAAAATATTTAGGTGTTTGTATCAAGTTAAGATGTTTGATTTTGTCCTTTTTAAAAATCCTATTCATATATAAAAAATCAAGTTTTTTTATTGGTAGGCTTTTTGATGAATAAAATCTACTAGGTTAAATAGTGCGTGAAAATAACACAAGATCATACGAGAGATAGACAAGACATGGTCATTATCCAAACCACCTCTTTCTACAATTTTGTGCTCTTTTTAACTAATCAAACTTTATATATTATGGCATAATTCATTTAGTTGAGCTACCAATAAAGTACCTGATCATTAAATATCCCATGCCCAAGACTTAAATACTGGTCAATTTGCATGACATTTTGTCAAATAAACCAAAACATTGGTCGTAAAATGACCAATAATCAACACATCATTGCAAGGAAAGTTCACGGTTTGCAATCTCTCTCTCTCTCTCTCTCCACAAATACAAACACATAGATATATACCGAGTAAGAAAGAGAGAACCCTTGAATTATTTGAGTTGAATTAATTTCCAAAATCTGTAACTTTATTTTTAAGAATCATGAGTTCGTGACCCACATGCATGCATGCACCGTTTCATGTATTGTAACAATATGGTTGGCGGATCAACCCATCCCCTAGCTTAAGTTTCAACCTAAAGAATGGTAGGAAACATGACAACGCATACGTGTTTGAGTGTGTGGGACCTTAGGTCTATGTATCGAATCGGCTTTGACGCCATTATAATGACCCGGTAGGCAGATCTCAACCCCCCTTTTAACTACTTCTATTCCAGTATATATAACAATCATTCACTTAACAACTCTTCATAAATCTCTTGAGATTCTTTACATTTTTAGATACATAACTAAGCTTTTGTGGCATTACATGTATCAAAAGGAAATTTGTTGACAATTGCTAAAGGTCCAGGTTGAGCATGTTCACTGGTGACCTTTAATCTTTATTTGTTTGCATTTTTTATCTTTAATCCATGAGATATAGTATGTAATACTGTGTTTATGAAGCATATATTAAGAAAACTGGAATAAGACGGTTGATATTGTTAGATGAATTATAGAAGCATGGGCTTTGGAGAGATACCTAGACGTGGGCTTGGTCAATTCGAAAGAATTCCTTCCATTCGGATAAATTTTTAAAAGAGAATGAATATGTTCTTTGGGAGGTTAATTAACAGAATAACCTCATTGTGGGGCAATGCATGTCACCCAAAATTAAAGTCAAACAATTATAGAAAATTAGCTGAACTTGAAGACTTGACAACTTTTTATTTCATGTAAAGATGGAAAGATTCTTGTCAGCATAATAACTGATCAAGTGGCATGCGAGACCATGGAACTTGCTTTTTGTATTAATTCCAAGCATATGAGACTTAAGTAATGCAACTTGGGTGTGGATTAGGAGACCATCAAATTAAAAGGCATGTTGTTGCATGCAAGTTGGTTGCTTAGATTTTAATAATCTCAATTAAGTAAAACAAGTGGCACCAACACAATATTTAGTGCATGCCACGCGCATGAGAGTGTGTGTATGCGTGTGATTGTATGTAAGCATATGTGTGTGTGTGTGTGTGTACGTGCAGGTTATAATTAACGTAAATCATGCATGTAAATTGTTGATCATCTATCATGAGGCATGTTGTATGCAATGTTTCTCTATATGGTGTGTATGTGTATAATGCACAATCAAGTTAAACAGGGATGATGTGAATTGTTGATCATGCCACTGTAGGCATGTTCCCAATTTAAAATCCTTGGGACCTGAAAAACATGAATTTAAGGTAAGTTATTCCGCTCTCTAACATGAAATCTATCATTGTCTCAATACAAAAAAAGTAAAATAAGGATTTCAAGTGTTAAAGATATTTGTATAATGAACCCTGGATCTGATCATAGATTTTTTGTCACATCGACAAAAATATATCACATCATGCCCACATCAAATCCTTGATTTCAAATCTAAAATAATCAAACGATCCATTGTACATTCATTTTCATAGATGGGGGGAAGACAAATTGACTGAGAAGCACCGTTTGGTCATAATTTTCAAAGAAGCCTTTGGTTTTTTTTTTTGCTTGTTTTGAAATAATCCACACCTTTTGTCATTTGTCTCAAAATCAAAGCCTTGTCATTTGTCGCTTTTTACTTTTCTTAAAACTCAAGTCCAGAAAAGCATAGTCTTTCATTCTACTGTTCAAAGGAGATGTGAAACTTTCACCTAAACCCTTATCTCGATATGATACATGACATATGTTTGGAGCTTTGTGCTTTGGCGTGCTACCTCTGCTGTATTTTAACTTGCATGTAAGTAACCTTTATTTGTAGTACAGAAAGTTAATGTCCAAAAAAATTTGCAACCAAAATTGAGAGCGTACCAACCCTTACTTTGGCTATCATGCCAACACCCCTTAAAAACTCTTATTTTTTAAAATAAAAATAAAAATCTATTATTATCTTTTAAAATAAGGAAAATAAAGAGCTCAATTTTGAATTTAGCAAGTAGAACCCCAATTCAATCACCCCAACACTGCTCCCCAAACCACTCATATAGGTGCAATATTGTCTGAAGGTAATTAATAAGCTAAAGCATGAGGAGGCAGTCAGGAATTAGAAAAAGAATTGGCGGTCTCCCCAGAAAAACATACTGCAACTTTATAAGCGATACAGCTGCTTAGCAAGTTAAATGATTTCCTCTTAAAAAAATATATAATCTCTTGATTACGAGGGTTTAGAAAACTCTAATGGCTGACAAGCGGACGGAAATATTTTATTGGAGTATCACTTCACAAGTATAAGGGACTAAACAAGTTCAGCATTAGGATATGCGCATCCCTTTTAGAAAAACTTGCTTATGAATCCCTCGCCACCCGCTTAGACTTGATATGACACCACTTCTTAGTGGAAAGTGAATATTGAACACCACAATTACAAGTTCACCAAGAAATTCGCATTGTTAGTGAATAACAGCATTCATATATATATATAGAGAGAGAGAGAGAGGGAAAAAAATACTGGTATGTGATAAACACTTAGATGCTAAATAGATAAGAACATTGTAGACCTTTAATTTTTTGCAGATTGATGGTTAAAAGAAAAATAACTAGAAAAATGTATGAACTAGATCATGAAAAATGCTTCTTCACATTTTTTCATTTATCAAAGATCACCAGTTGAGAACGAAAGAAGGTGAAAAGGATTTTCATAAGTAACATACGTAATTTTGAGACCTAATGGTTTTCAAGTAGTATTGGTCATGACGAAGAAAGAAGAAGGTTGATGCTGGTTCTTGTTGCCTTCTTAGATGCTAATGAAGTGTAAATGAGGACCGTTCACACACACACACACACACATATATATATATAGTCACTTTGGTTATATAGATTCATTTAGATCACTCATAAAAACTGTTCAATCTATCATGATAAATGGTTGAGAGAAAACAATGAACAAAAAAATATGATTAATTCACATTTTTTTTGTTTTGTTTCTCTCAACGGCCATGTATTAGATGACCTTCATGCAGGGGTAGACCCAAAAAATATTGGCTAAGGGGCACCAAATATAAAATTTTAAATTTTAAGAGGCACTAACATGTAAATAAAAAAAATCACTCAAAAATATAAATACAAAATTAAGAAAATTTTAGGCTTGGTGTGGGCAACTGCTCACAGGTAGCCCACACCTCCGGGCCGCCCTGCCTTCACGAGTGAGTCAACTTACTATCTAGAGTCATTATTCTCTCTTTCTCTCTCTCTATCTCTCTGATGTAGAAATATATATAGTTTGGAGGAGAAAGTTGCATTATCAACTTCATCTGCCGACTGCCATGCAGTGTTCGTGCCACAGATGCCCTACAATATCAGTAAGAATGAGAAAAGCGGGAAAACAGTTCTCATCACCAAGGGCACATTGTTTTCAAAAAAAGTGTCTACTCAAAGGTGCAAGTTACATCAACGCAATCTGATCATTTCCATTTTCCATTTCTGGTCTCAACATCCACTGCCAATTTCTTCCCACTTAAGAAAATATGACTTGGGGTAATCTCCACCTTGTGACAAGAACATCTTTTTCGGTCTTCGCACTCGTATTTTTTTTTATTATCACTTTTTGGACCTAATGGGTTCCAGAAGTGGCTTCTCCAGATATGAAGAGTCGTTTTTGTTGGCTTAAGTTACACCCACTTTAAGTTTATTGTGCGGTTTATGTATTTCTTGGAAAACCTGCATACAGGCCCATTTACAAACTTCAACTCGTTTACTATTAAACAGTATACTTACCACATTTGTAAGGCCAATTCTAGAGAGAGAAAGAGAGAGAGGTACATAATTTAAATTAGATATATTATTAAACAAAGTCTACAAATCACATTTGTAAGGTCAATTCTAGAGAGAGAGAGAGAAAGGTACATATATAATTCAAAATTAGCTATGTTGCTGCAATCACCGGTTATTGAAGCGACCAGAACAACCTTCAAGCAGGGATTTCTTTAAATTGCATTGGTTTTGGGTTGGATGACTCTTTCGCTTTAAAGATAAATAAAAAGTCAAACGTGTTATTAAAAAAATGTTAGGATTATGAATTTAGAAACGTAAATAAATTAACATTGTTTTTATCATTTTCAATCTACCGAAGGTTATTTGAACCCTGGGAAAGCCTAGGGATGCTCTTTTTGGGCGGTGGGTTGTTGGCTTCTCGCTTACCTGAAGCCAATTGAATGTTATTTAATTTAATTTACATTAAATCTAAATATTTTAAATTTTACTATTGTCATACTTTATACAAGTATGTTGCATGATATGCGTTCTGGATTACCTAGGGCCCGTTTGAATACGTGAAACTTTACATCAAATTAGTGGAAAGTTCCAGCTGTCGACAAACACGGAGTTTTGGAGGCATTATGGGACTTTAGTACATGCATTAAAATGCAACTTAAACATGTGGAACTTGGGGCTATTTGGAAATATGGATATTATGTTAGTGTCTTGTATGTCTAACTGAAAAGCTGGTAGATTTATTAGAGAAATTAACAAGTGTTATATGAATCTGTTTTATTTTTTTTGAGGCAGATGCATAAAACGTAACATACTGAGTATTTAGTTCCATGTATTCAAATGCAACTTCATTAAAATAGTAAATGCAAGCAACGTGAGTCTAGCAAGATTAAGTGGTTCATAGGGATCTGGATCCGTGATTGCTACGGCCAGGTGCACCTAGATTGATATGGCCAGGTTCGTACGTATGATATTTCGATCATCTTTTTTGGGAAAAAGGGCAGCTGCTGATGTCAAACATGGCCTGAACTAGTTGCTTTTCTAGTAAGGCAATGGTATCATTGGCCTACCCACACTGTTCACACCGGCTCTTTAATTTTTTTTTTTTTTTTTTGCATCCACAAAGTTAATGTTACTTTTATACATATATAAATAAATGCTCTTTTAGATATAAATATTTCTTAATAGGTGCCCCTCCAATTAACTTTTTTGCCTTCTCCACTCAATTGTATAATCCACTTCCCAGTCGAGGTGGATATAATTTCCTTTGTTTCTTCCTGATTTTTGTTTATGATTCTCGTTTACCAAGAGGGCTTTATTTACCTAGGTTGCTAAAGCTTCTGGAATAAATTAAAAATTGTTGCAGACAACATATAAAGGGTCCTAACTCGTGTGTGTGTGTGAGAAAATTGGTATACTTCCCAAACCGCTTAGACTAGGAACATGAACCATATATAAATTCTTGTTAAAAAATATTTTAAACGACATGTAAAGATTCTAATGTGTTTATGTACTTCAATATAAAATACGTCTTATTTCACGCCGTTTTTAAGAAAAACATTGATTTTTCTACTATTGAAAATTTTGATGTCATAAGTGTTTCATTTTTTTTATTACTATAGAAATATGTTAATTCAAAAAATTGACTTAGCATATATATATATATATATATATATATATATATATATATATATAGAGAGAGAGAGAGAGAGAGAGAGAGAGAGAGAGAGAGAAGTTTGCATATAAAATGCAGTTTAGATCCTAAAATCCAAATTGTCAAGACTTGGAACGGCGTAGCTCCGGCCGATGTGACCAACAACTTATAAACCAATAATTGAATAACTTTTCGAGAAAAAGAAGACCTAATTTGAGGTAAGGTATTTGCATTCTTTACGTTTTCAGGTAGGCACTCCTCATAACCATCTATAAACAAAACACATAAATACAATGTCAACATTTCCTTTTTTTTTCTGACCAAATTGGTGCATTCAATTTCGTATCTTCAAAATTCAGGCTACCCAACAACCATGATGCGATTGGCCGCCCCTTTCCCGGCCCAACCAAAAACCCTTCAAATCATTGGCCATCCTTTTTCTCACACCTGCACATGACATCCCAAGTCCATCGAACCATTCAAAAGCCATGAACCCTCGGCATTGCCTTTTGTCACAAAGCCCAGCGAGAAAATATCCACACAAAAAAAACCATGTCCAACCAATCCTTCTCCTTCTCTGCTTCGGCCTCATCATATATAAGCAAACCCCTTCTCCTTCCCTATCCAACTTGACTTTCTCTGTCGGTGGGTGCTGTGGATGTTTGGGTGAGAATGGTCAGGAAGTGCTCGCATTGTGGGAACAATGGCCATAATTCTAGGACTTGTGGTAATCACAGAGGGGGTGGGTTGAGGTTGTTTGGAGTTCAGTTGCAGGTGGCTCCTCCAATGAGGAAGAGCCTTAGCATGGAGGTGTTGCCGTCACCTTCTCATACGATTTCTGTGGAGGACAACCATGGAAGTGGTGATAATGGCTATCTATCTGATGGTCTTGTGCATTCGTGTAGCAGAGCTCATGAAAGGAAGAAGGGTGAGTGACAAAATTCTGTTCTTTTTTTTTGCTTTATTCTTGCATTTTTTCTCCTTTTTATCATCAATATTCTCTTTGGTAATTGCTGGGCTCACAATTAGTCTTCCTTTCCTCATTCCCTTTTCACTTTTTCTTCCGATTGGAGATGCCTGGCTGGATTCATGCCAAGTGTTGCAGTTGGGTCCTGTTTCGGGGGTGCTGTGTTTCTCTTTTCTTCTTGAGTAGGAAATTTATGCTAAGTTGATCAGAAACACGAGGGCCGCTTGATATTTGCATCTGTTTCGTGTGCTAACTTGGTTTTTCATTTGCATCTTGTTCATCAGGGTTTTCTTTTTACTCGCACTTTTTGGCCTTTTGGGCGTTGCCTAATATCTTACGTGTTTTCTTAGGAGTTCCGTGGACTGAGGAAGAACATAGGACGTTTCTAGCTGGGCTGGAGAAGCTTGGGAAAGGTGACTGGAGAGGAATATCTAGGAATTACGTGACTACCAGGACTCCCACTCAGGTGGCAAGTCACGCCCAGAAGTACTTTCTTAGACAAGCTAGCATTAACAAGAAGAAACGCCGATCGAGCCTCTTCGACATGGTGATTTCCTGAACCAATCCAATTTTCATTGCGTCGCCTACAATCTCAGGATTTACCATGGAATATGGATTTTCTGTAAACCACTTTGTTGCAGGTCGGAGGTAGTGGCAGTGCTCATGAAGACTCCATTAGCGATGCTTTGGAGATGGACAACGCTCAAATCTGCTCGTGCAATTTACCTGATCCTACTCTGTCTCTTAGTAGAATTTCCCCTGGAATTCTTGACGATGCGCATCTGATCAATCTTAACAAGGCAGAAAAAGCAGAACCCATGTCGGAAGTCGACCTGAAAATTAGTGGCGTTTCTTGTGATCATGTGACTTCTAGTTCTAGTTGCTCATCACAGGAACCACTTGGTTCATCTCCGGGATTGAGTCGTCAATCCTCGACCTTGCCTACACCTCTACAACCACCTGATCTGGAACTCACCATTGCTTTTCCTCCCCTACTGATCAAAGCAAATCGCCACCCAATACCCTGCTAATAGGAGCCATAAGCGTGAGCAGATTAGAGAATGGTCAATGTACACTGATTTCTAATATGCTGTTGGCGTCTAATGCAGTTCAGAGCGTATGCAGGGACACCTTATGCTGCTGTTTGCTGGTAGAATTTATCTGTTATATATATATATATATATATATATATCAACTTAGAAAGGACATTAATTTCCTGTACTTCTGCTTCAGCCTGTGTTAGAGAGGCAGAGGCGGTCAAAACTCAATAGGCAAATCTTCATACGTCCGTCATCAGCATCTGTTTCTATGCTATAATGACTGTAATATCGTGTCCTGTATCAATATGATATTGCCTTTCCTTTCTTTTGATTGTGTGGATATTTTCGTCTTCTGCGCGGTGGTGTGCCACACTTCCTATTTCGACGTTGAGAGAAAGGGGAAAGAATGCTGATTGTAAGAGCTTGGGAGCAGAGTGCAAAGGATGAAAAGGTCATGTGCCTTCTAACTTGTTAAATTAACTTGTGTTCCATTCCGTTTCTTAAATATATTTAAAAACACGCATGAAGCCCAGAAAAATGTAATTTTCATGCACTATGCAGGGGTTTTGGTGTATTTCATAAGTAGATTCGTGGAACAATAAGTTACTGTTTCCTGTCACCAAATAACCCCTGCATGTTGCAAGTTTTCGCGTGCAAGGACTGAACATGCCTGGCTAAAAGGTAGGCTTAAACTTTGAATTTGGAAAAAGGAAAGAGACCAAGAAGAGAGGATTTCCATTTGTAAGCATCTCATCAATGACATTGCATGGAGAACTCCTTAAAGCAAGGTTCTGCGCATGATATTTTATGAATAAAGAACAGTATGTTGCACCTTGATTCTTCACGACAAGCTTGCACTCATGCACCCACGAAAAAAGCTGGCTACACTTGTTAGTGTTGAGTCTTCTAGTAATATATATCGAAATGCAGATCTTAGGAAATGAGTCTCGTTGAATAGGATCACAGGTCAGATTGGTCAAACGGGTTACACCTAATTTACAACTATAGCGTCATTCTTCAGATGTTGACATGGAAAGCCTGTTTCAGTCACTCATAAGTCATAAGAGCAGCCATAGAAACCTACAAAGTCCTCCCAATACCAATAGATAAGCCCAAACTTGGCTGGTGCAAGGAATAGGACCTATGGAAAAGGTACCCCACATGCGCGCCCCAGATAGCTTCGCGATCATGCACAAACGTTCTGCTGAAGGGTGACATAACCACATACACGTATCATCCGATCCGCCTGGAAACCTGTATGTTGATTTCAAAAAGTGGGCGACCAAAACCTGGGACAGGTAATCAGCAGCGGTGCGTTCAAGTTCCATCTCATCTCATGTAGAATCATTGTCTGGGTTGTGATGTGTTGGAATCCTATACAGCCTCAGTCTATTGAACTTCTGTCACTTTCATCAGAGACGGGGAATCCATGCGTGCCGGCCTCCGTCGAGTCTGTCATCCGGAATATAGAAAAAGGGGATTTCGATCAGGCTCTTCTTGGTTAGATCAGAATCAATCTTAGACTCTCTGCGACACTGCCGTGCTGCAATCAAGATCAAAACTGCTTCGAACTCCCAAGTAAAAGTATTGCTCAACTTTCGATATAGCCGAGAACAGGAGATCACCTAAACCAATAGGAGGAAAGGATGACTAGAGAACAAGGGACGAAATTCTTTCAGGAGAGAAACTGAATTGCACTAGGAAAAAAAAAAGAAACAAAGAAACAAAGATTGAACAGTGCAAAAATGGTTGAAGGACAAAATATTCCTGGTTCCTCGTATAATAGCCACAAGATTTCTTATGCTACAATATCGATCAAGCAGTGAATTTTCTATTAAGTGACCCCCAAAAACAAAGAAAAGAAATTAAAATACCCCAAAAAAATTAAGATCAAACAAAATACAAAAAGATATTTTACAAAAAAAAAATTGCCAAAGGTTGGGCTGCCATGCCAACCCATGGAAGAGAATCCAAACGCCTTGGGCCCTCGTCTTCTTGAGATCCCCACGTGGGTGGCTCATAGTGTATGCCCTGGAGAAGATGAGAACGGAAGAACCACCACCACTACAAATGCAGTCGCAACTCTCTCCATCTGATGCTTTGATGACCTTCCTCATGACAGGGTTGTGAGGCACAACAGTTGAGGGAATTCTTCTTTCTTAAAGTTCAATTTTCCTCTTATCGTCATGAATCATGAGTTTCTTGGACCAACAGTGTGATGCGCTTAGCACTATCCGCACGAATGCTCTCACCTTTAAATCCCATCTGGAGTTGAATCCACAATTAACGGCATGAAAAAACTCGTGGAAAGGAGCATGAGGGAGAAGAATACGAACAAAGCAATGCATGGAGACCATACCTCGCTTGGATTGTCAGGTGAGAACCACCTCAGAAGAACTCCTAAGTGTACAACAGCAGGTATCAACTTGAAAAGCAATGGCGTTGTAACCTGAACCATTTCTTTTTATGAGCTATCAGACAGGAACAAATCAAGAGCATATATGGAAAAGACAAGTCAAATTAATCACCAAACTAAGAGCTGTTGTGCCCAGAAGCAGCAGGTACACTTTACCCTGTCAAAGTGAAGAAAGGTTCATTATCTTGGAAATTTTTATAATTAACATCCTGTCATGATAAGGAAAGGAAGCAAAGAGCATCCCCAACATTACAACACAAACACACTATAACCAGTAGAAGGAAAAAACATGAAATGGACCTTCGTTCTCTCTCTCTCTCTCTCTTTTCTTAATTTTACAGTAAGTCACATGGTTATGGCCAAATGGCTGCCATGTCCATGTCAACACTCCAACATGTGGACGCTGGTATTACAACACACTGGGATGCGTTTTAAAAAAAACATTATTTTTTGCATTTTTCATACTAATTTTGAAGTTTTGAACATTATCTTTGCATATAAATTTTCCAAAATGTATTTTTTCACTGTTTTGCATTTTTTTCCTATTGTGTATCAATTTTTCATATTTTTCGTGGACTCATTTACACACACATATGTATTATTTATACCTCACTGTATCCCTATATCCGCAAATTTTAGAATTGCTGTGTCCATACCCCCCCAATACTTGCACCTGTACCAGTATCACTTAGATTTTACATTTAATATCACAATGCTTGTTGAGAGCTGTTGTCACTTGCTCAGGTCAAGAGTGTGTAAAATCGTGTGGCTCTTTGCCCCTGCCCCCAGAATAAGGACCTAAACTTTGGTTTAAGGACCAATTCTTTTGGCTTATGCAGGGGTGAGCACCCATGGAGTTCAAGCCCTTGATTGCCCAAACAGCGGTGATGGCCTGCTCCACTATGACACACCTCCTCAAGGCTCACACATTCCAGATTAATCATCATTACTATTTTCCTTTTTCTTGTCTCGTAAGAACGATAGGACTAACAAGCGTTTGACATTTCATTCAGTTGGCCTTCAATATCTAACCAAAAACTAACACTGGAGTTCCAATGCAAACCTCAATAAGGTGAAGATTGGAAGCACGACTAAGCAGCACAAAAGCAAACTCTCCAATTTGCGCTAAAGACATGCCAACCTGCATGATCAAACCAAAGGTTTTAGCCTCCCAAAATAAAGGTAAATAGGAGCACAGAACAATGAAGTTATGAAGACAAAGAATTAATGAACTCACCAGAAAAGCAGTTCTGTTGCTGTAGCCAAATCCTTTGACTACTAAAGCGACAACTACTGTTTTTATGATTATTACCAAAATGACAGCTGCTAACAAAATGTCCACATGATTCCACAGGAACTGGACATGAATCAGCATTCCAATACTCGCGAGAAATAAAGCAGCAAAAAAGTTGCGGATGGGTTCAACCTATAAGTGTAATCAGAAATTATAAATGAGCGAGTGGAAAGACAAAAAATGTGGCAACTATACCAAAAAAAGTGTCCTACTCTAAGGATTAATGAATCCATATAAGCTCCTACGAAGTTTGTGTCTTGTCTAAGTTTTCTTTATTTTTTTATTCAGATTGAAAACAAAACAAGAAAATAAAATATTGAAATTTGCTTCATACAAAAATCAGCTGCATTGTAGAATGGAAGTGCCTTCATCCTGTGATTTTGAGTTATAAAGCAAGCAGGGCAATAAAATGAATGGTTGATGAACTGCTTAATAGTATAACATCTTTATTTAGGTCTGCCCTATTGATGGGAGGCATGAAAGATTTAAATAAATGCAATTAATAGTTATTTTTCTGAGGCAATCGAGAGGCATTGGTTAAATGATCGCTTGAGGTGGAGCTGAAAGAGTAGAAAACGGATTATCCAAAAAGGCTACAAAAACATGGCAACTTTCTAGGTGAAGATTCTCTCTATGAAGATAATATAGAGCAAATGAGCTTCTGATGGTGTTCTCAAGCCAAGAAGCCAAGTCCTTCATTCTACTGGTTCTTCAAATAATCAAAAGGAACTACAAATCTCTCTCTCTCTCTCTCTCTCTCTCTCTCTCTCATGCAGACAGAGACATACACACACAAAATGGTCTGCCTAATGCACCTATTACATACATGTCATTCATAGACACATAAGAAAGCATGCACATGATATACATGAATAGTTGTATGATGGGTTCTGCTCTAATGGACTAGGCTCTCTGGGGAAATAGAGACCTATCAAGCACACTCCTTGTGTCTTGTGACTAAATGTTCCTAAAGAAGTCCCAATAGTACAAAACGAGTTCATACAGAAAAATTTTCAGGTATGCAAATGATGCAGAATGCTTATACTACTAAGCTTGATCACGATAATTCATATGGCCTTTTCTAGGTAATGAGAGATTAAGTATAGTAACAGAAGAACCAAGTAGCCGACACATGCAATTCCAAAGAAGTCACTATAATAGACAGCAACACACATATAGTCAATAACATCAACCGTGTCAACACAGGAAAGCAATCCATACCTGTTCAAGTGTATGCTGTGCAAGATCAGTGGTTGATACCATCACCCCGGCAGCAAATGATCCCAGTTCAAGACTTAAACCCAATTTATCACTACACTGTGCATATACCCAAAAATATAATCCAGTTCAAGAACATTATTTTGATCAAACAAGGTTCAAGGTAAAAAAAAAAAAGTATCAATGCTAATGTCAAGAATAAAAACTAGACTATCAGCAAAGAGCACAACAAACAGGAAAAACAGAGACATGTTTATCCTTATAAATTTCAAAAATTTGATAGCACACGGTGACAGTCTTTCCAGAGTGAGAATTATTTGGAATGGCACAAATAATTTTGGAGCAGTCTACTTAAGTATATAATAGCAAGAAGCATGCAAAACCCTGGTTGTATAAGATGGCTTGTAATGTGCACTACAGAGTGGGGACTAGGATTCTTGTTACCACATGGATAATGCTACTAATGAAGTGTTTATCTGGAGTCTTTAAGAATTTTCCAGAAATACAATGTATAAACAAAGGCTGGAATGAAGGCTGGCAAGATTAATCAAAGGCACAACTCCGGTGAATAAAATGAAAACACATGGGCAAAAGGATGCTCTCCAGAATACTTTGCACTTCAGAGTTCAGACCACTATAAGCATAAACACTCATTGCAGAAACTCATTCAAGGAGAAAAAGTGAACATTGCTGTTCTTTTCACAATTTCATTATTCCTGTTTCATTAGTGTGAGTCAATCTATTTCCTTTTCTAACTAAGTACTTTGACCAGAAGTGCAAGAATATCAGGTGCTTTCCAATTCAGCATTTGATTCACAAAAAAAATGTCTCTCAAAAATATATGGCAGATGTTCATGCTCCTCTGAGAAGTCTTCTTCTTTTCATTTGTATCATGGCAACAGGTAGCCCTGAACTATTTGCATGGTTAGAGTCAATAAATGCTTGCAATCGCTGATCTAAAGCATTTAAAGGGAATTGTAGGAAGTTACAATTAACTAAACTTCCTGCTGCAGCACAACACTAAACAAAGCAATCTAGGTTAATCACAAGTATAATCAAAGAGGGCTTAGAACTAAGGAGCTTAAACTTTCACCAAGAGTACCATATGGTAAAAAAGGAAAATAGAATTAATGATTTACTAAAGACTTAAATTTTCTACGAAAGTTAAGGAACAAACCCAAGCAACAAGCAAGCAAAAAGCGACAGAAGCCAGCTGATAAAGTTCATTGGTCTGCAAAATAAATTACATTCAAAAGTCAGTAGACCAACAAGACGTAAAATTCAAAAAAGTTAAATTGTATTACAGTCTGGTGTACAGGCAGAAGCATAGATGTATTGAAAAAATATATCCATTAAACAAACAATTACCTCTGAGGATAAGCTTATCATCAGCTTAAAAAGCCAAGGCACACATGTTCGTGATAACATGGCCAAAATAGATAAGAATGTGCACAATAGGATGGCCCTACAAATCAACAAAATGAAATAGGTGCTATGTTTCATATTGGCAAAATAGCAGCAGAAAATAGTCTAACATGAGAAAACAATGTTCCAACATAAAAAGCACACAGAAGGAGCTGGAAATGATTGCCCGTTTGTGCTATTCATTGTGTAATGTTTGAACTCAGAGGAACACATTTCAAAGGAAAACAGCAAACAAGGAAGGATGCCAGGCACTAGAAGAGCCATTAACACCATTTATCGAGTAACTGTTACTATTACACTGCACTGCAAGCCAAAGTCTATATATTGGTCAGTTCATTTTCTATCTGCACTAAATATTACATAACCTTTGCATGTTTATGTATCATCATTCATCAATGTAATGACTACTAAAATACTTTAAAAAATCAAAATCAGGCTATTAAATCCTCAAACCAGTAAAATCTGCAATAATTGTGAAAAGAAAAAGACGTCACTACAAACCCAAAACATAAATAATAAAGCTTGAACTGAAAATGAGGCCTCTTGTTTGTGATGGTCACAGTGGCATGGTTCAACAAGACAAAGTTCGTTACTACCAACTTAAATGTAGTTCTCACATTCTTGGACCTCAATGGCATAAGCTCCAAATCAATGAGCATGACCCAACATTAGAGCCTGAAAGATTTAAAAAATTAAGAATACCAGCCAGAATGTTTTTTCCTTAAGCTTCAAATGTAAAAAAGTCAACAAAAAATTACCACTTAAATAAATTGCTTTTGGACAAATGCCATTTTGAAGAATCTATATTTACTTATGTTACCAATCCAAAATGAGCTGTTAGCACCACAAAACAGATCCAGTTGATTTTAGTCTGAAAAACACAGTAAAGTACATTCGATTATAAATTATAATACATAGTTGAAAATCGAAACTTTAAAACCATTAGCATGATTAATCCTAAAGATTTATTATTTGTTAACGTAACAGCAGTCAATAAACATATCTAAAACTTGGCAGTTATAACAGGCACTTAGTGTCTTAACAAGCATGAAATAGCATCTCTTCTTTCAAAATACGCTCAAGAAAGAAGGTGGAGAGACAGGGTGTGAGCCACATACGATTTAGTCATAGACATTATTCCTTGTAGAACTCCAGTATTACCACCCAGAACTGGAAGAAGTGCAAACAGCAACCCAACAGCACAATCCTAGATTGCAAGGATAGCTCTTAACATTCTCTAAATACCTTTCAAGATATGAATTGAAGAATACATAAAAGGAAGAAAACCACTACCTGGAGGATAAGGGTCCCAACAGTAACTTGACCATGAACAGCGCTGATGCTGTTTCGCTCCATCAAGAACTTCAAAACCTGAAAAAGAAAGAAAATATTTCTGTTGGTCAATGGCCAAAATGTCCTCAATTGTAAATGCAAAATAATACCTTCCCACCATTCTGAAATTTTCCCTGACAACTCTACTTAGAAATCTGGTAAAAATTTGCAGGACTCAAATAGTCCACAATAAAGCAGGTGATTTCAAGACAATGCAATGGTGAAATGGTCACAAGCTTCACAAATTAATTCACTAGCAATTTAATCATATGCATTCATTTGTTATCACCATGAAGAAGGCTAAGAAACTATCTTCCAGAATTCTGCAAGCATAATGCTCTTTATATCTGTCATCAGAACATCTCTAACCACTACCAACTGTAAGGCTCTAGGTCAGTATAACTGAAAGGCAGAAAGACAATGCACGCCAGAGCTCAAACACATTGAGATTGTAGTTTCAGGTACCAGTTAGAAGAAAGTAGCAAATTTAAAGTGACCAACCTAGAAAGTTGATAGAGCAAATTTAATAATCTCAATATGCTTGCTAGCTGGGAAGAAAATAAAACCAAAATAGAGACCCAAACCCACTCAAATTTGTTATATGAGATAGAATAGTGAAAATGAATCATCAACAAATTTCACTGGATTCTATTACAATGGTGCAATAAATTATGAATAGAGGGCGGGAGCAAATTACTAATGAAACAAAATGCACTTGTTCCAGATACACCAAGAAACTTAATGAGTGGTGACTTTTCCAATCTGTGCCAGAATGTACTTTCGCATTCTCATAGAGAAATCACAAACATTTCAAAAAATGCATATTTGAGAGGTTCACAAGACTTGTATATACAATAAACATTCTAGAACAAAATGATCAGTGTTAAATACTTAAATTGTGGCCCACACACATACAGCATAGGGGATTGTATAAATTACCACAGCTGTGGAAGACATAGATAAAAAAGTGCCTACAAACACTCCTTCTGAAGGTTTGCCACCACATAACTGCAAAGGAAACAGAGAAGAATAGTTCAGTGCATAGATATGGTTAGTGGTCAGAACAAGGAAAGCTCAGAAGAAAGCAAGGTTCTTCCACCTATCAACATCAAAGAGAACATGGCAAAACATTCATGATACATGAAGCCTAGACAGTTAACAATATCTCCATTAATAGCACCGCCAAACAAATCATGGAGAAACCATTTAAAAAATAAAACTAATAAGCTGTAGCTTATGCTTCTACGTTCTAAGAACTAAATCTCACAAATTGTGAACTACAACTAAAAGTGATGATTATTTTTGAAATACTTGTTTAACTCAATACAATCTTCTGTAGTCGTCTTCAGGACGTATTCATAGGTACTTTAAACTTTAGGCGCCAGCATCTATAAGTATTTAAAAGTTGCAGGACATTTCAAACTATTTTAAATTCATTTAGATCCCATGCTTGTCACATATGGCTTCTTTTCCTTTTCATAGAATTGTTTAAGAACACTTAACCTTCAAAATAAAACTTACAAAATTTCATTAAGAAAAAAACTACAACTGAGACAAGTTTTTGTCCACCATCATCCATCAATCATGATCCAGATTTAATAAGTACTAAGAAAATTTAAAAACAATTTCAGTCAGGATGATGCTAAACTTCTCATGTTTCCTTTTTTTCACTTAATCAGCTTGACACACAAATTCAAAACTGAAATCAGAGGCTGCAATTAACAGTGACATCTAACATTCACAGAGTTCAAGTGTGAAGGAGTTCCTTGACATGAAAGGTTTATTCTAGCATAAATACCAAAATTTTCACGATAAATGAAGACTATATATTTTTGCAACCTCTACTTAATACAATCATCCCATGGTTAACTCCACCACAAAATTATTAGACAAAGTGAAAATTTGCAAAAATAACTGAAGTGCTCCGGACATACAGAGGCAGCTACACCACATAAGCACATGAAAAGAAAAATCTGCAGTATCCCTCCAAGTACAGCAACTGCTCGAACAACCCGAAGCTACAGAAGAATGATCAAGTTCATTCACAGTTCCAATAGACAAGATGAAAACTCTAGAAAGATACAAAGGGAATATCAATCTGTAAATAGCATCTAACCTTTGTGGTGGAGAACTCAAGGCCCAATGCAAATAGAAGAAAAATTACACCAAACTGAGCAACAGTCTCAACCTACATCCAGATTTAGAAGTGTGTAAAACTGAAATGAAACGTTGGTATCCATGAAAATTGTTATAGCAAGAATTATGACAGACACAACAAATGTAACTAAGATTATCCTGATTAGATAGCAACTAACTAAGCCAAATGGTTTTGAGTCTTTTGACAAATGTTTAAGAGAGGGTACAATGTTATGCAATACAGCAAAGTACAGTTGCAAATCCATTACAGGTCCCGAAACAAGAACCTCAGACACATTAGAAGTACAATCCAAAAGAACATTTTTCTTAAATGCATTGCAGGTTCTACAATCACAGACCACTCTTGGAAATGAAAGCCATAAAAAAAAAAATTAATAAGCTTCCAAATCAATAATCCAATTTCCAATACAGTTGTCCATCTGACCAATCCATTCAGAAATCTCCAAGTTTATACTTCTTTTCAATTCTCTGAAGCA
Organism: Nymphaea colorata; assembly: GCF_008831285.2. Lineage (NCBI taxonomy): Eukaryota > Viridiplantae > Streptophyta > Magnoliopsida > Nymphaeales > Nymphaeaceae > Nymphaea > Nymphaea colorata. The sequence goes on from NC_045138.2 coordinate 27,746,979, forward strand.
TTATTCTTTTGCAGCTAGAAATTTCATTCCGGTAAGGCATATAGCAAGAAAATTCAGCAGTTTAAGGGAGGGAAATGGGAACATAACCAACGTCGTGACAAAAGCAATCTCATTCTGATTCTTATGAAACATCTTGAAATAAGTACAGCAGATCAACACAATTAGGACATACAAGGCAAGATTTGGCTCATGCCATGGCAATAAAAGTCATTTGAAAGCCTCAACTCCTGTTTCTCTTAATTCTACGTATATCTTGTCAGTCATTGACTTTTTTTTTTTTGTTCAGCACCAAGTCGGTGTTAACAAATTTGATATAGCACTCATTATGTTTATACAAGCCCAAAAAAGCAAGTAAAACACTTAAACGTCCATAAAAAAAGGCACTAAAAGGAGACTAATCTATATACCGAAATTGCCTAAGTCCATTGGGACCATTGACCATCTATATGCACTTACTGTTGCGTCAAAGGAGAAACCCCATCCATTTTAACAAAAAAAGAATGAGAACTCAGCATCTTTCTATATATGGGACATTTTCCAAGAAATGTACTCTGCAGAATATGCTTCTCCATAACTTTTTTTCAAGTTTTGTTTTCATTAAAAGCAAGTAAGTGAAAATCAACTTTAAGACGAGAAATAAAGTGTCATAATGTTAGTATGTAGACCCAACAGTAACAGGGACCTTACTTGCACCATTTCGCTTACAAAGCTTAACCCTCCAGGCCCAATGACAGATCCAGCCAGCAAATACCCAGTAATAACCTGAAAAAAAAATATATATTTTCCTTCTGCATGAATTTTTCAAATTCACCACTTGAACCTGAATTGTGCTAAGACAAGATTCACAGAAAACATATCAAGAAACATAATGTCTAAAAATTCATCATCAAACATGAGGTGATGTTCTGACCGGTTGACCAGCACAGGCAAATGCAATGCCACCACATGTTGCAGATACTATGACCACTACCAGATCTGATATCAACCTGCATGTAAGTAGATATAAGTACTCCACTCTGAACTTTTTTTTTTGCCGGATTGTGTGCAAAAGATCTGACTCCCCCACCTCAGGTCTAGCTGCAGAACTGGATACTTTGACTTGGGTTTTGATATAATAAACACATTGTCCTGAAAAAATTGCAGTAGAACTTGTATATGGATTCTCATTGCGAAACATTATTAGAATAAGAAATTCTAATTAGAATAAGCTGGCACAACATGAATAGCATTTTTTCTACAACAAACTGATGGAAACAAAGTCTTTAACTGAGAAAAACCTTGCTGTCTATCAAAGTTGGAATGTCATCTGCCCTGTTCTCATTATCCAAGTTGAAGACATCATGCAGTTGAAATGACCTGGTCAATTTGACAAGGAGTTAAAAGACACCATAAAAGAGATCATTATTCTCATCAAAAGATTGGATATTCCTAAAATAAGGATGAAAAATCATTTCGCTACAAGAGAAAAGGACTAATACTTCTCTTCTTTGGTATCATTTTTCTTTGGTTTGTCACGAGTGACTCGAGCAACTGTTTCTAGCACTCCCTGAAATATTTATTGAAATAAATGTAAGACATCTTGAAATAGCATAATTTGGACAAATTATATTTAACAAATAGGGTTCAGAATTACACGTGCAGTGAAAAAGCAAGGCATTTCTTTCAAAAGAACATGGAAGAAGAATGCACAAAATATCTTGCAAAATAAGGATGAACATCTTCCGCAGAAGGATGGCTGATCACAACAATAAGAAGTGAACGACCTTGTATAATTAATGGCCTGCACATAGTAGGTAAGGCCTTGCAATTATCAGGCTGATAACCATGCGACAGGAAAACTAGCCCTGGCCTGTAACAAGTCAGCAGGCCCATGGGGCAAATGAAGAAACAGAAATGCCTGACCTAGATACCTGGAACACTCAGTCACTCACATATAACCACATGACTTTGCAGCAATCTAACCTGCCCAGCACACACATGCATGCATGTGCAGGCACAGAAAAGTATGTGCATGCAAACTGTTAGAATATCTTGTGTAAGGGAACCGGGTCTGGATATGGACCTGGTTCCATGGGCACGGGAGCCGAGGGTGGCTCGGTACCCTAGGCGGGTTCCCCCTTTATAATCCCACTTAGTGTTGTGTTGTTGATGAAGTGGAATATATTTTCTCTCTCCTAGGGTTGCGGTTTTGCCCCTAGGTTAGAGCTTCTCCGTGGTTTTTCACCTCTCCTTGAGGTTTTCCACGTATATCGTGTGCCTCTCCTTTTTCTTCTCTTTCGTTGCATATTTCTACATGGTATCAGAGACACCGTGTGTGGGTTTTGCTCTGTGATCGTGCGTTTTCATCGTTTCTGCCGCTGCTCGTCTCCCGCCGTTGCCGCCACTTCCAGCGCCGCCGCCTGTTCCAGCGCCGCCGCCGGCGTTCTTTTTTCAGCGCTGCCGCCTGTTCCAGCGCCGTCGCCGGCGTTATTTTCAGCGCCGTCGTCTTTCCTGCATCGCCGGCGTGAGCCGTCGCCTGGCGTCATTGTCGCCATCGCTGCCGTCCTTGCTATCACCGCCAGTAACTCTTCCGCCTCCGCTGCCTCTTGTCTGTTGTCTCTGGTGCTGGGCATTGCTTCTCTTTAGCGATTGTGATGGCCGAAGCGATGACTCCCAAGATCGATGATGCCCTAGATACGGGCAACATTACCAAGAGCGAGAACTTGCCTGTTCAAGTCACCTCCATCCGGCTGAACAAGGACAACTATCTCTCTTGGTCTGCTGCCGTAGAAATCGGGATAACCAGTCGTGGTCGCCTGCCTTATATTACTGGGGAGAAACCTGCACCTTCAAAAACGGATCCGCGATGGGCGACTTGGGCGTTGGAAGACAGTCAGGTGAAAGTATGGATCATTAGTTCTGTTTCTGCAGATATTCAGCCTCTGATCTTGCGTAAATCGACTGCATACGACATGTGGACTGTGCTTGCGAGGATGTATGGCCGTAAGAAGAGAGTATTGCGTGCGTATCAAATCAAACGTAGCATCTACTCTCTTAAACAGGGTGACTTGTCTGTAGCTTCTTTCTTTGCAGCCCTGAAGACTAAATGGGAGGAACTAGACTACCATGTGAATGATGATTGGCATTGTGGTTCTGATCATGCCCTGTACTGGGACAAAGAATGGATGGACCAGACTTTTATTTTCCTTGGAGGCTTACGTGATGAATTTGAATCCATTAGGAGCCAAATTCTTAATTGTGACGAGATTCCCGGGATTGAGGAGGTGTATGCCCGAGTAGAATCTGAGGAACAACGTCGTCAAGTTATGCATATTGACTCCAGCCATGGGAGCTCTCCCTCAGCGTTTGTTAGCCGTGCCTCTGGGATTGGACAGCGTTCTGTTCGACATTGTAGTCATTGTAACAAGTTGGGGCATTCTGTGGATTTTTGTTGGGATATTCATCCTGAGAAGAGACTTGTTCGTGGTCGCCCTCCTTCTAGTCGGCGGGGTTCTTCTGTTCCTGACTCTAGTCAGGGTAGTTCCTCAACTGTTGAAAAATCAAAACTTTCCTCCGATCAAATCAAGGAATTACAAGCTTATATCAGTCGGCTGTCTACTACGCAAGAGGAAACTTCCACGTCCGAAGGAGCTAAATTAGCTCAAGCTCTTGTAGCCACAAGCGATCAAGGTAATCCCTCACTTGGTGATTGGATTGTTGACAGTGGGGCTACGCATCATATGACAGGGAATCCTAAGCTGTTTCAAGAATACCAATTGTCCTCAGGGCAGCAACGCGTGTCTATGGCTGACGGGTCCTCTATTTCTGTGGCTGGAAAAGGGAGTTTGTCCTTGTTGAATAAATATCATCTTCATAATGCTCTTCATGTTCCCAATATTCCTGTGAACTTGTTATCTGTCAGCAGTATTACCAGAGAACTCAATTGTAATCTAATCTTTTCTGCTGATCATTGTTCCCTGCAGGACTTGGTGACGGGGAAGAAGATTGAGATTGGTTCGGTTATTGATGGACTCTACAGACTGCCCGTGCAAGTTGCGTCTGCCTTGATCTCAACCACTAGTGGACAGTTGTCAGGCCTAGAAGACAGATCTACCATTATGCGTTGGCACGAGCGTCTTGGGCATCTCCCTTTCCAGTTGATCAAGAAGTTGTTTCCAAGGCTTTTTACTTATGTTTCGGTTGATTCGTTCTCATGTGAAGTTTGCCAGTTGGCTAAACATGTCAGGGCTTCGTACCCTATTTCTCTCAATAAAACCACTCGTCCGTTTGCTTTGGTTCACTCTGATGTTTGGGGTCCTTCGGGAGTATCCACTTGTCGTGGTTTTCATTATTTTATGACTCTTATTGATGACTACTCCCGTTGTACGTTTGTGTACCTGTTGAAAGAACGTAGTGAAGTTCCCATCATTGTCAAAAATTTTGTTGCATTTGTTGAGACTCAATTTCAGACCTCTGTTCAAGCTTTCCGCACCGACAATGCTCGGGAGTATGTCTCCCAGTCTATCGATGATTTCTTGAGGAGCAAGGGTATTATTCATGAGACATCCTGTAGTTACACACCTCCTCAAAATGGCGTGGCCGAACGAAAAAATCGCCACTTATTAGAAGTCACCCGTGCCATTATGTTTCATAGGCATGTTCCTAAGCGCTACTGGGGTGATGCTCTTCTCACTAGTGCCCATCTGATTAACCGTATGCCTACTCGTGTGTTGAATGGTCGTTCTCCCTACTCTGTTCTTAGGCCCACTCATAACCCTTGGCCTCTTACTCCTCGTGTGTTTGGGTGTACTTGCTATGTTCATGACCATAGTCCAACCCTTAAGAAACTTGATCCTCGGTCCGTCAAAGCTGTCTTCTTGGGGTATTCTCCAACTCAGAAAGGCTATAAGTGTCTTGACCCTACTACCTCCAAAATTTATGTTTCTCGGGATGTTACCTTTCATGAACATGAGGCGTATTTTCTTGTGAATCCTCTTCAGGGGGAGTGTATAGAGAAATGTGTGGAAGAGTATTCCTCAGACCAGCTGGTTCAGTTTATGGATTTTTTAGAATACAAGGTCAGCCACAGTGTGACAGAGACAGTCAGAAGTGATAGCGACAGCCCTGTGCAAGGGAGCTCTGTGGATGATCAGCCCACAGCCCGTGATCATCTGTTCGGCCAGGTGTACGTCAGGAAGAAGACAGATGTGGTTGAAGGTGTTGATGTAACCAATCCCAATCCTGTGAGTTCCCCGGATGACCCAAGTCCAGTAGATGAAGAGCTTCCCATAGCCCTGCGCAAGGGAACCAGGTCATGTACTTCTCACCCTATTCAGAGATTTGTCTCTTATGCGAAACTTAGTAAGAATTACAAATGCTTTATTACATCCTTGTCTAAGTCTGTGATCCCCAGGTGTGTGGAAGATGCCAGAGAGGATCCTAAATGGCTACAGGCCATGACAGAGGAGATGAATGCCTTGGCAAAGAACAACACGTGGGAAGTTGTTGATATCTCCAAGGCCACTCATTTAGTTGGTTCCAAGTGGGTGTTTAGTGTGAAGTACAAACCTGATGGTACTGTGGAAAGGTATAAGGCTTGCCTTGTTGCAAAGAGGTTCAGTCAGAAATATGGTATTGATTATCTTGAAACTTTTGCCCCTGTTGCCAAACTGAAAACCGTGAGAGTCATCTTAGCACTTGCTGTGCAAAAGAAGTGGAGCATGGACTAGCTTGATGTCAAGAACGCATTTTTGAACGGCCGTCTAGAAGAAGAGGTCTATATGAGCATGCCCCCTGGATATGCCCAAAGCGGAAGATGTTGTCATCTCAAGAAAGCCTTGTATGGACTAAAGCAGTCTCCTAGAGCTTGGTTTGAAAGACTGAGGATAGTGATGAAGACTAATGGGTACAAACAGGGAAATGGTGATCACACCCTATTCATTAAGCAGAAAAATGGTTTGGTGAGTCTCCTTCTTGTATATGTTGATGATATGATTGTCACAGGTGACGATGAAGAAGAGAAAAAGAAGATGAAGGAGAGGTTAGCTGCTGAATTTGATCTGAAAGATTTGGGTAAACTAAGGTACTTTCTGGGGATAGAGATTGCTCGATCAGAGATAGGGCTTGTTATGAGCCAAAGGAAGTACACCCTGGATCTTTTAAAGGAGACAGGTAAACTTGGATGTAGGTCCTTTCTAACTCCAATGGAGTCTGGTACGAAGAAAAGCATCAAGACTGGCAACATCCTGGATGAGGAAGGAAAAGGTCGGTATCAAAGGTTGGTTGGTAAGCTCATCTATCTTACCCTCACTCGCCCTGATATCACCTATGCTGTGAATGTGTTGAGTCAGTTTATGCATGCTCCTATTGATTGTCACTAGAAGAGTGCAGAAAGAGTGTTGGGGTATTTGAAGAATGACCCAGGGAAGGGATTACTGTATACTCAGCAAGACCAACTTAATATTGAAGGATACTCTGACGCAGATTGGGCAGGGTGCACTGATACGATGAGGTCTACTGCAGGGTACTGCATCCTTCTAGGGGGTAACCTGATTGTATGGAGAAGTAAAAGGCAGGAAGTTTGTTCTAGATCCAGTGCTGAGGCTGAATACAAGGCAGTTGCTATGGGAGTTACAGAAATGCTATGGTTGAAGATCCTTCTAGCAGATATTGGAATTGAAATAGAAGAGAAGATGAAGATGTACTGCGACAACAAATCTGCGATTAACCTTGCAAATAATCCCGTCCTGCATGACAGAACCAAACACGTGGAGATTGATCGCCACTTCATACGGGAACGCATTGATTCTAAGGAGTTGATCCTGCCTTATATGAAGTCTGAAGATCAAATTGCAGATGTTTTAACCAAATCCTTATGTACATCTCAGTTTGAGAAAAATGTGAGCAAGCTTGGCATGTTTGACATGTATGCCAAGCTTGAGGGGGAGTGTTAGAATATCTTGTGTAAGGGAACCGGGTCTGGATATGGACCCGGTTCCATGGGCACGAGAACCGAGGGTGGCTCGGTACCCTAGGCGGGTTCCTCCTTTATAATCCCACTTAGTGTTGTGTTGTTGATGAAGTGGAATATATTTTCTCTCTCCTAGGGTTGCGGTTTTGCCCCTAGGTTAGAGCTTCTCCGTGGTTTTTCACCTCTCCTTGAGGTTTTCCACGTATATCGTGTGCCTCTCCTTTTTCTTCTCTTTCGTTGCATATTTCTACACAAACATAGACATGAAAGCACACATACAGACACAAACATACATCTGGAAGAGGGTGCTCTTTGTTCTAATCCCTTCAAACTTCATTTTCAAGCAATTCAAAACCAAATTTATCAGCTATTTTCAAAAGCCACTAGCCCACCAATGTTCCAATAATTGTATTTAATTCAAATACCTGCCTAAATTGCAAAACTTTAATGTCCTCTTCTGATGAAATACTCAGAAACCTTCACTAAAGGAACCAATATTAGACATAAAATATCCAATCCTCCCATGCTTTCAAAATCCCAACAGCCCATAATGCAAAGTTGATATAATTTTCCATGTCATCCAAGTATGTACTAATTACCCCATAGAGACCAGTGATTATGTCATATATGGGAACAAGATTGATGATAAGAGTCGGCAACATCAGTAACATGTGTCACCTTTGATAATATTTTGATATATCTCTTGTCCTTTTTTAGTATTCACTAAACATCCAGCACACGTATATGTAATTTTGTGAACATAAAATACTTCACCATCAAAAATTTTCATGAAAGCATAGTTGGTGTGGTTTGGTTTTGTTTTTTAAAAATGGTTGGTGTTAACAAGCAAATATAGTTAAACTAAAAAATTTTACAAGCATCATCAGCATTTGCTAGTCTCATATCACTCATAAAACATATGCAGACATGATAAATAATGGTGGACCTTCAAAGAATTCATGTATCACCTGATCTTCAGCCACAGTGTTGTTAAAGCTACCTGCATCCGTTTCTGGCACATTCAACAAAAGGACCACACATGGTTAGCTCGTATTTTGAGGATACGGAGTAGGCAAGGAAGGAGTGGAATAGACGAGTCAATAGCCTCAAGAAATGAAAATCAAATCATCAATTTAAAAGTCAGCATATGAGGAAGAACAACTGCTTATAATTATAACAATAGCAATGGCAATGGCCAGATTTAGCAGTAATCATAATCACTAACAACAATCACAGAAGCACTGATGATGATGAGGATGACAATAGCTTGTCATCATAAGAATGACGATGGCCATGTTTGATTGCTTATGAAGCACCTGTTGTTTCCAACAACATGACACAAGAAACTATTCCATTGCAAAAGAGCCCCCAATGTGCTTATATGACAAACAATACAACCAAGATGGATGAGGTATGTTTCAACTACTGTCACAAATATCAGCACTTTTTCAACAAAATACGAATGAAGGGAAAATAAAGGAAAATGGAGAGAGGGAGGAACACAATATTTGAAAGAAAAAAAGTCAAAACAAACCATTGCACTTTCACCTTTTTTTAAAAAAAAAGAACTTTAATATATTTTAATTTTGTGAGGTTTCTTATAACACAGTATTAAAAATTTCCAAATTTCATTAATCTCTTTGAAAAACTCAAATTTTCATATTTATCTAACATTTTTGTATTCTTAATTTTTTGAACCCTCGAGATTTTCTTGAGAAAAACAAGCTTCCCAATTGCCAAAGAAAAATCTTATTGATAAAATATTGGTGACAATGGTTCCAACCTGTGAGAAGGCAAGCCTTGAAGTGAAGAAAGTATATGTTCAGTTTATGCTGACAGCAGCAGAAATCCTATAACAATATAAGCTTGCCATAGAAACATGACGAATCAGCATCATTACTTTGGGGATGTATTTGCAGGGCAGTTTAAACTTTGAACTTTAAATAGAATTAAGAAAATCAAAGGTTTCTAGAACATTCAAAAATTTTATAGACAAAGCTTGAAAGCATATAGTATCTGTTATATTCTCATGTTGGTATATAAACAGCAAGATTTTAGTGAGCCTTTAAATATTTCAGTAACCAAAGAAAAAACATTTTTATAATTTTCAATGTTAACAACAAAACCTCTTTAGGTAAGTTTTTTGTTTTTATTTTCCCTACAGTAAAAATTCGAGAAAGACCAAACTAATGCTAAAATAAAAATGTCAGTACATTCAACACGAATTGGAAACATATATGCAAGTTTGGGTGCAAGCAGTGTTGTACGTATCATACGATACAGAGCTGTATTTGTACGATACGTATCATATCGAATGTAAAATACGATATGATACACCCCCGTATCGTACATTTACGATACGGGCACCGTATCGTATGATACGGTTACAATACGGCAACGATACAGTTACGATACGGCACGATACAGGTACAATGTGGTAATTTTTATTGATTTTTTATTATTTTTTGAGAATTTTTTATATTTTTTCTGATTTTTGTTTTAAGAAAACGATAAGTTACGATATTTTACGATACAACGTATCTTAAAGTCAGATCGATACGGCTTACGATACGCTTTTTACAACATTGGGTGCAAGACCATGTCTGACTTACATGTCACTTTTAAGGATCCAAATCACATATTTCAATCAATAATATGACTGCATAATATGGCAGAAACGTTGTTGATGAAGAATTCAGATAATATGGTTCACATTTGCAGTTGAGAAACAGTCTACATACAAAAGTATTTCATAAGTCAGTTACTTTAATCATTATTGCATAGTTTAAACATTTCTGTAACTTGTTGGATGTTTGAGTTAAGTTATATCTACCAGTTGAAGTAAGAGGTCTCCCTCAGATTAAGTTTATATGGAAACATGCAGGCTTGTGGGGGAATGGAAGCCAGAGTCATATGCAGTCAACTTGATGAACTTAAGCCCGCTAACAATTTTAACTTGTCCAAACGCCATAGACAGCATATTCGTACTAAAAAACGACACATTCATGGGAAATATCTGTCAACTGGTGCCTAGTTGTCCAGGCCATGCAAAAAATGGAAAATTAGCAAATGCTGAAATATCCGGTTATTGAAAGGTTATTAATTGTTGAGCTCTTGAATATTTTGTTGCGTTCGACTAAACTGGTACAACAAGAAACAAGTAGACAGGTCAATCACAAGGAGTTAGCTCGTGGAACAAAAGGTTGCTAAACAAAATGTGAAGCCTACCTGTGACAGCCTAATGTAAAGCAGGTATATCTAATGGACAGTGAAGCTGACTTTTTCTACCCCGTAAACTTTTTCCTTTTTCACTCAAACACTGAAAACTTCGGCAGCTTAACTAAAGCCTGAATCATTCGACGGCGTTCATTTACTCAGATCACATTTACCCGAACAAATTCTTTTAACAAACGTCAGCTATCAATTACTAAATAATATCAAGAATGTTTTAGCAGAAAAGTGTATTCCACCTTTCCATTTAAAATAACGAATGCAAAACTGGTTTCCTCATTTAGTTCCAGCATTATAAATAGACTGAACGTTGTCCGACTCTGGCATCTGTGAAAGAGAAATAAGCATTATCACTTGATTCACTTCTATTAAATTCAACTCGTGCAAATCAAATCCGAGTTCATATTCACGAACACTACACCGATCTTCAGAAGTACATGGATAAAAATGGAATTCTCTCACTGCAAACTTTCTGAAAACGACAATTCACTTGAAATCAGCCGGATCCACAAAATGCAAGCCCTCAAGTATTTCCCACCTCGCCTCCGGACGGTGTAAAAACTGACTCCGCTCAAACACAATAACCACAAACCCTAAACATCAACTCCACGCGACATTGCGGAAACAAAGGACAAACTCACAAAAAGCCGGGGACCGAAGGGAGAGGCGTCAGAAATCGGATCTGCACGTACCTCCTTGTTGCTCACTCTCGGCGAATTCCCTCTCTAGCGCTCGATCAATGATATTGGCGAAGCTGTCCTCCTTCGCGGTGGCGTTATTCCCCGCGGCCTCCGGCTGATCATCGCCGGCGAGAGGGCGACGGAGGGAGGAGGAAGAGGACAATAAAGAGCAAATGAGGAGGAGGGAGACGAGGGGGTAGAGGCGGGAGAAAGACCCGGAGGGAAAGCTCCGCATCTTGACGGCGAAGGAGGAGGGGGCGCGGGAAAACGGTGGTGGTTTCCGGCCAACCAAAGGCAGGACTTAGGACAGCAGGACGCTTATATCAAGGGCAGATTTGGAAGTGCACTACTCTTATGAAATTACTTAAGAATCATCTTCTATGTAAAGTTATCGAAATTGCCATCCCTGGGTCGTGGTACTGGTACAGCTGGGAGACGAGCGAACCCAACCAAGCAACGGAGGATGGCTCGTTAATCCATCCGCCGACTCTCCTCAACCGGATCATCTTTCTCCTTAACCGGATCTGAATCATTAGACAGTTAGTTTAGGCTGAGTTGATCTTAAATTCAATTAAAGAAATAATTTAATAATGTTGTTTGTCTAAATTGCCAATTATGAGATTCTAAGATAGAGTTTGATTACAGAGAATATTGTGTCAAAAAAATCTAGATCATGTAAGTTTCTACCAACTCGAATAAGTTTCTAAATAACAAATAAATTAATAACAAATAAAAATTATATATGGGTTTATGGATTTCTCTATCGTCCGGCCTCACAGCATATTGTCTGATGCAGGCAGTGTATTTAGTCACATCTGCATGGCCACGATTGGACAAACGTCAAGATGGCTGAAAGATTTCAGCTTCAATTGTATATTTTTATCAGATGCCCGAAGAAATCCATGTCATGTTGGTAAGTATCGGACCCTTAGTTGTTAGATCCTTACCTAATAATGTCGGTTATCCATTTTTTCAAGATGTTGAAAAAAAATTAAGGAGAAAAAATTGTCAACTAATATTAAATTACTCTATCTTTTTTTTTCCCTGTTTTTTCTATTAACCATTACTCAAGGTTCTACTCTCTCTCTCTCTCTCTCTCTCTCTCTCTCTCTCTCTCTATATATATATATATATATATATATATATATATATATATATATATATATATATATAAGACATAATGTTTGGTTTTCTATGAAGACCGCGAACAAGTTTGCCATGTACCTAAAAACATAAAATTTAAAAATAAGATTATGGCAGTTGCGATATGATAATTTTCCATGTAGTAGTATCTCACATGAGTTGGTTGGTCGACATACAAGAAAAGGTTGCCAATTTATGGTTGGAACAGCACAGTTGGATTTGATTTCTACATTTGTCAGCACCTTGATTGACTTCGATTAACTACAGGTCCTGTCATTGTGAAGGCTCTATAGCTTGATTTAGAGTCTTCACTTGACACGCTTTTCATTTCTTTCTGATTGCATATACTCAAATAAACAAATATAGTTGAAAACTTGTGTTCTTCATCACAGAGTTTAACTTGAAAAAGCAAAATCTCGTCTTCAATGTTGTGTATGCTTTTATTTAGTTATGTGATAGTTTTTTCCCAATATTTTGCATCTAAGAAGATGTCGTAATATTTCTCCTAACCAAGCATTTTTAGTGACTGAATTTGAGAACATAGGGTGTCAAAAACACTCCACAGGTTATATAAACATGAAGTGGTTGTTTTGGAAACTGTTGTTTATGATAAATTTATTGGAAGAGAATAAGATGAGTCCAAATTCGATCATTTTCTTCCCTAATGAATAATAGGCTAAGGATCTGCACACCATGCATCTTTATTTTGCATAATAATTGCTTTTATGAGTTGAAACGCTTGTGGTGCTGCAGCAGACAGTTGCAAGGTGCAAAAAGTGTGATGCTCCTTCTTCCTTTCTCCCTCTCTTTCTCTTCTCTTCTCTTCTCTCTCATTCATGATTTCGAGTGTGGAGTGGCATTTAAGAAAGTTAGTGATGAGTTTCTCCTTCATAGAATGTGAATAATGCCAGCATTGAATTATGGGCACATGAACTGATGTGAAGACATTGTATTGGTTTAAATATATAGCAATGAAAATGTGGGAAGAAAGTAAATTGGTCTCCAATGTTTGTGAATTTATCTTGAGCTGCCTCATTTTTTCTAGTGCTCAGACAACTGGTTGCAGTTTTCAGGTTGATGCCCGAGTGATTGCTTGTGATACTTTTACCTTGTGTTACATTTTTTAAATTTGCATGTAATTTTTTAAAAATTTCATTTACTTTATATAAAATTTTTAAAAAATTATGTTTCGACTCTTGTTAAAATTTTGAAACCCTCATGAAAAATATATCTCAAGTTTTATCATAAACAAACAAGAGTATTGTTAACTTCTACACGAATGGCTCTAAAGCCCATTTAGTTTGTTTCACCCTGGATCTTAGGTTCGCGGTGATCTGAGATCCTTAGGATTTAAATTCCATGAATTTAAGGTCGGGCACCTCCCCTGCCATTTGACCGTAAATTCATGGTTTTTAACGCGTATAATGGATTCAAAATCCATGTTGAGGATCTTCCAGAACACCTTTTAATGCAGTCTCATCCAAGGCTATCAAACACAACCTAAAAGATGTTTGATTAGCATTCTTGGGTATTCACTTCTATTGTGGAAAGTTCATCAAGTATATGCAAACAATGGACATGAGAATGTGGTGGAACTTGTTACCATGTAAACACAAAGAATGTTTTTTTTTTTGGCATCCTCTATATTCTATGATAAACCGCGAAATGGGTGAAATATCACAAAATGCTAAAGTTGTGTTTAGATGTCATTCTCAAAAAACAATGCTTGTGAAAATCAGGCTTTGTGACAACTTGGTTTTTTAATGAGTTTATGAAACCTGGTTTGTATGTTTAAGTAACAGGACAAAACAATGTTTTAGGGTTTACTCGTTAGAAAACATCATTTTATTTATACTCAAACACAATTTAAACACTATTTTATTTTGGAAACTTTAAGTGTGTCGTTCAAACACGTTCCAGTTCTTATCCATCAAACTAGCCCATGTAGATCCATGAAATTATGAGGGACAAAAGTACATTGGGTAACTTTTTTAGCCATTCAAACACCCGTTTAGTAAAAAAAAAACGAACAAATGTTGAGTTCATTATAAAAGAAATCATGAGAAGTGATAACCTTCTCTTTATATTGACAGCTAAAAATTGGCAGTGCTTTCTCAATTCCATCGAAAAAAAATCTGAAAAACTCATGAAAAGCAATTGACTGAATGTCGCATCGAGACAAACTTTTCAATATATGAATGAGAGCTAGACTTTGATTTAGTAGTAGTCTCTTGGTTGAACTTAATCTAATTACTGGGAATAGTTTTTATGAATTATGGAAGTTAATGAATAGGGATGTAAGCTATCAAATTCAGCCGCATTTGTTGATATGCAATATATAAAAGTGTTTGATACACCTAATTGGGCTAAGGGTTGCTACTTCTCACTTAAAAGTTAGGTTAATACTAGGAATATTTATCTTTTCTTCATTCCCAAGACATAAGTCTGCATTTGGCGTCTCTAAGGCCTCTCCAATTAAAATTAAAAAATTTAAAAAATTGCAAATGAAAATTAAAAGAAGTTTTTTTTTTAAATTTTATTAAATGATATGATTTAATATTATTAATTAGTTTTTAGGCAGATGGAAAAGTATGAACCGAACCTACCATTATTGGATCAATCCGACACATTAACAGGCTCACCCAGGACCCTGCAACTGCGAGAGAGCGGGAGAGAATCCTTCGACGATGGACCCGAATAGCGCGCACGCGGTGGCGATGGCAGCGATGGCGTCGCACCATCAGCTGAAGCCGCCGGGGATCCTCCACCCGGGTCCCCTTGGTCCGCCACCAGGGGTGAGCGGCCTCCCGCCTCCGGCAGTAGACCCCATCTCACCGGTGATGCAGCCTGGCCGTCGCGGCCCCCTCGATCTCGATCCTCATCTTCACCACCAACAGCAGCAACTCGCCGGGTACTTCCCGAATCCCTACCAGGAACCAATCAAGACCATCTTCATCTCCGGTCTTCCAGACGACGTCAAGCCCCGGGAGATCCACAACCTCTTCCGGCGCCGGTACGGCTTCGAGTCCTGCCAGCTCAAGTACACCGGCCGGGGCGACCAGGTTCATTCTCATCTTCGTCCCCTGAGTCCGTGCCCCTAGTCGTCCTTGGCACTCCCTTCTTGAGAATTCTCCGTCTGCGGCCGCTGTTAGGGTTACTTGTCGCGCTTGTTTTCTTTCCTTGTTGAGGGTTCTAATGCTTGTTCTGTCTGGTTATGGTTGTGGATGTGACATTAGGGTTTTCTGGGTTAAAATTGAAGGGTACGACACGCAAGTAGTGAGTGAATTGCCCTTCTCTTTCTCCCGTTTATTTTACAAGTAATATGGTCTCCTGGCTATAAATGCAATTTGCAAGCCATTTTTTGTTGTATTTCCGAAAATGAATGATATCAAGGTGAGTTTTCGTTCTAGGACCTGAGTTTTGAGTTAATAGTTATAGATGGCGGCCCCTTTCTGAGTTGATTCATCCTGCATAGGTAGAATTAGAAAATGCAGTTTAATGCCACTTCCAAATTATCCAGTACGGAGATTATTGTGTTGCTTTACCTGCAGGCCTAGTTTTTTCTGTGTCTTTTTCTTTTTATTGGTTTAAGTTGTGCACCTTGCGCTTGCATGCTGACATTGGTTTAATCTTTTCTGTGCACTTATTGATAAGTGAGACTATTGTTTTTAACGTCCTTTGCGCGCATCAGAAAGAGGCTTAGTCTTGTTCATGATGTTCCTATGCTTTCCTAAAAAATCTAAAGAATTTTCTCTGCATAGGTTGTTGCATTTGCGACATTCTTCGACCATCAATCTGCAATGGCAGCAA
This sequence comes from Nymphaea colorata, assembly GCF_008831285.2. Classification (NCBI taxonomy): domain Eukaryota; kingdom Viridiplantae; phylum Streptophyta; class Magnoliopsida; order Nymphaeales; family Nymphaeaceae; genus Nymphaea; species Nymphaea colorata. The sequence goes on from NC_045138.2 coordinate 27,762,792, forward strand.
TGGAAGCATTAAATGTGGGAGGCTTGTCTTATCCTTTTCTATCGCTTCCTGATTGTATTGTTTGCACAACACTGAGCTGATCAAGTAAAGATAAATTGCTGATTTTCCACTTCCAGGGTACAATTTTTGATCCTCTTACTGGTGGAACATTACATATTGAGCTTGCAAGGTCAAACTCACGAACTAAGCGTCCAAGAGGTACTAGATTGCAACCACAGTTCTTGTTTCTGCATCCTCATTCTGGTGAAAGCGTGCTTGCTGTGAGTTGCATATGAAATTGAACTAGTCCATTGGTGCAAAATGATTGGCGGAGGTTCTTGCTTTTCAGGTAGTAGCGCCTACACAGTAATTGATAAGAGAATTAAGGATTCTAAGGGTGCTGAGGACGACTGGGGTAATGATGGTATGTGATCATCATGGCCTTTTACAGCTTGCTGCCACAGGAATTATTTGATGTACTTTTTGTTGACTGGATTTTACTAATGTGGCAAAAATGGCTTGATTACTGTTTTAATGGTCGTAGCTTTTGTGCAGTAGCTGTTTTGTGTCTATCATTTTTATGCAGTTGTTGGAAAAAACACTGGTTTCACGTAGAGAGACACTCATCACAACTTGCTTCTGTATCTTTCTTCACACATTTTTGGCACATTTTCACACTCAGGAGATGGCGGATCTGATGACCCATCGAGCATGAATAACACTAGTTCCAGCAACAAGAGTGGTTTACCATCAGCACAGAGGTTGATTGCACTTCAGATTGCACAAAATTGTTTAATTGTTTGAATTTTTCCCGTCTAAAATTCATGTTTTTTTTACCATACTGTGCAATTGTAGTATATATGAAAATCCATTTATTATAGTCACTGGTATTGATTGCTGTTACATTTTCAGTGGAGAAGCGACTGGTAATCTTGCTAATTTTCAGGACAATTCAGCTACAGTTGCCGTAAGTGCTCCTTTTTCTTTATTGAATATTGATAGCTGTGGTCCCATCATAGAAACATGTGTTGGTACAGTTGCCGTAAGTGCATGTGTTGGTATGAGCTCTTTCTGATGTGTTTACATGACGACCAGGATAAGCCTGCATTAGGGGAAGCTGCACCTTGTTCTACGTTGTTTATTGCAAATCTTGGCCCAACTTGCACGGAGCAAGAACTTACTGCCGTCCTATCAAAGTAAGTTTTGCATAATTTTTGTTTGATTGACATTATGGCTGCTATATTCAATACTCTTCCGCTGGGAAAATTTGGAAAATAGCTGTAGGTCATGCTTTTCTATAGTCTACCTACATGATATGGTTTGTAATTTCTGGCAGTTATCAGTTGTATCTCATTTACTTTCATGGCTTATGCGAGTTATTGATCTTTGAATGATTCTTCTCGTTTTCTCTTACTGCCATAAGGTACCCGGGATTCCAAGTCCTTAAGTTGCGGTCAAAAGGTGGAATGCCTGTTGCTTTTGCTGATTTCCAGGTACAGTGTGCTACCTTCGAAGTATACAAAGTTTTTCAGTTGATTGTAGTCTGTGAGTTGCTTTATTACTCTGTTTGCAATAACCATTGTCCTGAAATCTAAATTGCTAAAGTATGAGTGGAGCTTTCCATTCTATGCTTTTACCTATGAACTTTATCGCTTACATGAATATATAGATACTTCCACACTCATGGGTGCCCTTCAGACATAAATACATGATTACATGTTCTCGAACAATGTACGGTAACATAACATACAAGGTATACCTTCAAGCACGTAACATAACATACAATAAATGGTACACCTTCAAGCACTCAACTCAACCTCGATAACTAGTTGAGTGGAAGAAGTCAGGCAAGATTTAGTTCTCGAGTTGTGTCTTGGTTGGTCTGTTACGAGCCCTCTTTCTTTTTATGCTTGACCGTTTGCATCCTGTATGCTGCAGGACGTATCATGTTCAACTGAGGCTCTAAGGTCGCTTCAGGGATGTCTTCTTGCATCTTCTGACCGTGGAGGAATGCATATAGAGTATCCTTCCCAGAACAACTGCCAACTCTTTTCTTATTTCGTTCCTTTTCTTTCAGAAGCATGAAAAATAATTTTGTCTCATGCCACTTTCTCCAGATATGCCAAGTCAAAAATGAGGAAAACCAGGTGAGCAGAAGCCATTCTTACTTCTAAGGGGAGGTGTCCAATTTCAGAAGCGCTGCCAGAAGCAAAACGTTGACAGATTTGCGATTTTGTAGCGATTGTTATTAGTGTAACTCGAAAGGGCTGACTGTAGAAATTTTCCTAGATTTTGTATATTTGAATTTAACTGCTTTTGAGTCGGGAGTATGCCAAATGGAAGTTGCAGTTTAATGGTAATCATGGCTATTCGGATTTGTTGTAATCGTCGTTGATGAGCGTCCCACCTTTCCTAGCCAATCACTTGAATTATCTGTTGGATCCAGTCTCACATGAAAGGCCGTGAAACTCAATCTCGGACCCTAGTGGCATCAACTGTAGTGATAAAGCTATAGCATCAATCATGCTTAGATTACAGGTGACAGATCCAGCTTTAATTACCGGAGATTGTGTCACTCAAGGGAGTTGAACTATGGGTCCCCCGTTACAGTCTTCTAATATGTCGGTTCCTTCTGGTCTCTCACGCACCCTCGCTGCATCTTGTTTTCAAGGAAAATAAGCAATGTGCTTGGGTAGGTTCAAACATTTTTGACGACCCTGATCATGTTTGGGTTACAGTGTCTCTCGAACATGGTAAATTGAAGCTATCCCAGTACCATGGGCAGCTGAGAACAATTTTTTGGGAAATTTCGAGGTTTGAGTCTCTGCTCAATAAAGAACGAATGGGCTACTTAAAGGCTTCTTAGTTGCTGTTAGAGACCAGATGATATTATTCCTGTATCCAAAGACAAAACTTGCTAATTAAGGTAGATTTATATTTAGCTCCATGCTCTCTATACCTCTCTGTTCCGGCATCACCACCACACAATTCATGAACTGGAAATGCTAGCAAGCGGAGAAATTGGTTGGTGTACAAATCTCAGGCACAATGTGAGCAAATTTACACAGAAAAATCTTGTTATTTGATGGATACTGGTCTGTTATTTGAGTCCGGTGAATCATCATCATTATACCTTATGCACTGCTTCCGGATTGAGGCCATTATTCTGGTGGCCGCACTGCTTCCGGATGCACTGCAGATTCTCTGCCTTCATATACCCATCCATAAAGAATAAAATTGGATCCTTAACGAATCCTTTCTCTTGGGTGGGACTTGATACAGAAAAATAATTTGCGAGAGGCCGTCATTCAACGTCAACGGTAGAGCCTCAGGAAGGGACTCAGCCTACCTTGAATTTCCTCCTCCTTCAGCTTTGTAAACGCTGATTGCTCGATCCTTCTTATCCACTCTTTGGTCACATTTAGCAGCCTTCCAATCTCCTCTAAGGATTTGTACCTACCATCGTTGAGACCATATCTTAGTATAAGCACTTGCCTCTCCCTCTGATGCAACGTGCCTAGAACTTCATGAATTTCATCGATCATGTGTTGCTTCACAACCATCTCTTCTGGGGTCTTTACAAATGTATCAACTGTGACTTCCTGAGACCAAAGAAAAAAAAAAAAAGAAAGAAAAAAGGAAAGAAAAGGTTAGGTGGTGACTTTCACGATCTGATGATGGCATTCAACGGAGAGAGAGAGAGAGACCAAGAATTTTGCATGAAGATGTTCGCCAATTTTCTGATCTATGGATCCGGGAATGCGTGAACACTTCCTTGCCAGCAATACAGAACTTAATGGTAATCCAGTTACTGTTGCTATCTCATTGTCACATGGATACCTCCCATGCTTGCGATGAAGAGCTCTTCTAGCTTTCTGAGTTTTCGTTACTAGAATGTTCAGGGATGCCTACATATGGACATATAAGCACGAAGATGAGATATTGTCACACACCATATTATAGAAACAGTAACTCATGAAGTGCTGCAAGCAGAGAAGTGACTACACACTGGCAGTTGGATCCCTCGAGAATTACGGGCCACAAATGTTGACAGGCACTTTCGAATCCAGTACTGTGCATAGGTAGAGAAACGGTATCCTCTAGTGGGATCAAATCTCTCAGCACCTTGAAGGACACCTAACCGTCCTGCCTGCAGTGAAGAAGCAATCATTTGATTAACACACAAAGTTCCAATCAGTATTGGAAGTACGCAGAACAAATCCGTCCAGTATCTATTATTTGGCAATGAAAAGCTAAAATAAACAAATGTTTGTAAATGTTCCATTCTATGGTAAGCACCAACAAATATTTCCCCTCACACAGGTCAATGACGAATGAGAGTGTTTCTGTGCATTGAGCAACCCGTCCCCAAGCTTTGTGCATATAGCATGATTTTTTACAGTATACCTGAACCAAGTCATCGAAGCTTATCCCCCTTCCTTGATATCCTTTAGCAAGATAAATCACCAGTGAACGAGTACTTTTCAGGAGCTTATCTCTACATTGCCACCCAAAATATAACCGGTCCTTTAACGTCTTCTCATCTACACCAACTGCTTCAGCCCACCCAGACAAGCTGACTCTGTGCCCCAGTTTTTCTTCCAAATTGATTCGGACGTTTTCCAACCTTGAAATTTCCTGCGTTTCAAATTAAATCAACTCAAAAAAGAAACAGACCAAAATAATCTTAGTAACCCAATTTGTTAGAAGGGTGATTTTAGATGACATAGTCCAGGTATGTATGAACTGTGGAATCTATATAACTAGATCAACTCAGAGTGATGCAACATTGGTTCAGAAGATCTCCCTTTAGCGGCCCTACATTGGTCATGAATTTCTAGCTTCCATTTAGCTCTAGACTCGGACACCTATACCGATGACTCCCGATTTGCTTAATTCAAGGACCCTTCGCACTTCAAAAATGCTAATGCAGTTGCAACGTTACCTGAACACCACTTGTCATATCTGACTCTTTTTTGGCAATTTCCAGTCTCCTTCTGCGTGATTTTAGTGAATCTGCTGATTTGATGGAGAGAATAGATATCCTAGACTTGTCAATTCTTGATGATAAAGTCAACGATTGTGAAACATCAGGCTTAGCCATTCTTCTAGTTCTCCTTTCTTTCCTCTCTTTCTTTTTACCTGATTGCACAGCAACATAACCACAACTGTAGCTTCGCATGGTTTCTGAGAAACCATCTCCGGATTGAGGAATGGATGATACACCCACGTCTATGGTGTCTGTTGCAGCAAGTGTTTTTAAAAGACAAGCATGAAACAATTTCAGAGCGCCAAGCCTTTCAATTTGTATCAGAATCTCTTTTTCCAGCACCATCAAATCAGAATTTATAAGCAAGCCTTCTATTTTCTCAAGATTTTCTATCAAGAATGTGAAGTCAGCTGCAGTGCCATCTGACTTATCCTCTGCAATATGCAAACAAGTGTTGCTGATGCAGTCCCGTATTTGAGATGCTCTTGTAGAAACCTTGATCTGGACAAGAAGAATGCAATAATGTATATTTTAATGTTACCGTTGAAGATGTAGAGATTGAATTCATATGAAACATATTAAACAAGAAAAAATTCATTGAACAAGATTAGCGATCGACCAATCCGCAAAGTTGGAAAGACATGGAATAACCTCATGGAGGCTCCAAAGGAAAGGGTAGCTTATGTCTATCACCAAGTTAAGGTGATGCCATTTTGCCATAATAAGAAACCACCCAGTATTCAATATTAGATGGCATTGAACCGCCAGATGAAGACATCTGAAATTGAGAGTATCTATGGTTATTTTGGACTAAGCGAAGCTAGAAGCTAACCTTGCTGTCTTCATTAAAAGTAGAACCGTTGTGAACCTTTTGTATCGGTCCAAGTGAACATGAATAAGCCTTTATTGATTCTCTATAGAGGGTTGTACTTTCTTCTGTTGCAATGTGCGGCATGGAAAGCCTAGCCAACTCGAACAAAGGTTCCCTGCTTTTCCCTGCATATCATGTCCAAACTGTTAATGTCAGAAGAACAATATTTTGCTCTGTCGGTGGACTACTAAGCAGAAACTACAGAGACCATCTTCCTATTTATATGTGTGGGAAGCTTCAGAACAAGAGTACAAGTTGCAGTACAAGGCTACAAGCATTGGCTATTATTGCCCATTACGCAGCCATTGAGTCTAACATAGTGCTTCGATTCTTTTGGCTTCACCAAATAATTCATACAACGTTTAACAGCTAGAGTTTCTAATTTAGTTATTTTCTGCAAAATAAATGCCAGCGAAAATGTTAGACTCCTCGATCAGACGACAAACTGTAAAATCTGGATTGCTGTCAAATCCCATGATTGGTACCAATGAATTTTTAGAGATTGATCTGGGATGAAAAACTCAATTGTCAATTGATATGACTATCTGTGTAGATTGGAACGTGAGGATAGGAGCGAATATAATTCAACGGTAGTATTCTTTTGATGAATGAGCTCTCCAGCATTACGCATTGAAGATAAAAAGAAATTCTCATGTAAAAAAGATGTCAGTTAATATTTGAGCATCCATATCAATTCAGAAAAGATTAGAAAAAGGGAGCACAGTTTATCTCCAAAATATATATTTTGGCATCTTCATACAATAGTGACTGACGAAGGAGCAACCTAGGAAGAAATAGATTCTTAGCTATAAAGTCGTCCAACAATTTACTAGGCTCTCTGCAATGCCTTGGTGCTAGAGATGAACTTACAAAAATTGACGATATTTATGCTCACAAAGTAGATAAACTCCCCGAATCTTAAAGAAAAAAAAAAAGGAAATCCAGAGTGGTCCGGCGTGAAGCGCTTGACTCACATAAGCATGTAAATGAAATACCAAAAGGAGATCTGATTTTCAGTATTGCAGAAATAACAGTCAACCAGAAGGAAAAGAAGATAAAACAGGAGCACTGTGTAATGACTCACAAGAGAAGGAAGAATTATGTTTGGTTGCCAATGAAGATGTGCTCGTGGAAAAGGAAGAAGATGAATTTGGGAGAACCCATTTCCATTTCTGGAAGAACCCAACACCCATCTCTTGTGCAGACCAAGATGGGTGGATAAATTTAGAGGCCTCATCCTCCCCCACCTCCACCACCAGTGCCCCATCTCTATTGCTCCTTCATTCTCCCCCTCGCTCTCGTCGTCTAAGAAAAAAAATAATATAACGAGGAGCTTCCCTTATCTTTTTTGTGCCAGGTACGCTTCCACGTCGCAGGCTGGAGCCCCTTTGTTTCTGGAAACTTTTGGATTACGAAGCGGGGTAATGAGTTTCCTCGAGTTTTCTTTCTCAAATCTTGTCAACGCATGAACATGTCCATTATTCCATCTGCCTTCAGTCTTTTACTCAGATTCTTTAGTATAACCAAATGCTTCAGCTTGAACCACATTAATAAATCAAATATAGCGTCTCAGAATTCTTCGTTCATCGCAACATTGGGTTCAAATGAATTTTTGCGTTATTTAGGTTCCTCAACATGGAAATGTCATTTTTGTTCTTAGTTTTGTCAAAAAAATTGTATGTATTGTGCAATTAATTTTTCAATTCATTGCGCTTTTTTTTATGCACCTTAAAAATCATTTTTCAAATGAAATTACGATTTATTTCTTAGTCAAATTAACGGTTTTTGTTAATCATTTTTAATTAATAGTCTCCAACCTCAACGATGGATCTACCAAGATGGAAAAAAAGAGGGAATGAAACAGGCCAAACCCGACCGAAGGAATCCGGCTTCTCCCTTGTAGATTAAAGCTTATTGCATTTTTTTTTTTGTGGGGAGAAGCATACAGGCTTACCCCCAAAAGTTACCCCAAGCCAAAAACGTGAGTCAAACCAAGTGAATATAATATAATATAATATAATATAATATAATATAATTCACAGGCACATTGAGCTTGGAAAAAATTGGCTTATAGGGCATGAAAACCACAACAAGACAGTTTGTTAAATCAGTACGAACTATTCCATCAAATAGATCGAATGACCTGTTTGTTTGTCCCATTTTAATTAAGTAAACATGAGCTATTAGCTTGATTCACAAAGGCACTTCCTAAGGGAATAATATATTAGCCTGCGTGATAATGACCAGCTCTCTCGTTTCCATAAATTATCAGATCATTTCATAGTTCTCATACTTATGAAAATATCTGCAAACCACAATTTCAGAAAATTCAGCCCAAATTTGAATTACGACAAAAAGTGAGCTCCTAATTGCTTTTCCCTGACGTAGACTCTCTCTATATATATATATCATGGAAGACTCAGCAGTTTTCTCATTAAGCCTTTACAGATCCATTTGAAGATATAGGGGTGGTGGTTCAGTGGACGCGATGAGCGATGCTAGTATCTTAACCTTCTTTAACAAACAACATTAATATTTCATATGTATAATATAATTTGTTACCAAACAGCATGTACAAAATGCTATAATAAGCTTAATTTGAGTTCCACTCCTAACATTGTTTCCATTTAGAAGGTTCGTAAACTTGATTCTATTACCTGTTTAGCTGGAGAGATCCGAAAGTCTAAAGCCAGCTCCACCTTTTGATTCATTTAGTTCATACTTACAATAATTACATTGTCACAGAAAACTCGTTCTATTAAAAAAAAAAGGCATATAAAACGTGGAAAACAAGTCAGCCATATAAAACGTGACAAAAAATGCCTTTTTTTTAAAAAAAAATGCCAAAAAATAAAAAACACAAAAAAACACGTATAATACGTGTATACTACGTGTTTCCCCCATATTTTTCATATTTTTATTAATTTTTATTTTTTATAATTTTCACGATTTATTAAATGTTTTAAATTTTTTTAAAAATTCATTGAGATTTTCTCGACATATATAACTTTGCCGTATTATACTCGAGAAATTCTTCACTATATAATACCTGTACACATTTCTTGTGACAATGCTTACAACGAACTTACCTTCGAATCTTCTGACTTGACATTAAAAATAATCCATGTTTTACCATGCCCTCTTTCTTTATTACCAACTGTGGTGTTCTGGAACTAACCATGGACATGGTCGCACTAGTGGCTGAGATGGCACAAGTAGGTCCCAATGGTGGTCTGGTAGTGATAGGTGAGTGCTTCTGGGGTTGTAGCTAGGTTTGGCTAAGCGAGTCAATCTCTAGCAAGCTCTGTGCTGGGCTATGTGCAGGTTTCTTGCCAATACGAGGACTTTAAGTCAGTTTACTAAATTGTCTACAAATTTTAAATAGTAGTTCATGAGAGGCGAAGCTATCCTCATTTTCCTTAGAATCGAAGACTGTTTCAGAACCTAGGTGGTGATCCAATAAACCCCTTAGCTCGAATGTTACACATGCTACCATTTGCAGTCTAAAAAAATAGCACCCATGAGAATCAAACTAAGGATGCATTATCAACATGACACTAGGCGTGACCAGAGTACAATGGTTTTTTTAATAAAATAATATGACATAAGATGCCAGCACTCAGAATCTAGTGGGGTTTGCGTGTTCAGTTAGTACAAGCTAGCTAGCACTAAGAAGAATATTAAGGAAACCTTTTTATTTCCGGTTCACACTCATTCTAGGCCCTGTTCTTTTTAATTATATACAGGTATTATGACTACAATAAGAGAGAGAGAAAGAGAGAGAGCCGATAAAATGAGAATTCATAGCAAAATTTGAAGACAATGAGCAGGACAATCACACAATAAAATGAAAATAAAAAGAGGTGGAGAGAGAGAGAGAGACAACGGGATGCCTTCAAAGCATGCTTCTTCCAAAGTGAGAGCGATTTTCCGGGTTGCCAAAAAGAGCCACATTCATCTGGCTGGAGAGTTTCATCTATAACCCTTTAAGTTAAAAGTAAGGAAGAATTCTACACCTTTCGTAGGGTGTGAGGGTTGGATTTAAGAACTCTTCTTTTTAAAGTCGAATAAATAAAGAGTTAAAGCACCTGGGTTAGGTAAGGCTGGTAAGCGGGCCGAAAAACGGAATGAGACGTGCTTCTTGCTCGGCCTCATCAATTCAATTATGCTGATCGAAACTCGGCTCGTGTTCGCTAGGAATCAAGCTTGGCTGGTTTGAGTAATGAATCTAGCCTATCTCACCTTGCCTCACGAACAGTTAGTTTGTCAGTAGAATGACCTGAGCTGGAACTCAAATGAGGGCTGAACTAGCAGTACCGCAAGCCCAGTGTACCTGTGAGTTCATATGAAACACACTTGAGCTTAATTAGTGTCACAAACCTCACTTGGATTTCGTGAGTTTACATGAGCTCAACTGTTCTCACCCGTGTTGAGCTCACCAGCTTGCTGAACTATTTGGTCAATTCTCAGCGCCATTCGAATTAAAGAAAGCATGTCCGAGTCTTCAAGAAATAGCAGCCCACTAATTACCTCTTGCCTTGAATCAATGTCAATTTTATACCACTAAGAAGTCATGAATATTCCAAACTGTTACTGATCCAGCCAACATTTTAAACTCTTTCAATCAAATTGTTGGCACCAGAGTTTACATGAAAGTTCACAAAAATGCAATTACATAAAGCCAGTTAATGGTACATAGTGTGCCACATTAAGAATGATATCTCCTTGTTGATAAGGACTTCACAGCATGCGTGCAAGCTGTTAGCGATGCTTCAGCGTCTTCAATAACACTTCTTTCCTATAATGTAGTGTTAGGTGCAACTACATTTTGTTTTTTTTCTCTTGTGGTCTTCTTCGATCCATCCAATCCATGGACTATGGCCCCCTTCCGATAAGTTTAAAAACGTTCAAGATTCATATCTATTTTGAAACTTGGCTGTAAACTATAAATATATTTACTGATTAGACAGACCAACCAAGTGCGTTATTGACACAGAAATAAAAAATTGCTTCTAGTGCAAAGGTTAACTAAAATGATAAAATATGAAGTTCATATCTTAAAGAAAGGCCGATTATGGAATTAAATTTGGCAAAAATGAAAGTTAGAGTTAGAAGGGAAAGCCATTGAGTACTTGGCGTCTACATTACTGCAATGTATCCGTGAATTAGTAAGGCACTTTTCATATTATACCATTAATATGAGAAAACATGTTTCAATTTTTAAGTTTCATTTAACTAATAGGGATATTTTGATCACTTCTTACTCAACTCATGGTCACTTGTTAGAGGCCATAACATATAATCTGCTCCAGTGAATCACTTGATGCACAAGTAACAGATAGGTTCAAGTCAAATCCTTCACAACTGGTTCATTTAAATTGCAGATTCACATGTCACAATTTTGGAGTGGGAAGCTGCTTGGCCTTTGTTTGGTGATTTGAGGAAGGTCAAAGTTGCATCTTTTCTTTTACTTTTTGAGTTCAGGAATGCTTTAAAATCTGGGTGAAAAGTGGGACTGTAACGCCTCAAAAGTTTAGTCTCGTATTAAAGATTGTGAGAGATCTTCAAGGACTTATAAAAGGGATCATTAATGAAATGATTGTCCTGGTTCCTAGCTTTTTTCTGGTTATGACCGAAACTGTTAGGGAGCAGGTTGGGATCCGTTGAACCAGGAGCTCGAGCTTGAGAGTGGGTCGGGTTGTTATAGTGTCATCAACTACGAGCCATGTGAACTGAACTAGTGATGAATTTTTATTGGTCTGCGAATCTAACCAGCTACATTATGTCAAAATGGATTCTCGATGATCCATACCCATGCCCTGAACCAAATAATTGGAGGTATCTACAATAAACAAATTCAGCCAATTGGATTTGTCTCAGATCCATTATACTTAAGGGTGAGTAATGGGCCTGGTACCCGATGGGTAGTTGGGTACCTGGCTCTGGCTCGTGATGAGCTGGTTCTTTGACTTTTAGGCTGATCTGATTAAAAGAATTTGCTGAACCGTGCTGGCCCGAGTTGAGTATTGGGGGCCGACACAGCTTACTTATTCATTGACATATGACATTAGCAACCAACTTACTTAAAAACTTTTGTGCATCTACGATGGCTCTTTTAGAGACTTTTCATGTGTTTAAAAACTCTTAATATGTCGCCAATGACATTCTTAAAAGCTCTCAGCACATCGTTAAGGGGTTTATGAGATATTTAAATATGAAATAGTAAAGGTTTTAAATATAAAGACATTGAGCCGAGTATTAGCAAATTAAAATTGATGATCAAACTCGACCTGAATCAAACTTGGACCACCGACAAGACATCAGACTCACCCCGACTTTCTTGAGCCTCAGGCCCAGAAGCAGCCAGCCCGACGGACACGCGTTCGGTCACGGTTTTTAGGTCGTCGTCCAAGTCCAACTGCGCATGATGCATTTGTGGGCCCGCATATTCTTGGGAAGCAGACCAATCTCCTCTCACTTTACGACTCTTCCTCTAATTGCTGCTTGTGGGCCAGCTGATGAGTCAGCATCTAACTGGTTAGGTAGGCGTGGTAGATATTTTCCTTTTACTATTATCAAATATTTAAACCCGAATAAAAATACTTTTAAATTAAATCTGAGTATTTTTTGGCATATAGGGTTACTTGAACCTTTGGATGGTAAAAGAATTTCCTGAACTAAAAAATTCTCTCAACAAGTTACTCGTGTTTTTGTAAAATGTTTCCAATGTTCATTCATGGAGTATCAGTTGAAGCCCACATTTAGGACAGATGGATTCGAGACCAAACTTACGGGGTTTCCTCATTTTGAGATGGCAAGATAGGCGGATCTTCTTCTCTTCTTCTTCATTTGCAACATACTGACGATCCATTTAACCTCTAATAAAAAAAAGATACATAACCGCTCTATTGTTCTTATGCCTCATCTTAAGATGCCTTTTGGAATAAAGGATCTTGGGTCCAGATTCCATATCTTTGATGGCAGATATTTGTGGCCTGAGGCTCCACATGAAAATTTAATAATTAAAAAGTAGATCTTAAGTTCGACGTAATATATATATATATATATATATATATATATGTCTATATTAAATTGTCCTGGCCAAATTTGAAAGGAAAAATCTTCCAGCCTCTCATAACACACATGTTGATGCATGCATCTGGACACACGTGATTAATGGGTGCCTAAAGATTGTCGGTGAACCAACACAATTACAACAACGTCGGCCTATAGCCATCAGGTAAGGCCCCTCACTCAGATCCACATAGATAGGATGCATTTTCTACGAGACCTTTCTGTTCTAATATAGATAAAGGTGATTTGACCTCGAAGGCGAGTCGTCTTGTAAATTTATGACTTTGAAGGAGTTGGTTGGTGTGAATGTGAATGAAACTCTTGTAGGAAGCAACTGCTTATTTTTCTAAATCACTATGAAGCCACGGTGTTATAAGATCTCTTCTCGTGTTATAACTTAATATCCTCTTTTCCTCGAAACATTCTTTTCTCATTTACGATAATCACTTTTTTTATTGCTAATTTAATGAGCGTACATTTATGTGCGAGCGATTACTTTTGATATAACTCAAACATTTTCCTTCATTTCTCTCTTCATAAAAACTCATTGTTAAGTGTTTAATGAAAGGAAGAATAAATGCAGCGGTTTGAGTTGCTTCAATAGATGTTAGGAATTAGCTACCACCGTGAATAAAATTAAATTCCAACAAGACAGACCCTGACTTTTTTTTTTTTCTTCTACTTTTTCGCCCATAATGCTTAATGAATAGGGAGAACATGCAAAGGGAATTATATAAATCAAGTTGTAAAAAAGTTACTCTCGTGTTTCTCAATTAACAGCCAGTCCTAGCAGGATTTTTTCTCATTGGTAAAATTCTTGAGGCGTCCTTATCCAAACCACTATAGCTCATTTTTCTTCTTTTGGCAATAGGTGTTTCTTGTCGGTTTTGAACTCGTGACATCCTACCAACTCTATAATTTTCTGTTTAGGGTTGTATGAGGAAAATGCAAATAGTTTTCACCAACGCATATAAACACATCAAAAATTGAATTTGAAAGAAAATTGGAGAGTTTAGAAACCATATGACCCAACTTCAATTACCCCAATGAAAAGTTGATACCTTTATTGCATGGGTGTCACCTCCCTTGGGTTTTGTTAAGTTGAATATTGATGCGACTGCTAGAACAAATCCAAGAGACTTAGCGGCTTGTGGTTTATTTCAAAATGATAATGGAAAATGGTTATTTGGTTTCACTTGTCATGGTCATATAACCAAGGTTGAACTTATTCCTATTCTAAATAGTTTGAAATTAGTTTGGAAACTTGACTTTTATAAAGTTATTGTTGAATCACATTCTTTGTTAGCTGTGAATAAGGTTTTAAAAGAAATGCAGCTCTCATGATCCTTTATTCTAGATAGTGAAGCAGTGTCAAGATTTGCTGAGACGAGTTTGTGAGTGTGTCGTATGTCATATGCATAAAGAAGCTAATATGTGTGCTGATTTTTTTGCTTCGTGTGTCTTTCAAGAATCCTTTAAAGTGACCGTTCTTACCAATCCATCAAGTCTGCATCGGTTGATTGATGATGATGTAATTGGTGTAACTCGACCTCGTGTCATAATTAGTTAATGCAGTTTTAAACGTATTATAGTTAATTAATACGATTTCAAACCGCTCCTATCTATCAAAAAAAAAAAAAAACCAACTCACATAACCATATACTTCCACATGGAAAGTATTCCTCAACGTTTCTAGTCAAAGTTTGGCATCTCATCCAATTGAGAATATCTAGTTCTAACTTTATATATTTGGTTTACTTTGGAATTCCAAAGCAAGTAACGAATTTTCACCTTCAACTTGTCTAGATCCGACCCAAGTAACATGGGCAAGGAGGTTAGATATTTCCAATTTTTCACCGGAGAAAAATGGGATATCGGAAGACCGGCGATAATCCGGTGGTCGCCTATGAGGATGCCACGTACGCCTCGGCAGGCACCCTGTGGGTCCTCCACGTCAGGTTGACGCGGACGATTGAAACTTGCCCCCTTTTATAGTACGAGTAGATCTAAGAAAACGACAAACGGATGAGGATGACACCGACGACCCTCTCGTAATTACCATACCACCCTTACCAATTACGTAAATGACAGTTTTGTTTTAATTTCCCGTGAAAACAAAGTTTAAAAGGACGAGTTCATTGTTTGGCGTGCAGAATAAAATAAGGTTAACTCCGAAATCCCTATAATGTCCACATCGATTTGATTTGTTGTAAACTTTCATTTAAGCGTAAGGAGAGACACCAGAGTGGAAGGGCAATTAGGCCAATTGAGAATAGTGGCAGTTTGGTAAAACTCCGCTCGAGCGCATGCAAATAGGAAGTATCGGTTGCTATAAAAGGCGGCCTCCTCCGAGGCCATCTCCACGCCAAAGCCGTTCGGGCCGTCCTCTACTCCCCGTTTTCTTGGTAACTCTTTTTCTTTGGATAGTTATTTTGTATTCTTTCGTTACGAATCTTGTTTGTTCTATGTCCTGATTATCTTAATTCTTATCATGGATGTATTAAAATATAACAATGACAATTCAATATAATGAAACACACTAAATTAATAATGACCGTGCTCCTCATGGCGATGACGGAAAATGCTGTTCTTATCCCATTCTGACCAGAAAATGAACAGTCGATGGCGATTATCGCGATGGAGCTGCGATTCTTTTTTCTTCGTTCTGTGTAATCGTTTCTTAGATGCTCCGTTGATCTGTTGCCTGTTGTTTTTTAGGTTCGTTTCTGGCTTTCCCTCAAAATGACGGTCATCGTACCTGGTATGCACTTATATATAACTTTCTGTTGCCCATTTTTTCTTATGTGGTGAGAAGATTCTGAAATAGATTTATTTTTTTGGTGTGGAATGAAGAGCCTGTTCATGGGGCGGAGGAAGAGAAGAAGGTGAGCAAGGATGAGTCGTCCACGCAAATGCGGATGAATCTGGTTCTTGACGGAGGTTTCGTGGTGCCGGAGAACAACGCGTTTGGAAACTCCTTCAGGTTAGTTAATTAATTCATCCTGTTTGCGGTATCGCAGTTGTATTGTGATTGTTGTTCTTTTTATTTGTATTGTTTCCGAGGTTGGCGTTTTAGTTTCTGATTATGTTACTGTGTTGATGTGATCTGAGTTTGTTGTTTATTGTTGATCTTTGTTTTTCACGGCTTGGGGTCTCCATCTTGGAGTTGGAAGATGGAGATTAATGGGGAGTTCCGTATTTGTTGGTCTTCCTGAAAATGTGGGGCATGTCGACGTCTTCCGACGTGTCGATGATGTGTTCTTCCGCTTGGCTTTTGTTTGAATGCATGCATTGCAACTGGCAAGTTTCACCAAAATGAATTTTGGATCCTTTTTACCAACAACTCACATGCACCTTTACTTTTTTTTTCTGTCTCTTCATGAATGTTCTTTCTCTTTGTTTGCATGACAAAAAAAAAGAAAAGAAAAGAAAAAGAAAAAGCAATACTGGAGCAACACGTCTCCTTCATAGGCCAGTACAGCCTACAACGAACAGCCAAATAATTGGAAAACCTAGTGGCCAGTCCTTGGTTGAGAAATCCAACAAAATTGGTGGCATTTTCCTCGAATTGGATTGAGCAGATAGATTCGGGCCACGCCTCTTGTTGGACGATAAGAACGGTTGACGATTTCTCTGCTGATGAACCATGATAGTTCTGTTTTTTTCAAAATTTTCGAAGCTTTTCTGATAGAATTTCAGTTTTGTTTCTTTTATACTAAGAATCGGTTTGCACATGCAGAGATTACGACAGGGAGAGCGAAAGGAAGGCGATTGTAGAGAACTTCTACAGAAAGAACCACATCTACCAGACTTATGAATTCGTATGCCTTCTTGTCTCTTCCTTCTTTAGTTTTTAACTTTCCTTTCTTTTTTTTTTCATTCGGTTCTCTAAGTTGTTCCGTACCTGCTGTCTCTCGGAAAAGAAAAAATTTAAGTACGTATTTTTTTCCGAAAATTGCCCAAAATGGTTGTAGGGTTTTTTTTAGCTCCCACATACAAATTCCGGAAAAAGGACAGGCATTAAAAGGAAATACATAAAGGCTGGGTGGCTTTTGTAATTTTGTGGTATGTTCAAACATTTGTATTTGGGATACCAGTTGTTTAGAAATATCTCACATTTAATTCATGTAGGGCTTCGAAGTAGTTAGTGTACAATGAGGCCCAAAGAAAGAAGGTTAAGAAAGAAAGTAGGATGGAAGTTGACATCCAGCCCATTGCTGTGAGTAGTTGACAAAAGTTAGTCGATAGACATGTTAATATGTTTGATTTGGATTGGATGTCCAACCGAACCATTCCACAAAAATTGGATATAGAAAAATATATATATATATATCCAATTAAGAAATGGAATATAATTTCTTATTTGAAATCATATTAGATCATACTGCAAGGCCGGGGCTGACCTTTTTTCTCTCATACTACCTCACCTACTTTTTCTTTCTCGTTATGTATATATATATTCCTTTTGGTTTTCTATTTTTTTTCATATTGATGGTTGAGAAAAGCTGAAAGAAAATTTGTAAATTAATAATTCATAATTTCATTGGCTTTTAGTTTGGCTTCCTTTTAGGGGTTATATAGAAGCTGCAACAAGTTAACATGGGTCTGGTGTTGCCACATTGGATTTAAATCCATTGCTTAACATGCTTAATCCCAGTTCCTAGTTGAGTCTGAATTGACATCGAGTAATTTGTTAACTAGATTTCAGCTTTAGGTCTACACCCATTCTGCACTCAGCTGTTCTAGGGTTCTCAGCAACAACTTCAAATCAGAAAATTGATATGGTAGATTTGGTAGCTGGTGCATCCAGCAGTTCTTGTTAGCTATTCTGAACCAAGTCACAAGACCATGTTGGCAAAATGATATGGCCGGGGGTTCTGATTGCTGCCCCGTTTGTGTATTAGGCCAACAAGAAGAAGGCCGAGTTTGCAGAGCTGGACAGAGCAGTAATGGGCATCTGGGAATGCTGTGAGCTCCTTCACAACTATGTTGATGAGAGTGACCCTGATCTCGACGAGCCACAGATTGAGCATCTTCTTCAAACAGCAGAAGCCATCCGAAGAGATTATCCTGATGAAGATTGGCTTCATCTCACTGCACTTATTCATGGTAAGAACCGTTTGCTGCGGCACTGCACAAGCATAGTGACCCTTGAAATTTTGAATCGGTCTTGGCTTGGTTCTGTGTGGGTCCTCTTAGTTCCATTAATTAAGCTTTATTTAATACATCAAGCTTTAGATTTGTTTAAGTTTTCATTTGTTTTTTGGTGCTCAATTCTGCCAGATCTTGGAAAGGTGATGCTTCATCCTACCTTTGGCGAACAGCCGCAATGGTGTGTTGTTGGTAAGATATATGGCTATTGACAGAACAATTTTCTTGGAATGTGATCTTCTTTTTGCGGATAACCAATTTCGTTAATGCAGGTGATACTTATCCACTTGGGTGTGCTTTTGATGAGAACATAGTCTACTCCAAGGTAACTATTTCGTTTGAACAATTCTTACTGAGCTAGAACCTTACTGGTCTGATCTGACCAGGACCAGGCCCATCACTCAGGTGCTGGTCAGAGCGAAGACAATGAAAATTTTCTCCTCTGTTTGGTTCTATAGTTAGCTAGCTCTAACTTGACTAACATCATTGCGTTGGCTCAATATGGTGCAGTACTTCAAGGAGAACCCGGACTATAACCATCCTGTCTACAGCACAAAGCTTGGTGTATACACAGAGAACTGTGGCCTTGATAAGGTCACCATGACATGGGGCCACGACGAGTACATGTACTGGGTACGCCATTGCTCACCATCCCTTCCCTTTTGAAACTTCTGTTCATCCAAATTTAGTTTGGTCACATTGACACATCGAACTTGTCGTAACAGGTGGCGAAGCAGAACAACACCAGATTGCCACCAGAAGCTCTTTTCATCATCAGGTTCCACTCATTCTATGGTAAGGAGTTCACTGCTCGTCTTTCTGGATTTGAGACTGAGTAGTGGGTCTTTCATCTTTCATGTTGCGAACTGACTTGAGAGAAAAACCTCTGGCCAGCAATGCACCGGAGTGGAGGATACAGATATCTCATGAATGATGAAGACAAGGAGATGCTTAAATGGGTCCTCATATTCAAGTAGCCTGTTGAACCCCAGTCCCTTTTTCTTTACTCTAATTTGGTCACTGAAAGCATTAACTGTTTCTTGTTGATTTTCTGCAGCAAATATGATCTTTATAGCAAGAGCAAAGTGAAGGTCAACCTCGAGGATGTCAAGCCCTATTACCAGTCATTAATTGATAAGGTACTCTCTCTCTCTCTCTCTCTCTCTCTCTCTCTCTCTTTCTTTCTCTCCCTCTCTTTCTCTCGCTCTCTCCCTCTCTTTTCATTGTAGCAAAAGATTGTGATTTATTTTTTTGCAGTATTTCCCGGAAAAACTCCGATGGTGAGAGGAAAGATCCGAGCGGTGATGGTGACACGGGGATTTGGTTTTCATGTTTGCTTTCTGTCTTCGCGTTTGAGCTCCTAAAAATTTGATTTGTTTGGCGGATGGGCTCATGAAATAAAAGGTCTTCTGATATCGTTTCTTGTGCATCCTTCTGTTCATCTTGTTATTTTCCACCACCAATTTACTCATTCCCAAGTCTACCGTGACCAATAAGACTGCAATAATTCAGATATAATCGGCTATCTAAATTGAGAACCTGTTGAATCGAAATGCTGCAAAGCTTATAAATTCATGAAATATCCATGCATCTATCAAAGAAGGTTTCAGATCCTTGCTAGAAATCAAGGTTCCAAATTCTATTCTGATACGCACTTGTAAAGTTCTAAATTTTACTACGAGATGAACCAAAAAAAAAAATCAGAAAAGAGTGAAACTTGCTGCATCAATTTGGAATTGCTTCTTAACCATCGGCTATGAGACTGAATCCTTATTTTTGCACTTCGAAGTTTACCGATTGCCAACCATGGGTGACGGGTGTTGCCAGTAGGAACGAAATTTGACATTTTTGGTGACCAGGCTATTTGTGTTGGGTACCTAGAAGAAGAACGATCGACCCTGATAAAAAATGACCATGAGAGAGCATGTGCCATACATTCCTTAAAAGTCTGATCGTCCTTTCGATATTGAACGATTCGATGCATCATAGAATTGAGGAGAGCTCCACCCATACAAAAAGGTCGCTTACTTAATGAATAACAGAAACATAAAATTTAAATGTTATTAGTTCACCGTGAGAATGTAAGAAGGGAAATGAAGGAGCTTGAAGACGACTCAGTCGGCCACAAATGAAGAATCTTCGGCATTTTACGTCCGTCCCTTTTTTTTCCGGAAGCATATCCCAAAATGTCAAGAAGATAGACCTATGCACGTTTTAACAAGACAGACATTTTATATTCAGCTCAATGAAGCTTTCCATTACATTTCCAATTCTTCCAGGAACTTTGTTTCAAGTGAAAATATTGAAGCGTAACTGCATTCACCATACCACTTTGAATCGTCTCACACATTTTGGGGTTAAGCCTCCTTGGTAAGAGGCACGTTTCGACCATTCAAGAACGCTTGAGCATCGAAACTCCTGAAAAAAACAGGCTGAGGTCATGAGGCCCAATGCACGAAGTAAAAGCTGTGAACCTCTTAACACTCGAAGATAATACCTTCAAAAATCATGCGACACCAAATTCAAATAAAGTCAAACAGGATTTACACGCAAATTAACTACTGCCAATGGAAGCTAAAGTTACTTAAAACTCATCCTAATTTTCATTATTTACAAATATCATAAACTCACGGAGTCAGACATTGGCTTTGTAAGGGTCCAAATATCGGGTACATACTCAAACCAACAACAGAAACCCAAAAGTAAGTGAGATCCAAATGAATGTAGCGAACTTGAACATTGTTACACTTCATTCTACGTCAATGGTTAGTGCTTTTAAAATCCACTAGATGCCTATGGTCCAAACAAGCACCAGAGGGATGGGTAGCGGTTCATGCTGACCCATGTCTCCTTAAACACCTGCCTGATCAAAATCAGCCTGAATGAATTGCTATAGAATGAATAAAGGGCTTCACTTTTCGATCTTGGGCATTTGGGACAGCCTTTGTGGTTCTACTTTTCTAGTCTTGGTCTCTTGGATGGCCCTTCATCAATTATTGGGTCACGAGGATACTGTGAATCCGACGACTGCTGTGCTTCAGAGCCTTTTTCTGCATCGGAGGCTTGTGGTGGAGTGTATCCTTCAGGAAATGGGGGTGGAGGAGGTGCCGGAGGCAGCTGCATACACACACACACACACACAGAGACAGAGCTCAGTTACTTTCAAACATTGTAGCAGCTAGACGGATATGAAACTGGCACCACAAGTTCCATCCATGTTTTATGATAAGGACCTCATTAGTTCTGTCGTACCCTTTTGGAATCATGATAGTCAATATGCACCAACAGAGGCAACGGAATAAGATAGAAAAGATACCTTCCGCAGCAAAGATCCAAGAATGTGATCAACACGTTTAACTTCCTTCAAGTCAATGGCATCTTTCCCGGTGGTTCTTGGCTCCACAATGGCGCTGTCATTTTCAGAATCAACTGCAAAGAAAAAAGATACATCCAAAGCCAATTTCCTGAGGTTATCAACAACAAAGACATAATTATTTAGCACTACAAGATCAGAAAAAATAAATGAACCAAAGGAATTGCAGAACGGAAGCTTATAGGCAGATCACTTCCAATGTCCAAACAAATAGCAAATGTTATTTTCTATGACATTTCCAAATTGTAATTTATAGTGATATAATGGGAAAGCAACCATTGAAGAATGATTACTACAGAGAAAGCAATCATTGAAAATGATAAGAATATAGATGCATTAAAGTTAATTGCAAACTTAAATGAGGAGCTCACTGGGAAAGATTAGGTGCCCTTGGATGACAGACGAGAATAGTTGCATGAAAATTTCATATTGAAAATTAAATTCTAGAGGTATTTTTGGACAGGAGGCCACACACACACACACACAGAGAGAGAGAGAGAGAGAGAGACAGACAGAGAGAGAGATTTCATAAATCACTTGGAGTATTAGCTATGCTAACAAGTGTTATCTGCCATTGACTAAGCCTTAAGCACCAAATGAAGCTTTTAACTACAATATTGCAAGCAAGCAAATGAAGTGAATTGAAGTCATCATTCAAAAGGCACAAACAACATAACGCAGAACTCATGTTGATATCCAGATAGCAACTGAAACTTCATATTCACATCCAAATATCCTCTTGAACCACTATTGACCCATGTAATTTATGGTCTGAACGAAGAGTATAAAGTATAATGCTTCAGCAATTTATATATAAAGTCGTAAATACATTTCCACAGAACCATCAACATAACTCTAGACATCTAGTTTGAGCTTTTACCAAGTGGCACTAGGTGCTTGATTGATCAGAAGCAGAGGAAATCAAAGTAGGTGCAGAACAATGAAAATATCATTGAACATTTCTATAGGAAAGGACAGAGAGGGAAAAACAGATGATTAACAAGCATAGTACAGGTTGCTTGAATACCATGTCCGATCTTTTCCAATTTTGATGCAGCAATTGAGAATGCCTTTTGTATGTGATAAAGCGCCCGTGCCTGTCAATTGAGAGAATAAGCACAAAACTGAAGCTCATACTGCAAAGTTTTCACCACCTTGATGATACTTGAAGACCATCAATAGCAAATCAAAGTCATTAGGGACAAAATGCTAGAAGTTGTGGAATGAATTTCATGGTTAATGAATTTAAGCCTCTTTTGAACAGCTAATATCAAAATATAAGCATCTGAATAATTCAAAGTACTATATTAAAAGGAATTACAAAGAGCAACAGAAGACAAGGTTAGTCTATTGTGCTGGATATTTTTGCATATCCCTTCTGCTTGTTCTACCCATTTATCATGAGAGCCCAAATTTATGACTGAATTTGCAAATACAAGTATTTTCTACTATTCATACCATACAAATCTGGAAATTATAGGTTGAAACTAGAATAATTCAGTCGGATCACATGCCTGAGTTCCTTCCATTTGCTGGTATTTGCAGTACGCACTGACATTTTTCTTGTAAGATTGTAACTTTCTTGACATGAAATTTTCTTACATTAGGGTCCCTGACCATTCAGCCGTTTGCAACAGACTACTTAGCAATGGCAAGCAGACAACAATGAATTTGCTTTCTCCATAGCAAACCATGTATTTCAAGGGCTAAGTTGTTAGAGTCAGATAAAGGTTGTTGAAGGCCCCCAACAGACTAGTCAGTTGTACACACACACCAAACCCCGCCCCCCCCCCACAAGCAGAACACAATGACTAGGTTGACTATTTAATACTGTGACCAACTAGTCACCACTTTGACAACATAAGTCAATTTACAAGCGACTTGACTGACCAGTCGGTCGCTAGTTGGGATTTCAGTTATATTGCAGGATCTCACTAAAGAAGAAAAGACTAAAAGAACATGAAAAACTCATACTCAGTCATATGTTTGCTTTAAATAGTAAATCATATTTGACAGTTTGGTGCTCTGCAAGCAGCTAATTCTTACATGGACACACACATAAATAAATGCATATACCTGCACCTTCATATACATGCCTGTATACCTTCATGCACAGCAACAATAATCCTATTACACATATTTAGGAGTCGACTGTTATCCCATTTCACAAATAAAAGTGCCTGTATATCTTCATGCACAGCAACACTAATCTCATTACACACATTTAGGAGTTTGACTGCTTTCACACTTCACAAATAAATGATACTTGACTGCATCCTACTTGTGACATGGTAAGACAAGCTAAAGCTAAATATGTCACCATCTTAGCATTTTATATGATACTACAACAGATCGAATCTGAAGCTCCATAAGGTGCACAATTCTCCATCTATCACACAGGGAATCAATTCAAAAAATACATTAGACATATTCTATTGGCCACTAAAATCATTTTAGCATTTTGTGAATCATGGATTCAGGCTTCATCTGAGACCCCATTGTAATTGAGCATGAGGTTATGGCCATTTAATCAAATGTGCTTGGTTTCTTCAATTAGAACTTATTGTTGTTTTGATCTTTCAGAATAGGACAGTTGCAATTTTGGCAGCCCAAGATAAGTGTAAAATATTCATCAGATAACAAGTAAAGCAAGATGAACTCTATGAAGTTCCAGACATCGAACTGGTAATAAAAAAAACGAGGAACAATATTTTCAAAAAGCAAGGAATTTGGGACCAGAGATATCATTTTTAGAGGAACAGTTATCTTACACAACCATTGAAATGGAAAAGAAGAAGATGCCAGAAAAAAAAAAACCATGCAAAAGTATATTACATACAATCCGCGAAGAAAAGACGTTACAAAGCTGTGGTGCTTGGTATATTGAACCGTCTAGGATGTAGTAACTGAGCATCGGGGTGACTTTCTCAGGGCTATCTCTCTTCTGCTTTCGGATGACAAAGAGATGGGGTTCCAAAACTTCACTCAACACGTACTCCGTGCCAGTCATATTTCTATTCAAGGAACAAAAAAAAAACACTGTTAAAGAAACCATAGTTAAAATTCAACAAGGACAATCCCCACAAAAAAAAAAAAAAATCCCCTGAATCAACATAAACTGCGAATGGAGTTACGTTGCTTTCAGAAGCAAAACGGAGAGTTCCTGCCATGTGAATCATAAGTTTCAAGGTGCAACTTCCTCGAATAAGAACGGAAAGAAAAAGAAAAAAAAAAAAACTATTTCGCGAACTTCCATAAAGACGTATTTAATGGATTTACAAGAGAAAGGGGATGGCAACAAAGAAACCAGGAGATCAAACAGGCACTAATTTCTGAATTGGATCGAAGTAGATCAATGCAGATAAAGGAAAAGATAATAAAACTCGCTGCCACTATTTTCGCTACAAAAGCAAAAGAAACGACAGAACTAAATCAATCGCAAAATACTCTCAGGGAGGGAAATAAAAAAAAAAGGGAAACAGATCCAATTCCAACAATTTGGAGAAAAAAGGGCAGGAAAGCCCAATTTTTTATCAATCTCAACTCCTTACGCTGGTCACCCAATCACAGTAAAACCGGTCCAGAGGAAGTATAGAAAGGGAGGAAGAGGGATGGGCGGCAGGGTGTGAAGGGGAGGAGTTAGCGGTACTGACGTAAGCTGGGAAAGGTCCAGCGGGTGGATGGACCGCATGCGTAGTTGTTCGTTGTTGCAGGACCAGTCATAGAAGGGGGAGAGGGCGAAGTAGTCGAAGACGAGGTTGCGGTCAAGAGGGAAAGTGTTGAGCCACAGCTGGTCCCTGAAGCAGATCCCCGTCATGTCAGTCCCGGGAGGTGGTGGCGCCGTCGGTGGTGCTCCTTCAACCCCCATCCCAACACCAACGTTCGGTGGGGGAAGGGGTGTTCCCGCCATCTCTCTCTCAGGCTCTTCTCCCTTCACCTGCGTGAGGAATTTTGGGTTTCAGGTGCCCTGCACCCCATGCCAGGTACGGGGTAGATATCCGAACACCTATGGGACGTTTGGTTACTCGGATTTGAAATCCATGAACATGTGGCAAGATTGTTGCTAAAACCTACGATTCATCAAATTAAAGGACATGGGTTAGACATAAGATCTACGCTTAAGATTGTTATTTTATATTTTTATACTAAAAAATCGAATTTAAGATCCTATGAATGGATATCAAATCCAAAACTACGAAATGTCTCGTTAAAATCTATTAGTTAAAATCTATTAGTCAATCTAGCAAACAAAAGATATCTAATTGTCGATTTATTGGACTAAAATTTTATTTTTTGACATCTCACCTTGAGTGTGGTATAAACTGGTGGGGATTAATCTAGGCATTACCAGTTCTCATGGACATTTCTCCCATCCGTCTAAAAGTAGTCTTGGACCCGAAAAGTATTAGAAAAGTGGGATGCTTTATTTGTGGGCATGTGGGTTGTAATTCTCTCGCTCTCCTTCTCACCTGGACATCCTAGATGGGGCTTAAGCTCAGTTTTAGGTAATGTTGTCTAAACTTAAACTGATTACATAAGTACAATTGAGTTATCTCTGACCGAAGTACTCTGGTCCCCTTGCCTGAGACAGGAGGATAAAAAGGTTGTTTGATTCTCATTCCTGCTGAAACGACTGGAGAATGGGGAGCCATTCTTGGCCTGAACTTTCTGCCTGCCGAAGTTTGTGTTCGCTTTTAAAGTATGTGGAACACCTTCATTTTGCATTGGGAGTGTGTTTATAGCCATTTCGCTAACAACAGAATGGTTAGATTCAGACCTTCGAGTTCATACCTTTCATATTTCTCTGTTTTATGAGTATGTTTTCATTGTTGATTTCCTGCAACTGGAGCTGCTACCATGATCACGATGCAGGGCGGATCCCGAAGATCGAGGTTAAGGGCACTAGATACAAAGGTTTAAATTTTTAAGGAGTATCAATATATAAATGAAAAAATTTGCTCAGAAATATCAATATAAAAAGAAGAAGATTGGGCTCCGTGTGAACAATGGCCCAAACATGACCCACACCTGGCTCCGCCCATGTCGCCATGCCCTTCCATGGAACCATCGTGACCCTTTTTTTGTTTTCAAATCATGGGAAACGCGGGGATCTTGCACGAGTGCGTGGACTCATCGACTGGTAGGACGATGGCAAGGACTCATTTCGATTATCAGATTCCACCAGCCAGTGCTTAGAAAAAGGAAATTGTGTTCTAAGCATCTATCCAGAAATTAGAAGTCACAGTTAAAAAAAAAAGTTTCAAAGGAAAAAAAAAAGTTTCAAAAGACGTAGCATAGCAAGTCGGGTAGGCAAGTGCATGGAAAGTGGTAAGTGGGAGTTTTCTCTTGATGTTGTCGTTGTAAACCATGCTGGTTGGAGATCATTACCAGAGCATTACTACTGAATGGGAGCACCCATTAAGTAATCTTCTCCTTGGTACATAACAAGTTATTGTCAACCTAAAGGCGCAAAAAATTCTTGACCATTGGATGTTACAGTCGAAACCTTTGCATATTATGCACCTCACTATAAATCCTGAGTGAATCAGCAAGAAGATAAAATAAATGAAAACATACTGAGTCTCCGTGTTAGGTGCCTGGTACAGGCAACAAAGATACCAATTTTAATTCAATAAGGAAAATTATAAGATATGAACCTTCCAAATTCAAGCACTGCAACTTTTCAGCGATGAAAGTGATATTGGAATCAACAAAAGGAGAAACGAGGCCTTCAAATCCGTGGCCAGTGTGAAACTTTCTCTATAACAAGCAGTTGATGCTTTCTATTATGTGTTAGGATTGGGCAAATGCAACATCGTCTTCCTTCATTCCACCAGCGAAGGGCTCTTCCCCGCACAGATGAAGCTTCATTCTAAAGGGTTGTTCCATACACTGATAAAGCTTCATGTCGTGAGAAACAGACTGAGTAGATATTCGCTGGTCCTTACCTTTGAGCTGTATTAGAGGGGAACTTTGTAGCATCTGCAAATCCCATTTCTGAAGATTTTACCACGACAGTGATTCAATCCATTGTAGCGAAGATTAGACATCCCACCTCAAAAAAAATATACTAACATCAATTAGATCACGCCTTGATCAAAATCAATGCTGCCAAGAGTTGAGAAACAAAAATTTTACAGATTTTGGATTGTTAACTCTGCCTGATCGAAAGGTGATACCAATCTCATTAAACTCTGGAATACTTGGATTAATGGGTGTTCAATTTTGAACAATGGGCAACACAGCAAAGCTAGGTGCTTCCTTGACAAATATTCAGACCCAGGCGTAACTTTTTGTACCCAAAATTCTATTTGTAACTCACAGAAAAGTTATCCCACAAGATATCCTATTTTCAAAAGCACATACATTATTTTTATAGGGAGCTAATGACTTCGAGCAAAAGAACAAAATGATGATTTAAATAGGAAAGAAATGCATGTGTGATCATGCGGGACAGTTTGGAGGCGTAGATAATTGAAAAAGTTGGCCATGGAAGTACTTACCTACGTGGTCATGCCAAAATTTAGGAGACAAATTTCCAAAGTTCTAATGTTTATATTTGTCTGTTACACCTGAATTCCAAGATTCACATTTCAAATGGGAACCTTAAGCTCTTGTGGTCCTTTAAACAGTCACGGGTGCACGATTCAAATACGCAAGGTATTGCAGGAATAATAATGTGAATCACTTACAGGTGGGGAGCCCATAACATATTTCAAATGTGCAGTAGATTTCAGATTGCAGTGGTCGTAAGACCTTTCTCAAAATTCTTGAACGTCGTGAATGATGCACACACATTCTTTCTCTATATCATTGGACAAAGATTAAAGATTTGCAATGATCGAAATAATCAAAATGATGAATATGCATGCATGCATAATTTTCATTTTCAGAGTAGAGGGAATCGGGAACTCTCAATCACTTTGTTGCTCGACCTGTGAGAAATTAGGACTACTTCCGCATGGCAGGATCTAACTTGGATCGTTTAAATGAAGTTCTAGATCCAGTTTAAATATGAGATACCAGAGCACTGGGGGAAGGGAAAGATTGACAGATTAGCATTCATTCCAAAACAGAAAAGATAACAGCAAGAATCAAAACAGGTCCCAGAATCCTTGGTCAAAATATGAGCTGAATTATATAATAAAGATGGTATGATTTCACGCCGTTTTTCTATTAGGTTTTATAAAAAACATTTTTCAACCATGAACAAAACTGCCGAAGATTCAATTTCTCCAAGTTTTTCCGCCACTGGATTGAATCGGTTTACTTCCGATTCAATTTGAATCGGGCCATGCCGGCCGATTCTGATCAAAAGAGAAAACGTTGGGAGGTCATCCCCTTGGTGAGATGATTTACATCATCCAGAATGTGAGCTCATGATCTCCTTTTACGTCTTTATGCTCTTGATTTAAGCACTTGGTTTTACTATGAACATTTTACAGAACTGAAGTCAAGTTCCATGTCTGCTACCATCTGCTTGGACCTTTTCCTCCAAAACATGGTGGCACAAGCTCGCTTAGGTATTTCACTTTGGGAAGCGGGACCTTGACTTAAGTGTTCTTTGTTTCAACCAATTCAAAAAAGACTTATAAAAGGTTTTTTCCATTTTCAATTAATGCATATTTTTCATTTAATTTATCAAAAATAGTTTTTAACATATTTTTTCTGCATGTTCACAACCCACTCAAGCAGATTTGCCAGATCAGCAGCTTCACAACAATGAAAGAAAGAGACAACAAAAATAAGATCGCCATGCTTAATTTTAGAATCCTATAGAACCAGTTGGGAACTGTGACATTATGGCACTATCTCATGTATTTAATTTAAAAATTGATTAGATTCATTGGATACTTTCAAGTAGAAACATAGGGTTACTGTTCCCAAACAGCGCATATGAGATCCGTTGACAATGGAAATAGTAACAAACTGTTGCATATAACAACGACCCCTACAAACCCTAATCCACAATGCCTTCAATCTTCATTTCATCTTGGAACTGCAGTCAGCTAAGAACTAGTCGATCCTTTTTTCCCTCTTTGTGCATCATAATTTCCACTCACCAAATTTTCACATTAAAAAAAAAAAATAAAGCAAAAAACGAAAGGTCTAGATTTTAAGAAGTCATATGAGGGTTTAGTTGGGAGTCATTTTCTCGAGATTTAACACTGTGCGTCCCCATTTATTCACTTGCTTGTCGTTTTTCTCCCCATTTCTTTCTGAATTCATGAAGTGACATTGGAACTTATCTAAAACCCTAATCACTGATCAATAATGCATCTACGAACTGTCTAATTGATAAATGATGTGCAAAATGTTGCCAAGCTAAAGGACAAAGACTGGTCCATTCGCATATATATATATATATATATATAATGGTGACTCTAAAACTAATGGATACCTAAAGCACCAAAGCTAGTTTGTCTCATTCATTCGATAAACAGTTAAAAGACAAACAAGAAGAAAAAAGTGGTAGGTATTTTTTGTTATACACTTGCAGTTCACACATTTTTCTCTTTTTTTTTTCCTCAATCGTTCATCAAATAGATCAAACGGTATATGTTTGGTGTCCGTTGATGTCAATTAGTTATATATATATATATATATATGTTTGGCGTCGGGGTCTGTAGGTGCTTAGATATATATACACACACCTGGTTTGGCTTTTGGGTAGGGAAGCAAACAAGTCGGATTTAACTAAACTAAGCACCTACAGATCGGATAAATGGACCTTGTACAACTAAATAGAGAAAAAGCAGACTAACGATAATATATAGATCGATTGGTTTGCCTCTCCAATTTTGGACATATCATTCAAATCAAAAGGCAACAGACGCCTAGTTTTCCGTTTTATAGAGGAAGAATTGTGAGCACTGTCCGTTTCGTGGAGGAGAAAATGACCTCCGGAAAAGACTTCAAAAGCCTCACTGTGAATCAGTAATCGAGTACGATTTGCATTGACAAGAAATTAAAAATATGTTTCTTCAAGACATATTGCGTCTCGCACAGGCGATAAGGTTTCGTTTTTTTTCAGTTGCAACTGGCAGCATTTCCAATGGCTTCATATGACCTGAATTTTCAACCGTCCAGTAGTTCGAGAAGAGCTAAATCAAACAAGACCAGAAACCACGGATTCTGCTCTGATCGTTAATTATAAAACAATCAGAAACGGGAAAGATAATAGTATTTTCACACACAGTTTACAAATATAGCTAGCTTGCTGGTTTTAGTTTTTCTTGAGAAGCTTTAAAAATGTAAAAAAAAAAGTGTGAAAATAAAAGATACAGTAATAGAAAATGCAAAAAAAAAAAGCAACAAACGTGCCATTATAGACCTTTTTTGGAATTTTTTTTTCATTTTGTCGTTTTTTCAAAATGACGGGACTTTTTATAGTTTTATAGGAC
The DNA here is from genome assembly GCF_008831285.2 of Nymphaea colorata. Classification (NCBI taxonomy): domain Eukaryota; kingdom Viridiplantae; phylum Streptophyta; class Magnoliopsida; order Nymphaeales; family Nymphaeaceae; genus Nymphaea; species Nymphaea colorata. Next base: position 27,793,634 of record NC_045138.2, read on the forward strand.
TGACTTATTTTTGAAGCATTAGACAGATTTTTTTTTTTGAAAAAAATGATTTTCCGTTGCTTTCACCAAAATCAACTGTCGGGGAGGTTCCTTTTTTGATCTAAACATAATTCAATGTATCTTTTTTATTTTATTTTATTTTATGTATCAAAACAGTGTTGTACTAATCGCTGACTATATGTATGTATATATAAAATTGCATTTGGTTTGAGAATGTGGAATGGGTAGTATTGTCGGTGCGCTTCCAACTGCATGAATTAATGAAACTTTACACATGAATGGCCCATTAACCATGAAATCAGAAGCGAACATCCTTTTTCTTGGGGGCACAAGGAAGGTGGAGAACATATTAACCAAATGTATTATAGCATTTCATGATGAATCTGTTACGAGTACACTGTTCCTTTGGCCGTCTCCCTCAAAATAATTGTATTATCAAAACTTTTTTCGTCTCAATTCTCGACCTTTTACTCCCCTTCGTTGAGTTGAGTCCCATATAAAAAAGATATTGGCTTTCTTTGAGGCATTTGACAATTGAAAAGCAAAATCAAGTCTGTCATTTAGATGGCCAATTCATGGTGCCATTTTAGAACTATTATATTTTTGCAAATAACTTAACAGTTTTCGTTCTTAGAATATGTTTATATTTACATATTTAGGTTTTTTTTTTTCAACAAACGAATTTTTAATAAGTTTTGCCAGTTCACAGCCATTTCAGCTCAAATGATACACATAGCGTGCGGTGCTGGGGATGAAATGACAAAAATACCCTTGACTGTAAATGATGAAGACCCTGTTAGAGCATAATGAAATCGAAAAAAATGAAAATGAAAAGGCAGAACACAGGTTGCTTTGTTGGCGGCTTAGCAGTGGAGCCAGAAAATTTTGTGGAGGGACACTGATTCACAAAGTTTTTATATGTGAAAGGGCACTCACATATATAATAGAATAAATATTTGAATACCTTAATGTAAAAAACAAAATAAAATTGATGTGCGGGTGTGGGCAATTGCCCACACCAACCTACATGTGGTTAACAAAAGTCAAGTGTGCTTGTATTATTCCATCAAAATGTTTGCATGGTTTTGTTAAATTTCCATAAAAAATTTTGAATAGTGAGATTTTGGTCTGTTAAATAAGTTATATAGAAACTAATTTGTTTTTATCGGCTAACCAAAAGCCTCATATTACAGATAAACATATTTAAGGCTCATTTGGCAACTGGAACAATTTGTCACTATTTCATGAACTTGTCCTAATAATTGGAGCGGAATTATAAAACTTTTTTTAACATGTTCCATGAATTTACCTCAATTTTGAAGCTATACTAATAGAAAAGTTACATACTGTTGTTTGCCAAATAAACCTCAACGGGTAGTTTAATCTACTTCAAAAAATGACATAGATTCATAAAACACTGTAACAAGTATAACATGAATCTGTCCTTTTTTTTTTTTTTGTGTATTCATGAAATTGTTGCCAAACAGCCCCTTAAAGATATCCACATAAAGATTTTGTGATCAGCCCAGCACCTAAACTTTCTCTATTGGTAAATTAAAAAGATCTATAAATTCATCTTTCTCATGTCATTTGCTAGTTTATTGAAAATAATGGTAGCTTGGCCTTGAGAAGAGGACATATGAGGGTATACCTAATTTTGTGAATACGCTTAGCTTTGTCCTGCCTAACTTTCTAGCATCAATTAACAAGATCACTTAGATACGAATAGAAAAAGGGTCGCCAAGCAGACACATTTAAATATGTGCTGATACTATTGACTATGGTCAAGGAGGCTAATACAAACTAATGGATATAGAAAATACTTTACCTCATGCATTTTTCTAACAATATAAATACTTGGGTCTGTTTTTTATTATTGCCTGAACTTTAGATGTGTTTCTGAAAAATCTTTTATATTTATTCTAACTTGGCACCTCTCATTATTGTGAGTTAGAGGTATTACTTTGAGACACCAAAGCAGTTCTAGACCCTGGAATGATGGACATGGACGAAAAAATCACTCGAATGGTAAGATTTCTAGAACAGAAGTATTCCATGAAATACAAATCAAACAGTGGTCCGTGATTAAAAACAAATTCGATCGCTTGATTCAATGTCAAAAGCACCATAATTTACAATCAAACACCTTTAAAATGAGCAAAAGAGAAACCACCAGAGCTTTAGTTCGGCCCCTGGTTTCGGGCACATCTTTGTCCGTGCTTCAATGATGTTCCTTCATAACCAATGGCGAGAAGCAGCGGGACGGCCTATCGAATTGGCATCGAAGGGACGGAAATAAACACACGGTTTTACTCATGAAACCACTGGTTTTTATATTTGATGCTCTCACCTTTTGCATCAATCGAGCATAAAATTCCAATGAGAAATGGAAGTAGTGGTCAGTGATGAACGATAAAGGTCTCCAACAAGTACCATCATCATGTGAATTGAGAAAAAAGATAAACCTGACCTTGACTTTGGTGAAAAGGACTCGCCTTCCTCTTCAATGTTTTACAAGTTTTGTGAACATAATTGGAAGATGACATAGAAAAATACGTGGGTTTTCTCTTTTTTTTTTTAATTAAGAAATAGAAATTTGAAAAACAAATATAGAATGCGTTAAATAATAAAAGTAAGGTGAAAAATAGAAAAAAAAGAAGAAGGAAAGTCGACTATGAAGCTAAGATAAATCAACGGAGAAGCGAGTTTTCATCTGGAGTGAAACAAGCTTCCTATAAGATGAGAAAAGTGTTTGATCTCCAACCTCTCCGTTCTGAAAGAGGCGTCAGGCTTCATATTCTAGAAAAGTGCTCGAAAAAGCAAAAGTGAATTTTACCACCAAGTAAAAGTTTATGGCGACCTGGCTTCTTAGTTGTTACCGTTTACTATTGTTGATAAAAAAGGAGTATTGCTAAATGAGCTCCTTCTTATGGTTGTATTAAAAACGGTGACTCATCGTGTCGGATTTTGCAGAATAGCGCCCATCCGGTTTGTTAATCCTCCTATTACAGTTAGTGTCTAACAGCTAGCTGGGGAAAATGATCTTTATGTTTATCCGCAGAGACAAACTTATTGGGAAAAAAAATTGGAAAAAATGACTTACTCTAGTTAGGGGAGCCAGCAGGGCCTTAATCCCCGTTTGAGATTTTAAAACTTTAAAAATTTATATGTAAATTTTAAAAAATCTTAAGTTAACATATACAAAAAATTTAAAAATTTTTATTTCGGCCTTTGTTAAAATTTTGAAATTATAGTTTGACTCCTCCACCTGGTAACTCTAATCATTATACACCTCAGATCATGTGTCTTATGGACAAACTTGCATGAATCCAAGAAAACGCGGATTTTCTTCCAGAAAAACCTGTTACTAATGGATATGGTTGATTGTTTCTCATTTTACATGGAAAAAGTGTTATTATTTACCTGAAAATATGGCATTATGTTCTAGAGGCACATGTTTCTAGAACACATAATTTAAAAATAATACATTCGCTTTGTAGAAAATATGATGTGTTTATGCATGTCGTCTTTAGGTTGAACAACGAAACGCTGTCAAAATCATACCATGTTTCTTAAAACAAAAATATAGTGTTTTTGTAACATAAGAACGTAATGTTTTCATATTGTAAAAGATGCTCCACGATAACATTTTTTACTCGTTAGTAAGAAAGATGCACATATGAGCATGAGATTGAATTTATTTTATTCGCAGTTCATTAAGAGAACGCATGGAGCATGTGCGCATGCGACATTTTCAAAATTTCTTCATCCACATAAGTAAACAATTTGGAGGCGTTTGATAGTCTCGGATTCGATATCTCAAGTGATTTGAGATAATTGAGAATCTCATATCCACGGATTTAAATGAAGGTCAGGGTCTCCCTCTTATCCAACAACAACTCTGAGGTTTTGGCTGTAAGTTGAGGATCTCAAATCCGCTTTTTTACGTAGCGGCAAAATCTAATCTAGTGTTTGTTTACATTATAGGTCCCATATATATAAACAGGATCTTCGATCAGCTTTGATTCTCAAAGACAAATTTTTTCAGTAGTATCTACTAGCTAACGACTTTAAACCTATCACTGAAAGGAGTCGAGGGAAGGGCGGAGGCTTCGGCTCTCAACTAGTCGGTAGAATGAAATATTTCTTTCTATTATTCACACGAAAGACTTTAAAACCTATCGTTTTGTTGTCTAAAATTTTCCTTACTCAGGGCTCACCTCAATTAGCAAAACAAGATAAGCATTAATACCACGATTTTGCAAAAATTTTGAAGAACGCAAGTAAAAATTTTGGAAAAGTAGGACAGTTCGGCCATAATAATACGTGGTAAAAACAACTGCACAAACAAAAATGAGACGTAGCATGATGGAGGTTTTATCTTATCTTAATTCAACTAATATTTTCTCTATATAAAATCAAAACTTCTTCCGAAAGCTGACAAAAAAGTTCATAGCGCCACAAGTCAATCTTGTGGAGGCCCCTTAATGTTGTTGCTAATAATAAGCTAAGTTCTTTGAATTTTCCATGAGGGCAGAAAACTCGCATAACAGGCCAAATAGATGAAGATACACTTGGACGGACAATCCTCGAGTGTCACAAATCAATGGAACACATATCAACTCATCGTAATCTTAACGTAACATGGAAAATTGATTAATTAGGTGATCATATCCATGCATGGAAAGATATGCTATTGTTCTCATTCGAGAAAAAGATATGCTACTACTGTTAGGCACCCTAAGGATTTCGTATCACTTTTCTTAGCGTTTCTTTTGACTTCATTCAATATTTTTGAGCAATCGAAATGTTTAATTTGGTCGCCCTACTGTGATTGACAAATTCAATCACAGCGGCTTTGAATTTAGTAAGCTTCCTATAGTTATGCACTTTAAAGCAGTCTCATTCGAAAAATATTTGTATATGCAAACATTTGATTTTTCACTTGAACCTAAAATAACTAATGAAGAAGTGTCTTGTGTCTTGAATTGTAGACAAACCAAGATTTTATAATCTATATCAATATAAACTGTTGGGGAGTCAAAGGGCCGCCCTTCTCCCCACCTCACAAAAATAAAACTTTGGACAAGAAATTTACATGTAAATGTTCTGACAGTTTCTAGCTTGGCTCCTATAAAATTTGTTGAGAAAATGAATGGGCTCTGTGAAAAAAATTCAAAGGTTTTATTTGATCGATTTCTTACAATGTTGAGAACATTGCTTGGTTTACTCATTTCATTTTTTCTGTTCAAACAAGTTTTACTTTTTAAAAGTTTGTTCTCCTCTCTTGTTAAGGGGAGGAGCCGAGTAAAGGGCCACACACACACACACACACAGATATATATATATATATATATATATATATGTGTGTGTGTGTGTGTGTCCATTGAGCGGTTCTGTCTCCTCCCCAAGACAAAAATTTTAGCTTCGCCCTTGCAATTTGAGATCTTACAATCAAGAACATGTCGGACATACTTCTAGAAATTTTCTTGTATAATTTCAGGGCATTATGGGTGTTCAACTAAGGTATTTAATTAATCACTAGACATCATGTCGCCATTATGAATCCTGGTCTCATTGAAATGGGGTCCGCCTTATACGTCATACTTGTTCATTTTTCCTTTTTAGAGACCTTGCACTCCTTGCCGTCATCTCCTCCTGGTCATTGCGAATATTTAGCGAACCCAGGCAAAACTGGGTCTGGCCCAATGGACCTAGCTAGACCAAGAATTGAGGGTTTCTCAAATGTCGTTTCTCTGGAGCATTCTTTCATGGCTGTCCTACCATATATATTCCATTGATGCAATAAAGCATGGCATCAAGAGTTGCATTGAGAAATGACTCTTGCATTTGCTATGTCAGTGGAAGAGCTACAAGCATGCCCTTTGCAAATGACAAAAGAACAAGAAAAGAGAAGGACCTTTTTTTGTTAAGATGCAAAGAATGCCCCTTCAATATTCTTTTGGAAAGACCCAAAAAATTCTCCCCCAAACAGACAAAAGATGTCAATCTCAATGAACAGATTGGGCTTCTTGAAGCTAGTTTCCAAATGGGCAGGACCTAATTTTGTTGTTTGCTTCCACATATGGGTCATCAACCAACTATAATTCTAACAAAAGCAAGATTCAAATCACAACGTTTCAGCACAAAATTCAGCTCGAAACCACACTAAAATGGAAGAAACGACAGAGGGATGCAGAACTATCAAGCATGTCGAATTAGGGTTTTAGGTGGTTGATTAGAAAAAGGAAAAAAAAAAAAAAGAAAAAGTTGGCGCAATCGATCAAGAATAAATATTGTTCATGTTGTTGTCATGGTTATTATTTTTTACTACTAGCAACAGCAGCGGCAGTTGCAAGATAGTCAACCTGGAGTTAGGTAAACTTTCACTATACGTGTAATATTGCACATGGAGGGGCGACCAGAAAACAACCTTGTATGTAAAATATTTGCATTATCGATAGACATAACAAATGCTGTTTAGATGCAGATTGTCACATTTAATGACCTGGGAATGCTTAATTTCACAACCTTTAGCATCGACATAGAGTTCAAAATGGATCACAGTGAAATGAGATTAGCAAACGGATCAGTCAAATAAGTTTTGTGCCATTGACATTCCTTGTTTAGATAGCAGAGACGAGGGAGGGTGCTCTTTCTGGCGAGCATTGGATGTTCAAGGATTGAGACGCGATGAGTTTGAGTTTCCATAAGAATAAAATGGACACGATCGTAATGCATTAATAAAGCACGCCATGATCTATCTTCCTCTCTCCGAGGGGGTTGCCGCAACATATGAAGTGGGGCTCGTAGGCCAATCACTATTTCGAATTTCTGGGACATTGAGTATTTAAGCTGCAAAAGGAGGCTATCGACAAACAAGTTGATATATGGCAATAGTAGTAATGCTGAAGCACCGAAAGCAGACCATATACCTTAAGAGAATGAAGGGTTGGGCAGAGACTTCGACCTTTTTAATCTAGTGGTGGCTCACCACCCGTAATCGTGATCCATCTTCTTGAAATTAAATTTATGATGGGCTGCGACAAATTTCTGGCTATTCAAATAGAAAATGCAAGGCATGATTAAAGGTACCATTAATAGTTGTAGCGCATCAACCATGAGCTTAAAGGGAAAAGAGGAAAAGCTTTGGGATTTGATGCACGCGTAAGATTTCTAGGTGCCAATTATTATCAAGTCAAGAAAGAGCACCAAATGTATGACAAAATTTGCTTGATTTAATTGTCTTGAGAGGATATAAAAGGGAAAAGGCATGCAGCTAGGAAAAGGACGATGTCATGTACAAGTTCTTTGCATTTTATGTTAAGATTTTCATAGCCAAACGTGAGACACATAGGCTTGTAAGTTTTTTTTTTTTTTTTTAACTATTAAAAGGAGAAAAGACAATTTTTTTGGGGCATCATTGAGTGACACCCTTAAGCATCTTTAAACATTAGATGTTTTTTTCTCTAATATGGTATTTAAGGCGTATTATGTGCTTTTCAATTCAATGTGGCGATGTAAAGACCTTATGAATAAAAAAATATAGAAACACCAAATAAAATGAAAGTAGAAGTTTGAAATCCTGGGGCGAGGGTTTTTGAGGCATTTAATCTCTTAAAAGAAGAGATAATGGTGCGGTCCTCTCATTTTCCTAGGCTCTGGCCCATTGGAGATTCCCCTTGTCCTTCTGCTCTGTTCATTTCATTTAACTCCACGAGTTGGGTTAAAAAAAAAAACGCGAAAAAGGACACCCCCGACACGTGAAAATTACTTTTAAAACACGGTTCTAACCTGTCACCAAAAGCAAAGAAAAAAAAAAGGAAGAACGGCAATGCACGGTTCTTATCCGTTTTACCTTCTTACACTTCTTTTTAACCCCTTACAAATAATATCTATACTCTCACCAATACATTATATACACCAACTTATAGGGCAGGATACCCTTTATCTTAAAGCTAGGCATTTGGCCTAAACCGATGTGATAAGAAGTCGGACTTATGTGTGACGACCGGGCCCAACTTTGTATGATCCAGCCTGAGGCCTAGCCCGATTACATTACAATAAAAAAATATGTTTTTATATAATTTAATTTCTATAATTAATTACAATGATATATATATATAAATAAAATATTATTGAAATAACTTATGAAGTCGATTTGAGTTTTGCCCAATTGTCGAACACCTGTCGGGTATTTGGCCCAATGCCTACACTATATGGCTCAAGTCTGAAAGCAGCTCTAGACTCTGAAAGCAAGGGGCAAGAGGAGAGCCGCATCGGTCCCCTATTGAAAGGGGAGCACGTAAAATATGGTGGCTTGATCTCAATTTATTGGCTTAGAGATCACAATAATAGTTAGTTTAATTGGCATAATTTGGATTTGGGTCTGCACTTCATGGAAAGGAAGGCGAGAGGTTGGACCGGGCCTGGTTCTTACCCGGTAGTATCGTTTCTTTTTGGTCCTGAAAATTTTTAATGATCGGAAATGATATCCGCTCGGTTGCATCGGGATACGAGTCTTAGTAGTTGTCCAAATCTGGTATGGCTGAGGAGCGCGTGGACGGTAGACGGATCCTACGAGTTTGAACTCGGTAGGGATGCCTGCATAATCGGTGACACATCTGGTCCCACTCAAGTTTAACAGAGTCACGTTATAGTTTCACCATATTTTAGTCCGGGTGGACCCGGTCACACCTACTTCTCCGGTTCCGGATCTAGCGCAAGATCCAATTTATTTTCTGCTGAATCTTTGGAAAGGAATTGACTAGAAAAACGATGGGCTACCAATCTGGAGACTCTCTCTCTCTCTCTTACATGCAAATGTAATGGAATGAATATTTGCATAATGCATAATGAAGGGGAGACTTATCCCTTTTGATCCATGTTTTGTGGGAAGAGTTCGCAGAAGCCTATATAGGTTACAATTATTAGGCTTGTAATAGGTTCGGTAGCAGCCAAAATTGGGTCGTATTCATGTATACGCGGACTCCTATCTTTTGAGCAAATATTGGGCTGGTAAACATGGTGCGATGATGAATGTTATTCATATGTCCTACAATCAAATGCTACTAGACATAATGTCACACGACACCATGATTCTCAAAATAAGTACATAAAATGTGTTCTAAGAACATAATGTTCTAAAAACATGGATAGTCGTGTTTGCTTGTCAAACATGAAATTGCGCTGACAAGAACATATGTCTTACCTTTGGAATAAACTTGACGCGTCGTATGCGTACAAGTGACTTGCAGAAGCTGGTTTCTATTGAAAGTTGCGAAAGAAAATCGATACTGTAAAATTATATCATTGTCTTACTCTTTTGAAAGCAGAAGGGCGGTCGATTTTGTGGAGATCTAGCAGGATGAACTCTTGTTGTTTGAGCATGATTGTTGCATGTCGAGAAAAAATTGGAATTGAATCAATAATAAAAAAATGAATTAAGAATTGACAAAAAAATACATGACAATAATAAAAAAAATAAATAAATAACCCTACAATTTTTCAACACTTTATGGCGTATGGCGCCTTGATATTGGACCACAAATTGAAATGACATGCTACCAATTAGATTCAAACAGGCCAATTCGAATGACCTGATCCACAACAATAGCATATAACCGTTCGTGAGACAAATAATCTTTAGAAAATTAAATCAGGATACGAATGAGAAAGTTTGCGAGTCTGGAGGCCAACAACAAGAAGCGTCGTTGGAGATGTTTGAATGAAGGACTTTCTTTCTTTTCTTAACAACAGCAGGACGGGAGAGACCCGAATGAGGAAGGAGAAAAGGCTTGTGGAGGGGACAGTCCAGTGCATCTTTTCGTTTGCTGCAAGCATGTAGTAGTTGTTGATGTTTTGTCCCATGGTTTTCGTGGTAAGCTGGTAGCGCCAAATGATATAATATACATTGAAACGTCTAGGTATGGAAGAGGGAGGGATGTTTTGTTTTGCCTCTTTTAACGCAAAATTTAAGATGTGTTTGAGATACACCCAGTTTCAACAAAACAACTTTTACCAAAGTGAGTGAATCGTCTAGTCCCTTAGGCTTACCCCCAGTTTTTCACGTAAAACATTGTCTTAGTAGTCTCATCACCCAAGCGAATATACCATCTCTAGAAAACTCATACATGATTGTACAAATCTTATTTTAATGAAATATATATGTATATATATATATATATATATATATATATGTTTATTTATTTATTTGAAGGTGTCATCCAAATGCAACCTTAAAAAGGTAATGCAACAAATTTTAGAGTGTAGCGCAACCAGCTTGGTACATTGACTGGTAGGTAGCTAGTCCCACTGGGGTGTTAACACTTCTGTTCTAAAGAGAAGGAAGTGATGTACATGTTTGAATGCAGCTCACAACCACTTTGATACCAACGTAGCTCTGTAGGCCGAAAAGAAAGGAAATTTGATTGGTAAGATGAAATACTCCATTTTGATATCGCAGTAGCTTTGGACATTGTAAGCGAAAAAGAAAGAAAATTTGATTTAATACTCATCCATTGAAAGAGAAATCTTACGTCCAATTAGATAAACGATTCATCCAAGCCACAAGAACATTGAAAGAAGCCGAGAAACAGTTCTTTTTTTAAGGCAACATAAGCATTTGGGATGATATTAGAAAGCAGGAAGCTGACATTTCGCTGCCATCGTTGATCGGCTAAAATCTTCGGCATCGATCGGAAAATTTCCGACAGCAAAAAGGGTTTTGGCTCTTGCGCATCGAAAGGCGCACAAAAAAAAGTACCGTGACGGCTCATGGGACTAATTGGACTTCGGATCCCACCAAAACTGAAAAGACAAATCCATTGTACCCGCTATCGAGAAATCTAAGTCCCCTCTGTCCGGCGGTCACATGCCACCCAACGCAAAACTCCAAGAAGCTCGGCACGGAATCTGAACCCTCCCCCCAACAGGGTCCACAATAAAATCCAACCCGACCCGACCCGAATCATAAATGCCCGGGCACCAGACTATCGTACACGAAGCGTAGCTCGCCAACCCCGAGGCCGAAAATATAAAAAGAAAATAAAAAAAAAAGGGGAGCGTCCTTGTCACGCGCATCCCGAGATGGGGCCACAGCGAGGTCGACACGTGGCGGGCATCCCGGGAGGCCTTGGAAAGCCGGGGCCCACGCGCCACGCGTACGGGCTAAGGCGCGGAGGCTCCCGTGGCCGCCCACGTGATCGATCGCCACGTGTCGATCGGCTGTACGGAGAGGGTTTGTGGCCGCACGATCTGAAACCGGTACGACGGCGCGATAACTATGAGCGTCGGGTCGGGAGGAGAGGAGAGGGCGATCGCCAGATGCAGGGCACCGGCTCCGCTTCACGTGACGGGGGAGCTTAGGTGGCGGGGAATCCGATCGCCCCGTGTAACCATCTCCAAGGGAGAGAGAGGCAGAGGGGTGAGGCCCCTCTGCTCCCCTCCACCGATCCGGTTCGCCCCATCCGAGTCTTTTCTTCTGACCCCACGGCGGAGCTGGAATTTATCATCCATCGGTTGGCCATTCGATCCTGTGTCAACTGGCGACCATTTTAACGCGGAAACCTGAGTCAAAGCCCACCTTCTTTTCTTTTTTTTTGTTCTCGCGTTCAACTTGGCCGTATCGCAATTTGGAAGAATCGGTGCTCGGGTTGAGGGCAGGCGCACCGATACGGAGGCCCCTTCGACCAATCGTGGTGACAACATATCTTCTTCGCAGGGGAGACCGACGGTTCACATCCTCGCAGTCGCATGGCCGAGCCCTAACTCGACGCCACGTCGGCAGCCCCTTTCTTTTTTTTTTTTTTTTTTTTCACCCTAAAGAAAGTAATTAAATTGTGAAATAAATCGTCCCCACGTCCCCATCCCTCCTTCATTGCACCTCCTCTTCCTTCTATTGGCCTCCGCCTTTTGACGAAATCTCGGTGCTGCCCTCCACGATTTGGTTTCTTTTTAATGTGACGGATTAGCAATAAATCCACAGAGGAGGCTGTCTGTCTACACGCTAAAGTGGCATTAACTTTAGTTCTTTAACAGGTAACGATATAATAACTTGAATGATGTTAACAATTTTGTCTTTACTGGAGAAAAAAGAAAAGAGTTGAAGAGGGGGAAAGAAAAAAAAATTTGAGGAGTCAGTAGAGCTTTTGGGGTTTCCTTTTCCTTGCTTGGTTAATGCTAACATCAAGCACTTCCTTCTTGTCAAATCAATCGTTGCAAGAAAATGAAAAAATTGAAGTATGTACAACCATGGCCGCAAATTCACTACACTAAACGTTAAGCAAATCCACTCAATTAACCTAACAAAAACATGGTTTTAACTTCTTTTGCCCTTTACTTGTGGCTTTCATCACAATTCACAACAACAAGCAAAATTTGACAAAATTCCACTCTTCAAGCTTTGGAGCCAACTTAACTCAAAGAAAAGCATATGTAACTTTCAATATATTTGAGTGAAAAGTGTGATTTTTTTTTTTTTCTTTCCTTGGGCTTGTGTAAAAAGTGGGAGAGTCGAGGGCCAATTTGAGTGAGTAGGAAAAAAGACGAGAAACTTGACTGACCACCGTGCTTAAAAGAATTTAGTCAAGAAGCGGGCGGACTGAAATCCCGGAGAAGAAATTTGAAGGGTAAAATGGGAATGTAGGACCCTCATTTTCTTCCGTCGAATTTAATCTTTTTAATTTTTGCCCGCAGTAAATATACGAATCCACCGCCTCAAAGACCTCAAAACGGTGACCGTTAATAATATTTTAGCGAGGGAGTGGTGGGGCCGAGGAACAACACTCCACACCGTCGTTAACCATGGTTAAGCGCCTAACCCTGGAATCTGGTTAACTCCCCCTCTTTCTGTCTCCGAGCTAATATATTGGGACGACCCTCGTTGTTGGTTTTTCGCAGCGCAGACGGTCACCTCCCCCCCTCCCTCGAAAGACCATCATCGCCACCGCCATTGAAGTTCCTTCCTTCCTTCCTTCCTTCCTTTCCCCACCACCAGAAACCCTAAAACCACCATCCATCCATCCTCTGATCGTCCTCCTTCCAGTGTATGGTGTAGTGCACACCATGTTGGGTGAGAGCGCTTCGATGGACCACGCACCGCCATGGTCGCTGTTCGGCGAGCCCGGCGCCTTCCCAGAGCCCTACTCCCCCGGGACCTCGCCCGGCTCCGCCCGCGTCCTCACCCTTCCGGTGAGCGGCGTCACCATCCCTCACGGTCAGAACCAACTTGTTCACGATGCTTTCGCCGTTGGAGGCGGCGGAGGTTCGCCCGAGCCTGGCGGGTTTCACAAGGACTCGTCCGGCGACGTTCTCGCTGCGCTGCAGCTGCAGCGCTTCCTCCCCTCGAACAACGAGGGCTCGGAGGCCGGCGGCGCGGTCGACGCGTATTCGTGCGACGAGTTCCGGATGTACGACTTCAAGGTCAGGCGCTGCGTCCGTGGCCGGAGCCACGACTGGACCGAGTGCCCCTATGCTCATCCTGGGGAGAAGGCGAGGCGGAGGGATCCTCGTAAGTTTCACTATTCCGGCACGGCTTGCCCGGACTTCCGGAAGGGGAGCTGCAAGCGCGGAGACGCTTGCGAGTTCGCGCACGGCGTGTTCGAGTGCTGGCTTCATCCTGCGCGCTATCGTACACAGCCCTGCAAGGATGGAACCGCCTGCCGCCGGAGGGTGTGTTTCTTCGCCCACACTCCCGAGCAGCTGCGCCTCCTGCCTCAGACACAGCCCGGCCAGGCTCAGACCGTGTCTTCCCCTCGCCTCGCTGCTCATTCTCTCGGCGACTCCTACGATGGTTCCCCGCTCCGTCAGGCGCTCGCCGCGGGGCTCGACCTCGATAGCTATCTCGCTAAGTCGGCGATGATCTCGTCCCCGACCTCCATCCTAGTCGGCCATGGAGTCACCTCGCCTCCGGCCATTTCCCCGCCGTCGTCTCCCTGTGGTTCCCCTCCGCTTTCCCCTGCTGATGCCTCAAACCCTAACCATTCTTCCTACATCTGTGCCTTCTCCCCTCGCCGGACCCTTCCGACGAATTCAATGTGCGACATGCTGGCTTCTCTTCGCAATCTGCAGATCAGCAAGGCGAAAACCACGGCATGGCCGGCGGCACAGTTCTTGAACTCGCCTCGCGGCGCTTCCAGCCTTCGTCCGGGGCACAGCAGCCTGCCGGCGACTCCTACCGGCTGGGCTGCGGCGCCTGATATCTGGGATTGTAAGTTTGGCCCCGCCGGTTGCGGCGGACTCGGTTTGGACCTGGAGGAGGAGGAGCCCGCGGAGAGGGTGGAGTCTGGTCGGGACGTGCGGGCGAAAATGTTCGCGAGGCTCAGCAAGCAGAATTCCCTGGAGCGTCCGGAGACGCCGGACGTCGGTTGGGTCTCCGAGCTCGTCAAGTGAGCGTTTCTTTGTTCTGGTTTTTTCTTTTTCCGTCGGCCCTTTTGGGTATTCCGTCGAGATTTCTGGCGGTCGACGGCTGGATATTGTTGGTATTCCGCCCGGGTTTTGTGAATAGCGGCTTCTAGGGGATGGATGATAGATAGTAAGAGAATGAAAAAAGCAAAAAGAAATAGGGGGGTCTAGGAAAAATTCAAGGAAACTCTTTGATTTGTCTAAATTTGTAAATAGAAGGTGGAACGGACGTGAATGTCACGCAGCTTTGGCCTGAAGGTTGAAAATATTTTTGTACAGGAGAGGAGCAAGATGGTAAATTGCCCGTTTCGGTAGGGGCTGCCGGGAAAGGGGAAAGGAGGAGCAGCGGCAGCGGAACTGTCTTATCTTTATTCACGTTTTTGGTCCTTCATTTTGTTTCCTTTTGTGCCCTTGTGTATTCCGAAATGATCTTATGATTCCATTGGCAACCCTTCTCCCTTTTTTTTTTTCTTCTTTTTTAAATGTGTAATGTAATTATGTAATCGAACGCATTTTCCTGAGTAGAATGAAAGTGATTTATGGCATTATTATTTTTCTTTTCACACCGCCTTGTCCTTCGTTGGGAGACAAGATTTGATTTATTTTGTATTTTGCGGGGCCCTGTGGATAATTTTTTCTTTTTTATTCCATTGTTGGGGAAATATTGTTAGGATGTGGGGGCATTGTGGTCATCTCATCTCATCAAGAAAAGATGTTACGGGCTTCAGCCGGTTCCGATGGCCAGCTTCTTCTCTTTTCGATCGAGCTTGGACCGGCACTGTTGTGTTTCTCATGGAAATGGCGATTTGTGTGATGGGCATTTTCGGCATCCGGTCCTTTGACCGGACCGGACAGCGATTAGATTGAATTTAGAGGTTGCCCTTGGAGCAAGAATCCGTGGTCTTTCTCCCTCTTGTCCTTTTTTTTTCTTTCGTCCGTCCCAAAGCTCTATATTTATTTTTGCCTGTCCTAAGAAATGAAAGCAGGAAGGAACTGAGATTTCTTTTGAAGGACGCGTCTTTTCACGTGCCTAAAGCCGATCGACTCGCCCCTTTGATCTTGCTGCTTTCTTTATGGAGAGGGGGATGAGTCATGATGAAGGGATCTGGAGTTTTTTTTTTTTTTTTTTTTTTTTTTCTTAAAAAGGATTTCTTAGTGTTTTTTTAGTTTATAAAAAAGAAAAAGGAAAACTGAAGTGGCCTTGTACATCTATCTACTCTCAAATACAAAATCCCGTCTGTCTTATCGTGTTTGATTCGGGAGGGTTTTGGGGGGGATGGGGCCCCAGCCCAGCCCAGCCCTCTTGGGGAGTTTGGCGGCCTTAGATAATTAATAAAAGAGGTATTCTGGCTTCTAGGGTTCTGAGGGGGTCTTGTCAGGAGTTGAGGGGGGCGTGGGTCCGCAGCTCCCCAGTCGGCAGATTTAGATTGGATAACGGAACAAATTGGGGGAATACGAGCAGCTAGTGCTCTCTTCCCATTTACTATTTCAGAACGGACGGGGGCGGGGCGGGGCCCATGAGAGAAAGCGCCCTTCCCCGTCTTCAATCTTCATCTCCCCCTAAAGTAAAAACAAGTAATATATCTTTATCGTCTTTGTATCGCAAGTTATGGATCTCCGTATTATTTATTTTTTAAGCTTCATAAGCATTTTTAGTGGCTTTGAGATTACTTTGAGATTGCAAGATATCTTTTTCACTGAGAAGAAGTCGTGGGTGTGTTCTCTGACATTGCTTGGGATCCAAGTCACCAGGAACAGACGGTGGGGAACGTTGCATCTAAAGAGTCTGCCGCAGAATTTGGCCCCATCCCTGTCAGATGAATTATTTTCAAAGCATTTGTTTTCCAATCTTTGATATGTCGGGAGTTGCGGCAGTACAAAATAAATAAATAAATCCTGCTTTGAATTAAACGCCACGAGAAGCTAGCTTGATATAATGTATACTTACTCAGTTTTTTCCTTGCTAGTTATGAGCCTTAGTAAGGAAAATTTAATGGCCATTCTACAGGAACAAGTTACCAACCAACTAACTCGCTTCTGCATCTTTTGGTAAGTAAATAAACCGCTACCCATGATGAGATAAGCAAAGCATCCACCAGACCAGACAAAAGAAAGAGATAAGAGGGCCAGGAATCGCGTTAATTGTAGTGCCGTTTCAAGGCATCATCGAACTTGGCATTTGCAGCAAATTAATGAAGCAACATGTTCCCTGGGTACGCGGGTTTTGTGTCTGCTGCTTTAGGACTTCTCCCTTTGTTTTTGATTCATTATAAAACTATCAAGTATTTGAGAGTTGGAGGCAGGTAGATATCATAGGTCCCGTTTGGCTGTTCTTGCTGGTCACTACGTAGGACCCAATCTTTTTCACATCACAAGGTCCTGTTCTTTTGCTTTTAGGCAAGCACTGCACTTGATTGTTCTGGAGAAACAGTCACTTTTGCATGTGAAAGGATTTTAAGAAAGTTTTTTTCCCTTCTTTTTCTTTCCTTGCGTAAAACTGTTCGAAGCTCGAGTTCGATGTCGCCAGCGAAAAGAAAAGGCTGCCGAGCACATTGGAAGACTCCAAACATGTCTCCACTTATATATATATGCTCTCTCAAGTGGCGTCCTTTTTGAAGGCAACTTTGGCACCACTCTTGTTGTAGTGAGTAGAGGGAGAAAATCACAGATTCTTGTGTAGGTAAAAGTTTTGGGTCTGAGAAGAGGGAGGAGGTGGTCGGAAAAAAGAGTTGGGTGGCAGCTCCAAACGCCCTTTCGGAGGACATTTAAGGCGTGTTTGATTGACAGTCAAAACTTGATTTGAAAACATAAACCAAGTTTCAAACACCAGGTTTTCACAAACACTACATTTTTTTAGGATGTCCACAAAGCACAAACTATGCATTTTTATAGCAACCGAAGAGAAGTCTTAGGGTTGCATGAGTCCCAATGAGTAATATATTCTTTCGACTGCACGTTGTTTTAGAATAAATAATTTTAGACCATCTTTTGAGTGGAAAAAATGGTTTATTGAAATTGAATAACCCATCAATGCAGTGGGCTTTTGAGAGGCCAAGCGACTAAAGGAAGCCTGAGTACTTAGAATGCACTGATCAGGATAAGTTCTAAACTGTACATTGTATACTTTTTTATTTATTCATGGGCTTGTGAAGACGTTGGTTGCATTTAAGTTTTCAGTAAATTCGCTCACGTGCATCACTTTGCTTTCTCTCTCTTTGAGTTGGGTTGAGGGATGCTGCTGGAGACTAAGTGGACCGGTCCTCTCTCTCTCTCTCTCTGTTAGATGTACACAGATGCTTCATCATCCTATATGTTTGAAAGGTTAACAAGCACATTTTGTCTTAATGCAACATGCATCATATTATGGATAACTAAGTTTGTTGCTCTCAACAATGAAGCACTATTCCCTCTAGCTTAGGTGACCTTTCTGCGCCCTTCAAATTACTTATGACAAATCTAACTCTATAGATGTATTTATGATGTCAGATTTATACAAGTGAGAGAGAACTAGTGAAACTCCGAGGGGTAGGTTAATTTTGCTGAGTTTAATTCATGGTTTTAAATTTGTCAGCCAATAAAATCATATCCACACATCAAATTCTAATAATGTATTCACATTCAGATTTAATGATATTTTTGGACACTTTGAGCAGTTGAATTCTTCCAAAGCAACCACATAGGAAAATAGATAGCCATTGTACCTTCATATACTAGAGCTGATGGGAATCATCTAAGTGGTAGATTAAAAGGATATCATATGCTGGAGTTTAAATTGTTGGTATAGAAGTTAAGTTGTCTTTCAAAAAGTTTGAAATAAGACAAGCATTTAATTTTCCTCTCTTCCCCACTTTCTCCTCTCTCTCTCTCTCTCTCTCTCCCCCTTCTTTTGAACTCTCTAAAAACAACTAGGTTTTTGCATTTGTGATTAATCTCGACTGCTTGATTTCCATGGATCAATGCCTCATACAGTTCCCATTACAATCTAATATACAAGGATCTGTGATTACCTGAGGTGAGAGAGAGAGAGAGATTGACTTTTCAGAGTCACCAAACCATCTAATCAGGTCCATCCGATCCAACATCATGAAAGGTTAAGAGACAAACAATGAGAAAACGGTTATAGACATTTTCATCATTTATTATTAGTTCACATCTTTTCTTCATTGTTTTTCTCTTAATCGTCCATTTGTTTTGAATAGACGGCTCTGGTTAGATGACTGTGTGATGTATATATATGTGTGTTATAGAGTGGTGTGCCGGAGAAACACAACTCTAGCGTTGTTCTTGTCGACGGTAATGTCCAACGACTTGTTCCTGTAGGCCTTCTAACTTTTGTGAAAGATTCTTCCCATGTATATGAAATCGATCCTCCGATCCTCCGGAGAATCCTCGCTTGTGGAGGCTGATGTCAAATTGGGGGCCCTCTTCCACTTCCACCATACCTACAAGCCAAAAGCCACTAAGTTTCACATACACCTTTCACAACAAGAATATAGAATCCATTCTCCCGTCAACCGATGATGTTATATTTGTGCCTTACGGTGCATTATGGGTAAAATGAATACAACCCTTATAGAGACCAACATAAGAATTATGTAATAATCAAATACTTTACTTATCAAGGGCAAGAGAAAAAAAAAAACCATAAAATTATATAGAACAATTTCCATATCATATCTTCCTATATCTACGCTGCAGTTAGTCGAGAACAACACCAGAAAAACAAAAAATTTATACAACATTGCCTCCGATTCATAATAGCATGAGCGCAAGACCTACCGGCAAAAGGCTCCTGGCATAACGGAGATGCCTCGAACACGTAACCAGGTGTCCGTTCGAGGAGGTCAAGAGTCGAGCATCTCCCCATGCATGTTCCCATAATTTTAAGGCGACTGTGGTACTGGTGAACTTTTTTTTTTTTTTTTTTGTCTATTACGTCCAAAAAAGGAAGACATGGCCTGCAATTTTTGCCGGAAAATTTTTCCGGCGTGCTGAGAAATATGCACCTTTCTAGCAGGTCAAATCTCACGTAAACACACGAAGGAAGGCCCGTCACTTTAAATCAGTTTGGCATTTGGACGGCAAGAAATGGTATTCACGGTGAGGGTGTGAAAGAGGCAGATGTATTATTTTAATTGTTGGTAGAAAGCCATTGGAGATGGAGGAGATATTTTTCAGAGGAGTGATGTCTGATGACTAAAGCAGAATTCATATTTAATTTTCAATATAATAAGAATGTGGTTGTGTAGCCAGGTGGCGGCATGTGGAAACACCTGACCCTCGACATGCTCTAGATAAATGTCCAACATCGACTCGGACTTTGAGTTCCTCCATCCTATTGAAAAAAAAGACGCTAGTATTCAGATCCGGATTTCTGCATTATTTGTACAAATTCCATTGAAAATATGGTATTTGAAAGTTCTTGCTGTCAATATTTCAAGAGTAGGCCTTGATGGGCTGGCTAACTAGCTGGATTTGCGGATTGGTGAAAATCTGATCATTAGTTTGATTTCCATAGCCACTTGAACTGTAAATAGGAAAAAAGAAGACATTATAAACCTGTCATGAATCACCAACATTTCTTGAATAGGCATAATTACATATAATATGGCTCCATATTACTATCTTTATTGCTACAATATTAAGCGTTTCGGCTTTAATATTTTTCAGACAAATGCATCTGGCTTGAGAGTGATGTGCCTGAAACGATAAAAGTTCGCAAGCAAGAACACATAATGCATATTATTTTGATGAAGGACACAAAAAGTTCGATTTTTGGATATTTTGATCTGCAAAGAATGCACTTTGTTTTAGATCCGGTCATTATACTTTGTTAAAAAAAAAAAAAAGCATTTGAAAAATGATTACTATTAAAATACAAGTTAGACTTTGCTTTAATGCTTGTCAATTTATGCGAGGATTCCCTTTTTTAAGTTGTGTTTGGTTGACACTTTCATAAACTTCCTTTATGATTTGTGAAAACCTGATTTTTAACTTGTTTTTTACAGTTCTGTGCAATGACTAAAATACCCCTCATCAAATTAAAGGGGGAGATTTTGAAAAGATAAAAAATAAATTATAAAAATAAAAAGATCAAATAGTACAATTGACCATGAGAAATTTCTAAAATGCCCCACCTTTTCTCTGAGGTGTGCATATTTTTTGGGTAAACAAAAATTGCGCAACTCGGTCCGGTTACCGAGACTCGGGGTTTTTTTTGTGTGGGCTATAATATTAAAATAACATTTTCTGTGAAGCTTGATGAAGGGGCCGAGTTACGTACTTTATTTTTAAAATGTTATTTTGTCAAAAACTACAGTTCTATAAATTCAATTTGAATGCCTACTTTATAAGCTGTTTTAGAAGCAAAACAACATTTTGCGACATCCAAAGTGACAACTAAAGATGTTGCACCCAAATACGCCCTTATCCACAATCCTACTGTTGCTTTTTTTTTTTAGTTCTTTGATGCTTCCCAATGAACTTTCTAGCACCAACTTGAAAAAGATGGAGGCATTTGCCACTGCAAATTCACAATTAATGCACTCCACCATCATTGCTTCCCTCCATTGGTGGACGCATGAATATGGCCTCATATTTTGACAGTTCAAGTCGATGGGCCGGGAAATTCATGATGGAGATTTAACAGGATCGTCGACGAAGTTATGCATACGAAATCTTGGTAACTCCGCAGCATACCAAGATGAAATAACATGCTGATGCTGTCTATTTACCCGAAGGAGAGCTGCATTTAATTTGGTCTCTGTAAAACAATATGATTATCAACTTCTTTATTGATGAAAACGAACTTGGTGGATGCATGAAAGTGAACTTGCCATGTGGCAGCGGCGAAGGGGAAACTTATCTTCCAGTGAGCGAAAGTGGTCGGGGGATCATTCCCCAATAACTCTTTTTTTTTTTTTTTTGTCTTTCGATGTTCGGGCTCAGCTTTTGAGTTCTTATGAGATTACCATATTTCTAAGGGAGCAAAGCGCCATGAACATGGGGGTGATTCCAGAGACACGTAATTATTTGCTAATCTTCTTTATACGCACCAGACGATAGCTTTATGGATTTCACCTCTGGGTTGTCAAAATTTTACTTGTCTGAGTTAAAAATTCTGCAACTTTTTACCTCCGCGGTGCAGTTAAACATGGGTCACCGCGGTGAAGCTTGGAGAAACAGAAGGGTCCAGAGGCGGTGGTGGTGATGGGATGTCCTCATCAACTCCAATCGGCCACAGATCCGGTACGTCCTTTTCTCGTGAGAGTCCCTTCGTTTCAGGCGCGGACAAGAAGATGGCCGTCATCACCTGCCCCACATCGCTGCTTATGCAAACGACAACCCCTGTCTCTCTCTCTCTCTCTCTCTCTTCGCCAGCCCTCTTCAATTTAGTCTGCCATTAAGCTCATTAGTTGCTGGTGAGATGGAAACAGGTGAGTGTTCATAGACGAGTCTTGCTGCGTTCAATCCTTTGCCGTTTCCTACGGAGTGATCTTCACCTCGCCCTGCGGATTGGTCGTCATCTGTTTCGTTCTGCAGACTGGCCCTCTTTCTCTGTTCTCAATCTTCCTTCTTCTATCTTCATCAATTTTTTGGCCAGTTTTTTTTCCCATTTGCTTGGCTTGTTTGCGTTCAGTCATGGCTTGTCGCCAATTTTGTTAATAAATTTCCCGTTTGATCGGATCTCTCTCTGAGTTGCACCTTTGGGCTATGGTGCTATATGACAGAGACCAGTAATCTTCTCCATGTCGCAGATAAGGGTACCTTCTTCCTCGACTTAATTAGGGAGACAGACTCGAAATCTTCAAGTATAAAAAAATAAATGGTTCAATAAATAATCCTTTAAGGATGGATGAGCTTCAACACAGTGGCAGTCATGTCTTATCACTACAAGAAGGCAGACTACCTCAAGATTCGTCTTTTAGCACGATATCACTAGTTTGTCAACTTTAAAGCGAAAGAAAAACATATCTGCGTATAAGGAGGAATATTGAAATAATATAGTGTCCACATGCAATTTGGATAAGGGTTGTTAATTCATTAACATCATTACCGCAAAGGAAAAACAATATCAACAGTTAGTTAATATTATTTTTTGCTCGGTACGTTGTGGATCATCCCCTACAATCTCAATATTTTTACAATTTTTGTGATTGGCTTTGTCTAATCTTGCTCCCCGCAACCTCTTAAAAATGGAATATGCTTTCAAATCAAGCCGAATGAACAATTCCTAGATCCCAGCTAAAGATAAGACTGTAACGGGTGACGGCCTAGAGGTTGGGTTCGTAAGTAAGAAAGTTTTTTTGTCAATAATTCCACAGTAAACAGCACGGTACTGTCGATTTGGTCAAATGTAGGGTAAGGGCCGCCATGATGGTGCACGAGTAAAGGGGCTCCACCGAGCATAATGAGGGCGAGAGAAAGAGATATTGGCACATGTCACTGACAGATTCTGATCTATAGTTCCCGTTTGGATGAGATGCTGAGACTTCGTGATCTCAGTTGTTCCTTAACTTTCCCCGGGAAGAATGATCCGTGCACAGTAGGCAGGTGAGTCGGAAGAAAATGTGCACCGGTAGACCAAAAAAAAAAAAAAACAAATATCTTCCACAAATATTCAATGGGGAATAATTGCTTGGCTTTG
Organism: Nymphaea colorata; assembly: GCF_008831285.2. Taxonomy (NCBI): domain Eukaryota; kingdom Viridiplantae; phylum Streptophyta; class Magnoliopsida; order Nymphaeales; family Nymphaeaceae; genus Nymphaea; species Nymphaea colorata. Next base: position 27,816,684 of record NC_045138.2, read on the forward strand.
AAAAAGGGCTACTGGATTGCGTACCCTCTAATTCAGGCAGGATATTTCTTTTTGGGTTTGGAAACTAAAAAAGTAGAGATACGTTCATAACTACACCCTTTCTTTTGACGATAACCAAAAACATGCTTCAAATTTTCATTTATTGCTGAAAACGGATCAAGCTCCGAACTCCTTCCACATGGTAAACCAGCTTGCTTGTAGGGCTGCACATAGCCAGAGTTGTAGCTTAGCCACCTCGAACTCGACTCGGTTCAAAAAACTCGAGCTTCAGCTTGGCTTGAACTCGACTCGAGCTCTTTATAGCAAGTTCGAGCTCGACTCAACTACACAAATTCGAACTCGAACTTGACTCGTTTAACTCATTTAACTCGTTTAAGCGTTTATTCTTTGGTAATTCACTCCTGTAAACGTTAACTCAGGTAACTTGTGTAACTCGTTTAATTCGTATAACTTGTGAAACCAGTTTTGGTAATATTATATATAATATTAGTTTGCAAGTCGTGTATAGTACAAACGAGTCGAATTTTTGAAACTCGAACTCGACTCGTTTATCCTTTCGAGTATCATTGTAAGTTCGAACTTAGCTCGTTTATAAGCAAGTCAAGCACGAGCAGAGTTTTTTCGAGTGAGTTCGAGTCGAACTCAAGTTGGCTCGACTCTGTGCAGCCCTACTTGCTTGACTGCGGATGGCAAAAGCAAAAAATATAAGGGTGTGTTTACGTCATTTTGATGAATATTACTCCACTTTAGTTTCAAACTTGAAACATTAGGTGCCTTCTTTTGTAATTGAGAAAAAGGTTAAGCGTGGTACAGGATGACTTTAAAAAATTAGAAAAAAAATTGGGTGGGGGAAGAAGATGAGGATATGGTTGAAGGAGGGATTAGATGTGATGATGTGGACAGGTTGAGGGGTGGATAAAGTCGAGTGGGGAATAGTGGGAAGATATGGATGTTTAACGAGCTTTCCAAAGGCAAGAGGACGGGTCGGTCCTTCTACGTAGGGTACCACCCTTGGTTTCCTCTGTGGGGTGTTAATATTATATCATCACCCCACCCCGGAATCTAATCTGTGCTTCTTAACTCTTTCCCAGCCCACGTGCTCTCTCTCCCTTATATATATATATAACAGTTATTGATCATAACCCGTGTATTCTGTACTGATCAGTTATCCATTTCGAGTATTCTAATAAATTGCAAAAAGGATCAAACTAAAGTTGGAGCAGGTCAGACCCTAGTTGGTGGGAAAAAATCCTTAGGCAAGTTCCTGTTTTGGCATTTTAGCCAGATCTACCTCTTGGCCCCGTTCCAAATTCTATTTGTGTCTTCTCCTTCATCCGGCTTCTCTAGCCGGTTGAAGTTGAGCTAAATACACGTTATTCGAGATAGTTTTAAAATTTTTTAGTTTTGAAAAGCATGGTTCAGCCAAGTAAAGCACGAAAAAATGGTTTGGTTCAGACGAAATTGATGAACGAAAACCGAGTAAAGGAAGATCCAGGGATTCAACCAAGTTAAGTCTCTCAAGAAAGTGGGGAAAGCTGGATCCATGTAAAAGTGGTCGTCGTAAACTTCAAGATCGGGGACCGGATTTATGCCTACACATCTATGTATAAACCATCCATGTGCTTCTGTGTCCTACCATTCAATGGAAGACCCAAAGGGAATCTCAGATGGGACCCTTTTTCTACACTGAAAGGAATTAAATTGTTCGTCTCTGATTTTCGTTGTATTTACTTCTCTTCTTCAATGGGCGTCACTTGCACTTCTTCTCTGTACAGAACATGGTAATTTTCTTTTTTAACTGTTCTTCACATCGAACCGAACCCAAAGATTAACGGCATCCACAGAGAATCCGCCAGATTGCTGGATCCGTATCATTGTTCATTATATGGCCACAGATTCACAGGACGATGGTAGGTAGAAGCCTCGAGGTCCTGTTAAGCTGCCATGAGAGGGTACACCTAGCTTTGATGTTGCCGCAGACTACCACCGCCATAAAAATTCATCACCATCATGCATTGCCATCAAGAACTCGGCGATGTTTACGAATGCAACGCATTTAATTAGAGGCATGAATATTGAGAGGGTTGAATATTGGCTGCCCAAGCAGTTTACTAACTGAAAATGGCGATGGGCCCCCAACAAGATTACAGTGTTTACACGTTAACTCCATCACAAAGGGATTGCGTATTCGGTCCAGTTAATTTCTTAGGTTTGTGCCTTTTAGAGGTCGTCGTGCTCTGGTGGAGGCCCCATAGACATTATGACCCATGTCAGGTCCTGCTGCAGCATCTGCTTTTCATCTTTGCTTTAGGGTTGGCAGAGAGCAGCGTACCAAATTCATGGCTCCCTTTTCTTTCTCTCTCTACACGTGTTCCCCTCTCGGAGGTACTGGAATTGCAGTAATATCATTAAGTTGGCAATAATGGGGAGCCAATTGACACCTTGAGAAGGGGACAATGAATGAATTGTCCCCATCAATGAATTTGGCTCTTGCCTCTTTCTCTTCTCCTCATCTTCATCTTCATCCTCTCCTTCTTCTTCTTCTCCCTCCATTTGATCGGCATCAGGAAGCAGTGATTGTACCCGAGTGAATAGGCTTTGAAAAAGGAGTTCCCCTCTCCTTCCGACAGCTCAAGGACCTGTCCCTCTGTAATTAAAAGCAGTTTTAATCTACCTCACGTGAAGCTACCCCCCCACAGCAGTACTCCCATCCATCCCTCACAACCACCAACCACGCGTGTGTGCCCCCAATTGCACCACGGCCACACGTGATCTCTGTAAATATCTTCACCTCCATCTTCATGGTGCTCGCTGCGTGGGGGACAGTAGATTTGATGTTGGGCTCGGCCGATTAGCCAGCCTTCTTCTTAAACTTTCATTTTTCTCAAGACCCTTTTTAGTTAAAGTGCGGCGAATTGCAGAAAGAGATCAAATATCTTGAATGGATTTCTCTTTAGTTTACTTAGTTAGAACGGCCTTTATGAAAGTGGTTTATATATAGGGAAGATGGGCAGTTACCAAATCCTCGTATGTCAAACTTGTTGATAATTGTTTGGATATGTCATTTGATTTTGATAAAGATCATATGATAGAGATTAAATTGAGAAAAAGAAAAAACTAGTTGTATTTGTAAAAGAATGAAACCTCTCATCAGTCTTTTGAAAGTACAATTATATATCTATTTTTTAAATTTAATTTCTACTATTCTATTTTGTTGAAATATGAACAACCCAAACAATTTTCAATGACTAACATATGCGGGTCTAATAGATCCCATTTTTCATATATATATATATATATCTATATATATATATATATATATATAGCTCATGGTGGCGCGGCGCAGTAGCAAAATTGACTTTGTTTACAGATAAAAATTTCATTACCTTTTAACTTTTTGTATGTAAGTGTTCTTCAAAATTTGAAACTTAAAGATTACAGTGCCCCTCAACTAGAAACTTCTAGGGTGCCGAGCCTTCTCGATGACGACCTAAGCTCAATAATAAGTTTAGGGAAGCAACCCCTCGTGCTTCTTCTTATGAGGCACTGTTGAAGGAGAAAGCTGCAGTACGAACTATGGTGATTACTGTGGCCTCGGGAGACGTTGTCTGTCCCTAGGGGAGGTGACAATTAACAAACGACCAAATGAGAGTCGGATAAGCTTCACCTCAAGTTTTGATGACGGCCGCATGATGCCATAAATAATATTGCAGGAAAAACGTGAGAACGTCTAGTTGTTTGGTGAGTGGAGACCACAGCTTCATGAGGGGAGGATCTGGATCCGTCTATAATCTCTGTGGTATGGTACTGGACATTGACGAAGGGAAGAAGCGGCCTTTTCCGGGGGTGGGGGGGCTGAAGCGCAAGTCGGTGGTCAGTCACAAAGAGTATGGCTCCCCACGTGATGGACAGGAGAATGGGAATATGAGTGAAGGCTTCAGAGTATATCCCTTGCGAGGGAATCTTCGAAAATGGATTTACTGTGCGGTTGAGGATAAGAGAGAGGGAGAATAAAGAGGGAACTACGTTGAGAGTTTCAGAAAGGTGAACATCTAGGATGGGTAGGCCATAGGCTTCTGTAAGATGTCCACAGAGCCATTGGTGATTGTTTTGGTGCCCATTTCAGGGTTTGAACGATTTTCATAATTTCCCATTCTGTGTACACAGGAGAAAATTGAAACATCCAGCACAATACATATTCTTTTAATATTGATATGATTTATCATTGCTGTTATTGAAATCTATTTCAATATAAATCTGAATATCACTTAATTAGTTGACGATCCCAACGGACTCGGCAGGCTCTCACTAGTGACCTAGTAAGTGCACGATCCGGTCCTAGCCAACTCAAACGAGTCGCAACTCATATCGGCAAGTTTCCCAACTATGCATGCAGGAGTGTGCGCTCATGCTAAGCATAAAAGGATGCATTAATGTCAATGGCTGCCCATAGATGTTAAGCAGGTATTTCGAAAAGTCCAGCATAATGGGTCATGTGATGTTTTAAGAGAGCACTTCAAGCTTGTACATATGACAGTAATACTAACATAATCACTTCGTTTGTTGGCTGTTGATTTTATGTCTACTACTTAATTGTTTAATTGTGAAGCTTGAGGGCGCCAACTCCCTATATTGTAAAAAGATGATACCAATACTCAAGTTAAAAGATCACCCCATGACACCGAAAGCAGACTCGATATATATATTGAGGCAATGGTGGAGAATGATGGAGGCTTCGGATCTGATCAATCGGTTGGTAGAATCCTTTTGTGTTCAACTACAATTAATTGTGTTATGGATTTTTTAATTTGCTGATGTTGTGCCCACAAGATAAAACAAATTAAAAATAGGAGAACAGCCTAATTTTTTCTTTTTGGAAAATTGAGAATTTTGTCAAATTGCAATATAAAAGGGCGACAGCCATGAAAGGGATCAAGCAAACTTGTGCGTCCATACACCATAACAGGGAGCACTGTTCCCCAAGTTATGGACAAATCTCCTCAGTATGGGGAAGCATTCATTCGCATTGGACTGGAAGGAATCTTTCAACAACGACTTTAATAAGAGAGAGAGAGGGAAATGATCAGAGTACAAGTTTCTGGGATAGACTTCGCCGTGCATAATGTTTTTTAACTGTTAAATTACTTCTTAAGAAACAGACTTACTTCCTGCATAATCCAAGGATTAGTAGCAGCTAGAAAGTTACCAGTGTCGGCTTCTATTAGCCTATACTGTTCATACATGTCGACGATCGAGTTGACCCCTTGTCTTAAAGGCCGGTACATAATTAATATTTTCTAAGCCGCAACTTTTCTAGACGGCTTTGAAGATCTAAATTTTAACTTTAAAACTAAGAAAAAATGATCGTTCCCACTTAGCATGGCCTATACGGGCTACCCATTAGGCAAAAAAAAATTGATCAAATCCACACACTTGTAGCCTCTCTGTAATTTTTATTTGATGCTAATCCTTTCGCCATCATCAGCACGACCGGTAGTCCTAGACAATGGTGCGCCAGAAGCACGATGCGACCACCGATATGGGGATCCATCTCCTTTCTTGCAGGATGTCGTTGAACAAGACGACATACTGCATTGTAAGAAAAAGGAGCCTGACGGCGTTTTCTAAGTGGAAGCCATAGATGCCAAGAAGTGGATGCAGGAAGAAAGGGAAAATCAAAAGAGGTTCTAAGTGCCCCTGCTCCTCGGATGATCGCCGAAGACACGGTATGGAAAGAAGGATTGCATTTTGGTAATGGAGTCCCAGGTAATCATAGTAATAGCTAGAAGATAGGTATTACTGTGTGACTCCGAAGCCTCTCAACCACCGACAATATTTTCCGGCCCCATTAGCGGCAGTGCATGATTGGAACCGCACTCATGAATAGTTGAAAGTTATGTATGATTGAGTGGGATGCAGAAAAAGGAAAATAAATATTATTAATCCAAAACATGACAAATACAGATAAATCCAATAGCAGGCCATGTAGATGAGGCCTTCTTGGCCACGAATCAAACTTAATTGAATGAGAAATAGACCCTTTTCTCCAAACTTCGGTGGTCATTTCATTTGTCGCTTTCTTCTTGGCAGTACAATAACAGATCTGCGCATAAATGCATGCTTTTATTGTTTTCTCTAGCGTTCCATTCTGCAGGAACCAGTGCATATTACAAAGACATGAAAAGGATGAAAGAAAAAGAAGAAAAGTGTTGAAGAGGAAGAATAATTCATATCGCCTGGGTGCCATAATTTCAGTTCATCATTTAGACATATTTCTCGTCTTCAGGTTCCTAACTGTGTGGTGTAAGAGCTGTGGACAAACTCCATCAACCTTGTGCGACCTCCAGATTCACATGGGCTGCTGCAGTCTGTAGGCCTACCAGTTAATAAGTCTGATCATGATCTGACTTGATCTGCATGGAGGCTAAACTAGCGACTGCAAGATAATTTGGGCCCGTTCTGATTTTATGCAAATGCAAATAAGGATCTGTCGACCATATGTGCCGCTGGATTTGATTATTCTAGTAAAAGACTGAGACGCTTTGATTCAATGGTAAACTAGAGGAAAAAGAAAGGTCCGGAAGCCAATCTGGAGATTCGCGTTAGTCCAGGAACTCAGGTTCGTTTTCCCAGGAGAATGCCTATATCTTGGAGAAGCTAAGAGCTATGCAATTATTTCTGCAGGCAGTTGTACAGTGGATTTAATCATGATCAGGACGTGCTGATCCAGATTAGAGAACTGTGACTCTGGAAATAAATAAACTAAGGTCCCACAGTCCGCAGAGGCAGTCAACATAAGCAGTACTTTCCAATTAAGAGGGGCACATGGGGTGTGCTTATAGCGGCAGGTTGCGTGCTTTAGCCTGCAAACATAAAAACTGTTCATAAATCATGCAATTAAGGAAGCAATGTCAAGCCCATACGCTTGACTAGACGATTGGACTAAAAGAAGAGAACTTTTTAAGTTGATCTGATCATGATTTCAGACCCGGAGTATGTCACTGTTGGCATCTGTAATTAGATGTTTGCCTAATCCCCCATTGCTTATGTAACAAGAATAAAAGGAAGTCTTCCGGAATAATTTTACATTAAACTTCTCCCATTCATTAGCTTTAATAGTGCAACAAAGTTGAGTTCCAAAGAATAATTCTCCAGTCTAGCAATTGCTTCGTTCAAGCTTTCCTCTGGGATCTATAATCATTTATACAGTAGCAGAAGAAGAAACAAAGTTGTGCTTCAAAAAATTGCCCGTGTGGCTGGATGGTGTCCTGCCTGCACATCAATGGCTGGCTGTACATCAGCGGCTTCCTGAGGGTAATGGTTTAAGGATAATTAGCAAAACAGAAAGCTTCGGTTCACACTTGGGAATATAAGAAAGGAGCTAAGCCTGTAATGGCGCCTTTCATTTGACAGAGGTGACCTGTGAAAGTCAAAGTTGAAGAAACAGCAGAAGTTCATAAAACAACATAAGCCCATGAAGGGATGTCTTTTCTCTTAGGTAGAATATTAGAAGAAAACGAATTTGATCAAATTGGAAGCGTTTTGATCGCTGTTCTCTTTAATGGAAAAGGGACTAATAGTCAATTGGCATCTACCTATCTTTCAAGAACATAGAAGCTGTGGTTCCTAAACTCAATGAAAATGATTGAAAATTTTCAATATGGATATTTAAGTGGGTGACTGTCTACATCACACCCCGGTATGCTTGCCTGATTTGCTTGGCTAACTGTCGCCTAGAAGTTGGTCCTTACTCGATGCAGACAAACTGAAAACCTCGTCACATTCATTACCTTGCCCAAAGCAGCTCATATTGTCCATTAGCCGCCGTTTGGAAACAGGGTGTTACAGGCAATCAGAAGCGGATTGGCTTTGACGCCGCATTTTGATGTTTGGAAGCAAATGTTGCCAATCGACCGCATACTTTGAAGTGCTTTCATTGCTTCCCAATAAAGCTCACATTGCATGACCAAAACTCCAGAAAAATAAAAGAAATCTCTTGAACAACTGGTGGAGTTTTCTGCTTTTTCAACACACGGAACCGCATATTAATCTGAATGCAGAGCTCTCAAACAGAGCTTTTGTAATGAAGGCCTTAGTTAAGTCAACTAGGGGATTAATTCCTTCTTTCAGTGGATGTTCCTTTGTGTCTAGTAAGATCAGTATGGTAGGAGCAGGAACTAGGAAGTTCTTAAAAGGCAGTCATGCATATATGAAATATACTTCCAGTGTTCCTTGAAAGAGGGTAATACGTCCATAATTCCAAGTCGTCACCTCTTCTGAAACTATTCCCACTGCCCCTAGTGATCATTCCACAGGTATCAGTACTGATGGTAATGGTATTGTTTTTGAGTTCACATTGCGCTGTTGGTATATCTTGGGGTTCATATTAGGCACTTCCGATCTGCCGTCAGAACACATACCTTGAGTTTATAGCTATGTAAGCGTTTACTTGCTTATTGTGGATTTTTAAGTGAATAGGAACTTCCTTGCGTTATGTGTAATCAGGCCTTGATACGTTTACTAATGTGGCTGATGGAAAGTGCGTGCCTACCACATTGGTCTATCTAATGCAAATTCTGGTTGTTTGTTTCTCCCAGGGAATGTTTGATTGTCTGGATAACTTTTGCTTTTACGTAAAGGTCATTTTAACGACACAACGACAAACAAATACTTGGCAAGCAATCTAATTTTTTTTCCACTTTTCAACTCCAAAATTCTGTCAGTTTTCTCAATCTCTTGAGGGTCTGTCGACCACTTGGTCACAAATGGTGGCACTTTATTGTTGGTGTCCCCTCCAATTTAACGCTGCGATTAAATGGATATAATTGCACCAACATAAACTGAGGGTCTTGAATTCAACAATGTCGTGCTGGTTAACTCTTCAAGCTTGCACTCAAAAACGAAGGAAGCAATTATGGAATCTCCACACACTAGGGCCCGACTAGCTTACTCTCATTTCTGGCCTTGTTTTGGGCAGTCCAACTACCAAACATAATGAGAAGAGGAGTTCCCACCGCTGTCCCCTATAGGACTTCGGTCCATAGTTCGGACCAATGTAGCTCATCATCCTCTCAGACCAGTTACAGATCATCGCCTTGCTCAGCTATTACCTCACCAACCAGACGCAAACCCTCACGCAGATTCCCTCTTCAGTCTTAAGGATTCCTTCTTTTCCAATCTACATTAAAAAAAAAAAAAATCAAGTTGTATCAGTTTATCAGACCAATCTACCAACTCAGCCCAGGATCGACGTAACTTTAGACCCTAGAGACACAAGGAAGGGGGTGGGGATCTTTCTGGTCTCTTTGGATTGCATTAACTAAATTAACGCAAACGCATGCACGCAAATTGGAAGCAACACGGTCTTAGCAGTATTAGATGAACAGATATGTCCGACTGTCGGGAGGAATTTGGCTATGATGCAGTTGTCTAAGATGATGCAGGCCTAGCGACTGCCATCAAGATCACAAGCGGCTGACTCAACTAGTGCCAGATCAGACTCGGACATGATCAAGACTGCAAGTTTCGGCAAGGCACTTCTTTCGCCTGTGGATTGAGTCTGAATTCGTAACGTCCACCTCCACGAAACATGAATGTTTCCAATTCCAAGAGGATATGGGGGCGTGAAAGGATTCATAGAGCATTTATCATCCTTTTCATCTCAAAGGACCTCCTAAGATCAAGGATCTACTATTGCCCTCTCTGCGAGTACATGCTTGATGCGACACGACTTCCTCACCTGGAACAAAAAAAAAAAAAGTTCACTGTTCCACACAGATTGTCCAAAAACAGAACTCCAACATTGAATACCCTGGTTTTGTGTGTGTGTGCAAGAGAAAGGGGTGGGGGGGAGAGAGAGAGAGAGTCCTCTTCTCTTACCCACCAAAGGGATGGGATTTGAAGCAGCGGAATTGTTTAGTGGGATCTACTACCACATTTCCTGGAAGTAGCAGAAAGATAACAGGACCAGCCAGGGATGAGAATTCACCTTTTATTTACAGAATGCAAATATATTATGCTGTGGAAGATGTTCAACTAAAGGCGTACCAAGAGATCATTGAAGAGATGACCATCACGCCAAAATTTGTGATAGGTACTAAAACAAAACAAAGAATGTACAGCCTTTATGAAGTCCCAACAACTTCCTGAAAAGAACTTAGATGGCATCACATAAAGGTTCATCAAAATTTTGCAGTAGCTATAACTCTCCTACATAGTACAGCAAATCTATATGTGAGCCTAACTTCAAACAACACCGTGGAAGCTATTTTATTTTTGGCAATTCGATATAGTAATATACGTTACAAAGCTAGAGATTGAGGTGGTGTTTGGGACGCTTGGATGAGGTGCCAGCGACACATGTCTAAAATGTTCAGCAGTTTCTATATGTGAGCCTAACTTCAAACAACACCGTGGAAGCTATTTTATTTTTGGCAATTCGATATAGTAATATACGTTACAAAGCTAGAGATTGAGGTGGTGTTTGGGACGCTTGGATGAGGTGCCAGCGACACATGTCTAAAATGTTCAGCAGTTTAAGACAGAGTTGGCATATCCCACTTCTTCTGTATCATCTTCAGAAGTGGGATACAACTAATGAGACACGCATGAAGAAATTAACTAAAACATGAACGAAGTATCATTGACACAAAATTCAGTATTTGTTTGCACCACTTTACTATTGAGTCATTGAGACAAAGTCGTCTAAATAGTACATTTGGACACTGTTAGAGCAAAACAAACAGCCGAGATGAGACCATACCTTGGGAACGCGCTCTGGATTGGAAAATCGGAGGTTTTGGGCATGGAGCATTTGACACAGAGTCATGAGCATGTTCTTCTCCTTCAAAAGAACATACCATAGTTTATGAAGATCATCACATGATTTAAGACGCAAATTCAGAGGCCTTCCAACTTCGACCTGAAAAATCCACATAACATTTAGTAATGCAACTAAAGTTCTTGCCTTATTCACCAATAACGCGAAGGCAGAAAAGAAGGGAAAAGCAAGTGGCCTATTTGAATAAAGCAACCAGGAAAAACAAATTATAAACATGTTTTATAATTGGAATAAATGTCCAACCAGGAAATGCAGCTCGTGAGAAAATAAATCTGCCCGCATGCTTGAAATAAGTATGTAAATATGGACTACTAAAAATGTTTAAAAGTGGTTAATAGCAAGGGAGCTGCAGAAAAAAAAAAAAAGAAAAAAAAAGATCGTTAATAAATTCAATGCAAACGTGAAAATATTGGAGGATGTTTATAAACTAATTCCCAAACAGACACTTCACCAGTGAAAACAATTAAACATCCTTGGAAGACCGTTTCCACTTATAAAAAGGAAAATACTTGGAGAATTTCCACAATTTATTCATGATTTTTCGCCTTTCTTTTAGGTGTAATAAAGAGAAAAAGAGAAAAGCGAAAAGAGAGAGAGAGAGATTGATTCAACATTACTAGTTCAACAGGATACAGGATGTTGGAGCTCCTACAAAGAAACATTGTCACAAAAAACACTGTTTTTTTTAAAAAAACGCGTATTTAACTCCAAAAACAGTTCTACCGTATAATACCCATACTATTCTCATTTTTTTGAAAAAAACATAAAAAAACGTGTATAATACCCGTATAATACTCGTATTATACGTTATTTTCCCGTTTTTTGCCTTTTTTTTATTAATTATTATTTTTATAATTTTTAAGATGTATTAAATGTTTAATTTTTAAAAAAAATTTGCCGAACTTTTTCCGTTTTATTCCCGATATATAAAACTTTACCGTATTATACTCGTTTTTTTTCTCGCCGTTTAATACCCGTCCCCGTTTTTTGTGACAATGCTACAAACAACAAAATCACATACAAAAGCATCGGATGGATAAATCCATGAAAAGCAGAAATAGGAAGTACAGTAGTGGTAACGACAGACTATCAAAACCCCATATAGAATAACAAACATATCTCCCATATATCCAGCATAGTTCCTGGGAAGAAACAATACATTCCAACACCATGAATGCTATTTTGCAAAAAACTCACCCAACGAGGGTTTGAGACCATTAGCAGGATCGTGTCACCCAAAAAACATCATCTGGAAGGCTCTTCAACCCTGCTGCCATAGGGGACTAATAACCTTATCAATCAAGAACACCCCGAAGAAAGATCATTTATTAAAACCTAGAATCACTATCATCAAAAGAGTCAACTCTATATCATGAAACAGCAAGAAGCCTTGCATCCATTGAGATCCATACAATAGACTTGTACCCTATCCTTCTCGTGGGCCATAGGAAGCTATTGTGGACAGACCATATTTGTGTCTAGAAAACTAATACCCCAGCTTGCTAATTAAAATAAACTTCAGTCTTTCCCACCCTGGTAGACCTTCTGATGGGAGCAATAGTAGCAGGCAGACGTCTCCTAGAAGCTTATTGACAGCGGAAGCTTGAACGACCGCAAGCCTGTCAGCCAACCCACCTTCCAACTCGGCCACCTAAGCCAAAGGTAAATACCACTTGAAGCAAAGCAAAAGGAATTTAGTGATTGGAAGGCCAAATGTTGGTTTCTGGTGTTGCGCAGGAGCTTGATGTTCAGGGACTAAGGGTGGTGATGAGTTAGGGAGCTGCACGGGAGAGTGACGTTCAAGGACCGAAGCCCACGATCAGTCAGGGAGCAGTGCAGGAGAGAGAGAGAGAGAGAGAGAGAGAGAGAGAGAGAGAGAGAAAAGTGACATTATTGACAAATCGATTTATAAAATGTGGCCTGTGAAAATTTTCTTTTAAGAAATTATCTGTCGAGAAATTGTGCAACATCTAACAATATTCTTCACTTTTCAACACTTAAGTTAATTAAAACCAAAGACCTCAAGAGGCACATTTGAAACTTTGATTCCTGAACTATATGAGATCCAGGAGTCCTGTTTCTTCAAAAATGCAGAAAGGAGTGCCTCGGGTCATTTTGTTAATCCATGTCATGCACAATTCCTTCAGCCAACGATGTTGGTAAACATATTCAACAAACACTAGTACACATCTAATGATGTTTAGAATGAAGTTCATCAAGTACTTGGACTCAATAATCAAACTCGTAGCGATGCCTACAAGGTAATGCTGAACCAACTAGGCAGGAAAAAGTGAAGCGGTTCAATTGCATACATTAAACAGTTTTCAATTAAGTAATCATCAAGAATAACACAACCAACCAAATGCAATCAAGATGACGTCGTCCATTTAGAGATGAACACGATGTGGAAGCATCAACAAAGGGGGAGAAAACAAAAAGCAAAATCAAATGATCCTACCATAAACAACAGGTTTGTCAACTTCTTCGCTTCAATCTGCCTCGAAAAATTCTTCAAGTGGATTGTGTGCAACGTTAGATGAAACAGCTGGAGCAGCTGAAGCTTCAGCCTTTACTGCAGCAAAAGGCGCCCTTCCATACTCCATTCCAAGAGTCGGTGAAGTTAACATGATTCCAATCTACAATAATTAACTTAAAAAATAAGTAACAACAAAAATGGCTTTTTAAACAAAAACGCAGAAAAGGATATCAGAGAACAACATGTCTCCTGAAGCATTCTCTTGTTGTAATTGAGATACTGGAAACGCCAAGTTGCTCCGGTGAGAGAGGGCCATAGATTGAGAAAGGCCGCACCTTACGATAGGAGGAGAACACTGGTGGATGGAGGCCGGTAGCAGAAGGGCGGGTCGTTGTTGGATGTTCCCTTGCTGCGGTAGAAGGCCTATCCTGAATCTGTGAAGTCGATGCTCTAACAGGCAAAAGAAAGAAGAATGTCAACAAATAAAACCCGTACATAGAACAGATAAAGGCCACCGTAGCCATCGCCCCTTAGTGACGGCTGACAGCATCCGAGCCCCGAGCGAGAGAGAGAGAGAGGGTGAGAGGATGGTGAATACCTGGCGGTGAGTTCTGCACTCGCTGCCGCCGGGTACTGCCGCAAAAAGGGATCAAGGTGAAGCGCAGCTGCCGCAACGAGGGATGAAGGTGAAAGGCAGCTGCCGCAACGAGGGATGAAGGTGAAATGCAGCTGCCGTGAACAGGGACCTGAAAAAAGAGAGAGAGAGAGAGAGAGAGAGAGAGAGAGAGAGAGAGAGAGATGGTAATACCAAATTCCCCTTGAAATGTGGGCTGGGATATCATTTGAACAGTGGAATCCACGGCCAGCAAACACTTATCGGTAGTGTTTGGCAGCACCAGGAACAAAATCTTGGGATCAACATCTGAAGATTTTGATCCTGGAATCATTGGAATGGGGATTTGGATCGCCATTCCAAAAACAAGGTGTGTATGACTGAGTAGGATGCAGAAAACGGAAAATAAATATTGTTAATCCATGTATTTTTTCATGACACTGAAGAAATTCCAAACGTCCAAAACGCAGATATATATCCAATAGCAGGGCATGTAGACATGGTCTTCCAGACCACAAATCATACTTAATTAAATGAAAAATGGACCCTTTTCTCCAAAATTCACAGATCTGCATATAAATGGATGCTTTTATTGTTTTCTCTAGTCTTCCATTCGCAAGAGCCGCATTTATTTCAACAGCATGGAAAGGAAAAGAGAAAAACAAGAAAATTGTTGAAGAGGGAGAACACTGCATTATATCATTTTAGTGCCATAATATCATTCAACATTTAGACATGTTTCTCATCTTCAATTTCCCAACTTTGTCGTGTAAGCTCTGTGGACAAGCTCCATCAACCTTGTGCGACTCCAGATTCACATGGGCTGCAGTAGTCTGTAGGCCTACCAATTAACAAATCTGATCATGATCGACTTGTTCTGCAGAGAGGCTAACAATAGCGAGTGTAAGATAGTTTGGGCTCAGTCTGGTTTGTTCCAAATGCAGTCAAGGTTTGTTTTGCCAGGAGAATGCCTACATCTTGGAGAAGCTAAGAGATATGCAATTATTTCTGCAGTCAATCATACAGTGGATTCAATCAGGACCAGGATCTGCTAATCATGATTATGGGACTGTAACTCTGTAGAAATAAATAAATTTTGGTTCCACAGTCCACAGCTGCAATCCACATAAGCAGTACTTTACAATTAAGAGGGCACATAGGGTGTGCTTATAGCGGCAGTTATAGAATGCAATTAAGGAAACAATGTCAAGCCCGTAGTCTCTTACACTCAGCATCTCTCATTAATGGATTTCAATAGCACAACAAAGTTGAGTTAAAAAGAATAATTCTCCAGTCTGGCAATTGCTCAGTGAAAGCTTCCTTTTGTGATGTATTATCATTTACACAATAGCTGAAGAGGCAACTGAGCCGTGCTTCGAAAAATAACTCATAAGACTAAACGCCGTCCTTTCTGCACATCTGTGGCAACTCAGATTATAATAGTTTAAGGATAATTTCCAAATACAAAGCCGCAGCTCACTCTTGGGAATATGAAAAAAGGAACTACAAAGAGCCTCCAATGGCGCCTTTCATTTGACAGGGGGTGACCTCTGAAAGTCATTGAGTTGAAGAAACAGCAGAAGTTCATAAACAAGATGAAATTGGAAGTGTTTTGATCCCTGTTGTCGTTAACGGAACAGGATTGATAACCAAATGGCATCTCCCTTTTAGACAACATGCAAGTTGTGGTTTCCAAACTCAATGAAAATGATTGGAAAATATTCGATATAGACATTAGTGGGTGGCTGTCCAATCATACCCTGGTATGCTTGCCTGATTTTCTTGGCTAAGCCGGTGCCAATAAGTAATTCCTCCTTACATAATGCAGCCAAACTGAAAACCTCCTCACATTCAGCATATTCCACTAGGCACTGTATGGAAGCAAGGTATTACACTAGCCAATCGGAAGCATATTGTGGCCTTCACCAGGCATTCTGATGTTTGGAAGCAAAAATGTTGATAATCAAGTCCATTGCTTTCATGTGCATGGTTTCACTGCTTCCAACAAGTGCGTAAGAAGGGCCATCAAGCTCCCTTCTTCGCTTCAGCAGAACTACCAGAAAAATGAAAAAAGACTCAACGAAGGGATTAATCCCTAGCTTTAAATGAGAGACAATATGAATGTTTCTTTATGTCAAATAAGATCAGTATAGCCATAGGAACTAGGAGTTCTTAAAAGGCAGTTGTGCGTCTAAAGGAAAATCCTTCCAATCTTTCTTGAGAGTCCTTACTTCCAATTTGTCATATCTTCTAAAATTGTTCCCACTGTAGCCAGTGATCAATACACAGGCCTGCCCACGTTTGTCTCTCAATGGTTGGAACCAAATCCCCAAGTTCAACGGGAACTGGAAGATTTCATGTTAATGTATATGGGACTGCTCACAATGTGCTCTAATTATAAAGCCTAATTACTCCAGGGCCAAGGCATGTGCAAGTGCTTCATGTAGCAGTTTAAAGGCTCTGCCTCAAGTTAGCATGTGCAACTTGTAAAGGTCATCAAACTGACTAGAAGGCACAAGCTGGAAATCTACAAGAGGCTTCTCTTGGCTCCTGGATATACTCTTGACAGTTTTTACCAAGCATGGATCTACCAATCTGTGCCTTCAAATCGATCGGATTGATCATGACACGTAAGATTATTAATACCTAAGGTGACAGAAGTATGATCGGCTTAATCATGAGCTTGATCCCACTGGTAACGTGAATTAGACAAACGGCTAAGAAGGTAGAATTATGCCAATATTAGTACCTGCATCAAAATTTTCATAACTGTCAATTATCAGCTATTAATGTAAGAATATTTGCTTAGTCGATGCCCCCCTGGATTCTTTCTCAAGCATAAGAGTATGAAGCGTGCGGACGAGGAAGAGAGGTTCTGAAAGGCATAGTAATGCACAAAAATGTCAACTGGTGGGTATTGCTCCACATTTCAGTATGGAACTTATAGTTGGTCTACAACAAGATGATGTTTCATGGTAGTGCATCAAGGACCAAGGACCTCAGAATACATGCCTTCACGAATTATTCTCTTGGGAAAATGGTGTTGTATAGGGCTAAAAGTTACTCCACTTAGAATAAGAGGTGCATTCATGTAATCTGTGAACAGGTACCGAGTCTCTCTCACACCAGCTTCATTTCAACCATAAAATGGAAAAGAAAAAGATTATGAAAAATCACCTAACATTCGAGTGAATAACAAATTACAGTCAAACTTCTGAAAGCTAAACGCTCAAACTTTTGGGAGAAATTCTCAAGAAGCCGCCTACTGAACCAAAGCATTAACTTTTTTTATACAGAATGAGAAAAACACTCTTTCTAGGAACAAAAGCACGTTTCTTCAGCCAAAGGAACAATAGTTGTTTATGAGGGATATTTATCATTTTACACGATTTTTTTTTTTTTTGGTAGGCAGCTCTTTGAAAGTTCCTTTGAAAAATTGAACATTTATATGTTAAATTTTAGAAGTTGATCAGTGATTTATTATTTGCTCAAATATTAATTGTCTTTTAGTACTTTTTTTCAATAGGAAAAATAAAAAGTAAGTAGAAAGGTTACGGGTCAAATAACCAGAATACACTTTACTCCTTTGTTAATAAATCCCAAAATATCTAGACCGAACCTAGTCCTGGATCCTAGGTAGTAAAGAAGTTTAACTACCAGTTCAGTGGCTAGTTTGAGTTTGAAAAATAAATTATCCCACGGAAAGGACCTTATCCTATGGGATGAAATGGCTGTGATCTGACTACCATAAGCTTGGCTAGGAATGGGAAGAAGTTGGAATGTTCCTGATAGTTGGCTGGCTAAGATACGGATTTGAAGCCATGAAGTGGATCCAGAGGTCAGGTTCCATCCTAGCACCCAACATGAAGATGGTCAATTCCTCCAGACTGGGGCAATTCTGCAGAGTGGCATAACCCAGGTGGATCTTGATTTCTATCCAACCTGATTTTTCTGGAGCGCCACTCATGTCCTTGTACCATTTAGATGATCTAGTGTGGCAATGTTATGGATCTTGATCTGATCCCAAGTTTGGACTCCAATGTTTAGAACGGAATATGCCTATTCATGCATACAACTTCGTGATTCGGTAAGAGGTTGAGACCGCCAAAGCCTCCCCCACCCTCGGGTCCAAGGCTGCTTCAGGACCTACGGTTACTCGCATCAGCTTGAGAGTAACACCTGTCACTGTTTGCAGTTTAGAGGAATAGCACCCACTTTGGAGTATGACTATGATCTAATGCAAATTAAGGTGCATGGACAACCAGCCATATCCAGACTGTGAATCAGATACTAGTTTCCTTATCAGATCTAAGCAGTACAGGTGGTAAGCAGGGGACTTGAAGGGTACCAAACCGCATATTGAACTCTGCTTTGCCACACTGCCGTCCTGCTACTGCTTGTCGGTCGGGGGCGGGGCTTGCCCTCAATTCAGAATACAAAAATGCACGATCAACCAAATAGTTGCTAATTTTTGTTGTCTTTTCATTCCACAACCTTGGAACGGAAATCCTCATGTGATCGGGCACGTTAGGTGAAGTAATGTTCAGGGCATGCTGTTGTGTTTGAAGGGAGTAGAGAAGATGTGTGCAGCTGGATTTCCAAATCGTAAAAGCATCACGGCCAATCACTCATCAATGAACATGAACAAGCAGGTTCATGCAAAATACGTTTTCTCTAATAGCATCATATGCCATATTGTAGCAATTTTCGCTATTATATTTACTAGCAATGTCAGGTTACGTAATACTGTATAACTAAAGCCAGTCTGATATACGGTAAATAGGTCTACATAGGCATAGTAACTGAAATTATTATAAAAAGATTAGCAGTTGTCCATTATAACTGGTTTGAGTGTCCTAGCTTGACAATAAAAAAAGAAACAAAAGTTGGTAAAACTTTTTATAACAACCCGACCCACTCCGATATAAGGGCGATTTCAGTTCCAATCCTAAAAAAGCTAGGAACCAAGACAATCATCTCATTAAAGCCTCCCTTTATAATCCCTTGAAGATCTCTCACAATCTTCGATACGGGACTAAACATCTGGGGTGTTACAATCCACCCCCCTTAAGGCACACGCGTCCGCGCGTGTGGGACCCTAGGTCCGAGTGTTGAAACTGCTCTGATACCATTATAACAACCCGACCCACTCCCGGGCTCGGGCCCCTGGTTCGACGGATCCCAACCCGCCCCCTAGTGATTTCGGTTCCAATCCTAAAAAAGCTAAGAACCAGAACAATCATCTCATTAAAGCCTCCCTTTATAAGCCCTTGAAGATCCCTCACAATCTTCGATACGAGACTAAACATCTGGGGTGTTACAATTTTAGCACAGTGTCGAATGGACTATACATAACAGTTGTAGTATAGTTTTATCCTAATATTCGCTCCACCCATCAAATAGTTATGTCGCTCCAACCATCAAACCATTTATGTCATAAAAGATGTATATGCTTGATAATATACAAGGCAAGTACCATTAGACTCTTGGATTGCTGTGGCCGCTTGGGTAGGAAGTTTTTTTTTTTTTTACCTCCTTTCTAGATCTCATTGAATAGATTACTCTAAAAAACCACACTGTACTCTGGCTGCTTGTTCTTGAACTCTCAAACGATCAAATCAAGTAGTCAAGAGGTGTCTTTGTTTCTTTCTCACTTCCTCTTCCACCCTGATCTTGATGTTTCATGGTCTCTCTACATTTGAAAGAAAAAGGGGGACATTTGATGCGTAACAAACGTTTTTTACCCCTTCCGTTTCTTAAAAATTTTATGCCATTCTTCTTGTTTGCTTGCTCATTGCTATCAGTTAGGCAGAAGTGCTGCTTCTGTCATACAGCTGCATCACTCCTCACCTATTTCATTGCCTTCCTATGGAAAAAAACAACAAAGAGGTTGTAGAATCGTTTGTCTTTTCTAGAGCATGGCACACAAGGAAGTTTTTAAATGGATATAAGTTGCTCCTCTTGGCATGCTGATTTGTTCCTTGAGTTTTAAAATGCTTCGCCCATAAAGAAAAACAGAATGAAGGTGTAAGCTTGGGGTAGGAAAAGAAGAATTGATGTAATTTGTCTAAATAAACTGGACACATTAACACTGATGAGTTACTTACTAAATCGGATTGGTTGGCGGATGATGTAAATTGTTTGAACTCCGATAATCTTTACACATTTAAAATTGGGTTCGGTTTTGAGTTTGGTATGGCGAGAAGACTAAAATTACGAAACCAAAATCCTAAGTGTTCACATCTATCGCTAGTTGGGTCTGCGAGTGCTATATGTTATTCCTTCCCATATGGCAAAACAGAAGATCTTCCATATTGCAGTGTTGTTCTTCTTCACATACTATTGAACAGTCCAAGGGAAAATCTGGTGTCCACCTTATACAGCAGCTCTATGCTTGCCTTCATCTCTTCTAAAATCTCTTTTTTCTGCACAGGCCAAATATGGTGTTCCTATAATAAACATTTTCTCCCATGGCGAATAAGAGGACCATTTGACTTTGTGTATCTTTATCTTCACAGTTTTCCTATGAAAAATTTCGTTGTTTTGGATTCTCTTAATCAAAGTGGTAGACGGAAATGGCGTGCTAGGTTGAGTCCATGAGAATCAAAAGTTCAATCGTCGTTTTTCTTACAACATGATATATATTTCTTTTTCGTGTCAAAAAACTTAGGCTGTCTATTTCAATTTGGTTGTTGGAAGATCCTGCACACCGGTCAGATTCGGGCGATTTAAATATTCAGTTAAAAGCACCATGTTGGTCGCATTAATGGATCCAATTCGACAAGCGTTGAGATTCCAATTGCAAGTTTTTGTTTCTTATGCAACATTTCTTTGTACATGGTCAATTTTCAAAACATCACGATGAGTGGTGGAGCCTGCACATATGGACCAGGGCAGCAAATCCGGTTCTTGATTGCCAAAATACTTGTAATAAATAAAAACGGGACGTTTTGCTTCTTCTGAGCTAAAAATTTATATATTTGCCTCCCCTTTCCGAAATTTCTCGCTCAGCCGACTGAAACTACATATAAACTTCTACTGCACCACTTGTAAAAGATACATACAAATAAGTTTATATATATATATATATATATGTGTGTGTGTTATTTGTTAAGTGTTGAACATTAAAGTAATAAACTATTAGTTCTACGTAGATTTCCGATAATACATAGTAATTCATGTGTACTTTTTACTAAACAAGTGCTGCAGTTTGAATTTTAACATATATAGTCTTTCCTTCACCAATGTTAAAGTAATAAATGTCGTTAACGTTGGGTGTATATGACATATTATATATATATACACACGAATTCACACGCGTAAAGGGGTAGGTGTATCTTGTACCGATGGGCACTTTTTTACGGACTTACTTTGCCGTCTTAGTTCTACATATAAAAGAAATAATTGTACATGCTATATGTATACAAAAAAGAAATGATTGTACATGCAACTAGTTGAGACTTTTTTTTTGTCTTCATATTTTTGTCCAGCGCGATTCGACCGTGTAAATGCGTACGACTTGACCAAAGACTTTCTAAGTCATCCATATATATTCTTTATTCGTGTTCTTTCAAGCTTTTGCAAACTTTGATGCATTTTTCAACCATCAATACTTACAATGCATTCCGTCCGTTTAAAATCTGATTTCTGCTATACGAACAAACAGTATATAATTAGGAAACAAAAACTTAACAGGAACTAAAACAATTCCAATTTGTTCCCTTGTATATTATAATAAACAACTGTGTCAAATGCAGATTTGAACAAGAAAACAAGACCAACTCAGCATACTGACATGGAAGCTTGGACCAGTGGACAGGGAAGGGAGCAAATTGTAAGCAAAATAATATGGTCGATCTGGACATGTCCACAAATGGCATCTGCAGGGAGACTGGAATGGCGGACGGAGAAAAGAGCCATTGCCCGTTCCTTTGCTGCACAAAGTCGTGAATTCAACAGCACACCTCGTGTGAACTCGCAGATGCTCCGTTAATCAGAGCGCCGTCCCGTCCTTTGGACCATTGACTGAGCTTTTCAGAGCACTTCCACATCTGGCAGCAACATCGCCGCAGAGAAGTATTTACTTATTGTCTGAAAGGAATTGTCTCCTTCCAACTTTTGGCCTAAAAGGAAGATCCCGGTTCTCGATCTGCTTCTTCTCTCTGTTTCTGTTTCTTGGTATTCAATTTTTCACAGCAAATCGCCTTTTTTGCTTTCCTCGTGGGAAAAAAAGTTTAGTGGAAAAAGTCTTCGACGGTTAGAATTTGATATCTCTGCTTTTAGCTTTTAGCCTTTGCTTTGTAGGGTTTTCAGAGGAACGTTTTGGACTAAAAAGCCGGCGTCGAAGGCCGGAAGTTTCCTGGATTTTGGCATTCTACGAGCCGGATTCAAACGCACGGTCTTAATTCGAATCCAAATCTAATTACTAGTCAGATTTGATCTTCGTGACTAAGTCTAGATAATTGAGTCAGATTGCGGCAATAATTAGTCTCATTTGACACCTTACAGACAGACAAACGAAGAAGCCATCTTTTCCAATCCTGAAGCTTTTGTTATTTTTTTTTAATTAAGTAAGGCGTGGAGATGGATCATGCCAGTCTAGCTCAGTGGTTGGCAAACCCTTGTGCCCGTCGCCTTGATCAAAGGAGCATCTAGCAGCTACTGCCTTCAAAGATCCACACTCATTCTAATAACCTACTGAACGTTCATTCATCACATGCTGCCATCCTTACTTTTGCTCGCAACATTTGTCGTAAACATGACAAACTTGACTATTCTTATCAAACTGGTACCAGCTAGCGGCGGAGCTAAGTGTGGGCTTGTTTGCTAGCTATACGGACACACAAATTCATTTATTTACATATTAGTTCCTCAAAAGATCAAGGGATGCCACTCTCTAAAACTTGGTTTTCGCAAAAAAAAAAAGCAGGTTTTGTGCAGACTTTTGTTTTTTTAATGAGTTTTTCGAAAACCTAGTTTGTATGTTTGCATGACCAACTAAAAACCAAGTTTTAGATCATCGTGTGAAAATCCAGTTTTGTAAAAACAGACCCAAAACCCCATTTTCTTGTCATCCAAACACTTTCAAAAAAGTGGTTTTGGAGTGGCATCCAAACGCCGCCTACGTTTTAGCAAAGCCTTTCTATTGTGTAGAGCCACTAATTTAGAGTGTCATCCAAATGCTACCTTAACTTTTAATAAATTGTCATTTTATAACACGAGAAAAACACACTTAAAAACTTAAGACTTAATCGTACTCTTAACGGCAAGGGCAAAGCCAAGGAGGGCCAAAGGGGCCCTAGCCCCTCCTCAATTTTTTTTTTTAATTTACATGTAAATTTTAAAAAATTTCAGTTATCCAATATAAAATTTTTTAAAACTGATATTATTTCGACTCCTATCAAAATTTAAAAACGCTAATTTGACTTTTAAAAATTTTTGACTCCGCCCCTGTTTAGCGGCATAAACGTCTGTAGCTAATCCCATTTTCAAAGTACTTAGTTTTCATTGGTTGTGATAATGAAACTGATTCCACATTGAAGAAACAATCTGTTCTTCCTCCAAGCGCTTGATCAACTATACAGCACTGCAGACTGCAACTTCCACGGGTGTGACGTTCACATCCAGATCGTGGGAAGCAAAGGCTCTGTCTCGTGTGTGTGGACGGACAATGGCGACATTTAGTGGCCCCATCTGCTTAGAGAAAGGACGGACATGGAAAGGATGACTGTGGATTGTGCAGGACTCGGTCAAGTTCCGCCTCGTACAACTTTCCCCTTTCAGATAAATGGTAAACTTTTTATTTATCATCGGGACGGGACGACGGCCACTTTGTCGTGGCACGTGATCGATCGTCGGCACTTGCTTCTTCAACTTCAAAAAAATCGGGGAAATTTTTTCACCGTGAAGAACTTCTATTTCGATGCTTTCACTCTCTGGCAATATTTTTCTTCCAGTCCTACTTTTATATATTTAATATTGTTCTTGTTGAGTGGTTTCCTTAGATGTTATCAACGAGGAAGAATGTGTTTGACAGCAGGTTTGGAGAGAACGGAGAACCAACTTTTTTTTTTCTCTTTTATTATAATAGTATATATGAACATGAGTCTACCGTTTGGGTTGATTTATTGACTGGACAATTTGGAGACCGTGTGTTGTCTTGTTAGGCGTTCCAGTTTGGAGGTTTTGTTTGATGGGACTTTTTTTTTTTTTCTTTCTTTCTTTCTATGTGACTGCCGGATCGCGAATTTGTCAATAATATCGCACTCCTCAGACTAAGGTTAGTTTTGAATGGTTGCGTCTGTGATCGAGTCTATTTTCGAGCGCATACTGATATTCGAATAAATAGTGGTAAACAATTCAGCCGAATAGTATATTTAAGGACATTTTATATTACAAAAGGGTGCGTTATACAAGTTAAAAAGAATAGCAAGAGTAACGTCCCAAAACACTAAAAGCCCTACATTTTAAGGGAATTAGGAGTTAGAATGAAAGCTTCACTTTCTATTGAGCTTCCAGTTTTTCCTTTTACCTATAAAAGAACACCATTTGTTCTTGAAAAGCATGTTTTAGATGCACAAACGTCCATAAATGGGGTCAGATTCTGTCCTCTAGCGTTTGTATGCACTAGTAGAAGGATGTCAATATATCCGATTTGAATTAGATATTTCGATTTGAAAGAATCGGATATGGAAAAAAAAATTAATATTCGAATATGAAATCGGATCGGATTCAGATATACATAAATATCCTATCAGATTCGGATACGGATTCAGATCAGATTCACTTTTAGATACATATCTTGTATCTAATGCTATTAAATTTTGAAAATTGGCAAAATCCTGTTATCAGGCTCAGATCAGATTCAGATAGTAAAATCCGATTTTGGATTTTGATATAACTTTTCTTTATTCAAATTTGAATCCCAATTCAAACCGAATATGTAAATATCTGAAAAAACAGACATATCCATCCAAATCCGATCCGTTGAGAGATCCATATGCATATTAAATTAACACTACGTGCGTTTTCCATTTTCATTTTCAGGCGCACCTTGAACACGGTCCAAATGTGCACCTTGTCTCCGTCTCAATGAGAACCAGTGTCACTGCATTATTGGACGCATTACGTCCACCCGTTACTCGATCCAGATCTCTGGGTTTGACGTTGAGATTTCAGGAGAATATCCAAGTTTCTTTCAATTTGAAGGTCTGAGGAGTTCAAACTGACCCTTTGTATTTTTTTAACAACGATAAACTAATTCTAAGTCGGCTCAATTGAATTGAATTGAATTGCATGCAATTTTTGAACAGGAAAAATTGGAACTAGGATTTTTTTAAAAACAAAAGAAAAAGAAAAAGAAGGAACATTTGAAGAAACCAAAAAATTAGTACTTTTTTTTCTAGCAAACTTTTGTATGATATGGCCATTGAATGCTAAATAACAAGAAATCAAGTATAATATATGAGAATACATTGATTGAATCACTGGTTTCCATTCAATAATGTTTGGAGCCAATAATAACAAAAAAAAAAAAAATCAAACACCAAGTTAGATGGCTCATGCCCCTCAAAGTATAGTGTATTGGGTAGCAAGGCGGCCTACTACAAAAAAGTCCATGTTGAGAAACCTATATCCGATGTACTATTGTCATGAGCTATAAAAAGGTCTCAATACATACTCTATGAACCCTGCGAAACATGACGGAAAAGCTATGGCCTCTTGTTGGGTAGTAAAGAAAATAACCTATCTCCTTAAAAAAAAAAAAAAAAAAAAAGTTCTGCTTATGAAGCTGCTTTCCAATCCTGTGGGCTCAATCAATCATTTTGGCTCCTTCTAGAACCTCATCGCTCAAACTTTCAGGCTTGAACCCAGGCGTTATAAGATGCTTCGCATCAGTCTGTGGCCGCCATGGGGAAATACATGTACTTTTTTATTCC
The DNA here is from genome assembly GCF_008831285.2 of Nymphaea colorata. Lineage (NCBI taxonomy): Eukaryota > Viridiplantae > Streptophyta > Magnoliopsida > Nymphaeales > Nymphaeaceae > Nymphaea > Nymphaea colorata. The sequence goes on from NC_045138.2 coordinate 27,842,552, forward strand.
ATATCCGAAACCAAACAACAGCCCACAAAAAGATATTAAATTACGGCCTCAATTCGTACAGTGGACCGGGTTGTGGCCGTTGAACGGGCCATATGGATCCAAACCTCCCAAGGAGAGGTTTGAAAGTACACCAGATTGATGTGAACTGACATCCAACTATTGAAATACCGCCTAATCTACATGGAACTAGACTTGGATTCGAATATGAAAAATATGAAACCATTACATATTCGAACCCGTCGTATGCAATCGGATTTGGATGTCGAATTGGGTACCAAATTCGAACCTCCATTACTCATCAGATATGGTTTTTCTCGTTAAAATTTGGCTACATGAAATGAGATTCACATCAAAATACATTTCGTTAAAAATATTGCCCAAATGAGATCTGCGCCTCTAGTCGACAAAAGGCGAGGCCATTCTTCAAACATATGTCTTTGAAAGAAAGAAAATGCGCGGCAGACAAGTAGATGTAGCCAGGAAGTTTCCCGGAAGGATGCAGAACGAGGGAGGCGGGTTATCGCCTAGCTAGGTCGCAGACCAGTGAGATCGAACCCACCTAAGCTACAGTGACCGCTGTAGTCCCGGTGAGCTCACAGACCTGAGCCAGTTAACCATTTGAAAGCCAATTTATTAATGCATCAGCTTTACTTATGAGTGGAGCATGCGTATGTGGTGGAATATCGCCCTAAAAGGGGACGAAGATCCACTGCATTAAACAATAAAGCAAGTCCAGACCGTCCCGGTTAACACCCAACCACAACGTGCTTCTCGGACCGCACCTACCTCTTCCTATAGCGACAAACATTGCCGTGTTTGTGTGGAAATTACGGGATGAATAGTAATTCTTTCGTAAGAAGCCAACTTTCTATAACTTTAATTATTGCATGGTATGTCTTTATATTGCATGCAACACGCGAGATAATTGCCATATTGCGTGGTTTAAAAAATTGATCCTTAGCTTGAGAAACGAACTCACATCGAACTATGACAAAGCAACTATTGCGTTATTTTCGTGTTATATGTATGGATTGCCTCATCCGTCAAATATCGGTACTTTAAATTCCACGATTTTCCAAAGTATCGTCACTTTTCCAGTTATGTTCCGCAAGAAAGGAGAAATGGTGAAGTCACGAGAGAGAACGAAAGTCGCGGGGACGTCCATGCGAAGTCAAACATGAAAAGTAACCATCGTTGAAAAGAGGCCCAAAGAGGATGCTTCCTCGCGGGGACGCACCTCGCCATTTGACCCTGCAGATCCCCAAAATAACGAGAAACGCCACTGCTCTCCGGTCTGATGACGTCATGCTTGTGCTGATTTTTCTCTCTCATTATATATATATATATATATATAAACTTAGTCCTCATAAGTATCAATTAAAATCCTCTTGAATGTCTAAGTTTGAAAAGAAAGAAAATGATTGGGATAAATGAGAACCACCAATAATGCATCTTTTTCTCAATTTTAATATGAATTCAATTGCGAACGTGTGTTGACCACGGACAAATTAAAACATATAAATCAACCCTTCCGTTCCTTGGCAGCAAGAAATCTTAAGTTCATCATGTAAATTTAATTAACGCAATTCAACAGTCGATTTTTCTATCATGAAAGAAAATTGGGATATAAAATTGGAATAATTATTTTTTTTTTTTCGTGAAAGGAAAATGGTTCATATAAAGACTGTGACCGTGAACATGCTTATGGTGCTGCTTCTCAGAAAAATACTTATCCCAAATCTTTTACGATCTGCAGATGTCATGAGCTACTTGCCACTTGTATATTTTTGTATGCGTGTGGTCACACCATGATACAAAACCGTTGCAGTTGGCTTAGTCTTGATATCGGATTCCAACATGTTCATTTGGCTTATTTATTAGAGAAAGCTCCATGTGTGTCATCAAGTGTCTCTTTATATCGACATGCGCTTTCCAAATGAACCAAAATGTAGGTGGCGTGGCGACGAAGATTGGCCTCCATAAAGTCTGAGTTCAAAATCCATGAGAGCCAATCTTTGTGTAAACAAACACCCAAAAAAAAAAATTTGGAAAAATGAAAAGAAACATAAAAAATTATTTAAAAAAATAAAAGCAATAAAATAGCGAATAGGCACCTTAACCCTTGGAATTTAAATTTTACCTATCGATTTTTTTTTTTAATTTTATCGCGGCCCCTATAAAACTTTTGAAAGAATAGGGATGGCTCCATGCTAAAAAAATTTCAAAAATTTTATTAATGGCCATGAGAGTTTTCGGCCCCGCTAAAGATGAAATTCTGGCTTCGCCCCTGGTTGGGCCGACTTTTGGGTATCTGGATCGGTGGATTAGAGATATTCAACTAGATTTCTGCAAACATTATTAATCTATCAAACCAAATGATGGGATTTAGTAAATGAGTATAATGACAAATATGTTCTAAAGACAGTAACTTCACATCTTTGGCAAAGATTGATGCTTAGGCGACCATTTCCCACATACCGACATATAGAAAAGCTGCCATTCAAATGTCGTCACCTTTCTGTTTTTTGTTCTTTTTCAAATTTTCACTTGAAAGGCTTGGAGTCATCTAGGAATGTTCAATGTTGTAAAAAAAGGGCATTGGGATCATATTTACTCACTAATATCACATAAGATCAAATGTTACCAAATGTCTGCATCGCCTTATTTTTTGACTTTATGATTTCCCATATATATATATATATATATATATATATATATATATATATATATATATATAGAGAGAGAGAGAGAGAGAGAGAGTAAAAGATTCCTTATATGACTGTGTCCATACAGTACAAGCCATTGTAATTTTCTATCTGCCAAGTAAATGTCGGCCAAATAAAGTTGTGTAGATGCAGAAGGCGAGACCCTTCGGGTAGGAAGAAAATTATTTCATCATGCTTTTCTATTGAAACATATGATTCTAATGCAGATACTTGCGAAAGCGCTTGGCTTTCTTTGGAAATAATTCAAAATGCTTATAATTGTGCTGCGGTGACCTAGAACTTGATTAATATCCTACCAAGTTAAATAGCTTACATGGCATCCATGTGCTCAAAGTTCATAAACATTTAAAAAATAAAAGGCGCGCGCACACGCACACACGCATACTAGTTAGACGAGAAATAAGTGTCATGTAATGTTTAAAATTTAAAAATCATTAATCGGCGTACTTATTTATGAATCGGCCCATCAGCCAAATAGCTTGTAGTATTGGCTAAAAAACTCAAAGTTTATTTTAAAAAAAAAAGTAAATGAAAATGTATAAACAATTCATCTTAAATCTCAAGTTCTAAATTCTTTCAAAAATATTTGAAAGTTGGAATGCGACACCATCTCCTAGCAAATTGAATCACTTTTTAGTTTCCATTCAAATGGTTCACACATGCACACGGACTCCGTCATGCTGCATTGTAATGTAATCATGGCGTCACCAATTCCACCATGAAATATCCGCGTTCCTTCGGGTTCTTGGTGCTTTGATTCGCTCGGTTTATATCCAGTTCAGTATTTTTCCGGTGAACTTTTAGACAGTGAGAGAGTTTTAAGATCTTGTCTACGACATTAAGTCTTAATAGTGACTTGAGCATGCTTTAATGCTCATCCAAAAGCGTGACGAAAGATGAGGGACATCTTCTCCCTCGATCGTCTAAAAGGACAAATTAAAATTGGGAGCACGCATCTTAATAGTGTTACTTACAAATTTATACTTAAAAAAACGATTGGCGGCTGCTTTTGTTGGACTCTACTTAATTTATTCCTTCCAAAGCGTATCCTAAGGAAGCTTCCACCGTCTTTTTTCTTTTCCTTTCTCACTATTTTTCTCTCTTCTGTTACTTTTATATGTAAAAACATGAACTTTCTATGTGACGGTGGTGTGCATGCACCGGCGGAGAGGGTCCGACTGGAGTCGTATCTCCGGCGGAGTCAACTTGCCGACCTCAGCTAGTCCAAGGGTTTGGAGGCGGTTCGGGAAACGAATATCCAAACCCCAAAGCCTAAAATGTTGATCAACATTTACCTTTTTTGGAGGACGGTTGGAGTGGAGGCCATCGGTACAGCCTACAGCGCCCGACGGTTCCGGATTGTGGTCCGGACCTGACCCACCTGCAAAAGCACCGGCCGCTGTCTGCAACCCAAATCGGCCATTGTTGACTCCCTCTGCCCTTCTTTCCCTGTGGTGGCAAGTCTTACTCAGCAAGGCACCGGGATAAGCGACTTTGAAAAAGAAGGAACAGAAGGTCTACTGCTGGGAACTGAGGCGAAGAGAAAATGACCTGCGAGGCCCCTTCGTCTCGGACTCGGAGGGAGAGGGAGGAGGTTTTGAGAAAACCCGCATGGCGTGCGAGGGAGTGAAAGCACATGCAGTTCTCAACTGGTTCCAGAAGAGGACAGGACTGAGGTCGAAACCGTCCTTGACATGGTCTGCGGGGGCAGAACCATAAATTAATGGATGGGCCTGGCACGCTCCTCCTTTAAAAGAAGGGAGAGGATGTTCTGTTTGCAGGATTTACTGCTCGGCCGTAACTCTTTTCTCTCTGTTGGTGCACTGAGTCCCAAGGAAGGAGGAAACTAAGCAGAGGCAGGCAGCAGAAGAAGAAGAAGAAGAAGAAGAAGAAGACGACGACGGCGACAAAGAACGAGCAGAAGCCCAAGTGAGGGAAGAAAGACAAAAAAGGAGAGAGATGGGGAGGTCACCATGCTGCGACAAGGCGAACGTTAAGCGGGGGCCGTGGTCTCCGGAGGAGGATGCCACCCTCAAGAACTACGTCGAGAGGTATGGCACCGGCGGCAACTGGATTGCTCTCCCCCAGAAAGCAGGTAAATCGCTCCTCCTCTCCTTCAACTCTTCTCCCTCCCCTCCCTCTCTCTCGCTCTCTGCTTTTAAAATCTTTGTCTGCTACCTGCTTGTCCTCTCCGCTTTTTCTTCTTTCCTTCGCTTAATCTTCCGTTGTCTTCGTCACCATTTTCAGTATACCTTCTCCTTTCTGATCCTTTGTTGCTCATTTGTCCGAGCTTGAAAGCCGTTTCTCGCCTCCCACTCGCTTCGGCTCGTGTTTTTTTCCCTCTGTGCTCTCACATTCCCGTCGGTGTTTATCGAACTTTCATCGAATTTGAACTTGGGAAGAAGCCAGGCTCGTCTGTGTTTTGTTTTTCATTGCCCTTAATTTGGTAATTCTTTTGATAACTCATTCCTGTTTTTCTTTTTCTGATCTTTTCCCCGCATCTGAAATTTATGAATTTCATTGCTTTGGCCTTTCTTTTCCAGTGTAATTTTGTTATCCTGTTGATTTGCCTTACCACTCAGCTGCTCCTATTTTATTCATACAACCATTTCTTTTTCAAGCTTTTCTACACAGTTCTCTTATTTCTCTTGGTTGACTTTTCTTTATATTGTCCATCCTCTTCATCAATTCGTTCTACCGTCACGTCCTCACCGGCTCCTCCACTTTCTTCTCTTCCTTCTCATAATTTCCTTTGAATTGTCATGTTTCTTTTTTTGCTCTATCCTTTTCCTTATTATATTGCAGACTATGGTCGTTTTTTTCCTGCATAATTTCCTAGAACAGTAATATCGTCAATCAAATGAGTCTTTTTGCTTGTCATTCTCATTTTTAATTCATACAGTTTAGTCTTTAACCTAATTTTTCAATCTCACATTGAGATTTTATCTGTTTGTTGATCTTTATCTAGATGTCTTACGCCAAGTCCTGTTAGATTGTTTTCAAAATTGTTTAGCAGCATTAACTAACAATTGTTATCAGGAAAAATAAAAAAAAATCTGATCCCCATCAGTGTTTAAAACCAGTCCCTACTACCTATGAATTGGTCTTTTCTTCCTGAATTTCTCCTTAGTCCTCATAATAATCTGTTTCCTATTGTTCAGGGCTCAAACGTTGTGGAAAGAGCTGCCGTTTGCGTTGGCTTAATTACCTGAGGCCTGATATCAGGCATGGTGGTTTTACTGAGGAAGAGGATAACATTATTTGCTCTCTCTACGAGTCCATGGGCAGCAGGTAGTTCCCATCAATTTTTTGCAGCAGCATCTAAGTTTTAGTTTAGTTCTTCAAAGTGCTTCAAGTAGACCAATTGATCTGTCAATTTGTTCTTCCTGTTCCAAGCTGGTAAACAGCAATGCGCCCAACGGACAGATCAGTAATTGAGCTATCCACGTTATACTCTACTGTTCATAGGATGATCAATCATTTGTCGTCCATATATTTAAGTTGTACATATTTAGATGATTGGCCTACAAAGATTAAACAATAGACTCCCGGTAGAAAAAAATGGGAAAAACAATGACTTGATTACATCTTATTCTCTGTCACGCTTTTCTTTAAGCCTCACATTATGTGACTAATCATGATTTTTTTATTTATCATTTTTTTATTGCCTTGGTTAGGTGGTCTGTAATTGCTTCACAGTTACCAGGAAGAACGGACAACGATGTGAAGAATTACTGGAACACTAAGCTCAAGAAGAAAATGCTTGCAGCGAAAAACAATCTTGGTAGCGATCATGCTCATGTCCGCGCGAACTCAACCTCAATTTGTTCATCGTCTTCACCTTCACCTTCTTCTTCATCATCACCGTCCACTTCCACAGTCACCGCCATTGCACCAGCAAGCATGGGATCCACCTACAGTTTCTCCAACTTCAGCAAGCCCAAACATGAACCCATGGTGATGCCTCCAATGGAAGCTGGTTTTCCCTATACTGTAGACCACCCAAGCACAAACTTTGGGTCTGCCTCTCTCCTGCCATCATCTGGGTTTACAGAGAATATAGCACCACAGATGTTTCCTGATCATAAGCCCCTTTTCCCATCTCAAACCCATAATCCAATTGACAACAACTATATTGCATGGTTGCTCAATGGTGGCGCTGAGGAGGCTTTCCCTCTCATGGATCTTGCTGGTGGCTCTGCCAGTGAAGTCTCAAGTATCTTTGCTGTTCAAGATAAGAAAATCTTTCAAGATAATGGTGAAGCGGCGCCTGGATACAATGCTAATTACAACTTCTCTTATGGAAGCATGTTGGTCAACCCAGATGGTTCACAGCAAGCGTTGTACCCAAGTGTAGCTCATATATTATAAAGAAAAAAAAATCAAAGAAATAGTACTGTCCCTTGATGTTTCTCATTCGAGGCTTCGAGCTTGTTTTAGTTTTCACTTACTCCATTGTTGATAGCCTAACTTCCCTGTAAATGATTGACAATACAGTTAGGAAATGTTTCCATAAATCTCTCTTTCTCTCTCCCTCTCTCTCACACTTTTAATTCGAGATATGATGATGAATCGTTCCTCGCAATATCGAGTACTGTTAAATTGGATCAGTGTCGTTCCATATGTATTGTTACGTATGATCTTTTGAACTTTAAATTTACTTTAGCGAAGACATAAAAATTAACTTTTTCCTCCCTTCCTGTTCTGGCCTGCACGTAAAATCAACCTCGAAAACTATGCAATACATCCATGTGTTTGTGGAAAAGCGAAAAAGAAACTAAGATGGTAGTTCTTGTTTTTACCATAGGCAGGCTAAAGGTTAGGCAAAGATTCTAACCAGTTCGCGTAGAAATGGCACCCGACTGTCAAACTTTTGACCGCTTTCAAGTGGAAGGTTCCAAGTCGAACGAATATGATCTTATGAGTTATTGTTGGCGATGAAAAGAAAGTTTATTTGTTATTATAAGTCTAACAATCGTTCTAAACCACTATGTTTTTGCAAAAGATAACTAGAACAGTGCCTGATAAACTGGTCAAATCGAATCCTACCAAGAATAAATTCCCTTCAAAAAATCAAACAGGTGTCATGCCGGATAGTGGATACCTCTGGTTTACAGGCTAACAAACAGGCCGCTGGACATTTTTTTTTTAATAAATACATGGGAGGTGGTCCATCAAGCAACCCAAGTTCTTACAATGCCAGAATACATTTTTCTTTTTCTTTCCTGACTATTATTTTTTTTCATTAAGTGATCTTAATAATTTGGAACAGTATTTTAATTAATTGAGAAATTGATCATGCCAACGAGGTGATGAGACCAACTTAGGGCCCCCAATGTTGATAATTGTTGGTCCTCGGCGGCCTGCATGATGATTAAACGAGTGGTCCTTGAAAAAGGAAGAGAAGAAAGAAGTGGTGAGGTTGGACCGTATGATTCGCAGTGTCAGCAAGATTATGCTTTTCTGACTTCAATGCAGACATGAAAGTTGCATGGGCAGGATGTCCCGTCCATTCAAACCCCTTCTCCCCAAAAGATTAAACGATACAAAATTTCAAAACGAGAAAAGGAAAAATGATCGGTCCATCTCAATCAATCCATCAAAGTTAAGACCTTCTAAGAAACTTCAGTTATATATATATATATATATATAAGCCCAAATGCCCAGACCGCAAGGCTTAGGTCTCATTGAGGTGGACCCATTTATGGTACCGCCGGCACATGGACCCGCCTAATTGGGTTGCCGGTATAAACATGCACCGGCGATGTCGCTCGGTCCGCGGCTCCAACATCTGATGAGATGACTGCTAGTGATGGCCAGCCCATGAATATCTTCTTTTCAGTGCCGGGACTTGGCCTTTCTCCTACGAATTTGACCAAATTTGATGTGTACGTGTTTGGCATGGCCTAGCTGGTGCATGGAAAGTGATAATCTATTTTATCGTTTTTCATTGGAGAACATGATCTTTGGAGACTTGGAATGCAAGGCTTTGAACCTGCATTTAATTTTCTCCAATGAAGAATATTGTTTTTTCAAGATTTGAATTTTTTTTTCAAAAGTTTGGAACCCCAGTGGTTCGTAATTGAACTTCGAAACAAGAAAATCGTGCTTTACATTTAATAACTGCAAGGATACTGTCCTGATAATTTCAATTCATTGAAAAGAAGATATCCTTTCTGAGATTTGGGTTTTGTATTTTTTTTTTATACAGAGGATCTGCATGGCTTGGAGATTTTACAAGGTATAATACTCATGAGAATTGAATTGTTGACAGAACTTTTATTCACTTGACCATCCGACCAGCTATGCTAAACCTTTTGGGGCGGATCCTCATATTAAGTGTGAAAATTTGAAGGTAAGTGAGCTCAGAAATGAAAAAAAAAACTTTATTTATTTATTATTCAGAAATGTAGATCTCTTTTTGGGTATAAGAAGGCAAAATAGTTTTTCTAAATTTCCAAGATTAAATTTCAGTTCCTCAAAATGTACACCAACAACTTGGTCCGTGAGATCAAAGGTTGGGTTCCAACTATTACTATATAAAACTCAGAAGGACAAAGCTGCCACCTCATTCATTGTCTTCGCTCTTGTTCTTCCCATGCATAGGAAGTGTTTGTCAACCCAAAATTAATGAGTTGATTGAGACATCCGGCATTGTTAAGGGAAGAAGGGGGGAAGAAAGATGGCGAAATGCGTAAGGAAAGACAAAATGGATGAGGGTTTCGTAGCAAGCGCTGATATGGGGGCGGTGACTTTAGCCACCGCCTTTTAATCAGGTCAAGTCACTCGGAAACTTTGCCTCCCCGTCTCAAATTAATCCTTCCACTTCTTCTTCTTTGAATCCTTTATGGGTTAGGATTCCTTCATTATTGTGCCCCTACAGTTTGAAATTATATATATATATATATATATATATATATATATATATATATAGAGAGAGAGAGAGAGAGAGAGAGAGAGAGAGAGAGAGAAAGAAAGAGAACTTTTAGTTATGTAGAGACACCCAGCCATCAACAAGGATTGTTCATCTAAAATAAATGAATTATTTAAAAAAAAAACAAAGAAAAAAGATGTGAACCAATACTTCATATTGGGTCAAACAATCTTGGTTAGATGGTTAAGTGATTTGAAAAGCTAAAATTGTTATTTAATATATATATATATATATATAACCTCCAACAAGTATTGCGACAGTGGTCCTGAATGGAAATCAAATCAGCAGCAACTGGGTTTGATTCAGGTGACAAATCTGTAGGGTTCAAGTGCTGGATTTGCATTTGTTTTATGTATAAAGTAAATCCATCTAGTGCTTTTTTATCTTTCGTAATTTTTCGGGATCTTCTCTAGTTTTTTTGAAATTTACTCCTTTTTACCTTTATCTGAAAATAAAATTTCACTAACTCTGCTTCAATTTCATTCTGATTCCATTCATCAAATCCATCTGATCTAGTTCTTTTTCCTCACTGGTTGGTCTAAAAAAAAAGGGATTTTGTTAGAATTACCTTCAAGTAAACCCCCAAACTACCAACTTGATAAAATTGAGGCTTGGTATAAAATCTACAGCTTTTTATAAGTTGGTAAGAGATAGGTGGATAGTAAACTAACATTTACCCTCATGAAAACCTCTCTCAAATCCTAGAAAGCCTTTTAATTTGGTCCATCTTTGCTCCAGTGGTGGAGCCACATAGTGACTGGTGTGAGCAAGTATCCATTATATATATATATATATATATATATATATATATATATACACAAGTATTTTTAAATGAGTGCCCCTTTAACTAAGCCTAGGCATCGGGTAGACCCGGCCTGACTAAATTGAAAATTGTTAATTTTTAATATAAAATAATATATAAATCTAATTAATCGTAATAAAATATTATATTTATATATAAAAATTAATAAAATAAATATTTAAAACAAATTATTGGGCCCAACCGGGCCTCCCCGATAAATTATCGGGCTGGCACGTTGCCCTTTTTTTTGGGCTCTAGTTGGGCCAGGTATCGGGTAATGCCGGCGGTCCAGCCCGATGCTTAGCCTTACCTCTAACCAATTTTTCTGGCTCTGCCATAGCTTTCATACATACGCCTCTCACCTGAACTATGCGACAATTCAATATTAGCCACATCCTAAGTACTGCCCTCATTATTTTCTCTTTTTTCCTCTAGCGCCCGTTTTAGCACTTTGAGAACACTATAAATAAGTAGGTGTCATACTCTTAGGTGTTGACCATTGACTACGAGAGATAATTTTAAAGAAAGAGAAAAAGATGTGAATTAATACTACATGACTAAAATGCCTTATTTTTTTTTTGTCCCATTAGTGTTCTCTCAACCGTTTATATGAAAAAAATCAATATCCAAAATTGTTTTGATTGGACGAGCACGTTAGGATCTCACACCTACCCATCTCTAGATTAAAGTGATTAAAAAACACTTTTGTTAGAGAAAGAGTATGCAACCCAGAGGCAGATGTGCTCATGGTGTGGGCAAATGCCCACATAATCCCACCAAAAAGTGTTTTCTTTATGTTGAAACTTCATAGTAATTTTTCTCATTTACATATACATGCCTTTTAAAAATTTAAAATTATACAACTAGTGCCCCTTTTACAATCCCATTTAAGTTGTATAGGTAAGTGTTTTTATCCATAACCTAGACCGTGTGTATCATATTTTATTTGGGAAACCCGTGCATTATTCGATTGATTATTTTTAACGATATATTTTTAGCGTAAGAGATCAAACCACACAAAACAACGATTAACTCAAAAAACTTTTCAATAGATAATCTAATCAATTTTATTTGAATTTTCAAACATGTTTAAGTACTCTTTCAAATTGATGGTCAAAAGCCTTAAGAGATTAGACAGCAACAATTATCTTCGATTATGTATGTGATGCGATTGCAAACGGCCCTATCCAAAAGGAATATTGCGTACCAACACATAATTCCCACATCTCTCACACGGCAGCACACAAGTTAAAAAACACAGTGCCCATCTTTAATTAAACCAGTAGAGAATGCACGTTTGAATTCATCTAAAAGATAGTGCCTCGTTTCTCTTTCAACCGATTGATAGTCGTTTTTGATGTTCGAAACTCATCTTACAAAAAAAGCTTGTGATTCACTCAAAATCTCTGCTCTTTACAGAAAGCTTGTTGACATGGGTTTCTTTGTTTATTCATTTCTGCCTGCATTAATGAATCCATTAAATGTTTCAAGCAACCCTATTTTATATAATTTTGAGTCCACTAGATGTATTCTTCTCTTAATATTCAGTCTTATCTACTATTGCTTCGTTAGAACCATTGACATTTGCGTATCATTGCACTTCAATGTCTCTTGAAGAAGAGTAAGGACCAAGAGTACTGAACTCGGAAAAAATATTATTAGTTTGCACAATCAGAACTCGCCGAAACCTAAAATTAAGTCATTTTTTTGAATCAAGTCAATCATGAAACCTAACTACTTGAATATCGCAGGTCAGCTTTTGATTTGGTGCCGATCCGTGAATTTGGATACAGATCAACATGTTTATTTTAATTGCACACGCTACCCATGAGAAAAAAACATGTGGTCACATAATTGAATTACATAAAATATAAGAAAAGTAATAAAATAATATGCAAAAGGTCTCCATTAATCTAGAAGGCACTTTGATAAATAAAACACTGAAAAGCCGAATATCAAGCCGAAGCTTCTATCTCTAATAAAAGTCCGATATAATTTCAAATCATTGAGAAGACTCTCTATGAGTGCATCGATGAGGGCATCTCGATTTCAAAGCTGTCGTGGTTCCTTAACAGGGAACAAATAATATAATAGTGAATAGATAATCTATCCTTGTTGGCTGTTGCATTAGAAAATTGGCGCATTATTGTTTTGATAAGCAACATTGTACATTATTGTTCATCATTATTTTGAAGTATCACTAAACAAAAAAACGTTTTTACTGACCAGGGATATTATACTTTGTGAAAACATTACGCAGGTCTTGTATCGTGTGATTTATTGATGCAAATGTTGAGCAAATTAAATGTGACACACACACACACAACCCAACCCAATCCTCCACCGGACTCGGGTCTGTAGGTTGATTGATCCCAATCCATTCCGCAATAGTTTTTAGTTTCAATTGAAAAAAACTAGGAACCAGTACAACCAACTAATTAACAACCCCTTTTATAAGTCCTCCAAGATTCCTTATAATCTTAGATATGAGACTAAATTGTTGGAGTGCTACAATCTACCCTTTTAAGGCACACACATTCTCGTGCGTAGGACCCTAAGCCCGAGTGTTGAACCGTACTTTGATACCACTATAGCGACACCATATTCTGATACCACTGTAACTACTCAATCTACATCGGGCTCGAGCTCTTAGTCCAGCAGATCCCAACTCGCCCCTTAATAGTTCTGTTTCCTAGTCTTTTTTAGGCTGAAACTGAAATTGCTAAAAAGCGGGTTGAGATTCATTGGACTATAGAAGCCCGAGCCCAGTGTGGGTCGGATCGTTACATGATACCTCCTTTGTTCAATTTCCACGCACATGATGCTGAGGTCTGACCAATGTTACCGCATTATAGAGCTATGGAACTTAATTTAAGCCTAATGTAGAGCTTCACCAAGGGGTCCATCTGTAAGAATTGATCTTTTTAGGTTTGACATATTTCACATCCACTGGCTAATCAAGTGTGAACAATGAACGAGTGATAGAAGTTTAACCGTGATTCGGTCTTATTGGTGGAGCATCAGGCCATATATAATCAACTGGTGGAGGCGGACGTGACCCCATACCAAGCTCTGCTGCAAGAGGCGCAGGTAAAAAGAAATTGAGAGATGTGAAATTCAGCTCAGATTTTTAGTACCATATGAAGCAAGGTGGAGATCACTATGAAACTTGGCACTTGATCCACGTCTGAACTAAGTTTGATTAAGGTTTATGGTTTTTTCAATTATTTTATGGGCACCGGTCAGTCAGTTCACCTACCAACTTGGGGTGATTTTCATATGGTTAGGTAAAGTAAAATGATCTACATCCATAACTAGTGGCACTTAATTAGTACCTAAAGTGAAGTTGGTCCTAGATTCAGACCCACCCAATTAATGAAAGTCCAAAACAATGACGACTCTACATATCTTCATTAATTAGTAACTGAATTGACAAGGATCCAGCAGTAAACTAAAAATGTAGTTAGATCATTCAATACCCAAATGGCGACCCTGGGATCTTCCATATAGAAAAAGGCCCTCATTATTTGTAAGATCACCTACACACTGCGACCACCTCTTTGTTTCCTTGAATTAGCAAAACTACGGTTAGATAGAAATCGACTAGTTAGAATAACACGCATAACCTTCCATGCATTAGCTTTTTCAGTTTGCCGACGTTCATTTGTAAACTTTTTTTGGGCTTTTCGTGTTTTACTTTGAAACGAGAAGTTGGTCTTTCGTGTAGTGATCTTTGAAAAATCGCTATCGCGTTCGGTGCATTATTAATGCCGCTGTGTCAAATCGAAGGCAGCTTGGCAAAAGTCACCGGCAGAGTCAAACCGGTGACTTTAGTGAACTTTGTCCAAGTTGGTAAGGATATGGTTCATGGTCTTGGACAACAACGTTTTGAATCAGAACTCCGCTCCAACTCTACACCGTTCATTCGACTCGTATGAGTCAGGCCGACTATATGTGTGGCCGAACCCACCAAGATAGGTTCACGGGTTCATCTCCAGGCTCGAGTTCAGATTGCGAAAACTAATTGGTGAACTCAACCAAGTTCGAGGTCCATTTGGCATAAGTTCATGCAAAGTTGGATCTCTAGTCCGTTCTCCATCTAAAGTTGAATGATCTTCCAGGATACCATGACTCCACTTGATGCCTTTTTACTCTTTGGTCTCCCCTTAATAAGAAAGGAGCCAGTGAAAATTTCACATCTTGTGCCAGAAACACAAAAGAAAATAAAAAAAAAAGGAAAATCCTGTCACATGAAATTTTGTATAATGAAAACTAAAGATAGGCATCGGGACTGGCCCATGCCCATGATAAGACAGGCATGAACTGGCTATTTGACCCACATTTCGGAGCAGTAAAAAAAGCCTGCTGGGTTGGGCCAGACCAAGTTGGGTACCAGGGGCCAAACTTAGCTTGATACATCCTTTTAAACTTCATCTCTAGCTATTCTCTCTTTGTCTTTCTTTGTCTCTCTCTCTCTCGAACTTCTAAATTTTGTTATGCATTTTCATTTTATCGGCTCTTTGTCTCTCCCATACACACACATATGTATAAATATGTACCATCTTCATCGGCGAGACATCGGAAGCCGTCTCCCTTTCTCAATCATTGTCTCTCCCATACACACACACTCTCTGTTAAAGAATACAAACTCTTGGTGGGTTGACATGTTTTGCATATTTTAGAAAATTAAACGTTGAGAATTTTGAATAAGAGAACACTGAGCCGATTATTCAACGGGTATGAAGTTGATGAGTGGGCAGACCCGATAATGGAGTGGGCTGGGCCAAGCAAGCGCTGTCAAGTCATGCCCAGCCTATCAATTTGATTGATAATTTTCTATCCAAATATGGCCAGGTGTAGGGAGAGCGAGACCAATATAGGTAGGCTGCACAACTTAACTATAGTCATTCGTTCATGGCCATGGTGCGAAAACTGATAATAGTATGAGCTGATCTTATGGTATCCAAACTGAAACCTGAAACACCAATATCTATCTGAGGCCAATCACGCGAGAACAATATCCAATGACAGAACCATCTCAGTAAAGGATCACACGCAGAAAAAGTGTTAAATGAACTGTTACAGAGACCAAGAAGCTTCTTCTCGGGGAAGCCAAAGTTCACCTGTAAGCTTAACGGAAAGAACATGTAGGTTGTGAATTTGAGATGACACAAACAAAGGAAAAGAGAAGGAAAAGGTTATGCAGAGCAGTAGCAGAAATCAGAAGGCAGCAGCTTGTACATGTTCCATTAATGGGACACATGGAAAGAAAAGCAAAGATAGAGAAAAAGCAGGGCGCGCAAAAGATGAATTTAATTACTTGGAGTTTGGCCATCTCGCGCGCTGCAATGGATCCGGATGACGAACTAGCGGGCTGGTGGAGCCGTTGGTGCATCTATAAATGACAAATCGGTAATTTCAGATTGCTCCGTTCTTGACCCTGATGCAAATGTGTAACCTTCATCTACTGAATCAGAGAGATCCATCTGTAGAGCTTCTTTCAGTTCTTGCACAATGAATGTCATCGTGGGCCTATCTTCTCCTCTATCTGAAGTGCATCTCACGGCTACATCTGCTACTCTCCTTATTGACTTGATACTGTAACGCCCCTCGATTCTGCCATCAACAATGCCCAAGAGATCTCCTGTATAAAGCAGGGATTTTGCCCATTGAGCTATGTGAAGGGGCTTCCCGGCAGAGAATAATATGGGTCTTTGCCCTGAGATTATTTCCAAAAGAACGACGCCGAAACTGTAAACGTCACTCTTCACAGTAGCCGTGCAGGTGATGGAGTACCTAAAAACAAGTGAAACCATTTCAAAGAACTTCAATGGATTATGAATAATCATGTTGAAAGTGAAAGTGCTCCAGTTGAAACATTGAGAACTACTATTATGTCATATTTCTTTTCCTGATAATAATAGACAAATTTTGCTTATGATTGTCTGATTCAGTTGAACTTGTCCTTCCAAACAGAGTGGTACTTATGGAAATTATGTTCGATAAGTATTGCTAGACAAAATGATTTTTTGCTTTCTCGAAATGCTTGTCGCTGAAATGTGTCTGCAAGAAAGCACAAAGCCAGTGGTGGTGCCAACTGCAGGAAGTTCAAATGTTGTACAATTTCCACTTACTCCGGGTCTATATATCCAGGCGTTCCAGCAACTGCAGTTACCATGGAGTTAAACCCATCATGATTTTCAGCCTTGGATAGTCCAAAATCTGCCAACTTGGCTTCAAAGTTTTCATTTAAAAGGATGTTAGATGTCTTGATATCTCTATGAATAATTGGGGGTGAGCATCCTGTATGCAAGTACTCCAAACCTGCAGTCCCAAAGGCTTGAATTATTCTTGAACAAGCCACATGGAGAGAGAGAGAGAGAGAGAAAGAGAGAGAGAGAGAGAGAGAGAGAGAGAGAGAGGAAGAGAACCAGTTGCAGCACTTAATGCGATTTCGAGGCGTTTCCTCCATGTCAAGTTTACTAAATTGTTTTCTTTGGCTGCAAAACATCTTAGGTTAGCTTTCATCAAGCCATGAGCATAAACATGAATATACATATAAATATGTGTATGTCTCCGTATTGGTGGTGCAAACTAACTACTCTGCTGCTTTTGTTTAACACGGCCATTGGATACACACCGCAGGCTCCTTTTACCTAAAACTGAAACTTTGAGGTCAATCACAACTGATGGATCTGTTTGCTCCATATAAACATTATTTACTAACTGCTGAAGTAAACAATATGCAAGTATAACAAGGGTTCCTAACCAGCGAGTACATATTATACAAAAACATTTTTGCAATTTGAGATAACAAGTCACTCATGAAAACTTGATCGATTATTTTAAAATTTAAACTACTTGTGTGGATTTCATTATGCATATCAGCCTTGCCAAAGTACTTCAGCTCGTCGCATACAAATCCGAAGACCGTTTCTACTCTCAATATAGTTATAGACTTTTCTTAGTTAATCTTCCATTGCAATCAATTAGAAATAGCTGTCTTTCTGGTAGCAGGAGCGGAAGCAAACAAGTGAAAAAACATAGTTGTGAATGACCAACACAAAAAGAGCTTTATTTTTTAAAAATGTGCACTCTGCCTGCAAGAGTAGATGAAGGTTCAGATACCTACCTGACAGCAACTTTTGCAAAGTTCCCTTAGCCATGTACTCATAAATAATGATCATGTTATTTTTGTCGCTGCAGTAGCCAATGAAAGAAACTAAGTTTTTGTGGTGCACTCGCATCAATGATGTAATCTGCAAATCAATGAGGGCATTTAGTCGTTGGACATAGTGATAAGCAAGTAAGCAAAATAACAAAAACTTTGTTTTCTTTTGTTCTCATTGGGTATCTAGCCACCTCTGCTGCAAATTGTTTGGCTAATTGGTTTGTTAAATTGTTTAGTTTCTTCACCGCAACTTCACTGCCTCTAAGGAGGCCATGGTAAACATATCCTGATCCTCCTCCGCCTATAACTCGCTGAAAGTTATCGGTAGCTTCAGCAAGCTCAGTAGAAGTGAAGGTATGATCCCCTTTGAAGACCAATGGTTCATCTGAATTGTGTCATTGAAGGGCAAAAAGTGGTTTCAGTTTTCTCACAAAAATATTTCTAATAATTCAGTATAGCAAAGTGTCTTTACCTGGTCCCTGTGGCACATCCCCTTGCTTCACTTGCAATTGGAAATGAGCTTGCCCCAAAAAAGTTACAAAGAATAAAGCCAGATTTGTCAGTAGATTACTCCAGCCCCGTGATTAATTGGCTATCAAGAAAATAATGGCTAATTGGTATTGAATCGCTAAGGTTGTCATACCAAATGTGAACTACTTGCAGAGTTTCTTGATCTAAGTTTACAACTAAACCAACCTATATACAAAATTACCCATTTCCAAATGCTTATTGTTTGTAGAATAATAATCTTAGTAGAAAGATGTTAATTACAATATTTCACATGAACGGACAGATGCTTCAAGGAAACAAAGTAAGGTGTCCACGTTAGTAGATAAAGAAGCCTCAAAACTGATCTAGGTTCATATATTACTTAGGTAAATCCAAGTTAGTTATGCTTCTGGTACGAATAGATTCAAGCAAAAAAAATCGCTATTGCATATCGATGCACCGAAGCTTAGATCTATATTGTGAAGCAATTGGCTGGTTTGGCCTTGGTTGCCATCTTAGCAGCAAAAACGATGAAGTTGGGTGATGATGGCAGAAGATGGGAAGATTAACCAATGTGTTTGTTCACTGATGAGGCAACAGAGCGATGAAGCGAAAGAATCAGTCTTTTCACTGCTTATATGTCTCTTCATGGTTAGTGGACAATGGGGGTAATTAATCGACAAGTATAAGCTTCAAATTGAAGCACAGAATACCACCCATCATCATCGACAACCGCACATTCTTGACTTCCATTATTTTCATAACTATTTCTCAATCTCCCCGTATATTATTTAGCATCGATGGGTGTTTCATATTAAAATGTAAATGTCAAATCTGAGTGCGACAATCGAGAGGGACCCATTAATGGCATCTCAAAAATCGTTCGAAGTTGCACAAGTCAAAGTTCACAACATCTGGTAGATGCATCGCCAACATCTTCCAATCATGCTTTCTGTTCGGATAAGTACGAGGTCTATGCCATATGCCAGAGAGTAGACACTGCTATAAAACAACGAAAGAAGACACATAGAAGGAAAAGGGAGACTGGTAAGAACATAGTATTCTTAGATCATGTCTTCCTTTATAGGAACATATGTTCCCAGAACACAATGTCTCTTCCCAAATGTCTTAGAAGGAGATATTCTTGATCCCCTTAGTGTTTCATTTATGTAGGAGGGATGATAGGACAGGCGACTATTCTTGTTCTTCCCTTTTCTACTTCTTTTGACTTTGTATGCAAGCGATTGTTAGGAAGGCCTCTGCTCCTTATCTCTTTCTATATATGTATATGTGTGTGCGCGCGTGTGCTTGGCCTGAAAATCAGCATCCCAGATACATGGTGTGGGGATATTGGCATTTACCTGCATTTCTTCTTCTCAGATACGTGTACAGGGCAATTACCAATGCCAGAATAACAGCTGATGCTACCACTAGTAGTATGATGAGTAACATATGGTTTGGTTTTGGGGTGTCTAGATTGTCAGTCCTGCGCCCACATGTTGTTCAAAAGGTCAGTCTCAAATGCTGATCTAGTAGCTGACACGACTATGCAAGTGAAATCGATGCCCACCTCAACACGAGCTGTCCATTCTTTTGCCTCTCCACTAAACTGCTTGGAACAGGTCCAGACAAGTGGTTGTGGGTCAAGTCCCTGAGATCAAAAGTGCTCAATGAGTTCACTCATGGAATTATGACAAATGAGCTCATGAAGATGGCAAAGTCATTGCAGCACTCACAATGAAGTCAAACTTTTTATTTTTCCTAAAGAGTCTGGTATAGGACCCTTCAAGTTATTTCCTGATAAATTTCTGCATCAAGATCACATATTGTAATCAAGAAAAGTCTCAAATTGTGTGGAATATTACGGTATTACTTACAGTGATTGGATTGCAGTCAGTTGGGCAAAATAATCTGTTATGGGTCCTTCTAGCCCACTGTTTGAAAGATCCCTATACGCAAATAGTCTATCAGCTCTGCTATATATCAATCTGTATAACACACATGTAGCCTATGATGTTATATCACAACAGATCTAATAAGTGTGTTACTCACAAGGAAATAACTCTTGGCGCTGCAGGGTTGCTAAAGCTGCAATTGAGTCCGTCCCAGAAGTAACCCTGAGGAAGGCAGGGATCACCCACCCAATTCTTCTGCAAGTGGTAAGAGTCTTTAATCGCCACTAGTGCATCAGCTGCCATTGAGGACAAGATTTATATATTAATGTGTTTGAGTACCATTGCTACATGAAATTGTGAAAATTTAGCTTAAAAAAGTAGTTTCCGGGCTTACTATCCTGACTATAAGTTGCATATCCAGTAGCCTTGTATGCCTTGTAAACCTCGAACCCATTGATGCTAGGCCGTGTGGAACCATTTGTTGCAGATATGGAGACTGAATAGGCGTCATAGCGTAGGGGCTGGTCATCATACAGTGTCATTGACTTCATGTATCCAACACTGAACGTACAAATCAATTTGCCACTAATATCTACCGTCATGTTACTTGCTTCCGAGTTTCCGTACTGTATCAGACCTGAGAAATACAAAAATATGAAGAAACCATCTGCCTGATCATCTGCCGGCCAACTGAACCTTATAGGAGTAGATGAGAATTCTGCAGTTTGAAAGATAGCTGCGGGAACCGGGAAATCTGGTCTCCCGGTCAAGTAGACTGAAGTGTTGCGAATGGGAGTGCCATATCCATTATATTCAGGTGTCCAGATACGATCGAAAGCGTCATCTGTGAACCTGCAACAGAAAAAGAAATAGATTTTGGTTATGGCATGTGGAGACTGATGTACTCATCAACTACTGCAACCACTAAAATGCACCAAGCTTTTTTTTTCTTCTTTTGCTGTAACTATGCGTTCCATTATGTTCAGGACATCTCGCTCACGACTTGCACAAGAGCACCTCTTTCTTCAGCAGCTGTTTTTCTTTTCTTCGGAAGTACAAAAACCACTGTTGAGATTTTAGAGTGACAATGGTCTCCTCCCAGAAGAGTACGTTGAAAGTCTCGAGTGAAGTCCCCTTGAACTACTTGTCCAGTGATCTAGGAATCAGGATTCTGTATGCGATTACTCATTCCTAGATCAACACATTCTAAACATTTTGATTTGATGCTCCGAGTTTTTTCGGCTTGCAGAATCCAACTTAATAATTGAAAGAGTCATATGATGTATTCACCTATTGTTCTTTCAGACAAAAATCCGTCCATATGGACAAAATTTCTGAAAAATGGCAAACGTCATGAATGCCGAAACTCGAGATGACATGGGGTGAAAATTTTATATGCAGCAAGACTACCAACCGACACGCTCTAACTGAGTAAGATAATTCCGTATCCAGAAAAAAGTAGTACACAATTCATTCTCTCCTCCACAGCCATATTTAGCTAGAGATGGGAGAGCCTTGAACTAAGGATAGAAGTAGGACAATCCCATTAGTTGGGCATGTTACCAATTTGACTACTTCCACCTTCTTTCATCTCCCACCTTGGAGATATTGTCTATTGAATAATTGTTCATGCGGTTCATGGCTTCCTTCACTCTGTAGTCCAAATGGTCCATGGATTTCCTATATATAGGATTCAAGGAATGCATGAAGACTCGCAAACTTTAAAATTTTCAATAATAAAAAATCATGCAAACATCTAGATTCCGGCACAAAATGCAGTTTCTACCAAGTTTTATGAAGCTTCTTCGACCCAGAAATGAACGTTTCCAACAGAAAACAAATGGAGACAAAAGTGTAGAAACAAGCGGAGATATAGTAAGAGAATACGAACCTGGATGGCCCCATCGAACCCGTATTGGTTCGCATTTGCGTTATTAACCAGCTCGTTCCATTATAAATTTCATCAGGGAGAGGCCGAACCTCCAAAACAGAGATGAAGGGGATGCCACCGCCAGTTCTCACCAGACATACGTTTACAGAGGTGTTTGCTGTGACGATGATCTCAGTCCATAGAATGTGGCTTGCATTGTCTATCTTCACCGTGTACCAGGGATCAACTCCCAAGTAAATATCGAAGATTGGCAGAATGTTCTGCCCATCGTAGTTGCCATACATGAAAGAAGCACGAAACAGATATCTCTTCCCCTGTATCAATGGCTTCAAGTCGTAACAGTTCCTCCCGTAACTGGGGAAGGACCTTAACGTCTGGTACATTGTTGGATTGCTTATGAACTGGCTAGCAACGCTTTTGATTTCACCAGAATCGATGTACTGGTCATCCGAAGTGTAGACATAGCCTAATTCATCGGTGGTCGTGGAATCGTTGGGAAGCCCACAGTTTAAATTTATGAATCCTGTCATATTAATTAGTTCACAGATGTGCTTAGAGGTGGTTATGAACATCAAGGGAAGCATTTACTGTGATAAAATTTCTTGATATAACTATCATGAATTTTTTATATAGTGGATGAGTCATATATTTTAAAGTACGAAGAATTTCTTTTGTGTTTTTATAATTTTATAAATGTTAAAGTGTTAAACAACGAAAATAGCCTCCTGTGTTTTTTTTTTTTTTGCTATTTCTAAGGTTTACTTTTTTTATATCCATAAGAGGGGATAACAATTTTGTAGAAGATTATATTGTAAAATTAAAATTTTGGCAGCATGATTTTGTTTTGAGATGGCCAATGTCATATGATTATCGACCCTTTTATATGTTTAACGTTTTCTAATACTTTTGTTTTTTATATGATTGAAATTTCACTTTATCACTGTTTGGGCTGTTTGGGCATCTCGCTCGGGTACTTGACGGATATCGGGTACCTGTCCCAATTGAGCCCGGGCTCAAAAAAATCAATTCGCGCCAGCCCTCGGACAGGCCCCGATCGGCCCTATTTACTTTTTTATATTATTTTTATTTAATAATGACATATACATTATTATTAAAAATATATTTTATATTTGAAATTTTTTTATTTTATACTTAAAAAATATTTTTTATTTTAATCGGACCGAGCCCGAGCTCGGATGTCGGCTATCGGGCCAGTCCCAGACTCAATTTTCAGTGTCGGGCCGGCCCGATGCCCAGGCCTATCATGACTTTATTAATTTACACAACAAAACCTAGCAAGTTTTTTCTATTTCAGTTTACTGAATTAATTAGGATTTGTAAATTTAAGGAAAAAGGAAAGGTTATATTGCCTCTAAAAAGCTTATAAGCAAGTCAAAATTGATCAAAGCAAATCTAATGCTACTTCTTGCTCAGGTGCCAAAATGATTAAAATTCTTACCCGCAATTGACAAGTCCTCCTTACAACGAAAAGATACAAAGATGATAAACAAAATCACCTTCCGAAAAAGATGAAAAAGCCTCCCACAGAACCATGTGGAAGGTTGTAAAATTTGCCCACTGACTTCAGGGATGGACCTGAGCATCTACAATGCTTTAAAGAATCTCATGGGATGTTCAATTAGAATATCACTAGGAAGTGTAGCATGAAAAAAACAATTTCTTCGGAAAAGAGATAGATAAAGTGTAGTTTTACCAATTAAAAAGGTCAAAGAAGATGAATTGCATCTCTTAGAACAGTTTTTTTAAATCTTAAGTTATGTGACTCACGTTCAGTGATAACAAGTTGCAGCAGTGTATACATGGGTATCGAGATGCCAGCTCATGACATGAATATTTATATATATATATGGGTATTGAAATGCCAGCTCATGACATGTGTATGTATATATATATATATATATATATATATATATATATAAAGTCAGTCAAGTAAAATTAGTATGTACCTGCAGCCCGTTCATCTGTTTGAATGATAGTGCAGTCAAGCCTTCTCTTACGTGCAGTGCAGTGCAGTTACATATGTTGATTATAAAAATGAAATTGCAAGGTCTGGCCTTGATGAGTTACTATCATTTTGAAGACAATATTGGATCTTGGAGAGATATGAAGGCACGTAATCCAAGACATAACCAGAGGTTGATTTTGGTTTCGATGACAACGCGGATCGCAAGAAGAAGCTTAGTTTTTCTATACCATCATTCACCATGTTGGCCTTCACGTCCTCCCTCTCCCCCAACGCAAGATCAGGTATCCGTAACAGTCTTCAAATTGTCATAATATGACAGAGATATATTGCTCCTACTGGCCTAACACCCATGAGAATCAAACTAATGACAAACTACAGAAATATAATGATCATGTCCTTAAACCTAAATCATATTCAAGAATCTATTTAGTAGAATGTGGAGAAAAGAGATATACGTACAGCACCAGTTTTACATAAAGTTAAAGTTTAGATCAATAAACTTTTTCTTGATCATTATAAATTTTATTTGACCATCTAAGCAAAACTTAATTCCAAGTATCAAATTATCTTGGTACTTGGTCAAAGTAATCTCATTTATGTGGCTAAATTCTGGGGTTGGAAAAAAGAAGGAAACCTATAACCTTGAACTTCGAAGTATAGTTGAGAATTTAGCAATTATATTGGTGTTCGCAGCTCTGGCGCGAAAAAGTTCCTGGTAGAAGTGCAATCTGCGACATGTAAGTTATTGGGACCGACGTGAATGCTCGGGGCTGGCTGACCAATCAGAAGAATGCTCGGATGCTGCCGCCGGTGGAGAAGACGGCACACGTTGGCTTTGATCCACAATTAAGTTGAAGAGGCGGAGAAGAAAGGAAAGAATTGATGTAGCAGTACTTACCTGGCTTTGCATTCACTGTTGAAGAAGCCACCAAAAATATTACTAGGTAGAGTACCGCCAAAAGATGGAAGTTGCTCCATGTTTTCTGAACGGCGACTCTCATTCTCCCCTCCTCCATTTCCCTTCCGCGCGCTCGAAAACCACAATGAAGGGAACTTGGCAGAGGCTATCAGAAGCTGTTACTGACGTTGTTTGACCATATATATATATATATATATATATATATATATATATATATATATATATATATAGAGAGAGAGAGAGAGAGAGAGAGAGAGGGAGAAGGATCAATAGCTTCAATTAATCTTATAGCTGTATAAGTTTTTCATAGACCTCTAAGTGTACCCCACATCATAGTTGGCTGACTTACCTAGTTGGCTTAGGAATCGCCGGAGTCAACTCGGATCGCTAGAAAACTTGGCCATGAGTCGAGGTTGGCTCGGCTTGCTCCTAACTCGTCCTAACTCACCTAATTCATGTTGTTTTAAAATTCATCGAGTCAATGCACTGACCCGGTCATCGGCCGATTACAGAAGCTGAAACGAGGAATGTCAACGGTTGATAGATGTTCCGATATTTATATTTAAATTTAGATGGGAATGTGAATGTAGAAGGCCTATACCATATCTGGATCCAAATTTCAGTTTGAAATCCAAATTCGATCTGAGTTCGATTTTTAAGTTCACATCTTTATCCAAATCGAACTTGTAAACACATAACCTAATCCACCTTTGAAATCGTATAAATATTGGAGATACGATAATTGTTTAAAAAGTAAATGCAAGTTTGAACCTAAATGTCTCATGTACTTCCCCTCGCCCTTGGCTTTTGACTAGAGATCCATCAATTTCAGGGACAATATCTTGTCAGATAATGAACCTAATTAAGATGGAACCCAAAAGAATTAGTTGACGAAATTAGTGGAAAATATATTATCAGAAAGGATGACAAGATCATGCCATCAATTACAAAGACAGTGAGGAACCAAATAGATTAGACTTTCGAATTATATAAGACCTGAATTAATCAACGCCCCTTAGGTTTTCTCTGAGAATCTTTGATAATTACCTCAAGTCTTAGATTCATGGTGAACTGATGTCTTGTATATCAGGAATTTCCAGAAATTATCCTTGGCAACATGGTTTCGTAATCCTTGTAATATTTCTAATTATGCTTGTCAAGTAAGACCTTGCGATAAAAAATTCATATATTTGACCGATATTAGAACTTAAGTTCGCCGAAAGTCTACTTTTTACTAGAACGATGAATTTAAGGTGAGCCTTGCACCCTCAAAAGAATGAGCGACTTGAAAAGACTTCTTGTGTAATAAGAAAGTACTTCTCAATGAGTTTGCCCTTAATTTTCTTTTTGATATATTCATGGAGTCCTCCCTTCTGGAGATTCCTGTTTTTGGCCCCATCTTTACCTATAAGTCTAAAAAGGATACCACTTTTTATGATTTTCTTAATGATGCAATCAAATGGGGTCCTGGTAAATGTTTGTTAACGTAAAAAGTGTTAGCTAGAAAACTATAAGAACATGGTAACCTAGTGAAAGAAGATAATATTGGAAAGAAAATGCAGCAAATGTTTTCATTTTTCAAATTAATGAAGATTCACTCCATGTTCCTTCTTGATGGTTTTCATGAAAAGTGTGGCATTTTAAGAAAATTACAAAATGTGGTCTCGTTGTTTGAAATTATGGGCAAAAGGTGGACCGGAAATTTGGCCATGTTTAATTCACATATAGCTAGTCTTGCATGATATTTTTTCAGTGCTACCTTACCTTGCTTCTTGCAAATTGTCCAATCCATTTTTTTTTCTCCTAAAGGATCTGAAGAATTTTAATTTAAAGTGGGACAAAGTTGATTAGAGTATTTAGCCGCTGCAAATTCAACTCCTATGGCCACCTTACCTAGTTTAACCAAAGCATGAACACAATTTGATGATGCTACACTATATAGAAGTATTGAGGGAGCCCTCCATTATGTCACAATGATTAGACAAAGCATAGCATTTTCTATTAACTTTGTGTGCCAGTTTATGCAGGAACTCACGAAGAACATTGGGCATTAGTGAAACGCATCACTCAGTATTTAAAAGGAACAATTGATTACGTCAAAACTTAAAAAGGATATCCATAGTTCGCTCAACATTTTCTCTGATGTTGACTGGGCTGGATGTCCAAATGATCAAAGGTCCACAAGCGGGTATGCGATTATTAAGGCTCGAACCTTATTTCATGGAGTTCAAAGAAATCAAATACTGTATCCAGATCTAGTACTAAAGTAGAATACATAACTCTAGCAATTGCAACTATAGGTAGCATTACTAAGAGAATTAGGTAATCAAACTCCAACTCTATGGTGTGATAACGTAGGTTCAACACATGTTGCTTCTCATCCTATCGAAGCAAACATATTGAAATCGATGTACATTTTTCATACAAGATAAGATTGCTAAGAAAGAGTTACAAATTCATATATGTCAACTGATGATCAAGTGGCGGATATTTTAATAAACCTCTATCGACTAAAAAACATCAATACTTTATTAGCAAGCTCAATGTCCAAGCCTGTACAATGAGCTTGAGGGAGGCTATCAAAGAAAAGGTTGACACCACGACGCACAATATTGAGAAGGAAGAACAAGACGTTAGAGCAAATAAAGTAATTCTTATAGACGTTGAAACACGATTACAATGCAAGACAAGAATGCCTTTACAGAGATGCCAATACAAAAAGGGATTGCGTTGGAACTACCAACGTCTTAAGACTAACACAAATGATTTCCTTGCTTTTAAGCATTGTGGATCTGAGGGCATCCAGCCTTATCTCCAAATTTAAAATATATAGTGGGAACCTATAAAAAACAAGAAAGAAAAAAATAATTAATGATCAAGAGAGGAAAGTGGACGTAGGCCAACAGCGAACCACTCCAAAAAAATTTATTGTCTTTTTCTCTCTGTCTCTCTCTCTCTCTCTTTTCTTCCGGGTTTTATCATCATGTTGAGCAGGTTTTTCAAAACACAAATATGTAAATGCACACTTGAATTCATCTTGAAGATTATATTAAATATCCACACATAAAATTATCTATACCTTCATAAATAACAATTAAGCACAGCCCAATATTATTGATCACGATTATGGTCTGAAATGTACAAATTAAAAATAGCACATACGAGCCCACAAGTGAATAAATTGAAGCGTCATACCCCTCAGTGTCAGCTGGCCATCGTTGGCATTCGTTGCCTGCGGCGGACAACTAATAAATATATGTAATTTATGACATATTAAAGCTATGTTATGATTCTTAATTGAGGGTACTGTGTCCCATCATCAAACCTCTTAACAGCAACTAATAAAAAAAAAAATTCCAACACCGGAAGGATTCAAAGCCTTGTAGTCTTCCATTTTTCATTCCAATATTTACTTTCTAAATTTTGAGTTTTTAATTTGGTGTGCAAACAGTGTGCAGTTGGTTTGATTTCCACAGGTATTACTCTCCAGAACTGAAAAAATTGGCACCGCAACCACTTAAAGCCCTAAACCCTAAAAAGAAGGGGTTAAGTTGGGAAGTCCGAAACTTCAAATCTTCTTTAAGGAAAAAAGATAATAAGAAAAAAAAAAAAAAAAGAGAGAATGAAGAATCCGCTCCACCCGACGTTATCCGATACGCATGACCATATTGGCTTCCGAACAGACCCATACAGGGACAATAAGAGGTTTAAAGTTTTCATCTTTTTAAATCAATTTAAAAGTAGTTTAGATTATTTTGTAAATTCATAATAAAATTTAAAAAGTTATAGATACGACGACAAGCGAAAATTGGCAACTCACAATCGCATGCATTTGGCGTAGCAGATCCAAATTTACTCTCTTGCTGCTGTCATATAATAAATGGATAGGTTTCATCCAATTTCACCACATCCAAATTTGACCTTTTTTTTGTGGCTCGACTACAAAATAGGCACTTATTACAAGATTCATCAACTTTGAATCGCCTGAGTTTTCTAATTATTTAGATTAAAAATATACTTCCAAGACACCACTAATATGAACAAATAATTAGCCAGAACCATCCATTGAAACATACTAGTTGACCTATAAAGCCCTGAGCTGCCTTTCTTCGTTTGTGGGAGTCACGTAACAGTTTTTGCAGTCATTGTCACAAAGAGTTGAAGTGTAATGAAGAGTATTACTTTGCATAACATGACAGCTAAAAAACAGAAGCATACCTTTCATTAATGGGGGCTACAATTTTTGTGGCTGACTAATACAAAATATCTTAGGTTTCGAGGGCACGAATAGGCAATAAACTAAATCATGTGGAACAATCAATATATAAACAAAAGAAATTATGTGGGTTTGTGTGACAGCTGCCTACACAAGCTCAGAGCTAGCTATGAAAGTCAGCTGATCTTTGTAGAATTGAAGTAATCTAATATAATAAGTTTGTAAGAAACAAAAGTAAGTGGTACTCTAGGGGTGGTGTGGCTAGCCACGGTTGCATACTCTTTCTACTCTAAATTCTGGAACAGGTAAATGAAACGTTATTAAACATTTCCATTAGCCAAACGACCCAAGGTACACGCGTCCGTGCGTGTGGAACCCCAAGTCCGAGTTTTGAAACTAGCTCTAATACCACTATAACAACCCAACCCACTCCCGGGTTCGGGCCCTTGGTTCGACGGATGCCAACCCGCCCCCTAACAGTTTCGGTTTCGATCCTAAAAAAATTAGGAACCAGGACAATCATCATTGAAGATCCCTCATAATCTTCGATACGAGACTAAACTTCTAGGGTGTTATAGATTGAAGTCTAAAAATCAAAAGCAGTATGGAGTTACTTTACAAGTGATTCCAAATTCGCTTACAATATATATTTGACTGAGATTAGACAGAAAATCCAACCCGGATACATATGTGTTGGATTTCATGCTAATCTGTATAAATTTGATTTTTTTTTTAAAAAAAAAAACTGGTTCAAATCTTATTAAGTCGAGTTTGGTAGACCGAAGAGTTTGGCCCGAAAGGCAGATGCTGAACCCCTATGAATATAGTCAAATGTTTGAATTGATTTTTCTTGATGAACACTGAAAAGTTGAGGCTCCATTTCGAAGAATTTCATAACTGAGCTGTATAGGTACTAAAGAATCTACATATGACATGGTTGAAGCTGATTATGGCAGAGCTTAAACTAACATTTCCTATTTAATTAGATCTCGTCACGTAGGTCTTCGGACTGTACAACCAGTTGTCCTGTGGGGGATAACTTCCATCTTCCCTTAAATTGTGTCCGTGGTCCTTTTGCCTCTATTTTGCACATTCTGCTTTGGCTCCTTCGAAGGTTCTGAAACAAACAATAGCCAAGCATGAACGAATGGCGTTTCATCTTCCTTCTATTTATCTGGAACGTCGTTGTGTTCGTCCATTCTCAGAACGGTAAAGTAAATCTTTTCTCAGATAGGTGTCATGGGCATGACATAGATAATGGAATCACATAGCATGCAGATAAGGCTTTCTTTTTCTCAGAATATGTAGTTTCATTACGTATAACTGTGATATTAAGATAGAAGCCGCTGAGGGATTGATTTTACGTATATCTGTGGTATTCATGGATACAGCAAAAAGCATAACAGCGAAGAAACTTATTCGCCTCATCGGAATCAGATCAAGTAATTGCGCAATTAGTTACGTTTACTATGAAATTCTTTTAATAGACTGCTAAACGTTGATCCTTTCAGATTCTGAGAGAATCATTACCCAAGTGTTTGGTTCGTGAGTTGTTAACTAAATAAAGTTCATTCAGGAAAGAGATCTCCAGGTACCGGAGCCTGCAGATATGGCTTTACGCAATGCAGTAAGCTCTTTCCGGTCATGCTGTCAATATTGGCATCCTGCTCCATAAGATGCATGGCCAAAGTGTGTTTATGAAGGTAACATGACTATTCAGATGAAGAGCTTCCGTGATGCCATCTGATCCTCACTCTGCGTCCCCTTTTGGCTTTCTTCAGTTTGAAGGTTTTAACTTGGTCAATAAGGCAATAAAACGCCAACGTGTTGTTTGATTATGAGACAAATCTTTTGTATACAAAGTATAAACACATAGATATGGCACAGTTTGTCTTTGTGTAATCTTCACCCCAGAACGTTTCAACTTCTTCAGACAAAAGAAAGAAGTTAAACATAGCAATTGATTGACGGCAAAGAACTCTTAAGTCTTAACTACATTTTGGGAGGAGAGGAGACGTCTTATAGTCTTGATATATAAAGAAAAGTAATGCTAGAAGTAGGCTATCCGGAATGGTTTTATTGATATCTAAATCAGGAATTTCTTGAATCATCTTCTTGGGACTTACGCCTGTGAATCTTTACAGGATATATAAGTTTGAACTGCGGGCTTCCAGAAGGATCGACTTCCCTTGATGAAATAGGCTACACTTACACTTCAGATCAAGCCTACATCGCGTCCGGGGAAATAAAAGAAGTGGCCACTCAATTCGCAAGCAGTCCAGTAATGTACCATACGTTAAGGTCCTTCCCCAATTACAGAAGGAACTGCTACACCTTGACACCGGTGACTCAGGGGAAGAAGTACCTGATTCGAGCTTCTTTCATGTATGGCAACTACGACGGCCAGAACCTGCTGCCCACCTTCGACCTCTACCTGGGAGCCGAACCGTGGGACACGGTGAAGCTGGATAACGCAAGTCACATTCTGTGGACTGAGATTATCGCCGCGGCACAGTCGTCGAACATAAGCGTGTGCCTCGTGAAAACTGCCGGAGTCAATCCTTTCATCTCCGGCCTGGAGCTTCGTCCTGCTGATGACATCTATAATAATACTCAATGGCCTAGTTGGCTCAAAACCTACATGAGGATTAATGCTGGTTCAAATGGACCATCCAGGTTTGTTGTCTTTCTGCTCAACCATTTTCATCTGCTTTAACTCAGTCATAGTGTCAAATCGCCACCGGGCTGTGCTCTGGATTAGCATGCATGTAGGTCCAGAGAAGCGACGGAAATTTTTTCTTGCAGACAGTTTGGGAGAACTGTGGAAAATGTCGCCGAAATGCTTGTTGCTGCTTAGTCCAATTATGTTTGGTGATTCGTCATTTTTACACACTTAAAAACTAATTATGTTTATTTTGACAAGACTTAATTGGGTGAATCCAACGGGTTAGCAGTTAGCACAAGTGACGGGAGCAGACTTGAGTGGCCCTATGTTCAGTTCCCATCGTTGTGGTTTCTCATATAAGCATAACCTTGGCAACTTGGCATACGATCGTGAACTTAAACCTCATTGTACCCCCTTCACGTTAGAATGTTTGCCACAAGCTGCCTTGCCCTAGTGGAATCTCTTGGGATCCATAGAGCGGTTACCTTCATTGATATGAGAGAAGCAACCATTTTCCATGGAAAATAAGTTCAGTATGCGACCCTTAAACGGCGGGTAGATCCTACTTCCAATATGCATATTTACTTTAATCTTTTAATATTGCACATTCACAAAGAACATTGAGAATAATATCATTTTTTCATACCCATGTCATTATCTACACACTTCCCGATATCTATCTCAAACCTATAGCATTTTAAATAATGACATGGAGTGGTATGAGACAATGGCAAAGATATGCGATATGATAGAGGTATGTCATTCCACCCTTGGTCATTATTGTCAATGTTATGGGTATGAGACAATGATAGATGTACTAGATAACAACAACAACGGTATGAGATAATAGGTATGATATAACAATATAAGGTAATGACAGGGGTATGAAGCAATGGGTATGAGACAACGAGAGAGATATGAGATAACGACATGAGCAGAACAAAAAAACGAAAATGCTTCTTTGAAGCTCACATGAGTATTTTGGTCATAACAATTTGTGTATATGGATTAACACAATCATTCGATCTGAGCTTTATTGAATCCTAAAATCATACTTTTTTTGGTTTTCTTTTTTGTCCCTACAAAAAATTCTCTTTTTTTTAATTAATGAAAAGCATTTTTCATCAATATCATATTGGCGCACAAAAATTTTGTGCACCCTTGAAGGGTTAAATCTTCTATACTCCGAAGTGGTTAATCTTTTCTAAAAATAAGAAGGCTAAATTTCTAGCATTCACGAAAAACTTAAGTTACATGGGTATAGGTAAGATTTGGAGACGAGTAAGAGATATGAGTACATACATAACAACCTTAGGAAAATGTGGTATGGAGTACAGCAGTATATATATATATATGTATATATAAAATAAAACAAAATAATCAAAATGAAAGCAACAATTAAATAACAAGTGATATAAATAAAATAATGATATGTTAACCAACAATTACTCCAAGAACAAAATGAAAACTGAGTTTAAAATATTAAATGAAGTAACTTTAGCGGTTTGAATCAGTTATGGTTTAAAAAGCATCCAAATGTGTTCAAATAACCTCTTTGGAAACTGGTCTGGCTCATTGAATACGTGTACCCTACTGAATTACGATGTCAAAAAACTTTTGAACACATTTTACTACTAAATATTTAACATCATTACAGAGAACAACTACCATTTTGGATGCCGAAAATGCGACTGTTATTTGCACAGGCAATGAAATGAACTGCCCTTCTCACAGCTGATGTTTGGGAGAAGTAGCATGAACGCTTCAGTTGTTCGAGGTCAGCCTTTTCGTGTCGGGTTAGATGAACAGTTAATGGAGATTGTTGGTGTGATTTTAATTGTTCATGCAGGTTTAAAGAAGACACGGCCGATCGCACATGGACTTCAGATTACGGAGGGTATGGACTTCCCGTCAACACCACTACTAGAATAGAGAGCACTGGCTTGTTCCGGGTACCATCCATGGTCCTCCAAACTGCCGAATACTCGAGGAGCGGTATAAATATCCGTTGGAAACAAGAAGCAGAGGGAGAAGAATACGTTTTCGTCTTTTATTTTGCGGGGATAAACCGACAAGATAACCTGACCGTAATTATAAACGGACAACAACCACCCTTTCCTTTTGAAGTTCCTTACATGCAGTCATACTATGTTTACTCAACTAATCTAAAGTTTGAAGATTATTTGATCAATATCAGCGGTGCAAATCTTACGAGTGTCCCCATCATCAATGCATTTGAAGTGTACAAGGTGTACGAACCCGCGGGTGGGGCAACGTATGGCCAAGACGGTGAGTATCTTACTGATTTGGTTAACAGTTACGAGTATCTTACTGATTTGGAAACAGGAACACTGCATTGGCTTTGGAATGCAGTGTTCTATGAATGTCTTCCAAGAACTGGACCACATTTATTTCGTGTAAGACAATTATGTTTAAGAGCGAAGCTAGATTACAGTGAGTCTCTGTGCAGAACTAAGTGTGCATAGACCAAGAAAGAATCCACAAAACATATGACAAGTAAGAGGGTATAAGTATTCGTCTTAACAAACTCACCTTCTAACTTAGGAATTTTATACGATTGCAGTTGATGCCATTACGGGAATAAGAGATTACTACCAAATCAAGAAAAACTGGGCCTCTGATCCTTGTCTGCCCAAGCTGTATCCATGGGAAGGCGTGAATTGCAGCTATGGGAATCCGATGTCTCCAACAATCACTGGCTTGTAAGTTCAATGCCTTAAAAGTCTCCTAAACTAATAAATTATTCATGGTTCTAATTGCGTAAAATTACTGTGCAGGGACCTTTCCAACAGTGAATTACAGGGCTCAATATCTACTGAATTTGAAATGTTGAAATCTATTCAGTCACTGTAAGTGTGCCTGTGCATCATAATAAATCCATCCTGTGATCGATCAGGTTTTCTGACTGCGCAGGCCTTTCTGGTCTCTGCACACAGGAACTTGTCAGGGAATCACTTGAATGGTCCAATACCAGAATTCCTTGGAACGATGAAAAGTCTGCGGACGCTGTGAGTATGCTTATTGTGGTATTGTGGGCTTTCACTTTCCTTGTTTTTCCTTCGGTTTGAAGAAAATTGATCGTGGGTCGGTAATTTTAGAGACCTGTCCGATAATGATTTATGTGGACCGATCCCAAGTGCCCTCAAAGCAAGAATGGATGACGGATCACTTTCAGTAAGGTCTGGTTTAAGAATATTGACTTTAGCTCTTTAGTTTTCTAAAATTTAATCCAGATTGATTAAAAAAGACACTTGTATAGGTTGAAAAACATTCGCCTGGATTGTCATGACCCTGTCCCTGTCCCTGCTCCTGACCCAGTCAAGTTGGTGATCGCCATTTGTGTTCCTATAGCCGTCGTCCTCATAATTATAGCGATCATCTGTATTGTCCTTTTCAAGAGAAGGCATCGACACACTCATATACCGGAGCCACGTCCAACACCAGTAGGTATGATGTCCATATGCACAACTACGTAGAATGCACTCAATTCCTTTTTGTCGGCATTGAACGATCTCTATTTGAGAACAGTTCCGGTTGTGCCACCTTCGCCAATACCAGTACCAGAAGTTCCGAATGCGCCTCCTCCAGCACCAGTACCAACAGTTCCAGTTGCGCCACCTCCTCCAGTTCCAGGACACGAGAACAGGTTCAGCTACAGTGACATTGTGCGGATCACCAATAACTTTCAAACTGAGATAGGTAAAGGAGGGTGTGGAAGTGTTTATCTTGGACAACTGAGCCATGGCCGTCAAGTGGCAGTCAAGAAAGTTACAAGAACAGAGGCGTTAAAAAGCAGGGAATTTTCTGCAGAGGTTTGTGTCCTGTAAAATACTAGTTTAAAAGAAAAGGAAAGTTAGAAAACAGAAAAGCGAATTCGTCATCCGTACTGCGTCTGTTCATGTTTTTTCATCCTTGCAGATTGCTGCATTGACACAAGTTCATCATAGAAGTTTGGTGTCCTTCTGTGGATTCTGTGAGGAAGGGGTGCATATGATGCTCGTATATGAATATATGGCTGGAGGAAACCTGAGGGAGCTATTGTCAGGTATGAGCGTTCATCACGCAGTTGTTAGGAATTTGCTATTTTGATGCTTTTTTCTCTTCAATGGTAGGCAACACTAAATTTCTCCATGTGGTGCATCATGAATGTAAAGTAAATAAAAACCTAGCCTTTCATTACAATTTTGAGGTGCTCAGTGAAATCCATGACTGTTGCAAATGTACCAAAATGAAAACTTTGTATGTGTGATGTGTGGAACACTCAAAGTTTCGCAATGGCTTAAAAAATTTTCTCTGAAAAAGTTTGCTGGCGATATATACCTGTTCTCCTTACCAGTTTTTGTTACACTTTTAGCTTTTTAGGAATGGACTGGAATAGGTTCCAACAGAATGAGCCATTCTGTGCTGGGTCATTGCCCTGTGTGTGAGGGTGTGTTATGCTCATTGTTGCAATACACAAGGAGCCTCTGCATTTTCTTCCATTAATACATAAACTGCAAGTCCAGCTTGCTGATCGTTGTCCTTCGCTACTAGTGAGCAATGGGGCTCAGCCGAATGAGTCCAAAGATACCTTCTTCTGAAGCTAGATCAACTGCTCTTGAAAATGCATGTGTATTCGAGGTTATTGCATTGGCACTGTTCAGATTGGAGAAGAAGAAGCCTAATTGCTCTAAATTGCATAATAATCAAATTTATCCTTCTTACTGCAGATAAGACGGATAACAAATCTATGTTCTTAACTTGGGATAAGCGACTCCAAATGGCAATAAGTGTTGCTACAGGTGTGCATCCGAAACACTGCTCTAGTTTTTTGAATTTATCAACTGTCAATTCAACATTTATTTTGCAGGTCTTGATTATTTGCATGCTGGTTGCAACCCGCCAATAATTCACAGGGATGTGAAAACAAGCAATATTCTTTTGGATGGAAACATGGAAGCAAGGCTGGCAGATTTTGGATTGTCTAGAGCCATTTATGCTGAAAATGAACCTGTATCGACTCTTGTTGTGGGTACAACAGGATACATAGACCCAGAGTACGTGAAAGTGCAACACACAAAAGATATTCATTTTATAACCGACTGGTTTCAGATTTCATTTCTTTATTTTCTTCCTTTGGTGTCTTCCTTCGGTGGGCAAGCTGAACATAAACCCGTTACTGAAGAATACGGAAAAGACAGTAAAACTGACAGCAATAGAAATGGCTGCCATCAGGTTGCTTATCTTTCCGCAGCCTTCATGTGGATAGATAAATATCCTGGCTGTAGGAATGCCATTGCCCAACCTACATACAAAATTAACAGAACTACGATAGGATCTGTACAGAACTTTGAAAAGCATCAATTGTTCCCAAGCAACCAACACCTTCCAAGACATTTTCACGTCATTAAACGAAGGAAGCAGTAACTCTTCCCCCTTTCTTTCTTATGACAAGACTCGCATTAACGGTATGACTAATGACCATTCAACAACAAAAGTTGCTTCCAAAGACTAGTTATTGAACACTGAAATTTGCCTCCCTAATTCAGGATGGCTCAAACCCTTCTTCATCTTCCTTTTGCTTGAGCGCATGTGAAGCATTTCACATGTAAAAGATTAAAGACATCCCATACATCTATGTGTGTGTGTGTGTGCGTATATATACATACATTATACAGATGGCATGCATGTCTGATATTTACTTATGTGCGTTCAGTCCTCTCATCATTGACTACAGAACGGTAGAACTCATTTCAATTTATATCCGTGCATTTTCTTGTTCCTCTCAAAGCTAGAAAAGAAAGGTGCATGTCAATGATCTAGTGTTTACTGTTTGCAGGTATTACCGCACGGGAAAACTAACAACAAAGAGTGATGTTTACAGTTTCGGTGTAGTTCTTTTTGAGCTCATAACTGGTCGTCCTGCTTTCTTCTCTGAAAATGGAATACCAACTAGCGTTGTGCAATGGGCAAAAAAAATTATACAATATGGAGATTTTCATAGGATCATCGATCCTAGACTTAGAGGACAGTATGACGCCGACTCCATATGGGGCGTTATAGAACTTGCTATTGCAAGTTTGCAGGAGTCCGGCGATAGGAGGCCTACAATGCAAAAGATTGTTACTGAACTGGCGGCAGCTAAAAATCAAGAGAAACGTCGACTTGGAATTGGAACTCCTACTGCTGGAGACGGATCGACGCCATCAGAATTTTTAGTGGACTCTTCCACATATGTGGAAACAGAAACTGCACCTAAGCCACGGTAGTAGAAAATGGCATCTGGTCACTAAGCCTACAATGGTATCAGTTTCTGCTGAAAAAGCTTGGTACTTCTAGAACAGACTTCACTCTGCTATGTATGGTAAAAAACCCTGTTGCAGACTCGGTTTTTCCATTTGATTCCTTCTTTTGCTTTTGTATGTTGTGTTTATATACAGCAGTGCACGTGAAATAAGAGTGATTTTGTAAAGATGTGCATGGAGAACTAGAGGAGAGTCTCTGTTTTCTTCAGTTTATACTTCGACACAGGGTTGGAGTTGGAGCATATATGCAACACAGACAATTAAAATGATGCTTGTGAAAGAATTTCGTTTCTGATGGTGTTGAGCATGGATGGGTTTGTACGCGTTCTTCTGTATACTTAATAAGCTCTTGGAAATACTTCTTTTCGCCTTATTGAAAGTACTGGTCTTTTGTTTCTGTGGGGTGTTTTCCTCATCGTATGTTAAATGTTGGCCATTTAACGGTGAGAGAGTTGGTTAGTTGTTAGGATGGGTCAATAATAATAATAGTAATGCATGTTTAGTGATGTTTCATGCCACAGTCAACGCGAAGTGCATTTCAGTGTACTTTAGAATTGATATACATCTTCAAATTTATACTTACACGTTATAGGTTTTAGATTAAGCTGAAATTTCACGTACGTCACGTCTACATGGTGGGAATTCTGTTTTAGTCAAGGAATTAATATTAATGAGTTTTCTCTTTTGGAAATTGGAGTCTTAGGGATTTTGCGACAAGGAAATATGAAGAACAATTTCATAATAGCGGCAACAGGCATGCCTCTCCCGCATAGCTGACAATCAGTGATAGATTGGTTCAAGCTTGATTAATAGGAAACAGTCTAGTTTCTAAAGGATGCCCTTTCCCACTGAAGGCATGCACGCAGATTTCTCACTGATTTCGCTGAATCTGAGGTTGTGTCGGTAGTGTTTCATTTTTAATTTTAATATATACTTTCTAAATTTTAAGTTTTTGAGGAAGATAACATAGCTGGTCCAGCAGATTGGTGTGCCAACAGTGTGCCGTTGATTTGATTTCCATAGGTATTACTCTCCAAAACTGAAAACGTTGGCGCCCCAACCACTTAAAGCTCTAAACGCTATCCGATACCCATGACCATATCGGCTCCAGAACAAACCCATACAGGTCAATAAGAGGTCTAAAGCTTTCACCTTTTTAAATCAATTTAAAGGTAATTTAGACTATTTTGTAAATTCATAATAAAATTAAAAAAGTTATAAAAAGATGTAAGCCAAGATACGACGACAGGCGCATATAGGCAACTCACAATCGCATGCATTTGGCGTAGCAGATCCAAATTTACTCTCTTGCTGCTGTCATATAATAAATGGATAGGTTTCATCCAATTGCACCACATCCAAATTTGACCTTTTCTTGGTGGCTCGACTACAAAATAGGCACTTACTACAAAATTCACCAACTTTAAATCGCCTGAGTTTTCTAATTATTTAGATTAAAAATCTACTTCCAAGACACCACTAATATGAACAAATAATTAGTCAGAACCTTCCTTTGAAATATACTAGTTTTGCAGCTTTATGCTTTATATATATATATATATATATATATATATATATATATATATATATATATATATATATATATATATAAAAGCGAAAAAGGGTAGTTTAAGGCTGCCGATGCAGGTTGAGTAATTTCATAGAAAAGCAACAAAAAAAGTGTTTTCTTCTCAATCAAGGTGGCAATGCCTAAATTTACCTTATGTAATGCATCCACTTTCATTGGTGTCACGTTAGTTGACCTATAAAGCCCTGAGCTGCCTTTCTTCGTTTGTGGGAGTCACATAACAGTTTTTGCAGTCATTGTCACAAAGAGTTGAATTACAATGAAGAACATTACTTTGCATAACATGACAGCTAAAAAACAGAAGCATACCTTTTATTAATGGGGGCTACAAATTTTGTGGCTGAAGGATACTAATACAAAAAATCTTATGTTTGGAGGGCACGAATAGGCAATAAACTAAATCATGTGAAACAATCAATATATAAACAAAAGAAACTATGTGGGTTTGTGTGACAGCTGCCTACACAAGCCCAGAGCTAGCTATGAAAGTCAGCTGATCTTTGTAGAATTGAAGTAATCTAATATAATAAGTTTGTAAGAAACAAAAGTAAGTGGTACTCTAGGGGTGCTGTGGCTAGCCACGGTTGCATACTCTTTCTACTCTGAATTCTGGAACAGGTAAATGAAACGTTATTAAACTATTCCATTAGCCAAACGACCCCTTAATGTTAACTTAGAAGAATGATATATTCTAACACCAGAAAAATGTCTATCACTGATTGAAGTCTGAAAATCAGAAGCAGAAGGCCCCTTTGATATGCAGTTAATTTACAAGTGAATCCAAATTCGCGTCCGATATATATTTGACTGAGATTAGACAGAAAATCCAACCCGGTTACATATGTGTTGGATTTCATGTTAATCTGTATAAATTTGATTTTTTTTTTTAAAAAAAAAAAAACTGGTTCAAATCTTATTAAGTCGAGTTTGGTAGACAGAAGAGTTTGGCCCGAAAGGCAGATGCAGAACCCATATGAATATAGTCAAAAGTTTGAATTGATATTTCTTGATGAACACTGAAAAGTTGAGGCTCTATTTCGAAGAATTTCAAAACTGAGCTGTATAGGTACTAAAGAATCTACGTATGACATGGTCGAAGCTGATTATGGCAGAGCTTAAACAAACATTTTCCTATTTAATTAGATCTCCTCACGTAGGTCATCGGACTGTACAACCAGTTGTTCACGTAGGTCATCGGACTGTACAACCAGTTGTCCAGTGGGGGATAACTTCCATCTTCCCTTAAATTGTGTCCGTGGTCCTTTTGCCTCTATTTTGCACATTCTGCTTTGGTTCCTTCGAAGGTTCTGAAACAAACAATAGCCAAGCATGAACGAATGGCGTTTCATCTTCCTTCTATTTATCTGGAACGTCGTTGTGTTCGTCCATTCTCAGAACGGTAAAGTAAATCTTTTCTCAGATAGGTGTCATGGGCATGACATAGATAATGGAATCACATAGCATGCAGATAAGGCTTTCTTTTTCTCAGAATATGTAGTTTCATTACGTATAACTGTGATATTAAGATAGAAGCCGCTGAGGGATTGATTTTACGTATATCTGTGGTATTCATGGATACAGCAAAAAGCATAACAGCGAAGAAACTTATTCGCCTCATCGGAATCAGATCAAGTAATTGCGCAATTAGTTACGTTTACTATGAAATTCTTTTAATAGACTGCTAAACGTTGATCCTTTCAGATTCTGAGAGAATCATTACCCAAGTGTTTGGTTCGTGAGTTGTTAACTAAATAAAGTTCATTCAGGAAAGAGATCTCCAGGTACCGGAGCCTGCAGATATGGCTTTACGCAATGCAGTAAGCTCTTTCCGGTCATGCTGTCAATATTGGCATCCTGCTCCATAAGATGCATGGCCAAAGTGTGTTTATGAAGGTAACATGACTATTCAGATGAAGAGCTTCCGTGATGCCATCTGATCCTCACTCTGCGTTCCCTTTTGGCTTTCTTCAGTTTGAAGGTTTTAACTTGGTCAATAAGGCAATAAAACGCCATCGTGTTGTTTGACTATGAGACAAATCTTTTGTATATAAAGTATAAACAGATAGATATGGCACAGTTTGTCTTTGTGTAATCTTCACCTCAGAACGTTTCAACTTCTTCAGACAAAAGAAAGAAGTTAAACATAGCAATTGATTGACAGCAAAGGACTCTTAACTACATTTTGGGAGGAGAGGAGACGTCTTATAGTCTTTATATATAAAGAAAAGTAATGCTAGAAGTAGGCTATCCGGAATGGTTTTATTGATATCTAAATCAGGAATTTCTTGAATCATCTTCTTGGGACTTACGCCTGTGAATCTTTACAGGATATATAAGTTTGAACTGCGGGCTTCCAGAAGGATCGACTTCCCTTGATGAAATAGGCTACACTTACACTTCAGATCAAGCCTACATCGCGTCCGGGGAAATAAAAGAAGTGGCCACTCAATTCGCAAGCAGTCCAGTAATGTACCATACGTTAAGGTCCTTCCCAAATTACAGAAGGAACTGCTACACCTTGACACCGGTGACTCAGGGGAAGAAGTACCTGATTCGAGCTTCTTTCATGTATGGCAACTACGACGGCCAGAACCTGCTGCCCACCTTCGACCTCTACCTGGGAGCCGAACCGTGGGACACGGTGAAGCTGGATAACGCAAGTCACATTCTGTGGACTGAGATTATCGCCGCGGCACAGTCGTCGAACATAAGCGTGTGCCTCGTGAAAACTGCCGGAGTCAATCCTTTCATCTCCGGCCTGGAGCTTCGTCCTGCTGATGACATCTATAATAATACCCAATGGCCTAGTTGGCTCAAAACCTACATGAGGATTAATGCTGGTTCAAATGGACCATCCAGGTTTGTTGTCTTTCTGCTAAACCATTTTCATCTGCTTTAACTCAGTCATAGTCTCAAATCGCCACCGGGCTGTGCTCTGGATTAGCATGCATGTAGGTCCAGAGAAGCGACGGAAATTTTTTCTTGCAGACAGTTTGGGCGAACTGTGGAAAATGCAGCCCAAATGCTTGTTGCTGCTTAGTCCAATTATGTTTGGTGATTCGTCATTTTTACACACTTAAAAACTAATTATGTTTATTTTGACAAGACTTAATTGGGTCAATCCAACGGGTTAGCAGTTAGCACAAGTGACGGGAGCAGGACTTGAGTGGCCCTAAGTTCAGTCCCCATCGTCGTGGTTTCTCATATAAGCATAACCTTGGCATAAGATCGTGAACTTAAACCTCATTGTACCCCCTTCATGTTTGCCACAAGCTGTCTTGCCCCAGTGAAATCGTACATGGGAGGGTAGATCATATTTATTTTAATATTTTAATATTACACATGCACAAAGAACATTCATAACCATATCATTATCTCATATCCATGTCATTATCTATACACTTGCTGATATCTCATATCTTTGTCATTATCTCAAGCCTGTAGCATTTTAAATAATGACATAGAGTGGTAAGAGGCAATGGCAAAGATATGAGCAATAATGATAGAGGTATGTCATACCACCCATGGTCATTATTGTCAACATTATGGGTATGAGAGAATGACAGATTTATGAGATAACAATATGAGATGATTGGTATGATATAACAATAAAGGTATGAAGTAATGACAAGGGTATAAAGCAATGGGTATGAGATAAGGACAGAGATATGAGATAACAAAATAAGCGGAACAAAAAACTGAAGATGCTTCTTTGCCGCTCAGATGAGTATTTTGGTCATAATGATTTGCGTATATGAACTGACACAGTCATTCGACCTGAGCTTTATCGAATCCTAAAATCATACTTTTTCAGTTTTCCTTTTTGTCCCTACAAAAAAATCTATTTTTTTTAATTAATGAAGAGTATTTTTCATCATTATCATATTTGCGCACGAAAAAATTTTGTGCACGGCGATGCATACATAACTGGCCGGCTTCGGTTCCTTTGAAGGGTTAAATCTATATTCTGAAGTGGTTAATCTTTTCTAAAAATAAAAAGGCTAAATTTCTAGCATTCAAGAAAAGCTTAAGTTACATGGGTATAGGTATGATTTGGAGACAGAGTATAGAGATATGAGTACATACATAACAACCTTACGAAAATGTGGAATGGAGTACAACAGTATAACATATATATATATATATATATATATATATATATATATATATATATATATATATATAATGATCAAAATGAAGCAACAATTAAATAAACAAGTGATATAAATAAAATAATGATATGTTAACGAACAATTACTCTAAGAACAAAATGAAAACAGAGTTTAAATGATTAAACTTTAGGGGTCTGAATCAGTTTTGATTTAAAAAGTATTCAAATGTGTTCAAATACCCACTTTGGAAACTGGTCTGGCCTCATTGAATACGTGTACCCTACTGAATTACGATGTCAAAAAACTTTTGAACACATTTTACTACTAAATATTTAATATCATTACACAGAACAACTACCATTTTGGATGTCGAAAATGCGACTGTTATTTGCACAGGCAATGAAATGAACTGCCCTTCTCACAGGTGATGTTTGGGAGAAGTAGCATGAAAGCTTCAGTTGTCTGAGGTCAGCCTTTTCGTGTCGGGCTAGATGAAAAGTTCATGGAGATCGTTGCTGTGATTTTAATTGTTCTGTTCGTGCAGGTTTAAAGATGACACGGCCGATCGCACATGGACTTCAGATTACGGCGGGTATGGACTTCCCGTCAACACCACTACTAGAATAGAGAGCACTGGCTTGTTCCGGGTACCATCCATGGTCCTCCAAACTGCCGAATACTCGAAGAGCGGCATTAATATCCGTTGGAAACAAGCAGCAAAGGGAGAGGAATACCTTTTCGTCCTTTATTTTGCAGGGATAGTGCTAAACCGACAAGATAACCTGACCCTAACTATAAACGAGCAACAACCACCCTTTCCTTTTGATGTTCCTTACATGGACTCAAATCCAGTTTTCTCAAATACGCCATTCGATTTTGAAGATTATTTGATCACTCTCGCCGGAGCAAATCTTACGAGTGTCCCTATCATCAATGCATTTGAAGTCTACAAGGTGTACGAACCCGCTGGTGGGGCAACTTATGGCCAAGACGGTGAGTATCTTACTGATTTGGTTAACCCCCCGTTTAATCACTGAAATCAATCTTACGAGTATCTTACTGATTTGGTAACAGGAACACTGCATTGGCTTTGGAATGCAGTGTTCTATGAATGTCTTCCAAGAACTGGACCACATTTATTTCGTGTA
This sequence comes from Nymphaea colorata, assembly GCF_008831285.2. Lineage (NCBI taxonomy): Eukaryota > Viridiplantae > Streptophyta > Magnoliopsida > Nymphaeales > Nymphaeaceae > Nymphaea > Nymphaea colorata. The sequence goes on from NC_045138.2 coordinate 27,887,400, forward strand.
AGACAATTATGTTTAAGAGCGAAGCTAAAATACAGTGAGTCTCTATGCAGAACTAATTGTGCATAGACCTAGAAAGAATCCACAAACACATGACAAGTAAGAGGGTAAAAGTATTTCGTCTTAACAAGCTCACCTTCTAACTGAGTTAGGAATTTTAAACGATTGCAGTTGAAGCGATCACTGGAATAAGAGATTACTACAAAATCAAGAAAAACTGGGCCTCTGATCCTTGTCTTCCCGAGCTGTATCCATGGGAAGGCGTCAACTGCAGCTATGGGAATCCGAAGTCGCCAACAATCACTGGCTTGTAAGTTCGATGCCTCAAGTTAAAACTCTCATAAACTAATAACCTATTCATGGTTCTAATTGCTCAAAATTACTATGCAGGGATCTTTCCAACAGTGAACTACAGGGCTCAATATCCACTGAGTTTGAAAAGTTAATATCTATTCAATCACTGTAAGTGTGCCTGTGCATCGTAAAAAATCCATCCTATGGTCGATCAGGTTTACTGACTGCACAGGCCTTTCTGGTTTCTGCACACAGGAACTTGTCAGGGAATCACTTGAATGGTTCAATACCAGAATTCCTTGGAACAATGAAAAGTCTGCGGACGCTGTGAGTATGCTTATTGTGGCATTGTGGGCTTTCATTTTCTTGTTTTTCCTTCAGTTGTTTGAAGAAAATTGATCGGGGGTCGGTAATTTTAGAGACCTATCCGATAATGATTTATGTGGACCAATCCCAAGTGCCCTCAAAGCAAGAATGGAAGACGGATCACTTTCAGTAAGGTCTGGTTTAAGAATATTGACTTTAGATCTTTAGTTTTCTAACATTTAATCCAGATTGATTAAAAAAAACCCCATGTACAGGCTGAAAAACATTCGCCTGGATTGTCATGGCCCTGACCCTGACCCTGTCCCCAAGTTGGTGATCGCCATTTGTGTTCCTGTAGCCGTCGTCCTCATAATTATAGCGATCATCTGTATTGTCCTTTTCAAGAGAAGGCATCGACACACTAATATACCGGCGCCACGTCCAACACCAGTAGGTATGATGTCCATATGCACAACTACGTAGAATGCACTCAATTCCTTTTTGTCGTCGTTGAACGATCTCTATTTGAGAACAGTTCCGGTTGTGCCACCTTCGCCAATACCAGTACCAGAAGTTCCGAATGCGCCTCCTCCAGCACCAGTACCAACAGTTCCAGTTGCGCCACCTCCTCCAGTTCCAGGACACGAGAACAGGTTCAGCTACAGTGACATTGTGCAGATCACCAATAACTTTCGAACTGAGATAGGTAAAGGAGGGTCTGGAACTGTTTATCTTGGACAACTGAGCCATGGCCGTCAAGTGGCAGTCAAGAAAGTTACAAGAACAGAGGCGTTAAGAAGCAGGGAATTTTCTGCAGAGGTTTGTGTCCTGTAAAATACTAGTTTAAAAGAAAAGGAAAGTTAGAAAACAGAAAAGCGAATTCGTCATCGTTACTGCGTCTGTTCATGCTTTTTCATCCTTGCAGATTGCTGCATTGACACAAGTTCATCATAGAAGTTTGGTGTCCTTCGGTGGATTCTGTGAGGAAGGGGACAATATGATGCTCGTATATGAATATATGGCTGGAGGAAACCTGAGGGAGCTATTGTCAGGTATGAGCGTTCATCATGCAGTTCTTAGGCATTTGCTATTTTGATGCTCTTTTCTCTTCAATGGTAGGCAACACTAAATTTCTCCATGTGGGGCATCATGAATGTAAAGTAAAGAAAAACCTAGCCTTTCATTACAATTTTGAGGTGCCCAGTGAAATTCCTGACTGTTGCAAATGTGCCAAAATGAAAACTTTGTATGTGTGATGTGTGTAACACTCAAATTTTGGGGATCGCTTAAAAATTTATCTGTGAAAAAGTTTGCTGGCGATATATACCTGTTCTCCTTACCACCTTTTGTTACACTTTTAGCTTTTTAGGAGTGGACTCGAATAGGATCCAACAGAATGAGCCATTCTGGGCTGGGTCATTACCCTGTGTGTGTGAGTGTGTGTTATGCTCATTGTAGCAATACACAAGGAGCCTCTGCATTTTTTTCCATTAATACATAAACTGCAAGTCCAGCTTGCTCATCGTTGTCCTTCGCTACTAGTGAGCAATGGGTCTCAGCCGCATGAGTCCAAAGACTCCTTCTTCTGAAGCTAGATCAACTGCTCTTATGTGCATTCGAGGTTATTGCATTGGCACTGTTCAGATTGGAGAAGAAGTAGCCTAATTGCTCTAAATTGCATAATAATCAAATTTATCCTTTTTACTGCAGATAAGACGGATAACAAATCTATGTTCTTAACTTGGGATAAGCGACTCCAAATGGCAATAAGTGTTGCTACAGGTGTGCATCCGAAACACTGCTCTAGTTTTTTGAATTTATCAACTGTCAATTCAACATTTATTTTGCAGGTCTTGATTATTTGCATGCTGGTTGCAATCCGCCAATAATTCACAGGGATGTGAAAACAAGCAATATTCTTTTGGATGGAAACATGGAAGCAAGGCTGGCAGATTTTGGATTGTCTAGAGCCATTTATGCTGAAAATGAACCTGTATCCACTCTTGTTATGGGTACAACAGGATACATAGACCCAGAGTACGTGAAAGTGTAAAACAAAAGATATTCATCTTATAACCTCCTGGTTTCAGATTTCATTTCTTTATTTTCTTCCTTTGGTGTCTTCCTTCAGTGGGCAAGCTGAACATAAACCCCTGTTACTGAAGAATACGGAAAGACACTAAAACTGACAGCAATAGAAATGGCTGCCAATCAGGTTGCTTATCTTTCCGCAGCCTTCATGTGGATAGACAAATATCCTGGCCGTAGGAATGCCATTGCCCAACCTACATAAATTAACAGAACTGCGATAGGATCTGTACAGAACTTTGAAAAGCATCAATTGTTCCCAAGCTACCTCCACCTTCCAAGACATTTTCACATCATTAAACGAAGGAAACAGTAACTCTTCCCCCTTTCTTTCTTATGACAAGACTTACATTAAAGCTATGAGTAATGGCCATTCAACAACAAAATTTGCTTCCTAAGACTAGTTATTGAACACTGAAATTTGCCTCTTAATTCAGGACGGCTCAAACCCTTCTTCATCTTCCTTTTGCTTGAGCACATGTGAAGCATTTCACATGTGTGTGTGTGCTTTCATATACATACATTATACAGATGGCATGCATGTCTGATATTTACGTATGTGCGTTCAGGCCTCTCATCATTGACTACAGAACAGTAGAACTCATTCAATTTTTACCCGTGCATTTTCTTGTTCCTCTCATAGATAAAAAGGTGCATGTCAATGATCTAGCGTTTACTGTTTGCAGGTATTACCGCACGGGAAAACTAACAACAAAGAGTGATGTTTTCAGCTTCGGTGTAGTTCTTTTTGAGCTCATAACTGGTCGTCCTGCTTTCTTCTCTGAAAATGGAATACCAACTAGCGTTGTCCAATGGGCAAAAACAACTATACAATATGGAGATTTTCATAGGATCATCGATCCTAGACTTAGAGGACAGTATGACGCCGACTCCATATGGAGTGTTATAGAACTTGCTATTGCAAGTTTGCAGGAGTCAGGCGATAGGAGGCCTACAATGCATAAGATTGTTACTAAACTGGCAGCAGTTAAAAATAAAGAGAAACGTCTACTTGGAATTGGAACTCCTACTGCTGGAGAGGGATCGACGCCATCTGAATTTTTAATGGACTCTACCACATATGTGGAAATAGAAACTGCGCCTAAGCCACGGTAGTAGAAAATGGCATGTGGTCACTAAGCCTACAATCAGATTAGTTTCTGCTGAAAAAGCATGGTACTTCTAGAACAGACTTCACTCTGCTGTGTATGGTAAAAAGCTCTGTTACAGGCTCGGTTTTACCATTTGATTCCTTCTTTTGCTTTTGCATGTTATGTTTATCTACAGCAGTGCAGGTGAAATAAGAGGATTGTGTAAGGATGTGCATGGAGAACTAGAGGAGAGTCTCTGTTTTCTTCAGTTTATACTTCGATACAGGGTTGGAGTTGGAGCATATATGAAACATAGACTATTAAAATGATACTTGTGAAAGGATTTCGTTTCTGATGGTGTTGAGCATGGATGGGTTTGTACGCGTTCTTCTGTATACTTAATAAGCTCTTGGAAATACTTCTTTTTGCCGTATTGAATGTACTGGTCTTTTGTTTCTGTGGGGTGTTTTCCTCATTGTATGTTTACTGTTGGCCATTTAACGGTGAGAGAGTTGGTTAGGATGGGTCAATAATAAACTTAGTAATGCATGTTTAGTGTTGTTTCATGCCACAGTCAACGCGAAATACATTTCAGTGTGCTTTAGAATTGATATACATCTTTAAATTATGAAATAAATAATGGCTACTTACATGCATTGTCAATATTTTAATGCACAAAGAGAAAAGGGAAATCAAATTTATACTTACGCGTTATAGGTCTTAGATTAAGCTGAAATTTTACATGGTGGGAATTCTGTTTTAGTGAAGGAATTAATATTAATGATTTTTCTCTTTTGGAAATTGGAGTCTTAGCGACTTTGCTACAAGGAAAGATGAAGTACAATTTCATGATAGCGGCAACAGGCATGTCTCTCCCGCATGCCTGACAATCAGCGACTAGTTTCTAAAGGATGCCCTTTCGCTGTGAAGGCTTCCACGCAGATTTGTCACTGATTTCGCTGAATCTCGAGGTGGTGTTTGAAGAGATCATACTTAATACGCAAAAATGAAGTCCAGTCAGAAGGTGCATGGGAAAGTGTATGCCACCATTTCACCAAGAGCTCAGCATTATGCATTTTAAGGGATGTGATGCCAAGAACACCCTGTGCTAAGGGCTGAATCACGTCGGATCAGACTTCGCTTTGGCTTCCCCATAGTCCGTTATGAGCAAAGCCCTCTTTGAAAAGCGAGTGCTTTGTGCCGAACAAGATGTTGTTTATGGTCTTGCCAAAGGAAGTTTCCCATGAAGGCTTGTATCTGCTTGGCAATCTCATGTGAGAGAGAGAGAGAGCCGATAAAATGGAAATATATAGCAAAATTTGAGAATAAGGAGTCTCCTAAGTACATAAGCAAACCGCAGAAACGAAATATAAGAAGGGAGAGAGAAAGAGAGAGAGAGAGCCGATAAAATGAGAAAATATAACAAAATTTGAGGACAAGAGGTCCCCTAAATACAAAAACAATCCGCAAAAAAAGAAACATACCGTCAAAATTTAATGAGTACAAACTATATAAATATAATGATCATGTCGTGGAAGCTAAATCATATTCAAGAATCTATTTAGTTAAATGTGCAGAAAGGATGTACGAACAACGCCAGTTTTATATAAAATCTCAGAAAGTTTAGATCACTAATCTTTTCATAATCCTCATAAATTTTATTTGACCATCCAAACACAACTTAATTCTAAGTATGAATGTCTTGATGTTGAGTCAAGAGTAAATCTGTAACTTATGAGGCTAAAATCTGAAGTTAGAAAAACAAAGGGGAAACCTATATATAACTTTGACATTTGAGGTATAGTTGACAAGTACGAGCAATTACATTGGCTTGCGCAGGTTTGGCGCGAAAAGAATTACTGGTAGAAGTGCAAGTTGAGATGTGATTTATTGCGACGGACATGAATGCTCGGGGCTGACCAATTTGAAGAATGCTCCGATGCTGACGCCGGCAAAAGCGCAACCATAGTTACAGATTTGCTCTCTCGTATTTGAGATTTGCTATCACTGTGGGAGAAGGGTCTGACTGATCCAACGAAGGAAGAACCATTGCAGTGGATGCCCGTCCATCGATCGATCGATTTGAATGCTCGAATATCCAGCTGCATTCAATCTCTTACACGTTTTATTTTGCTTACTTTTCTTTCATAGGGATTGATGGAATTTGGATGTGGAGATCCTAATATGGTTAGATTAATGGGGAGGTTTCTGCCAGAGTTCATGCTACTGGATCGATCAGGAAGACAGACATGGATTTTTATTCTTCTGTTGTATTCCGTGGTCCATCAACACGCACGTGAACACGCAAATTGTCCAACCCTTTTTTTCTTTTCTTTTTTCTCCAAAAGGAAACTCTAAATCTGGAGAGTTTTGATTTAAAGCGGGACAAAGTTTATTGGAGTACTTGACGGCTGCAAATTCTACGTTTATATCAAAAAGGCTTGTGGAAGGAGTCATGTTGAGATTTTTTTTTTCGAAATACGTTCTGTCGAGTGTCGAATCATCCAAAAAAAAAAAAAATCAAATAATTCGCACGTAAATGCGTACCTGAATTTGATCTTGAGAATCATATTAAATCTCGGCACATAAAATTATTTATACCCTCATAAATAACAATTAAGCTCAGCATTATGGATCACTATTTTGTTCTATCTTTCATAAGTACTATACAAATTGAAAGTGGCACATGAAAGGCCACAACTAAATAAATTGAAACGTCAGATTAGAGATTGGCATCCGGCGGGTCCGTTCGACGGGCCCGAAACTTAGGCCCGGGGTCGATATTGGGTATCGGGTTTGGGCCTGGTTATAATAAAAAAATATTTTTAAATTATAAAATTTTTTTGAATATAAATTATATTTTAAATAATATATTATTAAATTTAAAAAATAATAATTTTTTTTTTTTCATATTAACCGGCTGGGTCGGGCCCCGTCTGGCCGGGTACCGGCCCCGGCCGACGGCCCAGCCCAGCGCCTACCTCTACGTCAGACCCTCGGTTGGGCATCATTGGCTGTGATGGTCAAAAGCTAACACTCCGACTTATATCAATAACCATCGCCCAAGCAGAGATATTAACTAAGCTATGTTTGGATTTTAATTGAGGATACCGTGTCTCCCTCATTACAGCAACTACTAAAAAAAAAATCCAACCTCGGAAGTATTGAGAACTTTTAGTTTTTCTTTTAGTTACTTTCCAAACTTTGAGTTTTAAGGGACGTAGTAAAGCTGGTCCAGTCCAATAAAATTGTGTGTTGTCTGATCGATTTCTATGAGTACTATTCTCTTTATGGACCGGAAATGGTAGCGCTGCAACCATTTCTATGAGTACTATTCTCCTTTGGACCGGAAATGGTAGCGCCGCAACCACTCAAATCAAATCTGTAAGGTAGCTTCCCAACCACTAAAGCAAACCCTGAAGCATGAGCAAGTTTTGGGCGTCAACCCACCTTCAAGTCTTCTTCAACGGAAAAGAGAATGAAGAATCCGTTCCACCTCAGCTGCCTCTTTTTCATTGGTGAGAGTCACGTAAACAGTTTTTGCACTCATTGTCACAAAAAGACAAGTTACTAAACAATTATAGTGGCGCTTATGTGCTCTCAGCAAACTTTGATAAGGAGTTATTGGACTTTTATTATATTTTTGGTTAAAATTGTAGCTACCAGTAAAAGAATAAACAAAACCTAAATACATGAAGCTAAAGCAAAGGAAGAAAAATATGTGAGAAAAATGACATTAACGTCGTAGAGGTGGTTCATGAAAAGTGAAAAACCAAAATGGAAAAATAAAATTAAAGAGGAAAAAAAAGTAAGAACCATGGCAACCATGTTGAAGACATGTTACACGTCAAAAGCAGCGAGCTACTTTGAAACATAATCACAAATAAGATCTCAAAGTTTTAAACACTGAGGTTTTTCTCAAGTATAATACGGCGAGCTTAAAAAATACAGAAAAAAAACCGAAAAAATATGTAAATTTTTAAAAACTTTAAAAAACTAAAATTGAGGGAAAATAAAATAAGTGAAAAACTGATAACACAAACATCAAAAGATAAGTAGATTTACAATAAATAAAAAATATATAAAAAAAAACTATTTGACATTAAAAAAACTGAAAAAAATTAAAAAAGTGAAAAAAAAGTTGCACTTTTTTTGTTTTTAATGTTTTTTTCAAAAAAAAAACACGTTCTTTTTAAGTTTTAAACAGTCATTTAATTTATGGCATTCTTTTCATATTTTTTTTTAGAAAAAAACATGTTCTCCATGACTATACTTTGAAGCGTATACTTGATCGGATCGGAAAGAGGGCCGTGTTGTCACACTAGAGGTTGGAAACTTGGTCCTTAGATCAGTAGCGGATTAGAAATTTCCCCTTAAGAGGCACTATTATTTCAACTCTTTACATTTTTAAGAGACATTATTGAAAAAATGGCTAAGTATATGGTCTCAATTTATAAATAAACAATTTGTATGAGTCTATATGTGCAATTGCTTAACACACGTCCACACCAGCCTCCACCATTGGTCGACATAATCTAAATTTATATGCTCAAAGTCAGATCAGAAACTTTCTTGAATTGAAGCATATTACTTTTAAAAAAAATAGGAGCTAAAGAACGGAAGCATAGGTTTCATTGATGCGACTACAAAATTGTGGCCGAAAGGTATTAATATAAAGAAAAGAACCAATATATAAATAAAAAAATTATGTGGGTTTTCGGAACAATATGAAATAAATGTAATCGTTTCAGTATGCAAACGACCCTTGGCAACAGTAACAAGCTGTCAAATGAATTTCTTTTAATTTTGGGAGCAGATTAAAAAAACATTGTGTTATTATGGTCCAAAAATTTATCTCAATCTTTGCAATAGGTTAGTTGAACAGTAATAACTAATAACTTGTTACTGTTGCCAAACATTCTGTTAATGTTATCTCAGGACAATGATATATTGCATCTCTTATCACTGATTGAAGTTTGAAAATCAGAAACAGGAGGCCCTTTTGATATGCAGTTATGAGTCCAAATTCAGTCCAATGTATATTTGACTGAGATTCGATTCGACAGAAAATCAACAGGATACAAATGTGCTGATTTTATGCTAATCTGTATGAATTTGAGTTTCTGAAAAAATAATTAGGTTCAAATCTGATTAAGTCGAGTTTGGTAGACCGAAGAGTTTGGCCTCAGAGGGAGACGCAGACGCTGGATCCATGTGAATATAGCCAAATGTTTCAGTTGATTTTTCTTGATGAGCCCTGAAAAATTGAGGTTCCTTTTTGAAAAATTTCAAAACTGAGTTGTCTAGGTATTAAAGAATCCGCTCGACGCATCTATCAGATTTCGTCACGGCATCTGACTGTTGGCCACTAGCCAATCGTTCGGTTGGGGAATATTGCTTCCATCTTCGCTTGGATTTTTTGCACTTTATTTTGCACTTTCTGCTAGGTGGTGAAACAATAGCCAAGGATGAAAGAATTGCGATCCATCTTTCTTCGACTGTTCATCTGGATGAAGGCCGTTCTGTTCGTCCATGCTCAGAACGGTAAGTAGTTCTTTTTTTTTTTTTTTTTTTTTTTTTCAGATTGATTTCTTGTGCATCACATAGATAATGGGATCATAGTATGCAGATATGGCTTTCTTGTTTTCATAATGTGCAGTTGTTGGAGCGTGGAGCCCAATGTTAGAAACAAAACACAATAAACTCTCCTCTCTCACTCTTAAGAGGGGGTTAGAAGCAACAAGGAAGAAGACAACGATTTACGTGGTTCGGAACAATAATCTCCTACGTCCATGGTCGCAGAGATCTCTTGTATTCTCTCTCTCAGATGAACACACATAACAGACACTCACAAGCGGCGGCCATCCTCAAAACATAAGGATTAAGGCAAACCCGCATTTGTATAAAATGACATATATGCCCTTGCATATGAAAAAACCGTGGTATTGTAAATGAGTGTCTTCCATACACCAACACCCAATCCCCTTGTTTAAGAGTGGGGCGGCTTCTTGTATTCTTTGATAGCAAAAAAACCTGTAGGAAAAATTGATGTCTTCTTCTTCCTTTTCTTTAACAGTGGAGAGGCTTCTTGTATTCTTTGATTTTTGTGTAATAGTGAAAAAACTCTGCGTGTCCATAGATGTAGGAGAACCTTACCTTGTGTCTGAACAAGGTAAAATCTTTGTGTCTAATTCATCCTTCTTTTCTTTGGCTTTTTTTTCTTGGTGTTATAAGAAAGAGAAAGAGAAAGCCTTGTTCCTAACAGCAGTTTCATTATTGAAACCATGATCTTAAGATATTTAAGATGAAATTCTTTTGCTAGACTGATAAACATTAGATCACTTCAAATTCCGAGCGAACCATTATCCAAGTGTTTGTTAAAGTTCATTCAGGAATGACATCTCCAGGTATCAGATCATGCAGATATGCTCTACGCCATGCAATAAGCCCTTTCCCGTCATGTTATATCAATATTGGCATCGGCCCCTCTCCATGAGATGTATGTAGGGCCAGTATGAGTTGTTTATAAGGGTAAAATGACAATTCAAATGAAGATAGCTCCCATGTAGCCATATGATCCTCAACATGTAAGCCCAAAATCTTAGTGAACAGAACAACAAAAATGATCTTTTTGTGTATATGCCAAATCTTTGTCATATAACTAAATAGATGTGGCAAAGTTTGTCTTTGTGCAAACTTCACCTCAAACCATGTCAACCTCTTAAAAAAAGAAAAAGAAAAAGAAAGATGGGTTAAATATAACAATTGATTGACAGCAAAGTAGCAATGAAAATTTAGATGATGAGCTCCCGTGTACCCAACTGATATGCCATTTTTTCTTCAATATGAAGGTTTTAAGCCCAAAATCATTAGTAAATGAGACAACAAAACGATCTTTTTGTTTTTTATTCAAATCTTCATTATATAAATAGATAGATATGGTATAGTCTGTCTTTGTGTCAACTTCACCTTAAAATATTTTAACTTCTTAAAATAAAGAAAGAGAGAAATTAAATATAGCAATTGATTGACAGCAAAGAACTAAGTTCTGGTGACGAAAGATTTACGATAAGTGATGGGTTTCATTAGGTTTGCTTTTAAATGACAACCTTAAAAATGACGTTTTATAAAAACTAGGTTTTGAATGCATGTCAAAACTGCTTTCATTGCTAGTTTTTTGAAGCCTGATTTGTATGTTTCAAAGACAAGACACAAACCAGGTTTTTACTTTTTAAACCTTTGGGCAGCAAAAACTAGTCGATACAGTAAATATATTGATATTATTAAACCTAGGGGGCAGAACCCATTTTTCTCTTTAAAAAACCAAAAAAAAAAAAACCTGGATGGGGGGGCAGGTTTCTCAAGTTCATTTAAAAATGAATTTAGTCAAAACTGGGTTTGAAACAAGTTTAATTTTAATGTCACCTAAACATTTTGAAAAATGCATTTTGAGGTCAAACACCATTTTAGGCTGTCGCCTGAACAGCGGCTTAGATTTTTCTACTTATTTTTGAGATAAAAACTTTTTTCTTAAACCACTTTTTCCTGAGACTTAGTCTTTGCTTTTTTTTCTCATCAATCAAAGTTTCACTAAACAATTTTTCTTTTCTCAAGTTTTACTATGCAAAAGTTTTGCAATCGAACAGCCTCTTATAAAAAGCTGTTAATCACATGAGACTGCCTCTCTAAGATCTCAATGAAGTCTTTAGGTTTAGCAATTAACAGGAGAATTTGAGACTTGGCTGAGCCTGCTGGTTAATGGAAAAGAAAAGGACATGACGTATATGATTTTACTGAGATCTAAATCAGGAACATTTGATGAATCATCTTCTTACGACTTGCTACTCTAAACATTTGCAGGATATATAAGTTTGAACTGCGGGCTTCCAGAAGGATCGACTTCCCTTGATGAAATAGGCTACACTTTCACTTCAGATCAAGCCTACATCGCGTCCGGGGAAATAAAAGAAGTGGCCACTCAATTCGCAAGCAGTCCAGTAATGTACCATACGTTAAGGTCCTTCCCCAGTTACAGAAGGAACTGCTACACCTTGACACCGGTGACTCAGGGGAAGAAGTACCTGATTCGAGCTTCTTTCATGTATGGCAACTACGACGGCCAGAACCTGCTGCCCACCTTCGACCTCTACCTGGGAGCCGAACAGTGGGACACGGTGAAGCTGGATAACGCAAGTCACATTCTGTGGACTGAGATTATCGCCGCGGCACAGTCGTCGAACATAAGCGTGTGCCTCGTGAAAACTGCCGGAGTCAATCCTTTCATCTCCGGCCTGGAGCTTCGTCCTGCTGATGACATCTATAATAACACCCAATGGCCCAGTTGGCTCAAAACCTACATGAGGATTAATGCTGGTTCAAATGGACCATCCAGGTTTGTTCTCTTTCTGCTAGACTATTTTCATCTGCTAAACATTTGCTGTTTGCACAGGTAATGAAAAGAGCTGCCCTTCTCACAACTGATGTTTGGGAGAAGTCGCATAAACGCTCCAGTTTTTTGGGAGAAGTCAACCTTTTCGTGTCGGGCTAGATGAAAAGTTCATGGAGATCGTTGCTGTGATTTTAATTGTTCTGTTCGTGCAGGTTTAAAGGCTGATCGCACATGGACGTCAGATTACAGTGGGTATGGATTTGCCGTCAGCACCACTACTAGAATAGAGCGCTCTGGCTTATTCCGGGTACCATCCATGGTCCTCCAAACTGCCGAGTACTCGAGCAGCGGTATTAATATCCATTGGAAACAAGCAGCAAAGGAAGAGGAATACCTTTGGGTCCTTTATTTTGCAGGGATAGTGCTAAACCGAACAGATTACCTGACCCTAACTATGAACGGGCAACAACCACCCTTTCCTTTTGAAGTTCCTTACATGCACTCATACTATGTTTACTCAACTAATCTAAAGTTTGAAGATTATTTGATCACTCTCGCCGGTGCAAATCTTACGAGTGTCCCTATCATCAATGCATTTGAAGTGTACAAGGTATACGAACCCGGGGGTGGGGCAACTTATGGCCAAGACGGTGAGTATCTTACTGATTTGATCAACCCCCCGTTTAATCACTGGAATCAATTAAAAAATACGTCAACAAAAAGATAAATCCCCACCCGAGGAGCTTTGAGTGTTGCTTATCAGATGCACCCTTTGAGGGCATTTGATAATCCTTTGGAACGCATTATTCTGTAATACATTCCAAAAACTGGGCCACGTTGATGGAACACCGCGTTCCGAAGATGCAGCAGTACTCCTGTTGCCAAGCGCCCCCTTCGGGGTTAAAAGAAAGACCAACAGAACGAAGAACCACTTCAATCTTTGCGCAGCTTGCCCGGCACCGTGCGCTGTTGGAAAAACAAAAAAACAGAAGAAAGTGAAAGATCTCGTGAACCTTGTAGTTTTAGCCTATCGAAAACATTGTTTACATGCTGTCTTTACTTCTCTTTCCGTTTTTTCCTTGAAATGGATCTAGACCAACCTATTCGAGCTTAATCACCCTAGCATGAGGCCGCTTGATCTTGGCTCCACAAACATGATTTGCTTAGACTATTGCTGGAGCTTAACTTGGGCGAGTGAGGCAAGTTGAGTTTGAGCGCAGACCACCCTTTGGTGTAAGACCGTTCTGTCTAACGAGCAAAGCTACACAGAATTCATTGTGCTGAGCTAAGAAGACATGAACAAACATATTGCAATTTGCAAGTGAGCAGTTACAAACATTTTATTGCCAAAATTACCTTCTCAGCTTGATAGGAATTTTATATGCGTGCAGTTGATGCAATCACGGGAATAAGGGATAACTACGAAATCAAGAAAAACTGGGCCTCTGATCCTTGTATCCCGGAGCTGTATCCATGGGAAGGCGTCAACTGCAGCTATGGGAATCCGAAATCTCCAACAATCACTGGCTTGTAAGTTCGATACCTGATCAAGTTAAAACTCTCCTAAACTAATTCATGGTTCTAACAGCTCAAAATTACTATGTAGGGACCTTTCCAAGAATGGATTACAGGGCTCGATATCTACCCAGTTTGAAGAGTTGAAGTTTATTCAGTCACTGTAAGTGTGCCTGTGCATCATTAAAAAAATCCATCTATGATCGATCAGGTTTACTGACTGCGCAGGCCTTTCTGGTGTCTGCGCCTACAGGAACTTGTCAGGGAACCACTTGAAAGGTCAAATACCTGAATTCTTTGCAACAATAAAAAGTCTGCGGACGTTGTAAGTATGGTTATTATGGTATTGTGGGCATTCCCTTTTCTTGTTTTTCCTTCACTTCTTTTGAAGAAAACTGATAGTGGGTTGGTAATTTTAGAGACCTGTCCGATAATGATTTACATGGACCAATCCCAGGTGCCCTCAAAGCAAGAATTGATGAAGGCTCGCTTTCAGTAAGGTCTGCTTTAAGAATATTATGTTTTAGCTCTTTAGTTTTCTAAAATTTTCTCCAGATTGAATCAAATTTCACCATCTATAGGCTGAACAACATTTGCCTGGATAGTTCGTGCGAAGGAACTGGTCATAAAAGTAATGTCAAGTTGTTGGTTATCGTCATTTGTGTTCCTATAGCCTTCATCCTCGTAATTATAGCGATCATCTGTATTGTCCTTCTCAATAGAAGGCAACGGCACACTAACATGCCGGAGCAACATCCAACACCAGTAGGTATGATGTCCATGTGCACAACTACGTAGAATGCATTCAATTCCTTTTTGTCACTGTTGAATGATCTCCATTTGAAAACAGTTCCGGTTGTGCCACCTTCTCCAATACAAGCACCACAAGTTCCAACTGCGCCTTCTTCTCCAGCACCAGTACCAAACGTTTCGGTTGTGCCACCTCCACCAGTACCAGGACAAGAGAACAGGTTCAGCTACAGTGACATTGTGCGGATCACCAATAACTTTCATACTAAGATAGGTAAAGGAGGGTGTGGAGCTGTTTACCTCGGGCAACTGAGGAATGGCCGTCAAGTGGCAATTAAGAAAGTTACCAGAACTGAGGCGTTAAGAAGCAGGGAATTTTCTGCAGAGGTTAGCCTCTTGCAAAAAACTTCATAGTTTAGAAGCAAAGGACAGCTAGAAGACAGAAAGTTGAATTCACCATTCGTACTGCGACTGTTCACCTTTTTTCATCCTTGCAGATTGCTGCATTGTCACAAGTTCATCATAGAAGTTTGGTATCTTTCTATGGGTTCTGTGATGAGGGGGTGCATATGATGCTCGTATATGAATATATGGCTGGAGGAAACCTGAGGGAGCTATTGTCAAGTATGAGCGATTCATCATGCAGTTATTAGGCATTTGCTATTTTGATGCTCTTCTCTTCAATGGTAAGCAACACTCTAAATTTGCCCATGTGGGAAATCATGAACGTGAAAGGTGAAGTAAAGAAAAACCTAGCAATTCCATAACAATTTTGAGGCGCTCAGTGAAATCAATGACTGTTGCAAATGTACCAAAATGAAAACTTGTATGTGTGATGTGGGTGATATTCAAAGTTTCGCAATGGCTTAAAATTTTTTTATATTCTCCATGAAAAAGTTTGCTGGTGATAGATACCTGTTCTCCTTGACACCTTTTGTTACAGTTTTAGCTTCTTTTTGGGAGTGGACTGGAATAGAATCCACCAGAATGAATGCTCAGAACCATTCTGGGCTAGGCCATTACCCTGTGTGTGTGTCATGCTCATTGTTGCAATATGCAAGGAGCCTCTGCATTTTTTCCATTAGGGGCCGTTTGATGGCCTAGAAATATGGAATTGGAAATATATTTCTAGAAATATATTTCCTGAAAAAAGTGAATGAGAAATATATTTCCGATTCCAATTTTGGTGTGTGTGTGATTAATGAGAAATATATTTCCGGAAATATATTTCTGAGTTTGATGGTTCAGAAATATATTTCCAGAATTGAGACACAAGACAACAGTGGTGAGAAGGCATTAGAAACAGAAAACACAAAGCAGTGATTTTGGAACATCCCTTGGATGATAACTCATGATGGCAAGCATATAGTATTCAGACAGCAGGTTAGCTTTACTGAACTCGGCTCACAGCCCTCCCCAACATTTTGGGGAACCAACAGGCAGTCGATCATGTACACGAAACGATTATGCAGTTGGAATTTTTTCAGCAAATGACTCCATTCAGAAGAATTATGCAGCTTATGACACAAGCAACATCCATCATAGCATCTCACCCATGAGGAAATTACAGACACAAGACACCAAATCTCTTGCATGGAAAGATAGCAGAAACATTTCCGCATATGGCACATGATCAGCAATTTCTCCTCTGCTTCAAAAGATATGAATTCAAATATCCAAGAAAAGGGATAGCTGACCACAATGGCACATGATCAGCAAATTCTCCTCTGCTTTCACAAACTATCACAGGAATCAATCACCACAAACTAGCAAATTTGAAGTCACTCACAAAAAGGCATCTACAGATCATAAGAGATATTGCTTTAGCCAAATCAGGGAGATTCTAAAAAGATCAAAAGGCCTGTGTAAGAACAGCCAATGCCACCATGTAACCCAAGAACCAAAATTAACGAAAATCATCACCCTGACAGTCAACCTCCCCAGCCCTCGTGGCACTCTATCGCTCCTTTTGAAATATCTGAAGTAGGAGGCACAACTCCCAGTCCCACCACTCGCTTGCAAGCATGGGTTAAAACATGAAAGAGGCAACAAACGAAACCAACCAAACAATCATTTGCTTCAAGAGCCAGTAGAGAGGCCCAAGAATTGGCTTTCAACATTCTCCACCATAGTAAGACAATTCTCAAACAACCCACAAAATTGGCTTTCAACATTTTCCACTATCAGAAGACAAAATTTTCAGACAACCCATAGGTTGTATAGAATGAAACTAAAACAAGTAAAGAAGCAAAGCTTCCTTTAATTTTCAGTTTTTATATTCTGGAATTTTTAGCCCAAGAATGCATGTTCTTGTGCTTTTTATCTTCCATGCCGTTATGAAAGTAAGTTGCTTGGCCGAATTAATTTCCATCACAAAGCTTTTTCAACTACACGGTAGTAGAAGAAAACACCAACACAACTCCAACTCAAACAATAAAACAGGCAAAAGCAAAATCACATTAAAAAGCCACATCCTGAAGAAAACTGTCGTCATCTCAACCTAACGGAAGAGAACACTCAAGCACATTCAAACTAAATCTCAGTTAAAATTAAGTAGTTTAGCCGAATGAATTTTCACTACAAAACCTCTGCGGCTACCAAAATAGAGATAAACTCATTTCCCTTTCATGGTTGTCAATTTCTCCAACACCCACCAGCCAAAAACGTACATATGACCATATATAAAGTTCAAACGAGAGGGAAAAGAAAAAATAAAGAAAAGGTAAAACCCTACTTCTTGAGAAGATCGTCAAACACCACCTTCAAGAGCTTCTTCTGCTTCAGAGGGGACGGCAGATCTCTTCGAAGTAGGGACATCGTCGACTTCCATGGCCAGGGGCTCACCGTCATCGTCTGCCACCGATCTCTTTCTCTTTTGGCGGTTCTGGGCCCCCAATCCTTCATCTAAGCACCGAAAATCGATGGTGCAGGCCATCGATCCCACAGAGACAGAGAGGGACCAAAGAGGGAGAAGAAAGGGAGGCAGCTTCCCTTTGGCGAAGCGTGGGTGCCCTAACGGGCAGAAAAATAAACCGTTCTCCACCCCTCGCAGAGGAAATGAGTTTCCGAAAAGGGGAAAGACGCCGAAACTTGAAGAAGGGGAGAGCGAGAGAGCAGCTGGAGAGAGCGAGAAAAAACCAAAAATCTGCGAGAGGAGGAGGAGGCTGCGGGGAGAGGGAGAGGAAGACGCGGGCGAGAGGAAGACGACGCGGGTGAGAGGAAGCGAGAGTGCCCTAACGGGCAAAAAAATATTTCTGGAAATAAATTTCCACCCCTCCGGGTGGAAATTTTTTTCCAGAAAAAAATTTCCGAAATCGACCGTAACGGTCGACCATAAACTGCAACTCTAGCTTGCTGATTGTTGTCCTTCGCTAGTAGTGAGCAATTGGGCCCAGCTGCACAAGTCCAAAGTTTCCTTCTTCTGAAGCTAGATCAACTGCTTTTGAAAATGAATGTACATTTGAAGTTATTGCATTGGTGCTGTTCAGATGAGAGAAGAAGAAGCCTAATTGTTGTGAATTGCATAAGAATCAAATTTACCTTTCTTACTGCAGATAAGACGGATAAGAAATCTGTGTTAACCTGGGACAAGCGACTCCAAATGGCATTAAGTGTTGCCACAGGTTTGCACCCGAAACATTGCTCTAATTTTTTGAATTTGTGAACTGTCAATTAACATTTCTTTTGCAGGTCTTGATTACTTGCATGCTGGTTGCAACCCGCCAATAATTCACAGGGATGTGAAAACAACCAATATCCTTTTGGATGGAAACATGGAAGCAAGGCTGGCAGATTTTGGATTGTCTAGAGCCATTTATGCTGAAAATGTACATGTATCGACTCTTGTTGCGGGTACAACAGGATACATAGACCCAGAGTATGTGAAAAGTGCTACACATAAAACATATTCATCTTAGAACCGATTGGTTTCAGATTCCTTTCTCTATTTTCTTCCCTCTGGTGGGCAAGCTGAATGTGAAACCCTGTTACTGAAGAATAAGGAAAAAGACAGTAAAATTAACAGTAATAGAAATGGCTGCCAATCAGGTTGTTTATCATTCCACAGCCTTCATGTGGATAGACAAACATTCTGCCCATAGGAATGCCATTATGCAACCTACATAGAATTAACAGAACTGCGATGGGATCTGCACAGAACTGAAAAACATCAATTGTTACCAAAGCTACCTACAGCCTCCATGACATTTTCATATCATTTAAAGCAGGAAGTATTAACCCTTCCCCCTTCCTTTCTTATCACAAGGTTCACATTAAAGATATCATTTATGGCCATTCAACAACAAAATTTGCTTCCTAAGACTAGTTATTAAACACTGCAATTGCCTCCCTAATTCGGAATGGCTCAAACCTTTCACCTTCCGTTTGCTTGAGCGCATGTGAAGCACATTCTATCACTTTCGCATGTAAAACATAAAAGACAGGCCATACATATATATATATGTGTGTGTGTATATATATATATAACATTTATTTATTTATTTATATATTGTACAGATAGAATGCATGTCTGACTATTTGCTACTATTTACGCATATACGTGAAGTCCTGTCATAGTGTCATCATTGACCACAGAAGAGTAGAACTAATTTCAATTTTTTTACCGGTGCATTTTCTTGTTCCTCCCAATGCTAGAAAAAGAAAGGTGCACCCTCATGATCTGGTGTTTACCATTTGCAGGTATTACAACACGGGAAAACTAACAACAAAGAGTGATGTTTACAGCTTCGGTGTAGTTCTTTTTGAGCTCTTAACTGGACGTCCTGTTCTCTTCTCTGAAAATGGACTGCTAACTAGCGTTGTCAAATGGGCGAAAACAATTATACAATATGGAGATTTTCATAGGATCATCGATCCTAACCTTAGAGGACAGTATGATGCCGACTCGATGTGGAGCGTTATAGAACTTGCTATTGCAAGTTTGCAAGTGTCTGGCGATAGGAGGCCTACAATGCAAAAGATTGTTACTGAACTGGCGGCAGCTAAAAACCAAGAGATACGTCGCCTTGGAATTGGAATTCCTATTGCTGGAGAGGGATCGGCACTATCAGAATTTTCGATGGAGTATACCACATATGTGGAAACAGATGCTGCACCTAAGGCACGGTAGTATGAAATGGCATGTGGTACCTAAGCCTACAATCAAGATCTGTTTCTGCTAAAACTCGTGGTATTTCTAGTACAGCCTTCACTCTGCTATGTATTGTGAAAAGCGCTGCTTCAAACTCTGTTTTACCATTTTGTTTGCTTCTTTTGGTTTTGCATTTTATGTTTATGTACAGGCTACAGCAGTACAGGTAAAGTAAGAGTGACTGTGTAAAGATCTGCACAGTTTATACTTCGATACAGTGTTGAACTTGGAGTTTATATGCAACATAGACAATTAAAATGATGCTTGTGAAGGAATTTCGTTTCTTATGGTGTTGAACATGGAGGTTTGTACACCTCGTTCTTCTGTATACTTAACAAGCTCTTGGCAAGACTTCTTTTTGCCGTATTGAATGTACTCGTCTCTTGTTTCTGTGGCATGTTTTCCTCATTGTATGTTTACTGGTAGCCATTTAACGGAGACAGAGAGTTGGTTAGTTGTTAGGATGGGTTAATAATAATAATGATAGTAACGCATGTTTAAATATGTTTAATGCCACAGTCAACGCGAAATGCATTTCAATGTGCTTTAGAGTTTATATACATCTTTAACTTATGAAACCATCATTGTTAACATTTTCATGCACAAAGAGAAAAGGTAACCAAATTTATACTTATATGTTATAGGCCTTAGATTAAGCTGAAATTTCACATACGTCACGTCTAAATGGTGGGAATTACCACGTAACAGCTTTTGCCTTTTAGTCAAGGAAAGATTATTAATGATTTTTCTCTTTTGGAAATTGGAGTCTTAGCGACTTTGCAAGAAGGAAAGATGAAGTACAATTTCATAAATAGCGGCTACAGGCATGTCTCTCCCGCATACCTGACAATCAGCGAGAGATTGGTTTAAGCTTGATTAATGGGAAGCAGTCTAGTTTCTAATGGATGCCCTTTCCTCTTGAAGGCATGCACACAGATTTCCCACTGATTCCGCTGAATCTCGGGGTGGTGCTTGAAGTTCTGTTATAAATGCGATGCCATATACTTGTAAAGAACTTTCCCTATTCTAATGAATATGAAAACCTTTTGGGGTGCTTAATCATCTTCGATCTTAGAAACGAGACTCTGATTCAATGTGGGGCTCTATCTTACATTCATGGTTTTAGCAACCTGTAGATTTGAGAATCGTAAAGTTAATATTTTGACCGTCCATCAAAACCATAGACCCCTAGTGAGAAGGAAATATGTTGGACTTGAACTTCATGAATTAAATTACAAATTCATGTAGTTCCTGCATTTTCTAAGCAAAAGATCAAAGATCCTTAATTAAATTATATATATATATATATATATATATATATATATATATATATATATATATATATAAGATCCGATTCGAGGTAAGGGCCTTGTTTCAAGACAGTTCTAAAGTGCTTAGCTTCATCGTTTGAAGCCAACCACGACCTTTCGACAGGCTAGAGCTTGCACTTTAAATTATTTGTCTTAATCATTGACCACATTGTCAAAGGCTCAAAGCACAACTTCGTAGAGGCCAGGCGTTTCCACCAAGAAGACTTCTCTCTCCATTAAGTTGTCCATTTTCTGTATTTCATGCCTCTTCATTGTGTTTCGAGGGAAATGAAAAAGACAAGAAGGATGACAGGAATATGGCTGATTTGCTTCACTTATTGGCTAGACTCTGCGATTTGTTTATGGTCAGGATGGTAAGTTCTAAACCACTCTCACAAAGAAAATCGCATATGCTTTCTTTGATGAGTTCTCCGCATTCCTCATGCACATAGGCATTGGAGAGAACCTGCAAATCTGCCTTTGTTCCAGTCTTATTCGTATCTAATATCCATCAATACTGCTGTGAAGAGCTGCAAAGGCTGCATTTCTATTTGATGGTTGCCAAACAAATTAATGGTTACTAAAGCTTATGGCAAGCTGCTGATAAAAGTGCACCATGAACACACACAGACAATAAAAGATCTTTCTGTCAAGTTCTTACCTTGTCTGCTTTTCAGTCTTTTACGCCCTAACTTTCGCACTCTGTTTTGAGATTCAGATTCTTATATTTCCGAAAACAATATACAAAAATTGCCATACATAATGAAATTACAACCCAATTGTCAACAGAAAGCTTTTGCAAGTTTGGGAATGAAGTCACAACATGTCGCAAATTAGACAGGAAAGCGAGAAAGAAATCTCGCGTTAGTTTCATTTTCGAGAAACTTTTTCTTGCGTTCACCTCTCAAGTTCATTTTACATTGGCTGTAAACCTGTAATTATGAAAGTTCTCAATCCAACCAGCTCCATTGGAGCCTCCACGGATTAAAACCCTGGGATCTACTCTGGCACCAGAGAGTACTCATAACCTTCTTGTAGCGACGAACACGTATTAAAAGCACTGGTCAGACTCATTCCTGTACAATCATATTTAACCTGATCTATGCCCAAAAACAGAAAAGGCTGGAAAAGGAAGGTACAAAGAAATCTAGGTTTCATATAATCTTGGTCTTGAGCAGATCATAGAATATGTGATGTCCAAGCTCGCCGCAGAACTTATTTCGTTGACGAATGCTTACCGGTGTGGACATTAATCTATAATATGCCTTCCTAGCATCCTTGGGAATGAAATCGTTCATTTGTTATTGTTGGATAGAACCACCTCGACCGTCTGCCAGAAACTCGCCAACAAGGTGGCTGGAAAACGAGCAGATATCGCCATTTTCTTAGGCCGGTCAACGGAAGCAACCGACAAGACAAACCAGAAAAGGGAAATCGAGGACCTTTTCCGGACACCAATGACAGTATTGCGACGTGGGACAGATGACAAAAACAAGTTTCGAATTTGAAAGCAACAGAATTTGATGAGAATGAACAGTTCCTGCCATTCTTATTCCCATGCCCATCATTCTGTCTCTCCCACGGTTTTCACTTGTACTAGTCTTTCCGATGGAACGAAAAGGATTCAGTACGCTCTGATTAATACCATTTCCTGGAGACACGACTTTTCAACTCCAAGCCGATTGAAGATAGGAAGACTCAATCGCTTAAAATTTCTGAAATTTTTAAAAATGTAAAGTTTGTACATCAGAGAGCTGATTCAAGCATCAACTTGTAGGTTTTCAGTGTAGATCGCTTAGTCCGTGCCCTCAAAATGTCTTAAACAACCAACAAAATTGATATCCGAATGTACTTGCATAACATTACCTGATTAAAACCTCACCAGTTCCTCTTCATTCTTGAGACTCTAAGAGTAGCCTCTGTGTGTGTGCGCGTGAGAGAGAGAGAGAGATGCATCTTGGCCGTGCTAAAATGGACCGAGATTTGAAACTAAACCTAGACATATATGGTAATGAACCCTGACCTAGTGATGTTTTTTCACAGGACTTAGCATTTAGAACTAGTAAAGAGCAGAATGAAAACCAAACAACTGGAACCTCTTTGGCATTCATCACAATTTTGAAAAGCTAAAAAATATGTGTTTTGCAGGGTTCATCAGTCTTGATTGGGGAAACGAAGCCGATACAAACTACAAGAGTGAATCGGCATAGTTTATACTTCGGACTACAAATACATATCAAGTGGTGTCGGCTAACAAATTGGTTCCCATTATTTCAGCAGTACTGCACGGATCCACCATGTAGTCCGAAGCTTTCCTCTCTACAAGAAGAATAACAATAGTCTTGCTCCTGTGACTTAGAAAGAAATACATGGTTCGAGCTTCGTTTGTGTATAGGAACTATGAATAATGATGGCATCAATCAACTACCAATTTTTGACCTGTACATGGGACTTGATCCTTGGATCACAATTCAGTTGGACAATGCAACTCATGCTTTTTGAACCGAAATTTTCATGGAAGCTGTATCAACTTCCTTCAGTGTTTGTCTACTTAAGACAGGCGGCGGCACGCCATTCATATCAAGCTTGGAGCTTCGACCATTATCCGACAATGTCCACTCATTTACTAATGAGTCCATCTCATACTCACATTCAAGAGAATTAAGTTTGGATCAATCATTGAATACAGGTAATGCTCCGTTGTTTGATTCTTTTCTGTGTTTGATCCTACTTACGGATAAAGTCACCTTTAAGTATCCAGAGCCCATGTTTCTGATAATGTGTGGAAGCGATGGCATTTGGTGGCTCATTCCCACTTAGCAGTGCCATCTTGCAGCTTAGTGCAATTGCTGCAATAATGCTCTGAGTGTGAATCGAATAATGTGTTGATCTAAGGGCAAGCAGCTCGGAGTTGACCTCTTTCTGGAATTCAATTTCTTGATGGCGTGCAAGGCTTGTCTTTATAGCCTCTAGATTGATTAGTTTAGAGCTTGTATGGACGCATCTACTTTGGTTCAGAACATGGTAATAAACGGAGTCTGAAAATGCCATGAAGATGCAAAGTTTATATGCAATAGAAAGAAAAATTTCTGTCGTTGGCTAATTTGAAGGCAGGACCGACAAATTTGATGTCGACTAAAGGGCTTATTAACTTATAGCTCTAAGCAATATTTGTTAGCGGTCATGCTGTTCGTTTCAGCCTTGGACTGCAGGAAAGTTAGGTGCCCTTATCAGTAGCTTTTTTGCAAAATTAACTATTATTCTTAATGATGGAGGAAGGTCCAAAGAGAATGCAGTGCCTCTTGGTCATGTTGAATAGGGCGAACCGGTCTCTGATAATATCTTTGCCTCGAAAAGAACAATTAGTGAATTTTGCTAACACCATCGGCTGATGCCATGCACAGGTTCCCTGAATATTATTTGAATCGCATATGGACACCAGACTTTAATGCATATGGGCCTTCCCTTAACACAACTCTGGAAGTAAAGGAAGTCTATAACACTAGATTTGGAGCACCTTCAGCAGTGCTACACAGACTGCTGCAACCTCATCGAATACCATCAAATTTGGCTCAACCACTAAACCTGGTGTGCCTTACGCCCTATGATTAATGCTCTGGAGGCATATGAAGTACAACATGTAACTGTATCTGCAACCTATGGCCAAGATGGTACATCAATCTCAACTCCGTTGGCCTTACATGATTTTCAGAAATAACGTATGTTGTGGAAGTTTGTGAGCCATGACTCATGCTTCGGAGGAATTCTTGGTTGCAGTTGATGCAATCATGGGAGTTAAAAGCTACCACCAACTGAAGAAAAACTGGGTATTTGAGCCATGTTTCCTCAGCCGTACCCCTGGGATGGCCTAAGCTGCAGCTATGGAGACTCAGAGCTTACCAAGAATGATAGGCTTGTGAGTAATATTTCCAATGTCTAATCAAATGTTTGCTCGTGACGTCCCCATTTTGATCACTTCAATATGATTCTGCAGGGACCTTTCAAACAGTGGACTAAAATGGACCAATAACTAATTTCATTGGAAACTTGACATCAATCCGATCACTGTAAGCACGTAACCTATACATGAAAATCAAATTACCGGATTAGTTTGGCTTCCTATTTTTTTTCACTCTGATACAGGAACTTGTCCAGAAATAACCTGCAAGGTCCAATACCTGAATTTTTTTTTTCAATTATGCAGAGTTTGAGGACACTGTGAGTATGGACACCGACTACACTGGTTGCTTTTATTATCTGGTGTTTTTTGAGCAGAATTTGGATGGTGGTGACATTGGTTTACTGAAATGGGATTCCAGAGACCTATCAAGCAATAATCTGTCTGGACCGGTGCCTAAGCCCTCAAAAAAAGGATAGATAATGGGTCGATTTCAGTAAGGTCTGCCAAAAATATATTTTACCATATCAAACGAAGCCAGAATTTTTTTCCATCTAACCATTCAATCTTTTTTACGTGTAGGCTTAACAATAATAGCCATCTTTTTCTGCCTGGTACCTCCACCGGGAAGTGCCTAAGGCCCTAAAGAGATTGAGAATCAGGATCAACCTAACAACTGCAACAGAGGTATGATCATTCTGTGGTTGGCCTTCCACATATCTGCTCGCTCTTTCCATTGGCTATTTGTTTATCTCTATCTCCAAACCGGGTGAAATAGATGTCATTATCGAGCTTCGTCAGTGACCATCAACCATCAGCCAGTTCACTTACAATGATATTATGAGAATCACCAATAACTTCGACAACTAAATTGGTAAAGGTAGCTCGACTACTGTATTCCTAGGCAAGCTGAACCAAGACGTTAATGTGGCACTTAAGATTGTGGACAGAGGAGCAACTGCACGAATCAACGCTTTCTCTGCAGAGGTTAGTTCTTTGGAAGCTACGTTTTGTCTTCTAGAAACCAAGTTCTAAAACAATGCAGCTAAGAGAGAGAGAGAAGAGATTAAACAATGGATTGACTTGCAATTTTTTCAGGTGGCTTTATTGACGCGTGTTCACCATATAAAATTGGTCACCCTGCGTGGATTCTGTGACGAAGGAGAGAACAAAATCCTCGTCGATGAGTACATGGCTGGAGGAGACCTGCAAAAGCTTTTGTCGGGTTTGAGCTCTTGAACCAGAATGACTTTCTTATACAGTTGAAAGTTAAGCATGATATTTTATTTACCAAAACTGCAAGAAAAAACGCTGCACCTACTGAACAGATACTGATTGCATATCTGCATATCCCAACGTTAAACTTATTCAGTTCTAATTACGTCAGAATGGCAGTCTTTCCATGATTGGGCGTTTCTAGGTTCATATTTGAACTAGTTGCAGGTTGGTTCATTGACGCAAGTCCGTCACAAATTCTTGGTCTCTTTCTATGGATTCTGTGACGAAGGAGAGGATATGATCCTTGTGTTCGAGTTAATGTTCGGAGGAAATCTCCAGGAGCCATTATCAGGTATGAGTTTCCGTCCACCATGCAATCGTCATGTACTTGGATACCGTGGAAGGCTTTTTCAAAGTATGTGGCGTTATCTTCTGTACTTTCATTTTTATGAAATATGGTCATAATTCGTATTTATGGAACTGAAAACATGAGGAAGATGTAAATAATCGAAAGACATTAATTTCTGTTGTATATTAAAAAGTAGGTGCTCTTAATCTTGAAAAAGACGGGCCTTTTGATGGGCAGGCCTTTTGCTGCAGGTAAAAGACGGAAATCTAAAGACTTGAGCTGGGAAAGGAGACTAGAAATCGCATTAGTGTTGCAACAGGTTTGCGTCCAAGAGGCCCTCGAACTTGTTTCTTATATTAATCGAATGCCAATTTAATTGCTTGGTTTGTAGGGCCGGAATACCTGCACAACGGATGCACGCCGTCCATAGTACACAGGGATGTGAAAGCAGAGAACATTCTTTTGGATGAAAATTTGGAGGCGAGGTTATCAGATTTTGGATTGGCTAAAGCCGTGATCACTACCAGAAATGTACCGGAGGCATCGACTCGAATTGTTGGAACAAAAGGAATACTTGGATCCAGAGTATGCTAGGAACATCGATTCATTTTTGTTTACTTCATTTAACAAATCCTGATCTCCATATTTGTTCATTCAGTCTCCACTCGTATCTTTTCACATGAACCTCCTTTGATTATTTTCTTTTCATGATATTGACCACCATTTTGCATGTCCATTCCGACCAACATTGCATCATGATACAATTCAATTGAAAATGCAGAGTTATTCTGTCTTTCTGTTTTTTTTTTTTTTTCTCTCCCAGATCTGAAAATCCAAGGATTCTGTTACCTCCAACTCTTGTGCATTTACCGTGTCTAATCTAGTTTTACGTGTATAGCTTTGGAGTCGTCCTTCTTGAGCTTATCACAGGGTATCCTACTCCTTTCTTGAACGATGAATAGAAAACTTGTCTCGTCTTCTGGGCGAAAGAAAAGAGCTCCAAAGGGCATCTTGAAGAAATTGTTGATCCCAGGCTAGAAGGGCAGTACAATAGCTGCTCAAAAGGGAGGCCTACAATGAGAGAAATCGTAAAGAAACTGAAGGCAGCTAAAGATCAAGAGGCATACCATTTGGAATATGGAACAGCAGATTAATCCTCGACCGCCCATGGATCCTATGTAGAAATTGCTCTCCATCCTGCAAGGTAATGTAGAATATGCTATGGAGGAGTATGTCGCAAACTAACCATACATATTTTTCTTTATTTCAATTGAAGAGTTGGAGGTGGAAAGACCTTTACAAGATCAAGTCAAGAAGCCATTTGGTCCTCCTTCTTCCTCCTATTAGAAGTTGATGCAGTGACACGAGCATTGTGATTTCCCTGCTCTGCGATTTCTGCCTCTCCCAATGCATTTGATTTTCTTCCAAAATAAGAGAATTCACTTTAACAACATCAGAGTGCTAAATATGAATGGGTGGTCGTCTCCTCTTCCCAGTTGCCAAGAAAAAGATGGCATGTAAGTCTTTAACCTCACATATTTCCGCACGCAAAGATCCTATTAAGGTGGCTTGATTTTTCCAATTGGACTCGTCCACAGTAGCATTTCAGTAGCATATGTTGGAGAATACCGTTTCTTATTCTAGTAGAACTTCCTCTTTTAACATTTATGGTCGTTACTTCCAAGTTTTTAGGCCTGGTTGATAGGTTGTCATTGTTTATCCTTGGACATGGTATTCCTCACCTTGCTTCTTCCTTGTCAAAAACACATGCAATTAGAACTCGTATATTCTTCTCTGAAATGTAAGGGCAGCTTCCCTTGTCGATCTGGTTTCAGCTTCGCTACTCCAATCTCAGTTGTGCGTGGTTCCATCCATCTCTATGATCATTTTGTTGTGGACTCATCTGGTTAGGTCAACTTTGTTTTTGTTTCATTAGAAAAGGAAGAAAAGTTTCCTCTGATCTTTCTAATCTGATTTTGATACTTGGTCCAAAGACGGTTCATCTCCTGCTTTCTCCTTAATTTGAACTTCTTTTTTCTCAAACAAGAAAAAAGGAAGATTGCATGGTAGCTACAAATCGCATGACGAGTTGCCATGGAAAAAATAAAAGAGAAAGTGATAATAGGGCTTCGTTCCTAACAAATACGAGCCTTGCAGCCTTGGGTCTACGTGCTGGCAATTTGTCTTCTCACTATTTTGGGCGTCACCTATTGGAGGATGTGAACTCGCCTTGATTTTAGGGTGTCCATACAGGCAACATCTCGATCCAACGACTGGTCCTCTTTCTGGTAAGATTTTCAGTAAATGGCACAATCACTTTCTGTCTCCTTATGCAGCACAGGACTAAGATTGCTGTGAAGACAGAGTTGCACACGGTATATAGCAGAAACGAAAGAACATATCCATATAGAACATGCATTTTAAAGGCATGATCTCAAATTATTGTGATTTCAAAAATGTCCGATGCCGCGGGGACACTCGTGTTCAATTTACTGCACGAAATAACCAAAGCTAAACCCCAGGAATTCAATTTCGCCGAACTTTCTGCAGAACCAATGAATTGGTTCAAAGTTTTACCTTTGAGCTAGTACCAGCAACAGCATAGACGTGCATTTACATTTCCAATAAAATGAACACTTGCCTTTCTTAATGTTCCCATCAATAACATAGGCCTCCATCACTGTGAAAAAGTTAGTGAGGCAGGTTATTCTGCAAAGAGCCAAAGAGAGGGAAATATGTATATTGACGACGTGGAGAAAGTAACTGTAACACTCAAATGTTTAGTCTGGTATTAAAGATTGTGAAAGATCTTCAATGACTTATAAGAGTGTCATTAATGAGATGATTGTCTTGGTTCTTAGCATTTTGGAGTTGGAATCCAAACTGTTAGGGGTGGGTTGAGATCCGTTAGACTAGGGGCCCGAGCTCACTAGTGGGTTGGGTTGTTATAGTGATATCAAAGGTGGTTCAACACTCAGACCTAAGGTCCCACACGCATGGACGCGTGTGCCTTAAGGGGATGGATTATAACGCTCCAAATGTTTAGTCCCGTATTGAAGATTGGAAGAGATCTTCAATAACTTATAAGGGGGTCATTAATGAGATGATTGTCTTGATTCCTACATTTTTGGAGGTTGGAACTAAAATTGCTAGAGAGCGAGTGGAGATCCACTAGACCAAGGGCCCGAGCCCAAGAATGGGTCGAATTATTACAGTAACACTTTGTCAACCTTGCAAATGGGAGGTTCAAACCATCAATCAACATACGCGCTCGTTTACTCACGGATAGCGCTATTTAACTTGCATAAGTATTACTCTAAATAGAAAGTAAATTTATATGAGTATGATCATGATTTGGAGATGAAAAATATGCAATTAAGGAGTATTGGTGCATTGCAAGAAGTTCATGATTGGTTTCTCATTAGACACGATGCAATCAAGGTGGATGAATTCTTGGAAAGCTGACACCATGGGACGTTGTTATCTACTAAAGGCGGATTGGGGCGTCATGGCAGACACCCTTTGTCCTTGTGACCTCATTCACATACGGCGGAGAGTATCCAATTTTTGAAGAATGACAAGTGGTGGGTCATTCCATAGCACAATGTTTGGACCGGACCATTTATGTCCGTGCTCAAGACGCTTAAATGGCCTGCTATTCCTTTGTGATGGAGAAGATGCGGCTAATGCTACAAGTGCCCTGCTATTCCTTGGAAATCACGAAACACAAGAAACAAAAATAGCCCGACTTTTGCTGGTACATTAAAGAAGACCTGTAAATTTCAATTTGTTAAGACTTATAAATTTCAATTTTGTACAGTAACATATTCAAACCTCTCCCATTAAAATTTGTCATCCACAAGAGCGTGAGACGAGTATTCTTCTTGTTCCCATCCCGTTTGTCCAGAAGCTCAAAAGTCCAGGTATACTGGTCATCCATGACGGGTTGGATGTTTACAGTTCCAGCACAAGGGATCACGACACCAGTGACTGACCGGTTCCATATTCCTCTCGAGTCTCGGCTCTTTGTACTTCTTCGGCACTAAGGAAGGAGGAGATAGAGAAGGGTGGAAACAGAGTTGAGGGCTAATGAACACGATGAGCAACCCATGTGGCGGCTTCTTGCTTCGGCTTTTGTATTCTACTGCTTCTGCTCTACTCCTGGCAGTGGCTGCTGCTCAAGATGGTAACTATTAATTCCTTTCTTCCTCCTCTCCGGATGCAAACTCTGTCTTCTGTTTTTATCAATAAATCGGCGAACCTCTCGCATGCAGTGCATTATGGAAAGTCGGCAGTGGGGGTAAACCAAATCCTATCAGACCCAGTTTTCAAAACGCTTATAGATATGATAAGCATGAACACTTGTCGTACACAGTAAGCGAATCAAAGTTGAATTTATGTGGAGAGATCGGTAGGTGGGGTGCAGCTTTGAATCTGAACTTACAGACCAAACAGAAACCGAAATTTGTAGATAGTTCAACAAAAGGTAACATCCGAATGTGATAGCCAAGTTTTGTATTAATGACTTGCCGTCCAACTCAAAGTTTGGCCGAGGTGCAGACTGATTTCCCAAACAGTAGGATATATAAATTAATGGTCGCCGAGGTATCTTTACCAGATCAATCTGGGCTACCTGGCGATCCCGAGAATAGAAAGATCTGATACAAGTTCAGACGGAAACTGATCAAACACCAAAGATCCGTCTCTGTAGCATAAACTTAATAGACTCAAAATTTTACATACAGGATCGTGAAGATTGGTATTACGGACGATCAGGTTCGGCTGGAAGTTTGATTTAGATTTAGGTGTTATAAAACCACAAACAAAGCATAGATCGACACTTTAAATGTGAAAATCCGTCAAATCCATATTAGTGGATTGAACTGGAAATCTGACATATTTAGAGCAAATACTTTAATTTTCCCCGTCTGCTGAAAGAATATATGCGACTCGTATTAGTGTCTAATCTTCCACTCTGTCAGGCTTCCTCAACATCGACTGCGGACTTCCGGCCAATACAACCTACAGAAGTGAAACCACTCTCGAGTATGTCTCCGACAGTAAATACACAAGCAACGGGTTCGAGAAGCGGCTCGACTCTGTCACCCCCAACGATGCGCCAACGATCTACCGGACTCTTAGATACTTCCCTCGTTACAAGAGGAACTGCTACAGTCTGTCTGTGATACAGGGCACCAACTATCTGGTTCGGGCATCCTTCATGTATGGCAACTATGACGGAGCCAACACGGCCCCGAGCTTCGATCTCTACCTTGGAGTTGATCTTTGGGATACCGTCAAGCTAGACAACGCAACTCATATGTATTGGACGGAGATTTTCAGCATTGCAACAACCGGAACCATGAGCGTGTGCCTTGTCAACACTGCAATGGGCGTGCCCTTCATTTCTGGCTTGGAACTCCGTCCTCTCAGTGGTGCCGATGGTTACAAAGAGCATTTCATGAATGACAATTCTTCACTTGTTACCTTCCAGAGAATAGATGTTGGAGGAGCTGCACAAGTGAGGTAAGCAACTCGCATCTGATCACGAAGCATTCTTCCTTTGATCTTCCAAACTGAAAGATGGTCGAGGAACAACCCTAACCTGCTCCATGCCCAAAGAAAAGAGCCATTTGGATTTGGTTTTCTAGCTCCGTTTAAGTTCGGATCAATCATGGCTCAACCTTGATGGTGACCGACAGGTTCCCCGCCGATCCATACGATCGTCTTTGGACACCAAGCTCTTCCCGATACGGCACTCCTGTCAGCATCGCTGTGACTCTAGAGAGAGGCGATGAAACTCGGCTCTTTCTGCCGCTTGCAGTGATGCAAACCGCAGTCGCCTCCTCGAATCCCATACTCGTCACTTGGTCAGGTGAGCCCTCTGATAGCTACCATTTTGTCTTGGGATTTGCTGGGTTGCAACCGTCGACGGGCAGGAGGACCTTGATAGTAAAGTTGGACGGTAACGACTTTTACAAGCCCTTCAGCTTTGGCTACGGTGGCGTGTACACCGTGTACTCGACCTTGCCTCTCCCGGGTGCCGGCCAGCACTCTTTCACGGTGGAGGCCAACGAGGGTTCAGATAATGGCCCCATCCTCAACGCCTTTGAGATCTACAAGATCGTCCAGCCCCGTGGCGCCGCTGCAACTTTCCCTGAAGATGGTGCGCTTCTTTTGACATTTTCTTTTTCTTTTTGTCTTAGTCAATCAGCCACGTGACATGCTCAAGATCAAGCATGCGATTCTCTTGCCATAAAATTGTAGAGCGTCTGTTTGAGCTTCAGCCTGTCGGATTTTAACGGAAAAGCCTTTTCTTTTATACACAGTTCTTGCTATCAAGGCCGTGCAAGATTACTACCAGATAAAAAAGAATTGGAACGCCGATCCATGCTTACCTCTCGATGCTCCTTGGGATGGCTTGACCTGCAGCCTTGACAATCAGTCGTCTCCAAGAATAGAAGCCCTGTAAGATTTTACCTCCATTCCTTAGAAATTCATATGTTCGAGGTGGAAGCACATGATCTACTATCTCCTTCCGATCTCCGGTCACAGAACCAACGATCAGTTTAGCGACCAAAGACCATTTGATCCACTTATAAACAGTAACACGTGTAGTTTGAAATCGAATTACAAAGAGGCTTGCTATTTTCATGTGATGTGAGATCATTCGTTCCACCTTCAAAGAACGATTAGTGCGTGCCTGGTTCGACTGCTGTGCTTACAAAAACTGTTATTTATAGGGATCTGTCTAATGCTGGACTAAGTGGTGCAATTTCCTCGCATCTTTCGCAATTAACAGCACTCAGAAAATTGTAAGTGCAGATTGACACGGCATCTTCGTTTGGAATTAAAATGTTCTATTTTCTTACGACTTAATCTCATATGTCCTATTTCTTCTCTATGTTTAATGAATCTAGGAACTTATCAATGAACAATATTAATGGATCTTTGCCATCTTTTCTAGCAGACTTCCAGTACCTGTCCGATATGTGAGTATTTTTCAATAACACTGTCTAGGTGCATAATCAAATTAACAAGTATTTCTCGGTCATATGATTTTTTTTAATGGATTCAGAGATTTTTCGAGCAATAATTTGTCGGGATCAATTCCGAGTGCCTTGAAGGAAAAGGAGGCAACTGGGCTTACATTGAGGTCAGATAAAATTTTGTGGCTTGCCCTCCCTAGCTTCACCTTTTTTTTTTTATTTCTTCTCTTCTGTTTCTTAAATTGAAGCATACTAAAGACAGTCTTTGGCCGCGCTCTTTCGAAGGATCGACAACAATCCCCAGATATGCCAACAAGATCCCTGCAACCAGGGAAAAGCAAGTGATAACAAGAGAAATTTGATAGTTATAATCTCAGTGGCGTCTTCGTCAGTTGTGGCTGTAGGTATAATACTGTCAATATTGGCGTTCATCACGGTCAACTCAAAGAGAAAAAGGCGAGGTCTGTTTCTGCCTTCACTTATATGTTTATAAACCTTGATGAATTTTCTAAAGCGTATCATGATGAAAATTAACAGCGTAATTTTGTGCTCAATGCATACATAAAGTTAACAGTTAATTTTTATGATGAAGACAATAATCGAGAGCGAAGAACTTCACAAGCTAGTGGAAAAATCTGCAGTTTCACATACGATGAAGTTGTGGAAATCACTAATAGCTTTGAAAGGGTGATAGGCAAAGGGGGATCCTGCAGTGTCTTTTATGGCCGACTTTCGGATGGCCGAGAAGTTGCGGTTAAAGTAATGACCGGAAAGTTTTCACAAGGAATCAACGAGTACACTGCCGAGGTTAATTCTAGTGTGACAAAAGATGACATTTGATTTATTTTTATGTAACGAGAAGTACATGGTGGTCACCGTTTGCATCTTATTTCAGGTTGAGCTGTTAATGAAAGTTCACCACAAGTGTTTGGTATCTTTTGTTGGGTTCTGTGATGAAGATCAGAAAATGATCCTGGTCTATGAGTACATGAAGAAAGGAGATCTGCAGATGCTACTTTCAGGTATACATTTTGCTCTTCAAGCACTCATAATTGATTAATCATCACTTAATTAATGAAAGCACTGTTTGAATCCAATCAATTTTGCCCTCTGATGGTCAAGATTTGGTGGAATACTAATTTATTTCCTGCAGCTTTAGCACACACATTGAACAATGGGAAATCCACAAATGTAACGGCATTTTGCTAAGACGGCAGGGAACTACACAGAACAGAGGCACAAGATTATTGAATGATTTTTGTGCTCTAGTGTCCTAAAATTTTTTGTTCGCTTCTGTTCCTTGCTGGAAAATCATTGATTAATTCACCAACTAGGGAAAACAACTTAACAAATGGTTTATTCAACAAAATATTTTGAATCAAGTCATTTCTACATGTATGTTGGCAAAGCAGAGGGATTAAAATCAACAATTCCGGATGTATCAAAAAACATGGATTAAAAAATACTAAGTGTATTTCTAAAAGGGATGATCCAGTGCATCATTTTTAATAAGAAAAGTGTTCTAAATTATCAATCGCGTCAAATAAAACAAGTTTTCAGCCTTTCCCGTTTTTCAGATGAAACAGGGACGTCAGATATACTGGATTGGGGACAAAGACTACAAATTGCTCATAGTGTTGCAATTGGTTCGTATCCAAAATCAAATCCTGTTTTCTGGCACTTGCCATTGCATGTTTAGTATTTATTTGGATGTTTCTGCAATGCAGGATTAGAATATCTGCACTCAGGATGCAGACCATCAATAATACACAGAGATGTGAAGACAAGCAACATCTTGTTGAACGACAAATTGGAAGCAAAGCTTGCAGACTTTGGCCTGTCCAAGATCCCCATCACAGAAGAGATATCGCATGTGTCAACCGTAGTTGCTGGCACACCTGGATACATAGACCCTGAGTATGTTCAAATTTCTCTTACAAATTTGTCTCACTTATTCACATCTATCTCAGCAGACCGTTGAGGTCTTCTCTACACACTTAGCAGTGCAAGCATGAAACTGGCTTCCAGCTTGTGTTCTTTTTAAAGGGCAGAAAAGAAGAATAAATCTACTCTAGATCTTGTTCTAACGGGGCATCGGTAGAAATGGATGGCATTCGGTGTTTGTGAGATCAGGCACAAGAGACATCCCTACGTGCTTTAATCACTTTGTTCACGTCCATTGAGCTTTGCAGAAGCCTGTGTTCTTTCTCTTAATGATTTGTGATTTATGGAGAAACAAAGGTACATACTTTAAAATACAACTTCCGTCAATATCCTTGATACATCTATATCAGATTTTAAAATTTCAAGGTGAATCCGCTACCTATATATGCTCAAAACTGTTCGGGATAGTGATCAACGATTCCGGATCTTCATAAAAATTTCTTGGGGGTTTTAGTTGTAACTATGAAAATAAATCAAAGTTTACACCTAAGTTAATCAGCTTTTTCAAATTGCAAATGTCCCACCAGTAATTTTGAAATTGTTACTCCAATTAATTCGATGTCTTTGGCTGGTTGTCCTACCCATGTTATCTGATATTGTTACAGATGTGCGAATTAACCATATTAGGGTATTCGCAGGCCCTTCAGTATTCTACAAGCTAGAAGCACATTAAATATACAAGGATGTCCTAATTTGGATAAATAATACGATTGTGGTTCAACAAAAATATTGTTAAATTTCAAGGGATGCATAATATTCTGCTTTACATAGTTCGAAAATAACACCATTCATTTAGTTGTTGCTGTCGCTGATGTACGCAAAGTTCATGTTTTTCTTAGCTGTTTGTTTGACTTAAAACTTATTCTCACATATAGAAGAGGTAGGAGTTTGAACGATAAAAGAAATAACTTCGACGATGTATGAAACTGATTATGAAATTTATGTGAAAGTTTTCCCAAGGTCACTACTTTATATTATCCATGACATGTGTAGCGGTAACCCGAAAGGTCCCAATTAAGTGATGCTGAACCCAGTAATATGTTGAAAATGGTAGGTATTGTGCTGCAAATTATTCATTTCATCATGTGCAAACATATTGGCATAAAGAAATGTGGCATTTCAGAGGCTTGCCTAGTTCCATGAAATCAATTTCCTCATCACTATATATATATATATATATATATATGTTTATATTACACATCCTGTTTCCTTTCCCAGGTATTATGACACAAACCAACTTACAGAGAAGAGTGATGTGTATAGTTTTGGAGTTGTCCTCTTTGTGCTCATCACAGGCCGGCATTCTGTATTCATTCAAGAAGCACAGAGACTCCATATTGTCAAATTTGTGACAGCCAAAATCATGGATGGAGATCTTGCCAGCATCATCGACCCTAGGTTGCAGGGCCAATGTCATATCAACTCCGTATGTAGAGTTGCAGAAACAGCAATTGCGTGCACATCAGGGAGAGGCATCACAAGGCCTACCATGACTGAAGTTGTGGGTGAGCTGAAGGCAGCCATGGACGCTGAAATTCGACGAATGGAAAGCAAAAGGCAACCTATGGAATTGGAGTCCAGATTACTGTCAACTGGTCCAGCTGAGACGGACATGGATTCTTTCTATCATCCTTCAGCAAGGTGATGAAAAATATAGGTGCAAGCGTCTATTTCCCAAGCTCCCTGTAAGAATTGTTCATGTGGCTTGATCAACTTTATCTATTGTCAGTCTTTTGTGTCAGTATTCAGCTTTGTGATCGAGTACTCCCTGTTGCTGCCTTAGGCAGTACTAATGATATATAACTTCCTGAAATAAAAATTTATGGTAAAGCGTAGGCTTGCTATACTTTTACTTAACAACTATTGTATGATTTTTTTTTTCGTTTTAGAAACCCTCTTGATTCCACTGTCCTCCTTTCCATCCGCGCCTATATTTACAACTTTTAGTTTCTTGCCATGCATATAAGTGCAGTAGGTAATATGCAACTGCTTCCTCTAAGAAGAACCTTTCCTCTAAGAAAAGAAATGCAATAACGTAATGTACTTCAAAGTTCAAACAATTGACTGAGAAAACCAAACTTTAGGATATCGATGCTAGTTTCATATCCCGACATCCATGGAGGTGTCATGACACAGGGCTTTATTAGAAGCTAAATTTCAAAAAACAACTCTTGAAGAATTAGGATCTGAAATAAAGAAAACGCTTAATTGCTTAGAAAATAACGATCAAGGCATCACTTAATCATCAACAGATTCGAAAGCAGAGGTCATGTCATCAATGTGCCGTGTGCACTTCCACACTCCAGCCGAGACCTCCATTTGTCATCTCAGCAACCACCCACAAGCAGCCATGCATCAATTCTTAGTCAACATTTACAGTCACTGTGAAGCTAAGAATTACATCTGTGAACTAGAACATTTCTCGTCTGGTAATAGATTTGTTGGAACTAATAAATAGGGTTCTCGAGGTTAGGAGAACGAAGTGATCGACATAGATAACTCGTACATATAGCATGGGAAAAGAAAGATCGTCAGTCCCCATGGCGAGGGCTTTGGTGTCCAGAACCTCAAACACAAATATTGAAAATTATTAGTGTAGAAGTCCACGGAAGAAAAATCTAAATTGAAGATACCGGCGAGAAACAGGATACGGAAAAGGAAAAAAAAGTTTCAGGTTCAACAGAAAGGCAGAGACAATCGAGGACCATGATGATAACTTTGATCAAAATTTCGGAAAATGGCACGAGGCCTGCCACTTCGTCAGACTCCACTCAGCCTTTTAAGACCTTTCAAATCCCCACTATATCGTTGATGGAAGCATTTGCAGTCGTGATTGTGATGGAAGAAACATTTCAAAAATTTAGTTTCACATTAAAAATTGTGAAGATTTTCAAGAGCTTATATAGATGATTATCCTAGTTTTTAGCTTTTTTTTGGGTTGAAGCTAAAACTATTATGAGTAGAGTTGTTAGGCTACATTTACATGAAATCTTATAAGTTGTAAACAAAAATAGCCCAACTTTTGCTGGCACAATAAAAACACACTTAAATTTGAAATTCTCTCATTTAACTATGTTTAGTTGTTTTGGTTACCCCCTTAAAAGTTGACGGTGCTTTGTAAAATTTTTAAGGAGATGCCTTCATAATTAAACTTCTATCTTGTTTATGAATCCCCAAGAAGTAGTTAAAAAACCAAAAGGAATTTATATAAAAAGGCGATTACTATGCTACATCCTAGAACGCTGGTGACACCGGTTTTCCTCTTGTTCCTATCATCGGTTGGTCGAGAATCCCAAGTCCAGGTCTAACATGATCGTAAAAGACAGGACGATCGGATGCGTTTACAGTTCCGCCACGATTGATGGCAGCATTGACTGACTTGCTGCATATTCTGATTGGTCGCGATTTTAGTTACTTGTCTGCTAGGCAGGAAAGGGTTACATGCATTCGAATCATATTTACTCCGAGCCATGTCCGTCTGTCTGGATGTTTACATATTTGGATTCCAATGTGAAGAAGAAAAGTCTACACCATATTTGAATATGAATATGAATCCAATTGGACACTTATTTAAATCTGAATTTGGATTGGATCAGATATCCTTTATTTTAATCTGCATCTGATCTCATCTCTTCACCGGATGTTAATTTTATTTTATGTATCTGATTTTTGTTTAAAGTAGTTCAGTTGAATATTCAATCCAAATCAAATTTATTGACATCCCTATACGTGACTTCTTCTTGCTTTTGCTTATGTATTCTACTCGTCATGGGACCAAACATGATTGTGCCGGAGCTCCTCCACGTTTGTTTGGATGAAGACCTTGAGATTCTCGTCAGAGTTCCACCCTGTTTAGCTACAGTTCAGTTCAAACCTGAAACGGCAATAGATTTTCCAACTCCAAGCCATTGATTCTACTTGTATTGGTGGGGGTCGATTTTCAACCATTATTCTAAAGTGTGAAACTTAAGTTAAATTATTTGTATTTATTTCCATCATTCCTGGAACCTTATTTTTATCATTTTATTAAGTTATTTTTTATGTTTTTTGTTAGTTCTTCATTTATTTTACTTTTTTCCTTTTCTTCAAAACTTGGCCCAAAAGGACCTTGGCTTGTCGTTTAAAAGTCCGCGAGAGAAGTGAATATTTTTCATTAATTTTTAAGCGTTACATCATATATATATATATATATATATATATATATATATATATATATATATTGGCTTTAGATATATTATCCATAGCACATTCACTTTTGGAACTTGATTTGACAGCAACCATTTGTTTCTTACTCTTCCAAAAAACTAAATTAGCACCAGCAAAGCAACAGTAACTAGTAGTTGATCTCATGTCATTTTGATCCTGCCTAGTCAAGCTAGTCCAGCTACTCATCACCAACGAAACAACGGTAACGAGTAGTTGATCTCATCTCATTTTGATTCTGCCTAGTCAAGCCAGTCAAGCTACTCAAATCTATTGGCTTGATGTTTGGGACCGTTAGTAGTGTGTGGCTTGATCTTTGGGAGACCATCAAGCTAGACAATGCAACTCAAATATATTGGACGGAGAATTTTAGCATTGCACTAACAGGAACCATGAGCGTTTGCCTTGTGGACGCTTCAATGGGCGTGCCCTTTATTTCTGGCTTGGAGCTTCGCCTGCTCAGGGATGCCGATGGTTATAAGGTGAATGCCACTTGTTCACTTGTGACCTTTCAGCTAGACAATGCAACTCAAATGTATTGGACGGAGATTTTTAGCAGTGCTGTAACAGGAACCATGAGCGTTTGCCTTGTGGACGCTTCAATGGGCGTACCCTTTATTTCTGGCTTGGAGCTTCACCCGCTCAGCGATGCCGATGGTTATAAGGTGAATGTCGCTTTTGTTGGTGTATGAAACTTGATCCATACTAGACACTCATATGCAATACCACGGAAAATTTTCATATATAAGAACATATATGTCATTTTCTACAAATGCAGGTTTGCCCTAATCCTTATGTTTAGAGGATGACCGCCGCTTCTGTGGGTTGTTCGGTGTGTTTATCTGAGAGAGAATACAAGAGATCTGTGCGACCGTGGACGTAGGAGATTATTGCTTCGAACCACGTAAATCGTTGTCTTCTTCCTTGTTGCTTATAACCTCTTCTTGAGTGTGCGATCGAGTGTTGTTTTGTGTGTTATTCCTAACAACTTCTTCACTTGTGACCTTCTGGAGAATAGATGTTGGAGGAATTGCACCTGTGAGGTAAGCAACTCCGATTCATCTAGGTTTTCAAATGTGATCCGCTTTCTTTCTTTTCTTCTTGCCTTCAGGGTGGGGAGTCAATTGTTCATCACGAATCAACATATGAGCAGTGATGAGATCATATCTCCCTTTGCCTTTAATACGACTAACCAGGCCAAAGCCTTTGTCTTGTATAATCAAGAATGACTTATCAATCAAGCATATCCACAGGTACCTTGATGATAAACACGACAGGATATGAACTGCTGGCTCTGCCGAATACGGCACCCGCATCAGCACCACCACGAGTCTGAAGCCAGAGCTGTGTCCTCAGTTCGGCCTACCATATGCCGTAATGCGAACGACAGTCAAGTCCTCCGAGCCCATACCTATAAGTTTTTCAGGTGGGCCGGATGATTATTACCATTTGGTAATGGACTTTGCCGAGGTACTGCCGGCCACGAGCCGAAGGAACCTGACTATAAAGATCAATGGCGATGATTGGTACGGGCCCTTCACTCTCGACTATCGTGACGTGATGGCCATATTCACACAGCATCCCGAGCAGTACGCCCAGTACTCTTTCTCGGTGGAGGCAAACAACGGACCTGACTATGGCCCCATTTTGAACGCCTTTGAGGTCTTCAGGTTCGTCCGGCCCGGTGGGGCTGCAACTCTTCCTCAAGATGGTATGTCAATATTTTTATATACTTGAATCAGACATATGCAGAATTGGTCATACTCTTCCTTTCATTGTTTATCTTTTCAATTTTCTAATTTTCTTCTTCCTGTATTCGGCCTACCTACTTACAAGAGGGAAAAAAAAAAAAAAAAAACACTCAGCGTTTGTTTTCTTTATTTCTTTTTCATTCTTCTCTTATTCATGTACATAATTTATTGGCAGTTGCTGCTATGAAGGCTGTAAAAGATTACTACAAAGTAAACAAGAGTTGGAATGGTGACCCTTGCTTACCCACCGATGCTCCTTGGGAAGGGTTGACCTGCAACCTCGATAATGCGTCTTCTCCAAGAATAGAAGCTCTGTAAGAGTTTAATTCCACACACACACGCACATGTACAGGCACGCATATTTTAAATATCTATAACAACGAACGAAATGGGACCACATAATCTACTGTGGCATGTGCATCTTGGTTAATAAAATTGACAACGTAATAAGCTGTTCAGCTACCACATGATACACAAGGTATCGCCACGGAGTTTATTGCAATCTGCATACTGCTTCGACTGATGAAAAACTTGTAATTGGTAGGGATCTGTCTAATAGTGGACTAAGTGGTGCAATTTCTATCTATCTTTCCCAATTAACGCACTCAGGAAATTGTAAGTGCATAAATAGGCAAGGTATTTTGTTTTGGAATTTTTTAGCTTTTCCCTTGAACAATCTAATCCTCGTCACAACTCTTCTCTTTGTCTCTGATCAATTTAAGGACTTATCAAGCAATAATAGCATTCAAGGATCGTTGCCATCTTTTCTAAACGAGTTGCAGTTTAGTTTTTTTTTTTTTTTTTTTTCAAAGTATTGCCGTCAAGATGGTCAAATTATAAATGACAGCTTTTCTAGTTACAGGATGTTTTCTCTTTTTATGTTCAGAGATTTGTCAAGCAATAATTTGTCAGGATCAAATCCAAGTAGTTTGGAAGAAAAGGCGAGAAATGGGGAGCCTTATTGAGGTTGGACAAATGACATGCCCAACCTGCATGTTATCAAGTTTTCATATCTTTCCTCCTATTTCTTAACTGTATCAGTACTAACAACAGCCTTTGGCCGCCCTTTTTTCTTAAGGATCGGGAACAATCTCCAGATATGCGAACGAGATACCTGTAACCAAGAAAAAGCAAGTAGTAAGAAGAGAAATCTGCTAATTGTAATCTTAGTGGTCTCTTTGTCAGCTGGGCTGCTATAATACTGTCATTGGTGATCATCATAGTCAGCCTGAAGAGAAAACTGAATGGTCTGTTTCTGCCTTCAACCATATGCTTATAAATTAACGTTGAGGAATTATCTCAAGTGACGGATCACTATGACAATTAATTAGCTAGTCTGCAATTATTTTTCCAATATCTACTTAATTAAACTTGGCAGTCATTTTATGAAATGTAGACAATAACCAAGAGGCGCAATCATCACGAGCTGGTGGGAGCAGCAGAACCTTCACTTACGATGAAGTTGTGGAAATCACCAATAACTTTTGAAGGGTAATAGGCAAAGGGAGATCCTGCACTGTCTTTCATGGCCGACTATGGGATGGACGAGAAGTAGCAGTTAAATTAATGACAAACCCTTTTTCAGGAGGAATCAAGGAGTACAGTGCCGATGTTAGCATGACAAAAAATGACATTTGCTTTGTTACTGTGTGACAAAAAAAAAAGTATTTGGTGGTCACTGTTTGCATCTGATTTCAGGTTCAGCTGCTGTTGAAAGTTCACCACAACTTTTTAGTATCTTTTGTTGGGTTCTGTCATGAAGATCAGAAAATGGTCCTGGTCTATGAGTACATGAAGTAAGGAGATCTGCAGATGCTACTTTCAGATATGGCCAATCCCACAGCGAGAGAGAGACGCCTACCAAAATTTTTGTATGGGAGCTTTTCAGATGTGTGGATGTGTATTTTTAACAAATGACAAATTTCAAATCAAATGATATATTCGAAAGGGAGGGAAATTAAAGACCAACTAAGCATGTACCAAAAACTAATCGAGCAAAAAAACAATAAGTGCATTTCTAAAAAGCATAAGCTAAAGCAACATTTTCAATAATAATAATAAAAATTGTTCTAAATCAATGAATATGTAAAACAAGTTTTTGGCCTGGAGCATAGAAAAGCACACTAGAACTTAGGAAGCACTGCTCAATTTATGTCACTCACACACACACACACACACACACACACACACACACACATGGGGAATTAGACGATGTTAGTGCCTGTTTGTGTTGTATATACGTAGTAGCTACTTAACTTAAATTTGAACCCTTTTTTAGACGAAACAGAAACGTCAGAAATAGTGGACTGGAGACAACGACTGCAAATAGCTCATTGTGTTGCAACCGGTTCACATTCAGAACTACTCCTATTTTGTAGCCCTTGCCATTGTATGTTGTAGTATTTGTTTTGATGCTTCTGGAATGCAGGACTGGAATATCTGCACGTTGGATGCAAATCACCAATAATACACCGAGATGTGAAGACAAGAAACATACTCTTAAACGACAGGTTGGAAGCAAAGATTGCAGACTTTGGCCTATCGAAGATCCACACCGCATACTAGATGTCGCATGTATCAACTGTAGTTGCTGGAACACCTGGATACATAGACCCTGAGTATGTTAAAACTTCATGTGTAAAACTTTCCTACTCACTTACATATACTTTAACGTCTATTTACAGTGACCCTTGAGTTCATCTCTGCAACAGAAATACGAGTGTCAATTTAGCTTCCCTTCGCTTTTGAAAAACAAAAGAAATTTTGATCTCATAAAGGAGCACCCTGGTGTTGAGTAAGGGTGAAAAAGAGCCAGATTCTGTATCTCAACCTACTCCAACCCCCTTCATTATCAGCTTTGTCATAGACGAGCCTTTTCCAACACTAATTTTTCAGATTATTACTCCCACCAATCCACTGATAATGTAAAAAGGCACTAGCGCATGCTAGCTACGAACTTTCCCATTCTGTCTACAGCCAACTAGAAATGTACTGAACATATTGGGAATATCTTTAATTTGTAAATGTTATGAATGTGATTCACAATTTTTGCCATAAATCAGAAGTAAAAAGAAATCATTCCAAAATGCACCAAATTAATTTTGCTTTGTATATACATTCAGCACTGCACATTCATTTAGCTGCAGCTCCTGTAATCCTGTGACTGAAAATACCGAGGTCTTAGCTGCACACTCAAAGTGTCGCACATTCATTTATTCTTCGTAATTGGAAATTTAGAACAACTGTTTGCATTCATTTGTCAATTTGAGCTTGCAAGGGCAATGATTGGGTTTGGTGTACATCCTTTTCTTGCTTTATTTGATTATTTTAAAATTATGTTTATATTTCATCATAAAAAAGTAATATCTCTATTTAGAAGACAATAGCTAGTACAAATGTAAAATGTATAAATCTAGGTTGTATACGAGTTCCAGTGTTAATCAATGTGGA
Source organism: Nymphaea colorata (assembly GCF_008831285.2). Classification (NCBI taxonomy): domain Eukaryota; kingdom Viridiplantae; phylum Streptophyta; class Magnoliopsida; order Nymphaeales; family Nymphaeaceae; genus Nymphaea; species Nymphaea colorata. Next base: position 27,932,091 of record NC_045138.2, read on the forward strand.
ATTTGATCCCGTGATATATCCAAAAGCAGTTACGAGAGTGAGAGCATCATTTTCCATGTTGATAATAGCAGGTGCTATGCTGCAGACATCTTACTTCTCTCTCTTGGAACGGGAAAACTCTGTAGACATTTGCAGGTAATTGCTCGATATATTGGGACCGCGATGGTTTACATTATGTTCCGCAAAAGCAGCGAGCCCATACTTAGATGCACACCATGGTTCTTTCCATCCAGACTGCAGTGTTGTTGTTCTCTCTCTTTCAAGCTTTTAGTTTTGCTTTTCCAGGTATTACACAACAAACAAACTTACCCAGAAGAGCGATGTTTATAGCTTCGGAGTCGTCCTCTTAGAGCTCATCACAGGGCAGAATGCTATACTCACTCAAGGATCACGGCGAGTTCATTGTCTTCAACTTGTAATGCCCAAAATCATGGGAGGAGATGTTGCCAGCATAGTGGACCGCCGTTTGCAGGGCCAATATGAGATTAACTCCGTATGGAAAATCGCAGAGACAGCAATTGCATGCACTGCAGAGAAAGGAATTACAAGGCCTACCATGACTGAAGTTATGAGGGAACTGAAGGAGGCCTTAGATGTCGAGAATCACCAACTAGAAAGCAAAAGGCAATCGATGGAATCGGCGTCCAGATTACCATCAACTGGTCCAGCTTTGTTAGAAATGGATTCTTTTTCGCATCCTTCAGCAAGGTAATCAAGAAAATAGATTCGGGGGCCACAGCATATTCCTTTAATTCCCACTCAGGAAGAATTGTTTCTGTAGCATCAACTTGATCCATCAACGGTGATGGACGTAATATTACTGTTTCGATGCGTATGAGAAGCCATTTGGTGAAAGAATTTAGTATTGTTGTCACCACCCATTAACCACTTCACTCACGAGTTCCTGTTCATTTCCTCGTTAGCCTTTCGGTCATTCAAACGCAAGATGGAGAGAGAGAGAGAGAGAATCTCGTACAGATCTTAATAAAAAGGTGGGGTGCTAAATTTCAGGCAGCTGAAGAAGTGATATGGGCGACTCAAGTGTTCGACGAAATTCACAGCGGGTTCCGGTGCAACGCTGCTGGTGATGGGCCTCCTTCGGATTCCCTCTTATTCCAAACGAATCAAAGAATCACATATGTACATCAGACGATCAGGACTACAAACCTACAACTCGGCCTTAGACAAAAGACCTGTGGATACAACACAGAAAGAATTGCAGAAATGCAAACTTACAGAATCATAGAAGCAAATCCCAAACAACACAGACCATCTACTTCCAACCTACACAATGCCCGACACCTTAGACATGAATGAATTTCTAGGATGGTCACGGGGGGCTGAAACAACAATTAATGCGAGAGACGGAGGAACCGGGTTGGAAGGAGGGGAAGGGATGGAGTGGTATGCTCTGTGCAGGAGAGAATTGTAATGGCAAATTTTTTTGTTCATCCAGTAACCATGCTTGGACAAAAATTTCATTTTTGTATCAGGCGAAAGAAGCTAATTTAGATATGTCCGATTAAGTTGGTTGATTATTATCCCTGTCCAATAATGTCTATTTATCGGCAAAGTCGCTACTTTCGCGAGTCAATGGCTGTAAGTGCATCTGATTTAAATTGAGAATCAGAAACTATGCATTATTAAAATTTTACGGCAGAATAAGCATAAAAAAAAGGGGATGATATAGAACATCACTGATCACCAGGTTTGCCGAAACCTGCATACTCAGCTGTCGATTGTTGTCATGCTTTTAATTCGACATGGTTTCTGCAGATCTCGTTCTTCCTTCCTTTTTCGCTTAAAACCTGATAATATGTGAATAATTACATAAAGCTTGCACTAAGCAAAGCATTCGATGCGTAGATCTTCGTTTTAAAGATAACTAACAAAATAATTATCACTTCATATATTTAGTGTAATACTACATACATCAAAGAAAGCCCCTGATTATGCTGCAAACATGACGGATTGGTCCTGCAGCAACCGTCCTTTCTTCCTACTACTCCAGATTACTGTGAATCCCATTATTTTGGATACAGAAATTGCTGTCCTGCTACGACCAGGCAACATTTACTCAAATGTGTGTCTTCAGATTTCATAAAACCTTGGACAGGACGCATTTCCTTCGACGCACTAATGTTGCATTACCGTGCTGAAGGATAAACAATAGAATCCAAGTTCAGATCAGCACCACCACTTAATGATACTGATCTTGGCATTGATCCACTGGATGGACTTCTTTTCACTCGGTGAGTTTCGATGTTCATGGCCTCCATCAGTTCATTCACAACCTCTGTCATGGTAGGCCTTGCGATTGCCTTGTCTGCAGTGCACGACAGTGCCGTGTCTGCAACCTTCCACATGGAAACGGTATCATAGGAGCCTTGCAGCCTTGGATCTACTATGCTGGCAATTTCTCCTCTCACAATTTTGGGCGTCACCCATTGAAGGATGTGAACTCGGTTTGATCCCAGAGTGAATATAGCATGCCTACCAGTGATGAGTTCAAACAGGACTACCCCAAAGCTGTACACATCACTCTTTTCTGTAAGTTTGCTTGTGTTGTAGTACCTATAACAGAAAGGAGAAAGTTGAGCAACAGACATCCAAGTTATATGTGTGTGTTGCATGAGCAAGAGAGAGAGCCGATAAAATGAAAATGCATAATAAAATTTGGGGACAAGAAGTCTCCTAGATACAAGAACAAACCACATGAGAGAGAGAGAGAGAGAGAGAGATATTTGAACATACTCAGGGTCTATATATCCAGGTGTCCCAGCGACTGCTGTTGACATATGCGTAATATCATCTTTAATACCGGTTTTTGATAAGCCAAAATCTGCCAATTTTGCTTCCAGATTACTATCTAATAGGATGTTAGTGGTCTTGACATCTCTGTGTACTATGGGCGGCCTGCATCCTGAGTGGAGATATTCAAGGGCTGCATTCCAAAATATTCCAATTCACATATATATCCAGATGTGGATAATGAAATCTAAGAGTTGGATATATTTTAGTCAAACCTGCAGCAACATTGAGAGCTATTTGCAATCTTTGCTTCCAATCTGGTGTATATGTTTCCTCTGCAAGAAGGGTTTAAACCATTTTTAGTCAAATCTCTCTGTGTACACGCGAATGCGCACTCTTCTTTTGCCTTTTCCGCTGAAATTGGGGAGACGGCTGAGGAACAAGTGCAACAGGGGATAATATCTAACATTTTATTATGGGGAACATGTGGGACAATAAACATTCATCCTCAAGGACAGCAAGTTCCGACATGCTTGAAGAACCCGTTGGTGAAGTTTGCCCCACTCCAAAAGTATATATATCAGCATGTTTAATAAGCTTGAGCAGAATATACAGTTTATGTTTTACAGAGTACCTGAGAGTAGCTCCCGAAGATTGCCTCTTTCCATGTACTCATAGACTAAGATCAATTTCTCATCTTCGTCACAGAAGCCAACAAAAGATGCCAAGTACTTGTGGTGAACTTTCATTAAGAGCTCAACCTGGGGTGGCAGGCAACAATTCGTTGTGGGCAGTTATTAATACATTTCCCCCTATGCATTGGCAATAAAACTTGGATCTTTTGCCTTGAGAAGGAAAAATAAAAAAGAGATTATTTTAGCGTACACACCTCAGCAGTATATTCCTTGATTCCTTGTGGAAGAGATCTTGTCATTGTCTTAACTGCAACTTCCTTGCCATCTCTTAGAAGTCCATAATAAACACTACCATATCCTCCTTTGCCTATAGCTTTCTGAAAATCATTGGTGATGTGCGCAATTTCTGCATATGAGAAAGTGCGGCCTCTTCCTTCAACTCTTTTATTTTGTGGGATCGGAGAATCATCTGGTACCAAAAGTTGCCGTTCAATGCGTGATACAGAGAAAAAATAACTTCAGCGTTGCTGCAAACTCATTCATTCAGCAAGATACTTTCGCTCTATAAACCATCGGAAAACGACAATCACACGAACTCAAAACTTAGCAATAATGTTGAGCATGATTTGGTTGTCCTTGTCTTCGTGCAATCCTTTGAACATTTTACTAGACAATGGCCTCCTTAAGACCGATATTCAAGATTGGGCATATGGGAGGGAGATCCTCACCCCGTGGCTTTCTCTTTTTCTTCATCATGATGAATGCTGAGGATAGTGACATGAACACCACCAAAGTTGTCGCCACCGCCACTGCAATTATAATGTTTCTCTTCTTGACGCTCTTTCGACCTTGTTCGCAAGGGACTTGCCCGCAAATCTGAGCGTTGCTATCAATGCTTCAATCAGATTAAAGAAAGCACAAGGAAAGTTATTTGATGACAATCAAAACAGAGCAAAATGGTATTCTAAGTATTTATTTTGATTAAATAGCAAACCTTAATGTGAGCTGCCCACTATCTGCTCGTTCTTGCAATTTGCTGGGAAGTGATCCGGATAAACAATTGCATGATAAATCACTAAAAGCACAGATACTTGATGTACATTAGATCGTGCTTGTGACAGCGAGCATCTATTTCATACAGAAGTCATGTAAATTGAGAACTCTTCTTGGGCAGTAGAATACTTACAGATTCGTCAAATAGGGAAGCTCCTGTAAAAAAGATGGAATTGGTCCATCGAGGTTGTTTCTTGCTAGGTTCCTAAAAGAGGAGAGAGGATCAGGGGCTAGAAGGAGAGGCAAGTTAATGATGACAATGATGAGGTTGAGCTACAAACTTGGAAGCTAAATAAGGGCGTCAGGTTCATCACTGGACTTACAATTTCTGGATTTTTGTCAATTGAGAAAGCAAATTGCTAACTGCGCCACGTAGCCCACTATTCGAAAGGTCCCTGCAGATGAAACATTGAAACCTTCACTCATAAAACCCATTGGTACTGCACAAGGCTCCATCAAAATTAACATTTTTATGGATGAATAGGAGCTCTCACAGAGAAACTATTCTTGCTGCTGAAGTATTATCGTAGCTACAATTCAGCCCATCCCAAGGAGAATTCTGAGGCAAACAGGGATCGGCTTTCCAATTTTTCTTTACACCATAGAAAGTTTTGATGGCCTTGATGGCGTCAACTGCAAACAGGAATCCAAAATTAAAATACGAACCAGAAAAACAAAATGTTTTTGACCAGCTCTACTTAGTACTGTACACCATGGATCGACCAAACATACGTAGAGAACGGTCTAACTAAAAATCAGACCATAAATTGATTGAATTCTCATGAGCAATTGGACAAGGAAACAACGAAGGAATCTGAAAAGGCCTCAATCACGTACGTACCATCTCCACTAAGAGTTGCAGATTGACTGGGCTCGATGACCTTAAAGACCTCAAATGCATTCAGGATTGGACCATAATCAGAGTCACTTGTCACTCCTATGGAAAACGAATACCGGGGATAGTTCATAGGGTTGGTGGAAAAAACTGCCAAGCTGTTAAGGTAATCTGGAGTGAGGGGATTAACAAAATTAGCATCATTCAACTTTACAGTAATATTCCTTTTGCCTGTTATACTCAACAGCTCGGCGAAGTCGGCTACGAAATAATAGCGAGCATCAGGTTCTCTAGGCCACGTTATGAGTATGGGAGAACTGTTCGTGGTCGCGGCTGTCTGCATTACAGCTGAAGGCAATCCGAACCGCCGGTTCCTATCTTCGTTCACAGTCTGAGTTGTGCTGATAGGAGTGCCATATGAACCTTTATCTGGGGTCCATATCCTGTCATGAGGATCATCTGGATATCTGTATCACAACCATCAGCATGAAGTCATGAACCAGTCGTAAGGTATGTCATTCGGCATCGATGCACATTGCAAAGAAAAGAAAAAAGAAGATAAGAAAGCCACCTTATTTCCCTGGTTGCCCCAACATCTATCCTCATCAACGTTGACAGTGCAATGGAGGCATTGACAAGATAAATGATGCCATCATTAAGGGGCCGAAGCTCCAAAGCCGAGATGAAAGGCACGTACCCCGTGGTCTCGACAAGGCACACGCTCATGGATGTCGTCATTGCGTGGCTGCTAAACTCAGTCCAATGCATATGAGTCGCATTATCCAACTTGATGGTCTCCCAAAAATCAACCCCAAGGTAGAGGTCGAAGATGGCTGTAGCATTACTTGACCCTCCCTCATAATTGCCGTACATGAAGTATGCTCGGACCAGATAGTTGGTTCCTTGGTCCACTAGCAGCGTGTAGCAGTTCCTCTTGTAATGTGGAAAATATCTAAGCGTCCGATAGATCTTAGGCGCATCAGGGAGGAGAGTAGGATCAAGTTGATGGTTGATCCCACCCTCTATGAATCCGCTATCGGAGACGTAGTCGAGATTGATGTCACTGGTGTAGCTTGACTTGTCTTCTTCGAGTCCGCAGTCAATACTGATGAAACCTGTCCACAGTCAACTTCATCGATTGGTTACATGATATATATATAGTAAATTTTATTGCAGGGCTCAATGGATCATCATCCATCTCGTACCACACATCTTTGTTCCATTAGACCTTATCTGTACTCACAATTTCACGCTCTAGAGAAAATTAGTTTTCGTAGCAGAGACTTCAAAAGATCCGTTGGCTAGTGCATCTAAATCATGGGGGCCGTAGAGAAACTCAGGTCGTTAGCCCACCGGTCCTGGGCCTCATCTTGGATGCGTCACCCACATGGCAAAATCCCGTTGACCAACACCAATGGATCCAGTTACCACCCCTGTCAGCAGGTTCAAGCCATGCTGGGTTAGCGACCAATATTACATCAGATCAAACCGGGGTCTCGTTGAGACTTCCAGAGATACCGTTCACCGCTTCAAACACAAGAAGCACCATAAAAGAACCCTAGCACAACGTGAATTCGTCCATTATCTCATGGTGGACACCAAGGGATCCTAATTATAGGGGAAAAGAACGGAGGCAGAATCAAGACACTAGCGGACGCCCGCCAGTGGTTGCAGAATATCACTTGGCCTTCCGGTGAAGGAGCAAATTCTTGATAAGCGAGTGAGAGATAGAGAGAGCCTGATCAAGAATAGAAATGAGAAGATCCAATCAACACGGTGGGGAGGGATCGGAGGGGTGTTCTTACCTTTCTGGGCAGCAACAAGGAGCAGAGTAGAAGAGTGGCAGAGCAGAAGGAAGATACCAAAAGGGTTGATCATCGTAGACATCGGCAGCGCCAGATGCTGTTTATCTGCGACCTCTCCCGTATGAACAGAGACGGCTAACTTCTTATACTTGAAAGCCATTGACGACTAGCATCTTGTAACTGAGAGCCATTGACGGCATCTTGGAACAAGTCAATCCGCTCTTAAAGATGGTTAGATAGATGTCGCCATCCACTAGTAAGGCCATAGCTTCGTCACATGGCTGACTGCAGGGGCATTTTCTTTTTTCTTCCTCCCAGTGTACACTATTTTCTATTCGTTTCCAACTTCTTGTGTTTTCTTTTTCATCTCTTCTTGAATCAGAAATATATTAATCATTTGCCATCCGCGTAGTTGACTTGAGTTGTCGAGAGCCCAATATCAATTCTGCTTCATTATTTGTGGTGAATTTCTAAGGTCGACTTCCACCAGTGAAAGTGTAGAATAGTCATTTAGAGCTGGGCCACAAAGAAACCTTCTACAAGGAAAGAAACCATGGAATAGTCGCTTGTCGTTCTCAGATCAATCGTCTTTGTGAGTGTGACCAATTGACATAAATTATATAGCCAAGTAGTTCGACTGGAGAAAAGGAGTTCTGACACATTGTGTCTTCTCATAGTTGCAGAGCCCGTTCTAGTTAACAAATTGTGCATTAATCGGATTAGTTTGGTGCTGTTTAATCATGGTTAATATGCTCATGAAGAAAATCATGATTGTTCTGCCATGGCCCATGCTGCCCCTCTTTTTCTTTTTCCTTTTTTTTTTTTTCCCTTCAAAACTCCCTATCATTCTTTCTGTTTCTCTCTTAGAATGCTTGATGGAGGATTCCCAACCCTCTTTCTTGCCTGGCACTTGGTGACGTTTGCTCAGAAATGTGAAGAAACGTTGGTGACGTGAAGCCTTATTTATCTCACGAGTAGTGAACGAAATGGGAACAGTTTTACATGAAGACGATCTAATCAATGAGAAGAAACTCTGTGTTCTCTGAATATACATGTTCAAAAATACTGTATATTTGTTTCAAAACATATGGATGGCTTTGATTATTTCTACTCCGTGCTCAAGACATTTGGATGGCTTTTCTATTCCTTGGAAAACAGAATTACAGATTTACAGAAACAGAAAAAAAACAAAATGGACCCAGCTTTTTGCTGGTGTACAGTAAAAGGGCACTTAAATTTAAAGTAACATATTCAAATCTCTCCCCTCAAAGCTGTGCCCTTTGAAAAGCAAAAAGAAAAGCCTTCACAAACTTTTAGCCGAACGTTAGTTAATCCCCAAGAAGTAGGGAAGCAACCAGAATAACTTGCATAACATTAAAAAGGGCGCATGGCAATTAATTTGAGATGGGGTTGCACAACGAGTCCAGCCAGATCAAGCTTGATTCAAATTTGTAAGTCTAAACTTAGACTCGAACTTTGCTCATATATAAACGAGTATCATTGAAATGTTAAACGACCCGAGTTTGAGTTGTAAGAACTCAACTCGACTCAACTACATAATAAATGTTGAATTATAATTAAAAAACAGTTAAACAAGTATCAACTAATGAGTTAATCAAGTTAAACATGTTAACAAGTTAAAAAAATAAGATATGCTTAACATAAATGAGTTTAACCAGTTAAACGAGTCGAGTTCGAGCTCGACGTTGTATTATCAAGTCAGCTCGACTCATGGTCCAGTTCTAGTTTTTTGAGCTGAGCCGAGTTCAAGCTGACTCAACTCAATCTCGATTCAGCTCGTGTGCAGCCCTAATTTAAGGGCGTCCCGGTTTTCCTGTTGTTCCCATAGCCTGTTTGTCCATAAGCTAATAGAGGCACCTGCGCATGCTAGCTACGAACTGCCTCATTCTGTCTACAGCCAACCAGAAACATACTGAATATATTGGGAATATCTTTAATTTGTAAATGTTATGAATGTGGTTCACAGTTTTTTGCCATAAATCAGAAGTAAAAAGAAATCTTTCTAAAATGCACCAAATTGATTTTGCTTTCTATATGCAGTCAGCACCATTTATTTAGCTGCAGCTCCTGTAATTAAGTCTGAGCAATGGACCCAGGCACTGGACAGGTACTCGGAGCCCACCGGATTGGGTCCGGATCTGAACTCGAAAAAGCTGACCCAGGTCGGCCCGATGGAGCTCGATTCGGTCAGATGGGGCTCGATTCGACCTGATGGGGCTCGATTCGACCTGATGGGGCTCGATTCAATCTGGTTAATAATTTTTTTATTTTTTTATTATTTTTATTTAATAATATAAATTATAAAAATATATTTTATAATTAAAATTTTTTATTTTATATTTTTTAAAAAATATATTAAAAATGTTTTTTATTTTAATCGGACCAAGTCCAGGCTTAGGTATCGGGTATCGGAGCCAGCCAGTGCTCGGGTGCCAGGGTTTCACAGGGTTGGGCCGGCCCCGCCCAGCCCGATGCGCAAGTCTACCTGTAATCCTTGACTGAGAATACCAAGGTCTTAGTTGTAGATGTGGATTACACATTTATTCTTCTTAATTGGAAATTTAGAACGATTGCTTGCATTCATATGTCAAATTGTCAATTTGGGCTTCCAAGGGCAATGATTTGGTCTGATGTACTTCCTTTTTTTGCTTTATTTTGATTATCTTAAAGGCCTACTACTCAGCCTTAGACAAAAGCGTATTCCTCTTGGGCAGTAGTATACTTACAGGATTGTTCAAATTGGGCAGCTCTTGTAAAAAAGATAGATTTTCTCCATCGAGGTTGTTTCTTGACAGGTTCCTACAGGACGAGGAGTGGCAGGGGTGATGATGATGATGGCGACGTTGAATCGCAAACTACTTAGAGCAAGGTGGCTGCTAATTGGACCATGTAGCCTGCTACTTGAAATGTCCCTGCAAATGAAACCTTATGTCATGAACATTGGTATAGTGAACAAGAACCTGGCCCAGCCAAATTAACATTTTTGAAGAAGGAGACGAACTCTCACAAAGAAACTATTCTTGGTGCTGAAGAATTCTGGCAGCTACAAGTCAACCCATCCCTTCTGAGGCAAACAAGGATCGGCTTTCCAATTTCTCTTTATCCCGTAGAAATCTTTGATGTTATTGATGGAGTCAACTGCGAACAGGAAACCGAAAGTAAAAATAAAACGGAATTTATATGGAAAATATGCTACTGGATGGGAACTATATATTTAATAACTTCAACCAATGACCCTCGTCATGTTATAAAAGTCCAGTACTGATTTTCTCGTGATATAAGCTTCAAGAAAGAAGCTACGTACCGTCCTGGGTTTGAGTTGCCGACCCACTGGGCTGAACCACCTTGAAGACCTCGAACGCGTTCAGAATGGGGCCATAGCTCGTTTTTTCAATTGCCAAATGTGAGTTGGTTTGTTAATGCTTTCTAAAACCAGAGAGGCCGTCTGAAGGGAGGATGAGTGGCCTCTCTTATAACCACCACCTTTAAATTAAAAAAAAAAATTTAAAAAATAGCAAAAAAATGAGCAGTTACCTTATTTCTGCAGTCGCTCCGCCGAGTCAGTAAACTTCTTATAAAGGAGGTTACGGGTACGATCTGGGAGTTGGAGAGGTCGGAGCTCCAAAGCGGAGATGAAAGGGACAGCGGCGGTGGTTTTCACAAGGCATACGCTCATGGTCGTCGTGTTCGCCCGGCTCCCAAACTCCGTCCAGTACATATGAGTTGCGTTGTCCAACTTGATGGTGTCCCAGAAATCAACACCCAGGTAGAGGTCGAAGCTGAGCGCAGCGTTACTTGCCAGCACTCCGTCATAATTGCCGTGCATGAAGTATGCTCGCACCAAATAGTTGGTTCCGGGTTCCACTGGCAGCGCGTAGCAATTTCTCTGGTAATCAGGAAAACATCTGAGCGTCTGGTAGATCTTCGGGATTTTTTTGGGAGCAGCATCAATTTGCTTGTTGACTCCGCTGTCTATGAATTCATTGTCTTAGACGTAATAGAGACCGATGTCACTGGTATAGGTTGAACCGTCCGGGACACCGCAATCGATGCTGAGAAACCCTGTTACTTACGAATGAGGACAAAAAAAAGTTAAAGTTTGGGAAACTATACCCTTTTTGACTCCCCGTTTGTTAGTGACTTCATATACAAGTCGTGGTGAGGATGTGAATCGGGCTGTGCACCGAAGCTGAGTTAACTCTACATCGACTCGAACTCGCTCAATAAACTTGACTCAAACTAGATTCGTTTATTAAACGAGTTGCGTTCGAGTTAATAAATGAACTCGACAACTTAAACCAGTAGAGTCGAGTTCGAACGGACTCAAGTTCGAGCCAATTTCAAGTTCCTTTCAAGACACTTGAGTGGAGTTCAAGCGGACTCAACTCGGCTTGAACTCACTCTCTAGATGTGAATAAGTGGAAAAGATCCTATCGTCGATCTGATTTCGATTCATTTAATCAAAATTGATCAAGAAACTCCATTCTAATTATTAGATAAAATCGGCTTCACATGCAAAATACATTCTTATAACCAGATTTGAACTCAAGGCCGAAATTCAATTAAACTATATATACATGCCAAACAATTAAGAAATAGGAAAATTATTAAAAACCATACCATATAGATTTTTTAACTAAAAGAATGACTACCATGTGGCGCTCTTATGAAGTCGAAGGAGGATCAACCGGCACGGCGGTCAAATCAATCAAAGTTTCACGGCTGTATTTCCTATCAAGAAGCTGGGAGACATTATTTCGAAACTGGTTCGCAGTTTTTGAGTCCCGAGATCACTAATCATCCTCCAAAAAAAGAAAACATGGTCTGCCTCATTTTTTTAAAGAAAATTGGGACAGACTAGACACATTTTTGAGGGCTGAATTTCGTCATCCAGGTCATTCCAGAGATGCCGTTAGGAGTACCCTAGCTCGATCTCAGTTTGTCCATTATAACGAAAAAAATAAAAAAAGAATTAGAACACTAGCGCTCGCTAGGCCTGGGCGTCGGGCCGGGCCGCCGCTGGGCCGGGTTTGGGCTGAGGAATTTGGTTATCGGGCCGAACTTTAGTGAGCCCGGCCCGGCCCGAGATCTTAACGGGCCGGGCCTGGTTATCACTTCTCTGGCCCGGCCCGGCCCGACGGCCCTTTAGGAAATTAGGTCAACAATCTTCCCACGCGGCTCCCCTTGTTTCACTTTCACATTTTCCCCTTTTCGCTTTCGGTTTTCCTTTTCCTGTTTTCCATCGTCCATCGAGGATTCGAGGGAGGCAGACTCGCAGAGCCGTAGAGCCGTTTCCACTGTTCTACAGTCAATACCTGAATCCCTGATACCCAGCCACTCAACCAGTCCACCACCGCCACTCTCTCCGCTCCACCAGACCACCACTGGGCCACCGTCGCCCTTCGCCGCTCCGCCACTTGTCCACTGTCGCCCTTTTGAAGGTACATGCTACTCTTACACGATACAGGGATAATGGGGGATTAGGGGTTATTGCCTTTCGCCCAGATTGGGGGTACACGCTGCTCTTGCAAGTTGCAAAACTTAGTTAGGGCTTTGTCATTCTCTCGTCACTCTTTGTATCTTTGTATCCTTTCATATCAGTGATGATCGTTCTATAGTTGGCTGTGAAGTGACTTACTTCCATATCAGTAATCCTGTTTTACCAATCGGTGTCAATTGCAGGATTCAATAAGAGGCCAAGAGGGCATGTTTCAGAGGTGATGATGGCTGATGCCCATCGGTTAGTCTTTTTGTTTGGTTGTGGGAAAAACTTGTTTCCTTTTTAAGATAAAAATGTGAAACATATGGGAAAGAAACAGCATAGAACAATGCCAAGACCTGACATCATTATGGTGCCTTTGTTTAAAACTCCACATTTACGAGCAAATAGAAGAAATTGATGTCATGTAAAATTTTGACTATTGCCTTCCCAGCAAACATGCACATCTCAGAAATACAAAATGAGTGAAACCGATACATACAATTCCATATAGTTGCACAAGTTGCTTGTTCAGCCATAATATGGTCCATGATTAAACATCTTAATGGTCATATTAATGGCTTTTCTGCTATACAATGTCCACTCTCTTCTGTCATTTGATGATTACTGTTACTACTGAATCTTCCTCTCCTTTACATTTTATTTTCTGATTCAAAAAGTTGAAGAGAGGGGTGGAGGCTGCAGCTTGTCCGGGATCATGGTTTTCTAAGTTTGGAATTCATGTTTTTACAGCATGTTCCCTTCTCAATTGAAGCGCAGACTTGCATATATAATTTTCTGTATCTCGAGAAGCACACACATGCACATATATGTTCAATAACTCAAGTTCAATTTTGCTATCATTTATACCTACCTCATAGGTGATATTGCAGGTTTCTGGAAACTCACTCCAAAAGAAGTTGCTGGTGCTGCTTGGAACACCATCTCATTCCACTGAGGTAAAATTATTTCATTCATTTAGTTTTGAGGGCCTAAAATAGTGTCAATTATCAAACCATCAATAGTTTTACTGGTTTTTGTCCCATGATCTTTGGTTATTGTAATCTAATTGTTTATGCCATCTCTTTGGATGAACCATTTTAACTTGCAGAGCATAGCTGTTTAAGGAACAACACTTTTTGTCAATCTTCTTGAACTCTTTCCAGTTTTTTCCCTACCTTATCAGGTTGGAGAAGTAATGTATTGGAGGAAAGTTAATCTCATTTTTAACATTTATATTGTATGATGAATGAAATATAATGTCTTCTTATATTAGTATCTATGTCAAGGCTACCGTGCTTTGAGTTTATGATTTAAGTAGCATCTTTAACTAACTTTATGTATCATTGTGAGTAAACTGGAAATTAGTATCTTATTATATGCTGAACCTAGTTCATGAAACTTTTTCTCTAATGTGATGACCTGCCTCTAGTCACATGTATTGTTGTACATGGTTTGATTGCTAAAGTCTTTTTTACTTTAGCAAGGATGGCTCGAGATGTGTTAGCTATTCTTGTATCTACAGTTGCTTCAGAATCTGCATTCAGTACATCGAGAAGAATTATTAATAATTATCGAAGTTCAACTGCTCCCGAAAATGTAGAGTCATTAATCTGCACACAAAGCTGGATTCGTGATGCAAGCAACTTGTGTGAAAGGTAAGATGTTCATGCTTCATAGTTTATACATATTAACTTAATAGTGTGCTTAAATTAATAAGTGTCTTTGTTACAGTTCTCATGATGCAGAGCACCATTATGACGAGGAATGTTAATCGAGTGCATGCTTATTATGGTAATTTTTCTAATTAATGTTTCGTATTCTATGTTGACAAGCACATGTTAATTTTTATTACCATTTCTTTTTCATGTTAAATTGCAGGTGGACATTTCAAGCTACAACCATGAATTCTCTACTGACGACTGACGTTATCATTTCTTTGCATTTTTTTGTTGCTCTCAGATATGGGTGTGACATCTTTGTATAATATCTTGTGCAGAGTCTTGAAGTTCATGTCAAACTTAAACTATGTTGAACATTATTGCAGTTTACAGGATCTATACATCGATGTTTGATAGGGTGTATTTCATGGTTTTTCTATGTTTGTTAACAAACACGTGTTCTCCTTTATTATACATCAAGGGTGACATTGTTATGCTGTACTGAAAGTTTTGATGGAAGAGATCTAGCTAGAGCTAGTTATTTCATTCAGTTTATTGGTTAGGCTAAGAGTTCTGCTTCTGTTACTTTTTTGGCTGCGCACTGGTTTCTTTATTCTATGTGTTATTTTCTGCAACTCAGTTGGCATATAAATGACATGCAGAATGCATCCAACAAACCTGCTGCTACACAGAAGGCTAACTACTTAGTGATATATGTTTGATTTTAGGTGGATACTTTCATGGGCTTAATAATTTGACTTATGGGGTCAACATAAGGCATATACGTTGGCTTGGTGTTTTACAGGTGATATCCTCGTTATAACATGGAAATATATAATTTGTATAATGGATCAAATAGATGTTACACTGTGCAGTTTTTTCTTTCCATTTTTCCAGAACTTTAAGTTCTGGTTATTTGTGCTAATCTTGAAATTAATTTATATGTTTTTTGTTTTATCGTGGTGTCTCTTTTTTCTTTTACTGCCTCAGAAATGGAGAAGTTTCCTTCCCTAGACCCCACAAGTCAGGTTATTTAGGTTACCTTTTTTGGGTAAATTAAGGTTATTTAATTGCCTTTGGTGACTGTTCTGAAGTCTGAATATCCAATAGCTCTATAAATTTCTCAATCAAAGTTCACTGCGCCTGATATTGCTGTTTATGAAAAACCAAGCTTGATATCGGATTTTTTTCAAGGCCCGACCCAGCCCGACGGCCCGGCAAAACGAGTCGGGCTGGGCCTTGGTATGGTGGACCTGGCCTGGTACCCGGCCCGGCCCGTCAATATTATCGGGCCGACCCGGGCCAGGTCTAAACGGGTCGGGCCGGCCCGGCCCGATACCCACCCCTAGCGCTCGCCAGTGGCTTCGGAAGATCACTTGGCCTTTCGGTGAAGCAGCAAATTCTTTATAAGCAAGGGGAGAGGGAGAGAGTTTGATGAAGTTCTAGTCGACACAGTGGGAGGGATGGGAGGGGCGTTCTTACCTTCCTGGGCAGCAACTAGGAACAGAGTAAAGGAGTGGCAGAGCATAAGGAAGATACCAGAAGGGTTGATCATCGTAGACATCGGCAGCACCATAGAGCACTCTTTGAATATCTCAAACATCGGCCTAAAAGCACATGTGGTGCACGCAACTCACTCTCACAACTTTGAGGAGACAGATTTGTGTATGTTACTGTAAACAAGTTTCTCCTTTTATTGTTCCAGTCGCGTGTTTATCCACAAGCTCGAAAAAGTCCAGGTCTACCATCATCGTCCAAGACGGGTTGAATGTATTGCACAACAATTCACATTTGCTAGCTTTGACTGACTGTTCCACATCCCATTCAGTCTCCATCTTTGGGAAATTCTATGGCAGTACGTACTTCTCAAGTAAGGAGGAGTTTAAAGGAGGGTGTGTTGGGATTTCTCCCCTTGATGCATACACAAACGATATGCCATAAATAACAAGATCATGCTCATGCTAAATCATTGAATTAAACAAAACCTTAAACTGAAGCGGAAGCGTACCTGAATTCATCTGATCTGGTGCATGGGAAGATCGCAGCAAGGTCTTCCAGGGTACGTGCAATGCGCGTCAAGTCTCTCTCAAATGGGGAAAAGAAATCCCTAGAAACCAAAAGCAACTGTACACACGACCCCAAGGACCACTACCATTTTATAATGAGGACAATTACGGATTTCACCCATCAAAGAGTCTGTAATTGCGTACTGGTATTTATACATTTCAAAATTACCCCATACCCTCTAAAGTGACGTAATATCCCAAAATGTAATCACTTAAGCAGATATTTACTTTAAGACAGCCATATGTCTGAAATTCCTCATAGACATATGCCGGTCCACCAAATGATCTTACAATCTCTCACTTAAGCCAAATATGTCTTTATACATTCAGACATTACACAAAACCTTAAGAGCTCATAATTGCTATCTTATTAAACGTCATTTTCACCAATCTTGTCCATGACCATATCAACATAGAACCAAAGCAGCTTTCGCTATAATAAAATTAGCTAAACCTTCAATGATCACAAATGTTAACATAATCAATGACATAGATCTGATATGGATGTATAGCATGAGAATTACATGCAATGTGATTACAACATGTCTATTCTCAACTGGTCCAAAAGGGTTGATCATCATAGACATTGGCAGCACCAGATGTTGTTTATCTGCGACCTTTCCTGTGTGAACAGAGACGACTAACATCTTATAACTGTGAGCCATTGACTACTAACATCTCATAACAGAGAGCCATTGACGACAGCTTGGAAATAGTTAATGAGTTTTTAAAGATGGTTCCATAGTTTTAGCTGTTGGGGTTACTTATCTCCATGGATTGCAAATCCCTCAATTATAAGAGTAGCGATAACAATTCTTTCTTTATCTTTAGCAAGTTGTTACTTGCCAGTTGTATGGGATATAGACATTATCTCTTGTTTCTTTCTTTAAATATCTCTTGTACCTTCTTGTAAAGAAATCAAGATATTCTAGTCTCTCCTTAAGCATTATCCTTTAAATATCTCTTGTACCTTCATGTTGTCACATCAAACTTTACCACCAAAGGTGGTGAACATAAGAGAAAAATAGGAAATCTGTCAAATTAAAGACTGTTGTCCTTGTAAAGTTTGGTGGTCAGGGCTCACTCACAAACCTTCTTACCAAATCTCAATTTAGTGTGAAACAAACTCAATTTAGAGCTCAAACGACTTAACTAAGCTCATCTCTGGTGTAACAGAAGTATACCATTCATTTTAGACGTAGTTGATGTTTCTTCTCCTTTTTTTTAGACGTAGTTAACATTCATTTTGCAAATATCTTGATTCTTTGAAATTATTTTAGATAGAACGATATATTAACTATGAAGTTTACCACATAAGTGCGATGCCATGTTGTGAAATAAGAGATGATTTTATATTCTTTGTTGAATACCAAGGGGAAACAGGCCAGGATGATGTAGGTCCAAACGTTGTTGAAGTAGAATCATGAATATGATGAACGCAACAATCAAGAGAGGGAATTCAAGAGCTAGTGGAATAATCTGCACTTTGTTTTATGATGAAGTAGTGGAAATCACCCACAACTTTGAGAGAGTAATAGGTAATGGGGGATCCTGCACTCTCTTTTGTGGCCGACTTCGGGATGGCCAACAAGTTGCAGTTAAATTAATGACTGGAATATTTTCGCAAGGAATCAAGGAGTTCACTGACGAAGTTAATTTGTGCCAGAGAAAGGCATTCGTTTGTTTGTATGTGACAAAGAGGAGTACATGGTCATTATTTGGATCTTATTTCAGGTCGAATTGTTGATGAAAGTTCACCACAAGTCATTAGTGTCCTTTCTTGAGTTATGTGATGAAGATCAGAAAATGATTCTGGTCTATGAGTACAGGAAGAAAGGAGATCTACAGATGCTGCTCTCAGGTATCCATTTTCCTCTTAAAGCAGTCACATCTTCCATCTGAAACACACATACAGAGAAAGAGAGAGAGAGAGAGAGATGCCCCGGACAGCCATGTGACGAAGTTAAATCAAGAAGAACGAGTTGCGTGCGGCGCTCGGAATGGCGACATCTATCCAACCATCTTTTAAAACTCATTTGACTTGATCCAAGCTGTTGTCGATGGCTCTCAGTTATAAGATGTTAGCCGCCAATGGCTGTCAGTTATAAGATGTTACCTCTGTTCATACAGGAAAGGTATCAGAGAAACAGCATCTGATGCTGCCGATGTTCATGATGATAAACTCTTTTGGTATCTTCCTTCTGCTCTGCCACTCCTCTACTCTGCTCCTAGCTACTGCCCAAAAAGGTAAGGACACCCCTTTCATCCCTCCCCACTGTACTGTCTCTCTCTCTCTCTCTTGCTCTCTCTCACTCGCTCGCTTAAAAAAGAATTTGCTGCTTCACTGGAAGGCAACTGATTAAAGATCTGCTGAAACCACTGAGAATATGGTGCTCGTACGCTATCGTCCTAATTCTACTTTTTTTTTCCCCATATAATTAGGATTCCGTTGTGTGACTGTGTCCACTATGAGATAATGGTCAAACTCGCGTTTAGCTAAGGTTCTGTTATCGTGATGCTTGTGTTCCAAAGGGTGAACGGCATCTCTCGAAAGTCAGCCCTGCCTCAACTTTTATATGGGTGATTTTTATCATGAATCAAGGGATGATGAAATTTCCCCCTTAGAAATCCATCTCGTCTTATCTCAATTATCTTTAAAAATGTGGCAGCTCATGAAGATTTTGGAGGATGATTAGTTATCTCATGAATCACAAACTGGGAACCAGTTTCTCCGTCTTAAATTACTCAAATAATGCGCCAAAGCTTTTTGATAGGAAAATTTGTGTGGCATACATCAGGCGTAGTGAAAAAGTTAGTGATGTCGGTTATTCTGCAAAGTGCCAACGAAAGGGAAATATCAAGCTACATGACAAACTTGTATCTTGGCGACGTGAAGAAGTAACACTTTTATCAACGTTGCAAATGAAATTCCAGATCAGACAATTTTAAAATCAAACCAGGTTTTTCATCTTCATGTGGAAATGCTGGTAGGTGAATGCCCATGCTTTTTCTCGTCAACAAAATACATTAAGAAAAAGAAAATGGCTTAGTAGTTTTGTCTCCAAAACCAGGTTTTGAAGTGGCTTCCAAACGGCCCCGAACATGTGGGGTCATATTTTTCAAAATTTTTGTATTAAACCTTTAGCTTTCTAGAACCCGTATATATGGACAAGTACGGGTTGGATGTGTTCCACCACAATTCAACGTTAGCATGACCGACTTGTTCCACATCCCATTCAGTCTCCCTCTTTTGGAACGTCTATGGCAGCACGCTCCCAAGGTAGGAGGGGTTTAAAGTAGGGTGGAAGAAGCTGCAGTACTGAGGGCTAATTAACACCATGAGCAACCTATGTGGCTTCTTGCTTTGGCTTTTATATTCTGCTGCTTCTGCTCAGCTCCTGGCCGCTGCTCAACAAGGTACTTTGTTCTTTTTGATGCTCCTCTCTCGATGCCTCAATTAAGTCAGTCTTCCTTCTCTTTCTAATTTTGTCAATAAATTTGGCGAGCATCCCGCAGTACGTTATACAAAGATAACAACGTGGGTGAACTAGATCCCATCAAACCTAATTTGCAAAAGGCTTGTCCTGGATTTTCATTTTTTTTTTCAGAAATCTCTAAGCTTACATATGCAGCCTTTCATTGTGCGAACCTAGAAATTGACTTGTTTTTTTTAAGTTCTTTATAAGGATCGAAAGCCCAACAAACGAAATATCATCTACTTCATTGGAGTAAATTAATTTTAGAGTACATCAAAGCGTTCAACTTAGACCGTAGAGAATTTATATATGGAGTTCATGCATTGAAATTTTGAAAAACGCCTCAAGATGATTAACCTTTTTAAAATGTAATCACTTGTTTTTTCTGCAATTAGTTGGCAATCATGTGCATATAGTCGCACTTCTCTTTTTATTTTTCTTTCTTTTTTTTTTTTTTTTACTTTAAAGATTGGAGCAGAAGGTGTCCATAAATCTGCCTCAATCAATAAAGCATATTCATAAATCACTCTCATTGTAGAACACTCATAGAGTGTTTCCCCTATCATATCAATCCAGTGCATCAGGTACAGGCTGATCAAAATAGAATATCTAATTCAATTTCACGACAGAAAGTGAAACACCAACGATCCATCTCAGTATCAGAAAAGTGAGATGACTCCATAATTTTAGAGGTGCTTACGTAAAACAACAAACAAAACATAGATCCACACTTAATGTGAATAAATTAAATCCAGGTTAGTAGATTGAACTGGATTTCTGACCCTAATCTTGACGAAATGCATGCCTAGTTAATGAAATATTAATTCCTCTTTTATAATTGTCTGACATATCAAACTTCTGCTGCACCAGGTTTCCTCAACATCGATTGTGGGCTGCCGGCTAATTCAACCTACAAAAGTGAAATCAATCTCGATTACGTCGCTGATAGTAAATTCATAAACAATGGGATCATCAAGCAACTCCCCAACATTAATCTGCCAAAGATCTACCAGACGCTTAGATACTTCCCCGATCACAAGAGGAATTGCTATGGTCTGCCAGTGACCCAGGGCACCAACTATCTCGTCCGAGCATCCTTCATATACGGCAACTATGATGGATCAAACATGTCCCCGAGTTTCAAACTCTACCTTGGAGTTGATCTTTGGGAGACCGTCACGTTACAGAATGCAACTCAAATGTATCGGACCGAGATTTTCGGCAGTGCAGTAACCGGAAACATGAGCGTTTGCCTCGTTAACACTTCGACGGGCGTGCCCTTCATTTCTGGCTTGGAGCTCCGTCCGCTCACTGGTGCCGATGGTTATAAGGTGAATGCCACATCTTCACTTGTTACCTTCCAGAGAATAGACGTTGGAGGAAGGGAACCCGTGAGGTAACTAATTAAGCAACTTCCATCTCAGTCTCTCTTTTCATTTTCTTCGAAAGAATAGGGAGTTGTTGTTCATCATAAATCAAACATTTAACTATATATATATACACACACATATATTCTCAAATTAGCTTGATTGTAAGTATTTTTGTTTTTCTAAGATCCAAAATGAGATTGCTTGAGCACACACGCACACCTACTTAATTTCTGTCCTAGTTTATCTTGATTGGACATTAAAGGTATATTATTTGTTCCCCAATAACAAAATACTTTTTCTACAAATAAGGCATACTTGATTTCATCGATAAATCTATTATCTTCTCTTTGAGTTCTAATATCTATAACCATACAAAGCCCTATACAAACCATTTCTGCTTCAGTTGCCATCCAGGATCGGTATATTAAAGTTTATATTCTACAGGTACCCTGACGATAAATTTGACAGAATATGGAGCCCTGACTCTGCCAAAAACGGCACCCGCATCAGCACCAACATGGCTCTAAAGCCGGAGCTGTACCCTCGGTTCTACCCGCCCTTTACCGTAATGCGAACCGCAGTAAACTCTTCCAGCCCCATACCTATAACTTTTTCAGGTAAGCCAGACGATTCCTACCATTGGGTATTCTACTTTGCCGAGGTACTGCCGCCCACGGGCCACAGGAATTTGACCATAAAGCTGAACGGTGATGACTGGTACGGGCCCATCGCTCTGGAGTACCGTGACATTATGGCCATCTTCACAAAGTTGCCGCAGCAGTATAGCCAGTACTCTTTTACGGTGGAGGCAAACAACGGTTCTGACTACGGCCCCATTCTCAACGCCTATGAGGTTTTCAGGTTCGTCCATCCCAGCGGGGCTGCAACTCTTCCTCAAGATGGTAATGTTTGCTCAAGAGTTGTTCTTTGCCGGTTTGTTTTTATCTATGTCAATTAATTTTTCTAAGTTTTTGTTCTGAAGCTTGATATGCTAACTTCTATTTGACAAGTATTCTGACTAATTACTAGCTAGGCCCTCTTTCATAAACATTCCGCCACCAAGTCCCAATTGCAGTGACCTAGCTGCTGCTCCCATTTCCCTTCTCTTACACATTATGTACTTTATTGGCAGTTGCTGCTATCAAGGCTGTGAAAGACTACTACAAAATAGAGAAGAATTGGAATGCGGATCCTTGTTTACCTACGGATGCTCCTTGGGAAGGCTTGTCCTGCAACTTTGACAATCCATCATCTCCAAGAATAGAATCCCTGTAAGTGTTTAATTCCACACATTTACACACAGACAACAGTTTGATCCACTAAATAATCCACATATAGTTGATTACCACTTGCAACGAAGCAAGCTTGGTGGTTGACATGTGATCATTTGGTCCGACCTTCAATGGTGAGCTTGCAAAATTTTGTTATTTGCAGGGATCTGTCTAATGGCGGACTTAGTGGTGCAGTTGCCAGCTATCTTTCCCAGTTAACGGCACTCCGAGCATTGTAAGTGTATGAACAGGCAAAGTATCTCGGCTTGGAACTTTTTCCTTTTCTTAAGTAATCCCATCCTTCTCATAATTGTTCCTCATCTACGATCTATCAATTAGGAACTTATCAGGGAACAGAATTGAAGGATTGTTGCCATCCTTTCTAGAAAATCTGCCATATTTATCCCTCTTGTGAGTTCATTTCTTTAATACTACGGTCGAGGTGGTCAATTAACAGTTTTTCTCAGTTACATGATTTTTTTTTTGTTTCATGAATTCAGAGATTTGTCAAGCAATAATTTGTCAGGATCAATTCCAAGTGGTTTGCAACAAAAGGCGGCAAATGGGGAACTGACATTGAGGTTGGATATTTTTCTTTTTAACTTTTCCCCTTTCTTTTTCCTAACTTCTCTCTTAAAAAACACTCTTTGCCTTTTTGGCCGCGCTTTTTTCCAAGGATCGGCAACAATCCCCACCTATGCCAGCAAGATCCCTGCTACCAAGGAAAAGCGAGTAGTAAGAAGAGAAATCGGATACTTACATTCTCAGTGGTGTCTTCGTCAGTTGTGGCGGCTATAGTAGTATTATTGGTATTCATCACAATCAACTCAAAGAGAAAACTGCAAGGTCTGTCTCCACCTTCAATGATGTGCCTATAAATCTTAAGCAGTTCCCTGAAGAATGAAAATTAAGAGTGTAATTGCTTCTCCCATATGTATATTAAAGTTAACTGTTACTTTTCATGATGTAGACAACAATCAAGAGCGGAATTCAAGAGCTAGTGGAAAAATTTGCACCTTCACTTACGATGAAGTAGTGGAAATCACCAACAACTTTGAGAGAGTAATAGGCAAAGGCGGATCCTGCACCGTCTTTTATGGCCAACTCCGGGATGGCCAAGAAGTAGCAGTTAAACTAATGACTGGAAGATTTTCACAAGGAATCAAAGAGTACACTGCCGAGGTTAATTTGTGACAAAAAGGCATTTGCTTTGTTTTTATGTGACAACAAGAAGTACATGGTGGTCACCGTTTGAATCTTATTTCAGGTTGAGCTGTTAATGAAAGTTCACCACAAGTGTTTGGTATCTTTTATTGGGTTCTGTGATGAAGATCAGAAAATGATCCTAATCTATGAATACATGAAGAAAGGAGATCTGCAGGTGCTACTCTCAGGTATACATTTTCCTCTTAAAGCACTCACAGCTTCCATCTGGGAGGGGGGGCGAGAAAAAGACAGAGAGAAGAAAACGAATTCGGTTAAGTTAAAGTAAGCCAAAATATATAACAGAATCAACCGTCCGACGAGAGTTGGGTGGAGAACAACACAGATGGAAAAATTAGGCAGGAAGCCGACACAGACACACACACACGCAAACGTGTGTGTGTTATAGATTGTGTAAAGCATGATATCTAACTTGAACTTGGACCCCTTTTTCAGATGAAATAGAAACATCAGATATGTTGAACTGGAGACAAAGGTTGCAAATCGCTCACAGCGTCGCAACGGGTTCGCTTTCAGAGCCGGATCCCATTTTGTAGCACTTCTCATTATATGTTCGATTTAAATATTTACTGTGAAGTTGTTGGAGCGCAGGATTGGAGTATCTGCACAACGGATGTAGACCACCAATAATACACAGAGACGTCAAGACAAAAAACATCCTCTTAAATGAAAAATTGGAAGCCAAGATTGCAGACTTTGGCCTGTCCAAGATGCGCATCACAGAAGAGACATCGCATATAACAACTGTAGTTGCTGGAACACCTGGATACATAGACCCTGAGTATGTCCAACATTCTACTACAAATTTGTCTCGTTTATATTGAACATCTATCTGTAGAGACCTTGAGATCATCTCAGCATACAGAAAAATTCTAAAATTAGCTTCCCCTACCTTCTAAGGATAGAGAAAGACTTTGATCTTGTGGAACGGGACGCTCTGGGGCCTTGACTAAAGATGAAAATGAGTCAGATTTGATTCGATCGCCACTGCTATCAGCTTCGCCATCTCCCAACCTTTGCCAGCAGTAGTTT
Organism: Nymphaea colorata; assembly: GCF_008831285.2. Lineage (NCBI taxonomy): Eukaryota > Viridiplantae > Streptophyta > Magnoliopsida > Nymphaeales > Nymphaeaceae > Nymphaea > Nymphaea colorata. The sequence goes on from NC_045138.2 coordinate 27,956,770, forward strand.
TCATTTTTCATATTGTTACACCCACCCAATCCACTGATAAGTACCGTAACTAGCTACGAACTGCCCCATTCTGAATATATGGAGGATTTTTTAATTGATAAATGCTAGAAAGGCACAATAGTCTGAATGATATTCTTCAAAAGCAGATAGTCCATATTTAGATGCATACTGTGTTTCTTGCTATCCAAGTCCCCGCAAATGATTGGCCTTTTGCTATTCCAGGTATTATTCTAAAAGCAGACTTACAGAGAAAAGCGATGTTTATAGCTTTGGAGTCGTCCTGTTTGAGCTGATAACAGGCCAGAATGCTGTACTCATTCAAGGATCGCAGAGAGTTCATAATATCGACTTTGCGATGCCCAAAATCATGAGCGGAGATGTTGCCAGCATAGTAGATCCTCGGTTGCAGGGCCAATATGATATCAACTCGGTATGGAAAGTCGCAGAAACGGCAATTTCATGCACCGCAGAGAAAGGGATCACGCGGCCTACCATGACTGAAATTGTGAGAGAACTGGAGGAGGCTATAGATATGGAGACTGACCACCAGTTGCATAGCAAAAAGCAATCTAAGGAATTTGACTCCGGATTGCTATCAACTGGTGCAGCTCTCTTGGACATGGATTCTCTTTCTCATCCTTCAGCAAGGTAAGGCCATAGTCAATGGCTTTCAGCACCACGAAGAATCGTTTCTATAGCATCAACTTTATTGTGTCCTTGGACTCTCTAAGTGCTCCCCTGTTGCTCACTTAAGAGGCTTTTTAGACAAGGCGTACTTCTGTAACAAAGCAAAAGTTAAGGTAGACCATATCTCTGCTGTATGTTTACTTCAAAACAACTATGATATGATTTCTGTTTTGTAATCCACTTCATTAATCCACGTCCCGTGTTTGCCAAATCAATTTCTTCCAGTTCTTGTTAAAGTGTTACACAAGAAAAAGGAAATGGCAATGGTGCCCTTTAGTTTCGGGTAAAATTAAAAACATTTTTTTAGCTTACATGGACAATGTGGAAAGGAAATGACACTGCGATTTGCACGTTCTCTAAGATGACATGATTCAAACAAGGGCTTTTTTTATAAATGCCACCATATCCGCCTTTGCCTATTGCTTTCTGAAAGCCATTGGTGATCTGCAAAATTTCTGCATATGAGAAAGTGCGGCCTCTTCCTTCAACTCTTATTTTGTGGGATCGGCACATCATCTGGTTCCAAAAGTTACCGTTCAATACGGGGAAAAATAACTTGAGCATTTCTGCAAATTCATTCATTCAGCAACAATACATTCGCTCTATGATAAAATGTCGTTGAGAGATCAATTGCCTTATTCTTTAATTAAATGAATAAGGAAAGTGCGTCAATCAATTTTTTGAATGTTGAACTAACGTTCCTTTTTATTTAAGGCAATTGCTGAAACGTTCTCAATTTTTGTTGTATAAAAGGGAGAACGATTGTAATTCAAAATTGGGATCGGCTTTCCAATTTATTTCTCTTTGTCCGGTGGATATCTTTCATGCCATTGAGTGCAGCATCAATTTGCTTGTTCAGTCCGCTGTTTATGAATTCATTGTCTGAGACGTAGTAGAGACTGGTATCACTGTTAATAGTCTGAAGAGTCCCGGAGACCGCAATCGATGCTGAGGAACCCTGTTACGATTAACATTAGGATGTAAATAGATGGGATACATTCTGTCGTGGATCTGATTTAAATCCATTTCATTGACTTAAAATACATTCTCATATCCGTATTTAAATTCAATTAATATTGAATTGAATTCGACGATCAAGATCAGAAACGTCAGAAATATTGAATTTGAAGACGAAGACTGCAAATAGCTCATAATTTTGCAACCGGTTCACACTCCGAACTACTTCTATTTTGTAGCCCTTGCCATTGTTTGTTTAAGTATTTATTTTGGTGTTTCTGGAATGCAGGACTATAATATATGCATGTAGGACGCAAACCACCAATAATACACCGGGATGTGAAGACGAGAAACATCCTCTTAAACGACAGATTGGAAGCAAAGATTGCAGACTTTGGCCTGTCAAAGATCCGCGTCGCAGATGAGATATTGGACTTGCCAACTGTAGTTGCTGCAACACCTGGATACATAGATCCTGACTATGTTAAAATTTCCTGCTACAAATTTGTCGCTTGTATATACTTTAACGCCTATCTACAGAGACCCTTGAGTTCAACTCTACAACAGAAATACAAGTGTTGATTTAGCTTCCCTTCCCTTTTGAAAAACATAGAAAATTTTGATGTCATGGAAAAGGAACTCTCTGGTCTTGAGTAAAGATGAAAAGAGCCAGATTCTGTAACTGAACCTGCTCGAATCCCCTTTGCCAATTTTATCATAGACGAGCCATTTCCAACACTAATTTTTCAGATAGTTATCCCACCAATCCACTGATACTGTAACAAATGCGCGTACTAGCTACGAACTGCCCCCATTCTGTCTACAGCCAACCAGAAACATATTGAGTATATCTAGAATATCTTTAATTTACAAATGCAATGAATGTGATTCAGTGTTTGCTATAAACAGAAGTAAAAGGATATCTTTCCAGAATGCACCAAATTGATTTTGCTTTGCATATATATACCTTCAGCACAATATATTCATTTGGTTGCAGCTCCTGTCAGACGTCTTAGTTGTAGATGTAGATTATACATTTATTTACCGTAATTGGAAACTTAGCTTGTGTCTGTATGTCAATTTGGGCCTGCAAGGGCTATCAGCTGAGTTGATTTTGGTTTGACGTACTTCCTTGTTTTGCTTATCTTAAAATTATGTTTATATTGCGTCATAAAAAAGTAATATCTCTATTTAGAAGACAATAGCCAGTCTGATTGGGAAATGTATAATTAATCTATGTTGTATATGAGTTCCAGTGTTAATGAATGTTGAATTTCATCCCGTGATATATCCAAAAGCAGGCACGAGAGTGAGAGCGTCATTTTCTATGATGAGAATAGCAGGTGTTATTCTGCAAATTCTGCTTTGTTTTCATGAACCATTTCTCTTATCATAAAAGAAGATAGGCATCTTACTTCTCTCTCTCGGAACGGGAATGCTTGTACACATGTGCAGGTAATTGCTCGACATTGGGGCCACGACGGTTTAAACTTTAAATTGTATTCCGCAAAAGCGGCGAGCCCATATTTAGATGCACATCATGTTTCTTTCCATCCAGACTGCAGTATTGCTAATCTGTGTCTCTCAAGCTTTTAATTTTGCTTTTTCATGTATTACACAACAAACGAACTTAGGGAGAAGAGCGATGTTTATAGCTTCGGAGTCGTCCTCTTCGATCTCATGACAGGGCAGAATGCTATACTCACTCAAGGACGACGACAAGTTCATCAACAGCTTTGTTCGGCATGGATCCCTTTTCGTATCCTTCTGCAAGGTAATCAACAATAGTTCCGGGGGCCACAGTCTATGCCTTTAATTCCCACTCACGAAGAATTGTTTCTGTAGCATCAACTTAATCCATCAATGTGATGGACATCATATTGCTGCTTCGATGCGTATGACAAGCCATTTGGTGAAAGAATTTAGTACATCACCCATTAACCACTTAACGCACGACTTCCTCTTCATTTCCTCGTTAGCCTTTTGTTCATGCAAACCCAAGATGGATAGAGAGTGACATTCTCGTACAGCTTAATGAAAAGGTGAGAGCAAAATTTCAGGCTGCTGAAGAAGTGAGACTCAAGTGTTTGACAAAATTCACGGCGGGTTCCGGTGCAAGGCTGCTGGTGATGGGCCTCCTTCCCTCTTATTCCAAATGAATCAAGAATCACATATGTACATAGACGAATATAACTACAGACCTACCACTCAACCTTAGACAAACGACATGTGGATACAACACAGAAAGAATTGCTGAATTGAAACTTACAGAATCATGGATACAAATCCAGAAACAACACAGACCATCTCCATCCAAGATACACAATGCCCTATATCTTGGACATGAGTGAATTGCTATGGGGGTCACGGGGGGTTCAAACAATAATTAATGCGAGTGGCAGAGGAGGTGGGTTGGAAGGAGGGGAAGGGATGGAATGGCATGCACTGTGCAGGAATGAATTGAAATGGCAAATTATGTGTTCATCCAGTTCCATGCTTGGACAAAAAATTCATTTTTATATCGGACTAAAGAAGCTAATTTAGATATGTGCAGTTAAGTTGGTTGATTATTATCCCTGTCCAATAATGTCTATATATCGGCAAAAGTAAGTCGCTACTTTCGCCAGTTAAGGGCTGTAAGTGCATCTGATTTAAATTGAGAATCAGAAACTAGACATTGCCAAAAAATTTACCGCAGAATAAGCATAACAAAAAAATGGCTGATTTAGAACATCACTGCTCACCAAGTTTGCCGAAACCTGGATACAGCTGTCAATTGTTGTGATGCATTTAATTCGACACGGTTTATGTAGACCTTGTTCTTCTTTACTTTTCGGCTTAAAACCTGCAAACGTGTTTATAATTACATAAAGCATGTACTGAGTAAAGCATTTTACGCGTAGATCGTTTTAAAGATACTAAGAAAATAGTTATCACCTCATAAATTTTATTGTAATACTACGTACATCAACGACAGCCCCTGATTACGCTGCAAAAGAGACGGATTCGTCCTGCAGCAACTGTCCCTTCTTCCTATTAGTCCAAATTATTGTGAATCAGATTATTTTGGATGCAGAAATTACTGTCCTGGTACTTCCAGGCAAACAATTACTCAAATATAATTTCATAAAACCTTGGACAAGGCGCATTTCCTTTGAAGCACTGATGTTGCATTACCGTGCTGAAGGATAAACTACAGAATCCAAGTCCAGATCAGCACCACCACTTAATGATACTGATCTTGGCATTGATCCAATAGATGAACTTCTTTTCAATCGGTGAGTTTCGATGTTCATGGCCTCCATCAGTTCATTCACAACCGCTGTCATGGTAGGCCTGGCGATTGCCTTATCCGCAGTGCATGACAGTGCCGTGTCTGCAACTTTCCATATGGAATTGGTGTCATACGATTCTTGTAGCCTGGGATCTATTATGCTGGCAATTTCTCCTCTCACTATTTTAGGCGTCACCCATTGAAGGATGTGAACTCGGCTTGATCCCAGAGCGAATATAGCTTGTCTACCTGTGACGAGCTCAAACAGGACTACCCCAAAGCTGTACACATCACTCTTTTCTGTAAGTTTATTTGTGTTGTAGTACCTACAGCAGAAAGGAGAAAGCTGAGCAATCAATATCCAAGTTGTGTGTGTGTGTTTGTGTGTGTGTGTGTGTGAGAGAGAGAGAGAGAGAGAGCGACAGAGAGAATTTGACATACTCAGGGTCTATATATCCAGGCGTCCCTGCGACTGCAGTTGTCATATGTGTAATGTCATCTTTAATACCGGTTTTCGATAAGCCAAAATCTGCCAATTTTGCTTCTAGATTACTATCTAATAGGATGTTGGTGGTCTTGACATCCCTGTGTACCACGGGCGGCCTGCATCCTGAATGGAGATAGTCTAGGCCTGCACTCCAAAATATTCCAATTTACACGTATATCCAAATGTGGATAATGAAAGCGAAGAGTTGGATATATTTTAGTCAAACCTGTAGCAACATTGAGAGCTATTTGCAATCTTTGCTTCCAGTCTGGTGTACATGTTTCATCTGCAGAAGGATTTAAAGCTAAATATCTCTATGGCACACCCGTATCCGCACTCTTTCTTTTGCCTTTTCTGCTGAAATTGGGGAGACGGCTGAAGAACAAGCGCAACAGGGGATAATAATCTGACATTTTATTATGGGGAACAAGTGGGACTGTAAACATTCATCTTCAAGGACAACAAATTCCGACATGCTTAAATAACTCGTTGGATGAGTTTTCCCCTCATCAATAAGTATACATATTAGCTGGTTTTAACAAGCCTGAGCAGAATATGCTGTTTCTATTTAAGAGTACCTGAGAGTAGCCCCCGAAGATTTCCTCTGTCCATGTACTCATAGACTAGGATCAATTTCTCATCTTCGTCACAGAAACCAACAAAAGATGCCAAGTTCCTGTGGTGAACTTTCATTAAGAGCTCGACCTGCGGTGGCAAGTAACAGTTAGTTGTCGGCAGTTATCAATACATTTTTCCCTATTGATTCGCAATGAAGCTTGTTTCTTTTGCTTTGAAGAGGGAAACATACAGACCTCAGCAGTATATTCCTTGATTCCTTGTGGAAGAGATCTTGTCATTATCTTGACTGCAACTTCCTTGCCATCTCTTAGACATCCATAATAAACACTACCAGATCCTCCTTTGCCTATAGCTTTCTGAAAATCATTGGTGATGTGCGAAATTTCTGCATATGAGAAAGTGCGGCCTCTTCCTTCTCTTTTATGTTGTGAGATCGGCACATCATCTGGCTCCCAAAAGTTGCTTTTATTACGTAATACAGGAAAAAATTACTTTGAGCATTTTCCAAAATGGTGCAATTCATGCAGGACTGCGTTCGCTCTATTCACCATCAAAGGAAACGATTGCAATAATTCAAAATTCAGCAAATTTTAGACGGAGGGAGATCCTCACCTCTTGGCTTTCTCTTTTTCTTCATCGTAAGGAACGCTGAGGACAGTGATATTAACGCCACCAAAGTTGCCACCACTACGCCCGCAATTATAATGTTTTTCTTTTTCCCACCCTTTCCACCTTGGTCGCAAGGTTCTTGCTTGCAAATATGAGGGTTGCTATCGATGCTTCAATCAGATTGACGAAAGCAGAAAAGGAAGTTATTTGATGTCATTCAAATAAGAGAAATGGCATTCCAAGCATTCATTTTCAGTACATATCCAACCTTAATCTGAGGCGCCCAATATCCGCTCGTTGTTGCAATGTGCTGGGAACTGATCCGGACAAACTATTGCTTGACAAATCGCTGAGTGAACAGATAGTTCATGTAGATCAAATATTTTTTATTATGCTAGAGCGCATCTGTTTCATATAGCAGTAATAATTTAAGAACTATCTTGTTCCTTTCGGGCAATAGCCTACTTACAGAATGGTCAAATTGGCCAGCTCTTGCAAGAAGGATGGAATTGGTCCATCGAGGTTGTTTGTTGACAGGTTCCTAAAGGAGGAGTGGCAGGGGTCATGATGATGATAATGATGGTGACGTTGAATCACAAACTACTAAGAGCAAAAACGGCCATCAGGTTCATTGGTGAACTTACAATTTCTGCAGTGCTGTCAATTGAGAAAAGAAGTTGCTAACTGGACCCTGTAGCCTACTTCTCGAAAGGTCCCTGCAAATGAAACCTTATGTCATGAACATTGGTAGTAGTGAAGAAGGACCAAGGTCCAGCAAATTAACATTCTGTAGACGGAGACGAACTCTCACAAAGACACTATTCTTGCTGCTAAAGAGTTCTCGTAGCTACAATTCAGCCCATCCCAAGGAGAAATCCGAGGGAAACACGGATCAGCTTGCCAATTTCTCTTTACACCATAGTAAGTCTTGATGGCATTGATGGCGTCAACTGGAAACAGGAAACCGAACGTAAGAAACAAAACGGAAAACAAAATGATTTTGGCAAACTTTCCAGCGGCTGCCAATACTCTGATCACTGGATCCATATCGGGCACTTTTGATATCCTGACTTCGACGGGTAATGTGCAAAATATGCCATTAGATGAGATAGGAACTATATATTTAATAACTTGAACCAATGGCCCTCGCCTTGTAATAGAGGCCAAGTACTAATTTTCTCATGGAAGCTTCGAGAAAGAACCTACCATCCTGGCTTTGAGTTGCCGATCCACTGGGCTGAACCACCTTGAATACCTCGAACGCGTTCAGAATGGGGCCATAGTTCGAGGCGCTATTTGCCTCGACCGTAAACGAGTAGTTTGCTGCATATATAGGTGCGATCGAAAACACAGAGTTGCTGTTGAGGTAGTCGGGACAGAACCAGTCAGACCAGGTATCACCGTTGTACTTTATCGTCAGATTCCTCTGGCCGTTTATCCGCTGCAGCTCGGCGAAGTGAAATACCGGAAGGTAGAGAGCATCGGACCCTCCGGGCCATGTGACGACTATGGGGCCGGATGAGTTGGCTGCAGTCTGCATCACCGCCGACGGCAAGCGGAAGAATGTCTGGCGCTCTTCTCTTACCACGGTCTGGGTGCTAATTGGGTTCCCGTATGAGCCATTGTCGGGTCTCCAAATGCGATCTAATGCATCGTCTGGATACCTGTGAAAGGGCACTCGTGATTGGATGTCCTAAACCAGGAGGCTAGCCTATGGTACAACTAGTCATGATCAGACTCAAAGTTACTGCCACTTAGCCATGGGAACACTAGTTCCTGCGTCCCACCATGGGCTGCATTCGAGTGCAACGGGCAAAAAAATGACTATTTACATATATTTTGAATTTATTGAAATATGAGTTACTCCGATCCAGTTTATGGTAGTCATTTCTTTAGGAAAAAAAGTGAAAATTTAGAGGATTTTGTTGTCCATAAACTGGTTAGATTTGAAAAAGCACACGCTGTCTCTCCCTCCCACACTTGTAGACATGTTAATCGAAAGTAGTTACATGCGTTCGCTTGTACACAATATAATAGAAAGGTGAAAACGCTTGACACCTGCTCTAAAGTGGGCCAGGGGTCCACATAGCTGTGCACGGTGTAGTGTACCGATATCGTAACCCTTTGCATATTACCTTAGTTCTGCTGATGCTCCAACGTCCACCCTCATGAAGGTTGTGAATGAGCCCAAGTCTGTGTAGTTATTATAAAGGAGGTTATGCCCTGCGATAGGTCGAAGCTCCAAAGCGGAGATGAAAGGGACGGCCGCGGTGGTTTTCACAAGGCATACGCTCATGGTCGTCGTGTTCGCCCGGCTCCCAAACTCCGTCCAGTACATATGAGTCGCATTGTCCAACTTGATGGTCTCCCAGAAATCAACACCCAGGTAGAGGTCGAAGCTGAGCGCAGCGTTACTTGCCGGCACTCCATCATAATTGCCGTGCATGAAGTATGCTCGCACCAAATAGTTGGTTCCTTGATCCACTGGCAGCGAGTAGCAATTCCTCTTGTAATCAGGAAAGTATCTGAGCGTCTGGTAGATCTTCGGAATACTTTTTAGTGCAGCGTCAATTTGCTTGTTGAGTCCGCTGTCTATGAATTCATTGTCTGAGACGTAATAGAGACCGATGTCACTGGTATAGGTTGAACCGTCCGGGACACCGCAATCGATGCTGAGAAAACCTGTTACTTACGAATGAAGATAAAAAAAGTTAAAGTTTGGGAAACAATACCCTTTTTGACTCCCTGTTTGTTATTGACTTCATATATATACAAGTCGTATTGAGGATGTGAATGCGGCTGTGCACCCAAGCGAGTTAACTCTACATCGAACTCGCTCAATAAACTTGACTGAAACTAGATTCGTTTATTAAACTAGTTGAGTTTGAGTTAAGAAATGAACTCGACAACTTAAACCAGTAGAGTCGACTCAGTCGAGTTCGAACGGACTCAAGCTCGAGCCGATTTCAAGTTCCTTTCAAAACACTTGAGTGGAGTTCAAGCGGACTCAACTAGGCTTGAACTCACTCATGAACAGCTCTAGATGTGAATAAGTGGAAAAGATCCTATCGTGGATCTGATTTCGATTCATTTAATCGAAATTGATCAAGAAACTCCATTCTAATTATTAGATAAAATCGGCTTCACATGCAAAATACATTCTTATAACCAGATTTGAACTCAAGGCCGAAATTCAATTAAACTATATATACATGCCAAACAATTAAGAAATAGGAAAATTATTAAAAACCATACCATATAGATCTTTTAACTAAAAGAATGACTACCATGTGGCGCTCTTATGAAGTCGAAGGAGGACCAATATTCGTCATTCGTTCATTCATGGAAAAAAATCACCTATAAAAACTTGAGGCAGGCCAGTCATTCCAGAGATGCCGTTATGAGTACCCTAGCTCGATCTCAGTTTGTCCATTATAACGAAAAAATTAAAAAAAGAATTAGAACACTAGCGCTCGCCAGTGGCTTCGGAAGATCACTTGGCCTTTCGGTGAAGCAGCAAATTCTTTATAAGCAAGGGGAGAGGGAGAGAGTTTGATGAAGTTCTAGTCGACACAGTGGGAGGGATGAGAGGGGCGTTCTTACCTTCCTGGGCAGCAACTAGGAGCAGAGTAAAGGAGTGGCAGAGCAGAAGGAAGATACCAGAAGGGTTGATCATCGTAGACATCGGCAGCACCATAGAGCACTCTTTGAATTTCTCAAACATCGGCCTAAAAGCACATGTGGCGCACGCAACTCACTCTCACAACTTTGAGGAGACAGATTTGTGTATGTTACTGTAAACAAGTTTCTCCTTTTATTGTTCCAGTCGCCTGTTTATCCACAAGCTCGAAAAAGTCCAGGTCTACCATCATCGTCCAAGACGGGTTGAATGTATTGCACCACAATTTACGTTCGCTAGCTTTGACCGACTGTTCCACATCCCATTCAGTCTCCATCTTTGGAAACTTCTATGGCAGTACGTACTTCTCAAGTAAGGAGGAGTTTAAAGGAGGGTGGAAACAGCAGAAGTGCTGAGGGCTAATTAACACCATGACTTCTGTCTGATCTATGAAATTAGGAAATTGTCAAGCAGCTTTAAAGATCGTTGCCATCCTTTTTAGAAAATCTACCATATTTGTCCCGTGGTGAGTTCATCTTTTAATATTACGGTCAAGGTGGTCAATTAACAGTCTTTCTCAGTAACCTTAATTTTTCCTTTTTTCCTTTCATGAATTCAGAGATTTGTCAAGCAATAATTTGTCAGATCAATTCCAAGTGGTTTGGAAGAAATGAAGGTAAATGGGGAACTCAAGTTGAGGTTGGATACTGTTTGCTTTTTTTTTTTCTATTTGGCTTCTATCTCTTCATTGAAGTGCACTAAAAACCTTTACCTCATTGGCCACGTTTTTTTCCAACGGTCGAGCACAATCCTCACCTATGCCAACAAAATCCCTGCTACCAAGGAAAAGCTAGTAAGAAGAGAAATCGAACAATTATAAGTGTGTTCGTCAGTAGTGGCTGCTATAGTAGATCATCGGTGTTCATCACAATCAGTCAAAGGGAAAACTGCAAGCTCTACCTTCAATTATATGCCTATAAGCCTTAAGCAGTTCTCTTAAGCGCATCATAATGAGAATTAAGAGTGCAATTGTTTCTCCTATATATATATATATATATATATATATATATATATATATATATATATATAAAGTTAATTGTTACTTTTTATGATGAAAACAACAATCAAGGGCCGAACTTAAGAGCAAGTGGAAAAATCTGCAGTTTCACTTCCGATGAAGTTGTGGAAATCACCAACAACTCTGAGAGAGTAATAGGCAAAGGCGGATCCTAAACCGTCTTTTATGGCCGACAGCCGGATGGCCAAGAAGTTGTCATTTTTCTAAGGTTTTGGATATGAGTCCGAGGCCTATATGTACAACATGCTTCGAATCATGAGTTACGCATATGAGATAACTTCTTCTCGATTTAGATTTTAAGTGGTAGGAAAAGGTTAACAAGGACCTTTCTCGGCTGAGCTTGTTGGCATGTGTTCATGGCTCTGCGGGTTGGACCTCGATCGTCGATCGGGTCCCATATATTTTTTCCTGAAGGGGCAGCTGTTTACGTTGGATCTGATTCCCGTTGTGATATGCGGATCTCAGATCCGACGAATTGAGGTCCCCTCTTTATCTGCCACATAATGAAGCATCTCAAATCCTCAACATTACACAATAGTGAAATCTAACGTTTGTTTACCTATGTGGATGCCACATAAAAGGGATTTCAGATCAGCTTCAGTTGTAGGATCTGAGGGTATCTAACACACTTAAAACAAGCTTCAAGGTGTCGCTGCCCAATTCTATAGCCTATTTTATTTAAATCTCAGATCTTACATGTCCTGCACCTGTATATATTTTCATTAGATTTGAATACCTCGTTAACGAAAATCTCATTTTCCGATAAACACCTCTAGGAAAGGAATTTGTTTCCTTTGAAATGGAAAAACACACTTTTAATTTAGATACTTTATTTTCTTCATAGTCGATTCCTTCATTTTTTTCACTGGCCCATCCTTGACAATATATTTTGCTTTTTTACACATCATGTAAGCATGTATTCAACCTTGTTGTTAGTCTCTATGTACTCACTGTTTTACATTCTCTTTTGCTTATAAGATTGCTTCATAAACGCATTCACATCCCTGCTTCCTAAACATTCTTTTATGCTCATTAAATGGATTTTACTTCCCGTATCACCCTCCGAATCCATTTCACATGCCTTGCAGCTATGGTCTAAAACATCTTCAGTTGTCCACTTCGTAACATTCATGAATGGCCGCTTTTACGTGGCACGACATCTCTTGATGAAGGTCAAGAGTAGAGATGAGAACCTGATCGAAAGTGAAAACGAGAAGACCTATTCGATACAGTGGGGAGGGAATGGAGTGTTGGTGTATGGAACTTGATCTATACTGGACACTCATATGCATATGGTGGTTCGTGGGCATTAGCCACCGACGAAAGTGTTTGTGTTCATCTGAGTGTGAATAGTGAAAGATGCTTGCGACCGTGGATGTAAGAGATTGTTACTCTGACTCTTCCTTGTTGCTTCTAACCTCCTCTTGAGAGTGTGAGATGAGAGTTTTGTGTGTTGTTCCTAACAGAGAGGGGTGTCCTCTCTTTCTGGGCAGCATCTAGGAGCAAAGAAGAAGAGTGGCAGAGCAGAAGCTATGATGCCAAAAGGGTTGATCATCATAGACATTATCAGCACCAGATGCTGTTGATCTGCGACCTTTCCTGTGTGAACAGAGACGACTAACATCTTATAACTGTGAGCCATTGACGACTAACATCTCATAACAGAGAGCCATTGACGACAGCTTGGAAATAGTTAATGAGTTTTTAAAGATGGTTCCATAGATTTAGCTGTTGGGGTTACTTATCTCCATGGATTGCAAATCCCTCAATTATAAGAGTAGCGATAACAATTCTTTCTTTATCTTTAGCAAGTTGCTACTTGCCAGTTGTATGGGATATAGACGTTATCTCTTGTTTCTTTCTTTAAATATCTCTTGTACCTTCTTGTAAAGAAATCAAGATATTCTAGTCTCTCCTTAAGCATTATCCTTTACCATTAACATTACCATCCAGTAATAAGGCCTTAACTTCGTCACATGGCTGTCAGGGGCTTTATTTTCCGTTAAATGTACTTTTTTTTTTAAACTTTAACCTTACAAGTCTCCTATTTTCCTTTCATCTCTTCATGGTTCAGAGATATTTTAGTCATTTGCCACCCGAGCATTGACTTGAGCTCTCGAGAGCTCAGAATCAATCCTGCTTCATTATTGGTGGTGAACTTCTAAGGTTGACTTCCACCAGTGAAATTGTAGAATAGTCATTTAGAGTTGGGCCACAAGAAACCTTCTACGAAGAAAGAAACTGTGGAGTAGTCGCTTCTTGTTCTCAAATCAATCGACCTTGTACTGAGTGTCACCAATTGACATAAATTATGTAGGTAAGAAGACTTCAATAGGAAACGGGGAGTTCTCACAACTTGTATCTACTTGTAGTTGCCTTTCAATGCTCAACGAGTTGGTAAAAATGTTTTTAAATTGCTGTCCACTTGGAACCTGAGGTGTAGTTATGGCCTCATTTTGAAAATTTTTCTCTAATAAAATGAGCCTCTATATGTTTTGTTCGCTGATGATATACAAGGTTGACCCCAATATATACAATTGTCATGTTGTCACATTTTCATTCTACTGGATAGGTGATGTCTATGCACATATCATTTATTTAAGCCTTCAACCAAACAATTTCGCAAGTACATGTAGCCATTGTTCTAGACTTAGCCTCGGCACATGATCTATCACGATTCACATTCCTGATATATCACAAAAATTACAGATAATCTTTTCCCAAGTCAGTGAAGGTCCATATACCAATCCACAAGATAGTTAACTTGCAAATGCAAATAAGTATTCAGAAAAAGTCCAACTAACAGGTCATGTTTGTTTATCACGAAAAATCCAATTATTAATGATTGTTTCTGAATGGCTACATGTTTCTTTACAATTTGTCTAGGAGGAAAATTATTGGCCGAATCTTCGATTGTGCTTGTTGTAGATATCATGTTGAAGAACTAGACTCCGTTTGAAATGTGTCGGGTGCAGATATCATGTTGAAGAACTAGACTCCGTTTGAAATGTGTCGGGTGCAGTTTGAAATGGACAAGGCAGAGATGAACAATCTATATGATAACCCAGTTGGGGATGAAAAATTGCTCGAACCAAGGGGAAGGTATTGTGGTTGGTTTAAGGCTTTCAACTATTTGAAATCAGCTTTCCTTTTGATATCTTGTTCTGTTTGTCTTTATTTTTATTAGTTCAACAATGTATAGGACAAGGTCTAGGTGTTTTTCAGCTAAGCCAGCTTTCCTTTTCCCCCTTTCTTCTCAATAAGATGCCACAATTTTGTTACTTTTTATGTCATCTCTAAGTACACAGGCATTCATCTTCTCCTCCATGCATTGGTTTTCGAGTTATGTTTCTTTTAAGTTATTGCCTTGCTAAATTTTTCTGTAGTATGTTTTTTTACTTTGTGTATGACAATTTGTCCCCACTGATTGTTAGTGCCTTTTTAGCCCTTCTAAGTTTTCCATATTGACCCAGTGCATCTTCCTTCCTTTTGTTAATACATGTTGTGAGTTCTACATCCTGTTTGATAACATGAATGAGTCTAGAAAGAAAAATGTGTTTATAAATGACAAAGAAAAGAAATAATTTTTTAATATTTTCATCAAACTTACCACCAAAGGTGGTGAACATAAGAGAAAAATAGGAAATCTGTCAAATTAAAGACTGTTGTCCTTGTAAAGCTTGGTGGTCAGGGCTCACTCACAAACCTTCTTACCAAATCTCAATTTAGTGTGAAACAAACTCAATTTAGAGCTCAAACGACTTAACTAAGCTCATCTCTGGTGTAACAGAAGTATACCATTTAAGAGTGCCACTTGGTATGATACTGGTTTCTAGTTGATGTTTCTTCTCCTTTTTTTTTAGACGTAGTTAACATTCATTTTGCAAATATCTTGATTCTTTGAAATTATTTTAGATAGAACGATATATTAACTATGAAGTTTACCACATAAGTGCGATGCCATGTTGTGAAACAAGAGATGATTTTATATTCTTTGTTGAATACCAAGGGGAAACAGGCCAGGATGATGTAGGTCCAAACGTTGTTGAAGTAGAATCATGAATATGATGAACGCAACAATCAAGAGAGGGAATTCAAGAGCTAGTGGAATAATCTGCACTTTGTTTTATGATGAAGTAGTGGAAATCACCCACAACTTTGAGAGAGTAATAGGTAATGGGGGATCCTGCACTCTCTTTTGTGGCCGACTTCGGGATGGCCAACAAGTTGCAGTTAAATTAATGACTGGAAGGTTTTCGCAAGGAATCAAGGAGTTCACTGACGAAGTTAATTTGTGACAGAGAAAGGCATTCGTTTGTTTTTCTATGTGACAAAGAGGAGTACATGGTGGTCATTATTTGGATCTTATTTCAGGTCGAGTTGTTCATGAAAGTTCACCACAAGTCTTTAGTGTCCTTTCTTGAGTTATGTGATGAAGATCAGAAAATGATTCTGGTCTATGAGTACAGGAAGAAAGGAGATCTACAGATGCTGCTCTCAGGCATCCATTTTCCTCTTAAAGCAGTCACATCTTCCATCTGAAACACACATACAGAGACAGAGAGAGAGAGATATGCCCAGGACAGCCATGTGACGAAGTTAAATTAAGAAGAACGAGTTGCGTGCGGCGCTCGGAATGGCAACATCTATCCAACCATCTTTTAAAACTCATTTGACTTGATCCAAGCTGTTGTCGGTGGCTCTCAGTTATAAGATGTTAGCCGCCAATGGCTGTCAGTTATAAGATGTTACCTCTGTTCATACAGGAAAGGTATCAGAGAAACAGCATGTGATGCTGCCGATGTTCATGATGGTAAACTCTTTTGGTATCTTCCTTCTGCTCTGCCACTCCTCTACTCTGCTCCTAGCTACTGCCCAAAAAGGTAAGGACACCCCTTTCATCCCTCCCCACTGTACTGTCTCTCTCTCTCTCGCTTGCTCTCTCTCACTCGCTCGCTTAAAGAAGAATTTGCTGCTTCACTGGAAGGCAACTGATTAAAGATCTGCTGAAACCACTTAGGATTCCGTTGTGTGACTGTGTCCACTATGAGATAATGGTCAAACTCGCGTTTAGCTAGGGTTCTGTTATCGTGATTCTTGTGTTCCAAAGGGTGAACGGCATCTCTCGAAAGTCAGCCCTGCCTCAACTTTTATATGGGTGATTTTTATCATGAATCAAGGGATGATGAAATTTCCCCCTTAGAAATCCATCTCGTCTCATCTCAATTATCTTTAAAAATGTGGCAGCTCATGAAGATTTTGGAGGACGATTAGTTATCTCATGAATCAAAAACTGGGAACCAGTTTCTCCGTCTCAATTTACTCAAATAATGCGCCTCAGCTTTTTGATAGGAAAATTTGTGTGGCATACATCAGGCGTAGTGAAAAAGTTAGTGATGTCGGTTTTATTCTGCAAAGTGCCAACGAAAGGGAAATATCAAGCTACATGACAAACTTGTATCTTGGCGACGTGAAGAAGTAACACTTTTATCAACGTTGCAAATGAAATTCCAGATCAGACAATTTTAGAATCAAACCAGGTTTTTCATCTTCATGTGGAAATGCTGGTAGGTGAATGCCCATGCTTTTTCTCGTCAACAAAATACATTAAGAAAAAGAAAATGGCTTAGTAGTTTTGTCTCCAAAACCAGGTTTTGAAGAGGCTTCGGAACGGCCCCGAACATGTGGGGTCATATTTTTCAAATTTTTTGTATTAAACCTTTAGCTTTCTAGAACCCGTATATATGGACAAGTACGGGTTGGATGTGTTCCACCACAATTCAACGTTAGCATGACCGACTTGTTCCACATCCCATTCAGTCTCCCTCTTTTGGAACGTCTATGGCAGCACGCTCCCAAGGTAGGAGGGGTTTAAAGTAAGGTGGAAGAAGCTGCAGTACTGAGGGCTAATTAACACCATGAGCAACCTATGTGGCTTCTTGCTTTGGCTTTTATATTCTGCTGCTTCTGCTCCGCTCCTGGCCGCTGCTCAACAAGGTACTTGTTCTTTTTTATCCTCCTCTCTCGGATGCCTCAATTAAGGAAGTCTTCCTTCTCTTTTTAATTTTGTCAATAAATTTGGCGAGCATCCCGCAGTACTTTGTACAAAGATAGCAATGTGGGTGAACTAGATCCCATCAAACCTAATTTTCAAAAGGCTTATCCTGGATTTTTTTTTTTTTTTTCACAAATCTCTAAGCTTACATATGCAGCCTTTCATTGTGCGAACCTAGAAATTGACTTGTTTTTTTAAAGTTCTTTATAAGGATCGAATGCCCAACAAACGAAATATCATCTACTTCATTGGAGCAAATTAATTTTAGAGTACATCAATGCGTTCAACTTAGACCGCAGAGAATTTATCCATGGAGTTCATGCATTGAAATTTTGAAAAACGCCTCAAGATGATTAACCTTTTTAAAATGTAATCACTTGTTTTTTCTGCAATTAGTTGGCAATCATGTGCATATAGTCGCATTTCTCTTTTTTTTTTTTACTTTAAAGATTGGAGCAGAACACTGAAACTAGGCGTCCATAAATCTGCCTCAATCAATAAAGCATATTCATAAATCACTCATTGTAGAACACTCATAGAGTGTTTCCCCTATCATATCAATCCAGTGCATCAGGTACAGGCTGATCAAAATAGAATATCTAATTCAATTTCACGACGGAAAGTGAAACACCAACAATCCATCTCAGTATCAGAAAAGTGAGATGACTCCATAGTTTTAGAGGCGCTTACGTAAAACAACAAACAAAACATAGATCCACACTTAATGTGAATAAATTAAATCCAGGTTAGTAGATTGAACTGGATTTCTGATCCTAATCTTGACGAAATGCATGCCCAGTTAATGAAATATTAATTCCTCTTTTATAATTGTCTGACATATCAAACTTCTGCTGCACCAGGTTTCCTCAACATCGATTGTGGGCTGCCGGCTAATTCAACCTACACAAGTGAAATCAATCTCGATTACGTCGCTGATAGTAAATTCATAAACAATGGGATCATCAAGCAACTCCCCAACATTAATCTGCCAAAGATCTACCAGACGCTTAGATACTTCCCCGATCACAAGAGGAATTGCTATGGTCTGCCAGTGACCCAGGGCACCAACTATCTCGTCCGAGCATCCTTCATGTACGGCAACTATGATGGATCAAACATGTCCCCGAGTTTCAAACTCTACCTTGGAGTTGATCTTTGGGAGACCGTCACGTTACAGAATGCAGCTCAAATGTATTGGACCGAGATTTTCGGCAGCGCAGTAACGGGAAACATGAGTGTTTGCCTCGTTAACACTTCAACGGGCGTGCCCTTCATTTCTGGCTTGGAGCTCCGTCCGCTCACTGGTGCCGATGGTTATAAGGTGAATGCCACATCTTCACTTGTTACCTTTCAGAGAATAGACGTTGGAGGAAGGGAACCCGTGAGGTAACTAATTAAGCAACTTCCATCTCAGTCTCTCTTTTCTTTTTCTTTTAAAGAATAGGGAGTTGTTGTTCATCATAAATCAAACATTTAGCTATATATATACACACACACATATATTCTCAAATTAGCTTGATTGTAAGTATTTTTGTTTTTCTAAGATCCAAAATGAGATTGCTTGAGCACACACGCACACCTACTTAATTTCTGTCCTAGTTTATCTTGATTGGACATTAAAGGTATATTACTTGTTCCCCAATAACAAAATACTTTTTTCTACAAATAAGGCATACTTGATTTCATCGATAAATCTATTATCTTCTCTTTGAGTTCTAATATCTATAACCATACAAAGCCCTATACAAACCATTTCTGCTTCAGTTGCCATCCAGGATCGGTATATTAAAGTTTATATTCTATAGGTACCCTGACGATAAATTTGACAGAATATGGAGCCCTGACTCTGCCAAAAACGGCACCCGCATCAGCACCAACATGGCTCTAAAGCCGCAGCTGTACCCTCGGTTCTACCCGCCCTTTACCGTAATGCGAACCGCAGTAAACTCTTCCAGCCCCATACCTATAACTTTTTCAGGTAAGCCAGACGATTCCTACCATTGGGTATTCTACTTTGCCGAGGTACTGCCGCCCACGGCACGGGCCATAGGAATTTGACCATAAAGCTGAACGGTGATGACTGGTACGGGCCCATCGCTCTGGAGTACCGTGACATTATGGCCATCTTCACAAGGTTTCCCGGTCGGTCTGACCAGTATTCTTTTACGGTGGAGGCAAGCAACGGTTCTGACTACGGCCCTATCCTCAACGCCTAGGAGGTTTTCAGGTTCGTCCAGCCCAGCGCCGCTGCAACTCTTCCTCAAGATGGTAATGTTTGCACAAGAGTTCTTCTTTGCCGGTTTTTTTTGTATCTTTTTTGATTAATTTTTCTAAGTTTTTGTTCTGAAGCTTGATATGCTAACTTCTATTTGACAAGTATTCTGACTAATTACTAGCTAGGCCCTCTTTCATAAACATTCCGCCACCAAGTCCCAATTGCAGTGACCTAGCTGCTGCTCCCATTTCCCTTCTCTTACACATTATGTACTTTATTGGCAGTTGCTGCTATCAAGGCTGTGAAAGACTACTACAAAATAGAGAAGAATTGGAATGCGGATCCTTGTTTACCTACGGATGCTCCTTGGGAAGGCTTGTCCTGCAACTTTGACAATCCATCATCTCCAAGAATAGAATCCCTGTAAGTGTTTAATTCCACTCATTTACACACAGACACCAGTTTGATCCACTAAATAATCCACATATAGTTGATTACCACTTGCAACGAAGCAAGCTTGGTGGTTGACATGCGATCATTTGGTCCGACCTTCAATGGTGAGATTGCAAAATTTTGTTATTTGCAGGGATCTGTCTAATGGTGGACTTAGTGGTGCAGTTGCCAGCTATCTTTCCCAGTTAACGGCACTCCGAGCATTGTAAGTGTATGCAGGCAAAGTATCTCGGCTTGGAACTTTTTCCTTTTCTTAAGTAATCCCATCCTTCTCATAATTGTTCCTCATCTACGATCTATCAATTAGGAACTTATTAGGGAACAGAATTGAAGGATTGTTGCCATCCTTTCTAGAAAATCTGCCATATTTATCCCTCTTGTGAGTTCATTTCTTTAATACTACGGTCGAGGTGGTCAATTAACAGTTTTTCTCAGTTACATGATTTTTTTTTTCTTTCATGAATTCAGAGATTTGTCAAGCAATAATTTGTCAGGATCAATTCCAAGTGGTATGCAACAAAAGGCGGCAAATGGGGAACTGACATTGAGGTTGGATATTTTTCTTTTTAACTTTTCCCCTTTCTTTTTCCTAACTTCTCTCTTAAAAAACACTCTTTGCCTTTTTGGCCGCGCTTTTTTCCAAGGATCGGCAACAATCCCCACCTATGCCAGCAAGATCCGTGCTACCAAGGTAAAGCGAGTAGTAAGAAGAGAAATCGGATACTTATATTCTCAGTGGTGTCTTCGTCAGTTGTGGCGGTTATAGTAGTATTATTGGTATTCATCACAATCAACTCTAAGAGAAAACTGCAAGGTCTGTCTCCACCTTCAATGATGTGCCTATAAATCCTAAGCAGTTCCCTGAAGAATGAAAATTAAGAGTGTAATTGCTTCTCCCATATGTGTATTAAAGTTAACTGTTACTTTTCATGATGTAGACAACAATCAAGAGCGGAATTCAAGAGCCAGTGGAAAAATTTGCACCTTCACTTACGATGAAGTAGTGGAAATCACCAACAACTTTGAGAGAGTAATAGGCAAAGGCAGATCCTGCACCGTCTTTTATGGCCAACTCCGGGATGGCCAAGAAGTAGCAGTTAAACGAATGACTGGAAGATTTTCACAAGGAATCAAAGAGTACACTGCCGAGGTTAATTTGTGACAAAAAGGCATTTGCTTTGTTTTTATGTGACAACAAGAAGTACATGGTGGTCACCGTTTGTTGAATCTTATTTCAGGTTGAGCTGTTAATGAAAGTTCACCACAAGTGTTTGGTATCTTTTATTGGGTTCTGTGATGAAGGTCAGAAAATGATCCTAATCTATGAATACATGAAGAAAGGAGATCTGCAGGTGCTACTCTCAGGTATACATTTTCCTCTTAAAGCACTCACAACTTCCATCTGGGAGGGGGGGCGAGAAAAAGACAGAGAGAAGAAAACGAATTCGGTTAAGTTAAAGTAAGCCAAAATACATAACAGAATCAACCGTCCGACGAGAGTTGGGTGGAGAACAACACAGATGGAAAAATTAGGCAGGAAGCCGACACAGACACACACACACAAACGTGTGTGTGTTATAGATTGTGTAAAGCAAGATATCTAACTTGAACTTGGACCCCTTTTTCAGATGAAATAGAAACATCAGATATGTTGAACTGGAGACAAAGGCTGCAAATCGCTCACAGCGTCGCAACGGGTTCGCTTTCAGAGCCGGATCCCATTTTGTAGCACTTCTCATTATATGTTCGATTTAAATATTTACTGTGAAGTTGTTGGAGCGCAGGATTGGAGTATCTGCACAACGGATGTAGACCACCAATAATACACAGAGACGTCAAGACAAAAAACATACTCTTAAATGAAAAATTGGAAGCCAAGATTGCAGACTTTGGCCTGTCCAAGATACGCATCACAGAAGAGACATCGCATGTAACAATTGTAGTTGCTGGAACACCTGGATACATAGACCCTGAGTATGTCCAACTTTCTACTACAAATTTGTCTCGTTTATATTGAACATCTATCTGTAGAGACCTTGAGATCATCTCAGCATACAAAAAAATTCTAAAATTAGCTTCCCCTACCTTCTAAGGATAGAGAAAGACTTTAATCTTGTGGAACGGGACGCTTTGGGGCCTTGACTAAAGATGAAAATGAGTCAGATTTGATTCGATCGCCACTGCTATCAGCTTTGCCATCTCCCAACCTTTGCCAGCAATAGTTTTCATTTTTCATATTGTTACACCCACCCAATCCACTGATAAGTACCGTAGCTAGCTACGAACTGCCCCATTCTGAATATATGGAGGATTTTTTAATTGATAAATGCTAGAAAGGCACAATAGTCTGAATGATATTCTTCAAAAGCAGAGTCCATATTTAGATGCATACTGTGTTTCTTGCTATCCAAGTCCCCGCAAATGATTGGCCTTTTGCTATTCCAGGTATTATTCTAAAAGCAGACTTACAGAGAAAAGCGATGTTTATAGCTTTGGAGTCGTCCTGTTTGAGCTGATAACAGGCCAGAATGCTGTACTCATTCAAGGATCGCAGAGAGTTCATAATATCGACTTTGCGATGCCCAAAATCATGAGCGGAGATGTTGCCAGCATAGTAGATCCTCGGTTGCAGGGCCAATATGATGTCAACTCGGTATGGAAAGTCGCAGAAACGGCAATTTCATGCACCGCAGAGAAAGGGATCACGCGGCCTACCATGACTGAAATTGTGAGAGAACTGGAGGAGGCTATAGATATGGAGACTGACCACCAGTTGCATAGCAAAAAGCAATCTAAGGAATTGGACTCCGGATTGCTATCAGCTGGTGCAGCTCTCTTGGACATGGATTCTCTTTCTCATCCTTCAGCAAGGTAAGGCCATAGTCAATGGCTTTCAGCACCACGAAGAATCGTTTCTATAGCATCAACTTTATTGTGTCCTTGGACTCTCTAAGTGCTCCCCTGTTGCTCACTGTTAAGTTATGAGGCTCTCAGCAATTAAGTTCAGCCTAGCCACTAATTCTGAATTTATTAGCAGGCTGTTTTGGATCAAGAGTCTAGAAGGTTCTCACCTTATGCGAAGACAGCTAAGTGGTTACGTTTTAACAGAATTGGTTTTATATTCTGATTTTTTCTGTTTTTCATTATAATTCATTATTCTTGTATCGATGCTCCATAAAAGGGTGTTCATAGCCCTCAACTGTTGTGTGAAGAATACATCTCACCTCTTTCTGTGCGTTTCTTTTTTCTCTACTTTGTTCTGCTCTACTCTGTTCTGCCCCATTGCAGTTTCTTCACATGGTATCAGAGCATTGATCCATGGCAAACGCACAAATGCCTCCTGTCCAACCAATTTCTGAGGCTGCAACAGAAATCAATTCTGTCGATTTCTCAAGCCCCTTTTTCCTGCATCACTCGGACAACCCTGGGACTGTATTGGTCTCTCAACTTCTGACGGGTGAGAACTATGCAACTTGGAGCCGTGCAATGCTCATGGCTCTCTCAGCCAAGAACAAGACCTCGTTTGTAGATGGCAGTCTTCCTCAACCGAAAACCATGGCACCTGAGTATTGTCTGTGGAATCGCTGCAATCACATGGTA
The DNA here is from genome assembly GCF_008831285.2 of Nymphaea colorata. Lineage (NCBI taxonomy): Eukaryota > Viridiplantae > Streptophyta > Magnoliopsida > Nymphaeales > Nymphaeaceae > Nymphaea > Nymphaea colorata. The sequence continues at coordinate 27,980,383 of NC_045138.2, forward strand.
CTTTCCTGGCTCTTAAATTCCATTTCTCCTGATCTTATGCACAGTGTTATATATGCCTCAACGGCAGTAGAAGTCTGGAACGACCTCAAAGAAAGATTCACCCAAAGCACTGCTCCCAGAAAATACCAAATCAAATCTGCCATCTGTCGACTGAATCAGGAATCTATGACTGTTGCTGTCTACTATACCAAGTTGAAAGCATTGTGGGACGAGCTGGACTCTTATGATATTTTACCTAACTGTTCATGTGGTGCTCTGAGTAAAATATTTGTCAAGCAGCAAGAAGACAAAGTCATTCAGTTTCTCATGGGTCTGAATGACTCCTACAACACAATCCGTGGTCAGATCATTTTAATCGACCCTCTGCCATCAATCTCTAAAGTTTACTCACTGGTTCTCCAAGAGGAGAAGTAGCGTGAAGCGAGAAACTCCTTCAATCCTGTCGAACATGTGAGCTTGTTGTCAAATTCAGACAATAGATCAATGAGAAGCAAAGGGATCAGGAAGAACCAATACTTCTGCACATACTGTCACATCTCTGGACACACAAGAGACTGTTGCTTCAAATTAGTGGGCTATCCCACTAACCCAAAAGGAACAAAGCTGAGGGCTGACAAGGGTGCGACTGCGAACAACGTTGTTGTTGATTCAGAAAAGAACGGTGGATATGGTACTGCATCCAATGCTGCTGGTTCATCTCAAATTGGCATTGAAGCTGCCAAAGAGCCTGCCCAATCACTGACTATGGATGAGTGTCTCAAAATTAGGCAACTCCTGAAAGACAATTTTCTACCTCAAGTAAACTTTGCAGGTATGTCTCTTCATCAAACCAATTCTTGGATCGTTGATAGTGGTGCAACCGACCACATGTCATCTTCGTTAGAACTGATGTCCAACGTCACTCCTTTGACTACTCTGTTTCCTATTCGATTACCTAATGATAAAATCACCTTTGCAACTCATATAGGTCAAGCTGTCCTTTCGCCCAGTTTAACACTTGATAATGTTTATTTCTTGCCTCACTTCAAATTCAATCTAATTTCTGTAAACAAACTTGTCAAACAGCTTGATTGCCTTATTACCTTCTCTGGTGAGTGTTGTTTTTTGCAGGACCAGAACTCCATGATGAAGACTGGTCTGGGTGACTTGCGGAATGGACTGTATGTTACAAATTTCCTCAACAACTCCTTGAACTCTATGGCCTTCCATAGTAGTAGGTTCATCTCACCAGAAACGTGGCACATAAGGCTAGGACACCCGTCAATATCCAAAGGCCATCCCTTCTTGAAATGTGACTCTGGTATTGAGAAGTTGAACAAGCATTGTGACACTTGTAAACTGGCAAAACAGACCAGATTACCTTTTAACTCAAGTGAAACTGTTTCTACAGCCATCTTTGAACTTGTCCATTGCGATATTTGGGGTCCATACACTGAAGCATCACACTCTGGTGCAAAATACTTTCTGACTTTGGTTGATGATTTCTCCCGTGCTGTGTGGGTCTTCCTTATGAAACACAAAAGTGAGACTTCCTATCATCTGAAAAATTTTATAAACTTGAGCAAAAATCAGTTCAGCGCCAATGTACTGAAAATCAGATCAGACAATGGCACTGAATTTTTTTCTGAAAATCTGAAAATTTTCTTACTTGAAAAGGGGATTGAACATCATCATTCATGTGTTTATACCCCTCAACAGAACGGTGTTGTCGAAAGGAAACATCGACACATTCTTGATGTTGCGCGAGCACTAAAATTCCAATCAAGTGTTCCGCTAATCTTTTGGGATGAGTGTGTTCTCACAGCAGTATACTTAATAAATAGAACACCATCCCTGTTACTGCAGAACAAAACACCATATGAAATCTTAATGGGAAAGAAACCAGAATATTCTCACCTCAGATCTTTTGGTTGTCTTTGCTATGCAACTAACATTTATCCCAAATCCAAGTTTGATCCGAGAGCCATCCGATGCATTTTCTTGGGCTATCCTCAGGGACAAAAAGCCTACAAGGTGTGTGATTTGCAAACCAAAAGAGTTTTCACTAGTCGTGATGTTATATTTTATGAAAATATATTCCCATTTAAACTTGTTGCAAAACCACAAGTATCACCTGTTATTTCACTGCCTCTTACAGATGATCACATGGAGACAATTGATGGTCGTTTAGACACCAATAACCCAAGGGCCCAACCACCTCAGTTTGACACAACTTTCCCTTCATCAGAATCACATTCTCAATCACAAAACCAAAACCATCATGATATCGACTCCATCGAAAACCCTCAAGCTGTGGGAACTGAAACTGAACCTGAACCAAACTCATTAACTCATCCTAATACTGCCCAACCTTGTGAACTGAGACGCTCCACCAGGCTACGCAGACAATCAGTACTCTTGAGAGATTTTTACTGCAATGCAACTGTCCTAAAGTCACTCAACCAATCTTCATCTGGAAATCGGTCCAGCACAAGGTATCCTCTCTCCAACTCATTATCTTTCTCTAATTTCTCTGATTGTCATACTGCCTACCTTTTAAATATCTCTCGCTACACCGAACCTTCATCCTACAGTCAAGCAATACAGGACTCTAGGTGGACAGATGCTATGCGAGATGAACTAAAAGCATTGGAGAGCAACAATACCTGGACACTCACTCAACTGCCAGAAGGTGCCAAACCGATTCCCTGCAAATGGATATATCGCATCAAATATAAATCAAATGGAGAAATAGAGCGATTCAAGGCCAGATTAGTGGCAAAGGGATTTGCACAGATTGAAGGAATTGATTACGATGAAACATACGCTCCTGTAGCAAAATTGACAACTGTACGATGCCTGCTATCAGTAGCTGCAAAGAGAAATTGGCTGCTTCATCAAATGGATGTATACAACGCTTTTTTAAATGGAGATCTTGAAGAAGATATATACATGATGCTGCCGCCAGGGTATGGCAGCAAAAAGGAAAATAGAATTTGCAAACTGAACAAGTCCATCTTTGGACTCAAACAAGCTCCCCGCAACTGGTTTGCCAAATTCTCTTCAGCCATTGCCACATATGGCTTCAAGCAATCGAAAAGTGATTATTCGCTGTTCACATTGCATCAAAGGTCAGTGTTCTTAGCTGTGCTGGTATATGTAGATGACTTAATCATTGCAGGAAATGATCAAGGAAGAATTGATGACTTCAAGAATTATTTAAACCAACAATTTCGTATGAAAGACTTGGGTACCCTTAAGCAGGGAATCTTCCTTTCACAAAGAAAATACACATGCGACATTTTAGATGAAGCTGGATTGATCAATGCTAAGCCAACTGATATACCAATGCAGTTCAAACAGAACCTGTCAGCAAGCTGTGGAGAACCCCTAAAAGATGGCTCAACATTTAGAAGATTGGTTGGGCGTTTGATCTACCTGACCATTACCAGGCCCGACATCATGTTTGCTGTACACTCACTCAGTCGCCATATGCAAAATCCCACCACAGTTCATTTCAACTCAGCACTCAAGGTCTTACGCTACCTCAAGAACAGTCCTGGACAAGGTCTTCTTTTCTCAAGCAATGACAATGATCAGATAATTGCTTATTGCGATGCTGATTGGGCAGCATGCAAAGACACTCGTCGATCCATTACTGGGTATTGTGTCTTCCTGGGCCAAAGTCTTGTCTCATGGAAGACCAAAAAACAGCACACCATCTCAAGGTCATCAGCTGAAGCTGAATACAGGTCTCTAGCCAATGTGTGTTGTGAAGTTCTATGGTTAAAAAATCTTCTGTCAGACCTAAAAGTTACACAATCTTCTCCAGTCTCGCTAATGTGTGACAACAAATCAGCCATACAAATGGCAGCCAATCCTGTGCATCATGAAAGGACCAAACATGTTGAGTTGGATTGTCACTTAGTCCGTGACTTGGTGAAAAACAAAACTGTAGCAACCAAATATATACCTTCTAACTTGCAAGTGGCAGATTTATTTACCAAGGCTCTCCCAAAGGACAGATTCATGTTTCTAAGAGGCAAACTGGGCATGAGCAATCTCCATGCACCAGTTTGAAGGGGGTGTGTTAAGTTATGAGGCTCTCAGCAATTAAGTTCAGCCTAGCCACTAATTCTGAATTTATTAGCAGGCTGTTTTGGATCAAGAGTCTAGAAGGTTCTCACCTTATGCGAAGACAGCTAAGTGGTTACGTTTTAACAGAATTGGTTTTATATTCTGATTTTTTCTGTTTTTCATTATAATTCATTATTCTTGTATCGATGCTCCATAAAAGGGTGTTCATAGCCCTCAACTGTTGTGTGAAGAATACATCTCACCTCTTTCTGTGCGTTTCTTTTTTCTCTACTTTGTTCTGCTCTACTCTGTTCTGCCCCATTGCAGTTTCTTCACACTCACTTAAGAGGCTTTTTAGACAAGGCGTACTTCTGTAACAAAGCAAAAGTTAAGGTAGACCATATCTCTGTTGTATGTTTACTTCAAAACAACTATGATATGATTTTTGTTTTGGAATCCACTTGATTAATCCACGTCCCTTGTTTGCCAAATCAATTTCTTCCAGTTCTTGTTAAAGTGTTACACAAGAAAAAGGAAATGGCAATGGTGCCCTTTAGTTTCGGGTAAAATTAAAAACATTTTTTTAGCTTACATGGACAATGTGGAAAGGAAATGACACTGCGATTTGCACGTGCTCTAAGATGACATGATTCAAACAAGGGCTTTTTTTTAGCTGCGGTAAGCATAAACTAAGGGTTTATCATCAAAACCAGCAGACGATGCCAAGTACTTGTGTTGAACTTTCATTAGGAGATCGACCTAAGGTGGCAAGTAACCATTAGTTGCTGGCAGTTATACATGCATTTGTTCCCATATATTTACAATAAAAATGTTATTTTTGGGCCCTTGAGAAGAAAAAAGAAAATTTTAGCATACTGACCTCAGCAGCAGTATATTCCTTGATTCCTTGTGGAAGGGATCTTGTCATTGTCTTAACTGCAAGATCTTTGCCATCTCTTAGACGTCCATAATAAATGCCACCATATCCGCCTTTGCCTATTGCTTTCTGAAAGCCATTGGTGATCTGCAAAATTTATGCATATCAGAAAGTGCGGCCTCTTCCTTCAACTCTTATTTTGTGGGATCGGCACATCATCTGGTTCCAAAAGTTACCGTTCAATACGGGGAAAAATAACTTGAGCATTTCTGCAAATTCATTCATTCAGCAACAATACATTCGCTCTATGATAAAATGTCGTTGAGAGATCAATTGCCTTATTCTTTAATTAAATGAATAAGGAAGGTGCGTCAATCAATTTTTTGAATGTTGAACTGACGTTCCTTTTTATTTAAGGCAATTGCTGAAACGTTCTCAATTTTTGTTGTATAATAGGGAGAACGATTGTAATTCAAAATTGGGATCGGCTTTCCAATTTATTTCTCTTTGTCCGGTGGATATCTTTCATGCCATTGAGTGCAACATCAATTTGCTTGTTCAGTCCGTTGTCTATGAATTCATTGTCTGAGACGTAGTAGAGACTGGTATCACTGTTAATAGTCTGAAGAGTCCCGGAGACCGCAATCGATGCTGAGGAACCCTGTTACGATTAACATTAGGATGTAAATAGATGGGATACATTCTGTCGTGGATCTGATTTAAATCCATTTCATTGATTTAAAATACATTCTCATATCTGTATTTAAATTCAATTAATATTGAATTGAATTCGACGATCAACATCAGAAACGTCAGAAATATTGAATTTGAAGACGAAGACTGCAAATAGCTCACAATTTTGCAACCGGTTCACACTCCGAACTACTTCTATTTTGTAGCCCTACTAATTGTTTGTTTAAGTATTTATTTTGGTGTTTCTGGAATGCAGGACTAGAATATATGCATGTAGGACGCAAACCACCAATAATACACTGGGATGTGAAGACGAGAAACATCCTCTTATACGACAGATTGGAAGCAAAGATTGCAGACTTTGGCCTGTCAAAGATCCGCGTCGCAGACGAGATATTGGACTTGCCAACTGTAGTTGCTGCAACACCTGGATACATAGATCCTGACTATGTTAAAATTTCCTGCTACAAATTTGTCGCTTGTATATACTTTAACGCCTATCTACAGAGACCCTTGAGTTCAACTCTACAACAGAAATACAAGTGTTGATTTAGCTTCCCTTCCCTTTTGAAAAACATAGAAAATTTTGATGTCATGGAAAAGGAACTCTCTGGTCTTGAGTAAAGATGAAAAAGAGCCAGATTCTGTAACTGAACCTGCTCGAACCCCCTTTGCCAATTTTATCATAGACGAGCCATTTCCAACACTAATTTTTCAGATAGTTATCCCACCAATCCACTGATACTGTAACAAATGCGCGTACTAGCTACGAACTGCCCCATTCTGTCTACACCTTCAGCACAATATATTCATTTAGTTGCAGCTCCTGTAATCTTGTGACTGAAAGTACAGACGTCTTAGTTGTAGATGTAGATTATACATTTATTTGTTGGTGTATGGAAGTTGATCAATACTAGACACTCATGTAAGGGCATATGGGTCAGCAAATAATGAACAGAACCCAAATCGTGAAGATGATTCAGCAAATGCAGCAACAGAAGATATAGCTGATGCACTTGCCTTGAGTGTACACAGCTCTATAGAGTCTTGGATTTTAGACTCTGACGCATCTTTCCATTCAACGTATTCTAATGAAAGTATGCATAACTATGTTGCAGGAAAATTTGGTAGAGTATACCTTGCAGATGATGAACCTCTGGATATTGTATGGAAAGGTGAGGTTCACATTAAAATGCAGAATGGGCATGTATGGAAATTAAAAGATGTCAGACATGTCCTAGGGTTGAAGAGGAATCTCATCTCGGTCGGACAGTTAGACGACGAAGGCTATGTCACTACCTTTGTTGGCGGATCTTGGAAGATAACCAAAGGTGCTATGGTTATAGCACGAGGTCACAAACTTGGCACTTTGTACATGACTGCAGATGTGAAAGACACAGTGGCTGTGGCGAAATGTGAGAACAAATCATTGTTGTGGCATTACAGGCTTGGGCATATGAGTGAGAAGGGAATGAAGATCATGACAACAAATAACAAGTTGCATGACTTGAAATCTGTAGACATTGGGCTATGTGAAGACTGTGTTTTCGGAAAACAGAAAATGGTCACTTTCTCCAAAGTTGGACGGCCTCCAAAAAAGGAAAAGCTAGAGTTGGTGCATACTGATGTTTGGGGACCAGCTCCAGTTCGTTCTCTTGGAGGATCCCTATACTATGTCACATTCATTGATGATTGTACAATGAAGGTATGGGTTTACTTTCTCAAATATAAATCTGACGTGTTTACTGTTTTCAAAAGGTGGAAAGCAGAAGTAGAAAATCAGACCGAAAAGAAGATTAAATGTCTGCGGTCAGATAATGGAGGTGAGTATGACAGCAAAGAGTTTAAAAATTTTTGTGCAGATCATGGGATTCAAACACAAAGAATGGTCCCTAAAAAGCCACGACGAAATGGGGTTGCTGAAAGAATGAACAGAACCCTTTGTGAAAGAGCAAGAAGCATGAGACTGCATTCAGGCTTACCAAAAATGTTTTGGGCGGATGCAATTAGTACAGCTGCATACTTGATAAATCGTGGGCCTTCTGTTCTTTTGGACTACGGAATACCTGAAGAAGCCTGGACCGGCAAGGAGGTAAATCTTGCACACTTAAGAGTCTTCGGTTGTGTTTCTTACATACATATAGACTCGGATAAAAGAGATAAATTAGATCCTAAGTCCAGGAAATGTTATTTCATTGGTTATGGAAATGATGAGTTTGGGTATCGCTTTTGGGATGATAAAGCGAAGAAGATTATTAGACACAATGATGTAGTGTTTAATGAGATGGCTCTGTACAAAGACAAGGATAGTCTTATGTCTGAGAAGAATGAACATCATGACACAAGTGAAGACATTGTAGAACTTCAAGATGTCTCTGAAGATGATGTTGCAATTAAGAGTCAAGATGGAAACAGTCAGATGGAACAAGAAGCAAGCACATCCCAACCTCCATTAAGGAGATCAAGTAGAAGGCCAAAACCAAATCGAAGGTATTCTCCTTACTTACATTACTTGTTGTTAACTGATGCTGGAGAACCCGAGTGTTTTGATAAAGCAATGCAGGTTACAGATTCGGTTAAGTGGGAGTTAGCTATGAAAGAGGAGATAGACTCTCTACATGCTAACAAAACGTGGACTGAGCTTCCTTGTGGGAAGAAGGCATTGCAAAACAAATGGGTATACAGGATTAAAGAAAAAGCAGATGGAAGGAAAATGTATAAAGCAAGGTTAGTAGTGAAATGTTTTTAACAGAAAGAAGGTATATATTATACAGAAATTTTCTCTCCTGTTGTAAAACTAACTACTATAAGATTGGTATTGAGTTTAGTTGCAGCTGAAAATTTATATTTAGAGCAACTAGATGTAAAGACTGCATTCCTTCATGGGGATTTGGAGGATGACATTTATATGGTGCAACCTGAAGGCTTTCAAGTATTAGGAAAAGAAAGTCTTGTATGCAAGTTAGAGAAGAGTCTCTATGGTTTAAAGCAGGCACCGAGACAGTGGTACAAAAAGTTTGATAACTTCATGGGGAGAAATGCTTTTAAGAAGTGTGATATGGATCACTGTTGTTATTTTAAGAACCTTGATAGTTGTTATATCATTTTACTATTATATGTGAATGATATGCTTATTGCAGGCTCAAATTTGCAAGAGATTAATTCTCTGAAAGAACAACTATCAAAAGAGTTTGAAATGAAAGATCTATGTGCTGCGAAACAAATCCTTGGGATGAGAATTAGTAGGGACAGTAAGACAGGTACGTTAAATTTGTCTCAATAAAATTATATTGAGAAGATCTTGTGCAGGTTTAAGATGCAAGATGCTAAACCTGTTAGTACGCTTCTTGCTAGTCATTTCAAACTGTCCAACGATTTGTCACCCAAGACAGATGAAGAACATGAAGAAATGTCAAAGATTCCATATGCTTCAGCAGTGGGTAGCTTGATGTATGCTATAGTATGCACTAGACCAGACATAGCACAAGCAGTGGGAGCAGTGAGCAGATACATGGCTGAGCCTGGGAAGAAACATTGGGAGGCTGTGAAGTGGATATTACGTTATTGGAAAGGAACTTCAGGTATGAGCCTTTGTTTTAAGAAAAATGAATTACTTTTGCATGGCTTTGTAGATGCAGATTTGGGTGGTGATCTTGACAGTAGAAGAAGTACTACCGGGTACATTTATACCCTAGGAGGAACCTGTGTCAGTTGGGTTTCACAGCTTCAAAAGGTTGTTGCACTGTCTACCACAGAAGCTGAATATATTGCAGTTACAGAAGCCAGCAAAGAGATGATTTGGTTAAAGACTATTCTAAAAGAATTGCATGTAAAGAAAGATAAGAGTGTTCTTTCTTGTGATAGTCAAAGTGCAATTCATTTAGCCAAGAATCCAGTGTTCCATGCTAGAACAAAGCATATTGAGTTGAAGTATCATTTCATTAGAGATTTGTTGGAAGAGAAGATACTATCTCTTAAAAAGATTCGTGGAACAGAGAATCCTGCAGACATGTTGACAAAGCCAGTGACTGCTGAGAAGTTGAGGTTATGTTTAACCTCAGTTTGTCTCCAAGGTTGATTGATGAGGAGACGTTGCACAGGTTGAGTATGTGATGTACAAACACTTGGATGGATCAAATTCCAAGTGAGAGATTGTTGGTGTATGGAAGTTGATCCATACTGGACACTCATGTAAGGGCATATGGGTCATTTTGTACAAATGCGGGTTTGCCTTAATCCTTATGTTTTGAGGATGGCCGCCGCTTGAGAGTGTCTGTTCTGTGTGTTCATAGAAGAGAGAATACAAGAGATCTGTGCGACCGTGGACGTATGAGATTATTGCTCCGAACCACGTAAATCGTTGTCTTCTTCCTTGTTGCTTCTAACCCCCTCTTGAGAGAGTGAGAGGAGTGTTTATTGTGTGTTGTTCCTAACATTATTTATCGTAATTGGAAACTTAGCTTGTGTCTATATGTCAATTTGGGCCTGCAAGGGCTATCAGCTGAGTTGATTTTGGTTTGACATACTTCCTTGTTTTGCTTTATTTTGATTATCTTAAAATTATGTTTATATTGCGTCATAAAAAAGTAATATCTCTATTTAGAAGACAATAGCCAGTCTGATTGGGAAATGTATAATTAATCTATGTTGTATATGAGTTCCAGTGTTAATGAATGTTGAATTTCATCCCGTGATATATCCAAAAGCAGGCACGAGAGTGAGAGCGTCATTTTCTATGATGAGAATAGCAGGTGTTATTCTGCAAATTCTGCTTTGTTTCCATGAACCATTTCTCTTATCATAAAAGAAGATAGGCATCTTACTTCTCTCTCTAGGAACGGGAATGCTTGTACACATGTGCAGGTAATTGCTCGACATTGGGGCCACGACGGTTTAAACTTTAAATTGTATTCCGCAAAAGCGGCGAGCCCATATTTAGATGCACATCATGTTTCTTTCCATCCAGACTGCAGTATTGCTAATCTGTGTCTCTCAAGCTTTTAATTTTGCTTTTTCATGTATTACACAACAAACGAACTTAGGGAGAAGAGCGATGTTTATAGCTTCGGAGTCGTCCTCTTCGATCTCATGACAGGGCAGAATGCTATACTCACTCAAGGACGACGACAAGTTCATCAACAGCTTTGTTCGGCATGGATCCCTTTTCGTATCCTTCTGCAAGGTAATCAACAATAGTTCCGGGGGCCACAGTCTATGCCTTTAATTCCCACTCACGAAGAATTGTTTCTGTAGCATCAACTTAATCCATCAATGTGATGGACATCATATTGCTGCTTCGATGCGTATGACAAGCCATTTGGTGAAAGAATTTAGTACATCACCCATTAACCACTTAACGCACGACTTCCTCTTCATTTCCTCGTTAGCCTTTTGTTCATGCAAACCCAAGATGGATAGAGAGTGACATTCTCGTACAGCTTAATGAAAAGGTGAGAGCAAAATTTCAGGCTGCTGAAGAAGTGAGACTCAAGTGTTTGACAAAATTCACGGCGGGTTCCGGTGCAAGGCTGCTGGTGATGGGCCTCCTTCCCTCTTATTCCAAATGAATCAAGAATCACATATGTACATAGACGAATATAACTACAGACCTACCACTCAACCTTAGACAAACGACATGTGGATACAACACAGAAAGAATTGCTGAATTGAAACTTACAGAATCATGGATACAAATCCAGAAACAACACAGACCATCTCCATCCAAGATACACAATGCCCTATATCTTGGACATGAGTGAATTGCTATGGGGGTCACGGGGGGTTCAAACAATAATTAATGCGAGTGGCAGAGGAGGTGGGTTGGAAGGAGGGGAAGGGATGGAATGGCATGCACTGTGCAGGAATGAATTGAAATGGCAAATTATGTGTTCATCCAGTTCCATGCTTGGACAAAAAATTCATTTTTATATCGGACTAAAGAAGCTAATTTAGATATGTGCAGTTAAGTTGGTTGATTATTATCCCTGTCCAATAATGTCTATATATCGGCAAAAGTAAGTCGCTACTTTCGCCAGTTAAGGGCTGTAAGTGCATCTGATTTAAATTGAGAATCAGAAACTAGACATTGCCAAAAAATTTACCGCAGAATAAGCATAACAAAAAAATGGCTGATTTAGAACATCACTGCTCACCAAGTTTGCCGAAACCTGGATACAGCTGTCAATTGTTGTGATGCATTTAATTCGACACGGTTTATGTAGACCTTGTTCTTCTTTACTTTTCGGCTTAAAACCTGCAAACGTGTTTATAATTACATAAAGCATGTACTGAGTAAAGCATTTTACGCGTAGATCGTTTTAAAGATACTAAGAAAATAGTTATCACCTCATAAATTTTATTGTAATACTACGTACATCAACGACAGCCCCTGATTACGCTGCAAAAGAGACGGATTCGTCCTGCAGCAACTGTCCCTTCTTCCTATTAGTCCAAATTATTGTGAATCAGATTATTTTGGATGCAGAAATTACTGTCCTGGTACTTCCAGGCAAACAATTACTCAAATATAATTTCATAAAACCTTGGACAAGGCGCATTTCCTTTGAAGCACTGATGTTGCATTACCGTGCTGAAGGATAAACTACAGAATCCAAGTCCAGATCAGCACCACCACTTAATGATACTGATCTTGGCATTGATCCAATAGATGAACTTCTTTTCAATCGGTGAGTTTCGATGTTCATGGCCTCCATCAGTTCATTCACAACCGCTGTCATGGTAGGCCTGGCGATTGCCTTATCCGCAGTGCATGACAGTGCCGTGTCTGCAACTTTCCATATGGAATTGGTGTCATACGATTCTTGTAGCCTGGGATCTATTATGCTGGCAATTTCTCCTCTCACTATTTTAGGCGTCACCCATTGAAGGATGTGAACTCGGCTTGATCCCAGAGCGAATATAGCTTGTCTACCTGTGACGAGCTCAAACAGGACTACCCCAAAGCTGTACACATCACTCTTTTCTGTAAGTTTATTTGTGTTGTAGTACCTACAGCAGAAAGGAGAAAGCTGAGCAATCAATATCCAAGTTGTGTGTGTGTGTTTGTGTGTGTGTGTGTGTGAGAGAGAGAGAGAGAGAGAGCGACAGAGAGAATTTGACATACTCAGGGTCTATATATCCAGGCGTCCCTGCGACTGCAGTTGTCATATGTGTAATGTCATCTTTAATACCGGTTTTCGATAAGCCAAAATCTGCCAATTTTGCTTCTAGATTACTATCTAATAGGATGTTGGTGGTCTTGACATCCCTGTGTACCACGGGCGGCCTGCATCCTGAATGGAGATAGTCTAGGCCTGCACTCCAAAATATTCCAATTTACACGTATATCCAAATGTGGATAATGAAAGCGAAGAGTTGGATATATTTTAGTCAAACCTGTAGCAACATTGAGAGCTATTTGCAATCTTTGCTTCCAGTCTGGTGTACATGTTTCATCTGCAGAAGGATTTAAAGTTAAATATCTCTATGGCACACCCGTATCCGCACTCTTTCTTTTGCCTTTTCTGCTGAAATTGGGGAGACGGCTGAAGAACAAGCGCAACAGGGGATAATAATCTGACATTTTATTATGGGGAACAAGTGGGACTGTAAACATTCATCTTCAAGGACAACAAATTCCGACATGCTTAAATAACTCGTTGGATGAGTTTTCCCCTCATCAATAAGTATACATATTAGCTGGTTTTAACAAGCCTGAGCAGAATATGCTGTTTCTATTTAAGAGTACCTGAGAGTAGCCCCCGAAGATTTCCTCTGTCCATGTACTCATAGACTAGGATCAATTTCTCATCTTCGTCACAGAAACCAACAAAAGATGCCAAGTTCCTGTGGTGAACTTTCATTAAGAGCTCGACCTGCGGTGGCAAGTAACAGTTAGTTGTCGGCAGTTATCAATACATTTTTCCCTATTGATTCGCAATGAAGCTTGTTTCTTTTGCTTTGAAGAGGGAAACATACAGACCTCAGCAGTATATTCCTTGATTCCTTGTGGAAGAGATCTTGTCATTATCTTGACTGCAACTTCCTTGCCATCTCTTAGACATCCATAATAAACACTACCAGATCCTCCTTTGCCTATAGCTTTCTGAAAATCATTGGTGATGTGCGAAATTTCTGCATATGAGAAAGTGCGGCCTCTTCCTTCTCTTTTATGTTGTGAGATCGGCACATCATCTGGCTCCCAAAAGTTGCTTTTATTACGTAATACAGGAAAAAATTACTTTGAGCATTTTCCAAAATGGTGCAATTCATGCAGGACTGCGTTCGCTCTATTCACCATCAAAGGAAACGATTGCAATAATTCAAAATTCAGCAAATTTTAGACGGAGGGAGATCCTCACCTCGCGGCTTTCTGTTTTTCTTCATCGTAAGGAACGCTGAGGACAGTGATATTAACGCCACCAAAATTGCCACCACTACGCCCGCAATTATAATGTTTTTCTTTTTCCCACCCTTTCCACCTTGGTCGCAAGGTTCTTGCTTGCACATATGAGGGTTGCTATCGATGCTTCAATCAGATTGACGAAAGCAGAAAAGGAAGTTATTTGATGTCATTCAAATAAGAGAAATGGCATTCCAAGCATTCATTTTCAGCACATATCCAACCTTAATCTGAGGCGCCCAATATCCGCTCGTTGTTGCAATGTGCTGGGAACTGATCCGGACAAACTATTGCTTGACAAATCGCTGAATGAACAGATAGTTCATGTAGATTAAATATTTTTTATTATGCTAGAGCGCATCTGTTTCATATAGCAGTAATAATTTAAGAACTATCTTGCTCCTCTCGGGCAATAGCCTACTTACAGAATGGTCAAATTGGCCAGCTCTTGCAAGAAGGATGGAATTGGTCCATCGAGGTTGTTTGTTGACAGGTTCCTAAAGGAGGAGTGGCAGGGGTCATGATGATGATAATGATGGTGACGTTGAATCACAAACTACTAAGAGCAAAAACGGCCATCAGGTTCATTGGTGAACTTACAATTTCTGCAGTGCTGTCAATTGAGAAAAGAAGTTGCTAACTGGACCCTGTAGCCTACTTCTCGAAAGGTCCCTGCAAATGAAACCTTATGTCATGAACATTGGTAGTAGTGAAGAAGAACCAGGCTCCAGCAAATTAACATTCTGTAGACAGAGACGAACTCTCACAAAGACACTATTCTTGCTGCTGAAGAGTTCTCGTAGCTACAATTCAGCCCATCCCAAGGAGAAATCCGAGGCAAACAGGGATCGGCTTGCCAATTTCTCTTTACACCATAGTAAGTCTTGATGGCATTGATGGCGTCAACTGGAAACAGGAAACCGAAAGTAAGAAACAAAACGGAAAACAAAATGATTTTGTCAAACTTTCCGCGGCTGCCAATACTCTGATCACTGTATCCAAACTGGCACTTTTGATATCCTGACTTCGACGGGTAATGTGCAAAATATGCCATTAGATTAGATAGGAACTATACATTTAATAACTTGAACCAATGGCCCTCGCCTTGTAATAGAAGCCAAGTACTAATTTTCTCATGGAAGCTTCGAGAAAGAACCTACCATCCTGGCTTTGAGTTGCCGATCCACTGGGCCGAACCACCTTGAATACCTCGAACGCGTTCAGAATGGGGGCACAGTTCGAGTCGCTACTTGCCTCGACCGTAAACGAGTAGTTTGCTGCATATATAGGTTTGGTCGAAAACACAGAGAAGCTGTTGAGGTAGTCGAGGTAGATCTTGTGATACCAGGTATCACCGTTGTTCTTTATCGTCAGATTCCTGTGGCCGTTTATCCGCTGCAGCTCGGCGAAGTGAAATACCGGAAGGTAGAGAGCATCGGACCCTCCGGGCCATGTGACGACTATGGGGCCGGAGGAGTTGGCTGCTGTCTGCATCACCGCCGACGGCAAAACGAAGAACGTCCCGTTCTCTTCTCTTAGCATGGCCTTGGTTCCAATTGGGTTCCCGTATAAGCCATTGTCTGGTCTCCAAATGCGGTCTAATGCATCGTCTGGATACCTGTGGAAGGGCACTCGTGATCGGATGTCCTAAACCAGGAGGCTAGCTTATAGTACAACTTTTGGTCATGTCAATCGAAAGTCCTTATATGCGTAACCCTTTGCAGATTACCTTACTTCTGCTGATGCTCCAACGTCCACCCTCATGAAGGTTGTGAATGAGCCCAAGTCTGTGTAGTTATTATAAAGGAGGTTATGCCCTGCGATAGGTCGAAGCTCCAAAGCGGAGATGAAAGGGACGGCGGCGGTGGTTTTCACAAGGCATACGCTCATGGTCGTCGTGTTCGCCCGGCTCCCAAACTCCGTCCAGTACATATGAGTCGCATTGTCCAACTTGATGGTCTCCCAGAAGTCAACCCCAAGGTAGAGGTCGAAGCTAAGCGCAGCGTTACTTGCCATTCCATCGTAATTGCCGTGCATGAAGTACGCCCGGACCAAATAGCTGGTTGCTTGGTCCACTGGCAGCGTGTAGCAATTCCTCTTGTAATCAGGAAAATATCTGAGCGTCTGGTAGATTTTCGGAATATTTTTTAGTGCAGCGTCAATTTGCTTGTTCACTCCGCTGTCTATGAATTCATCGTCTGAGACGTAATAGAGACCGATGTCACTGGTATAGGTTGAACCGTCCGGGACACCGCAATCGATGCTGAGAAAACCTGTTACTTACGAATGAAGATAAAAAAAGTTAAAGTTTGGGAAACTATACCCTTTTTGACTCCCTGTTTGTTATTGACTTCATATATATACAAGTCGTATTGAGGATGTGAATGGGGCTGTGCACCCAAGCGAGTTAACTCTACATCGACTCGAACTCCCTCAATAAACTTGACTCAAACTAGATTCGTTTATTAAACTAGTTGAGTTTGAGTTAAGATTCGTTTATTAAACTAGTTGAGTTTGAGTTAAGAAATGAACTCGACAACTTAAACCAGTAGAGTCGAGTTTGAACGGACTCAAGCTCGAGCCTATTTCAAGTTCCTTTCAAAACACTTGAGTGGAGTTCAAGCGGACTCAACTCGGCTTGAACTCACCCATGAACAGCTCTAGACGTGAATAAGTGGAGAAGATCCTATCGTCGATCTGATTTCCATTCATTTAATCAAAATTGATCAAGAAACTCCATTCTAATTATTAGATAAAATCGGCTTCACATGCAAAATACATTCTTATAACCAGATTTGAACTCAAGGCCGAAATTCAATTAAACTATATATACATGCCAAACAATTAAGAAATAGGAAAATTATTAAAAACCATACCATATAGATCTTTTAACTAAAAGAATGACTACCATGTGGCGCTCTTATGAAGTCGAAGGAGGACCAATATTCGTCATTCGTTCATTCATGGAAAAAAATCACCTATAAAAACTTGAGGCAGGCCAGTCATTCCAGAGATGCCGTTAGGAGTACCCTAGCTCGATCTCAGTTTGTCCATTATAACGAAAAAAAGAATTAGAACACTAGCGCTCGCCAGTGGCTTCGGAAGATCACTTGGCCTTTCGGTGAAGCAGCAAATTCTTTATAAGCAAGGGGAGAGGGAGAGAGTTTGATGAAGTTCTAATCGACACAGTGGGAGGGATGGGAGGGGCGTTCTTACCTTTCTGGGCAGCAACTAGGAGCAGAGTAAAAGAGTGGCAGAGCAGAAGGAAGATACCAGAAGGGTTGATCATCGTAGACATCGGCAGCACCGTAGAGCACTCTTTGAATTTCTCAAACATCGGCCTAAAAGCACATGTGGCGCACGCAACTCACTCTCACAACTTTGAGGAGACAGATTTGTGTATGTTACTGTAAACAAGTTTCTCCTTTTATTGTTCCAGTCGCCTGTTTATCCACAAGCTCGAAAAAGTCCAGGTCTACCATCATCGTCCAAGACGGGTTGAATGTATTGCACCACAATTCACGTTCGCTAGCTTTGACCGACTGTTCCACATCCCATTCAGTCTCCATCTATGGGAACTTCTATGGCAGTACGTACTTTTCAAGGAAGGAGGAGTTTAAAGGAGGGTGGAAGCAGCAGAATTGCTGAGGGCTAATTAACACCATGACTTCTGTCTGATCTATGAAATAGGAAATTGTCATGCAGCTTCAAAGATCGTTGCCATCCTTTCTAGAAAATCTGCCATATTTGTCCCGTATGTGAATTCATTTTTTAATATTACGGTCAAGGTTGTCAATTAACAGCCTTTCTCAGTTACCTGATTTTTTTTTTTTCCTTTCATGAATTCAAAGATTTGTCAAGCAATAATTGTCTGATCAATTCCAAGTGGTTTGGAAGAAATGAAGGTAAATGGGGAACTCAAATTGAGGTTGGATACTGCTTGCTTTATTTGTAGCTTCTATCTCTTAATTGAAGTGCACTAAAAACCTTTGTCTCATTGGCCACGCTTTTTTCCAAGGATCGACAACAATCCCCACCTATACCAAGGAAAGTGTATATCATTGAGAAAATCCAGTGCCCAATCTGATTTGATGAATCGGGATTTAGTATAATGCCGCACTAATTGAATATACAACTGAACTGAACATCAAATGTATCCGAGCCATTGTCACCTCTATTTTTTGAATAATCACTAAAAGAAACTTAATAAAGAAGGGAGTTCATGTTCCAACAAATTTCAGGGACGAAAACATGGGGATTATTTTTCCAAGTTTTTTGTATTAAACTTTAGCCTTAAGACCCTGCATATATATACAGGTAATTAGTCACAGTATAACTTTTAGTTGGTAATTGGAAACTTAACAGTGCTCATTTTGCCTGGCACTTGGTAAAGTTGCTCAGATTGTGAATGGTCAACGTTGATTCGGTCATGCCTTATCTCACAAATAATGACCGAAATGGGACGCGTTTGACATAAAAACGATCTAATCAATAAGAAAAAACATTGTGTTCTCTGAATATAAGTTTTGTAAATGTTGTTGAACATGCAAGAAGAGAAACAAAGGAGAACACTCAAGCAATTGCGTGGTTCGGCATGACACCTACGGCCACGGTAGAATGAGCCCCTGACAGCCATGTGAACCACACGACCAAATTACAAAAGGCATTGCCTTGGTAGACCACACGGCAGGGGAGAGGAGGTAAGGATAGAATGAAATAGGTAACTTTAAGATCATAATAAATTCTTCTCCCCTCTCTAGCGGCATCTCCAAGGTGATAAAAAAGGAATCAAATCCTCCACCAAAAATCAAGCAGATTCCTTCCTAATAGTCGCCCCCTCGAGTTGGTGTGCACATATCAATATGCTCCAACTTGCTTGTGATAAATCTATGCCTTTCAATGGTCAACTACTTAGTAAAAATATTTGTAAGTTGCAGTCCACTTGGAACTTGAGGTGTAGTGATGACCTCATTTTGAATTTCTTTTCTAATAAAATGACAATCATTTAATTCGTTCATGATATACAGGGTTGACCCCAATATATGTAGTTTTCATGTTGCCAAATTTTAACTCAACTGGATATGTGATGTGTATGCACATATCATTTATATAAGCCTTCAACCAAACAATTTTGCAAGTACATGTAGCCATTGGTCTAGATTTAGCCTCAGCACATAATCTAGCTACTACCTAAGTGTGGCCCATGCCGCTGACGGCGATGGTGCTGGGACCACTATGGGAGGTGGCGGAAGAGGGGGGGAGGAGAAGGAGAGGTGGAGGAGGTGGAGGGGGGGGGGGGGGGAGAAGGAGAGGCGGAGGAGGGGATGGCTATCAAGGATTAGGGCTGGATCGAGCCGGGCCGGGCCGCACCATCGAGCCCGGGCCCGACCGGGCCGGGTACTGGGTACCCGGTGGCGTCCCGGCAGGGCAGCCAGGCCTAATCAACATAGACAAGGAGGATGGTGGTTTTAGAATTTTTTTGAAAAGTAAACATAGTATAGTGAGCCCATACTTTTCATGAATTCAATCTTAATAAGGGCATCAATCAACTTAGAAAACCAAACATGAGGAGACTGTTTGAAACCACACAATGATTTTTTTGACTTTGCACACATATGTTTGTTTTCAATACTTTGAGGTACCTCCATATAGATTTATTCTTATAAATATCCATAGAGAAATGCATTTTAGACATCAAGCTGCATGGTGTGCCAATTTTTGTAGCTGTAACAATTAATAAGGTGCAAACATAGTTCATCTTACTGACAGGAGCAAAAGTCGCACTATAGTCAACTCCTTCCTTCCCTTTTGAGTCACTACAGCAATCTTTAGATGTAGGAATAGGTCCACTAAACCAGTTTTAGAACCATTCCTATGACCTCTCAATCAATTCCAAGAAACTTTTACACCACCAAAATTCATACTCTAAACCCTCATCCTCCACACCTTCAACCCTAACCCTCCACACCTCTCTTTGACTTTTTTCACCATTGCATGCCTCTCTCTCTCTCTCTCTCTGATCCAGCACATATGCAACTTCGTGGATCGGTTTGCACTTTATCTAATCCCCTGATTGAACCACCTCTAGAAGATCCTACAGGAAATTTCATACATTATGATGAACAGGAACTGTGCATGGAGATGAATTGATCAGAGGGATGTAGAGTCAGAATCAATTCTTAAGTCTTTCTGTCATTAGAAAACCCATGACAATTTCTTCTTATGTTGTTTCACCATTTTTCCCATTGATTATCCTTCGAACAGAGGCACATTCTCTCTCCTCCTCTCTCCATTCCCAAAAGGAGGAGGAAGATGAAGAAGATGACTCTCTTTCATTCTCTTAGAGGTGCCCTGTGGAAAAGCATCTTTGTCAGCTTCAAATAAATTAAGTTGATATTCTCTTTTTTTAAAATATTTTTTATATATGTGTTTGCTTTCTACCCTGTCTTTCACATAACTTTGAGGATTAATATTGAAAAGAAGCCATGGATTCCATTCTTTGCACCAATTTTAGGGTATTGTTGGTTAAATTTGTGGTTAGGGGTTTCAATGACCTAGATCCTTAAACTGCTCACATTAACCATTTGAGAATAACCTTTACCCTAAACCATTGGAGAGTAGGCCAGGTCAGCAGTTACATCTTTACCTTTGTTCCTTTCTCGGTCTCTCTTTGTGTTTGTCTATATCCATTCATGTTTTCACTTCTCCCAACTGCAAGGATTTGCCTCCCTTTCTCTTTCAATAGGTTTTTCCCTTCACATCTGTTCCTTTGTCGATTGATTTCACTTATCATGACTCTTTCTCACGATCAATCATTTCCGCTTGCACATTCACGAGGTCCATATCTCTCACATTTTCTTGATTGCATTTGTTCAAATTACTTTTTATGTCATCTGTAAGTAAGTACACTGGCGTTCATCTTCTCCTCCATGCTTTGGTTTTGGAGTTATGTTTCTTTTGAGTTAATGCCTTGCCAAATTTTTCTGTAGTATGTTTTTTTTTTACTTTGTGCATGACTTTTTTTCCCCAATGTTGTATTTATAACACTAGCTATTGTTAGAGTCTTTTTTGCCGTTTTAAGTTTTCTATATTGACCCCATGCATCTTCCTTTCTTTTGTTAATACAGCATATTGGGAGTTCTACATCTTGTTTGATTACATAAATGAGTCTGGAAGGACAAGTATGTTTAACAAAGAAAAGAAGTAACTTTTTAACATTTTCATCAAACTTTACCACCAAAGGTGGTGAACATAAGAGAAAAATAGGAAAGCTATCAAATTAAAAACTGTTGTCCTTGTAAAGCATGGTGATTAGGGCTCGCTCACGAACCTTCTTACCAATCTCAATTTACTGTGAAACAAACTCGATTTAGAGCTCGAACAGCTTAACTAAGCTCATCGCTTATGCAACAGAAGTATGCCATTTAAGAGTGCCACTTTGTATGATACTGGTTCGTAGTTAATGTTTCTTCTCCTTTTTTCTAAGACGTAGTTAACATTCATTTTGTAAATATTTTGATTCTTTGCAATTATTTTAGATAGAACCACATATGAACTCTGAAGTTTACCATGTAAGTGCCATGCCATGTTATGAAAAAGAGATGAATTTTATATTCTTTGTTGAATGCCAAGGAGAAACAGGCCAGGAGGCTGTAGGTCCAAATGTTGCTGAAGTAGAATCATGAACATGATGAAGGCAACAATCTAGAGAGGGAATTCAAGAGCTAGTGGAATAATCTGCACTTTCTTTTATGATGAAGTAGTGGAATCACCACAACCTTTGAGAGAGTAATAGGTAAAGGGGGATCCTGCACTCTCTTTTGTGGATGACTTCGGGATGGCCAAGAAGTTGCAGTTAAATTAATGACTGGAAGATTTTCGCAAGGAATCAAGGAGTTCACTGGCGAAGTTAATTTGTGAGAGAGAAAGGCATTTGTTTGTTTGTATGTGACAAAGAGGAGTGCATGGTGGTCACTATTTGGATCTTATTTCAGGTCGAGTTGTTGATGAAAGTTCACCACAGGTCTTTAGTGTCCTTTATTGAGTTAATGTGATGAAGATCAGAAGGTGATCTTGGTCTATGAGTACACGAAGAAAGGAGAACTACAGATGCTACTCTCAGGTATCCATGTTCCTCTTAAAGCAGTCACATTTTGCACCTGGAACACACATACAAAGGCACACACACACACACACACACACACAGAGAGAGAGAGAGATGCCCCTGACAGCCATGTGACGAAGTTAAATTAAGAAGAACGAGTTGCGTGCGGCGCTCAGAATGGTGACGTCCATCCAACCATCTTTTAAAACTCATTTGACTTGTTCCAAGCTGTTGTCGATGGCTTTCAGTTATAAGATGTTAGCCGCCAATGGCTGTCGGTTATAAGATGTTACTTCTGTTCATACAGGAAAGTTATCAGATAAACAGCATCTGATGCTGCCGATGTTCATGATGATCAACCCTTTTTGTGTCTTCCTTCTGCTCTGCCAGTCCTCTACTTTGCTCCTAGCTGCTGCCCAGAAAGGTAAGGAGACCCTTCCCATCCCTCCGCACTGTACTGTCGGTTAGATCTTCTCCTTTCTACTCTTGATCAGGCTCTCTCTCTCTCTCTCTCTCTCCCTCGCTCGCTTATAAAGAATTTGCTGCTTAACTGGAAGGCCAACTGATTGAAGATCTGCCGAAACCATTGAGAATATAGCGCGCGTACGCTATTGTCATAATTCTACTTCCTTTTTCTTGTCCCGTATAATTAGGATTCTGTTGTGTGACTGCGTCCACTATGAGATAATGGACAAACTCGCGTTTTGCTAGGGTTCTGTTATCGTGATTCTTGTGTTCCCAAGGGTGAACGGCATCTCTCGAAGGTGCCTCAACTTTTATATGGGTGATTTTTCTCATGAATCAAGGGAACGATGAAATTTCCTCCTTAGAAATCCATCTTGTCTATCTCAATTATCTTTAAAAATGTGGCAGCTCATGAAGTTTTTGGAGGATGATTAGTTATCTCATGAATCAAAAACTGGCAACCAGCTTCTCTGTCTCAATTTACTCAAATAATGCGTCTCAGCTTTTTGATAGGAAAATTTATCTGACATGCATCAGGCGTGAATCTTAAATCAATTTGACCGGCGTACCCGTTGGTGCTCCTCTCGCTTCATATGAAGGTACGCCACATAATAGGCATTCTTTGGTCCAGGCATGTTTCCAGGCCAGCCATGGGTAAAAATCTTCGAATTGAGTCGGAGGTAAATCGATTCAGTTAATCCAAGGGCATCATCTATCCTAAATCATTTATATTATTTTTCCTATTCTTAATTTGTGGTCTGGTATACGGAGTTCAGTTTTTTAAATTGGTATAATAGTTTTTGTTTACCCATTGATAACCAATTCGGCTGAATGGTTCGAATCGGTAGATTGACTGAATTGGCGACCTGACCAATTTTCGACTCAAGGCTGCACACGGTCAAGCTTGAGCTGGGTCAACTCGAGTTTCACTCGACTTGGAAAATTCGAGTTCGAGATACAACATCGAACTCGATCCATTTAACTCGTTTATGTTAAGCATATCTCATTTCTTTTAGCTAGTTTAATTCCATTAGCTCGTTTAGTCGTTGCTACTTGTTTAACTATTCTGTCATTATAATTTAACATTTATTGTGCAGTTGAGCCAAGTCAAGTCTAAACAGAGTAGAGTTCTTTGAACTCGACCCGTTTAACATTTCGAGCATACAATTGGCCTTTAATACCAATAACATATTGAAAAAGCTAATGATGTCGGTTATTCTCCAACATGCCAAAGAAACAATGATAGGGAAATCAGGGGTGGGCATCGGGCCGGGTCGGGTTAGACCCCGTTATGATAAAAAAAATTAATTATAAAGTATTTTTTGATATCAAATGCATTTTTCAATAATAAAAAATATATATTATTAAATTAAAAATAAAAGCTATTTTTTAAATATTAACAGGCCGGATCGAGCCTAGCCCGGGCCAGCCCACCAATCCCGGTTTTTTCGGCCTGGACCCAGGCCCCTGTTTGGCCCGGCGCCCACTCTTAACGGAAATATGAAGCCACACGACAAACTTATATCTTGACGACGTGAAGAAGTAATACTTTGTCAACCTTGCAAATGAAATTCCAGATCAGACAATTATAGATTCAAACCAGCAATCAACATACGCGCTTATTTCTCACGGATAACGCTATTTAACTTGCATAAGTATTACTAAGTAAATTTTTTGGAGTGTGATCATCAGTTGGAAATGAATATGAAATTAAGGAGTATTGCTGCATTGCAAAGGATCATGATTGGTTTGTCATTAAACATAATTCAACTAATAGTTTGATATCCAAATAGAGCCAGGCCAAGGTGGACGAATTCTTGTAAATCTGACACTATGGGATGTTAGCTACCTTCTGACATGTAGAATGTCAAGCTTGTTTTCATCAACAAAATAGAATCTTCAAAATCCATCTTTCACCTTGGAGAAAGGGCGAATTAGTTATGTTTGGATGGTTAGATTAGGCAAGTTAGCAAAGCGCAGAATGGATTTAGAAGACAATAGAATAAGAAAATATTGCAATTCCTTAAAACCAAAAAAAGAATCATATCAGTTGAATAACTGAATATGCTGCTTAGATGTTGACAAAATAAAAGCAGTGTCAGTTAATTTCTCAACATGTGTAGTTGTGATGCAGCCAACAAGGGGAATCGCAATTGTTATTGGTTTCCTGAACCATGTCATAACTTGATTACCTTTTTTTTTAGGGAGCACAGAGAAAGAAAAAACCAATCGAACACATGGGAATATTGTCCGCACCGTCAGAGTGAAACAAATGGAATTCTATTTCATAGCTTCATTCCAATCAGCAATCTTCCTAACAGTAGAGCATGGTTTAACTGTCAGAGTGATTCGAAGGTTTTACCGGCAGGTTTGAAGAAGAAAAAGAAAATTATCCTACGGTCCAAATTAAACAGCTTAGATCATATGTATGTAATGTATTAGGAGAACACAAGTTTTTTGTATATCATATGTTATAAAAACGCATGCTTAAAAAATACAGTATTTTACTTGCTAAACGCTGTCATAAATGTTAAGTTTTTTTTGTCTGTGCAATCCTGTTACAAGAACATGCTACTGCTAAACAGCATCTGATGCTGCCGGAGAGTGTCCAATTTTTTTAAGAATGACGCGTGGTGGGTCATTCCATGACACAGTGTTTAGATGTTGACTTGGATTTAAATGTTATAAAACCATGCACAAACAAAACAGAGATCTGCATTTTAAATGTGAAAATCTTCAAAAATCCAGGTTCGCGGAGTGGTAATGAAATCTGACCCAAATTTAGAGCAAATACTTAGTTTAATTTTCCGGCCCGCCGGAAGAATATATGCCACTCTTATAAGTGTCTAAAACATCTATTGTGTCAGGCTTCCTCAACATCGACTGCGGGCTTCCGGCCAATGCAACCTACAGAAGTGAAACCACTCTCGAGTACGTCTCCGACAGTAAATTCACAAGCAACGGGTTCGAGAAGCAGCTCGACTCTGGCATCCCCAACGATGCGCCAACGATCTACCGGACTCTTAGATACTTCCCTCGTTACAAGAGGAACTGCTACAGTCTGCCTGTGACCCAGGGCACCAACTATCTGGTTCGGGCATCCTTCATGTATGGCAACTATGACGGAGCCAACACGGCCCCCAGCTTCGATCTCTACCTTGGAGTTGATCTTTGGGATACCGTCAAGCTAGACAACGCAACTCATATGTACTGGACGGAGATGCTAAGCAGTGCAACAACAGCAACCATGAGCGTGTGCCTTGTTAATACTTCAATGGGCGTGCCCTTTATTTCGGGTTTGGAGCTCCGTCCCCTCAGCGGTATCAATGGTTACAAGGTGAATGCCACTTCTTCACTTGTGACCTTCCAGAGGGTAGACGTTGGTGGAACTGCATCTGTGAGGTAAGCAACTCGCATCTGATCAAGAATCATCATTGACATAATGATCTGGATTTGCTTTTCTGCTCTGTTTAAATTTGGATCAACCATGGTTCATCCGTGATGGTTACCGGCAGGTTCCCCGATGATGCATACGATCGTATTTGGACACCAAGCTCTTCCCGATACGGAACTCCCGTCAGCACCGCTGCGACTCTAAACGAGCAGGGAACTCGCTTCAGTTTGCCGCCCGCAGTAATGCGAACTGCAGTCGCCTCTGCACATCCCATACTCATCACCTGGTCAGGTGAGCCCTCTGACAGCTACCATTTTGTTTTGGGATTTGGTGAGGTGCTAGCGTCGACGCTCCAGAGGAACTTGACGATAAAGTTGAACGGTGACCATTGGTATGGGCCCTTCAGCCTCAACAACCGTGACATATTCACCGTTTTCACGACAAGGCCTTTCCACCTTGCCCAGTACTCTTTCACGGTGGAGGCCAGCCAAGGTTCAGACTATGGCCCCATCCTCAACGCCTTTGAGGTTTACAGGTTCGTCCAGCCCGGTGGCGCTGCAACTTTTCCTCAAGACGGTGCGCTTCTTTTGACCTTTCCCTTTTCCTTTTCTCTTTTAGTCAATCACCCACAAGCCCTAGATCAAGGGTGCGACTCTCTTGCCATAAAATTGTAGAGCGTCTGTTTGAGCTTCAGCCTATCGGATTTTAACGGAAAAGCTTTTTCTTTTATACACAGTTCTTGCTATCAAGGCCGTGCAAGATTACTACCAGATAAAAAAGAATTGGAACGCCGATCCATGCTTACCTCTCGATGCTCCTTGGGACGGCTTGACCTGCAGCCTTGACAATCAATCGTCTCCAAGAATAGAAGCCCTGTAAGATTTTACTTCCACTCCTTAGAAATTAATATGTTCGAGGAGGAAGCACATGATCTAGTATCTCCTTCCGATCTCCGGTCACAGAACCAACGATCAGTTTACAGACCAAAGACCATTTGATCCACCTATAAACAGTAACACTTGTAGTTTGATATCGAAATGTAAAGAAGCTTGCTATTTTCATGTGAGATCATTCGGTCCCACCTTCAAAGAACGATTAGTGCGTGCCTGGTTCGACTGATGTGCTTACAGAAACTGTTATTTATAGGGATCTGTCTAATGCTGGACTAAGTGGTGCAATTTCCGTCCATCTTTCGCAATTAACAGCACTCAGAAAATTGTAAGACACCGCGTCTTCGTTTGGAATTAAAATGTTCTATTTTCTTACGACTTTATCTCATATCTCTTATTTCATCTCTATGTTTGATGAATCTAGGAACTTATCAATGAACAATATTCGTGGATCTTTGCCATCTTTTCTAGCAGACTTGCCGTACCTGTCCGATATGTGAGTATTTTTCAATAACACTGTCTAGGTGCATAATCAAATTAACAAGTATTTCTAGGTTATATGATTTTTTTAATGAATTCAGAGATTTGTCGAGCAATAATTTGTCGGGATCAATTCCGAGTGGTTTGAAGGAAAAGGAGGCAACTGGGCTCACATTGAGGTCAGATAAAATTTTGTGGCTTGCCCTCCCTGGCTTCACCTTTTTTTTTTTTTTTTTGTTTCTTCTCTTCTATTTCTTAAATTGAAGCATACTAAAGACAGTCTTTGGCCGCGCCTTCCTAAGGATCGACAACAATCCCCAGATATGCCAACAAGATCCCTGCAACCAGGGAAAAGCAAGTGATAAGAAGAGAAATTTGATAGTTATAATCTCAGTGGCGTCTTCGTCAGTTGTGGCTGTAGGTGTAATAATACTGGCGTTCATCACGGTCAACTCAAAGAGAAAGAGGCGAGGTCTGTTTCTACCTTCAGTTATATGTTCATAAACCTTAATGAATTTTCTAAAACGTATCATGATGAAAATTAGAACTGTAATTTTGTGTTCAATATATACATAAAGTTAACAGTTAATTTTTGTGATGAAGACAATAATCGAGGGCGAAAATCTTCACGACCTAGTGGGAAAATGTGCACTTTCGCATATGATGAAATTGTGGAAATCACCAATAACTTCGAAAGGGTGATAGGCAAAGGGGGATCCTGCACTGTCTTTTATGGTCGACTTTGGGATGGCCGAGAAGTTGCAGTTAAATTAATGACCGGCATATTTTCACAAGGAATCAAGGAGTACACTGCCGAGGTTAATTATAGTGTGACAAAAGATGACATTTTTTCTTTATTTTTATGTAACAAGAAGTATTTGGAGGTCATCGTTTGCATCTTATTTCAGGTTGAGCTGTTAATGAAAGTTCACCACAAGTGTTTGGTTTCTTTTATTGGGTTCTGTGATGAAGATCAGAAAATGATCCTGGTCTACGAGTACATGAAGAACGGAGACCTGCAGATGTTACTCTCAGGTATACGTTTTCCGCTCAAAGTACTCACAGCTTACATCTGCAACACAGAGAGAGAGAGAGAGAGCAGAAAACGAACTAAGTTAAACGATGCCAAAATACACAACAGAAACAATCGTCCAACGAGAGTTGGGTGGAGAACCACACAGATGGAAAATTAGGCAGAACAGAGAGAGACAGAGAGAAACAGAGAGGAAACAGCTTTGCATCTAGGAGCTAAAAGGACGGTCTAAAAGCGATCATTTCTTTCCACCTGACCAAGATTTGGTGTGAGATTACTAGCTTATTTCATGCCGCTTTAGAACACAATAAAAAGAAAATGCCAAATCCTGTTATACAGCTTTTTGCTAAAACGCCAGGGCACAACTCTGAATAACAAAAACCACGACTCTTTGTTTAATTTCATAGGCAATTTATAACAGCTTTTCCCGGTTAACACTCTTTAGGACATGCACTAGCACATTCTCACAAATGCATGTGTCTATGTGTGTGTTATATATTGTGTAAAGCAAGTATCTAACTAGAACTTGGGCGCCTTTTTCAGATGAAATAGAAACATCAGATATGTTGGACTGGAGACAAAGACTGCAAATCGCTCACAGCGTTGCAAAGGGTTCGCTTTCGGAGCCAGATCCCATTTTGTAGCACTTCTCATTATATGTTTAATTAATTAATATTTACTGTGGAGCTGTTGGAGCGCAGGATTGGAGTATCTGCATGCCGGATGTAGACCACCAATAATACACAGAGACGTCAAGACGAAAAACATCCTCTTAAATGACAAATTGGAAGCCAAGATTGCAGACTTTGGTCTGTCCAAGATATGCATTACAGAAGAGACAACGCATGTATCAACTGTAGTTGCTGGAACACCTGGATACATAGACCCTGAGTATGTTCAACTTTTCTACTGCAAATCTGTCTCGCTTATATTGAACATCTATCTGTAGAGACCCTTCCCTTGAGAGCATCTCAGGTTCTCAGAATATAGAAAAAATCTAAAATTAGTTTCCCCTACCTTTTAAGGACAAGTAAATAAAGACTTTGGTCTTGTGGAACGGAACACTCTGGGGCCTTGATTAAAGATGAAAATGAGTCAGATTGCGTATATGAACCTGATTCGATTGCCACTGCTATCAGCCTTGTCATCTCCCAGCCTTTGCCAGCAGTAGCTTCTCATATTGTTACACCCATCAATCCATTGATAATTTCTGTAACAGATGCTTGTGCATACTAACTATGAACTGCCCCATTCTGTACACAGCCAACTAGAAACATGCTGAATATATGGAGGATTTTTTATTTGGTAGATGGAAAAAGGCACGATAGTCTAAAGGATATAATGCAAGGGTAGAAGAATCCATATTTGGATGCATACTGTATTATTTTTTTCTAAGACCCCGGAACTTTTCTCGTTTGCGTTTCCAGGTATTACTCTACAAACAAACTTACGGAGAAGAGCGATGTTTATAGCTTTGGAGTCGTCCTGTTTGAGCTCATCACAGGCCAGAATGCTGTACTCACTCGAGGATCGCAGAGAGTCCATAATCTTGAATTTGTGATGCCCAAAATCATGAGCGGAGATGTTGCGAGCATAGTAGACCGTCGGTTGCAGGGCGAATATGATATCAATTCCGTATGGAAAGTCGCAGAGATGGCAATTGCATGCACCGCAAAGAAAGGAATCACGCGGCCTACCATGACTGAAATTGTGAGAGAACTGGAGGAGGCCATAGATATCGGGACTGAGCACCAGTTGCAAAGCAAAAGGCAATCTAAGGAACTGGGCTCCATATTACTGTCAACGAATCCAGCTCTCCTGGACATGGATTCTTTTTCTCATCCTTCAGCAAGGTAACGCCATAGTCAATGCCTTCCCTCTCCACGAAGAATGGTTTTTGCAACATCAACTTTATTGTGTCCTTAGACGCTTCCACCAACATTTCAGCTGTGTGGCCAAGTGCTCCCCTGCTGCTGCCGTAGAGACTTTTTAGACAATACACTATCTTGTGTAATAAAATAAGATTTCTAGTAAACCATGTCTTTGCTGTATGTTTTGAAGGCATAAACAAGCAAACATGTTGTACATGCTAAAGCATATAAGGATCGATAACGTTAGACATTAAGAAGTTTGCGGAAGCATACCGATATCGATCGCACAAGTGAAAGAGGGTCCAGTGAATCTTCAAGAGGCTGCAGGGTATAACATTAAATCCTCTCAGATGGGGTAAAGGAGATCACACAATGGAATTTCTTCCTATCCTTTGTGCCTTGAACCACAACTAGACTTATGAAGGTTCACAAATCGGATATGGATCTTCTTTGGTTTTTACAAAAATAATCTATACCAAATGAGATGATACAAACCCAAATTTATTAGATCACCTTAAATTGAGTCTATCTACACATACAGCGTCTACTATATAGATTTTTTACATGTTTACTTCAAAACAATTATGATACGATTTCTGTTTTGGAGATCCACTGGTTCTAAGCGCAGCGGACAGGCCTGCCCATAAAAATTTGCATTCGGCCAGCTTTTATCTAGCCAGGTACTGGCGACTGGACACATGGAAACCTTCGCGGCAAGAATGGGTCAGATCTCCAATTTCTCTTTTGCATTATAGCGCTGGCTGCAAAAGGAAAAACAGGAGAGAGAGATTAGCAGATATAAAGATAAAAGACTTAATTTACAAATATTTGTTTATGGGTGCGATTAAATGGACTGGATCCGGGTCGCGCGTATGTAACTGCTTAGTTACTACATCTGATTAATCAGACTCTGCCGAAAATCAGATTCGATGTTTGTTTCAAATCCATAAAATATAAAAAACCACAGAAATCATACTTCATTGGATTCGGTAAAGGAATCCTGCACAGCCGATCCGAATTTTCTTATTGAAAATGATTTGGATCGTATCACGGGCGGCCAAGGGTTGGAAACAGATCAGATATTGCAAAATTAATTAAGCATCGAGGATCACGATCGAGAGAGCATCGTGATCGAAACGGGACAATCTAAAAAGCCAGCCGAAACGGATGCCGAATCTGGGTCTGAGGTCCATCCGGGCCCCATTTTTTTGTTGGCCCATCCTCCAAATCACAAGGCCGAGCGAAATTTCCCGCTCGCTTTCCTCTCTCTACCTGTCTGGGAAATTCTGAAAATATGGTAAGCCTCATTAATTTTCCTTCGCTTTGTCTTCCAAATTCTCTTCTGCTTATTTTTCATTTTGTGGTGGATCGTCTTTCTTCTTGCCAGCAGGAAGTTTGAACCGTCTACATTTCCTTCTGGAAATTTCCGAGAATCGCAGAATATGAGGGTTTACGTTTTGATTTTTTGAGCGGTATCAGGGAACGAATTCCCAGTTATCTCAAACTTCATTCTTGTATGTGAACCCTCTGTTTTCCCTGATTGAGTTGGTGAAAGCAGGGGATTCTGCTTTTGTTTTTGGAAATAAGTTCTTTAGTGCCTCTATCGTTTTCATCTTCATTAGCTCTGAAGCTTTCTTTCCTAGTCCTTCTGTTCCTGTACCTCAGATAAGGCATTGTCTCGAGGATCCTTTTCTGTTTGTGGTTGTCATTAATTTTCTAGCCAACTCTTTTCTTTTTCTTTTTTTCAGTCGAAGAAGCGAGGTCTATCATTGGAAGAGAAGCGTGAGCATATCCTTCAGATCTTCTATGAGTCGCATGATTTTTTCCTGGTAACCCACAAGGCAACTGCAATTTTTTAAGCTCAGATTTCGATTCCTTATGTCGTTTTTTTTTTTTTTTTTTTTTTTTTTTTTTGCCGAGCTGAACGCTGCTCGTGCTGTTCCCCTATGATTACGTTCTATCACATACCTTGCCAAGATCAGGAGATTTGTGTACTTCGGTGAAGGAAGCTTTTCGCTGAAGTCAGTTTTGAGCTGTCTTGTTATGAAAAATGCGTTCCTTATGAATTTGTTTGTGAGCAGATGACGATGAAGGTTAGCAATTTATCAAGAAGATGAAGCACCATAATTGTGTTAGGTTGCACGAGTTCCGATCAGGTCACTGGATGCTTCTAATTAGCAATGTGAAATGACACTAAAATATTCCTTTCCTTGTTAGTGTGTTATCATCTGTTTGAATATCTAAACTTTCCATTTGCATGGATTGACAACCTGACCCTATCATACAAAAGGCTCCTAGTAGCCTGTAAACCTTCCCCTGCTAGAACTTGTGCATGCTGTACTGGACAACAGTATTGTCCTTCTGCTCAAAAATGTTAAATATATTGAAATTAAAAATGAAAATTTCAGTTAATGAAAATTTACCAAAATATAGTTTGTTTTTGACCTCCTATAGGTCATTATGTAGTGTGACAAAAAGGAACAAGATAAATTCTGCTTTTCCTTGTATCAATTTAATCTATGAATAATCTGCTATCATCTAAATGATCTCTCTGACGTAGAGACCTCACATATTGCACAAGTAAAGAGTTTTTCATGATGTGATATATTTTCCTTTCGTTTTTTTGTTTTCCACTGTGCTGTTTCTCCTACCACAAAATATTGGTGTATATATCATAAACTGGGATGTAACTGGGGGCTGACACAACGTAGTTTCTGCTGCTACGTTTGTTCTTTTGTATGCAAAAATCCCATTGGCCATTGAATTTTCATCACACCCTATGGCACATTTGGACAAGTATGCTCCTTCAATCGATATGTCAACAATTTCTTCGCTAATGGTGTCTTCTTTTTGGCATCTCAGCTCAGAGAACTTGAGAAACTAGGTCCTAAGAAAGGCGTTGTTAGCCAGACTGTGAAAGATGTGGTCCAGAGTTTAGTGGACGATGACCTTGTGCTGAAAGACAAGATTGGAAGTTCTGTGAGTGTCTATATTTTCTGATTCAATAATTAGGCATGTAAATTTCATCACAAGATGTATTTTTCCTGTAACTGGTAACATGAAACGTGATTCAAGCAAACACCAAAAAGTAAGTGTTTACCTGGATATTGTTTTAAATGTCACTCTTGATTTAAGTTGGATAAATCGATCCAATCTAAGTTGGAGGTCAGACCTAAAACAGGCCAGTTGTATCACAGTCCCAGGACGCTTGTAAAACCATTACCACTTAGTAGCCTGGGAAGAGTAACCAATACCGTGGTTTGGTTTGGCTTTCGATATTTCATTTTCTCTAGTTTGTTTTCATCTTATAATCAGACGTTTGAAATCTATTATGCAATGAAGATCATGACATTTCCTGAATTTGTATTTGTGCCCCCGTTAATGGTATGAGTGCATGTATTGTATTTGTTCATAACAAAAGATGCTTACATAGTTACATTTTTTGGTTTTTGTGTCAGTTGAGTTTCTGTACATTTACACTAAGAGATATTCCATGATAACTAAACCCTCTACCATCTTGTTTCAGAATGATGGCCTGAAATATGCCTATATCTTGGTCCCTTGTTGCTGTGACAGATGACATTGGGGGAGCATATCTTAGCCGTTACATGTGTTATTTACTCTAAAATCTAAAAATGGAAAATAATAGTCTGCTGATTGTGTAATTGAAAGTTATGAGGAAGTGATCTTACTTCTTGACTAATTACGTAATGATGTTTCTCTAAATGGTGGGTTTCTTCAAGCTGCGGAACCAGTTGCAATACATTATAGTAAATGTCAAGCCTAATGATTCGTTCACGTATAACTTAATGAAACACAAATTAGTACTTGTCTTCATGGTTGAATGTCCTGAGATGGACCAGATATTGGTGAATTTGGATGAGTTTCTTAGCACTAAACGTGAGCGTGCTTGTAAATATGTGTAGCACATGCATGCAATTTCATATGTAAATGTCAGCACCATTTATTTCCTTACCTTCTGGACTTCTACCTTAATCCACCCCCAAAACCCTACAGGTTTACTTCTGGAGCCTACCTAGTTGTGCAGGAAACCAGGTATGTTTGGGTCCTGACTACTGGTCAATTTTGATTTCTCTTTCCTTTTTCTGATTCACATCTGCTTAAATCTATTAAGTTAAGTCACCAATACCATTCTGTTAATATCGTCCCTCTTTTCAACAGCTACGGAATACACATTATAAGCTGGAAGCTGATATCAAAGCTAGTAAGAAGCGTCTTGCTGAGCTCGTTGAATTGAGAGAGAACCTAAAGAAAGGCAGGGAGGACTCAGTAGGTGTCAGAAGTTCTGTTATCAATTCTTCCTTATGAAATATGTACAGTTTTATTTCAAATTTAGGTTCAATTTGTTATTTTTCCAGGATGAAAGGAACAGTGCTCTTGAGGAGATGAAGATTGTAGAACGGAAATACAATGCACTTAAGGTGATTCAACTTGGACGTTCGATTATTTAAATACAACGTGATGAAAATACATCCTATGGTTCATATTGATGTTGACAATGAAAGCTCCTTTCAGTTTTCAGTCTATGTTTCTCATTAAATGCTTGCCTCAGGATGAAATGGAGCTCTATGCTGACAATGACCCAGCCACCCTTGATGCAATGAGTAAGAAAAATAAAATTGGCATTTCAAGTAATCATCTCTTTTTTTTTTTTTGGATGCTTTTGCTAGAGTAATTTGTTGGATCACACGATCTGATATTTTCTGTCTTTTGAATGCTTATGTAGAGTATTTTGTTGAAGTCACGTGATCACATATTTGCTGTTTTTTGGATGCTTTTGCTAGAGTGATTTATTGAAGTCTTTAATATCCATCTCTCTCTCTCTCTCTCTCTCTCTCTCTCTCTCTGTGCACATGTGTGTAATCCATTATGTGTGTGTGTGTGTGTGTGTGCATGCGTTAATTTGTGGGTATGGGTTATGCATATGATTTATGTCAAAACCTTGTAACTAAGATGAATACTTTTCTCCACTCGCTGGATCAGAATCTTATGTTGCGTCCTTTTCTTGAATGTCATATAAATAATCATAAAAATGATCAAAGCTAGCATGTGCATCCCGAAAAAGAAATATTGTATTGTTAGACAAGTGAATAAATAAAATTTTAAGAAGTGGGAGCTGTATTGGACCAAGTTCTGTTGCTGTCATCTCACTCCAGGGATAGATTCATCGAGCTAATCCATTGGAAAGTGCAACCTGCACTGGAGCAAACATTTGTTTCATAGACTCCACTGATGCTCATATTGTCCTCATGTGGTCTGAGACGAGTTGCCCCAGATACCACACAGCCACAGGCAAATATAGTATTGCATTTTTTTTGGGTTTCTATTGGAGATCTTTGGAAGCATGAACTAAGAAATTTCCAACCTTAGGTCACTAGCTGATCTTCATAACAGCACTCTTTCATTCTTATGTACACCATATTAGACATTTTATATGATCTAGTTATCTAGATGGTGTATTTTGCATCTCCTCTATTTTACTTTTGTTTCAGAACATTAAGTTATGCAAATCATGTGTAAATTTTGGAACGTTGATTGTCCTTTTTGGTGCAAGTTTTTGACAATTCTTCTTGGAACAGAAAGTGCTACTGAAATTGCAGTTTCTGCAACAAATAGATGGACAGGTACTTCTTGGAGCTTCATTGATGTTCTCTTGACTTCCAAATATGTTTTGAGATGTTTTCAAGTTTATCCAATCAGCTCGTGTTTTTTTGCATAGACAACATTTTTACAGTGCAACACTGGTGCTCGCAAAATTTTCCTCAAGCAAGGGAACAACTTGGACATTTATATGGAGAGGTAAAACTTTATTGTTTGATCGTTCCCTTTTCTTACTTGATTTATTGCACTATCATGTAACCTTTCTGCTGCATATACAGTTAGGGATTGCTGACATGTCCAAAGTTGATCCCTTCATTAAGATGGACGCTTTTCTCATTTCAATGCATGCTTCTAGATAGCTCAACGGTTTTATCATTTCTTTATGGTCACAGGTTGGAATTACAGAAGATCTAGACTACATAGAGCCATCAAAAGTCTGAAATACAGGTTGTCTATGCTGTAGATATTTAGTCTGGCCTATTCGAGGTAAAAGTATACTTTAGAAGTGTAATTGATGCCTTGTAGAAATTTTTCACTTGGAAATTACACATTTATCTGAAAATGTTCAACGTGAAGAAATTTCGATCTCTGAGTCTGATATGTGCATCTTAAGGCCAACCATTCTAGCATATTTTAGCAACGTCATCTACTGGACGCTCAATTAATTTCTCTTCTTGATTCTATACTCGGTTGTAGATCACGGCCAAGAAACTGGTAAACTCCTAGTTATAGTTGTGTCACTCAAGATGCTTAGGTTATTCATGTGTTGGCATCTTATCGGCCATGTTTTCCCTTAGGCTTGAACTATATAATTGTAAGAGAATGTGAGCAGCATTCTTAATCTACTTGACCTTATTCATCTAACCATATAATTATTTGATGCCCTTATGTTAACTTCAAAAATAGATAATAGCGGGATAGTAATGCCAGTTCCGATGCAAACCTACCGGGAGATTCGGCCTCCCTAAGCTATTTACTTATAAAAAAAAATGAGCTGTCCATGGAATCAACAAGTGCAGCCAAGGCCAACAGAAAAAAAAATGCACAGCTTCACATATCGGAACAATAAGTTTATCCGCAATTTTCATAGGCAATGGTGTCATCAGCAACAGTAAGTTTCTAGGCTGCATTGAATATTTCTGGGAAGGATCTAAGGATCGAATTCCTGCTTTCATGGGTTTCTTCGAAAAAGTTCTTCCATTTTATGTTGTTAGAGAAAATCTCTATTACATGTAGGAAAAGGAGGTCGCCCTATTGCAAACACATAATGACTGAACAGGGTCTTTTAGGCCCTTGCTGATCGCAACTCCAATAATCTGTTGGAGTCAAGCGTAGGATTAAGAATGTGAATGTAAATCTCATATCTGCCGTCAGGTGGCCATGGGTCACAGTGAACACCAAAATCGATCTAGAGTTTACCTCCTTGGTGAGGTCTTTCCAAACAACAGTCAAATATGTTCAACACGGGTCGCTCAAACAATTTTAACAAATTGCATAATTGTGAAGATGCGACCTAAATGCAAGGTCTCATTCCTGACATTCCACATCTTCCAGATGGCAGTAGAGTAAATGGGTCTCCAGCATTTCCCCATCCAGCCTCTTTTCAAAGATGTTGCATGCCACTTTTGAAGATCTTGAATAACAGACGAGTGAGGAACTCTTTTTGTTGAACCTCTTGGCAGTAAAGTGCGAAAAATTTGGAAGTGTTTACATCCAAAAAGGAGATGATGCAGATTCTCTTCCTGACAGTGGCAAAGTAAACAGTGATTAGGAAGATAGTAGCTAGATAAAGGGCCCATTTACTTCCAGTGTGATAAACGCCTCTCCATGTCAGATCCCTCCATCCTTGATCCTGGGAAGAATCCCTAATGATAGCCAAATATCTCTTGTAGACATTTTTGTGACGAACTTGCCATTCTATATAATTCTATTTGGACCAAGATTAATATAAAGGTTGATTCCGTGTAGCTTCCCAAATATGAACTCGAGCAAGTCCTCAGGCCAGTTCATTTCATTGGTGTTAGTGTGCATGTGTTGTACACTAATATTAAGATTAGTAACAATCAGACCCAAATGTTCATGTGGAGCATCATCAACCGTGATGGAAGAATCCCATTTATCCAACCAGAATTGAGTGAGACATCCATATGTAATATTCCGCTCCACTTTATCTTTGACATCATATCAATACTTGACCATGTTTTTCCATAACTAAGAGTGATGACTTTTTCCTTTGCACAACCAAATATTATTCCTAGTAGGTATTTGCTTCTAATACGTAATATTATTCCTAGTAGGCCATTTATCCAACCAGAACTGAGTGAGACATTCATATGTAATATTCCGCTCCACTTTATCTTTGACATCATATCAATGCTTGTCCACGTTTTTCCATAACTAAGAGTGATGACTTTTTCCTTTGAAGATTATTCCTAGTAGTTATTTGCTTCTAATACGTAATGTTATTCCTAGTAGGCCATTTATCCGACCAGAATTGAGTGAGATATCCATATGTAATATTCCGCTCCAGTTTATCTTTGACGTCATATCAATGCTTGACCATTCTTTTACATAACTAAGAGTGATGACTTTTTCCTTTGCACAACCAAATATTATTCCTAGAAGGTATTTGCTTCTAATAATAATAGCAAACACGAGTTGGATCATTGTGGCTCTGTTCATGCCCATTAGAGGCCTTATCCGGACTCCACCTTCATTATATGGCCTACAAAACTGTTTCCATGAGATGTAATGAGACTACCTTGCAGAGTAGTCAGATGTGGCCAATGTGTGCGCATTCTACATGTAGAGTCAACCACATCTGTTGAGTGCTAACCATTTAGTCATTCAACAGGCTATTTGCTTAGGCTTAAAGTTTGGTTGGCTTGAGGTACCTTAGAGTACTACCCTGTTCAACCTGGACTGCGCCCAGCGCTCTTAAACCATTTTCGCTACCTAGACCATAGCCTTCCACTGAATGGCAAGTTCTTTTAACAAAAAAAGAAGACTTATTCCTTCTTGTGTACAGTCCAACTTTACTTTCTTGAGTGTTGTAATTCATTTTTGAGTCCATATCAACCATATCCATCCGTATTTTAAGAATCCACTTTTTCAATCTCTTTAAACTATCTCATGTTTCTCACTCACTCTCTCTCATTCTCTCTCGATTTGAGGAAAAATTTTCTTCTTAATATCAAGAAGCCATAAATTTTTTCCCTGGACTGGTTTTCATTTTTTTAGTATGTAATGATGATGGAAATTCGTGAGTGTGATTAAGAGCCGAATTGCGCCAAGCCCATTTCACCAAATTGTCCATCTTTAAGTGATGTTTTGAAAAAACAGGGTCAGCATCTGCTCGTCATCTCCAGCCACATCAATTTATATATTTAAGGTTGCAGGTTACACCGAGAAAATGCCGTCAGCGGGTTTGAAATGGACAATAACTCAAAGTTGTCTTCAATAAGACCGGAAACGCCAAAACATTTCCTTTCCGCTTGGTTCATGCTGTCTACGACTCCAGTTGGTAGCTGGTTAAAACTATGGAAATACGTCAGAAGGTAAGATAAATTACTGGGAATAGACGAATGCATACTCATAAAAGCTGTTTTCCTGAATAAACAAGATAAAATCAACACTTGGGTTGCTTGTATAACTGGCCGGCCTTAAGACCTTGAAGTTGAGAGCTCAAGAAATGGTTGTTTGTCATGCATGTTGCTTGCTCCAGA
Source organism: Nymphaea colorata (assembly GCF_008831285.2). Taxonomy (NCBI): domain Eukaryota; kingdom Viridiplantae; phylum Streptophyta; class Magnoliopsida; order Nymphaeales; family Nymphaeaceae; genus Nymphaea; species Nymphaea colorata. The sequence continues at coordinate 28,019,994 of NC_045138.2, forward strand.
ACGGAAAAAGCGGCTTCATTCGCGTGTGCCGGCAGACAGGCGGATGAAGCATGGCGACTGGGGACCAAAATTATGGTTTTAGATAAAAGGACAATCAAAGTTGGTCACAGCCAACGCGCAAGTCTCCATCTAGCAAATTCATACGTCTAAAAGAAATGGCGGCTTCTCAGCTCCTGATCATCCGGCCAAAGAAGAAAAGAATTTGTGGTATTTCATTGATCGATAGGGATGACAGATTTTTTGCATTGCCTTGTCATGCGAGGACACAAGACGTGCTGACAAATGAATAAATGATGTTGCAAGTAGCAGGTAATTGAATGGCATTTGTTACCGAGCCGTTTGAAACAAATCTGACTAACATATGAATTGAATATTGGCCTTGATCTGCTCATATATGACAAAGAAGTTTCGGAAAATGACCACGCCTCCACTAACAAAGCCGCATTGGAAGTGTTCACTAATTTGGGAACTCAATAGGGAGTTAATCTTACAGTTTCCCACTTTTCAACTATACTTGTTATGATGTGCAGCAAGCAATGTGAATTCCTAATACCGTTATGAAGAGAAATTCTATGAAAGCCCTGCGACTCTTCCTGGTAGTACTGTAAAAAAAAAAAAAAAAGAGGCGTCCGCTCTCTAGAGAATCCTCCAAATTGTGGTCCATGATATTCGAATGGTGCCAATATTGAATCTGTCACCTTTGGCAATCGGTTTGCCATGGCAGGTTTTTCTTCCTTAGAGACAACCCTCCCAAACTCCGTTTGACAGCATACCACATCTTAATTAGACCTGCAAATTAAGTTTCTTTCCGACCGGCAGGGATGGTTGAGTTGGAGGCTCCATCCTCTCCCAAATTCAAATTGATTCAAGATGTTGCTTGCTGTCGAAGGATCTTACGTATAAGTCCTGCTCTTTATATTGCTTTCATCCCGTCCAATTTTGTCATCGGTTACCTTTTGTTATTTTCCTGTACAGCCATGTCTTGCACTAAAAGGAAGGAGGCCTTTCCTCCATCAGGGTTGTTGCCATGTTAGCAATCAATGTGCATAAATGGGGCAACGACCACCATGATAGGGAAGAAAAGATAGAACCAAACATATATGGTGAAAAGGAAGACTCACACAGGGCACGTAACTCTCAACATAAATGGCGGATCAGGTGGGGCTCAGTTTGGGATTGGATTTAACTAGTGTGCATCAGTTTAATTGTTGGCAGGATTGATTTGAGACTATCACAATGGCGGCCCATTTTTCTGACCACTACATCTTCATGGAAGAGGCTATTGATGTATTTTAAATGTTGAATAGTAAATGTTGGATGTGCCACATGCACATTTGTGGGAGCCCAGCTAACCTTTTTAGGCAGCACCAATTGGAGATCAACGTTGCCTTGTAAACATCAATAATGGAAGGATTCCTATGCTGCTATGCAAGATCCATGAACCACAATTTGCTTGGTGGGACCTTCCAAAATCAGGGCGAATTGATTGCTTCTGGTTAGGTGATTGATATTTCTTTTTCTTGTGGCCTACATATACGCATCAAATGAATGGTAAATTTATGTTGTAATCTTTCGGGTTTTCAAATACCTAGATAAACGCCCATCCATCGAAAAAAAATCGTTTAGAAACGTTTCCGACCTAATAATAGGAAGCACAAAAAAAGGTTCAAAAACTTGGCGAGTGATTTAAACTTTGAAGATTACAGACTCAAAGGGTCGTCTGACCTTGATATTCTGGTTTTAAAGCAGAATTGGTTCAAAAGGACTTGCTTTGTCACTAAAGTACCAGGTCTGAACCCTAAGGGGCTATAATTAATCGACAATTAATGCCCAAATGGCTTAATCTTATTGTTTTCGTTCCTGTTGTTAATATTTATGACAGAACTGCTATGATGCGTCTAAGAATAAGGGCTTGGTGATACAGGAACCATGAAGGCACACTTATAGGGGAAATTACTAATATATTCACAGTAATTGAGATTGAAAACAGTTAACTGTGAAATTAACACCAATCTTTAGCTCATTCCAGTTAGCTTGATTCTTGTCTTGATGTCTTCGTGGCGCAAACAGTACTTGGTTGCATAACATGCTACATATGGCCGAAGAAAAGCCCCTCTAACCGGCCAAACGATGGAGCTTAAGACCTTCAAGCAGTAAAAAGGTCAAGAGTTCAGTAACCCAAGTGCACTGCCCTTTTAACGCAATTTATTAATTGCCAGGCTAACCTCAACTTGCCGACTAAAGAAAAACAAAAGATTCAGTATTAGGTGCATCATTCTCTTGGGAATAAGGAAATAAGCATTATTTTTTGAAAGGGCCAACTTGGCTTCTCCCAACTAACCATCTCAACAAACATACTTTGTAGCTTAGTGAGTCCCTGCTGTGATGTCAAAGCCAGGCCCCAGAATATTTCACTTCAAAAAAACAAAGACGAAGAGGATGATCCCTCTAATCCAGTCTAGCCAAATTGCAGCGGGAATGACGACGCAAGAGCTGCCCTCAAATTGGCAATAATGGCTACAACGTGCATGCAGAAAGGCACCATCCACGTGGGGACATCTCATAGGTCCAACCAGATGCCATTTGCCTGGGATACTCTGCAACAGTTAGGCATCCAGTCTGGATTTCTCTGCTACCAGCTTTTGGGGCTCCGGCCACCAAAACAGGGGATGACAAGGCGGTTTTGGCTGTGGCCGTCTCCTAGGCTCCCCTTCAAATAGAGGGCGCACCTCCCTTCACGTTGGTGGTGGCAGGCATCCCCAAGTCAGTTCCAGAGATCAGAAAAGAGGGTGAAGGAGGAAGAAGCCCGGTGGGTGGGAGGGTGGTGTTACCTCTCTACCTGGCCTTGCTCATGGAGATGTTGCAGAGGTTACATGTTCTTGCAGTCATGGGCTTCTTCTTGGTAGGGCTGTCCCTGCCGGCGGCCATGGGACAACCAAGTGCGGCGCCTGCGCCTTCTCCTTCTAGCGATGGTACGTTCTGAAGCCTCACTTGGTTGTGGTCACTATGCACATTACAAACGTTTTGCCAACATTAGGTCTTCATTTCCAAGGGATCCACTTCTGCTTTCTGGAGGTTCTAGGTTTGGGTTTTTCTTGGGAATTGGCAGAGACAAAGATTTTGGGGTGCATCTTTGTCAGTGTCATTGACTGGTCTTGTTGTTTTAAGAATGAGTTGAAGAGCAACCTTTTCCCTTCCTTACTGAATTTTGCTTTTATTCATGAGAAAGAGCCCAGCTTCGTCTCAGTGTGAAGATTTGACCAGTTCCATCATTTGGGTATATTCCCCAGTAACGCTGCCAGAGAAGGGGAAAAAAGTGCATGAAGTATATGTGAAAGAACTACAAAAAATAATCTCTTGATAAAAGGAAATGAACCCTTTTCATCATACGACAGCCAATCCTTTACTGCGGTTAAATTCAGGCTGCCAATATGGAATTGGAAGTAAATTGTTCCATGGAACATACAAAACCGATTCCGCTGATTCAGGATGTATATGAAAGAGTCTGTATCAGGACTTGACGTTTTTTCGGTGGAGGCGAATGCAATCCATATCGGGCCGTTACAGGCTTAAATCCTTATAAACAATTGATAGGAATCTTGTCTTCTGTAAACGTCAACTGCTTGTGGAATTCTGTTGGTAATGGGTTTTTTCCTTTTTGTGCTGCACTGATGAATGGCATTTTACAGGAACATCGATTGATCAAGGGATAGCGTATGTGCTGATGATCGTGGCGTTGGTGCTGACCTACCTCATTCACCCTCTTGACGCTTCCTCCTTCTACAGCAACTTCTTTTCATAGATATTGGTTGAGAGATGTTTATTCCAATCTAGTGTGTATTCTCCCTCTCTCTTGCCCATTAACTTTTGTAATCCCTTCTCTGGTGTCAATGGTCTGGCCTCAATGACAGTTCGTGCTTCTTCTCTGTTTCTCTCTCTCTCTCTCTTTCTTTCTCTCGCGATGTTGCCCTTGGTGGTGGTCTGTGCTCACCCAGAGTCTAGTTCCCAAGAGTTAGACTTATTTTTATCTGATTGTTGAAAGGTCTTTGGTCATTCAAAACATATCCTTCAGTTAGTTGGTAGTGATGATCGTTAAAAGTACGTTTTAGTGAAAATACAGAAAGCGACTCTCACTTTGTTCATTTGGATCTTCGGGTGAAATCTGGATAGGATTTCCCTTTCAAGTTTCAGAATTGGATGAATAGGATTTCCCTTTCAAGTTTCAGAATTGGATGAATAGGATTTCCCTTTCAAGTTTCAGAATTGGATGGATAGGTGAGAGGAGAATAGACATTTTGGAGGTTGGCCACACCCTTCGCAAACAGATCGCTGTCCACGTTGGTTCTGCCGAAAAAGAGATTTCAAGGAAGATTTCGCCTCAGACAAAGTGATAAATTTTGAGATACATCTAGACAAAACGAAGAGCTGGATATTTCGAAAAAAAATTATAAGAAAAGGCATCGAGTGTATGAATCACGTGGCTCGTGCCCCTGCTCGTTCGTCCAAAAAGAAAAGCACAGGATTATCTAATAAAGGAACTGTTTTTACAAATTTGTAAATATGTACAAGGGGGTTTTAAGAGAATAATATGAATGCTTATCATTCGTTTAGTTCCGGACTGTTTGATGGATATCGCTTAAAGATTCAGGCAGATTCATAAAAGGTGTTAAAAAGTAGACTAATTACTGTTTCATTGGCCAACAGACCTTTAATGTTTCCTTTCTACTGCTTATTGGACAACCTCACCATAATGGCAACACAAAAGAGAAGTCTGATCAGGAAAGAATTTTCGTGCGAGAGGAGAAATCACAATTTCTGAGCCAGGAAGATGACATGAAACAGGCTGTCTAGGGCAGGGGCTTGTCCACTTGTGGTTAATAAGTGCGTCATGACTCATCAGATCCCATTAGTTCGAACATCGTCGTTTCTAGGTGCACCAGGCACCGATCTTTCTGTAGCTTGTGCAATCTTGAGGTGCTGTGACAATTGGTCCGTTGGCATGGAGATGGTCATAGTTTACAGTGGAAACGCGGTCCACAGGCGGCTTCTCCTGATTTAATGGAGCTTCCATCTATAACAGATATTTCTTCTTCACAAAGAGCTGAAATAATTAATGGCACAATTTTACTGAATATTGTTTGATCAGTTGTATGCAGAGGCCACTAAAACAGCTCTGCAGTGACGCTTTTCAGGATCCAAGAAGTCTTGACGGGGAGAAAAGACGAAAACTAATGAGCGGAGAACCTTTGGTCAGTTTGGCTTTCAAAGAGGAAGATTCGTAGCGGCGATTTTGAACTGCAACTGTATTTGATGCAGTGGAAGCTGAAGGGAGACCTCCAAAGTTCTTTACCTCAGGTTTTATTTACATAACTTGACATAGGCCAGGTCAGATTAGGAGTACGAGGATTACATACTGCTAAATTCCTTATTTAATTTCTCAAAATGGCTAATCAGAAGTTTGTTAACTCAAACATTTATACAAAACTTCCTACGCAAAGGTACGCAAACGAAATCCAATTCACAAACAAATTTGATCTATGGATAGTATTGTTGTTATAAAGGTTGTAATGCTAGAGGAATCATTACAGCAAGTCATAGAGAAGAAGATCACAAGCATCTATACCATAAAATCGATTTTCCATTAAATGAAAAAGACATAGATAGTAGAATCACAATCATAGAATATGACCTTAATGGAAATGCATACATTTGCCTCAAACACTATGGAGATGGTGAGAAGAGATATATTTTACATCCCATGGGGTTTATAATTAGAGACAATTGATTTTAGTACAAAGTTTCTATATCAATGAACAATGCCCTACCTTTGCAGTTTGAACTATTGATTTAAAAAATTGGAAGTAGACAAAACCTAAAAATCGGTAACTTGGGCATTACTCATTATTCATAAACAAGCTGAGTTCGAGCTAGAAAAGTTAAACTTGCCTTCTTTAATGAATTGAGTTGGATCTAGACGGGCTCGACTTGTTTAGACTTGAGGAAGCTCGTTTAGAACATATATATAAATGATATCTTTCTTAATATTAAGAGAATTAATATTGTGGTTGCTTGTCCCACTCGTCTCTTGTCTCTGTTGTTTTAAAATAAGATATATTTTAACGCTTGGCTGACTCTGTGACTCACTTTTAATGGAGCTCTGGGTCGAGCTCAAGCAAGTTGGGTCGACTCGAGCATGAGTTGATGCACTTGAGCTCACCTAGAGTTCGAGCTGAGTCTCTCAACTAGAGCTCGAGCTGGCCCTACTGGGCTCGTGAACACCGCCAGTTTCCATTAGTCATCAGTGGGGGCGCAAAAGCGTAGAACTTCTTGTCTTCTAATTGCAGGATTAAGTAGACCAAAAATCCGAACAGTCCCAAAGTCATCCTTTTTACATAGTTTCCTTTCAAGTACTGATTCACTTCCCCGTAGTCCCTGAAAAACAGTTCTTGTTTATTACTCTTTAGACAACTCAATTAGGAAAACAAAGAATGAAGTTGAAAGAGCTACATCATGAAGAATTAAGTAACGGAAACAAGATACATTGGAGAGGAAGTATTCACAATTTCACACAAAGGAACAGTAAACAAGTTAATTCCTTAAACTGCTTTAATTCACCATTCAGCAGAACCCTTGAATGGATAGTCCGCGACAAAGCTTAGGCAGCGGTGATTATGGAGAGTTTTCGGATCGAAGCCCTGCTAATCTGTGGTGGGCTGATTCAACATTCTTTAGTTGGCCTACGGAGAAACCAGATATTGGAAAAAATATGGTAAGGCATAAACAAGGAAACGGAAAAAGAGTACAGTAAGATACACAAGAGAACTGCCCCGATCTTACACCGATTAGGAACTAACAAGCAAGAAAGACTTGAAACGGAAAAAAGCAAGAACACAATTGATTTTGAGTCGTTCAGAAAAAGCTCTTCTATGGTTACAGCAGCATCAGTTTCTAATTCTTTTGTTTTTGAAAAATGAATATCATATTTATATTGACGATTTGTATTCTTGGGGTGAGCGGGAGGTTGTTCCACCGCCCAAACAAACCACACCTTAAGCTTTTCCTCTTGTTTTTTTGAGGGTTTAGAATTACGTACATGCTTCAACTTATATATGGATGTCAATATATTAGAATTACGTTCATAGTGGGGTAGCCACATGCTTCAACATATATATGGATGTCAATATATTCGATGTGAATTGAATATCTGATCAAACCGATCCAAAAAATCAGACATAAAAAAAAATTAATATTCAATTAAGAATTGGATCGGATTTGGATTTAAGAAATGACATCAATCGGACTCGAAATTGGAACTGGATATATATAAATATTCAATCAACTTTGGATCAAATCTATTTTTTAAAAATCTCATTAGATATATCTAATGCTCTTACATTTTAAAAATTAGTAAAAGTTGGTTCAAAATTCTGATTCAGTTTGGGATATAAATATAAACATTGGATTCCGATGACATTGGGATTGTGAAATCAAATTTTGAATTCAGATTCAGATATGACTTTTCTTTATTTATATTCGAATCTAAATATGTAAATATTTGAAAAAATAGATATAATTAAGGACAGATCTAATTCAAACAACCCCTATTTGGTACAGAATAATAGCCCTCCATGAGTTGAACTGGTGACACGCCACACACGTGCTCTCAGCCCACCGGTTCGAGCTATGTCCCTTGGGGCGACATTTTCTATTTAAAATCGAAAACCCCAATAAAAGATTCCACATATAGTGGTTAATCAAGTGTGGGTCGTAGAGATATCGAGCAAAAACTAGAATTTAGTACCTGCTTAGATTGCCATCTCCGCTATTAACTCGTCGAGCTCCTCCTTTTCCTTTGTTTCCTGAGATACTGCCAATAAACGGCTACTGGGAGATGCTGGCTGTCTTGCATGATCTACCGGCTGGGAGGTGGAAACAGTGACTGGCCGAAGAATCTGTTCCTGCAATTTTTCTTCAACACGATCGTCGTCCTCCAACGCGAGGAGTTCTTCCTCCAACTCATCCTTGAAAGATCATAGAGGTTAAAGAATCTAATTAGAAATAAAGAGAGAAAAGGTAAAGATTGAAGCCATGTAAGTTTAAAAATTTTGTGGCAAATTGAGTCTTATTGGAGTTCTCTTGGGTGGTGCTGAAGTACCTCATCGAAATCTGCTACACCAAGTGGAGCAGACAATGCTTCCTGTATCTGCCTTAAGTCGTCCACCTGATCGTGTATCTCTCCCATGGTCTTATCGACATCATCGATATTCCTGCGAGGGAAAAGACACATCTTAATTAATTTGCGAAGTACTACGACAATCAATATGATCCACAAGGAATAAAAGGATTACGGTATATATACAAAAGATACAACAACTTTCAGGAAATAAATAAATATCGAAATCAAAGATCCTTTTATGCACATGTACAAAAGGAGTGCAAAGTGTATGCTTGTGATTTTCAGAACAACTGTTGCAAGAAATAAGCTTTAAAGTCATTTTATGGAGAAATTTCCAGCTACCCAACAAACTTTTTTGTTCAAACAAATCTCTACATCAAATTTTGCGTTTCTGGTGTACCACCAAAATTTGTGTTTGAATTATACCAATGACTTCTATGATTAGCTATTCGTTCAGACAACCATTAAAACTACACGAAAGGGAAACATTATTGGTCGAACGAGGTGAGAGGGCAGCATTTTTTCTTTAAGAATCGTAAGGGCAAAAGAGAATTTCTATCTATGTAGAATTTGCTGGGAAGGTTAGAAAAAGTAGCTTAATTTGGTTAAGAAGATGTACAGCTTTGGCCAAACCTACTCAATTGGCAAGAACTAGTAGACAAGAAGGGCAGATCGATGACTCTTAAACGAAAATACGCAAAAAATTCGCGCGCACTTTTCTTGCTAACTGAGATCTTCGACAATTTATTATAAATCGGTCAACATTTTTCCTCTTCAATGCAAAATGCTCACATCTCTTGTTGCATCTTTTTGATAGCCGCTGCTCCTGTTCTTAATGCATCCACAGTATCTGTAGTAGCTTTTGCGCCTTCTAGCAGAACCATCTGCATAAAACGGGAGAGTTACTAAGCAGTGAAGTGAAATTATCGAGGCATCGGCCTGAACACGTTTTGTCGTAAAGGCCCGAACGTATAAACAATGTGTTCGGCCTCAAACTTGACGGCCTTCAAAAGATTCATGACAAACTTTCTACAGCAGAACGAAATGACAAATCACCTGATCCTGGACGCGTAGCTGGAAATTTCTTATTTGCTGAATTTGTACGTCATATAATTTCTTCTTCTTTAAACATTGCATGGCAGCTGCGTCAAACAAAAGAAAAGAAAAAAATCACAGACGGAGCCAGGAATTTTTTGTCACAGAGAACAAACTATGTTTCAAAATTTTAACAAGGGCTGAAATAAAAATTTTCAAATTATATATATATATATATTATATTATATTAAACTAAATTTTTTGAGATTTACATATAAAATTTTAAAGTTTTTAAAATATGAGGAGTGTGGTTCACCGCGTCTTTTCAATACAAGTCTATCTTCCATGGCTTCTGTTTTGTTTAATTTGATATGGTCTATATCATTGGGGGCCTGAGCTTAGAACAAAGTCTAACCACTTTACAACCCAAACAGTTGAGGAGCTAGGTGGAGGAATAACATGAAAGATTGTTGGAGCATGATGAGTGCTTTCTATGACTGATTCCATTATATTAATCCAAGGTTAAAGGAAAGGCACACCTCTTTTGTTGTTTGCTTTGATAAATTGCTTTGCTCGCTCGACCTCTGAGTCAGCCTTCTTTTCCAGCATCTTTTCTTTCTTCTCTAGCATGCCAAGGGTCTTGTAAAAAGAAAATTAAAGACAAAACCGTTTAATTTCATGTGCACAGAATCACTTGTTTAAAAAAGAGAAAAATATTTGAGACTATTAGTAACGTCTCAGATTGATGAGATGGAAACCTTAACTGCATGCTGTATTAATCTTACGATGCAGTAAATTTAGAGGGTCAATTCTGACTTCTGAGACCCTTATAATAGTAGTAAATTTAGATATAAAACTAAACTTTTCAAAGTGAAATGTAACAGAAGAGGTCCATTAAAATTTGCCATTTAAAAGAAGACAGATGGAGACAACCCACAAAGATCGATTATGTCTACATTACATGACTCTTTGTTCATTCATGTAAATCCAAAGTACATTAGTTCGACAAACCATATCAACCCTAGTAATTTTGACAAAGTATCTAATAGCATACTTGTTCTTGCAACCAAACACTACTTAGAGGTAAAGGTGAAGCTATCCAAATTTTCTAAGAAGTCAATGGTTGTCAAGGAAAGCAGCTAAGACAAAGAAGAGATGAGAAATTTCAGGATAAATGTAACATCGTCACAATCTCACCAAATTATCTAAGAAGTCTATGGTTGTCATTATGAGAAGCATGATGTGATTATGTCACTTGAAATGAAAACATGACATTGTTAGAGTATGTGCTTCAAACAATACAATGTTTTTCTTATCAAACATCCTCGAAAGACATATTTGGTTGTTAACCGTTTGAGATTAACTGTGTGGCTCGACCATGCGCTCTTCATTCAAACACGGTAGAAGGTGTCTCACGACACGCTCCATCATTTCCCTCGTAAAATGTATAAAGTTTTCGAAAAAAATGTATCTGCTCAATATTTCAGGTGCAACAAAATGTCAGCAGAAAAGTCTCAAGACACTCTGCATCGCGATTCAAATGCAACCTAATTAGGTCACAAGAATGGCGAGACAATCAAAACTATAATTCACAGACCCGGGCAGATCGTGCAGTAAATCAGCATGCTGTTGAGAATTACAGGAGACCAGAAGCTTAAGGTTGGATACAATCAACAGAAGCAAACAGAGAAGTACCAGGAGAAGAGAATGATGTGAATCACCTCATTCAACTTTTCTATCGAGTTGATGGGATTCGCCTGTTGCTGCTTCCTTTTGCGAGTGAGCCTAGAAGAAGATCCTCCCATTTTAATTTCCTTTCCAAACACTAATCTAAGAAAAGCCAACCGAACCAAAAAAAACGAGCAATTTTGCGGGAATCCTCCACAACGCAAACTGGATTTGTCCCAAAGAAGAAAACTGTCAATGAAGAAACACCCAAAAGAATTTTCTCAGAGAAACTTCCCTTCGCAGAGAAGACACGAGGAGAAACAGAGACGATCGTCTTCAAATGATCTTAAGAGAGAGAGAGAGAGAGAGAGAGCTGTAATGGAGAAGAATTAAGAAGTTGAAAAACTGTTTGGACGACATTTCTACAAAACCAGAAATTTAAATCGGAAAAATTGCTTTTGTAAATAGAATTATTGGAAAGAGAATCTCACCGTGTACTTTTATATGTCGACGTGTTTGGATGTTTGAACAATGTTCATGCAACCTTTTTTTTTTTAGGAATTAAAATGACCCGATTCCGTGAGCACTTCCCTTTCTATCTATTTATTTATGTATTTGATTCCCCACCACAACCACAGGAAATTCATTCCTTCTCGCCATCAAGGAGGAAACAGAAAACCGGCGGACGTCCTCCTTGAAAACAATTACCCAGAAGGTTTACTTTGTTTGGATGAAAAGAAAGAAAACTAAAAGCTTTGTTTGGATAGAAGAAAAGAAAGTGAAAGGTGCTTTGGATTTCTTTGTCCCACCCACAAGCTTTTATTCTCATTTTTATTATATGTTTCCAGAAAAAAGTTCCAAAACCGTTAGAATGTTATCAGGAGCAACTGTTGCGAGGAGGAAGAAACCATCTGCAGATTAGTTTTCTTCTATTTCTTACTTTTTCATGCTATTATGTTGCAAGGCAGAATCAATCTTACAGGTGCGAAGTTTGAGGTCTTCTATTAGTTCATCCAATTTGAAAAGTTAATTACCGAATTTTCTGGAAAAAGGAAAATGTTATTTGTCGTTTCTACTTCTTTTTATCTGGTTAGAGTTACTGGGAAATGATTCTTTAACTAAATTTCTAATGTGCAAAATAACCGATTTCTCCTTCTGAGACACTCATATGTACAGGATATTAACCGTCTAGTATAACAATTGTTCAAAGGCCCTTTTCTTTTAGTAATGGATTTTTATCCATCAAAATAAAAAATTCAATATATATATATATATATATATGCGAAAAGTGAGTAAATTAAGTACAAAAATTAAAGAAGAAAAAAATAGAAAGAGACTACAATGGTACGCCCAAATGGGGGCCGGTACGCCGGTACGTTTGGATCTGGTTCTAATTCGAAATTAGATCCAAACCATATCATAACCAAAAAAAAAAAAAAAAACCCGACGGGCCGACGCCCGATGCCTTACTTCTCCGTCTCGAGTTTGGTCCTTCCCTCGGCGGCGATTCTTTGCTGCGACTTTGGGCAGCGGCAACGGACGGTGGCTGGCGGCAGACGGGGACCGGCGACGGACGCGACTGGCGACGGACCAAGATTTCTACACATTTTTTAAATGGCCAAACACCCAAAAGCCAAAGGAAAATCCCCCAAATCCAGAAGAAGAAGAGAGGGAAAGTGGGAGGGAGAGAGTCATGCGGCCGGCGGCTGGTGCGCAACGCCGGGATCGGACTGGACGACGGCGAGAGAGAGAGAGGGAAAGACTCACACGGTGCGCTGCCAGTGACGGCGGGACCCTGGTTGCCATTAGGCGACCGTGCGACGATTCGCGCTCTTTCTCTTGCTGTGGAAGGACGCAGCGTAGGGACCGAAATGAAGCAGCTTGGATCGGGTCTCATCCCTCAGGCGCACCGACCCGGGTCCAGTAAGGCCACAACTTCCACACATTTTTAGGTAAGTACATTTTAAAAAATGGTTTTTTTAATTTTTTGAATTAAAAATATATAATAATATATAATATTCACCATAACACCGTACCATACCCGTATGACATAGGAAGAGAGGAAAAAGTAAGAGCCGATGAAGAAAAGGGTAGGAAGAACCATTCTTAAAATGGAATTTTTTTCTTTTGTTTTTGTTTTTCTTCTCATGGTTCTCACATAATTTTCCTTTATCCTGGTCTTATTTTTCTTTAATTTTTTGATGAAATTGTCATCCAAACATAAGATTACTATATCTTAAAAAATTCAGAGACTTGAAAATTTCCTTCACTCATTCAATGTCGACAGAACCTTAGAGATGTAGCAAGTATTGAAATTAATAAGAAAAATTTGTTCTCTATAATTGCACCAAGAAAAAAGAAGCATACGTTCACTCATTCGAATCTTCCCATGCTCATCCACCAAAATACAAAATCCAATATGGGCATTGAACGAGAACCGAACCGATTCACCTGAAGATGGATCTACTCGCATTTATTTAAGGGATAAAAGCAAAAAACCAATTGCGGCCATGGGATGAGATCTTCACTCCACACTCAATTCATTAATCATGTCCATCTTTGGCGCTTCAGAGCTTAAACCTGCACCGCTTGAGTCTGGGGAGAGGTCGGCTAACTGCTTGACGTTGAAGGGATAGACGTCGGACTTGGAGTCCGATAAGAATATCCTTCTCGCGAGGATCAAGTTTGCTGCATTGGTAGGATGGCCGTCGTCGAAGAAGAGATATGTGTTTCTATCTTCACAAACACTGCCATTCTTCTTGCACTGCGCACTCGATACGGCACAACAAGGCTTGTCAACCACCGTGAGTCCTGTTAACCAGTGAAGCTTAACTCAGTCAAGCTAAGAATGGAAATTCGGTAATTATACATTATTTTACCGACAGCTATTTCAAATAGTAGATATTAAACGTTCTTCCATAGCAAGAAAATAGTACAAAAATATGCTCAAGTTTTCATGAAATAAGAAAAACACACTTTTAATTTTTTTTTTTTTTTTTTTACCATAAAAACTCGTGGATTGAAGTGGGCTGGGGTTCCAGATGAATATTTTGTTTCAAATTTCTTTTTTTTCTTTTTTTTTTTTAATAGAAGGGAAGTCGTTCAGTTTATCATGCTGTTCATTTTCTTCACATAACACAGAGTCTCTGATCGTTAAAAAAAAAAAAACCTGGTCATGATTCAAGGTTGACCCGGCTAAACCTAGCCATGAGTTAATGTTGGTTGAGCTTACTCCTAACTGGGCTTGACTTGACCCTAACTGGTCCATTTCAAAATATTTTAAAACTGGATAGAAGCAATGAGTCAACTCATCATCGTCGGCTCATGAACCTAATGACCTAATTATTAACTGATCGGAATCCGATTCAGAAATTTAGCAACGATGGTTCCCAGAAAAGCTGCATCGCCCAAGCACGCGAGTTAAAAGGAGGATTTCTTACACCAACCTCGTCAAGGACAAGTTTAACTGGTTCATAAAGCCATTGTTAGAATATGTGGAATCATGAAATGGAAGTGTTCGGCATACCGTAATCGGCGGGAGAATGTATCATCTCGCTCATGATTTTGTAGCTGTTAGCAAAAACAACATGGGAGCCGGGCATGTCTCTGGTTAGCGTGTCGATTGAGGCGTTGAGGCGAATGTTGAATTGCATGGATGCCAAATTGTAGGTTTCGTTGCAGCTGCCGTCTGTAGTTGTTGATCTTGCTAACGGCGTGCAGCCACTCACCTGGATGGACAGTAACGCGAATTTCCGGGCTCCCAGACCATACAGCCACTGCGAAAAAAAGGGGAAATTTGAGTATATCTGTTCGTTTTAACTGTCGAAAAATTCATAAAATTTAGTCGAAGTTTTCGCGGTGCAATAAAAACAGGCTCAAGTTTTATTGTTTATCCAAGGATGTGGATGTTTGTCAATGCTGAGAGTGATGGGTGGTGATAAATAGACAGAAAGCTTTATTTACCTTTAGTTGCTGCGTGAACCTGCCGAGAAGTTCCTCCGTGAATTCCGGCAGATAGCAGGCAGCTCGGAAAAAACAACCCCATACATAATCATTTCCGCCGGTATTAATCGCAAATATACTCCGTGAGAGATAAGATGAAAGATCCTTTCCAAGGAGGGACCTTAGTTCGGGCAGAGTTCTTGCCTCAAAGTTCCTGATTTGTTGGTTGAATGGTATCACTTCCTCCTGCAACGCCAACAAACAAACAAAAGGGTTAATAAAAAAGAAGAGAGGCCCACAGAATCCACGTGCCATCCATTATACTATGTAGATGTTGGAGTTCGGGTGCTATTTGACATCCTTCTTCTGTTAAAAGAAGGGCAATTGTGTTTTAGATAATGCCACATCAATCACGTAGAGCGTGTTTGGCAGTGAACGAAATCGCCCTTCTCTTGTTGTTTTATACAGTTGAACACGGCGCTCCACAGACACAAACAGTGGACGAGACCGGAGCAATGCGTTTGGCACACTCCAAGTCCTCTGAATTTTGTGTTTCGACCAGAATGTCCTCTTTCTGGGCGTGTCCTTAAGACAGGTAACCTGATTTGCTGCCCTCGATCTTCGAGAATTAAAGAAGGCAAAGGCAAAAAAAGGAGCGATAATTTTACACTGAAATTGGTTGAGTCAAGAATGCCGGAAGATCCTGAAGCATAGTTCACTCCACTTAGAATCATGCGTCCTTTGGTGCTCGGGTTAGTGAAGCAAGGTAGTAAATTGGGGACGCCCAGAAGCTGTCCAAGAACATCGGCCACTGTTTTGTCATTGTTGAACCTTCCTGTCGGAAAGCCAAAATCAACGCCGTAAGGCGGATAATTGGCTTTGGCTGTTGAACCTGCAAAGAATATATTGTTGCCATTGTCAACTAAGGAATCCCCAAAAACAAACATGGATGTGGTATTGGACGCTCCATTTTCCTCCAGGCAATGCAGAAGAGACGAGGAGCCGAGGAGGATGAAGATGAACAACGTCATCGCTGCCATCATTCACTTTGCAGTGTGGTTGGCAGTGCTTTGGTGTCTTTATGCAATTGGGAAGATGCAATTGTTTGTTCTCCTTCGGTCATTCACCACACTTATAGGGTGCCTGTTCTAGGTACATTTGACTTATCGATGCTCAAGGAAGGAGCCTGAATACATTTCTTAGAGCTATAGACTTGACCAGTTGTTGCCTTCTTAACAGTCTTTGCTAATTGTGGGGTCAATGTGAGCCACAGTCTGTAAAAAAAGCTTTAACGGTGCGCTGTTGGAGCTAAGTTTAGCCACATAATCTCAATCATTCGCCCTGTCTTGAGGCCCAGATTCTTTATTTCGTATGCAAACAGCACCAAAGCTAGTTGTATGCTTACATATGTCCCTGCCAGTGGACCAGATGCATTCAGTTGCACATAACCACCTCGAGCAACACCTACTTAACAACTCGTCTTTTTTTTTTTAATTTTAATAAAATGATACTAACAATATTTTCTATACTAACTTTTAAAAAGCGTTACTTTTGAAAGAAATGCAAGAAATCGAAATGCCGTTTAAAACTTAAAAAAAAATGTGTTTTTCTTGAAAAAAAATGAAAAAAAACTCACTAAAAACACGTTTGTAACGTGCTTTTTATCATTATTATTTTTTTATTTTTTAATGCCAAATCAGTTTTTTTTTTGCAAATGTATCTTTTCATGTTTGTGTTAATATGTTCTCAATTATTTTATTTTTCTTTATTTTCAGTTTTTTTAATTTTTTTTAAAATTACCATTTTTTTCTTGTATTTTTTAAGCGGGCCGTATCATACCCCAAAAAACAGCTCACCGTTTAAAACTCCAAAAAGTTATTTTGACTATGCAGTTTATTTATTCTCTATGCAGTAAATCTCTTGGCTATTATCTCCAGCCTCAAAACTTTAGGTACCCAAATAGAAGCCTTTAGGTAACAAAAACGGTGCATTCCAAAAATACAATGTTGATGAATCATGAATGCATCTATTTTGAAAACATATTTATGAAACACTATGTTCCAAACAATACAACCAAATGCCTGGACTTGAAACATCGATGACGGCTCGCTTAAAGGTCGTGTTGTGCCTCGAATACCAACAGAGGACATTCCAACACAGGACCCTTGTAGAAAAGAAATGGCATTTGCCACTGTAGGTGTTAGGGGGAGTGTCGTGGATGGCGATCGCAGTCGGCAAAGCACAAATAGATTGAGCTGTCGTTTGGCTCGGAAACGTCGACGGAATGGTGGGATGGGATAAACTCCAAAACTGGGGCTTATTCAAGCTAACGGTTGCTGTTCATGTAAGCATCGGGAACTGAGAGGAACAGTGCATCGTTTTTTGCTTTTCGTGCTCCAGGGTTGATGCCATGGAATTGTCCAAGTTTTGCTTCCTCGGTCAAGCAAGAACTCATTTGGTGGATGAAAAAGACTTTCTTCATTAAATGGTTGAGTCCATCTCCTAGACAAGAAATTATGGTTTGTGAAGGATGTAACGACCCATCGGACAAATCCCATGAGCTTGGTGAATTTCGGCAGTTGCATCCTAAGAAGGTCAGCGAAGCTACCCTTTTGTGCGCTAGCACTTACCTAATTAGCAGTCTTACCTAATTAGCAGAGTCTCGACTCTCCTGGATGTTGGTTGGTGCTTATCACAATGAATGTGCAGCCGGAGGTCATTCAAATAGCATAAGAACTATTAGTCAGATGATCAACAATCACACAACATACCATAAGAAGTTGGATCATCGATAATTTCACTGAAGATTTGACAAGTGCTAGCAAAAACGGCGTGGGAGCCAGGCATTTCACTCTTAAGACCGTCGATTGACGCGTTCAGGTGAGTGTTGAATAGAACAGCGGGGAGGTTGGAAACTTCACTGCAGTTCCCACCATTCTGCAGTCGAGCCCCCAGCGTGCAGCCACTTGGTTGGCTGCCAAATAGCACAAATTTCCAAGCACCCCAGCCATAAAACCACTTTAGAAATATTTCCATGAGAATCGACCACCTATACTACACCCTTCAGAGCCTAAAACAAGTTTTATGTTCGAAGCTGAACAAATTTTAATGATTTTTTTATAAGTTTTTTTTAAAATATCCACCTTCCACCTTCTTTTTCCGTTTGATGGATATATTTTGCATGCACCACCTATGCACGCAACCGCTTCTTTAGAATAAACAATATCCTTGTCTTTTGACAAAATGGAATGTTCTCATCTCAACGACAAAGTTTATGCATTACTTCTTCAAATTGATCTAGAGATGTGAACAAAATATTGTTTGCGGATGAGTTTTTTCCCGTATATGGTACAGTAAAGTTGAAAATCTCAGGAAAATGAAAAAAAAAACTTAAAAATGCAATGCGAAAGATACAAAAATAAAATAAAATGCAACAATAAGAAATGCCCAATGCCAATACAAAATGCAGTCAAAAAATGTGTTTTTTTAATGTTTTTTTGACATCTTTTACTTTTAGCATTGTTTTTCAAAAAGCTGGGTTTTTTGGGCTAACTTTTATTTGAAGTATAACGTGGGTTTTTAAGACAATGCATTTGAGTCATACTTCACAGATTCTACTTATTGCTCTTAGGCTAGAAGTTCAAGATTCTAATAAATTTTCTTCCTCTTGTCTTAGTAGAAAGAACCTTTGTGTTAACTTCAGTTGCTCAGTGACATTCCCGGTGAGTAACCGTGAAAATTCTGGCAAACAACATGGTGTTTCTGGAAACAATGAGCGGCGTAATCGTTTCCAAGACAAATATACTCCGCGGCAGATAAGAAGAAAGGTTGCTTCCAACAAGAGATTGTTGGTGTATGGAACTTGATCCATACTAGACAATCATATGTAATACTGCGGATCCAACTTCACGGTAAGTTGGTGGGTTTTGCCCATTATGTTGAGAGGAGGGCCGCAGTTTTCTGTGTCTTTTCTTCTGAGAGTGTCTGTGTTTATTTGTGAGTGAATAGTAAAGATTTGTGCGACCGTGGACGTAGGAGATTATTGCTCCGAACCACGTAAATCTTTGTCTTCTTCCTTGTTGCTTCTAACCCCCTCTTAAAAGTGCATGAAAAAAGTTTAGAGATCTCAACTCCAGCAAAGTCCCTTCTTTGAAGTTCCTGATTTGCTGATTTAGATGTATTATTATCATCTGTGAGCGCAACAGACCGAAAAAATATATATATCTTTCCTGTTCATTGAAGACGTTAAGGAGACGGAAAAAAAATATATCTTTCCTGCTCATTGAAGACGTTAAGGAAACTGAAATCAGATTAGGGGAAGAATGGTATGAAAGTGCAGGTGCTAGAAATGTTATTTT
The DNA here is from genome assembly GCF_008831285.2 of Nymphaea colorata. NCBI lineage: Eukaryota > Viridiplantae > Streptophyta > Magnoliopsida > Nymphaeales > Nymphaeaceae > Nymphaea > Nymphaea colorata. The sequence continues at coordinate 28,039,173 of NC_045138.2, forward strand.
TGGGAAACATAAACTATTTTGGGAGCAAATCAAAGCCTTAAATAAAAAATATAAAAATGTATCATGAATGTTTTTTTCTTTTATTTTTTCAACTTAAAAAACGTCAAAGGTAATAAAAACTTTATTGAGCGAGTAGTAGAAATATTTAATTCTACCACCGCAAAATAGAGTCAAAACCCAACTCAATTTCTTGTCTCCTTAGGATGGAGGGTTTAGTGTAGCCCCGCTGTTCTTTCAACGTCTCTTTTGCATATAATTTGATACAAAACTCGCTACCTACCCAGCCTCCACCTCACTCCCTATGACAATAAAAATGATTCAAGAAGATCGAAAACACGAGCGGGGCTAGAGATATTATCGGCGAGGATCTCCTTTACATTGAAAGTAGTCGAGTCGAGAATGCTGGAGCCAGCAGATGCGTAGTTCACTTCATTGAAAATTTTGGTTCCTTTGGTGGTGGGATCGTTGAAACAGGGGAGTCGATGAGGGAGTCCCAGATGCTGTCAAAGAGCATCGGCCATGGTCATCTATTGGTGAACCTCTCCGTCGGAACTTCAAGATCAATCCCGTACGGCAGAAAATTGGCCGTGGCATCAGAATCCAGGAAGTACACGTTGTTACCGTTATCAACAACCGAGTCCCCAAAGACAAACAAGGCCGTGATATTGCCGGGTGCTTCATTGAAGAAGAAGCTCACCAGAATCAGAATACTGAAAAACGCCACCCTTGTCATGGTCTCCACTTGTTTGTATCCATGAGCAAGCTCTCCATTATTCCTTTATACAGCGTGCGATCTGATGCCAGTAGGGGCTTCATGTAGACCGCTTCTGGCACGCTCGTTACTGAATACTGTGTGGTTACAGTGGTCCTGCCATAAGCCTAAACATGTAAGCTGGTTCACCATTTACCTACTTCTTCAGTTCAGGTCCAGTTGATTGTTTATTGGGGCTGAACATTTTGGTGGTTGAACTGATGAACAAGAGTGTTATTATTGGAGTTTCCGTGGCTAGGCTTGGTTTCATACACTACACGGGCCAATTTAAGAGACTTTATTCATTGTAAAGAGTCTAAGAGATTATTCAGGTCCGTCCAATGGTATGAGAGCTCATTGAAGTAGGGTCTGTTCACAAATCGTATCAAAGTGGGTCTAGTTTAACAGAGTAAATACTGTAATAAAACCTCCTAAATTGACAAACAAAACTTTGGTCAAACTGACTGGGTAACGCAAACTGATCAATTAAAAGTTAACCACAAATCACAAGGTGCTTCATTATTGATCATATAAATACATAAGAACTTTTCTGGGATTCCAGAAAATCCCCTTGCTTGTAAATCCATCAGAAAAATGTAGCATGGATATAAGTCTAGCTATATGAACATATCAGTACGTCTTCAATGCTTGGTAACTGTTCTGATGCCACTATAACAACCCGACTCACTCTTAAACTCGGGCCTTTGGTTTGGTGAATTTCAACCCTCTCCTTAACAGTTTCGGCTCTAATCTCAAAAGGTTATAAACCAAGACAACCATTTATGGTAATGATCCTCTTTATAAATCCTTGAAAATTCCTCACAATCTTTAATATGGAACTAAATTTTTGGGGTGTTACAATATATATACTCTACTCTAATGCAGAGAGGGGAAGAAAGAGAGAAAGAGAGCCGATAAAAATGGTAGATATATGTACTCTACTGTAATACAAAGGGGGGAGGGGGGGGAGCGAGAGAGAGAAAGAGCCGATAAAAATGGTAGATATATGTACTCTAGTGTAATACATAGGGGAGGGAGAGAGAGAGAGAAGAGTCTAGTAGTGCCTGCTCCCTCTTCAAGCATCCATAAGAACTCGTATTTGTCTTGGATTAGAAAACTTATTTCACGAGCAAACTGCTTTGTTGCTGTGTTTCATGGTGAGAGTGATAACATTACACATAAAGAGGTGACGAACATTGTGCAAAGTGGCATGACTAATGAACCTAAAAGCAAGGACCATGGCAAGAGTTATGAACCTAAAAAGCAGGGATTGTGGGCGGCAACTTGTCAAAACTTTAGACAACACCTGCCTGAATTTAAATTCAATAGTAGTTATTCATACAAGTTACAAACAAAAATAAAGAACCGTTAGTGTACCTCTCTATGCATGGCTTCTAACAATAAGCAGCATTTGGCGTGATCCTCTTTTTCATTCTAATATGAGAGCTATTGTGAAAGCAGGTGGAAACCATCGAACCACATTAAAATTTGCATTGCTTTGTTCACTTTAATTCTTTGTTGTTAAGACAACAAAGAAGAGTAAACAGAACCCCTTAGGAACAGAACAGTGGCTCCGTGTGGGAGTCATTTTATTAGAAGACATTGGTCTCACCAGTGCGAATAAGAATAATAGCATTCCCGCAATCAGACATGCTCTAAGTGTTTTAATTTGGAAAAGAAACTGCCACAAATTACAAGAGATTGTAAGGTTGAAGCATATTTTCTGAACTGCTTGATTTGTTTACATTCATGTGGCTGTTCGTGGCATAGAGATAAGCAGGGGCAGAGGGAGAGGGGGCCACCTAGGCCGTGGCTCCACCTCAGTTAAGTGAAAAAAAAATTACATTAACAAAATTTAAAAAAATTTAATTGCATAATACATTTTTTGGATTTGGGTTTAGTTTGGCCTTACCTTGATAAATTCGTTGGACCGTTTGGCCCACCCTAAAAAAAAAATCCTCGCTCCCCCTTGGAGATAAGGAGATGATCTCTCAACTTCCATAAGATAATAAAGAATCCACTATCTTTGGTAGAAGATATGATTATAAATTATCCTCACCAAGATTATTGGAATCAATCAAGACTATCGGTATCTGCTGAAGGATTCTAGTAAATCTCTCATAAAATTGTTTCCATCTTACTCTGGTGTATTCAAATTTATATAAGGAGTTGTATTCCTGCTGTAATATAGACAAAAAATAAAAAAGAAGAAAGTTCCTTTTTCTCTCTCCCGGATGTAGGCTAATAAGCCGAACCACGTAAATTATTGTTATATTCTGTTTCTTCTACGTATCTCCTGTTTCTGTCATATACATTTTTAACATGGTATCAGAGCCAGGTTTTCCTGAGCACTTGAAGATGATTCTTCGTGGGGATCTGCAATCGGTTTGTCACTAACATCTGCAGCAGAGAAATTCTGTCAACCCTGAGAAATTCTGGCGATAGGAGTTGCTTTCAGAGTACAGGAAGAATCTGGCGAGAATCTGTCGCTACGATGCTTGCTTTCCTAATTTCTAAACAAAATTGGGAAAATACTTTGCCACGGTGATTCATTCTAACAATCTTGCATTCTTTAATTTATGTCGCCAATTAATCGATTCTCTTATGAACGCCTAATTTTCGGTTGATGCTATGACCGAAAATCCAAGCATAGGGAAGTTATATGTCGACGTGTTTGGATGTTTGAACAATGTTTATGCAACCCTTTTTTTCCTTAGGAATTAAAATGACCCGATTCCGTGAGCACATCCCTTTCTATCTATTTATTTATGTATTTGATTCCCCACCACAACCACAGGAAATTCATTCCTTTTCGCCATCAAGGAGGAAACAGGAAACCGGCGGACGTCCTATTTGAAAACATTTACCTTTACTTTGTTTGTATGGAAGGAAAGAAAACTAAAAACTTTGTTTGGATGTAAGGAAAGAAAGTGAAAAGTCGCTTTGGATTTCTTTGTCCCAGCCACAACCTTTTATTCTCATTTTTATTACATGTTTCCAGAAAAAAGTTCCATTAAATTCTAGGCTAAAATCGTAAGAATGTTATCAGGGGCAACTGGTGCGAAGAGGAAGAAACCATTTGCAGATTAGCTTTCTTCTATTTTTACTTTTTCATGCTATCATGTTGTAAGGCAGAACCAATTTTACAGGCGGCGAAGTTTGAGCCATTTTATCAGTTTATCAGATTTGAAAGTTTAATTATCAAAATTTTCTGGAAAAAGGAAAATGTTATTTATCAGACATCTTATGCTTCTACTTTTTATTTGGTTATAGTTACTGGGAAATGATTCTTTAACTAAATTTCTAATGTACAAAAAATTCCAATTTCTCTTTCTGAGACACGAATATGTACAGGAGCATTATTAACTGTCTACTATAACAATTGTTTAAGACCCTTTGCTTTTATTACTGAATTTTAGCCATCCAGCAAAATACAAAATCCAACACACATATATATATATATATATATATACACACGTGTGTGTGTGTACGTGTGTGTTCTAAAAATAAAAATGAAGATTTATGACCCATCGCATGTAAAGGCGCATAAAAGCTTATGGTTCAAATGTATTTATAAAAATATTCGTGAGTAAATCAAGTATAAAAACAATGAAGAAGAAAAAGATAGTAGGCGAGGAAAAGCTAAGAGCTGATAGAGAAAAGGGTTGGAAGAATCATTCTTAAAATGGGATTATTGGCTTTTTTCCTTTTTTCTTCTCTTAGTTCTCACATAATTTTCCTTTAACCTGGTTGTATTTTTCTTTTATTTTTTGATGAAATTGTCATCCAAGCTTAAGGTTACTAATATGTAAAAAAAGGCAGAGACTTAAAAACTCACCTTAAAACTAGGCCTGGGTGCCGTCGGGTACCCTGTACCCAGCCCGGTATGGACCAAGTCCGGGTCAAAAAAATGTCTTATCGGGTTCACCTTCAGTGCGCCCGGCTCAACCCGAGATCTTAACGGGTCGGGCACGGTTATCAGTTCTATAGCCCGGCCCGACGGCCCGTTAGGTCAAGAGATTCCTGCCTCCCCTAATCTCATTTTCCATTGAGGATTTGAGGGAGGCAGAGCCACAGAGACAAGGAGAGCCACAGCGGGACAGCCAGTCCGCTACCGCCACCACGCCACCGTCTCCGCTCCGCCAGTGGGCCACCTGCCACCGTCGCCCTTTTGCCGCTCCGCCACTGGTCCACCACTCCACAGTCGAACTTTTGCTTTGTGAAGGTACACACTGCTCATTGAAAACATGTCGCTTTGTGCATTTTCGATTTCTTTGAAAAAATCTGTTGCAAGTAAATTCAATGTGTAGTTTGCCATTTTGTGCACCTCTTCATGATCTTTTCTCTTGGTAGAGGAAGAAGTTTGCTTCTACCTGGGTGAAGAAACGCTGGTGTATGTTTTTTCTTTTGATTCTCAAAGGAAAGGAATGAGAGTCCATCTATTCACTTATATGCAAATCCATATGGAAAGATTTTTCATTTCTTTGTGAATAATGCCCAGACCCATAGAAATGAAAAGGTTTTGTGGTTTAGATCTGGCATTCGTCTAGATCGTAGACTTCGTTTGAGGTCTGTTGATTATATTTGTGAATGTATTTGCTGGAACTCACGTATTTGCTGGAACTCTAGTTGTTATCAGAAACACACAATCGTCAATTATTTTTACACACAATCGTGAATGGTCTTTTTTCTTTTTTTCTTTTTATTTGATTTTTGGATCAAACCGACCCTGCCCGGCCTGACCCGGCCCGCCAGTTAACAAAAAGGGTTGGGCTGGGCCTCGAACATGGTGGACCAGACCCGGTACCCAGCCCGTTTTGTAATCGGGCCGGGCCCGGGCTTTGGGGACGGGCCGTCCCGGGCCCGGTCTTACCGGGCCGGACAGTGCCGGCTGGACCGGATGCCCACCCCTACTTAAAACGAGACTTGAAATTTCCTTCACTCATATAATGTGGACAGAACCTTAGATATGTAGCAAGTATTGAAATTAATAAGATAAAATTGTTCTCTAATTGTAACAAGAAAAAAGTATCATACGGTAATTCTAATCTTCCCATGCTTCTCTCCCCCATGACCAAAAAAAAAAGAGATCGAAGAAAGGAACCAATAGCGACATTGAACGCCAACCGATTCACTTGAAGATGGATCTACGGCCATTTATTGAGGGGATGAAAGCAAAACCGATTGCGGCCATGGGATGAGATCTTCCCTCCACACTCAATTCATTGATCATGTCCATCGTTGGTGCTTCAGAGCTTAAACCTGCACCGCTTGCGTCTGGGTCTGGGGAGAGGTCGGCTAAGTGCTTGATATTGAAGGGATAGACGTCGGACTTGGAGTCCGACAAGTACATCCTTCTCGCTAGGATCAAGTTTGCTGCATTGGTCGGATGGCCTCCGTCAAAGAAGAGATATGTGTTTCTATCTTCACAAACACTGCCATTCTTCTCGCACAGCGCACCCGATACGGTACAACAATGCTTGTCAACCACCGTGAGTCCTGTTAATCAGTAAAGATTAACTCAATCAAACTAAGAATGGAAATTCGGTAAGTATGCATTATTTTACCTACAGATATTTCAAACAGTAGATATTATCCATAGCAAGAAAATTGTACAAAAAATATGCTCAAGTTTTCATGAAATAAGAAAAACACACTTTTGACGGTTTTTTTTTTTTTTTGTTTTACCAAAAAAACTCGTGGATTGAAGTAGGCTGGGTTCCAGATGAATATTTTGGTCGAGTCCTTTTTTCAGATTATTTATTTATTTTTTTTAGAAGGGAAGTCGTTCGGTTTATCATGTTGATAATTTTCTTCACATAACACACAGTCTCTCATCGTTAAAAAAGCTGGCTACGATTCAAGGTTGACCCGGCTAAACCTAGCCATGAGTTGATGTTGGCTGCGCTTACCCCTGACTCGGCTTGACTTGACCCTAACTCGTCCGATTCAAATTATTTTAAAACCGGATCGAATCAACGAGTCAACTCAATGTCAACTCATGAACCTAATGACCTGATTTTTAACTCATCATCATTCAGAAATTTACCAACTCTGCTTTCCACAAAAGCTGCATCACCCAAGCACGCGAGTTAAAAGGAGGATTCCTTACACCAACCTCGTCAAGGGCAAGTTTAACTGGTTAATAAAGCCATTGTTAGAATATGTGGAATCTTGAGACGGGAGTGTTCAGCATACCGTAATCGGCGGGAGAATCAATCATCTCGCTGATGATTTTGTAGCTGTTAGCAAAAACAAAATGGGAGCCGGGCATGTCTCTGGTTAGCCTATCGATTGAGGCGTTGAGCCGAGTGTTGAATTGCATGGATGCCAAATTGTAGGTTTCATTGCAGCTGCCGTCTGTAGTTGTTAATCGAGCCGCCGGCGTGCAGCCACTCACCTGGATGGACAGTAACGCAAATTTCCGGGCTCCCAGACCATATAGCCACTGGGAAAGGGGGAAATTTGAGTATTTCAGTCTCTTTAACTGTCGAAAAAAATCATAAAATGTATGCAAAGTTTTGGTGGCACAGTAAAAAGAGGCTCAAGTTTTTCTGTCTAACTGTCGATGTGGATGTTTCAAGCTGTCAATGCAGATAGTCATGGGAGGTGATAAATAGACAGAAAGCTTTATTTACCTTTAGTTGCTGGGTGAACCTGCCGAGAAGTTCCTCCGTGAATTCCGGCAAATAGCATGCAGTTCCGTCAAAACAACTACATGCAAAATCATTTCCGCCGGTATTAATCGCAAATATACTCCGCGAGAGATAAGATGAAAGATCCTTCCCAAGGAGGGACCTTAGTTCGGGCAGAGTTCTTGACTCAAAGTTCCTTATTTGTTGGTTGAATGTTATCACTTCTGTCTGCAACGCCAGCAAACAAACAAAAAGGTTAATAAAACAGAACAGAAGCCCACAGAATCCACGTCTCATCCACTATACTATGTAGATGTTGGAGTTCGATTGCTATTTGACATCCTTCTTCTGTTAAATCTTTCCATTTTTTTAATTATCACTTTCGTCTACCTTTGCATATCATTAAACTAAACGTCTACTCAAACGCAAACAGCACCAAGAAGGCAATTGTGTTTTAGATAATGCCACACCAATCACGTTTTTAATCTTATAGAGCGTGTTTGGCAGTGAATGAAATAGCCCTTCTGTAGTTGTTGTATACAGTGGAACAGGGCGCTCCACAAACACAAACAGTGGACGAGGCCGGAGCATGGCGTTTGGCACACTCCAAGTCCGCTGAATTAGGCGTTTCGACCAGCATGTCCTCGCGTCCTTAAGACGGGTAACCTGATTTGCTGCACTCGATCTTCGAGAAATAAAGAAGGAAAAAAAAAAAAAAGAGCAATAATTTTACACTGAAGTTGGTTGAGTCAAGAATGCCAGAAGCTGATGAAGCGTAGTTCACTCCACTTAGAATCATGGGCCCTTTGGTGCTCGGGTTACTGAAGCAAGGAAGTAAATTGGGGACGCCCAGAAGCTGTCCAAGAACATCGGCCACTGTTTTGTTATTGGTGAACCTTCCTGTCGGAAAGCCAAAATCAACGCCATAAGGCGGATAATTGGCCTTGGCTGTTGATACTGCAAAGAATATATTGTTGCCATTGTCAACTAACGAATCCCCAAAAACAAACATGGATGTGATATTGGACGCTCCATTTTCCTCCAGGCAATGCAGAAGACACGAGGAGCTGAGGAGGATGAAGATGAACAACGTCATCGCTGCCATCATTCACTTTGCAGTGTGGTTGGCAGTGCTTTGGTGTCTTTATGCAATTGGGAAGAAGCAATTTTTTGTTCTCCTTCGGATGACAAACCGACCAGTCAATGATATTTTAGATTGGATTGAGGCATAAATTTCAGTATTTCGTCGTTCAAATACTCTTCTACTTCTTATTGTTGTCGCAAACACATTAATGCCTTGCTGAAAATTAAACTCATAATTGTGATTTTCTAGATAGTAGCGCCACATTGGGATTTGGGAAAGCATAATACCTGTGAAATTAATCACTTTATAGCCCCTTATTAATGGAAAAAAATTAATTTCTGGTCTCCTTGAACAAGAAGAGTAGTTGAACATGGTCGTAAACTTGCAGCTGCCTGCTTTTGGTTGTTGAAACATGCCTACTTTTGGTTGTTCAAACAAACTTGCAGAGGGTTAGGTGGGCAGAGCACGTGACCGGCTCTTGTCTAAGAGACTTACCATAGGATTGCAAGTGTTACCAAGGTATTTCGACAACTTTATCAATTTTTCATACAGCCAATTGTATTTCCACTCTACAAGGAAGGAGCCTGAATACATTTCTTAGAGACAGAATCTTGACCAGTTGTTTTCTTTTTGAACTCTATAAAGAGGTTGCTCGCTTTCTGTCTCAACGTCAAACATTATGCATTAGTTCTTAAATTATTCTGGAGATGTGAGCTTTAAATATTGTCAAAATGTTGTTTGCGGGTGAGATTTTTCTCGTATATGATACAGTAAAGTTGAAGTCTCAATAAAGTCTCAGGAAAATTAAAAAAAAAAAACTCCAATATGCAATGCAAAAAAATACAAAATAAAATGCAACAATAAGAAGTGCACAATACCGAAACAAAATGCAGTGAAAAAATGTGTTTGTTTATGTTTTTTTGACATTTTTACTCTTAGTTTTTTTTTTTTTTTCAAAAAGGTGGATTTGTTGGGCTAACTTATTTTTGAAGTATAACGTGGGTTTTTATGACAATTTTAATTCATACTTCACAGATTCTACTTATTGCTCTCAGGCTAGAAGTTCAAGATTCTAATAAATTTTCTTCCTCGTCTTAGTAGAAAGAAGCTTTATGTTACCTTCAGTTGCTCGGTGAAATTCCCAGTGAGTAACCGTGTAAACTCTGGCTAACAGCATGGTGTTTCTGGAAGCAGTAAGCGGCGTAATCGTTTCCACCGGTGTTGAAGACAAATATACTCGGAGGCAAGGAAGAAGAAAGGTTGCTTCCAACAAGAGATGTCAACTCCGGCTGAAGTTCCTGATTTGCTGATTCAGAGGTATTACTATCATCTGCAAGCGCAACAGGAAAGGGGAAAAAAAAAACTTTCCTTTTGGTTGAGGATGTTAAGGAAACATAAATCAGATTATGGGAAGAATGGTAAAGAATGGTATGAAAGTGCAGGTGTTAGAAATGTTATTTTTGGCAAATAGAAACTATTTTGAGAGCAAGTCAAAGCCTTAAATATAAAAATGTAACGTGAATGTTTTTTCTTTTCTTTTATTTCTTTAACTAAAAAAAAAAAACAAAGGTAATAAAAACTTTGTTGAGCGAGCAGTAGAAATATTTCTTTATCCCACCAAAGAACAACAGAGTCAAAACCCCAACCCAATTTCTTGTCGAAGGTTTGCTTGGGTGCTTAGGGTGTTGTCGCCTATGCATTTATGTTCTCCTCTTTCGCATATAGAAAGTTGATGGTTCTAAAATTTGATACCAGCCTCCACCCCAGCGCCAACACCCTATGACAATAAAAATGATTCAAGAAGATCGAAAACAAGGAAGAGTGGGGCTAGAGATATTATCGGCGAGGGTCTCCTTTACATTGAAAGTAGGCGAGTCGAGAATCCTGGAGCCAACGGATACGTAGTTCACTCCATTGAAAATTTTGGTTCCTTCGGTGGTGGGATCGTTGAAACAGGGAAGTCGATGAGGGAGTCCCAGATGCTGTCAAAGAGCATCGGCCACGGTCCATCTATTGGTGAACCTCTCCGTCGGAACTTCAAGATCAATCCTATACGGCGGAAAATTGGCCGTGGCATCAGAATCCGGCAAGTACACGTTGTTGCCGTTATCAACAACGGATTCCCAAAGACAAACATGGCCGTGATATTGCCGGGTGCTTCATTGAAGAAGAAGCTCACCAGAATCAGAATACTGAAGAACGCCTCCCTTGTCATGGTTTTCACTTGTTTGCATCCATGAGCAAGCTCTCCATTATTCCTTTGTACAGCGTGCGATCTGGTGCCAGTAAGGGCTTCATGTAGACAGCTTCTGACACGCTCGTCACTGAATACTGTGCGGGAGTGGTCCTGCCATAAGCCCAGACAGTTAAGCTGGTTCACCATTTACCTACTTCTTCGGGCCCAGTTGACTGTTTGTTGGGGCTGAACATTTTGGAGGTCGAACAGATGAATCAGAGTGTTATTGTTCGAGTTTCCGTGGCTAGGTTTGGTTTCATACACTACACTTGTCAGTTTAAGAGACTTTATTATAAAGAGTAAGAGATTATTCAGGTCCAATGGTATGAGAGCTCATTGAAGTAGAGTCTGTTCACAAATGGTTACATAGTGGGTTTAGTCTAACAGACTGAATACAGTAAGTAAATGTCCTAAATTGACAATCAAAACTTGGTCAAACTGACTGGGTAACGCAAACGGATTAATTAAAAGTTAACCACAAATCACAAGGTGCTTCAATATTGATCATATAAATACGTAAGAACTTTTCTGGGGTTCCAGAAAATCCCCTTGCTTGTAAATCCATCAGAAAAATGTAGCATGGATATAAGTCTTGCTATATGAACATATCAGCATGTCTTCAATGCTTGATAACAATTTTCCTGTTAACTTTCTTGTGGATGTAAGATCTCACACCTCTCGTCTTTCTCTTTGTTGTTGCTCCTTTTCTTTGTGGGTACATTTGATTACTTTATTCAGATTCGAAATCCATGGATCTATATAGATCTGACATGGTATGATTTTGGTGATATGACAAATGAACGGTTCATCAAAGACCTTTATACATTGAGAGAAGTCAGATTTACGATCTGAGAGAGGGGAGGGTCTTATCTCAACTTAATCTCTTTCGTTATACTTCATAGTTTTGAAATGTGAATATCATGTCCATATTGTTAGTTTTATAATAAAAAAATGGTAGATATATGTAACAACCCGACTCATTCTTGGGCTAGAGCCCCGGTTTGGTAGATTCCAACCCGTCCCTTAATAGTTTCGGCTCCAACCTTAAAAGGTTAGGAATCATGACAACTATTTATGGTAATGATCCTTTTTATAAACCCTTGAAGCTTCCTCACAATCTTCAATACGTGATTAAATTCTTGGGGTGTTACAATCCAACCCTCTTAAGGCACGCGAGTCTACGCGTGTGGGACATTAGGTCCGAGTGTTGAAACTGTTTTGATGCCACTATAACAACCCGACCCACTCCTAAACTTGAGCTTTTGGTTTGGCGGATCTCAACCCTCCTCCTAACAGTTTCGGCTCTAACCTCAAAAGGTTATTAACCAATACAACCATTTATGGTAATGATCTTCTTTATAAACCCTTGAAAATTTCTCACAATCTTTAATATGGAACTAAATTTTTGGGGTGTTGTAATATATGTACTCTACTCTAATGCAGAGAGGGAGAGAGAGAGAGAGAACCGATAAAAATGGTAGATATATGTACTCTAGTATAATATAGAAGGGGGGGAGAGAGAGAGAGAGAGAGCCGATAAAAATGGTAGATATATGTACTCTAGTGTAATACATAGAGGGAGGGAGAGAGAGAGAGAGGAGTCTCCTGCTCCCTCTTCAAGCATCCATAAGAACTAGTATTGGTCGTTGGATTAGAAAACTTATTTCACGAGCAAACTGCTTTGTTGCTGTGTTTCATGGTGAGAGTGATAACATTACACATAAAGAGGTGACAGACATTGTGCAAAGTGGCATGAATAATGAACCTAAAGGCAAGGACCATGGCAAGAGTTATGAACCTAAAAAGCAGGGATTGTGGGCGGCAACTTGTCAAAACTTTGGACAACACCTGCCTGAATTTAAATTCAATAGTAATCGTTCATACAAGTTACAAACAAAAATAAAGAACCGTTAGTGTATCTCTCTATGTATGGCTTCTAACAGTCATTCTAATATGAGAGCTATTGTGTATGCAGGTGGAAACCATCAAAGCACATTAAAATTTGCACTGCGTTGTTCACTTTAATTCTTTGCTGTTAAAGACAACAAACAAGCATAAACAGAGGCCCTTAGGAACAGAACAGAGGCACTCCGTGTGGGGGCCTTTTTATTGGAAGACATTGATCTCACCAGTGCGAATAAGAATAATAGCATTCCCGCAATCAGACATGCTTTTGGCCGGTTAATTTTGGAAAAGAAACTGCCACAAATTACTAGAGATTTTGCGGTTGATGGAGGTGGGATTTACCTGTTAATAATGGATTTTTATTTTTGGCCATCCCCCAAAATACAAAATCCAATATGGACATTGAACGCGAACCGATTCACTTGAAGATGGATTTACGCCGATTTATTGAATGGATAAAAGCAAAACCAATTGCGGCCATAGGATGAGATCTTCATTCTGCACTCAATTCCTCAATCATGTCCATCTTTGGTGCTTCAGAGCTTAAACCTGCATCGCTTGAGTCTGGGTAGAGGTCGGCTAAGTGCTTGACATTGAATGGATAGACGTCGGACCTGGAGTCCGATAAGCACATCCTTCTCGCAAGGATCAAGTTTGCTGCATTGGTCGGATGGCCTCCGTCAAAGAAGAGATATGCCTTTCTATCTTCACAAATACTGCCATTCTTCCTGCACTTTCTAACCGGTACGGCACAACAAGGCTGTTAGAAACAACACAGAATAAACTCTCCTCTCGCATTTTTAAGAAGGGGTTAGAAACAATAAGAAAGAAGACAACGATTTACGTGGTTCGGAACAAAAATCTCTTACGTCCGCGGTCGCACAGATCTCTTGTATTCTCTCACTTCTATGAACACACATAACAGACACTCTCAAGCGGCGGCCATCCTCAAAACATAAGGATTAGGGCAAACCCGCATTTGTACAAAATGACATATATACCCTTACATAAAGAAAAAATGAGTGTGTCGGCGGTATTATAAATGAGTGTCTAGTATGGATCAACTTCCATACACCAAACACCAACAAAGGCTTGTCAACCACCGTGAGTCCTGTTAGTTAGTAAACATCAACTCAATCAAACTAAGAATGAAAATTCGGTAATTATACATGTTTTTACCTACAGCTGTTTCAAAGAGTAGATATTAAATGTTATTCCGTAGCAAAAAAAGTTTACAAAAAATATGCTCAAGTTTTCATGAAATAAGAAAAACACACTTTTAAGTGTTTTTTTTTTACCAAAAAAAAAAAACTCGTGGATTGGAGTAGACTGGGTTCCAGATGAATATTTTGGTCGAGTCATTTTTTCAAATTCCATTTTTTTTTTATAGAAGGGAAGTCGTTCGGTTTATCACGTTGTTCATTTTCTTCACATAACACAGTCTCTCATCGTTAAAGAACCTCGTCACTATTCAAGTTTGACCCGGCTAAACCTAGCCATGAGTTAAGGTTGGCTGAGCTTACTTGACTCGGCTTGAGTCCACCCTAACTCACCCGATTCAAACTATTTTAAAACTCGATCGAATCAATGAGTCCACTCACAGTCGACTCATGAACCTAATGACCTAATTATTAACTGATCAGAATCCGATTCAGAAATTGACCAACTCTGCTTCCCAAGAAAGCTGCATCACCCAAGCAGGTAGGGGTGCACAACGAGTCGAGTTACACAATGAGTCGAGTTACTCGAACTCGACTCGTTAGTGTAAACGAGCTGCTTCATTAGTTAAACGAGTCGAGTTCGAGTTCACGAGTCAACTCGTTTAACTAATCGAGTCGAGCTCGAGTTCACTTTGCGAACTCGTTAAAGCTCGACTCGGCTCGATTAACATACCGGTTTTAAAAAAACCGGTTCACTAGTCACGACTCACTTCTTCTCAAACGAGTTAAACGAGTCGAGCTCGACTATTGGTTTAATTCTTAAACGTTAAACGAGTTAAACGAGTCGAGCTCGACTAAACGAGTCGAGCTCGACTAAACGAGTTAAATGAGTCGAGCTCGACTATTGGTTTAATAATTAAATGTTAAACGAGTTAAACGAGCCGAGCTCGAGCTCGACTATGTATAGTCGAGTCGAGCTCGAGCTCGTGTTAGGAACTCGACTCGAGTTCGAGTTCAAGCTCAAGCATTTCGAGCCGAGTCGAGTTCGAGCTGGGCGAGCTCGAGCTCGACTCGGCTCGTGTGCAGCCCTACAAGCAGGCGAGTCTCACCCGACGCTCTCACACAGCAGCCCATGAAGCCCGCACACGTTGCTGGACACGATGGCCAGCACCTCTATTTATAGGCAACAAGTCGACGGTGGAAAATTTCACAAGTTTCTATTCTTTTTATTTTTCTTTTACTTTATTTTATTTTTAATCACTAGTTTTTCATTACCACCGACTTGCAACTCCTTTTACGAGCAAGAGTTGGAGGTTTCGGAGATTTAAAAGGAGGATTCCTTACTCCAACCTCCGTCGAGGACAAGTTTAACTGGTTTAATAAAGTCATTGTTAGAATATGTGGAATCTTGAGACGGGAGTGTTCTGCATATCGTAATTGGCGGGAGAATGTATCATCTCGCCGATGATTTTGTAGCTGTTAGCAAAAACAAAGTGGGAGCCGGGCATGTCTCTGGTTAGCGTGTCGATTGAGGCGAGTGTTGAATTGCATTGATGCCAAATTGTAGGTTTCGTTGTTTTATACAGTGGAACACGGCGCTCCACAAACATAAGCAGTGGACGAGGCCGGAGCTTGGCGCTTGGTACACTCCAAGTCCGCTGAATTAGGCGTTTCGACTAGAATGTCCTCTTTCTGGGCGTCCTTAAGACGGGCAACTTGATATGCTGCCCTCGATCTTCGAGAAATGAAGAAGGCAAAAAAAAAGAGCGATAATTTTACACTGAAGTTATTTGAGTCAAGAATGCCAGAAGATCCTGAAGCATAGTTCACTCCACTTAGAATCATGGGTCCTTTGGTACTCGGGTTAGTGAAGCAAGGAAGTAAATTGGGGACGTCCAAGAACATCGGCTACTGTTTTGTCATTGGTGAACCTTCCTGTGGGAAAGCCAAAATCAATGCCATAAGGCGGATAGTCGGCCTTGGCTGTTGAATCTGCAAAGAATATATTGTTGCCATTGTCAACTAACGAATCCCCAAAAACAAACATGGATGTGATATTGGACGCTCCATTTTCCTCCAGGCAATGCAGAAGACACGAGGAGCTGAGGAGGATGAAGATGAATGACAACCCGACCAGTCAATGATATTTTAGATTGGTTTGAGGCATAAATTTCAGTATTTTGTCATTCAAATACTCTTCTACTTCTTATTGTGGTCGCAAAAACGTTAATGCCTTGCTGAAAATTAAAATCATAATTGTGATTTTCTAGACAGTTGCGCCACATTGGGAAAATGTCGATTAGAAGATTGTGTGGTGAATGACAAAATTGTAATTTTAGTGCTCAACCACCTGCCTTTGGGTACGAATTATTTATTTCCTAAACTACCAAACCTGGTTATATGCACAAGCGATACACTGGCCCATATAAATGCCAATGGACCAGCGGACCAGCACTTGTACACCTCGCGCAGCACCTACTTAAGAACTTGTCTTCGTTTTTTTTTTTAATAAAATAGTACTAACTATTTTTTTATACTATTTTTATTCTCTATAGCAGTAACTCTCTTGGCTATTATCTTTGGCCTAAAAAATTTACGTATGCACATAGGGGCCTTTTAGATAACAAAAAAGCTGCATTCAAAAATACAATGTCGGTGAATGTGTCCATTTTGAGGACATGAAACATTAGGTTCCAAATGCCAGGACTTGAAACATCGATGACTGATCGCTTAAAGGTCGTGTTGTGCATCGAATACCAACAGAGGACCCATGTAAAAAATGAGGACATTCCAACACAGGACCCTTGTAGAAAAGAAATGGCATTTGCCACTGTAGGTGTTAGGGGGAGAAAGGGAGTGTCTTGGATGGCGATTGCAGTCGGCAAAGCACAAATAGATTGGGCTGTGCAAGGCGGTCGGCAAAGCACAAATAGTATGGATCCTTCACACTTGAGATCCTTGTTTTACCCTTATGGAATGAGAGAAGGCAGATTTGAGGTCTGGGAGGGGAGGGTCCTACTGTTGGGATTTCTCCCCATAACGCATATACAAAACCAAACGTATATATCCTAAACAGGATCATGCTCTTGCTAAATCATTGAAATAAACGAAACCTTAAACTGAAGCGGAAGCGTACCTGAATCCATCTGATCTGGAGCACGGGAAGATCGCAGTAGGGTCTTACATGGTACGTGCGGCGTGCTTGAGGTCTCTCTCAGATGGAGAAGAGGAAAAACCCTAGAAACCAATGTCCCCAAGGACCACTACCATTTTATAATAAGGACAATTACGGATTTCACCCATCAAAGAGTCCGTAATTCCGTACTGGTATCTATACATTTCAAAATTACCCCATACCATCTAAAATGACGTAATATCCCAAAACGCAATCACTTAAGCGGATATTTACGTTAAGACAACCATAATGTCTGAAATTCCTTATAGACATATGTCGGCCCACCAAATGATCTTACACTTACCTCAACTTATCATGTTTCGTTAATAGTTTCGAAATGTGAATATCTTGTCCATATTGTTAGTTTTGTAAATAAAAAAAAAAAAGAAAAAAAAAAGAAGAAGAGAAAGGTAGGTAAGTATATCTAGTGTAATACAGAGAGAGAGAGCAGTCTAGTAGTGCCTGCTCCCTCTTCAAGGATCCATGTCTAACTCTAGAATTCGTATTTGTCGTTGGATTAGAAAACTTATTTCACGAGCTAACTGCTTTGTTGCTGTGTTTCATGGTGAGAGTGATAACATTACACACAAAGAGGTGACAGACGTTGTGCAGACAGACGTTGTGCAGAGTGGCATGAGTAATGAACCTAAAAGCAAGGACCATGGCAAGGATTGTGGGCGGTAACTTGTCAAAACTTTGGAAAAGACCTGCCTGAATTTAAATTCAATAGTAATTATTCATACAAACTACAAACAAGAATGAAGAACCGTTAGTGTACCACTCCATGTATGGCTTCTAACATTAAGCAGCATTTAGTGCGATCCTCTTCTTCATTCTAATATGAGAGCTATTGTGGACGCAGGTGGAAACCATCGAACCACATTAAAATTTGCATTGCTTTGTTCACTTTAATCCTTTGCTGTTAAAGACAACAAAGAAGCATAAACAGAGCCCCTTAGGAACAGAACAGAGGCACTCCATGTCGGAGTCATTTTATTAGAAGACATTGGTCTCACCAGTGCGAATAAGAATGAAAGCATTCCCGCAATCAGACTTGCTCTAAGCGGGTTAATTTGGAAAAGAGACTGCCACAAATTACAAGAGATTGTAAGCCTGACGCATATTTCCTGAACTGCTTGATCTGTTCAAATTCATGTAGTTACTTCTAAACGACTTTATAGCACATGTTTCAATAATAGACCTAAAATCCTGATTGAAGCAACCTATTGTAAATGGAGGCTTTACTGCACTTCCATCTCAATTACATCCCTTGATGCATCAGAAATCAAACCAGGATGTGTAAAGTCTGCATCCAGGTCAGATAACTGCTTGACATTAAAGGGATAGGCGTATGACTGCACGTCTGATGAGTAAATCTTTGAGGCTAATATCTCGTTTGCTGCATTTGATGGGTGGCTTCCATCGAAGTAAAGATACGTGTTTCTGTCTGCACAGGCACTGCCATTTCTCTGGCACAGGCTGCCCTGAGAGTCTGCCGACACAGCACAGCATGGTTTGTCGATCACTTCAAAACCTGGCGACAAACAAATACAGAAAGTAAAATAACAAACTAAATTTTGCACTGCAGCAACATGCGTGGCATATTGAAACAGAATATGAAGTAAAGTAGCATGTAAGATTGATTTATCAACAATATAGTGAAAAGAAGCAAATCAAGGTGAGATTCTCAGCTGTAAGGTCTTACTCATCTGGAGAGCAACAAAAACTCAGCTTAGCTTGCCAAGTTTAGCAACTTAATATTAACTCAAACTCTTCCCTGGATATGCAAATTCAAACGAGTGAATCCCCATCAGCTTGGTGAATTTGGCAGTTGCCCGCCGAGAAGGAGATTCAAAGTTAGCTAGCCCTTTGTGCGGCTAGCACTTAATTTATAATAGTGAGTGAGCAGCCGCAGGTCATTCACATAGCATAAGAATCATTAGCTAAATCAGAAATAATGTATACCATAAGAAGCTGGATCAGCGATAATTTCACTGAGCAATTCATAAGTGTTAGCAAACACAAAGTGGGAGCCTGGCATTTCACTCGTAAGGCCGTCGATTGAATCGTTGAGGCAAGTGTTAAATAAAATAGCAGCGAGGTTGAAATCTTCACTGCAGTTTCCACCATTTCGCAGTCGAGCTCCTGGCGTGCAGCCACTTGGTTGACAGCCAAACAACACAAATTTCCGAGCACCCAAGCCATACATCCACTGTAGAAAGATTCAGGAGACAAATGTAAGCACTCCTTTGAATGCAATTGCTCTAGGCTTAGGTCACATCTGTCTATCCCGGGTATGGCAAAGCAGGTGTTATGTTTGAGGATGAACACAATTAATGTGCTGGGGTCTGTCAACATACAAAAATTGTTCTACTGAAACAATGCATGAGAAAGAAAAGGCTTCTTACATGGAGAAAATGGTAGAACGTTCAACTTTTTAGAGAGGTGACATGGGTGACTAATGATAAATTTATACCGGAATGCTGTGTTCGACCCAGAATATCCTGACGGGACATACTAATCGACTCCTGACACTCGTCAGGTGTACAATTAAATGCAGGCCTGCCTGGACTCACACACATGCAGCCTCATTTAAATTGGTTTGCATATATGAGAGGCCCAAGCATCTGGACTACAAGAGAATTTAAACTCCTCCAACTAAAGGATGTCATTTGCAATGTAAGAATTTGACTGTATGTGTGGGCGGCGGAAACAGTTGGGTGCTCCAAAGGAGGAAAGCACCTCTACATAACAGTCTATGCTAGGTAGCTTAGAATGTCGCTGTGAAGGTATTTATTTTTCTTTCTAATGACGCGTTTTTTTTGTCTTCTCCATAAAGGCACAGTGAGATCAACGCAGCTCTGACGCTAGGAGACAATTTGGGTGCGTTTGATATCCATGGATTCAAAATCCATGGTTTTATCAACCACAGATTCCAAAGCATCAAAAAGGTAAAATATGTTTTTTTTTTTTATCTGTATGGGAGATTTTCGTGAAAAGCAACAGCAGCTAGTGGGATCCCCGAGTTGAGAGAGAGAGACTTGGCCATGGCCACGGGTTCCGCTGGCTGATATTCTTAGCCATGGGTGGGGGGTGTCTTAAATCTAGAGAGAAACTCTCGGTCATGGATGAGGGTTTCATTGACTTAAGACCATGGTCAATGGTTCTGCCAAAGCTGGAACCGAGAGAAACCCACGGCCAGGGCCAAGAGTTCACATGGGGGAGAGAAACACTGTACTGCGGATTCGCACACCGGCTAGAAGCTCTCCGATTTTTTGATGTGAGAGAGAGAGGATAAAATGAAATATATAATAAAATTTGAAGAAGCTCTCGGATTTTTTGATGTGAGAGAGAGAGGATAAAATGAAATATATAATAAAATTTGAAGATAAAAAGTCTTCTAACCACAAAAACACACCGCAAAAACAAAATAAGAGAGGGAAAGAAAATTGAAGAATGCTTTTCCAAATCTAGGAGACGCATGCCATGGGTTCGTGTGTATATATATATATATATATGAGGGAGAGAGGAAAGGGGGAGGGAAGGAGAGAGCGAGAGAAAGAGTATTTCAACATTGCAAATCACCAACCAGCAGTTAAGACAGAGAGAAGGAGGGAGAGAGAAAATATCTCTCAAAGCAAACTGGTGACTTGCTGGTGGTTGGATGAGAGAGAGAGAGAGAGAGAGAGAGAGCGCGGATAAAATGGGAATATATAACAAAATTTGAGGACAAGAGGTCCCCTAAATATAAAAACAATCCGTAAAGAACAAAATTACGCAAGCAAGAGGAACAAATAAACAATACAATGCACAGAAAAATAAGAGAGAAGAAGAAAGACGAAACGGCACAGTCACCCAACCGCAGTCAGGCGGCGGCGCTTTATCCGAATGGCGAACTGGATATCCCCTTGCACAAGACGAGCCACAGAATCTGGTGAAGAGAATGTGCCCCTGAAGACCCTGTTGTTGCGCTCCACCCAAATGAGCCACCAAGCTAAAATGAGCCACGGCCTCCAGACATGACCCCAAGAAGCAGTCAGGTGGGGGGAAGGACAAAAGAGGAAGAAAAGACGAATGGATGGTGGGTTTGGAAGATTACTAACAAGGGAAGGCCAAGTAGAAGCAAGGACACTAAAGAAAAAAGGGCAAGAAGTAAAAAGGTGGACCCTAGACTCAGTCGCAACAAGACATAAGGGACACTGGTTAGCCAAACTGATGCCAAGGCGCTGTAGGTGATCAAAAGTGTTGATATGGCCAGTCAGAAGAAGCCAGACAAAAGCAATGACTCGAAGAGATGGGCCAGGAGACCAAAGAAATCGGGGGGGGAGTGACGCGACAGAGGGACCAAAGGAGGCCAGGTAGCAAGAAGAAAAAGTGAACTCACGGGTAGGTGAAAGGGGCCAGGATGGGGACGTGCACGATGAGAGGTCAGCAAGGCGGAGGAAAAGAGGAAGGACAGAAAGCATGTCGGACCAAAAGTGGGAAGGGGAGATGTGAGATATAGAACTATGCCAGACGCTAGGGGAAGGCAGGTCGAATTTTGAACTAATGAATTGGGTGATGGGAGAATGTTCAGTAGCTAACCGCCACCACCAAGAACACAGGAAAGACTCACAAGCCCGACTAAGGTTGGTAACCCCAGCACCCCCAAGAAGACGCGGAAAGGCAACCACATCCCAATGCGCAAGGCGATCTGAAGGTCGATCACCATCCCAAACAAACTTACGAATAAGCTTATCAAACCTACGCAAGACAACCACAGGAGGCCGAAAGACAGACAAAGCATGGAGAGGAACCGACGCGAGGCAGTGCTTAGCCAAAGTAATCCGACCTGGAAGAGAAAGCAGCTTTCCCTGCCAACACTGAAGGCGAACCGTAAGCTTCTACTCCACCCCATCCCAAAAAGGAGCAGGAGGCGACAACGTAATCTGAAGCCCCAGATAGTCCATGGGCAGACTAGTAGCCTTACACCCAAAGCAAGCTTCCGCGAGAAGTACCGTGGCCGGATCCGCGTGAATGAAGGAGATGTGACATTTGGCGGAATTGATAGAAAGACCTGAGATGAGCTCAAAGACCCGAAGGATGAGCCAAGTTCTCACAACCTGCTGGCAAGAAGCACTGCCGAACAGAAGAAAATCATCAGCATACTGAAGGGTGGAGAAGGACGGTAAGTGGGGGAGCGAATGGGGTGTGAGGAAGCCAACGACCGTTGCGTGATGGAAAAGCGCAGAAAAGCTCTCAGCAACCAAGTTGAAAAGCAAGGGAGATAACAGGCAACCTTGACGGAGGCCACGCTCGAGACAGAAGAAATCACCACACTTCCCATTGAAAGAGACCGCAAGCTGGGCCCCAGTGACAAGCGACATGATCCACTGCCTAAACGAAGGACCAAACGCAAGACGGGTGAGGAGGTCAGAAAGGAACTCCCAACTAACCGAGTCAAAAGCCTTAGAGATGTCCAACTTCAGGATGAATGAAGGTAGCCGTAGACAGTAAAGGGAGTGAACAACCTCATTGACTAGGACAACCGCATCCTGCAGACGCCGACCCTTGACGAAAGCAACCTGGAAGAGGTTAATGACTGAAGGCATGACTGGTGCAAGCCGCATAGAGAGCAACTTAGCAATAATCTTGTACGGCGTGCCAAGGATGGAGATCGGGCGAAAGTGGGTGACGTCCGTAGGGTTAGGGCGCTTAGGCACCAAGACGCAGGTAGCTTGATTGAATTCCTTGAGGAAAACAGAATTGGAGGTGAACTCATCACAAAACGCAAACACATCCGCGCTACAAACCTCCCAAAAAGTACGAAAAAATTCGACTGGGAAACCATCAATGCCAGGCGCCTTACCCGAGCCAAGGGCCCAGACCGCGTTCTTGATCTCTTGGTGTTGGAAGGGCCGCTCAAGAGCGATCGCACAAAAGACAGAGAGAGAGGAGATGTGAAAATCCGGCAGCGTGGCACGGAAGCGAAGAGGTTTAGAGTAGAAATCCTTGAAATGAGCGCTCAGGGCCGGGAGGATGTCATCACCAAGAAAAATCCTGCCCCCGATACCCATGGACTGGAGCAACGTCTGACGGCGCCTCTGAGAGGCGGCCAAGTGGAAGAATCTAGAGTTCTGGTCCCCATGTGCGAGCCAACCCAACCTAGAGCGTTGCTGCCAATGGATAGACTCCCTCATGCGCCACTCTTGGGCAAGACACTGCAGACAAAGGAGACGGGAAGACTGATCCGCAGAAATATTATCAGAGGCCTGAAGGGACATGATCTCCTCATCCCAAACGGCCACTTCCAAAAATTTGCTGCTCCAAAAAATGCGCTTCCAGGCGAGGTCCTCCCTCCTGATGGAGTGCAACTTCCGCGAGAGCCTGAAAGCTGCCCACCTACCATTGACTGCACGAGCCCACCAATTAGGGACGGTAGCTACAAAGGATTCATCACGGAGCCACCAGATCTCAAAACGAAACCTGGCGTGCCCGGTACCAGCCCTACCCCGAAGAAGGGAAAAGAGCAGCGGAGCATGATCAGACAGGTGCCTCGGGCCAAGAACCAATGAGGATGAAGGAAAAGCAGAGAACAACTCAGGCGAGAGGAAGATACAGTCCAACCTACGAAGGATCGGAGGGTTCCTATTATTAGACCAAGTAAACGTACCGTTAGTCGAAGGCACGTCAAAAAGACCAAACTCATCAACGAAAGATCGAAAAGCAGACATAGACGGGCCAGAAGTGACAGGGGATGATGAGTCAGCAGGGCTAAGCAAACAGTTGAAGTCCCCTGCCAGAAACCAAGGGGAAGCTGCAAGCTGGCGAACCTGATGCAGCTCAGCCCACAGCTGCCCACGCAAAGCCCCAACGCAAGGGCCATAAACCGCTGTAACCAGGACCGGACCATTAGGCCAAAATCCGCTGAGAGAAGCAGAGATAGAGTACCTTCCGACATGCACAATAGCCCCTGTAAGGGGTGGAGACAAAGCCAGCAGGATGCCGCCCGCTGCTCCACAAGCTGGAAGGAACCCAAAGGACGGTTGGCGCAACAAAGTACGAACACAAGCATGAGAGATGACAGACATCTTGGTCTCAACCACAATAAGCACCGAAGGCCCATGCTGACGGATCCAAGAAGAGAGATACCTACGCCGATAACGGGCACTGAGGCCCCGCACATTCCAACATGCAATCCTCATGGGGAAACCACGTGAAGCGACGAACGTCTGGCCGCCCTGGCGGCACCAGGAGGGAGGACGGAGGCTGCAGAAGCCCCAATCCTACGCAATTCCCGCCGCAACCTGGCCAGGCTGGAGCGGGAGACTGGTGCCACAGCGGCAACAAAAGAGGACCGCAACAAATCAAGTTGCTCAGGCGAAAGAGAGACCTTAAGAGCGTCAAGCGCATCCGGGAGGGAGATGCCCAACTCAGCATCCAACAAGGGGGCAACAGGTGACAACCTATCGGGCAGGGAGTGACGACCCATAGGACTCGTGGTGGGGCTAGACAACTGAACAGGGGAGGACGAGGGGGCAGAGGTGAACTCAGACTCAGACCGCAGGGCAGGGGAAAAAGAGCCAACATAAGGGATGCGGGAGAGGGCAGGGCTAACCGGTGGGAGGGGCAGGTAGGTGGGGTTTAGAGTCGAGCAGCGACTGAGTCTAGGGAGCAGAATATGCAGGGAAGGCCAGTAAGAGCTAAAGCTACCGTCAAAAGAAACAGAAAAAACCCAAGGCAGATAGGCAAAGGAGGAGGTCCTGGGTGTAAGGGGGGCATAGGGGGGCCAGTAACCAAGGTAAAGAGCAACGTACAGGCAACGGAGGGAGAATGACTGACTGGGGGTGCCGAGACTCCAGAGGCCAAGACAACGCAGGCCGCAGTCAGACGAGAGCGAGCAACAACAGCAGCCTCAAGAGAAAGACCCTCTGCCGACGGACGGGCAACCGAAAGAGACGGTGCGGACGACCGGACGTCGCCAAGGTCAGACTGAGCAGCAACTCGCAACGGGTCGGGGCAGCCCGAGGTGGACTCGCGTGGAGCCCCAGCTCGCAAAGCAGGAAAAGGAAAGGGCGAGCAGGGTACCTCAGAGGAGCGTGGCAGAGAGCAGGCTAGACTCCTTCGCTGAGGAGAGGCAGGCGCCAC
Organism: Nymphaea colorata; assembly: GCF_008831285.2. Taxonomy (NCBI): domain Eukaryota; kingdom Viridiplantae; phylum Streptophyta; class Magnoliopsida; order Nymphaeales; family Nymphaeaceae; genus Nymphaea; species Nymphaea colorata. The sequence goes on from NC_045138.2 coordinate 28,064,246, forward strand.
GGTGAGGGAAGCAAGGGCGGAAGCTGAGAAGGCGGCAGCTCTACCATCGAAGAGCACTGGTGCGGCGGATCACCTGGCCGAAAAACCTGCGGAACCTTTACCGAAAAAGGAGGACCCCGCGTTCCAGGACAAGTAGGCCCAGGCCAAGGAAGTCTGATAGAGCCAAAGAACATAGAGCTCTCGCCCAAAGAAGGTGACCGCTGAACAACTTGCAGAGGAACCTGGACCCAGAAGGAAGCAGTGACCGCTGCAAAACCATGTCGTCACGCAAAAAGGCGACGATCATTCTGACAAGCAGGAAAGCGACATCGAGAACACGTGACGGCCCGGCGGCCGTTCAAGGAAGCACACCTCTAACACCACCACTGGCCCCATCTGACTCGGATAGAAGCAACAGACCGGAGAAGGTGACGAAGCCTGGAAGCACGCCGAGAAGAGGGGACAGACCACGGTGATGGGGCTGGCCTACCAACGGAGACCACCTTGGGGAGCCTCGGCCGCAAGGAACAGTCACCCATCTGCAGAAGGAGAAAACAACAACGCGCTGGCAGGAGGAAGGCCTGAAGGAGCCCGCGAGCATCTTTCAGCTGAAGTGTGCCGGCGAAAATGCAATTGAAGATAGTAGACTGCCAACTGAAAGACAAAGCCTGTGCTTGACGAACCCCCTCAGGCGAGCAAAGAAAACCGATCGCCGCACGACAAAGCAAGCTATTAAGAGGGAGGGGGTTACCCAGCCTAATACCACAAAGACTAGGACCCTCAACCCAAACCCCCGAGGGCGGCCGCAAAGGCGGGGGAGGAGGAAGGGCTGCCACGACACCCCCCACGGTGCAAGAGTAAAGAAAAAGGAACCTGTTTTCACAGGCAATTCAACAAACAGTTACAGTGCAGCTTGCACAAATGCAGGGAGAGACGTCCCACGGCTCCAGCACTCCCCAAGCGACAGAGAGGGCAGGGGGAAGAGCTGCATTGCTCGGGGAAATGGGGGGACAACGCCGTGCTGCCCCAGACGGACGGCGAAGACGAGTGAGCGGGCGGTGGGGGCAGAAGGAGAGACGGGCAGGTGTTGGGGCCGACGGGAGATAGAGAGGGCGAGTGGAGCCAGACGAGCGGGTGGTGGGGCAGACGGAGAGACGGGCGGGCGGTGGGGTCGACGGGCGGGCGGTGGGGTCGACGGGAGAAAGAGAGAGCGAGTGGGGAGCAGGGGGAAGAGTGGACGAGCACGAGGAGGCGGGCGAGAGAGGAGAGTGAGAGGTCGGGCAGACGAGAGAGGAGGGCGGTCGGGCGGCGAGAACGGGCGAGCGAGAGGAGAGAGAGAGAGAGAGAGAGAGAGCGAGAGAGAGAGAGAGAGAGAGAGTAAGAGAAATCTATCATAGAGATCCGACCTTTTCGGAAAGCTCACCAAATACATTCTTTTTTAAGTGACTGATTTAAAAACTAAGTCAATCTTAAATCCAAGGATCTAAAATCTAAGATCTGGAGGCATCAAACCCAACCTTAACAAGATCCGTTACGACCGCAAGAGCCGACAAACGTCAGTATGTACCTAATCATTCTGAGCATGGTAGTTGGTAGTGCGAGGGAGTTTCCAGAATAAGCTCTTCGAAGCAAAAAGTGTACCTTGTCAGTTGTTACCTTGTCTTTTGCAAAGGGTGAATGATCTCACCACTATTACCTACTTCATACACTACTTCTTTAAATTATTCTAGATGCGAATTTTGTATATATTTGACCTGCATTGTGGGGAAGAAAGATAACAGAAAATCATAGTCCTCTGAAAAATTTTAGTTTTGGGGAACGTCTATCTAGTTTCACAATTTCAAAATACTCATCTGAGGCTATGGCTGTAATCAAAAGCATATCGGCACCTTCATCATACCACTTAAATAAACTGCATTCTATTTGCCTTTGATTACTTGTTTGAAGGCTTATCACCTACGTTTATAATGAATTCACAAATGCTAAAGAGGAAAAATAATAAATGCAAATCGCCGATCAAAAATGTAATTTGGTTTTATGATGCATATGCTTTAATTTTGCATATATAGATAACGACATTTTGAAACTAAACCTGCCCTGATTATGATACTTTAGGCATCACAGTTGGAAAAGCAATAGGAGTACTCAACATGTTAAATATACCAATTTCATTTTCAAGAGCAAGCAGCCAATCTTCATCAACGTCTTGCTACACGTTTGACATGCATCATACTATATCTACCATTTGGTAAGGCAAATAGTCTGAGATGAGATAGAAATTAGTGGGTCTACTTGCTAGATGGTTCATCTGTGGAGTGTGGAGCTTTTGACTACATGGCTTTTAAGTTTTAAATCATTCTTGACAGATTCTGTTTACTGCTCTCAGTCTCAGATGTAAAAGTTCAATATTCTAATAAATTTTCTTCATCTGTCTTAGTATAAAGAACCTTTGTTTTACCTTCAGTTGCTGTGTGAAGTTTCCAATGAGTAACCTTGTAAACTCTGGCAAATAGCATCTTGTTTCTTGGAAACAGTGATCGGAGTAATCATTTCCACCGGTGTTGAAGACAAATATACTCCCAGACAGATAAGAAGAAAGGTTGCTTCCTACGAGAGATCTCAACTCCAGCGGAGTTCCTTCTTCGAAGTTGGTGATTTGTTGATTCAGAGGTATTACCGTGATCTGCAAGGATTAAAGAGGAAAAAAACGAAAGAACTTATGAGATATTTGTTGTTGACTGAGGTCAAGAAAACAGAAATCTGATTATAGATAAAAAACAAAGTAATGAAGATTTTCCTTCCTTCATCAAAAAGAGAAAGGAAGATTCAAGCAAATCAAAAGCAATGGGGCCAGATATATTATTGGCGAGGGTCCACTCTACATTGAAAGTAGTCGAGTCGAGAATCCCGGAGCCAGCAGATGCGTAGTTCACTCCACTCAAAATTTTGGTTCCTTTGGTCGTGGGATCGTTGAAACCGGGGAGGGGATGAGGAATGTCAAGAGTCATCACCGACTCTCTTGAACAGTCTTGAGTCTCCTTTAGTAAGTCGGTGGATGTCATAGTCGGTGCTTGTGTTTAAGTCTGTAGATGTAATGATGAAAGAAAAATTTTAAAAAAAAAAATGAATGAGAAGTCGGTGGAAGCATCCACCACCTACTTCATCTCCCTATAAATAGGGACGTTGGGCCATGGTGAGAGTATGTGAAAAAGAGTGAGTGTGTGTGAAAAAATTGTGAGAGTGGTTGAGTCATTTATGTGCTCACTTTGTGAGCTTGTGAGGTGTGTGAGCTTGTGAGGTGTGTTAGAGTTGTGCTCAGTGCAAGAGCGTCGGGCTTGGAGTTATTTAGGTGTGGAAGTTCACTACGTGAGCGAGGTGAGTTTTTCTTGAGCTTCCTTGTAATATTTATTTTGATGAATGAATAGTTGATATTTTAAAGTATACTCTTTCAAAGTTATTATTGAGTATCATTTTGGACGTCGAGACTCTGCTAGATTTTTTTCGCATAAATTTGAGTTTGTAGCTGAGTTATAGGGCCCGCATTACGTTTTCCAACAATTGGTATCAGAGCCAGGTTCTGTCCGAGGGCCGATTTATTGGAATATATATATCATGAAGTTATGGCGGCATTAGCGGTTGCATTAAACAATATTGAGAAACTTAACAATAGCAATTATGGCTATTGGAAATCAAGTATGGAGTCGTATTTTCTAGGACAGGAATTATGGGAGATAGTATTAGGATCAGACACTAATATTCCTGTTGACGAGGAAGCGAAGAAGAAATGGATGATCAAAGCAGGAAAAGCTTTATTTGCAATTAAGGTATCAATCGAGAAAGATTTATTAGAACATATACGAGATGCTACGACTCCTAAAGAAGCATGGGATGCTTTTGCAACCTTATTTTCACGAGCTAATGATGCCCGCCTACAATTATTAGAAAATGATCTAGCTACATTAACTCAGGGAAGCATGTCGATAGCAGAATATTTTATGAAGGTTAAAAATATTTGTAGAGAGATATCCCAAATCGACCCTGAGTCTAAAATCAGTGAGGCCTGTATGCGGAGAATACTTATTTGCGGACTTCGTCCAGAATTTGGCAGTTTCATAATTGGTGTTCAAGGCTGGTAAGTTCAACCAACTTTGTTGGAGTTAGAAAATCTCTTGGTCAATCAAGAAACATTAGCGAAACAAATGGTCGGGCTTTCTCTCAAGGGAAATAATGAGGAAGCTTTGTTTAGTAAGGGTCAGAGATCACGTTGGCCAGCTAAGCCAGTCATTAGGTCTCCAAGTAGGAACATTGATGACAAGAAAGAGAAAAATGTACAAAAGAAAACAAGAGAAACTACACAGCAGTGGAGACCAAAAGTGAAATGTTTTAGATGTGGGAAGTTATGTCATATTGCTCGTGACTGCAGAGTCAGAATAAATGAAGGAAATATAATCACGACGAGTAAGCAAAATGGGGGAGCTAATGAGACTGTACAGAAAAATTCGTTTTTGTACTCAATGGAGGTAAAAGAAAATATTACGCAAGAAGGATGCAATTCTGCCCATATAAAACCTCCAAAAGAAAAAGAAGAGAAGATCAATTATCAAACTGATTGGATAATTGATTCTGGATGCTCAAATCATATGACCGGTGATAAGAGCAAGTTCGTAAGTCTGAAAGAATATGATGGAAATCGAGTTGTTGTTACTGCTAACAACACAAAGCTCCCAGTGGCACATATTGGAGAAGCAGAGGTTGTAGCCAACTTTGGCAAAGACCGAATTTTACGGAACGTTTATCATGTTTCAGGAATGACTAAGAACTTGTTATCTGTGCCACAACTTACAGCGTTAGGTCACTATGTCGTGTTCAGCCCAAATGATGTGAAAGTTTATAGAGACAAAGATGTTCAAGGAACTCCCATATTTGAAGGAAGGAAAATTGAGTCAATATATGTTCTGTCAGCAGAAACAACATATATTGACAAAGCAAAGAAGCATGACACTGCAGATATCTGGCATGAGAGACTCGCTCATGTTGGATACAACAAACTTCGGGAGATGTCTAACAAGGGGCAGTTGATTGGCCTGCCCAAGCTTGAGGTACGAACTGACAAAGTATGCCCAGGATGTCAGTATGGAAAGGCACACAGGAGGCCATACAAAGAATCAAAATATAGAGCAAAAGCGCCATTCGAACTTGTGCATTCAGACGTATTCGGCAAAGTACCAGACCCATCATTTGGAGGTAAGTGGTATTTTATCACTTTTATTGATGATTTTTCGAGATATACTTGGGTCTATTTTATGAAAGAAAAGTCTGAAGCACTTGAAAAATTTAAGGAGTTTCACCAGATGGTGAAAAAAGAACTTGGGCATAAAATTCGGTGTGTACGAACCGATAATGGTGGCGAATATACATCCAATATGTTTATGGCATACACGAGGCAACATGGTATTCAAAGACAATTCACATGTGCCTATACACCACAGCAAAATGGAGAGGCAGAAAGGAAAAATCGCCACATAGCAGAAACATGTCGAAGCATGATGCATGCAAAGAACATGCCACCAAGATTTTGGGCCGAGTGTGTCAGCACCGCTGTACACGTAATCAATCGACTACCAATGCCGAGATTTAATTTTAAATCTCCATATGAAGTACTCTATAAAAGGAAGCCGTCTGTAAGTTATTTTAGAGTATTTGGTTGTGTATGTTATGTTTTTATATTTGAGCAGCACAGGACTAAGTTCGACAAAAAGGCACAGAGGTGTGTCTTTGTCGGATATGACCCATATCGGAAAGGATGGAGATGTGCTAATCCTAGCACAGGACAAGTTTATGTTTCTCGCGACGTCATCTTCGATGAAGCATCGTCGTGGTGGTCAGAAGAAAAGAAGACGCTTTCAGACTCTCCAGTTCTTGAAAGAGACGTTCAAAACAAAATACAGTTTGAGATGAATCAAGGAAAGCCTCAGTCTGAAGACATAGAAGCAAGACAACTAGAGAAGCAAGTTCAGATGCCTGAACATAGTCCAAGACGAGAAGAACGTGCTGATCCATGGAGAACAGGAGTCAGTCCAATCCGACAAAAAAGTGCAGAAGAAGAAAGATCATCACAACTCGAAGAGCCAGAAGGGGCTCCGATAGCACTAAGAAGATCAACGAGAATACCAAAACCAAATCCAAAGTATGTAGATGCAGACTGTGCCATCATGGAGGAGATCGAGCCAGCTTCTTTTGAAGAAGCAAAAGATGTTGAAAAGTGGCAATCGGCAATGAAAGATGAAATAAAGGCATTGGAGCATAACGAAACCTGGGAGCTCGTACCAAAGCCTGCAGGAGTAAAGCCCATTACTTGTAAATGGGTTTACAAAATAAAAAGAAAGACAGATGGCTCAGTTGATAGATATAAGGCTCGACTAGTCGCGAGAGGATTTTCTCAGCAGTATAATATTGATTTTGAAGAAACTTTTAGTCCTGTTGCGAAGATCACATCCGTACGTATTCTGATAGCCATTGCTGCAAGCAAATCCTAGAAGCTATGGCAAATGGATGTGAAAAATGCTTTCTTATATGGAGATCTCGATCATGAAATCTATATGGAGCAGCCTCAAGGATTCAAATCTCCAAACAAGCCAGACTACGTCTGCAAGTTAAGAAAAGCACTCTATGGACTGAAACAAGCACCAAGAGCATGGTACGGGAAAATAGCTGAATTTTTGGTGTTTAGTGGATTTCAAGTCTCCTCAGCAGATTCAAGTCTCTTCGTCAAGTCAAGAGGTACGAAACTTACTATTTTGTTAATTTATGTTGATGATTTAATTATTACTGGAGATGACAATGAAGAAATTAATCTCATTCGTGAACATCTCATGGTGAGATTCGAAATGAAAGAGCTAGGGGAGTTGCGACACTTCCTTGGATTGGAAATTGATTACGAAACTCAAGGATTATTTTTAAGTCAAAAGAAGTATGCTCATGACTTACTACGTAAGTATGTTATGCTCAGTTGCAAACCTATCTCAACACCAATTGAGATAAATGCAAAACTTAGAGTTGATGAAGGAGACAGGCTGGACGATGTTACTATGTATCGACAACTGGTTGGAAGCCTAATCTACTTAACATTATCAAGACCAGACATTGCCTATGCAGTTGGTGTTGTAAGCAGGTTTATGCAAACTCCAAGGAAGACACATCTAGAAGCAGTAAAAAGAATATTAAGGTATATCAAAGGAACTCTTGACTTTGGTATACTTTATGAAAGAGGGACAACTTGTCAAGTTGTTGGTCATTGTGACGCGGACTATGCAGGAGACTTATCAACACGAAGATCAACCACTGGATATACATTCAGTCTTGGAAGTGGTGCGATTTCATGGTGTAGTAAAAGACAGCCAACAGTTTCACTATCTACAACCGAAGCAGAGTATAGAGCAGCTTCTCAAGCAGCAAAAGAATGTGTGTGGTTGATGCAACTGTTGAAAGACATTAAACAAAACGTGGATTATGCAGTGAGACTCTACTGCGATAATCAAAGTGCAGTCAGACTTGCAGAGAATCCTGTCTTCCATGCTCGAATGAAACATATAGAAGTGGAGCATCACTTTATTAGAGAGAAGGTACTCAAAGGAGAGATTCAGTTGCAGCCAATCGCTTCAGAAGATCAAGTCGCTGACATCTTTACCAAGGGCTTACCAGTACAGACATTCGTGAAACTTCGAAGAATGTTGGGAATCATAAGTAGAGAGTCGGTAATGAGGGGGAGATTGTCAAGAGTCATCACCAACTCTCTCGAACAGTCTTGAGTCTCCTTTAGTAAGTCGGTGGATGTCATAGTCGGTGCTTGTGTTTAAGTCGGTAGATGTAATGATGAAAGAAAAATTAAAAAAAAAAAAAAATGAATGAGAAGTCGGTGGAAGCATCCACCACCGACTTCATCTCCTTATAAATAGGGACGTTGGGCCATGGTGAGAGTATGTGAAAAAGAGTGAGTGTGTGTGAAAAAATTGTGAGAGTGGTTGAGTCATTTATGTGCTCACTTTGTGAGCTTGTGAGGTGTGTGAGCTTGTGAGGTGTGTCAGAGTTGTGCTCAGTGCAAGAGCGTCGGGCTTGGAGGTATTTAGGTGTGGAAGTTCACTACGTTAGCGAGGTGAGTTTTTCTTGAGCCTCTTTGTAATATTTATTTTGATGAATGAATAGTTGATATTTTAAAGTATACTCTTTCAAAGTTATTATTGAGTATCATTTTGGACGTCGAGACTCTGCTAGATTTTCTCTGCATAAATTTGAGTTTGTAGCTGAGTTATAGGGCTCGCATTACGTTTTCCAACAAGGAAGTCCCAGAAGCTGTCCAAGAACGTCGGCGACGGTCCATCTATTGGTGAACCTCCCCGTCGGAGCTGCAAGATCAATCCCGTAGGGCAGAAAATTGGCCGTGGCCTCGGAATCCGGCAAGTGCACATTGTTGCCGTTGTCAACGACGGAGTCCCCAAAGATGAACATGGCCGTGATGTTGCCGGCTGCTTCAGTGAAGAAGAAGCTCACCAGGACCAGAATCTTGATGAACCCCGCTCTTGCCATGGTCTCCATTTGCGTGCAGCCATGAGCCTGCGCTCCATTGTTCGTTTATACAGTGTGCGATATGGTGCTCCTCGTCGATGACCGTGAGGGAAACATGGATTCCTGCCATAAGCCCAATCATTCGAGCTGGTTGACACACGTACCTAATTCTTCGGGTCAAGTTGATCGTTCGTTGTGACTGAAAAGTTGGAACCGATGAACAAGAGTGTTGTTGGAGGTAGATTCAATGCTCATGGCCCAATCACTGAGCTCAATGACGAAGACAGCCCATCGTAAGGTGGTGAAATCTCCTACAGGGACAATTCCAAGTCGACAGGTGCGCTTTATCGGAGAAGCATTAGTATCCAGCACCAGCGTCAGATGAGTTAAGCAACTGTTTAATTAGGTGCACCAATGTGACATGGGTTCTAATTTAAATGCTCCTCTAACTAATAATTACTGAAATATGTAGTTAAATATGGGTAACATTATTGCGGAAAGAAAGATATCATGAAAATAACAACATAGAAAAATTATTGCAACTACTCTTCCTGTGGACATTTTCAGAGATTTGACCCATTGGTTCAATTCGAAAAGTAATGTTGTAGGTTAATTAGATTGATAAATGGTGATTGTGAACAAATGAATGCAAGCTACATCAATGTGCTTGTAACAAAACCATAAATTGAAATATATGTACTTTGATTATGGCTAAAACAGGTTTTTTTTTTTGTAAAAAAAGACTACATAGAAAATCGGTGAATCATTTCACATAAAACCCTTAATTTTTTGGAGTATAAATGGAGGGTTTACTTCTGACCAAATCGTCCCCAGTGGACAACAAAAACTTTCGTGAACTTGTTTAGCGACTGAAGATTCACTGAGGATTATAAAATGATGAACCCCTCATATATATGCCCATAATGGAGGGGCCATTTTTTATGTATGGAGAAGAGGCCTTTGATGCAGGGGCCATACAGCCAACAAGATCTTTCTTATTGCAGCACATTATACCGATTGATTGCATCTACCGACAGCCTGGCTGTCCAACCTGATCGTAAAGGACGATATTGCAACTTTGGATACATCCAATTGTGAACATTTGCTTGCAGTTCCAAGTATTCAAAGCTTCTTCCATTTTCATCTACTAGTCAAACCAAACATTATTCAAACTGGACAAATTATAGCTTTGATACAGATTCTTCGGGATGTTTTTCTTTCGCACGAGATTATCGGCCTCTTACATATTCTTCTTTCAAACTTAACAAAATAATTTGGAGAATGTTCCAAGGAGACCACCATTCTCACCTTTCTGCTATTCTATATAATCCTATTCAAAATGACATTACAAATGAGAATGAGGTGGTCACTCTTTCCGCCTTCAATTGTTTTACTTACTAATATTGTTTAAAATTGCACCACAATCGCACACCGCACTGCTGCTTTTACTGCGCATTCATGGGATCTGGATTCTCGTGCGAAGCCTCGTTCAGCAGAGTAGAGTTGAAAGTTGTGGTGGAGTTGAGAGTTGCCAGGCGCTGGATGCTGAAGGGATAGGTGTAAGACGTGAGGTTTGCAGAGTACGCCATTCTTCCCATGATAGAGTTGGTGACATCTGCAGGGTGACCGCCATCGAAGAAGAGATGGTTGGATCTGTTACTACAGACGCTGCCATCTACCAAACAGCTACTACCCCCAGCTTCCGTCTTGCAGCAGGCCTCATCAATCACCTCTATCCCTACTCAAACATAAATTTTATATATGGTCATAACTTTTAATATAATTATGACAAATCTTGTTTCTTGAGCCTCTTGAAATTTAATTAGAATTGCTTCTTTTTTTATCAATTATTCCTCACTTGAGAATTGTAAGCAGTTGAGCAACTCATGTTTGTCTTACTACTGTTGTAATCAGAAAGCCAAGTAGAAGAGGGAACATACCATAAGAAGCCGCGTTATTCATGACCTCACTCATAATTTCAAAAAGATTAACGAAAACAAAGTGGGAGCCCGCCATTCCTTTATGAAACTTGTCAATGGATAGATTCAACTTTGTGTTGAGTAACGAAGAAGCGTAGTTGTAGAGCTCGATGCAACTTCCGTTGTTCTTTGATCGAGCAACAGGCGTGCAGCCGCTTACTTCAGTAGAAATCAAGAGAAACTTTCGAGCTCCCAAGTTGTACATCCACTGCAAAAGAATCATCCATGCGTGGGTAAAGTGAGTGAGTGCTTAAGTTGACATAATGCGTGTATTTTTCTCCTCAAATTACAAATTGGCATGAGAAACTTTTGAGTGCCCACCAGCAGGGGCATGTGTCATGCTATGCTGATTTTATATGAAACTGTTCCAAAATAATTGGATATGAAAAAAAAAATAATATGCATTAAGGAATAAGATTCGATTTGGAATTAACAAATGACATATGATCATATTCAGGTTCAGATCTGAGTATATATAAGTTTTCAATCAGATTCAGATTGAAATAAATATCATATATTCAACACCCTTACATTTTAAAAGTCAGGCCAGATTTGGCTTAAAAGACAGATATGGACTTATATGAATTTAAAAATCAAATTCAGACTGCATTGAGATTGTGATACGACTTTTCTTCATTAATATTAGAATCCCAATATTTGAACATCAAATTGACTCCAACCGGATCCATGGACATCCCTATCGGCTTTTAATCCAACTGAAATAAATGTATCTACTTTTTTGGCTGGTCAAGCAACTTTTAATTAATCTGCAACTATCTTTAATATAATGATAAAAAATAAAAACCTACTCACCGTCGGCCATAGTGATGATAAAATAATATTCAAAAAAGTGAGCTTGCCGCACCTATGGAACCGCTCCTACTTAATTGCAAATGCAAGTGCAAATTTTTTAACTGGAAAAGTTACCTAAGACTTTGGTGATATCCAATATCTCACCTAGCCAAATATGATTACAAGAAAGCTGAGCTTCTTCATGGTCAATCGAAAACTTTTTAAGATATTGTTTCTATCAAATTGATAATTAAATCTGTAAATAATTAGGACTCTACCCTCTAGAAGGTGATATGGCAAAAAATAGTTACCTTTCTTGGATTCCCTTAGATAATTTTCTAACTCAAATTGAATGTTGGGATTCAATGTCTCCCTGTCAACTAAAATAAATAAATAAGCATGATTGATTTGCATGTAGGTGACTAGCAGATAAAATGTCCCGATCATGTTCATAATCAATGACTAAAAGAAGTACCCAAGAGAGTAAAATGGAAAGAGGATTCCTTACCTCGACCACTTCTGTGTACTTATCAGTAAGCACCTCCACGAACTCCGGTAGCACGCACGGCGTATCGTCGAAGCAATGGTCTATGAAATCGTTGCCGCCGGTGTTGAACAGAAATATGCTGTCAGCAAGGAAGGAAGACGTGTTCTCCCCAATTAGCGCCCGCAGATCCGGCAGCGTCTTCCCAGCGAAGGACCTAATTTGGCCTGTCAATGGCGTAACGACGGTCTGCAGCATACAGAGCCAATCTTTTATAAGATATCAGAGTAGGAACCAGCAGAGGCATAATGTGAAGAGAAGGAAGAGCTTGGGAAGGAAGTGAACTCACGCTGCTGTTGGTGGTATCGAGAATGCCAGAACCAGCAGACGCATAATTAATTCCATGAAGTATATTCGTCCCTGTAGTATTGGGATCATTGAAGCATGGAATGAACGGGAGGCCCAGGAGCTCGGCCATCACATCGGCGATGGTTCTCGCGTTCGTGAACCGGCCGGTGATGGCATAGAAGTCAATGCCATAGGGCGTGTAATCCGCCCTCGCCGTGCTGTTGAAGTAGATATTGTTGTTGCCACAATCGACCAGGGAGTCACCAAAAATGAAGAGACCGGGAACCCTGCTTCCTTCGCTCGACGCTAGCAAGCAACGGCAAAACAGAAGGGCGAGCACGGCGAACCCCGGCCGCTTCATTTTGGGGACAAATGAACTTTACAAACGGAAAGGTGGCGCACTTGTTTCAGATGTAAAACCGGGAGTCCGCTTGTGGAAGCTGACCTCAGTGTCTGAAAAAGAAGAAAAGGGCTCGCCGGAAAAAAGAAGAAAAGCCGACCTGGTTTAAGTCTGTAGGATTGCGGAACGAAGAGATGGGATCGTCTTGTTTGGTGAAAAACGTGCTAATTGGGCAATATTTAGAATCTCTAGAACGTTAGTTGAGCAACAGCAACTGCTGGGGCTGGTCCACGACATTGAAGGGGATTCATCAAGCCACGACATTCATATATTTTATCCCCTGGGCATCAGGGGGCTGAGCCCGGCTGACCCAGGCGGGCCTGATTAGATTAAAAAAATATTTTTTTTAAATCGCCCGTCCCTCTACCTCCTCCGCCCGTCTTTCCAACTCGTTCACCCGTCCGTCCTCCTTCTTTCCTCTTCGTCTTTTTCCTCTCTTCCCCATCCTCCTTCTTCCCCCCCTCCCATCTACCTCTCCTTCTTCCCTCCTTCCCTTTGCACTCTGTCTCTCCTTCTTCCCCTTCCCCCCTCGGCCTCTCCTTCTTCCCCCTTCTCCCATGGGCCTTCGCCCTTCCCAAGGCTTCCCCCTTCCCCGCCTTCCCCCCTCCTCTCCTCCTCCTTCTCCCTTCCCCATCGGGCCGGACCCAGCCCGGGCCCCGGTTTCTGGCCGACCGATTGACCCGGGCCGGGACACAGGATATCAGGCCGGGACCCGGGATATCCGGCTAGGCCCGGGGCCTGGGTTTCTAGCCCGATGGGCCAAGCCGGGCCAGACCGAGCCCAGGCCCCGGTTTCTGGCCGACGGGTTGACCCGGGCTGGGACACAGGATATCAGGCCGGGACCCGGGATATCGGGCCAGGCCCGGGCCCAAGTTTCTGGCCGACAGGTCAACCCGGCCCGGCCCGATGCCCACCCTTATCCACTAGGCAATGGAAAAGGGGCTCAAACATTGGATCCAAATTCAATTAGCTGATCAGGTAGAAGGAGGGTGGATGATTAGATCGCCCTGATCTAGATTGGTATAGAGCTACGCTATGCAGAATTCTGTCACTTCTCAGCCAACCGTCCGTGACTGGAAGGTAGTTCTGTCAACTAACTTTTAAGCTAGGGTCCCCGAGCACCAATTGGATCCGATTCAAAAAGAGCGGCCGGTTGAAATAAAATGGCCAAACATTTTTTTTTCGAGATATCTTTGTCATTCAGTGACTAATGATTTCTTTTACTCGAGTAATTGGTTCGTAACTTTTAAAAGTTGATCAATGATTTGTTATTTGCCTAAATGTTAGACATTTCGTTCTATAAGTTTTTTATTTTTACCATCCTATAATCTTTCCTACACCACCAGTCCTAAATATCAAATGATCATATATTGGATCCGAAATAATCCGATCAAGTGTTATTTTCTCCTTAATTAATTTTCATTATTTATATGGCAGCTTAATTTGATAGCTATGGTTGTCGACTCGGATCGGCTGAGCAAAAAATTAGTCGATTTTTCTTTGTCCGTTTTTCCCGGTTTGATCACAAATATGCTTGGACGACCCGAATTCACAATGTTGGATAAGAAAAAAATGTCATAAAACTCCAATTTGCAAGGTGAAAAGATGAACATAAAATTCAATGCACGAATCAAATTTTATGAGTGTTTTAAAGTTTAATAATATAATAAAATTCAATTCGTCCGTCTGCTTTCTGTCATTTTCTTATCACTTATAAATCTGCATCAGCATCAGCATGAATTGGCAAAGTTTAGAAGGAGTACTGCGGCATGGATGGTTAATCTAGTTAGCTAATCAAAAATATGATTCGATCAATCGGACCAACCATTTAAATTTCTGCAGCTTTCAGATTGATTTGGATATAAATTTGGATATGTAAATAGTCATTCATTTGCAATAAAGGCTCAGAGCCTATCTAAGTTTTCTTAAAAAACTAACTAGATTGAATTCATACAGTCGATTGGTCATATAATTAACGCCAAAGCGTTACCCTTTCACAAGCCAGAAGGTAAAAACTTGTTTGCTTCATTAATACGATCAGAATTGGCATCAATTTGGTCGATTCTTATGGAAATTCAAGCTTGCCGCTTGAAATCAAATTTTACGCAATTCTGTACTATATTTTAGTTTTCTATTTGCATTTTCCAGAGGACTTTTTCAATATTTTTGGTTGATGCACAGCTGATCGAGTTGGGGTGAATCGGCAGTCTCTGCGATTTGCTTCAGAAGCCGATTTTATGACACCGGTTCGCCTGTACTTACAAGAAATTGAGCAAATCAGAAAGCTTCCTGATGTACTGATAGATTGCAGAAGATGTGCTTTGCTGCCCAAAAGAAGAGAAAGTTCAAGGGGAATCCATTATCCTATTACAGATCTCAATAACTAGATTATGAACCTCAAGGCCCTGTTGTCTCACTGACATAGAGAAGAATCCCTACTGGACGTCCCTCCCATGGGACACCAAGCTTTCAGAAGGCTCTAGAATGGCGGAAGAAGCAGAAGCGGAAGCGTTGATGCTTGCTAACTGCTGGACATTGAAGGGGTAGGCAATAGATGTGAGGTTGGAGGAGTAAACCAGTTGGGAGAGGATGGCATTGACTCTGTCAGTTGGGTGTCCTCCATCAAAGTAGACGTATACGCTCCTGTCATCACATACAGTCCCGTTCTCCACACACACATCGCCACCACTTGAAGTAGAGGTCTCACAGCATCCCGACGCCACCACTTCGAATCCTGTTGGGCAACATTTTGAGATTCCCAAACCAGAAAGAAACGATTGGATACTTAACATGAATAAGAAACTTAAAGGGAAAGAGAAGTTGCATACCATAAGTTGATGGGTTGGCTATAATTTCCATTAGTGGAGTATAGACGTTGGCAAAGACGAAACTGGAGCCCGGCAACTCCTCGTTGAGCTTGTCAATGGAAGAGTTCAAGAGAGTGTTGAATAAGATGGCCCCGTAGCTGTACAATTCATTGCAACTGCCGTCGCCCATGCTTCGGACCACCGGCGTGCAGCCACATGCTTCCGTCGAGTACAACACAAACTTCCGGGCTCCGTAGCTATACATCCTCTGCCGAAAACGAAATCGCGATTCACATGCACTTAATTTCAGTCAAAATATGATAAAATTTTGGACCTCCGAATTCTCTGACGTTCTTTTTGGAAGCAAGTAGTTTGTGGGTGTTGAAGGAAATTCACAAAATCTCTAAAGTTCATTAATGCTGTTAATTTGCGATCTTAGATATGGCAATCTTAAGGGACTGTTAACATCTTGTGAAATCAAAGCAAAGTTCTCCAAATTCTCTAGTGACAGAAGTTTGTTAATGCATGGAAACTTATCAGTAACCAGAATTCTCATGAGAGATTCGATTTTTTCTAATCTTGCATACTCTCAAGTTTGCATCAGCCAAAAAAGAGAAATCCCCTTCACTCAAGACATTACAGAGTCTCCAGTAGGGTTAAACTCCAAGCTGGTGGTTGGCCTGATTGGCGTTCACAAAAATGGTGAAGAAGTAACCGAGACTGGTAGCGGAGATGGAAGGAAATTTTCTGAGGTTTTGAACAAGCATGCTTCGGTGGTACTGGTTGTTGTTTGGGAACCGGTAGCTGGGAGGAGAGTCTATGCATTTGACAAAAAGATGGGCATCTCTCCAATTGTGTTTCTATTACAAGATATGCAGAAATTACTTTTATCACAAATATTTGAAGTAGTTCTTCTAAATTTTAAGCATGTAGTAGAGAACATTTCAGAGCATTTATAAAAAATCGAGAGTTTAGAAAAAGCCTGAAGTTTGGTGAATTAAGAGGATATTTTCAGATTGTCAATTCTCAAAAAATTAACCTCAAGGTAAGCAAATTGAAAAAGGTATTTCCGCACCTTGAGTTGTCCGGCAAACACGGAAATGAGGTAGTCGGTGAACTTGGGGAGGTCGCAAGTAAGCGTTGTGCCGAAGCAGTAGGTGATGTAGTCGTTGGCGCCGGTGTTGAATGCGAAGATGCTGCTAGCAAGATATGAAGTGAGGTTTTCTCCCAGCAGCGCTTCCAACTCCGGCAGCGTCGAGTTCTCAAAGAATGCAATCTGGTCATTCAGTGGTATCACTATTGCCTGCAAAAATTGCAGCAAACCAAAGTGATTAGGGATGTGAAGTGTTAGGTTTTGAGCAGAAAAGAAAAAGAAAGGGGTCATTGGATATGATCATATAAATTATCAAGCATGAAAGATATATATATGTGCCAGAAAATATTATTATATTTACCATTGATCACAAAATCACTCTTAGAAGTTCATGAGAAGATTGATTAGCACCACCACATGGAATACTTAAAATTTTTGGGAAAATAATAATAGTATAAAGAACATAAAAGTTCTGCTCCTGGACCTAAAGAAAAGAGGAGTAAAAGTGGGGTACGCCATCATGATCGTATTAATTTTTTCATTCCGGATGATTATATAACTTTTGTTTTTGGACTAGCAGCCTAAGATAGTGCGCATGTTCGGCATCCATAACTGACCCCTCACATTGCAACTGCGTGACTTGTTAGTTTTCCTTTTTTGGTTTTTTTATATTTATATTTTTCTCAAAAAGGTAACTTTTGGCTGTTCCAACTTTGTTTTTGTAGATTTTTTTTTTTTTGCAATGTTTTTCTGTCATTTGAACTCAAAGCATTTACTTCAGTGCATGGAGCCGAGCATTCAACCAATGTCAAGCATTCATCAAGTCATTGGACGTGCAAGGAAGTCCGATTCATCTAACCAACTACATGTTTTTAGGCGAGTGGTGAGTGAAAAGTTAACAATCCACTGCCCACAAAAAAACTGGATGGAACACACCTCACTCCAATCAGTTATGCTATATCAGGAGGATGAAAAATCTTGTCCTCCTTCTTCTACATTTCTTCTAACAATTCATCAAACTCATCTGCCAAGACGCGTGGTGTCCGGTCTCCTACCATTTCATAAATGCAAGAGCCAGAATACGTATATAGAGATATCCATAGGAGAACTAATGAATGAACTGTAAAACTTACACCAGTAGTGGTGTTGTCGAGGATCCCAGACCCAGCAGATGCATAGTTGAGTCCATGAAGGATCTTCTCCCCCTTGGCATATGGAGCCAAGTTGCAAGGGATCAAATCCGGCAGGCCCAGAAGCTGACCCAGAACATCAGTCAAGATCCGCGCGTTGGTGAACCTGCCGGTGGCCGCGAAGAAATCTACGCCGTATGGTGGGAAATCTGCGACGGCCGTCGAGTTCAGAACGAATACATTGTTGCCACTGTCAACAATGGAGTCGCCGAACACGAACAGTGCTGGGACGCTACCATCAGCATCAGCGGGTGCTAAAGAGAAGGAGATGAGGACACAGAAAAGGAACAGCATGGTGGGGTTGGACTCTCCCATTTTCTTCGGTGCTCTTTGTTCCCTCTTAAATTCCCTTGACATATATAAATATAAGAGAGGGAACAAACGGTGGCCTTCACATTATTTCCACACTGAACCATTGGAGCACTCCTTTCTTGCTTCTATATCTTCCTCCGGAAACATCTGACAGTCAACTTGATCTTTACTCGTAATTCAACCTAAGAGGTAGGACCTTCAGATACTTTCAATATTGGTTCATATCGGTCAGTACATATAATTCATTCATTCATCATAGAATTGAGGTTTTTGAGGGCCACATATACGATGCGCTTAAATTTCATATTAGATTATAGTTTCAATTAAAACATTAAATATTGGTCTCTTTTAGTATTATGAAGACACATAGCAGTAATAATAAAAATAATAATAAGCCAAAAGATGTAAATGAGGTCATCCGATAGCTCCCAGTCCGGCCGACGACGCTCTCGTGAATGTTTGAATAGGAAGAGGCCGGGAGGTGCCCTCTACTGGTCAATGGAGATATTGGCTGTTAGATGCCGCTGCACCTCTGATCCATGCACCTTCTTAATTAACCAGCTTCAAAGCTATAAGCCACAATCTGTCAGATGTATATCAGTAAATGGATTTAAGCACCGGTTCCAACATAACACTAAAGAACTTCACAATAAAGAAGGGCCTTCTTGCAAGGTGGAAAAATACGGAAAGCCCGGTCACCTAATTTATTTGTTCGATCATTTATTAATCGATCTAATGATACCTTTTTTTAGTCAAAAGGGTTTTTTTATTATTTTCCTATTCATACGTTTTATGTATTCCAAACAACCATGTGATTCTTGTGCCATTCCATACGCAGAAATGCCGGGCCGGCTTACAGAAATATTTCTGTAAGCAAAGAAGCTTGTCTAACTGAAGCAACCAGTGACGATGTGGCAGCGAGCAGCCTAACTGGTAGGACCTTCACGAACTCTCGTTGGTGCTTGTCGGTCAGTATAATCGATCCATTCATCATAGAATGAGTTCTTTTGAGGGCCACATATACGATGTGCTGAAATTTCATATTGGATTATAGTTTCAATTAAAACATTAAACTGACACACATAATAATAATAAAGATAATATGTGTAAATGTGGTCATCCGAGCATCTATTGTTCTGTTTAAAATGATGCCATCTGATAGCACCGTTTCCACTCCAAAATTTTAGGTACAAGCTACTTGGTTCAACATCGGCTGCAAGCACCGTTTCCAACATAATACTAAGGAACTTGACAATATTTGAGTACAAGCCGTTGCAACACTCAAACCGATGGGGAAAATGATGCAACTCATCACAACTTTCAGAGGATGCGGGTCATTGTATTCTATAGAAAAACTTCATTTTCATCATGTCTCAGAGAAGAGATGCGAACAACAGGCACAATTTCATGGCCCCTCCTCCATTCCAGCTCTTTTAAATTACTTTTCTAATGTATATGGTCTACTGACGAATAAGTGTGTAGACCATAAATGTGTTCCTTGGGTACACTAACGAGTACACCAAATTTATTACAAACTGATAAGAAGCAGAAAGACAGACTAGCTGAGAGTGCCAACTAAAATCCACTCACAAGCGCTGCCGTTCATCCGTGGGCTCTCTAACTGCTTGCATGTGACTCTGTCTCTGCATAAGCATTTGATGAAGCAGCGGGCCCTAGCTCAAGGTCAACCAGACGAGCAACATTGTAGGGATAAACTTCGGATGATAGCTCTGAGAGATACGCCTTGCCTGCCAAGTGTTTGTAGAGTGCCTCAGTGAAGTGCACACCATCAAAATACATGTAGGCGTCTCTGTCCTCGCATGGGGCGCTGCCTTCCTCGCACATCTTGTTCTGGCTTGATTTTGAGAGTCTGCAACATGTCTGGTTTATCACCCTGAACCCTACAAATTATGCACCAATAATATAGGCAAGTCAGAGGATGCACAAACGAAATTGTGCGTAAGAACGCGCAGAACTATTGGAAGAAGACAACCATGTGAATTTAACACGAAAGTACTGCAGGAAAACGCGTTATTTTTTTATCCCCAGAAGCAACAGACAGTATAAAAGAATCAAACTTGGTTCCTGGACCTAATGTAAAGTGGCATAGAGGGAGGGATTTGTCTAAATTGCCAACACCCTGCGATGGATGACAATGAAGACATACATGGGTGACGGTGAAAGAAAGGAACATACCCAAAGGAGCAGGGTTGTCGAACACGTCTCTAACAATTTTATAGGTATCGACGTAGACAATACGGGAGCCAGGCATCTGCCTCTTCTCCAAATCCCCCAAGGATGAGCTTAAGAGCTTGTTGAAGGAGATGGCAGCGTTGTTCATCTCCTCTTTGCAGTACCCGTCCTTCATGCCTGACGCTGCCCTAGCAAATGGCGTGCAACCAATCGCCTGAACTCCAAACAGCACAAACTTTCTGGCTCCCACGCCATACACTGCCTGCACCAAACAACCCCACCACCCAAACTCAGTCGGCAAACCTGATTTCTCATCTTCAACATGCTTTCTGCTTTGTAAGAAAAAACAGAAAGAAAGAGAGACAGAAAGAGGGAAAAAAAACAGGGGATTAGGGAACCATCCATCAAGACAGATGGATAGCCTCGATTTTTGCTTCAACTATCAGGACCATCTGCCAAAGGCGGCCCCTTCTCAATGATGCTCGTCATTGGTAGTTCTGTACCTTGAGTTGTTGAGTGAAATTTGCCAAGAGTGACTGCAGGAACTCCTGTGCAGTGCATTGGCCATCCCCGCTGTTTGCTTGGGAGCACATCCATGAGCAGTCATTGCCCCCCGCATTGAACATGAATATGCTCTTGGACAGGAAGGAAGCGAGTTGTTGCCCCTTCTCTCTGAGTTGAGAGCTCAAGTCTCGTACCGTCGCAGTTCGGAAGTGCTCGATCTGTTGGTTCAACGATATGCACGCCGACTGCAATGAAAGAACAACCAAGAGCGGAATGAATGGATTATGATCCTTTCAGCCCCAAACCACTGATCAGTGCGTCTATTTCTTTTCCAAATAGTCTTTTCCCGAAGATATAATGACAGAGTTAATTATGCATATTAGAATTTCCTTTACCTGTAGAAATGAGGATCCCCTCTGTGTTTCATTAACTTTTATGTCTTTCATAAGATCTAGAACAGTAGGTATTGCTTTTAGAATCTGATTCCATGCTA
Organism: Nymphaea colorata; assembly: GCF_008831285.2. Taxonomy (NCBI): domain Eukaryota; kingdom Viridiplantae; phylum Streptophyta; class Magnoliopsida; order Nymphaeales; family Nymphaeaceae; genus Nymphaea; species Nymphaea colorata. Next base: position 28,085,382 of record NC_045138.2, read on the forward strand.
CCCATATTTAGTGAGGTTTTTAAGTAATCCATTGCGCAACTCGACAACTGAAAAATCTCCAACCTGCAGGCTAGGTCGCTGGTGGCTGACATCATCAGCGTAAGCACCCTCCAGGAAGCAAGACATGTCTCAGGATGCTTGACCGTTTGATTCGTAAAAGCAACTCGGGATGCGTGTCGTCTCTTTGTCTGTGCTAAGGCCGAATCAGCTTTCTTGCAGCTTAGAGATGGCCGATGTGAGAAATTGAGAATCTTTTTATGCGTCTTATTTCACAGCGACTTATAACAATGTTACAAGTATAACAAAAGAAATAAAACTGAAATAAAAGACACAATCAACTTTTCATAACATAACAAGGACAATTTTTTTTTCTTAATTGCCTCATTTACATGCTGCAACTCTAGCTATGGAACATATTGAAACTGGATTGGTTTTGTTAGCCTTTCAGAAAATTTGAACAGGTTGGTCTCCTTTTCTCCAATTTTTTGGCTCTACTGAGTCCAATCTGATGCTTATTTTTCTATTTGAGTCAGATCCATTTGCACCCATTTGAGTGGGATGAGAGTAACTGAGTCCAGGCATCGGCACCAAAATCTGATGCCGAAAAATAAGGTTCAGGTTGATTAATTTATTCAAAGAAAACCACAAGTGTTCTCCGAGCAATCACCTACTCATCCTCTAATTCATCCTTTACAATATACAGGAATTTTAACAAGCTCAACTAACACCCTTCAAGAGTTTATATGACAAGATTTACTACTATTTGTGACGCAACGCTTTTGATTAATGTCTAGTATATCCACTGAACATGAGGCAATTGAGTTCATGACTTTCTTGGCCGTGAAGAAATTTGAATGGGGAGCTTTTCTCACCTGATGTTGATGCTACAGGACTAACACCCATGAGCAAGTCCAAGCAATCAAACACACCCAGGGAGCACAATCCTTGGCGCAAGAATTACAGAAAAAGGGAGACAAGATTGACTCAGGTAAAGAGAGATATAGGTGAAGGATGAAAGGTAGGGATAAAGACTGCACTTTCATGGAAAGTTTTGCCAGTCTTTGTCATGAGAGACGTCACCTTCTCTTATTTTATTCTATTTTAGGTCACGTTTTCCTCGCTTCAGATCTATCTCACATGTATGGATTTTAGGCAAAAAGTAAATTCTTCTGTTTAAATGACACTGGGGCCGAATTTATAAATTGATTTGAAGAATCCTTCTCTTTTCTAAGTAAAACACACAGACACCTATCAACTAAAGGATCATGCATCCATATATTGTAATAATATATAAGAGTAGGGCTAACCTTCATTTTCCTTAAAAGGCTTCTTTTTAAAAGGTGGAAGCGAAACAAAAATTTCTCTTTTTTCTAAAATTGCCCATGGGGTGCTGCAATTTTACATGAAAAGTACGCCTGAATTTAAAATTTCTTGAGGGGCATGAAAATCCAAGAGAGATAGAGGGAGAGATCGTTCACCAACCAGTTTATTAGTTACTGTTGCTTTCAGAAATTAGGTGCTATGCGTTAGCTGGGCAAACTGTAAAATTAGGTCAACTCAATACTTTTGTTGGTACTTGCATGAATATTTTACTTTTTACCTCACTTTTTGTTTGCGTGCATTTCAGTAGTTCTTGACTGGATGGTTGATTAGGTCTAAGGAGACATGAATGCCCTAAAATATTGCATGAAAGCGCTACACCAACATTGGAAACATACAATAAGAATGTGAATATCACTTTTAAGAACTATAAAAATATTTTTTGGCCAGGGTTGAAGGAGAAAACACACTTTAGAGAGAGAGATTTGTACCAACAATTCTTCCAAAGGTAGCTGTGTATGGCTTTACCGTTACTGTTAGGTGAATGAAATGGTCAATGGTTCAACCTACCAATACCATCAAACCACTTTATTTTTCAATTTTTGTTATGTTTTTCTCTTCTTCTTCTTCTTCTCTTTTTTCGAACTTTATCCTGTTTTTTCCTTTTTCATTTTTTTGGGTGGGAAGGTTGAGTAGTTTGTTCAACATATTTTACCCCGTTTCTAGACAGAACTTCTCCCATATCTAATCGATTATCTAATACTATTTACAACCAAGCACCGTGAGGAGATTCTCACGTCTACACTTTGAAAAGGTCAATTTGGTCCCCATCTTTCCTTGATGAAGAAGCAATGGAACCACTCAAAAAGGATTGGTTTGTCTTTTATAAATTAAAAAAAAAAAGCTTACACTATATATATATATATATATATATATATATATATATATATATATATATATATATATATATATATATATATATATATATCCTTTATTGTGGTCCTCATCTAAGAAGACAACCAAATAAATGTATTTACCTAAGCGGTTCAGGGCGTGCGCTTGCATCCTGTGTTAAAAGCCCAAGATGACTCAGCTGAGGGCTGCAATCTTAGGAAGCGTGTTAAATTCAACATTGAACGTGCAAATTATGATAAGGTCTAAGAGGTTAGGCAACGCTTATCGGAACAACAGCTGGTAGGATGTCAGGATGTGAGCTTTCCGTTCAATTTATTCAAGCAGGCGACAAAATCTCTCAGTCGACGACTGGTAGGAAAAAACAAAATGAACTATTACCCAATAAAATTCCAAACATATTAAATTATTCAGTACTATTCTCAGTAGGCCAGTAAATTAAGATCAGAAAACCTGATGAAACATCATCATGTTGAGAGATTAGTTCAACGTTTAAATCCTTCAGAAACTGGTCGCAATTTTCAGAAAAGGGGAAACAAATTGTGAAAATGATCGACAGGCAAGAGACATGAAAGGTCCTCAAGTTGATCATCAACTGAGCGGAAAACAGTAACCTTCACCCAAGTGAAATTACTTAATCTCTCAAGAACTAAGAAGAACAAGCAGCAGAAAAGGCTCACGATTAAGAACTGCTAACCAATTAGAGAAGAAGAATGATAGAAACTCACGATATCAGCAACGGAGTCGAGGATTCCGGAACCACCGGAAGCGTAATTGAGGCCGTTGAGGATGCGCTCCCCCTTGGACAGAGGGTCCTTTGCGGCAGGCAGGAAGGCAGGGAGGTTGAGCAGCTGCGCCATGACATCTGCTGGGTTCATTCCGTTGGTGAGCCTCCCAGTAGGACCCTCTGCAAAATCCACCCCATAAGGCAGAAAGTCGAACTTGGCTTCTGGGTTCGGGAGGAAGACGTTGTTCCCATTGTCCACCATCGAGTCCCCGAAGACGAACAGGGGCGCCGCGTTCTTCTTCTTTTCTGCTGAGCGGAAAACAACTCTGGTAGAGCCTGAAGAAGGAAGGAAGAAGAGGAGGTAGAGGGTGGAGACGAGGACGATGGAGAAGAAATGAAAGGGAGAAGAAGGGAAATGTGTCGGCATCTTCTCCCTGTCCACGACCAGAGGATGACGGGTTACGGTCGACAGGTCGAGCGGCATTTTATTTTGTCGGAAGATATCGCCCTGTCATTTTTTGCATATTTGACCTGCTTTTTGCAATTTTTTATTTCTTTCTGCAGTTAACCGTAGATAACAACCCGTGCCCGCTAGAGTCGACCCCGAACACAGTCCCTCGAGTCCAGTTCGAGTTAAGCTGTGAAGCTCGACACAATCCCTCGAGTCCAGTTCGAGTTGAAGTTGTGAAGCTCGTGTTGAGCTCGAGTCAAGCTCTGACTAAACATGAGATGAGCCGAGCTCGAGCTCGAGCTCGACTCGGCTCATATGCAGCCCTACGCGAGAGTGGGTCTATGTGCGGTGAGGTGTGACAACCTCGTTATAGCATGGGCGGGGCTAGGGGGTGGTGCCCTTCAAAAAAAATTTAAAAAAAAAAATTACATGTATATTTAAAAAATTTTATTTTTTTATATAAAAATTTTGAAAATGGTATTTAGGCTCTTTGTCAAAAAACTTTAATTCTACCCTTTCAGAAAAATTTTCTGGTGTTCGTCCTGTTATCAAGATCCGACCCTCACTAGAAACACTAAACCTTTTGCAGGAAACCTTGTTCTTCTTCAGCCATTCCTATCCCCATCTTCCCTGCCATAATCCTTGATCCAAAGTGTTGTCATCATCTTCATCATCTTCCATAATCGCCATATCGAGCAGCAAGTCGTAAAAGAAATGGGCTTCTCTTAGTCAGTCATCCTTATATTCATCTTTTCTCCCGAGCGGAAATAGAATTTTTCTTTTAAAAGAGCCGAATAGGTCAAAGCATCAAGCAATTACAGGTGCCAACTATGTTTTTTTCAAATTTTTATAGGAGTCAAAACTAAAATTCTGAAAATTTTAACTGGTAAAACTTTATCTTTCAAAATCCTAAAAAAGTTCGAGCTCAATGCTGCATCAGCTCGAGCCTGTTCTATAGAGCTGGACTTTTTGAGTTGACTCGGCTCATGTGCAGCTCTAATTACTCAGTTGCTCTTTCCTGACTACAAGCCATTGTATTTCATCAAACCCGATCTTAGATAACAATGCCACCAAAGAAACCAACTTTCAACAGCCGCACTTAGAGGGCCCCTTATCGAAGTGGTGGAGTTTTCTCTATACACTTTTTAGCTTTCTCCTTTTCATTTTCTTCGTAAATGAAGCTACTCTCTAATGTTGAAAAAAACATTCTTGTCTCAGAACGTATCCTGCCCGGTACGTGGCTGATAGAGGTTCATATATTATTACATTTTAATCAATTAAAATTATTAAAATTATTTTTGGAATTCGAAAAATAAGAAGGTGATCATACAAGCCGACATGTAATACTATACCGTTTTTGCTCACAATTGAAAGCATGAGCTCTATATGGTGTCTTTGAAACCAATGAACAGAACAAGTAAAACTGACAAACAAAGCATTCATATTATGAAAAAGTGGACACTATAGGCTGCACATGACACAAACATTACATAGAACAGAAATAACAGAAATCAAACACCGAACATAACGGACGAGACAAACATCACAAAAACAAGTTGTGAGAAGAAAATTCCAGGGCAACCCCAGCATCAGTTCTCCGGAAGGATAGGTCGTGAGAAGAAAATTTTTTATGTGGTTCGTTAGGCAAGGGGCAAGAATAGGTCACAGTCACTAGATAATAAGAAAAAAGGTCAAGTAGCAAAAAAGCTAATTGAATATGCATTGTTCTTTTATTCTTGTATTCGATTAGGATTGGTGACTTCACGCCGATCCGTATCAGCTTCTCAACAACGAACCTAGCCCTACTTTAGCTTACATAAAATATAACTCCAATTAAACGATATGTGGCATTTCATATTTAAGTAATGAATATGGATTTATTTTTAGCAGATTATATCATCAAGCTTTGGAATCACATCTTAATACGGAGCCACAGCCAGGCATCTCCTCCATGAAGTCATCGAGGGAAGCATTCAAGTGGTTATTGAACAGAAGCATAGCACCATTCATCTCAGTCATACATTCACAGTGATTTTCACTCTGGAAAAAGGGTTGCAGCCATGTGGATGGAGATTATGCAAAACAAATATTCGAGCTCCGGCAACGTACAGTTTCTGTGGAAAACAAGTTCTTCAAATTAGTTGCTCTTATACTATTACGCATTTGGGCAGGGTTTAAAAGTATCAACAAATGAATAAGTTGCCCATTAACCGAACATGCGCTGCTGATAATCTGCTTCATATTCTAGCGATGGCTTACTTTTCTCCAGTTCCTATCAATATCAACGGAAAACAACCAGAAAAAATTTATTGGAGGGACCACAAAATTTGGTTTTCCTACCATCGGAAGCCCTTATGGGGTGAGTAACTTCGTCTTTGTGTTTTTTTTCATCTTTTTCATAACATTTGGATCATTTTAATCAACATAAGGAGAATTTCAGGGTCGATATGCAAAAAACGACTCGACCGGTGTGGAAAACTTACACTCTTAAGTTGTGTTTGATACCTCGGATCTTAAATCTGGTCTTCAAAAAAAGGTGTTTGGGAGAATGCTACATGTTAAGATCCATGGATTTAAGGTCGGATGGAGGAAGGTTCAATACTTCAATCTTAAATCATGAATATGAGATTCTAGGGATCTCAATCACTGTGGATCTAAGATCCGCGGTGAAATAAATGCAACATTTATGTATTGTCATCTCAGCAATGGAGTTGGCGCTGTTTAGAAAATTCGGCCATAAAATATCTGAAGCAAAGGGAAGGACCAGAAAGGAAGGATAAGCAGAGATGATTCGTTCGCATACCACTTGCTTTTGCCATGCCAGGCATGAGACATGGCATTGGTGGGAGAAAGAGATTTCGGTTAACTTTCCATCATTACTAAATAACCCATAAGTGAATGTTTTAATAAGCAATATGTTCATACTGTTTGCAAATGTGCAGGTTAATTACCATCGGTTGCAGCATGTAAAGAAAAAACATAGAATTGTTCCATGTAAATCAAACTTATTCTAATTGTAGGCTCAATCTCTTATTAACGGGCATAAAGTAGGTGGCCCAACTGACTATCCAGCCAATGAGAACCCTGTTACTAGTTCCATTTGTGTGGATGTTTTGCTCTTGGGTCAATAGGATGAGGTGTCGTGCCGACCTAAAGAGAGCATATCTCAGCTCCTCATTCCTTGTGGGAAACTCTTACATAATTTGTGAATATTCCAGCATACAAACTGTTGATGTGTTGAAACGATGGGGTTTCCCTATACTCATCAAGTCTGAACTTTGTTGCAGTAAGTCTGATTTCCGCCGAACGGGAAGTGATTGTTAAAAAAAAAATGGACATTAAAGGATTATAAGAGGGCCCTCATCATGGGTGCTGGTGTAGGTACCAACCAGTATGAGGGAGGGTGTAGGGTCCTTTCAAAAAACTTGGGTGCTAGGACATGACCGTAATCACACACGCGTATAAGAATTTAACGGCATTAAAATCCAAGTAGATTAAAGATGAGAAGTATGTAAACACAATAGCAAGAGGAAAGCAACATGTCAAAGTGTTGAAGATGTTGGGAAAACAAGCAAAAACCAGCATAGATGCACAGTATTTTTATTAAAAAAAACATAAAATTCGACGATTTTGGACTCGATCAAGTTCAGAATTGAGCGGATTCAACAAGGTCAACCCCTCCTCTTTTTGTTTTGTTTCTGCTCAGGTTTCTATTCTTCGTGTCATTTGTTCTTGGTTTCTTTGCTAATCTTTCTCTTCTTCTTCTCACCGTTGATTGGTGAAACCTTGTCACCACAATTTGTTTTGAATGAATTTCCATTTTGTCCGCTCTCTATCTCTTTCATTTTCTCACTCATATGACAGCGGCGATTAAAGAAATCTGAAATTCACTTATATCGGTTTTGTTAAAAATATGTTTTAAAATGTGTAGGAAGACAAACATGCACCTCCTAAAAGTTGCGAAAAAAGATTAATAGTCCCCTGAACTCTTTTTCTGGCTGCAGGTTTTTGTAGCTCAAGTCGGAAGGAATAGTTCCCAATAAGGACGCGAGTGAGTTCTTCATGAATACATGGTCTGTCATCTGAGTCGAAGCAAGTGTAGAGGTTGTCATTGCCGTCAATGACGAACATGAAGATGGCGTGAGACATGAAATATGAAGTCTCGTTGAGCTCAGCCTCCACCTCACGTCCAGGAAGTTCTCCACTTGGTGGCTCAACAGTATGATGTGTTCCTGTAATTCATTCTATCACATGCCAGTGAAGAAACTGCCTTTTGTTTCAGAACCATAACATCAGAGACTTGAAATAACAGCAATAGAGAATAACAATAACAATAGCAACGATGATAGTCGCTTTGAAGTTGAAGAAGCTTGTACAAGCTTGACTAGGTGAATTGATGTAAAGCATTTGAGATGAGTGGGACGAAATCCTCGTGATGAGGCTAAAACTTGGGATGGAATCATATATACTGAGAGGAAATACCATACATGCCCAAATCTTCAAATCAATGGCGCCTCTCAGAGCTTCAAAGGCTCCTGTTTGATGTACAAGAAAAATCTTGTGCATCGGTTGAAAACTGTACAGGCGAGTGAACTTTCACCCGTTCACCTCACGACGAATCAAACACCGTGAAACTTCACTCGAAAAACTCCTACGATCGGGTGAAATTTCACACGAAAAAAAGTCCGACCTGTTGAGGTCAGGCTTTTTCGCGGAGAAAAAATTGAGAGCCCTTCACCTCTTTTCCCCGTCGACGCCCTTCTTCCCCTCTCTCACTGCGTCTCCTCCTCTCTCGTTGTGTCTCCTTTTCTCTCGCTCTTTTGTTCCTCACATTTGTTGTTGCACAACTCTCTCCTCTCTCGCTGCATCTCTTCCTCTATCATTGTGTCTCCCCTCTCTCACTGCATCTCCTCCTATCTTGCTCTTTTGTTCCTCTCCTCTCGCTGCACAACAACTTCTAACTGTCAAGAAAAAAATCTCTCATATTTTTTTATCATGTGCACCAAATATAGTTAATTTTACCCTGCAATCAAAGAGGGCCTCAAATCAAAAGATAGTAAAATTTCATCCTATATATTTTCTAAACATTTTTTTTCATGATAAATTTACCATGTTAAATTCTTCCTCTTCAAACAGGACCTAAAGAATTAATGCACCTGACCTTTTTGTCATTTGTTCTATGGTTTCCATGTCATAGAAATCACTTGCTCCCTGTAAAGCTGTTTATTGACTGTGTACTGGAAAAGAGTAAGGGTAGAAGCTAACGATGCCACACTCGTTCCGTTTTATTAAATCCCACAACAACAAATTAAAACCTTTCATTTAGTTGTCTGGTTATGTGGATCACTATATATATATATATATATATATATATATATATATATATATATATATATATATATATATATATATATATATATATATATATATATATATATATATATATACAGAGAGAGAGAGAGAGAGAGAGAGGAAATATTTAAATGCAGACTCTAACTCTTTAGGGTCACCCAACTCATTCATAATGGTGTTTTGATCCTTTGTCATATGGTTATGAGAAAAACAAGAGAAAAAAAGTGAACATCAAATAATGATTCTGACTCTTTGGGGTCACCCTGCTCACTCGTAAGGGTATTTTGATAGAAACTGATTGAGAGTAGTGCGCCAGCAACTTGCAGGCTACCTGGTTAGCAACTTAGCATACTCCAAAGTCCAAACGTTTAATTGAAGCCTAACATCTCGATTGGTCAACAGATATAATGTAGCAGATCAGGCTTAGTGATCCTCCTTTCTAGGCGTTCACGTCCTTCTACTGGCCAAAGTTGGAAGCAGGTTATGTGTTCGGGCCCGAACACAACAACGAAAATGTATGTGTTTGGAAGTAATGACTATTCTAAAATATATTAATATATAATCATCTTTTCTTGTTCACTAACAATTAAGCTCGTGGTTATGTAATTGATACTTTCTTTCCACATAAACATATTGATCAGACTGGAATTTTTAATCTGGGTTTCAAATGTTGGTGTTTGGAAGCAAAATAACTGCAAATCGCATTCCCAGATCATGATCGCCATCTCTACCCCTAGCTGACTTCTCGGAGTCTTAAAGGGGAAAAAAATGTTAGTCCACTCCTTTTGCTATAAAAGCAGGAGAAGAGGGTGAATTTACTTGTGATGGAATTATACCATGTTTGAAATGATATATAGGGACAGATAATCCAAGTGATGAATGTCTCGTCCACAAAAAAATGGTCGAAAAGGGAGGATAAATATTGTCATAAGATTGGACGCGTTTTTCCTGCACACGGCAGGTTAAATGTTTCAAAGAAAAAAACCCAGATCTACTGCCCATGCATATCGCACTGGCCCCTTGTCTATGCAGGTTCTTATATAATTTATAATTTTTATTTTGAAAAAATAATTTAAAATCCAACAAATAAAAAAAATAAGGCAAATGTAGTTTTCAGTGACCAGCCTTGGCATTCATCGGCAACATATTGTTTAGATGCTTCATAATCTTCATAACAATGGCATCCTCGTAGAATATGTATCTCTTTTTTTACTAGCGCATGCTCATGTCCTAAAGTTATTTAGATGCTTATCCATGTCAGAGTTGTCTTCATTTGTATAACTTTACTCAAATTCAGGAGACAAACTCATAAGTAGTCTCAATCTGCCCCTTTGTCTCATCAAAAGCTCCTTTCTTTGAGGGGAGGTCATTTGCAGTGTTAGAGTCAATAATATGGCCTTGCAGACTCCTTGTGTTCTTAACTAAACAGTCCTCCTCACCTTGAATCATCACGTTAAAATTCTCACTAGTTTCCAAATATAAAGGGACCGGATTGTTGAATTTGGGTAGATTGGGACGTCCGACCTCCGATATCATCTCTCTCTGGCCTCTTCCCAATCCTTGTTGAGTAGATCAAATACATTTCTGGCCAATATTTTTCGCCATCTTCACTTGTTTTCGTTCATCTTTCTTTTCTTCAGATGGACTAATGCATTCCTTCGTGCCATCGTTAAAGGATGTGAGCCACAATGCAAGTAGTATTTAATTTTTCCATGGTTTGTGCCAAGAGCCTTTTCTCATGAAGTTCCAACTCTACCTCAGCAACAAGAGTAAATCATACAGGAGCTTCAATCAGAACAAGGGCAAAACCTTTTGATGGAATGATCAAGTGCAAAAAACCATCCCATTGCATTTGGCTTCTAATAAATAAGTTATACTCTTAAAAGTCCTCTCCTTCCACTTTCTATGCTCATGTGGAGATATCTAGAAGTGCATTTACATCCAGATGAAACCAGAAGCAACTCACCTTCATCGGCTACCTTACCACCATCTGTTAGCCACCACAAACTTCCAGACTGAGAATGCAAAACCCCCTGCTACTACTCTTACAGTAATATCCTGTTAGCCACCACAGGCTTCCAGACTGAGAATGCAAAACCCCCTGCTACTACTCTTACAAGTAATATCAGCATCTATATTCATCTGTATGCACATTTTCTACTCTTTGAAAAACTGCTCTTGGTGGGTATGGACAACCTTGGTCTAGCACTCCTTCTGCACCCCCATGCCCAAAGAAGTCATTTTGACCAGGCTAAATTTGATGCCCCAGCTACACTCATGTCAACTTCTTTGATGTGTCTTATCACCAACAATGGCATGAAGCACACTATTACCAGTGAAGAGGAAAAGAAGGGAGAAACGAAGATACAGAAATAAGGTAGTGTTTGATGGCTAGAAAATTTAGAATTGGAAATATATTTCTGCAAATATATTTTCTGGAATAAAGGAATGAGAAAAATCTTTCTGATTCACATTTTGATGTGTGTGTGATGACTGAGAAATATATTTCTAGAAATATATTTTTGTGTTTGATGATAAAGAGACAATATTTGTAGGGGTGTTTATAAAGAGTTTGAAAGCCAAAATTCAAAATTTGAATTTTTTTAATTTAACAAGATTTTCATGTGAATTCCATATTTTTGAATAATTTTTTTTTAAATAGGTTTTGACCAAGTGGGATTTATCATTAAACATGCAAATACCCTTTTGGGGCGTGGCCAGGGCGGGATATTGCCCACCCAAAAGGGCCAAAGCCACTCCCAAGAGGCACTTTTAGCTAAAAAAATGGGGCCTATTCCCGCAGGCCCCGACTCAGTGTGCCAGGCGCGCCGCGCGTGACGCACGAAGGCATGCCAGCATGCGATTTTTTTAAAAACAAAATAAAATAAACAAAACAAATAAATAAATAAAAGGTTGTTCATATAAAAAGCATAAAATCCTTTTTTTATTTAAAATGTGTAAAAAATGATTTTTTTTTTTTTTTTTTTACAAATGGGTGGCCAACTCCGTTTTGAGTCTGTTGAAGCGTTATAGTGTGTGATTTAGGCTCAAAAACACGTTTTGGCACAAGAATGAAACATAAACAAAGGAAAGGTCCATGCATGCACATGCAATGCTCATAGCATTAAATTTTGTAGTTTAGATTTCGGCTTTGGAATTTTGAGTTTGAATTTCTCGATTTGGATCTAATTCAGACCTGAGAAATAGATTTTAGATTTCAATCTCATGTCTAAAGTAGGATTTTGAATTTTAAAGTTTGTGTTTTGGGTTCAAACATAAGTTTAGAAATTCATTTTTGATCGAATAGCTTTGGGTTTAGGATTGAACTTAAAGGTCAAAAAAATTTAAACCAAATAACTGAAAATTTTGTTTGAGTAAAAATAAAATACAGTCTTTTTTTTTTCAAAAAAATTAGGGTGATAAGAGCGGGCTGCTGAGAAAAACAAACACTACCGCCAACAAAATCCTTATCTCGGAAACCCACCTCCTCTCCCCTCAGTGGGAGCAATCATTAAGAAATAGTGATAAGAAAGAGTATTAATTGCATCAGGGGCTCCTTAAATTTGCACTAAAGATGCATTAGATGTAGCGACTAAGGATATTTATGTTGCTTCGAAGATTTGAAGTCCAAGGTCTTAACTAGCCGGCCGGAGCTCCTCTCGGCCGGAGATCGGGAGCCCCTCAATGTTCAAGCCCTCCACTGGACATAGGTTATACGGCATATTGTAGAGCGTGGAGTTGAAGGTGATGTTCGCAAGCGTCTTGACATTGATAGGGTGAACTTCGCTGCTCAGATTAGAAAGGTAAGCCCTTGTGGAGAGATAGTTGTACACCTTCTCTGTGAGGTGCGCCCTATCGTAGTAGAGGTAGATGCTCCTGTTCGGGAACGGGCTCCCGTCCTCTTCACATGTGATCCCTTCAGTGCCCTCCACATAGCAGCAAGACGCATTGATCACTTCTATTCCTGTCGAAATTCAACAAAAATATATAATATATGAAAGTGTATCTAGATGTCGCAATTTAATTGGATCTGAATTTGATTTTAGTATTTTAAATCATGATCCAGTTTTGGAATCAAATCTGGATCCATTTAAGTGGGGGAAAATTTAATTGGGGAAAGTCTGATTATGATGGGCGTGCCCCGATCCAGAAAAGGAAGAGAGTAACGCACGTACCGAAGGAAGCAGGTTCGTCAATGACTTGGCTGATAATGTTGTAGGTGTTGACGTAGACGAATACAGAGCCAAGCATCTCCTCCATGAACTCATCCAGGGAAGCATTCAAATAGTTATTGAACATAACCACTGCATCGTTGTACTCCTTCACACATTCCCGTCATTTTGGATTCTGGAGCTAGGGTTGCAGCCACTTGGTTGGACATTGTACAGAACAAATTTCCGAGCTCCGGCGTTGTAAAGTTTCTATCAATAAATTTAAAAGAATCACTAGATAAGTAATAATTTTTAAGTAATGTCCTCCCAAGTGGTTGCCCAGTTGAGCAGAGAGCAGAACAAATCTTGATCAGTTGCCGTTGATTCAAGTAAATGCTGGAAATTAAAAGACTAAATCACCCTTGAATTGTAAAAAAAAAAGTGAAAAGGATGAAGATACTCTGAAAAGAACCCAGACTTTTTTTTTTTTTTTTTGGTATCTGGGTGAGAATTAAGACACTAGTCAACAAAAATATTGCACACGCATCTTTTAGAATTCAGCGGGAAGATTGAACTAACTTTCCCCATCCACTAGTCCTTAAGCCGAAAAGAAATACCTTTTAAACAAAGAAAACGTGTGTGTGTGAGTACCTCAAGTTGGACGGTGTAGTTCCCAATAAGGATGCTAGTGAGTTCTTCAAAGTCACATGATTCATCTGATGATCGGAAGCAAAGGTAGCTGTAATCGTCGCCGCCGATGAGGAACATCAAGATGGCGTGGGACATGAAACATCAAGTGTCGTTGATTTCAGCCTCCAGCTCCGGCAGCGTCACTTTCAGGAAGCTCTCAACTTGGTCGCTCAGTGGTATGATATGCGACTGCGACATATAAATCATCCATCACATGCCAATGAAACAACAGTTCTTCGCTATAACAACAATAATAAATAACTTCAATAGCAACACTGATTATCTATAAATGATGCAGGGCTCCTTTTGGCATCTTTCGTGCAGAGAAATCGCCCTAGAAGCTAGGTTCAGTCAGTTTGAATTGGTCGATAGACTCTAACCCATAAAATAAAAGGGGAGGGAACTCTATCTCTCACCCAAGTAGTGAAACAAACGTCCCACCGACAGATGGAAACAGAATTTCATATAAATTCGGCAAAAAACAGTCCCTTCCCCTTTGTTTTATTTTTTTGAACCCACTTCCCAAGTGCGTAACGATTAAAAACAAAAGAGAAAAAGAGCGAAAAGTTTTAAACTCAAGGGTTAACATAATCTGCACTTACGGTCACCCCAGTAGTTTCAACTTTCAAGAATGCCAGCACCAGCAGATGCATAGTTAACGCCATGAAGGATGCGATCACCCTTATTCTGAGGGTTGTTGAACACGGGAAGGTAGTCGGGGATGCCCAAGTGCTCCGCCAGTATATCCGCCGCGTTCCTCCCATTTGAGAACCTCCCGGTTGGCCCCAGAGGGAAGTCCACCCCGTAGGGTGGGTAGTTCGACTTCAGATCACAATCCTCAATGTAGTTGTTGTTTCCGTTGTCCAGGAACGAGTCCCCAAACACGAAAAGAGCCCTCACTGCAGTCTGCTTGGCCTTCACTGGCTTCAGAAAGTCGATGACGTGAACCACGGAGAGAAGAAGGAGGTCGGGGACTGCCTTCATTTTGCAAGAGTGCTCCTTCAGAAAGCGAAATTGATGTTCCTTGGTGGCAGAGTTAGCCTCGAACTAGGCCAGCCTGCAAACGGGAAGCCAGCGTCCAAATATCTGGTGAAGTTGATATCTCCACTCAACTGCAACAATCTACCCACATCGTTGGGGGCTCACCGATGCACCTTTCCTTTCCTGGCATTCACATGGAACCGTTCTAAAACTGGCGGTTGGTCGGCCAACTTCCGTTACTCTTCCAAGAGTGGCCGTCTATCAATCTTACATGACGGAGCCGAGGGGAGCTCCACGGTGCAGGAAATTTTTGTGCGTCAATGTAAGTTGTAAGGCCCACGATTTCTCTTTCTTTTCCTTAATTATTGAAACGTTAAAATGGAGAGGAGCAGAGTAAATGGTTGCTAGAAATAGTTGAGGCTGTCAAGGGGGCAGTGATGGAAAGAAAGGCAGGATAAACCGGACTAGTAGACTAACGACTAGTAGAGTAACTGAAATATTATTGGAAGGAGGGAAGAACTGAAAAAAATCATTCTCTTTTTCATGAGAAACTAAAACAGAATTAGTATGGCAATGAAGGAGGCCTTCTAGAGGGCTGTCGACAGGAGTTGATTTTACAGGTATGGGAATGGCTCTTGTATTTTTGTTGGTTATATATATATATATATATATATATATATATATTATAGTAGTAAATCTATGTATTTGTGCGCTTATACATGAATAAAGGCATGAGGTGTTGTAGGCCAGAAGACACAGCCCTCTTATTCGTAAATATCCCTGATTGTAAAAAAAAAAAAAAAAAAAGATGATAATAAATATCTATACGTATGTATGAGGTATACTCACAGATTAACAGAAAATTCAAGGGGTATAGTTACAGTAATACTGTGAGACTCGGCCTTGTCAAATGTTCTCAGGCCATCTTGCTTCAGGCGTCACTCATGGGGACAGAACTTGTAAAACGTTTAACAAAATCAATGCTAACTCCATTTCAAACGAAACTTGGGCAACACCTTGTGTTACCGGTGAGGATGGGATGCCCTGAAGCTCGGTCCTACAATTAGCTCCTGAGATGAAACGCTTTAGGGAGTTAGCTCCCTAGTCCCCTGTGATTTCCTGAAATCTCACCTAAATGGATTTACATAATGTCTGAATCTACGATACCAGGGAATGCATCCCCACCCGCCTCGACGTGATGCGGGTGCTGGTGCGACCATGATTCGCACCGAAGTCTGTCAAGGGTGAGTCGGGTGCGGTCAGCCGCACCCTGTCATTTTTTGACGCGCACCCGACTTGCCCCTTTCCCTTCCCTTTGCTAACGCCTTCTGAGTTCTGCCCTTCTCTATCTCTCCCACCATCATCCCTTCCACCGCAGCAGCTTTCTCTCGATTTGGCGTCGGCTGCGATCGTCTCTGCCGGCGGCATCAATTAG
Source organism: Nymphaea colorata (assembly GCF_008831285.2). Lineage (NCBI taxonomy): Eukaryota > Viridiplantae > Streptophyta > Magnoliopsida > Nymphaeales > Nymphaeaceae > Nymphaea > Nymphaea colorata. Next base: position 28,101,401 of record NC_045138.2, read on the forward strand.
TTCAGGTAGCTACTTTGCAAACGGTTTATTTCAGATTTTCGTTTTCTCCAGCCTGTTTTCCCTATTTCGTCTTCTTCCTCAACCCTCTTCCAACCCCTCTGTTTTCTCTCGGTTTATTTGGTTAAGAAATTTTTCAATCGGCAATGGCTAAAGTGCAGGGCCTGCCACTGGAGCTTCCCCTCTGGCCCTCCCCATTTGCCCCACGCCCGCTCGAGTGCAATAGAAGTTCCTTCTGTGTTGCATCCCTCTGCCTCCTTGCTGAACTCCACCCTCAGGTGCTTCTCTCTTTCTCTCTCTCTCTCACTCTCTCTATCTACATTGCTGAATGTCGATGTCAATGTCACAGCTAAGGTTCGCAGGCCGAGTCGTGCAACCATCTATCAAAAGGATGAAGATGGCTATTGACGATTAATTGTGAACTCACCAGATGACTTTTAAGTTTTATGTCATTTCTGGCAGTGTTGAATACACACAGGAATTGTTCGACAAAATGCCTGACAGGGCTGTTGTCACACCGACCACGATAATAACTGGTCTACAGTCGTATGTTTGAATTTAGATGTTCAAGAAAACGTGGAAAGCAAGAATGTTAAACTGGATGGCCTTGTGATGGTTAGTGTAATTCGATCAGTGTGATCAAGTTGGGTTTGTATTGAATTCAATTAGCAAATTGCGATTTTGATCTTATTATTTTAATAATTTTGTGGTTTATGACAATTTTTTGTCATACATATTATTAATATTATTATAATAAATTAATAATAATAATATTAAATACTCTCACCGCACCGCCGCATCTAAATTTTTTGAAATATGCCTCGCCGGCACCAGCACCCACACCCTGCACCTTGGTGACATAAGTCTGAATCCTAGAGAACTAGAATATGTTCCCTCTTGGAAGGCTGAACCATGGTATAGAGGTATCAGCGTCTTATGATGTTCAGATGCCTATAAACCTAAAATATCAAGTCATAAATTGCCCATATGTAAAATTGAAAGTATAATAAAAAGAACAGAAAATTGACTTCAAATATGTCTCTGCATGTTTGATTCAGAACAGTTTGACAGCTAGAGGAAGGCTTCAGAATTGTTACTGCTTAGTGCCAATCGATATTTACTCACTTGGCAGACGTCTACAATGATGGAATCAATAGGTGCTAGGTAAAGATCTGAATAGTTACAACATTGCATGTTGCTCTCGTATCATTGTCTCAGTCCCCACTTCTAGAATCATACGTGCTACTGTTCTAGCAGGTCAGGGTCCAAAGAAATCAATATAAGATCTGAAAGTGGTCACCTAGATTTGCGAGTTCAGGTGGCAAATCTGATGACTCCACAACTCCAGCAGTGCTGCAAGGGAACTTGCTCAATAACTATGTTGATTTACTAATCACAGGGAAGTCTGTACACCATATATAAGAAATTGAAGACAATATAACTGTCAGAAAAGTCTGTTCACATTTACCTGGAACTATGAACAACAAGTTTTTAGAAGTCCTTGTTTTGGTAGACGAGTTTGATCACTGGAAAAAGATTACACTCATGATAGACCTTACTGCCGGATCGCCAGAGTCACAGTATGATCGCCAGAGTTTCCGGAGAATTCCTGCCAAGTTGGATGCGATTTGGACTCGAATGATGAAGGAATCGAAGATGGAAGGAGTCGGGTGCTCTATTCTAGCGAAGTCTAAAACTGTGTCGAATTCCGGCGACCGGCGCTGTCAGCTCCGGCATTGAAAAATGTCAAGTAGGAGCGCGTTAGATTTGTATGCTTGTGTAGATTATTCTTACAAAATTTCATAATTTTTGGAGCTGCCGAAAAAAAAAATTGAATTTTTCAGTGACTGTCTGTCGCTAGAGTGTTTTCTGCGACGGAAGGTCTGAAAACTACATCGGATTCCGGTGACCGGCTTTGTCAGCTCCGGTGTCGGAAAATAACAAGTAAGAACTCGTTGGATTTGTTTGTTCCTGAAGATTACTTTTGTAAAATTTCATAATTTTTGGGTGAGCGGTTGAGGAGATACAAATTTTTGAGTGACCGCCTATCGCTAGAATGCTTATTTGTGAAACCAGAAACTAAACCAGATTCTGGCGACCGGCGCTGTCAGTTCCGGTGTTGGAAAATATTGTGCAAGAGCTCGTTGGATTCGTCTGACTCTGAAGATTATCCCTGTAAAATTTCATATTTTTTGAAGAAACTGATGAAGAAATATGAATTTTTGAATGACAGCCTGTCACTAGAGTGCTTTCTGCGACGATTGAAGAACTGACGGCAGAACAGTTGTCTCTTGTGCCTACCCCCGTCAAATTCAGCTGGTGGGCAGGTTTGAGATTTGATCTTAAGTCCCTCGGAGTCCTTCTGACAAAAAAAAAAATCAGAGTATTTGTAGCCTAAAAGGGGTTTTTCTTATATTTGTTTACAATTTCGATGGAAAAACGTAATGTTATGCATGGTACCCTAAGTTTTATTTAACATTTTAAAAAAAAGGTTTTGAAATCTCTTGTTTTTATAAGATGATCACAATATTATTATTTAAGATTTCTTAACGTGATCTATCTTATATTGATGCATGTCTATTCAACTTTACTTGGTTGCCATTAAATTAAGTTAGGAAATAGCTTATTGCTTTTATACGAGAAACCGAGGGTAGTTTATGTGAGAGGTAATAGACTATGTCTAGTGATGATAAACCCTCACATTCGAATTTCGTAGGTGAAACGTAGATTGTGTATGCATTGGTATATGCAAGTGTGAGCTTTGTGTTTTACCCAGTGTTTGGTTTCGTTCCGGAAAGTAGTAGTGCGCGTGAGCTCACTGTTGTCGCACACTTCTCTGTCTGCACTAGAGGACCCACTAGGTATTGTGCGACACAAGGGCCAGGATTTTGCAGTTTCTATTGAAGATCAAGGCGTCTCTTGGTCCCTTACCCCGGGTTTCTAGAGGGATCCTGCTACTGCAGCGGCGATATGGGATATCTCAGGAGACTTCACTACAGGTTATCCTCGATCTGTTGGATCGCCTGGCGAAAATATGTCTTGTTCTGCCCGTGAGTTGTGCCCACGAGGATTTCTGTTGTTGCTCGGCACGATGACCATACCTATTGTAATGATAGGCTACGGTTGGAAGTTTACGAATATTTGGAGGTTGTGCACACCTCATTTTTGTTAATGAATCGTAACGTTAATGTGTATTAAGATTTGGGAACTTATGGTTGTTGACTATAAGGTCTCATATGTATTTGTTTGACGAAATCAAATATTACTTTGTTGGGTCATGTTTCATTCATGGCTGGATTTTTCCAAACTCAAAGGAATTCTGACTTATCTTCTTATTTTTATAGGTAGTTCTTGAGATACTTTGGCTCATAGAGTGTCAATCTCAGTCTTTTGATGGACAAGCATTGACAATTTGAACACTGCGTCGGTTTTAGACATTGTAGTTATTTTAGTTGTTTGGGTTAAGTGTTTTACTTTTGAAATAAACGTGTGTGTTTGATTTGTTTAAGTTTTGGTCATGACTTAATGTGACTTTAGCTTGGTGTCAAAACTGGGGTCGTAACATAGCAAAAATACAAACAAAAATAAAGAACTTCGATGAGTAGAAAATGCTGCCAAATGATCAGTTTCTGAACGACGATGCTAGCCCTGCTTCCGTCATACATTGCCCGTCATTTTGCAGTCTGGAAAAAGGGTTGCAGCCACATGGTTGGATATTATATAAAACAAACTTTCGAGCTCCGACATTGTACAGTTTTTGCTAAAAAGAAAAGGAATAAATAAATAAATCTATAAATTAATGTCCTCGTATGCAATATTCACGCGGCCAAGGCCGAATCTCCTCTTGTTTTTGTTCCTGCTCAGATTTCTGTTTCTAGTGTTATTTTTCCTTGTTTTCTTTGTTAAGTTTTTTTTTTTTGTTACTTTTATCTTTTTCTTTTAACTGTTGATTGGCGACACCTTGTCACCACATTTTGTTTTGAATAAATTTTCATTTGTCGGTTCTCTCTTTTTCCTTTTCCCACTCATATGACTGCGACGATCAAAGGAATTTGAAATCCACTTATATCGGTTTTGTTAAAAATATGTTTAAAAATGTATAGAAATACAAACATGCACCTCCTAAAGTTTGCGAAAAAAAGATTAACAGCTCCCTGAACTCTTTTTCTGGCTGCAGGTTTTTGTAGCTCAAGTCGGAAGGAATAGTTCCCAATAAGGACGCGAGTGAGTTCTTCATGAATGCATGGTCTGTCATCAGAGTCGAAGCAAGTGTAGAGGAAGTCATTGCCGTAGTGACGAACATGAAGATGGCGTGAGACATGAAATATGAAGTCTCGTTGAGCTCAGCCTCCAGCTCACGTCCAGGAAGTTCTCCACTTGGTGGCTCAGCAGTATGATGTCTTCTTGTAATTCATTCTATCACATGCGAACTGCCTTTTGTTCATGTACCATAACATCAGAGACTTTAAATGACAGCAATAGAGAATAACAATAACAATAGCAACGATAATAATCTCTTTGAAGTTCAAGAAGCTTTGTACAAGCTTATAGGTGAACTGATGTAAAGCATTTGAGATGAGTGGAACATCCTCGTTATGAGGTGAAGGCTTGGGGTGGCGTCATATATACTGAGAGGAAAACCTATACATGCCCAAAGCTTCAAATGAATGACGCCTCTCAAGGCTTCAAAGGCTTCTATCTATAACGGCGCCTTTTGGGAGGGCAAAGCTAACAACGAAGGCCGTGCGTAATTAATTGTGAGAGCCAGCTAAAAAGTGTCTTCCATAAAGAATTAATGCACATGACCTTTTGTCATTTCTTTTATGGTTTCTGTGTCCTGTGTATTCGAAAAGAGTAGAAGCAAATGATGCCACACTCGTTTCATTTTATTAAATCCCACATTAAAGCCTTTCATTTAGTTGTCTGGTTATGTGGGTATTATATATATATATATATATATATATATATATATATATATATATATATATATATATATATATATATATATATAGAGAGAGAGAGAGAGAGAGAGAGGAAAATATTTAAATGTCACACTCATAATGGTGTTTTTTATCCTTTGTGATAGATGGTCATGAGAAAAACAATAAGAAAAGGTAACGGGGTAACCCGGCTCACTCATAAGGGTATTTTGATATTTTGTAATGGATGGTTGAGAAAAAAAATCAAAAAGTGATGGAGATTTTCACTATACCAAAAGTGATTGGAGATTTTCACCATACCATCTACTATTAGTCTTACGTTTTTCTCTTTGTTTTTTCTGTCAAAAGTTAATTCATAATCGATTGAGCTACCCTTATAAGGACAAACAAGGACCTTGAAAACTGGTTTCTTGTTTTGCAAGACAGGAAGATAGCTTTTCCTTGTTGACGGGGCATAAGCTGGGCTTTATATAGAAACTGATTGAGAGAAGTGGGCGAGCAATTTGCAGGCTATTTAGCGACAATACTCCAAAGTCCAAACATTTAACTCAAACCTGACTATTCTAAAATATATTAATATATAATCATCTTTTCTTGATTACTAACAATTAAACACGAGGTTATGTAATCGATACTCACGTTCCACATAAACATATCGATCAGACTGGAATTTTTAATCTGGTTTTCAAATGTTGGTGTTTCTAAGCAAAATAATTGCAAATTGCATTCTCAGATGATCTGATCGGCATCTCTACCCCTAGATGTCTTATCGGAGTCTTAAAGGAGGAAAAAAATGTTTGTCCACTCCTTTTGCTATAAAAGCAGGAGAAGAGGGTGACTTTATTTGTGATGGAATTATACCATGTTTGAAATGATATATAGGGACAGATAATCCAAGTGATGAATGTCTCGTCCACAAAAATGGTAGAAAAAGGGGATAAATATTGTCATGAGATTGGGATTTGACGCGATTTTCCTGCATACGGCAGGTTAAATGTTTCAAAGAAAAAAAGCCATATGTACTGCCCATGCACATCGCACTGGACCCTTGTCTCTGCAGGTTATACATTTTATAATTTTTATTTTGAAAAAATTAACTTAAAATCCAAAAAATAAAAAAAACTAAGGCAAACGTAGTTTTGAGTGACCAGCCTCGGCCTTCATCGGCAACATATTGTTTAGATGCTTCATAATCTCCTTGTACTGAATCGACAAGTTGTAATTAATTAAGAGCCAGCGAGTGTCACGGGCCGAGTTCCTCAAGCCCGCGCGGCGCCGAAAGGCGTTCCTCAAAGCCTCGGCCAGCCGTCTCTCTCTTAAGCTAGCGGAAGCATTCATCTTTTTTTCGGAACTGTGGACTAGACGAAAATGCTAAGCACCCGGCACACCATCACCCAGGTTTATCTCATTGTCGGCCATCGGTAAGCCGTGGCCATGAGGCCATGTCAGAACTTCGTCATTCATCCAAGTGCCTATCTACATCCCTGCGCAATCTGGGTAGGGGTAGACTTCCCTTGCGAGGAAGTCCCCAGCCGAAGCCAGTTGACGACTATATGTCATTAAGTAAGGCGGCCGACCATCGCCCTACTCGACGATAAACATTCACTTGCTCACCCCTGCGTGACTCTACGCGGTTGTAGAACGCAGCGTATCCTTTTACTAGCTTGGCCGGGCTAGACACAGTCGACCGGCAACAGCGAGGGCCACCAAATGATATTAATAATTTCCCCGACGACGGCACTCTTTTAATATATCTATCAATTAGTTTCAGCGGTTCACAAATCTGGCATCTTCCAGTCTAGAAAACTCCCTCTTCCAGTCTAGAAAACTCCCTCTACCTTTAGCAAAAGCTAGCTACCATCCTGTCCCATCCCCACTGAAGGCTGATTTAATATGAATGATAAAGGTGCAATTGATCCTAGCCATCCAACCCTAGAGAACAACCCAAATGTCAAATTAAATCAAACCCAACTGAAAACGCCAAATCCATAAGAACTCCAACTTATGACCTTCATTTCAAGGTGGGTGAGAGGATGCTTCTCCTTTTAACGCATCTTTTTTCATTCCTAATCTCCAATTCCCTTCTTTATCCACTGTAGAATAAGATGAATAAATTGACGGTAGTATGAACATTCCCAACTTTTGATGGACTGATCAAGTGCAAAAATCCATCCCATTGCATTTGGCTCCTAATAAATACGTTATACTCTTAAAAGTCCTCTCCTTCCAATTTCCATGCTCATGTAGGGATATCTAGAAGTGCATTTACATCCAGTTCAAACCAGAATCAAATATCCTTCATCGGTCTGTTAGCCACCACAAGCTTCCAGATTGGGAATGCAAAAACCCCTCCTACTACTCTTACAATACCATCAGCATTATTAGAGACACAAGAGATGAGTAAAATGAACCTCTTTCCCCTCACTTAACGTGTGAGGATAGTATATTGACATTCACTCGTATGTTACAGATGTTGGTTATGGTAACAAGTTAATACTTGCTATACATTCAAGGATATAAATATGAAACGATTCAGTCTGGAAAGAATATCATGTAACTGCAGACGTTGTATTTAGTTGATTGCGTATTGAGAGGGCAGGGTGTCGATCTGGTGCTGCAGTTTTATTTTCAACGTCTAGATAGTAGATCTCTTCAACAACTGGATGATTTGCAACGACTAGACAGCAGGTCTTGGCATAATTAGCTTCAACGGCTGGATCATCAGTTTTAACAAGCATCAGTACTACTACTCTTACAATACTATCAGCATCAGTATTCATCAGTACGCACATCTTCTGCTCTTCGGGAAACTGCTGTTGGTGGGTATGGAGAACCTTGGTCTAGCACTCCTACTGCACCCCAAGCCCACTTGACGAGGCTTAATTTGATGCGGCGGCCACATTGGTGACAACTTGTTTGATGTGTTTATCACCAACAATGGCTTGAAGCACACTGCTGCCAGCGATGAGACCCACACCTTGATAATTAGTTTCTTGCAATGGGCGGAGGGAGGGGGGCGCCGGCCATGGTCTCACTCCAACAAATGAAAAAAAAAATTACAATATAAAATTTAATTTTTTTTTTTCTGCTCTTTCATGTATTCTTTGAATGTGAATTCGGTTTGGTCCTACTCAAATCCAACCTCAACTCTCATTTCGCCCGCCCACCCTTAAAAGAAATCTTGACTCCGCCCCGGATTGCAATCCCAAACCCCACAGGACATCCGTAATCTGAAGTTCAGTGAAACCTGTCACTATCTTCTTATTTCCTCGAAGAAAAATGGAACGCCGGCCACTGACTACCAGAGAAACACTACCGACGACAAAATCGGAGCAATCATTAAGAAATAGTGATAATAAAGAGTATTAATCGCATCAAGGGCTCCTTAAATTTGCATTAAAGTTGCATTAGATATGACAGCAAAAGATATTAATGTTGCATCCCATCATTATAAGCACCCAGAAATCAATCTTTAAGGAATTTAGTATCGTTGACATGATGAGTGTGACCATCCGTGAAGCCAATTTTTTTTTTTAACTAAATATGTAGTTAACAAATTCTTACCAGTAGAAAAATGACCAAAAATTCATAGAACTACTTCATACAATTGGACCACAGGTCCACAGTGCACTCAAATCTGACACTGAATTAACGATTACAGCTCATTGAGACCTCACATATCTCCACCGCCTAGGATGTTATTGGAATAACAGCAAATAAACCATCACGCAAGCTGGTATACATTACAAGCTTATTCTTCTTCTCAGGCACCTACTGCTGGAATCTTCTACCAAACCATCCCTCTCTTTTTCTTCATTATTAACCTTTTTTTTTTCCATTCACGCAACCGGAGGAAACGCCCTCTCCTGTAGAATCTAACCAAAAACAACAATCCCTGGATATTGATCAACCTCCCTTCTTCCTACTCGAAGGGCTGAAGTCCAAGGGCTTAACTAACCGGCCGGAGCTCCTCTTGGCCGGAGATCGGGAACCCCTTATTGTTCAAGCCTTCCACTGGCCATAGTTTATAGGGCACATTATAAAGCGTGGAGTTGAAGGAGATGTTGGCAAGCGTCTTGACATTGAGAGGGTGAACTTCGCTGCTCAGATTGGATAGGTAAGCCCTTGTGGAGAGATAGTCGTACACCTTCTCCGTAGGATGCACCCTGTCATAGTAGAGGTAGATGCTCCTGTTCGAGCACGAGCTCCCGTACTCTTCACATACGAACCCTTTAGAGCCCTCTACGTAGCAGCAAGACACATTGATCACTTCTATTCCTGTCCAAAATTCAAAAAAAAGTATTATGAAAGAGTATATTGATGTCGCAACTTAATTGAATCTGAATTTGATTGTAGTATTTTAAATCATGATCCAGTTTTGGAATCATATCTGGATCCATTCAATTCTGATTATGCTGGGCATGACCCGATCCAGAAAAGGAAGAGCCTAATCCACGTACCGAAGGAAGCAGGTTCGTCAATGACTTGGCTGATAATGTTGTAGGTGTTGACGTAGACGAATACGGAGCCAGGCATCTCCTCCATGAACTCATCCAGGGAAGCATTCAAATGGTTATTGAACATAACCATTGCATCGTTGTACTCCTCCACACATTGCCCGTCATTTTGGATTCTGGAACCAGGGCTGCAGCCACTTGGTTGTATATTGTACAGAACAAACTTCCGAGCTCCGGCGCTGTAAAGTTTCTATCATTAAGTAAATAAATAAATAAATGTTCAAGTAATGTCCACAAATAGTTACCCGGCCAATTAGACAGTGTTTTAAAAGAATCACTAGGTAGGTAATAATTTTTAAGTAATGTCCTCCCTAGTGGTTAACCAGTTGGGCAGCGAGCATATCCAATCTTGACCAGGTGCCGTCGATTCAACTCAATGCTAGAAAATAAAAGATTAAATTAACCTTGAATTGTAAAAACAAAAAAGGATAAAGAAAATTAGAAAAGGCCCAAGTTTCTTCTCTTTTTTCTTTTTCTTGGAGTTCAGGGTTATTTTGGAATCTGGGTGAGAAATATTTTGGAATCTTGAAGAGAAATAAAACAATATGTCAACTAAAATTTCACACATTCATCTTTTATAACTTAGATCAGTAGTGTCCACTAAAATTGAATTGACTTTCATAAAAAAAAAAAGACTTTTTTGCAAAGAAAATTAAAAGAAAAAAAAAAGATTTTTTACAAAGACAACTGAAAAAGTGAAAAGTTACGTACCGTTAGCCGAAAAGAAATACCTTTTAAACAAAGAAAACATATGTGAGTACCTCAAGTTGGACGGTGTAGTTCCCAATAAGGATGCTAGTGAGCTCTTCAAAATCACATGAATCATCTGATGATAAAAAGCAATGGTAGTTATAGTCGTTGCCGCCTATGACGAACATAAAGATGGCGTGGGACATGAAATATGAAGTGTCACTGAGCTCAGCCTCCAGCTCCGGCAGCGTCACGTTCAGGAAGTTCTCCACTTGGTGGCTCAGTGGTATGATATGCCACTTTGACATATAAATCATCCATCACATGCCAATGAAAACAAATGTTCATAACAACAATAATAAATAACACTGATTATCTATAAATGATGCAGGGCTCCTTTTGGCATCTTTTGCGTAGAGAAATTGCCCTAGAAGCAAGATTCAGTCAGTTTGATTTGTTCGATAGACTCTAACCCATAAAATAAAAGGGGAGGGAACTCTATCTCTCACCCAAGTAGTGAAGCAAACGTCCCACCGACAGATGGAAATAGAATTTCATATAAATTCGGCAAAAAAACAGTCCCTTCCCCTTTGTTTTGTTTTTTTCGAAGCGACTTCCCATGTCCGTAAGGAAAAAGACAAAAAGAGTGAAGTTGTAAATTAACATATTCTGCACTTACGGCCACAAAAGTAGTGTCAAGAATGCCAGCACCAGCAGAGGCATAGTTAACGCCATGAAGGATGTGAGCACCCTTAGTCTGGGGATTGTTGAACACGGGAAGGTAGTCGGGGATGCCCAAGTGCTCCGCCAGTATATCCGCCGGGTTCCTCCCGTTTGTGATCCTCCCGGTTGGGCCCAGAGGGAAGTCCACCCCGTAGGGTGGGTAGTCCGCCTTCGCATCAGTATCCTCAATGTAGTTGTTGTTTCCGCTGTCCACGAACGAGTCCCCAAACACGAAAAGAGCCTTCACTGCAGTCTGCTCGGCCTTCACTGGCTTGAGAAAGACGATCAAGTGAACCAGGGAGAGAAGAAGGAGGTTGGGAACAGCCTTCATTTTTGCAAGAGCTTTCCTTCAGAAAGAGAAAGATAGATTGACGTTCCTTGGTGACAGAATTAGCCTCCTCTTATACAGTAACGCTTTAAGTGAACGAGACCCGCCCGTAACCGGGAAGCCAGCGTACGAACATCTAGTGAAGTCACTGATGCATCTTTCCTGGCATTCACATGCATCTACCCGTCTGAATCACGTGGCCGTCTATCCTTCTCGAGTTTTTGCCTTAAATGGTAAGCAAAGTGGAGACAATTAAGTATGCGAGCAATATTACATTAGCCTGTTAAGGTAGATAATTCACCTATATGTGAATAGCATACAACACATAGCTGTTCATCCTTAGAAAAAGGAGGAGAGAAGTATAATTCTACCATGTTCGAAGTTTAAAAGTTCATGACTATGCTTGGACAGAGAGATAGTGCAATATGAAATGAATGAGTACCTTATAGGCCGTATATTCAGTAATATAAACACATAGGCACAAATTATGTTGCAGTAAAAGGCAAAACCTCAGAAATTAAACCAATACAAAGGAACAGAAGCAACCGTCGTCAATCAAGTTGCCATGATTCATGAAGTGAAGGAGTTCATGTAACGATCACACAAAGAAGACAAGTGGTAGCCAACCAGATGGATGAATTGCAAGACAAATAGCCTTGGAAAAATGTACGCACTTCATAACACGAATGTGACACTTAAACCAAAAAAAAAAATACTAAGCATAGCATAAAGAAAAGTATGCTCATTGTCAAAGCAGATTTATAAACCCAGAAGGTCAAAAAAATAAGAAGCAATTAAGGTGTGGTAGAAAAATGAGCTGCTAACATATCCATGGTCAACCCAATTATGGCAGACTTCAGGTCATCTCAATGATGGCTGATTTACTCGGACAGAGATCTACGTGCTTCTATTAATCCCTGGATCTTAAAGCAACCAACGGAATTATGTGAAATTTAAAGCATTTTTTCATGTCGTCTACCAATAGAAAGCTGCCAATAAAATAAGATCCTGAAACTCTTTATTATTAGAATATGAGATCTACAAGGATTTTCATACTATCAATTTGATTGGACCTGATCATAACATGTAGTCTCCTTTTTTGTTTTTCCCTTTCCTTCCTTCCTTTTTGTGGATAGCATACAGCAAGTTTAAAACAACAAACAGCTATTCATCCTTAGAAAAAGGAGGAGAGAAGTTTAACTGTACCATGTACGAAGTTTAAAAGTTCATGACTATGCTAGGACAGAGAGAGAAAGTGCAATATGAAATATTCAGTAATATAAACATATAGGCACAAACATATACACACCACCCTTTAGTCAAAATCACATTATGTTAAGTCAACTTGAATTGAATCTGAACTTTCTTGAATAAGAAAATTAAAATTTTCAAATTTTTAAACTGCCGAACAATAGGAAAATTTTAAATTAATCGCTTGGCTTTAGAATTATGGAAGTAATGACTATTATAAAATATAATAAATATATAATCATCTTTTCTTGATGACTAACAATTGAACACGAGGTTATGTAATTGATATTCACTTTCAACATAAACATATAGATCAAACTCGAATTTTAATCTGTGTTTCAAATGTTGGTCTTTTGAAGCAAAATAATTGCAAATTACATTCCCAGATCATGATCGCCATCTTTACTCCTAGAGGACTTCCCAGAGTCTTAAACGAGGAGAAAAATGTTTGTCCACTCCTTTTGCTATAAAAGCAGGAGAAGAGGGTGAATTTATTTGTGATGGAATTATACCATGATTGAAATGTTATATAGGGAGACATACTCCAAGTGTTGTATCGTCCACAAAAATGGTAGAAAAGGGGGATAAATATTGTCACAAGATTGAACTTAAATGTTTCAAAGAAGAAAGCCAGATCTACTGCCCATGCATATTGCACTGGTTTCTTGTCTATGCCGGTGCTTATATATTTTACAATCTTTAATTTGAAAAATTAAATTTAAATCCAACAATTAAAAAAATAAGGCAAATGTAGTTTCCCGTGACCAGCCTTGGCCTTCATCGGCAACACATTGTTTAGATGCTTCATAATCTCCTTATACTTAATCGACAAGTTGTGATTAATTAAGAGACGGTGAGTCGGTGAGGGCCATTCTGATCTGTCTTTTCCGTTTTCCAGCACAAGATGGTATTAATAATTGGCCCGCATATGGCACTCCTTTAATACATCTATCAATTAGTTTCAGCCGTTCAAAAACCTGGCACCTTCCAGTCTGCAAGAGAATGAAGAAACCAAGTCCCTCTACCTTTCGCAAAAGCTAGCTACCATCCTGTCTTGTCTCCACTGAATGTGGACGTAATATGAATGATAAAGCTGCAAATGTTCCTAGCCATCCAACCCTTGAAGTCATGCCATAGCCCTAGAGAACAACCCAAATCTGAAATTAAATCAAACCCAACTGAACACGCCAAATCCATAAGCACCACAACTTGTGATCTTCATGTAAAGGTGGGTGAGAGAATGGTTCTCTTGTGAACGCATCCTTTTTTATTCCTAATCTCCAATTACCTTCTTTATCCACTGTAGAATAAGATGAACATATTGATGGCCGATGAACATTCCCAACTTTTCAAGATGGGTTGGACCAGGCCTAGGTCATCCACCAATTCGTTGTACATGTCATCCAAGAGGGACTAACTTGTGCTCACATTTGCCTCCCCATTAGGACCTAAATAGAGGTTAACAATGTCATCTCGTAGAATATATCTCACTTTCTTTACTTGGGCATGCTCATGTCCAAAAGTTATTTAGTTGCTTACACTTTAGCACTCTCTTATCTTCTATGTGTACCTTCCTCCTTTTACCTCTTCCTTTCTTTTCAGGGTCTCATTCTATATGTCCATATCAGAGTTGTCTTCGTGTCATATCATCTGTATCACCTTACTCAAAGTCAGGAGACAACTCATAAGTAGTCTCACGCTGTTCCTTTGTCTCATCAACAGCTCTTTTCTTGAGGGGAAGTCATTTGCTGTGTTAGAGTCAACAATATGGCCTTGCAGACTCCTTGGGTTCTTAATTAAACATTCCTCCTCACCTTGAATCATCTTGTTAAAATCCCCACTAGTTTCCAAATATAAAGGGGCCGGATTGTTGAATTTGGGTAGATTGCGACGTCCGAACTCCGATATCATCTCTCTCTCTGGCCTCTTTCCAATCCTTGTTTAGTACATCAAATACATTGCCGTGAAGAAGAGATTCTACGGCCAATTTTTTTTTGCCATATTCACTTGTTTTCGTTCATCTTTCTTTTCTTCAGATGGACTAATGCATTCCTTGAGGACATCGTTAGAGGATGTGTACTAGTGGATCGACAATGCAAGTAGTGTTTAATTTTTCCTTCATCTAGAGGGATATGTAAAAGTGCATTTACATCCAGATCAAACCAGAAGCAATCACCTTCATGCCCAAAGAAGTCATTTTGGCCAGGCTTAATTTAATGCCCTGGCCACACTCACGACAGCTTCTTTGATGTGTCCTATCACCAACAATGGCATGAAGCACACTACTGCCAGCGATCAGAACCACTCCTCGATAATTATTATTCTCTTGGAATCCCAAACCCCACACGGTAGAGGACATCCATAATCTGAAGGTCAGAGAAACCTATCACTATCTTCTTATTTCCTCGAAGAAATATGGAACACGGGCCACTGACTACCAGAGAAACACTACCGACGACAAAATCGGAGCAATCATTAAGAAATAGTGATAAGAAAGAGTATTAATCGCATCAAGGGCTCCTTAAATTTGCATTAAAGTTGCATTAGATATAACAGCAAAAGATATTTATGTTGCTTCCCATCACTATAAGCGCCCAGAAATGAATCTTTAAGGAATTTAATATTGTTGACATGATGAATGTGGTCGATGAAGCTTTTTTTTTTACTAAATATATAGTTAACAAATTCTGACCAGTAAAAAAATAACCCAAATTTCATAAACTACTTCATACAATTGGACCGCAGGCTACTCAAATCTGACACTCTGAATTAACGATTACAGCTTATTGAGACCCCACATATCCCCACCCCCTAGGATGTTATTGGAATAACAGCAAATAAACCATCACGCAAGCTGGTATACATTACAAGCTTATTCTTCTTCTCAGGTACCTACTGCTGGAATGTTCTACCAAACCATCCCTCTCTTTTTCATCATTATTAACCCTTTTTTTTTTCATTCACGCAACCGGAGGAAACGCCCTCTTGTAGAATCTAACCAAAAACAACAATCCCTGGATATTGATCAACCTCTCTAGCGCTTCCCCTTCTTCCTACTCGAAGGGCTGAAGTCCAAGGGCTTAACTTACCGGCCGGAGCTCCTCTTGGCCGGAGATCGGCATACAGCACATTTAAAACAACAAACAGCTGTTCATCCTTAGAAAAAGGAGGAGAGAAGTTTAGTTGTACCATGTACGAAGTTTAAAAGTTCATGACCATGCTGGGACAGAGAGATAGTGCAATATGAAATGAATGGGTACCTGATAGGCCATATATTCAGTAATATAAACACATAGGCACAAATTATGTTGCAGTAAAAAGCAAAACCTCAAAAATTAAACCAATACATAGGCACAAATTATGTTGCAGTAAAAAGCAGAACCTCAGAAATTAAACCAATACAAAGGAACAGAAGCAAGCTTCGTCAATCAAGTTTCCATGATTCATAAAGTGAAGGCACAATGAAGACAAGTGGTAGCCAACCAGATGGATGAATTGCAAGACAAAAAGTCTTGCAAAAGTGTAAGCACTTCATAACACGAATGTGACACTTAAACCCAAAAAGAAAAAAAAAATACTAAGCATAGCATAAAGAAAAGTATGCTCATTGTCAAAGAAGATTTATAAACCCAGAAAGGTCAAAAAGATAAGAAGCAATTAAGGAGTGGTAGAAAAATGAGCTGCTAACACATCCATGGTCAACTCAATTATGGCAGACTTCAGGTCATCTCAATGAGACAGAGATCTACATGCTTCTATTAATCTCAGGATCATAAAGCAACAAACGGAATTTTGTGAAATTTAAAGCAATTTTGCATGTCATCTTCCAAAAGAAAACTGCCAATAACATAAGATCCTGAAACTCTTTCTTATTAGAATATGAGATCTGCAAGGATTTTTCATGTTATCAATTTGATGAGACCTAATCATAACCTGGGGCCCTCCTTTTTTGTTTTTTACCCTTTCCATCCCTTCCTAGTAAGAGTAGGGAAACTAGGCTTTGTTACGGTAAAATAAATCAAGTCATTGTTGTATTTAATTTTTTTAAGTACTTATCACATCCTTATAAATATGATTTTACTTATGGTAAAACGAATCATGAAGTTGCATTGTCACATAATTTTAGTTTTTATCACATCTTTGTAAACATGATTTCATTTGAGTGTATCGTAAAATGAATCATACAGATGTGTTATTGCACGATTTTTTGTCTGATTGTTTATCCCGACTTGAAAAATGTCTTTTTATCATAAAATCAGTTCATACATTGTTGTTGCATTTAATTTTCGTTGTGTTTATCACCTTCTTGTTATCGTCTCTTAGTAAATGTATTTTTATTGGAAGACCAATCGATATTGTGTCGTTGTTGCATTTAATTTTTCTCAGTGTTCATCACATCCTTGTAACTCTGATTTTAGGTTATTGTATCGTAAATAAGAATCATCCAACTGCATTGTCGCATGACTTTTTGTGATGATCGCGTCCATGTAAACAAGAATTTATTTGTGTTGGATTCGCGGTATTGCAAATGAGTGTCCAGTATAGATCAAGTTTCATACACTAACATAAATTCTATGGGGCATACACCTCATTGAAACCCCACATATCTCCACTGTGCGTAGGATGTTATTAGAATAAGAACAAACAAAACATCAAGCAAGCTAGTAATAGTACTCCCTTAATATTAACTTAAGCCTCGAAAGAACGGTTTACATTACAACCATATGCTAAAAGAAAGTCTCTCCTAGCCGACACGAAAGTTTATCCACTATCCATAGTTTATACGGCATACTGTAGAGCGTGGAGTTGAAGGTGATGTTCGCAAGCGTCTTGACATTGATGGGGTGAACTTCGCTGCTCAGATTGGATAGGTAAGCCCTTGTGGAGAGATAGTTGCACACCTTCTCTGTGAGGTGCGCCCTATCGTAGTGGAGGTAGATGCTCCTGTTCGAGCACGGACTCCCATCCTCTCACATGTGACCCCTTCAGTGCCCTCCACATAGCAGCAAGATTCATTGATCACTTCTATTCCTGTTGAAATTCAACAAATATATATATATATATATATATATATGAAAGTGTATCTAGATGTCGCAATTTAATTGGATCTGAATTTGATTTTAGTATTTTAAATCATGATCCAGTTTTGGAATCATATCTGGATCCATTTAAGTGGGGAAAATTTTAAGTGGGGAAAATCTGATTATGGTGGGCATGCCCCGATCCAGAAAAGGAAGAGAGTAACGCACGTACCGAAGGAAGCAAGTTCGTCAATGACTTGGCTGATAATGTTGTAGGTTTTGACGTGGACGAATACAGAGCCAGGCATCTCGTCCATGAAGTCAAGTGGTTATTGAACCGAACCATTACATCATTCATGTCCATTATACGTTGTCTGTCATTTTGCAGTCTGGCGAAAGAGGTTGCAGTTAGGGGTGAACATGAGCCGAGTCCAGCCCGAATTTAATAGCTCAGCTGGACTAATAAAACCTTGAGCTCAACTCGCTTGATCTCGAGAATAGCTTGACGGAAGCAGCTCGACTCAGCAGTTACGTGTTGAGCTCGAACTCGACTCGATTAAAGTTCAACAAACTCGTTTGAATAGAATTGATATTTATACTCGAGCTCGACTCAATTAAGACTCAACAAACTTGATTAAGGCTAGAGCTCAATTTGGCAGTTACGTGTTGAGTTCGAACTCAACTCGATTATCTAGACGAGTGGACTCATGAACTTGAGCTCGACTCATTAAGCAAATGACTCATCTCGAACTCTTTCACGAGCCAACCTTTAACGAGTCAAGCTCGAGTAGTTGGACTCATTGTTCACCCCTAATTGCAGCCACATGTTTGGATGTTATATATACCAAACATTGGAGCTCCGGCAACGTACAGTTTCTGCAAAAAAGAAAAGGAACAAATAAATGAAATCTCCAAATTAATGTTCCCAAATGCAATATTCAGGAGGCTATGGGCCAATCTCCTCCTTCTTAGCCCATTTGGGGCCAATGAGGCGGTTTTTTGTGGGGTTCTTAGCCCTTTTGTGGGGTTCACCTTAAAATAAATTTAAAATTTATTTTGAAATGTATATTTTGAAGGGCAAAATGGTCTCTCTATAAAAAGATGGACTCGGCTTTGTTTAAGGTGATTTTGGGCTCGTTTGGTCACGAAAGCATTATAATTGACTCCCAAGGCTTGGATCAAGTGTTAAATGGGGGTTTTGAGCTCAAAACATATTTTTAAAATTTTTAATGCAAGACTAAAACGCGAAATAAAAGAGAGGTTTGCACGTGCACGCATGGCACTAAATAGTGTTGAACATTGTTATTTTGGCCTTGACTTTGGATTTTGAGTTGAAAATCTTGATTTGGACCTAAACTTTGGCTTTAGATCTAATTTGGACCTGAGAGCGGCTTTATGGATCAATTTTCCTAATTTGGACTCAATTTTGCTTTGTGGGTTCTATTACGGACTTTGGCTTTGTATTGTGAATTGATGTGTGAATTTTTTATTTAGGACTTAGATTTGCATTTAAATCTGGATCTACAGTTTAATTTTGGATCTAAACTTTGCATTTGGATCCAAACATGGATCTAGAATTTATTTTGGAACTAGGGTTAAGATTTGAATTTGGATATGGACCTAGAAGTCTGTTTTGGATTTAGGGTCGAGATTTGGATTTGGGTATAAATCTAGAGGTCTGTTTTGGATCTAAGGTCGAGATTTGGATTTAGATATAGATGTAGAAGTCTGTTTTGAGGTGAGCTTGTGCTCAATAACTGAATTTATATCCAAATGTACTATCAAAAATTATTGAAATCATTGAAATATGTTCGAAAAAATGAAGTACGGTCTTTTGAAAAAAAATTGGAGTGATTACTTTTATGCATCCTCATCTTCGGTTGAATTTTCGATTACCAAAGTGTATATTTCATTACCACCGCCATACGTAGAATAGTTTCTAAGGTATTGTTTGTGGGCAAGGTCCTACTGGCTGATTGTGCAAGGGAGATTGCATTCAAACTGTTGATGTGTTGAATCGATGGGGTTTCTCTATAGTCAGCAAGTCTGAACTTTGTTGCATTAAGGATGAGAGGATGGATCATCTTTGTTGGTGCTGCCTATTCATGCAGGGTTTGTGGTGTCATATATCCTGAGAGGAAGTACTATACATGCCCAAAGCTTCAAATAAACGGCGCCTCTCAGAGCTTCAAAGGCTTCTATCTATAATGGCGCCTTTTGGGCTGGCACAGCTAACAACAAAGGTCGTGCTCAATCAAAATGTGAGAGTCAGCTAAAAAGTGTCTTATATAAAGAATTAATGCACCTTACCTTTTTCTTATTATTTCTTATGTGGTTTCCATGTCCTACCAATCACTTGCGCCTTGTAAAGTTATTTATTGATTGGGTACTCAAAAAAAGTAATAGAAGCTAATGATGCCACACTCGTTCCATATTATTAAATTCATTTACTTATCTAGGATGGTGATTAGCCTTCGAATTGTCTTGTGCATTATCTTTTCGCATCTTTTTTAGGGTGTTGGGATTACCAACTTTAGTCGGGCATGTGAGTCTTGTCTGTGTTCTTGGTGGTAACGTTTGGCAAATGAACATTCTCCCATCACCTTGTTCATTTGTTTCATGTTTGACCTATCTTTCCCTAGTGTTTGGAATAGTTTCATCTCTTACACATTTCCCTCCCGCTTTTGGTGTGATCTGCTTTCAGCCATTTCTATTTTCCTCTGTTTTGCTGACCTATCTTCGTTTGCACCCCCATCTTGGCATCTTTCACCTTCCCTAAAATTTACTTTTTTTTCTTGCTACCTGACCTCCTTTGGTTCTTCCGT
The DNA here is from genome assembly GCF_008831285.2 of Nymphaea colorata. Classification (NCBI taxonomy): domain Eukaryota; kingdom Viridiplantae; phylum Streptophyta; class Magnoliopsida; order Nymphaeales; family Nymphaeaceae; genus Nymphaea; species Nymphaea colorata. Next base: position 28,121,693 of record NC_045138.2, read on the forward strand.
TGCGTCACTCTCACCCTGATCCCTTTGGTCCCCTGACCATTCTCCTTGTGTCATTGCTTTTGTCTGGCTTCTTCTTACTAGTCACATCGACACTTTTGACCACTTACAGCAGGTTAACTAACCACTGTCCTCTTTATCTCACCGCTACTGAGTCTCGAATCCACATTTTTACTTTTTGCCCTTTCTTTTATAGTGTTATTGTCTCTGCATGGCTTTCCATTGTTAGCAGCATTCCAGACTCACCATTCATTCATCTTCTTTTCATCTTTTCTCTTTTCCCCCACCTATCTATTTCCTGGGGGGGTCTGGAGGTTTGTGGCTCATTTTCTCTTGATAGCGCATTTAGTAGGAGTGCAATAACAGGATCATTAGAAGCACCTTCTCATCGTCAGATTCTCTGTCTCGTCTTGTGCAGGAGGATGTCCATTTTGCTATTCGGCTGTGGCGACGTCTTTCGTCTCCAGTCGGGTAACTATGCCGCTCCGTTTATCTACTCTCTCTCCACCTCTCTTATTTCGTTTGACTGTGTGGTTGGCTTTCATCTTTTATTTTTGTTTTTGCAGTTTATTCATGTACTGAGGGAACTTCTTGACCCCAAAAGAGAGAGAGAGAGAGAGAGAGAGAGAGAGAGAGAGAGAGAGAGTATTTAAATGGTGACTTCAGTCACTCACCTCACCCATAATGGTGTTTTGATTACTTGTGATACTCATAATGGTGTTTTGATTACTTGTAGAGGAAAAGGTGAAGTAATGATTTTGACTCTTCAAACGTATTCGGATCTTTTTGTGCTTCGATGGTTGAAAAAAAAAATGATGAACATTTTCACCCTCTATTATTAATTTCATATTTTTCTCTATGCCATGTTTGAAATGGATATAGGGACAGATAATCCAAGTGATGAATGTCTCGTCCCCAAAAATGGTTGAAAAAGTGGTGGAAAAGGGGGATAATAAATATTGTCATAAATTAAACACGTTTTTGGTGCACACGGCAGGTTAAATGCTTTAAAAAAAAAAGCGAGATCTACTGCCCATGCAAATCCCTTGTCGATGTAGGTTCGTGTATATTTTATCATTTTTATTTTGAAAAAAAAAATAATTTAAAATCCAACAAGTAAAAAAAAAAATAAGGCGAATGTAGTTTTCATGACCAGCCCAGCGGGGGCTATCTGTCTTCTCGATTTTTCAGCACTTGATGATATTAATAATTGCCCGGCGGACGGCACTCTTTTAATATATCTATCAATTAGTTTCAGCTGTTCACAAATCTGGCATCTTCCAGTCTACAAAACTCCATCTACCTTTCCATCCTGTCCCATCTCCACTGAAGGCTGATTTTATATGAATGATAAAGGTGCAATTGATCCTGGCCATCCAACCCTAGAGAACAACCCAAATCTGAAATTAAATCAAACCCAACTGAAAACGCCAAATCCATAAGCACTCCAACTTATGACCTTCATTTAAAGGTGGGTGAGGGGATGCTTCTCCTTTTAACGCATCTTTTTTCATTCCTAATCTCCAATTGCCTTCTTTATCCACTGTAGAATAAGATGAATAAATTGATGGTCGATGAACATTCCCAACTTTTGATGGAATGATCAAGTGCAAAGGCCCATCCCATTGCATTTGGCTCCTAATAAATACGTTATATTCTTAAAAGTCGTCTCCTTCCAATTTCCATGCTCTTTGTAGGGATATCTACAAGTGCATTTACATCCAGATCAAACCAGAAGCAAATCACCTTCATCGGCTACCTTACCACCATCTGTTAGCCACCTCAAGCTTCCAGACTGAGAATGCAAATCCCCCTGCTACTACTCTTACAGTACTATCAGCGTCTGTATTCATCTGTACGCACATCTTCTGCTCTTCCAGAAACTGCTCTTGGTGGGTGTGGAGAACCTTCGTTTAATTTGATGCCCCGTTATTACTTCTTTGATGTGTCTTATCACCACTCCTTGATAATTAATCTCTTGAAATCCCAAAACCCACACAGGAGAGGACATCCATAATCTGAAGACCAGAGAAACTTATCACTGCCTTCTTATTTCCTCGAAGAAAAATGAAACGTGGGCCACCTAGTGCCAGAGAAACACTACCGACGACAAAATCGAAGCTCACCTCCTTTCCCCTCAGCCGGAGCAATCATTAAGAAATAGTGATAAGAAAATGTATTAATCGCATCAAAGGATCCATAAATTTGCATTAAAGATGCATTAGATATAACAACAAAAGATACTTATGTTGCTTTCCATTGTTGTAAGCACCCAGAAATGAATCTTCAAGGGATTTAATATTGTTGACATGATGAGTTAATTTTTTTTATTAAATATATAGTTAACAAATTCTTAATTGGCCTTGTGGCAAAATGACCGAAGTGTCATGGAGCTACTCCATACAATTGGACCACAGCCCACTCAAATCTAACACTTAATTAACCTTTCAGGAGTGAGTTTCATGGTGCACACACCTCATTGAGACCCCACATATCTCCACCCGCGGGTAGAATGTTATTGGAATAAGAATAAATAAAACATCACGCATGCTGGTGAAAATACTTCCTTCACATTAACTTAAGCCTCTCATGAGCGGTTTACATTTCAACCATATGCGGCTGACAACTAAGAACAAAAGAAAGTATCACCTAGCTTACACACAAGCTTATTCTTGTTCTCAGGCACCTACTAACGGAATCTTCTACCAAACCATCCCTCTCTTTTTCTTCATTAACCTTTTTTTTTTTCATTCACGCAACCGGAGGAAACGTCCTCTCTTGTAGAATCAAACCAAAAACAAAACACCCTGGATGTTGATCAACCTCGCTAGCGCTTCCCCTTCTTCCTACTCGAAGGTCTGAAGTCCAAGGGCTTAACTAGCCGGCCGGAGCTCCTCTTGGCCGGAGATCGGGAACCCCTCATTGTTCAAAACCTCCACTGGCCATAGTTTGTACGGCACATTGTAGAGCGTGGAGTTGAAGGTGATGTTCGCAAGCGTCTTGACATTGATGGGGTGAACTTCGCTGCTCAGATTGGATAGGTAAGCCCTTGTGGAGAGATAGTTGTACACCTTCTCCGTCGGGTGCACCCTGTCGTAGTAGAGGTAGATGCTCCTGTTCGAGCACGGGCTCCCGTACTCTTCACATGTGATCCCTTCAGTGCCCTCCACGTAGCAGCAAGACGCATTGATCACTTCTATTCCTGTCCAAATTCAAAAAAAAAAAGTATTATTAAAGTGTAGATAGATGTCGCAACTTAATTTGGTTGTAGTATTTTAAATCATGATCTAGTTTTGGAATCATATCTGGATCCATTCAATTGGGGAAAATCTGATTATGATGGGCGTGCCCCGATCCAGAAAAGGAAGAGAGTAACGCACGTACCGAAGGAAGCAGGTTCGTCAATGACTTGGCTGATAATGTTGTAGGTGTTGACGTAGACGAATACAGAGCCAGGCATCTCCTCCATGAAGTCGTCCAGGGAAGCATTCAAATAGTTATTGAACATAACCATTGCATCGTTGTACTCCTTCACACAATCCCCGTCATTTTGGATTCTGGAAGTAGGGTTGCAGCCACTTGGTTGGATATTGTACAGAACAAATTTCCGAGCTCCGGCTTTGTAAAGTTTCTATCAATAAGTAAAATAAATAAATAAATGTTCAAGTAATGTCCACAAATAGTTACCAGGCCAATTAGACTGTATTAAATAATGTTTTCCCAAGTGGTTGCCCAGTTGGTCTGAGGACAGATCAAATATGATCAGGTGCCATTGATTCAACTCAATGCTAGAAGCTAAAAGACTAAATCGCCCTTGAATTATAAAAGAAAAAAAAAAAGTGACAAGGATAAAGAGACTCTAAAAGAGGCCCAAGAATCTTTTTTCTTTTTCCTTTTCTCAGGGTTGAAGGTTCAGGATTATTTTGGGATAATTATGACACTAGTCAACTAAAATATCGCACACCCATCTTTTACAAATTCACCAGGAAAGAAAGATTGAACTAGCTGTCACCAGTCCAGTAGTCCTTAAGCCAAAAAGAAATACAAAGAAAACGTGTGTTGAGTACCTGAAGTTGGATGGAGTAGTTCCCGATAAGGTTGGTAGTGAGTTCTTCAAAATCACATGTATCATCTGATGTTTCGAAGCAAAGATAGTTGTAATCGTTGCCGCCGATGAGGGACATGAAGATGGCGTGGGACATGAAATATGAAGTGTCGTTGAGCTCAGCCTCCAGCTCCGGCAGCGTCACGTTCAGGAAGTTCTCCACTTGGTGGCTCAGTGGTATGATATGCGACTGCGACACACAAATCATCCATCACATGCCAATGAAACAGTGTAGAGAAATTGACATAGAAGCTAGGTTCAGTCAGTTTGGTTTGGTCGATAGACGCAATGCAGCGGCTTCATTTTCAAGAACAACAATGGAAGTGGAAGGGATACGACAATTTAGACGAGGTGATGATGTCAGTTCAAACAGTGTAAGTAGAAATAAAAGGGGAGGGAACTCTTGTCTCTCACTAAACAAACCTCCCACCGACAGGTGGAAGCAGAATTTCTGGCAAAAAACAGTCGCTTCCCCTTTGTTTTATTTTTTTCGAAGCGACTTCCCATGTGCGTAACGATTAAAAACAAAAGAAATAAAGAGCTAAGAGTTTTAAATTCAAGGGTTAACATAATCTGCACTTACGGTCACCCAAGTAGTGTCAAAAATGCCAGCACCAGCAGAGGCATAGTTAACGCCATGGAGGATGCGATCACCCTTAGTCTGAGGGTTGTTGAACACGGGAAGGTAGTCGGGGATGCCCAAGTGCTCCGCCAGTACATCCGCCGGGTTCCTCCCATTTGTGAACCTCCCGGTTGGCCCCAGAGGGAAGTCCACCCCGTAGGGTGGGAAGTCCGACTTCGCATCACTATCATTAATGTAGTTGTTGTTTCCGTTGTCCAGGAACGAGTCCCCAAACACGAAAAGAGCCTTCACTGCAGCCTCCTCGGCCTTCACTGGCTTGAGAAAGACGATGAAGTGAACCAGGGAGAGAAGGAGGAGGCTGGCGACTGCCTTCATGTTTGCAAGAGTGTTCCTTCAGAAAGCGAGATTGATGTTCCTTGGCGACTGAATTAGCCTCCTTTTATACAGTAGTAATGCTTGACTTAACTAGACCAGACCGCAACCGGGAAGCCGGCGTCCAAACATCCAGTGAAGTTGATATCTCCACTCAACTGCAACAATCTACCCTCGTCGTTGGGGGCTTACCGATGCACCTTTCCTTTCCTGATCCACATGCATCTACCCGTCTAAATCACGTGAACCGTTCTAAAACTGGCGGTTGGTCGGCCAACTTCCGTTACTCTTCCAAGCGTGGCCGTCTATCAATCTTATATGACGGAGCTGAGGGGGCATAATGCCCCACGGTGTAGGAAATTTTTGTGGGCCAACATAAGTAATGGCAAAAATACAAAAAAAAAAAAAGAAATCTTTGTAGGGACAGAAATAAAAATTTAAAAAAAATTAAAAAACTAAAATAAGTATTTCTTTTTAAATAATTCCTAAAATATCATAACTCTAACCCTGTTTTCTTTTTGGCGTATAGATGTTATGTGCACCATCGGCGCATCCAACTCACTCTCCCCCTACCCACACCCCGTTCTCTGATTGAAAAAAAAAAAAAACTTCTTTTATGGTATATTTGGATTCTCATTAAAATTTTAAAACTATAATTTGGCCTTTCTAATGAAGAATGTTTTTTTCTGCCCATCTATGTTAATTTCAGATTTACTTGGTAACACAGTTAATTTTTGTACATTAATTAATCTCTTTCTACTGATCCCGACTCTTCACATTCACATGCTGAACCAACTCACTGCATCTACCACCTACTTGCAGCTATAGGATTGCAAAACTGTGTTGCTGCAGCCATATATCTTCTTCTAGTGGACATGCATTTATTTTGCCAGCGGAAAGTTTTACTTGGAATGGACATGTGGATGCATTAATGAATATTATCCGGAGATTGATAAATTAAAAATTGGTCAAACCGATCAATATTTAGAAAGATAAGTCGGTGTGCGAAAATAAACCGTACGGCCACATCAAATAAGAAACAAGATCTCCAACATTTCTTGAATACATTTCTTGAATAACGAAATTAACAAGCAAATCAAAATCCTGGATCTTGAAATGCTCTTACAAAATTGACTTCGCTGTTGACTACGGATCAAGTGCGCGTGAAAGAAGCCATGATGATCAGCTTCCTCCGTTATCTAATATGATTTCAGTAGATTAGTCTTTGTTCGTGTTAACGAGAATTTTGTTCGTGAAGAAGAAGCGACGCATGCTTCTCAATTTCTTCTCTTGCCGACAGGGCTGTTCAATGACTGGAGCTCGAGTTAAGTGGGCTGGGCTGGGTTAAACTCAGTTAAGCTAGAGAAAGATAATATATAAAATACATCTCATAATATTATCAAAAAAATAGATTGTTCAAATGGATATACATATGACTGATATGTGACAGGTATTATGTTCAACTTATATGCCACCTCTTCCTTTAAAAAGATCATTTTTTTAATGAAATGTTTGGCTTGGCCAAGCCAATCTTGGGCTCGAGCCAAGTTCAAGTTTTAATAACTCAAGCCGAGTCAAGCTCGAGCTAATGAAATCGAGCTCGAGCTGAGTTGCAGCTGGCTCCAACTCGGCTCGAACTCGCCCATGAACAGTCCTACTTGCCGATGTAAAACCATTGGGTTCCTTTGTGGACTTGCACCATGTGACTTTAAAAGCTTACTGTTTCATTAGAGGTCGTTTGATAGTTGTATCACTGAGCAGAATGAACATGACATCCTGTCTACCACACTATTATTCTCTCCATCCAGTCAATGGTGTTTTCCGAACAAAACACCATGTCCCATTTGTCCAGTGTTTGTTTAGGGTAAGTGAAATGTAATGATTCGTTGTCCAGCTGCTAAGTCACATGGGTATTTGAGTAAAGTTCTTGTACTCATGTCACCTTATCAACATGACAAAGATGACAAAGCAGGTACTTGAACACACCTAGTTACTTTTTTATTCAACACCGATCCCAAAGGCCTATATATTTACTTGATTTAGCTTGTTTGTAATTCAATTTTCACTCGCATTTGTGAGTTATTGATCATTAACATGTATTTTTTCATTTATATTACTTGGCTATTTCAAATGTCGCTTTCCTTTTGAAGTTTTCATGGTCGTTTGCCGTACCCTTGTATCTGCACTTTCTAAAATGGTTGTGCCGGTACCCGTATCTACATAAGCTTACCTACTCCCATGTAACTTAGTCCAGCAGACTTCTCTTGCAAACGCTAGATCTCTTTTGAAAGTGATCGAGGGGACAATTTACTATTAATAAATTGACATCCTATTAAGAAATCAGTTCAGATTTGAATTTAAGGAATGACATCTGACCGATTGGATTCAGATTTCTAACAAGCATAATAAATTTTTTTGTTTCAAAATACCGTGAATGAATTTGTAAGCCTAATTGCATCTTAAAGTTCAGAAATTTCAAGTCAGATTTTTTCCTCTGATTTAAAATTCATGAATTTTTGAGACATATTAACAGAACTTTAAAATCTATAGTTCTCAAATCCGCAATTTGTTAGAACCTAGAATTTTCAAGTGAGCCCCACCTTAAATCAGAACAGGTAATCAAACGGCCCCAAGAGTTCCACAAGATTCATGTCCGAATTTCACTTGTAACACAGACAAGAAACAGGCTAGCTATATTCCTGTTTTAGACACCTAATCACCCAAAACCTGCGGTACCTAGAACGTGTCACTGCTCACTAGGATGTACCAGAAGTCATAAGCTGCAAGAACAGAATCCCCAAGCTACACATGCTCTTGCCAGTTGTCAATTGAGGAGTCAGGTTTTACTCTCAACTGCAGAGATAGCATGTTCTGCTACCACACTTTACTTCTAGCCATCAGAGGCTCTTTCTGCATCATGTTGCACCAGTTCCTGTCTCTTAATGACTCTTTACCTTACATGCAGGGAAAGAGAGAGAGACAGACAGACACACACACACACACACACATAGAGAGAGAGAGAGAGAGAGAGAAGGAACTAATTTCTATGAGTTCAAACCACGGTTTAAAGAAGAAAAGAATGCATCAATGTAGAATATTAAGAATAGATTTAGTCACACTGCGATACTTGATCCAGGTATGTGCATCAAAGGTACTTCCTAAGTATATTTGGGAATGTCGCCAGTCAAACGGCCCACTCTTTCTTTTTCTTTCACTGACTTTATGCCAACGATGTTGTCGACAGCGAAAAGAACTTTCAGCATCTATCCTGCGATCTCTGAAAATCCCTAGGAAGCTTTGTCCATGAGCTGAATAGGTGCTAAAACGTTTGACTTGTTGGTCTCAACAATGCAGCCATTCATGACCATCTCTTCAAGCATGAAGTGGGCCTTTTCCAGGTGGAACATTATATCCAGTTCACACTGCAGTCAAGGGAAGAAGAATTAACTGGACGATACAGAATTGTAGCTCCAGGTAAATCCAAATATGTGACAACTTAGAGAAGATTTCAAAAACCTCCTACCACATTTCCAAAGTGGCGGTCCATAGTTTCCACTAGTAAGTGTATAAATTCCAGAATTGCTAGTTCATTCTGCAACAAAAACAAGAGAATGATCATGAGGGGAGATTTTCTGGTGTGACGACGACACATTAAGTTATCTAAATGTGATAAGACGGCTACAAGTCTCGTAAGGATTGTTGATGTAGCCCTCACTAGTATCATTATATACTGCCGAGGAAGGTTACTGATCGAAGAACAAAAAAGGAACATTACATGGAACATGAAAATATTAAACAAGCTCGTAGAATGAATGACAATAGTTACTATCTATAGACCAGAGACATTGGGCTCACCTCATCATTATCAACCCCTACCAAGAAAAAGAGTGACGCATAGCGCCTATACACGATCTTATAGTTTCGATGCTCAACAAATGAACACTGCATTTGAAGAAAGAGAAAACATGCCACACGTGAGAATGTGACCTAAAGAATTATGCAGACTTAAACAAACAGTAATTGTTCAGAATCTCAGATATATATCTAAATACGTCACGAGTTGTAGCCTTAAATGCTAAGCAAAGTGGAGACAATTAAGTACGCGAGCAATATTACATTAGCCTGTTAAGGTAGATAAATTCACCTATATCTGGATAGCATACAACACATTTAAAACAACAAACAGCTATTCATCCTCAGAAAAAAAAAGGACACTCGCAATGCCCCCTCAGTCAAGAGAAGTTTAATTGTACCATGTACGAAGTTTAAAAGTTCATGACTATGCTAGGACAGAGAAAGAGTGCAATATGAAATGAATGAGTACCTGATAGGCCATATATTCAGTAATATAAACATATAGGCACAAATTATGATACAGTAAAAACTAAAAAGCAAAACCTCAGAAATTTAACCAATACAAAGGAACAAAAGCAACCGTCATCAATCAAGTTGCCATGAATCATGAAGTGAAGGAGTTCATGTAACAATCACACAAAGAAGACAAGTGTTAGCCAACCAGATGGACGAATTGCAAGACAAATAGTCTTGAAAAAATGTAAGCACTTCATAACACAAATGTGACACTTAAACCCAAAAAAAAATAACAATAATAATGCTAAGCATAGCACGAAGAAAAGTATGCTCAATGTCAAAGAAGATTTATAAACACAGAAAGGTCAAAAAGATAAGAAGAAATTAAGGTGTGGTAGAAAACTGAGCTGCTAACACATCCATGGTCAACTCAATTATGGCAGACTTCAGGTCATCTCAATGATGTGTAATTTACTCGGACAGAGATCGGCATGCTTCTATCAATCCCAGTATCTTAAAGCAACCAATGGAATTATGTGAAATTTAAAGCAATTTTGCATGTCATCTACCAATAGAAAACTGCCAATAACATAAGATCCTGAAACTATTTCTTATTAGAATCAAAGATCTACAAGGATTTTGATGTTATCAATTTGATGAGACCTGATCATAACATGGAGTCCTCCTTTTTGGTTTTTGTTTTTTTTCTTTCCTTTGCTTCCTAGTAACAGTAAGGGAAACTACTAAGAAGTTTTTTCCATTCAAACAAACTCCTAGCAGATAATAACCTAGAGGATAACAAATTAAAATTTTACAGAATAAGGGACCGAAATTGAATCTTTTATGATGGCTAAGTGGTTAAACTTCCACATTCACAGAATTCCCTGACAAATTCTTAAAAAACGGATAGAAGTGATTAACCTCTAAACATAGCAATAGTCTTATCAAGTGCCAATGAAAGATGCGTATCGTACTTGTCTTCTAGCTGAATAAAAATCAAATACAAGTTAGAAACTTAGAAGTGTATTTAGTATTTACACAACGATGTATAGATAATCCTCACAATATATTTTAAACTTGGTTAGCTAATAGTCCTGTTCCTTAAAAAAACCAAGCTATTGTCTGATCGCTACTGGAAACTGCTGATGCAATAATCTAAACAACATCCATACTTTTGAGTCGTCAACATGCATGTCCAATCATTAGTAATAGGTACATAAAATCCTCGTAAGATATCTACAAAGGCCGAAGGGTCAATAGAGGAGAAGCTTCCTCTAAAGCATTAGCGACCTGCCCAATGATCATCGTGAGCTGGTTTTCGAGCACTTGTTCATTGTCAATTCTTCCAAAAAAGATGACGGCTCTTAATTTGGTATCAGATAAACTTTTTTTTTTTAACATTACGGTCAGGACTAGAAGGAATATTTAAGCTCTTGAAAAAACTGTCAAAAGTTAAACCTCAGCCAGCATCAATCGTAAAAGAAAAGTAAATACGAGCAATGTGCCACAAATTTCCTCTCTTGCCATGAACAAAACAGAGATACCCAACATGGACAACTTATCTTCATTAGCCATTAAAATACCATGGAAATATCGAACAATTTGCTATTTAAAAGGCAAAAATAAAGCACAATTTCGCATCCGCACAAACGAAAATGAATAGTTACACACCACAACTACAGGAGTCATGCATCACATGAAGAAAAACGGGAAAAAAATAAGAAAGACCGTCGCTATGCCTTAAAAAGTAAAATCTTTACAGGTATAAACATAATTTCATCAATCTTTGCGTTCCTTCAAAAAGAATTAAATAAATTGCTCTGGAAATTTGCATCCCCTAAACATACAAACAAACCATCCTGAAGCGAAGGATGACATGTTCACCAAAATCTCAATTGAACAAGACCAGATTAGAGGAACTGATAAAACACCGAGTCCATAATGATGGTAATGGTGAGCAGGGAAAAGACAGACAAAGAAATAGAACCTGGTGTTCTGTCCGGGTGAGGCACTTCCTTACGATCTCTGCCTCGAGCGCCCTCCTCTCCTCGAGGGTGAGGTACTCGTAGTACTGGGCGAGCCGCGTCTGCCCTTGCTTGTTCACCATGAGTATGAATCTGATCCCCATCTGCTGCTCTCTCCCGCTCTCTCTCTCCCCGCTCCACCTTCCTCCGTCCTTTTCCCGGGAGCAGAATTCTCCTAGGGCCGTCTATAGATACCATACCGGATTTGTATCAATTCCTGACCCGGACCCAAAATCATGGATATGAGAATTCTGGCCCGAATTCCACTCATATAGTTTTGGTTTTACATACTATGCTTTCAAATGGGTCGGATCAGATACAACAGTTTTGCTTTTCTATTAATACCCAATTCAAATTTGACTGGATTTTCAGTCTTGGATCCAACATTTATGAACATGTTTATTGAGGTCCTCCTTTGGAACAGTATCTGTACAACAGGAAGTGAAACACAAAGCACAAATGCAAACATAGGAAGATTCAGAAAAAACATTACATTAGCAAAAGTGATGTCAATATGAGAGTGTTTGATGGGCGAGATATTCTTTGCTCGGGAAAAATATATCTCTGATGTTCATGTTCATGTGCCCCTCAAACACAAAAGAAACCGATCATGGGAAACAAAAAATGCAAAGTTGTGGGAGTCCACTTTTTTTCACGGCGTCAAAGCACCCGCGTGTTTGATAGTGGGCTGCCATGAAACGAGTTCTTTTCTTTTTTGATCCTTCCCTTCAACAACTTACGGAGTCAACTCGTGTTCGACTCGAACTCGCTCTAAAAAACTCTACTCGTGCTCGACTTGTTTATAAATGAGCCGAGTTTATAGCTTACAAAGATATTTGAAATGATAAATGAGTCAAGTTCGAGTTTCAGAAACTCGACTCGTTTAATTTTGGCTCAACTCGCAAATTGGTACTCTATATAATGTTACCAAAGCTGGTTCAGTTACATGAGTTAAACGCTTACATGAATTACACGAGTTAATGTTTACACAAGTTAACGCTTAAACAAGTTAAATGAGTTAAACGAGTCGAATTTGAACTCTATTTTGTTTAGTCGAGTCGAGCTTGAGCTTGCTATAAGGAGCTCAACTCGAGTTTGAGCCAAACTAGAGCTCCATTTTTTTGAGCCGAGTTGAGGACTCGTGTGCAGCCCTACACCTATTGCTTCATTTAGTTTTCTTTTGACTGTACACACCCTCTACAAATGGTTGTGTGCAACGCTTCATTGATAGGTGTTTCAGTTTTCACTGAAATTCTGAAGCAGTTGAGGGGGAGGGGTCTTGTTTTGAACATCTTTTTGTATTGATACTTAGATTAGAAGTTCTTAAACGAGTTATTTACCCTTGGGATCCACGCATAGGCCGAACCAAGGAGAAGTTTGTCTCACGACCAAAGATTACTTTGCGAGGGCATTTGAGAAAATGAACATTGTGTTTTTAAGCTGCATGCATTCTTGAAATGTTTTTATGTGTTTCTGAAAACATGATGTGATTTTGGATATCGTTTTTAGGTGAAATGACCAAAGGTTGAGCATAATTAAACTATGTATTGTGAAACAAAAACATGTCATATTTTAAAATACAAGTTATAAGAACATGTGTTTCAAAAATACAACGTTCTTTTTTTTTTTTTAATCAAAAACCCTTTACAAGGCGCCTATAAATGGGAATAAGTGTGAATGGAAAAAAGATAAATCACTTTTTAACATCCAAACTCGCTTTTGTTCCCTCTTTTTTTTTTCAATGCTTGAAGATGGAGGCCGTCTGGTCTTAATTTGCTTGCAAATTTTAAGTGAACTCTTCGTGATCAACGTCTTTGCTAAGAAGGAAGTGGATCGGGTTTGACCATGCAACCCTACTTTAGATTTAAAAAAAAAATATAAAATTTACTTAAATTTTAAAATTTTATTTATATTTCGGTCTTTATTACAAAAAAGTTTTAACTCTGCCCTTACTAAACGTGGTCACGTGCTATCTGGGCCAGAAAAGATACTGGTTCCACTAACGAGATCCGGTCCAAATATGATCCAAAACTTGGCCGGGTCATGAGATAAACTCTTCCATGTTCCCGCCCGACGTGGTATGGATTTAATGAATGGCAGTCCGTGGGACCGGGAAACTCTGCTGCGTTTTTTAGCCGTTACCCGCTCCAGTGGGCCCCACCATTTTTTTTCTTCGATTTTGGTCCGTATATTACTCGAGGAAAAAGAATAGGCGTGGAACTTTAAAATTAAAGAGAGAGAATCCGACCGTTGCCGCTCTTTATTTCAAACGCTTTCGTTCTCCTTCGTCCTCGTCGACGTCGTCGTCATTTCCCTTCTCGAGTTCCTCAGCGAAAACCCTTTTGTTGGCAATGGGTATGGCCGTTCCCCCGGATCCAGACCACCACAAGGTAAAGGAAATAGTCTCCATCTGAAAAGTTTTTAGCAGATCGTGGTCTAGGGTTTATGATTCGGGAATTCTGGGGTTTTTCGACTGATCAGCGTTTAATCTTTTCTTTTGAAGGACTCGCCGTCGATGGAGGGGTTGGAGAAGAAGGAGAGAAGGTGGACGCTCAACGATTTTGAGATAGGGAAGCCTCTCGGGAGGGGGAAGTTTGGGAACGTCTACTTGGCCCGGGAGAAGAAGGTGAGGGGGAAGGGTTTTTTTCTTTTTCCTATTTTTGAGGGTTTTTTTCCAGTCTTGAAAAATAAGTTTAATTCGGGGGACATTTGCCATTTTTTTCGTCTTCGGATCTCTTTTCCTTTTTTCTTTCTTTCTAATTTTCCATTTGATCTGTTTCTTGTTCATCTTCGTGATTCATCAATGATCATGAAGAGGGCCCTAGTTTAGGGTTTGGAAATGTATTACGTTCTAGGGCTTGGTTTCCTCTGATGAAGGCGGCTTAGGTGATGGTGTTAAAGCATCGTCTCGACCCCTCATTTTCCATGACCGACCATCATGGTTGTCCTGTCCCATTTCGACGCAGAATAGGTCATGCAAGAACACGAGATTTGGTACAATTACGATCGTGCGTCGTAGTTGTTGATGCGTCCCACAGAACATTTCTCAGCATTCCTGTTGTGCCTCTCCCACCAGTTGCTGCAGTATTCGGCGTTGGGAAGTGCAACGATGTTCCATTGCCAGGTGGTGTCGATAGTTTATATAAGGCGTATGGTCTTATCTCTGTGTCCGGGGACACTCTAAATGTTAGAAGGAAAATTTATCCGAATTTTTTTCTTCACCACGTTTGTCGATCGGTTTGTTTAACATATTTTCACATTTTCTTGTGTCCTGAATGGTATGCTTTTGGTGCAGAGCAAATATATAGTGGCGCTGAAAGTTCTGTTTAAAAGTCAACTTAAGCAATCCCAGGTTGAACACCAACTGCGCCGAGAAGTAGAGATCCAGAGCCACTTGCGGCATCCTAATATACTTCGTTTGTATGGATATTTCTACGATCAGGTGCGAGTTTTTTATAGTAGTTTTGTTTTATTATACATTATTAACTGAAATCTAAATTAGTTTAGGCTTTTGGCCAATGAGTAGGCTTCTCTTATCCAAGTTCTCTTTTGGATGCTAGACTCGAGTTTACTTGATTTTGGAGTATGCAGCAAAAGGTGAGCTGTATAAAGAGTTACAGAGGTGCAAGTACTTCCCAGAAAAGCGAGCTGCAACAGTAAGTTCACTTGAATCAATACAGTGTGCTTCTGTGGTGTTTGTCTTTGTCTTCGGGAAATCTACCCTGAAATTTTATTGCTTTGTAAGTGAATACACGTGCGTGAAAGTCAAGATCAATTGAACATTTTACAGCAGATGCTAGCCATTTTCATGATCAATGTCACATATTTTTCAACAGAAGTTGCCAAGATGGTCATCTGAAACAATTCATTGTGCTCTGCGGCTCTGCCTATGTCAAGTGATCTCTTTGATGGATTCTGAAAGTTACCAATCTTCATGATTTCCCCAGATGCCACTCATGTTATTATCACGTCTCTTAATGAGCCGAAAGAACCCATCCCCAGCCTTTAGATAATGCTTAATAAGCCAACCAATTTACAATACCAATAACGGAATGCTTATGTTTATGTTTGTCTTGCAGTATATTGCTTCTTTGGCACAAGCACTGATTTACTGCCACGGGAAGCACGTCATACACCGAGATATTAAGCCGGAGAACCTGCTAGTTGGTGTGCAGGTAATGGTTTGCAAGCAAACATTTATTGTGCGTGTCACTTACAATAAAAGTGAATAGCTCAGATGGATGTGTTTTACAGGGCGAGCTAAAGATTGCTGATTTTGGGTGGTCTGTGCATACTTTTGATAGAAGACGGACGATGTGTGGGACATTGGACTATCTTCCTCCTGAAATGGGTAAGTTGGAAGAATGAACTAATTATGGTTGGTTATGCAACACAAACGATACTAAAAACCCAGCTGTGGGAAAGCCACTAAGGTGGGTACTGTACTGTGTGGGTGCCCAAGCGGGGGGAGGATCTGGTTTGCTCCACTGAGTTGGAGTGTTTATGTTGCTTCCGTTGTCGCTTGAATTAACTTGGACTGGGACTTGGATTAAGGCCCTATCAAAGTTGTCATAAACGTTTTACATAATGTACCTTTTTGGAGACAAACTGAATTGCTTTATGGGTTTGACCAGTTATTTGCTACTTTTGATACATTTTCAGTTCATATTAACATCTGCGATTTGCTTGCAGTGGAAAGCAGAGAACACGATGCCAGTGTGGATATTTGGAGTCTGGGGGTATTATGCTATGAATTTCTCTATGGAGTACCTCCCTTTGAGGCAAAGGAACACTCTGACACATACAGGAGGTATTCTGTTTCTGCCCTGGATTTTCTATTCATGAGGCTCCTTTCTACTGGGCTGGAGCGTTTTCAATTACTGTCTACAAAAAAAAAAAAGTAGTGGGGGCAGCTTTTGCTGTCAATCATGGTTGCATTCCTGAGTTTTGGCAATCACACGAGTAGTAGTGACAGAGATTAATGTTTCTTTTGGTCTTCTTTACTGAAAGCCACAGGAACGTTTATGTGCTTTTTGATGCTTGCTGAACAAAAGTTTGAGCAGGTTATCTGACAGTTTTTCTGCTACTACCAATGCAGGATTGTAAAAGTTGATTTGAAGTTTCCGCCCAAGCCGATTGTTTCTGCAGCAGCCAAGGATCTAATTAGTCAAGTCTGTACTCATTTTTTCCCTTTTCCAAATTTCCCTCTCTGTGATAGTGGTTTTACTCGTGCTGCCAAAAGGGAAACAAAAACACTCACGATCTGTATTTGTTGCTGTGCAGCTACTTGTCAAAGATTCGTCCCAGCGTTTACCTCTGCATAAACTTCTCGAGCATCCATGGATCATCCAAAATGCTGATCCATCAGGAATATATAGGCCTTGATAGTTCGAGAGATGTATTTGTGATTTGATATCCAATCCCAGGCTTTCACGGTCAAAGCCTTGCATTCTTTGTCGAGGAAAATGTGCTGGTTTTCATGCTATATAGATGTATGATATATAAAGAGGATAATGCTTCCTTTTCAACATTTCTGTCATTCATATAATGTTTTAGTCTTCAACTTGACACACTCTCTCTCTCTCGATGCTATGACTACTTTTATTCATAACCCGTCAAGTTGATTTCTTTATTCTCCACGCTTGGTAGAAGAAATTTTCCAATGACTCAAATCTTAATTTCTCAATATATCAACTTAGGCAGGCGCCCGTTAAAAGAATCCCTCGGTTTGCGTCTCTTGTGCAAAATTCATCCGGTCTCCTCCAAAAATATCATCCTTCAATCTGATCCAGTAAATGCTAGTACATATGCCCATGGTCTCACAGTGCGCCTGAGTTAGTGAATGGGACAGGGAAACAGTGCGCCTGAGTTAGTGAATGGGACAGGGAACCTTCAAATTGAAGGGGAGATCAAGAGCCCAGTACAATGCAGAGTGCGTGTTTCACAACTGGAAATGTCCACCTAAACCCACCTTGTCGAAATATAATGAGCAATAAAAAATGATGCTGCCGTGTGCTTGCCTTGCATGAAGTTTCTGACTGGAGTGACTTTCATTTCTAGGCTTCTCATAATATCAGAAAGGCGACCTTTGAAGCTAAATTGATACTATGAGTGACAAACAATGCATATTAGACTAAACTTTTTGTAATGAAATGTTACACCGAGAGGTCAGGTTGGCTGGACCTAGAACTAAGAGAGGGTTAGCCGACACTGGCGCTTGGTTCAGTCTTTTGTGCATATTAGATTCAGACTCGGATCCGATTTTGTAAACCTGAATTTGTATTGGCAATCCCACGAGAGGAGGACTGTCTTGAGTCCAGCTGAACGGGTGCGGATCTAATCATATCAGACCCGAACCTTCTTCTACACAAGCAGTCGCACTGGGCAAGACATGCGCGCGGGAACGGCGAGCCGAGCCTCCTGGCGTGGGCGCGCGCCGTATTTTGCTCCTTTCTCTCCATCCTTCTGTTTGAAAAAACTGGAGAGTCGGTTCGCCTCCTTGCAAGTACCCCTGCCATCTCTATGCAGGGTGCTCTCACTCGCCTCTCCTTCTGCCCACGCATGCAGCCCTTCCGTCGCCTCCTCCATTTCGTTGCCGCCGTCCGAAGAAGCCCGACTCTGCCCGCCGGCGTGTTCTGCCGATGTCCCGACGGGCCGAGCCCTAGGGGCATTTGTAGGGCTCTTAGTTCTCGAGCCCGCGGGGACGATCTTAGCAGCGGCGACGAGAGGTTCTCTCTGCCGGAGTCGAGAGTGACAAGAAAGCGGACGGGCAAGACCCGGGTGTCGTGGGTCTGTGAGAACTGCGGTGAGTCATTCGGCCAGTGGTGGGGCACTTGCCAATCCTGCAAGCTCGTCGGGACGCTCCGCCAATTCTCGGAATTGGAGGCTGCTGGCGCGGGGGAGAGGAGACGGGGCTCCGAGGTGGCGGAGGGTGTCACCAGGTCATGGTTCCAACAGGGCTCAGGCGAGGCGCGGCCGCTCAGTTTGGCGGACGTCAGCAAGAGGGTCAATCCGGCTGAGTGGCGGATTCCTCTGTGAGTTCTCCTTGTCATGTTCTACTCTACTTCGGTCTTCCTGTCGTAGCTTTCATAATTTCGTGTACGTGCTTTAGCTTCTTGTTTTAGTTTTTTTTTATATGCTCTATATTTGTTCTGCACTCTATCCGAAGAAATATTGTGTACTATTTTCTAAATGAATGAGATTGGGCACCTGTGCGCTTATGAGTTTGTGGAATGGCTGGCAGAAGGTTTCGACTGATCCCGCGAACTCTTGGAAAATGTGAAACCGAAACTTTACTATATACTCAATTAACAATAATCACAAAATAGCTTTCTGATAATTGAATCAGTTTTTCCTGATTTCGGAGTGCACCTTTAATATTAAAAATATCGTAGTTTTTTTTAAATTTATATATTTCTGCGTGCCTTTGAGTTTATGCTTCGGTGAAAGTCTAATTTATAGTTTTACCGTGGCATTTAGCGAGTTGTTAGAATTTCCACAAATGCTATATCACAACGTGCAGTTTGTAATTCACCTTTGCCAATTGATGTTTCTTGGTGTTCTTATTTTCTTTTTATGATTTATATTTAGTTTGATCTGATACGGGTTGTTATTTGAAACTTTTATGACTATGTTTTGATTTAATTCTCTTTAATCAAAGCTACATTTTTATATGTGAAAAGCCTAACTTTTTCTGATATTTCATCAATCAAATTTGTGCAGTAAAAGTACTGGTTTCTATTAAATATCTATTGTATTGTCTTCTTGTACTTACAATGATATTTTCTATTGTCTATCCCTGGTTGTTATATTGGTTCTTATTTTGTATTATTCCTTACTATTTTTATGCATTTCTTGTTTTAGCTTTTATACTAATTCATGGAGCTATTCTTGTTGCTTGAATATCAGATCTGGACTTTTTGGGATGGAGGTTGCAAGGGTTCTTGGTGGAGGAGTTGTGCCAGGTATTAAAAAATTTTCTCATGTGCTGTTCTTTTATTTCTCATGTGTTGTTCATATTTCAAATCTGCTGGAAGGTTGATAGTTTTAAGTTCAAGTAATGGTGTGGAAGACAAACTGAAATTTTGATATCATATTGTACACTATCTAAGAAATGCAGTCAACTTTAATATTCTATGCTCATTTTTTATGATGCCTTGTTAGGATAATATTGACATATTAGGCATCCACTGTGAGCTGTGAGATTTGGATTGTGCTTTTAAGTTTATTTCTTCACCATCCTATACTGTAGATTAGCTATTATGCAACGCTATGAACTGTAATTTTAGCATAAATTACTTTCTTAAATTTGCTTTATAATGTCGAAGCATCTTCCTGTGTGAATTGAGGAAAATGCAATATATCATGATGTAATTGATCCTCTGTAGTGATTATCATATTGAACTTTATGTATTTCTTGTCCTTCTTACGGTATGTCAGTAGTTATTTTGTTCGTGCGTCAGTTGAACATTTTAGCTGTTATTTGTAGGCTCCTTAATTTTAATTGGTGGTGATCCTGGTGTTGGGAAAAGTACATTTTTATTGCAGGTATTACCCCTTTTTTATTCTTTTTGTTGTTCGTTGCACAAGTTTCTTAGTTCTTGAAGCTCTTGATTAGTCTGATTACTGACATAGAGGATGGTCACCTTGTTCCACTAAGTATCAGTTTCCAAATATATTACAAGAAATGTTAGAATG
The DNA here is from genome assembly GCF_008831285.2 of Nymphaea colorata. Classification (NCBI taxonomy): domain Eukaryota; kingdom Viridiplantae; phylum Streptophyta; class Magnoliopsida; order Nymphaeales; family Nymphaeaceae; genus Nymphaea; species Nymphaea colorata. The sequence goes on from NC_045138.2 coordinate 28,141,782, forward strand.
TTGCTTCCATTTATGTTGTAGATTGCTGCTATGCTCGCTGAAGGATGTGATGCCAGTGGCCCTGCTCCTGTTGTATATGTCTCAGGTGAAGAGGTTAGATGTCCTTTTTTCACATTCGTATCTGGGATGTTTCCTTTCATTACGTTTGAAGATGACATTTTCCTTCCTATTTCAGAAAAGGGGTGTGGGAAATTTGCACAATTTTAAGTCATTTCCTGATGTCTTATCTTCCTTCGGTCATACTTTATTGTCCTTTTGCTTGTCTGGTTAAAAAAAAATGTGGCTGCTCTGTTTTGTTGGTTGGCAAGTTGAGTTAGGCAGATTCCCGTCAACTTATACGAGTAGGCAATAGCTACTGTACCCCTAGTATCCTCCAGCATGAGGATGGTGTGTCTCCCTCACCAGGTGGATGGAACTTTTGTCGGTAACTTGGCTGTTTATTGTTGGTAGAATTTACTAAATCACAATGGTGGTCCTTGCATGACAGAGCATCGAGCAGATTGGCAATCGTGCTGATCGCATGCAAATTGGGACTGGATACCTTTTTCTATATTCAAGTACTGACATTGAGGTATTGACCTATCTGATTGAATGCTCAATTATGATATTGTTTGTATATCTGGGGCAGTTTCTGTTGGGTGATTTTCTGTCACTTCCTTTTTACTCATCATTTATTGGATTCAAGTATATCCTGATAGTCTCCGGGATTCTGGGTTTTAGTTTTATAAGAATATCATAGCATTCAGTAACTGAATGTGTATCATATATTTTTGGCCGCCACCGGTACACTTCTTCACAAACTCTATCTTGATATTCATGCTTGAAGAAGGAATTCGTCAATAATTTTGGGCAACTTCAGTCAGCCTGTTGTCTGGATGATAAGTCTGTTCTGAGCATATTTCTTTTATTGTTTATGCTATTCAATACGTTATTCAAAAGAACCAAAAATGCATCATGTGGAGCTGAAAATGGAAAACTAAAAAGCGAAAGTTTGCAAAGTTAGTCTCGTAATCTGTTTTCCGTTTTACTGTATTTGTTTTAAACTGTCAAACCTTCCACCCTTGTAAGGCTTTTACATTCATGTACCAGTACCATAGTTGAAATAATATAATAAAATGACTATTAGTTCATGAGGCACATGATATGTTTATGTCATTTTTTTTTCTTTCCTTGCAATTGACTTTTTCTTTTTTTGTTCTTAGGATATCTTGGAAAAAATCCTAGTGCTTTCTCCTCGAGCTCTAATTGTTGACTCTATTCAAACTGTATACTTAAAAGGTGTGCCTGGAAGTGCAGGAAGTGTTTCGCAGGTTTGCACTTGCCATTATTTTTCAAAATTTGGGTTGTTTGTCTCTGTTTTGGTATGCCCTGTGGACCATATTATAAGATGGTTGTGCTGTTTTAAGATAATTTGTGCTTGCTTCTAGGGTAGAATATCTTTGACATAGTGATTTGTTTTAGAGCTTCTAATTGCTTAGTTGTCTTTAATGTTTACGTTATGTCTTTTAAGTTTTTAACACCATTTTTTATTGTAGGTCAAGGAATGCACTTCTGCATTGCTGCGTTTTGCCAAGCAAACAAATGTCCCTGTGTTTCTGGTGTGTTACATTCTACATAGTCTACTAAACAGCGTTACATATAAGCCTCTTTCCCTCTCTCCCACATATGTTTGCATGTGTGTGGGTACATTGGGAAACAGCAAAGAAAATGTATAAAATGTATGTATATATACTACACACACACACACACACACACACATAAACGAAATGACATCAACCAAAAAGACAGCCTCTACACTTCCCAGTCACTTTTTTATAAAAAGTGAAGCTCCATGAATAATCCTTTGCAAAGGAAAAATGAGGTGCACATGTTGGGTAAACTGCATCCACCATCTTTTTTTTTTATATATTTTTTTATCTAAAAAAGTATTATTTTATAGCTATTCTTGTTTTTATCAACTCAAATCTTATAAAATTTTGAAGTTACTTTTGTTCTATGTTGCATGCTTCATAAAGTATTTCAGGGTTTTGTAGGATCTATTGATTGGTGATGATAAATTGCTTTTTGTGCTTTGATAATGTCTTACCATTTTATACTGATTCTTTAATTTTGGTGCCTCCATTTTTCAGATTGGGCACGTTACAAAAACTGGAGACATTGCTGGCCCACGTGTACTAGAGCACATTGTTGATGCTGTTCTGTATATGGAAGTTGGTATTCTATATTCATTTATTGTGCTTTTCCACTTTATAGATAAATAAGAAGGCATTTTCCTCCTGTTATTCTTTCAAGTTTCAACATTTGCGGGCTAAGAAAAGTAGTTCTGTCATCAGTTGAGATTTGTAATGTGGAAGTTGTGGGAGCCTGGGAGATTATAGTGTTCCTTTGGTGTTCTAGTGGAAGCAAATGGTACAGATGACTGCTTGCATGTTTCATATTCTTTCTTGTGATAAAATTATCTTTATTTCTTCATTTATCTTGTTGCAGTTGTCTCTCAGTTACTTCTTTAAAATTAGGATATGCTTCTTGGAACTTTAACTGTAGTTTAACAAATCCTTTTTCAGTATCAATTTTTCTCTTGAAGGGGTCCATGTACATAATGTGTTGCTGGTTCCTGCTGTTTCTCATGCATCTTTTGTTTATGATTGGTTTAACTTTTACGTGACTATTTGTATCAGGGATAAATTGATGAATACATTTAAAGACAATCTGGTACTCCTATAGCGCCATAGGTTTTACATAATGGGATTAGAGTGGTCATGAGCCATGCTGCTATTCTTCAATATTATCTTACTAGTTCTAGCCTACTGACCAGGCATTGGTTTTCCTGTTTTACTAGCATGACATTATCTATGTGGCATTATGTTTATTAGGCTCAAACACATTGCTCAGTTCTGCGAGTGCTACATACTCTTTGCTAGTTAATTTTCATATGTGGTAACCACTTTCGACTACAAAATAGATGGCACATGTATAGAATACATACATTGCCTATTGGCCTTTGAGCAGTCCGAAGTCTTCATATGTAGAGTAGATATGTATAGAATACATACATTGCCCACTGGCCTTTGAGCAGTCCGAAGTCTTCATATGTAGAGTAGATATGTATAGAATACATACATTGCCCATTGGCCTTTGAGCAATCCGAAGTCTTCATATGTAGAGTAGATATTTGGTCCATTAGTCCTGGAGAAATTCTAGGCTCTAATAGTCGTTCTACACTAAATCAACAGCCAATGATGATATAGTATCGTCCCAATTGTCTTGATATATCAAATAATAGTTGTCTAGAGAGTCATTCCTTAGTTTTGGTGTGGCTTGTTGTAGCATTAATGTAGTTTGTGTCTTTTTGGTTGATAAAAGTGGAAAGCACTTTTGTTTTACTTTTGGTGTTCCACATGGTAGCGGTTGCGGTTCTTGAAATGTATTGTCAAAATCATGAATAACTGTTTCATGTGTTTCTAAAAATCCTATCAGCAGGAATAACTTTGCCTCCTCCCTTTTTGGGAGTAAATTTCCTATTTTTAGAAATTTACCTGATTCGTTTTGTATTTTCTTAATTTTTATGCTGTTGAATTTTATTCCTGATTGGACATTGATGATAGGTTTTCTTTTTTTGGTACAGGGTGAGAGATACATGTCCCATCGTTTGTTGCGGTCTGTAAAGAACCGTTTTGGATCCACCGACGAGGTTGGTCTAAAAGACTCCCTTCAGACATGAAATTTTTTAATTGATTTTGAGGATTAAAAGAATGTGGCCTGAAGAATCATTGACATTTCCTATGAGTTTTAATTTCAGTAGTCTTGAATACCATAATGCCTGTTGGCAGTACTCTGAGGCATCTCCTCATGACAATAATGTATCAACTACTATCAAGTGTTGTTCAAATAGGCAAAATGGAAACTGTTGACGTACAGTGCATAAAGGGTGAGCTGTAGCTTCATTTGCATGGAGGGTAACCTGTAGGACCTGTGTCCCTTACAAATGCACATGCGGTGCATAAATGTGCTATTGAGGGTTCTATATATGACTGCTCAAAATTGTTTGTGGATGATAAATTATCATAGTTCATAGGTCTTCACCATTGGAAGTTGTATTAATAGAATATTTTACCTTCTCAGCTTGGGGTATTTGAAATGTCCCACTCTGGTCTTCAAGCTGCTTCAAATCCAAGTGAGATCTTCTTAAGTGAGAATAATTGTAATTCAGAAGTTTTAGCGGGCTTAGCCGTCTCTGTTATTATTGATGGATCTCGGATCTTTCTCCTGGAGGTTCAGGTATTCTCTGACATGCCTCATCAATGTGCTGGTTCAATTTTTCGTTTGTACTTTTTCACAGGAGTGAATTTCATGATACAGTTCTTTTCTGTGATTGAACATTATGATGTCCGGATGGTTCTGCTCTTTGGGTAGCTACTTCACTATATTGTCCTTTCTTCGTGCATTTGATTTGTGTTCTATATTTGATCTTGTGCATGGGTCTTGCATACATCCTATTCGTTCCATTTGCATTTGCCATGCAACTTTTTTTCTTCTCAAATAACGATAGATTAGCACTGCAAATGTGGATTTCTTTTTCTACTCAATCGCAAATGCAGATCTCTTTTTTTGTCCTCTACTCAAATCATTTGTGGTACCTATAGTTATGAGCTGCTGTTTGGTAGACCTCTGACCTGCATTAGTAACTGTCTCTGATGAGAATATATAGAACATATAGGCCTGATGAGAACAGGCCTTTGACAGGACTGTTCCACAGAGAGAGGGGGGGAGAGAAGCATAAGGAGGAGGGAGTGATTCATTGGAGGAGTAGGGTTAAAGTGTTTAGGTTCAAAGCAAGAGTATATTATGGTTGACCTGGGGCCAGGTTGGTTCTGCTGCTTCTTCACTGCTTACCCATAACTGCTTACCCATAACTGGCCTCCTCTATTCAAATTGTTGTGGTCAGATAGGCATGTCTTCACCTGTGCAAAGTGTATCTCTGCCTCATAATCTGCTGAGTGTTTTTTTTGGTAAATGTGCTTCATTTGGTCCACATTCCTTCTTCCTTTTTTTGTTATTTTTCTGAGCTGCTCTAACCCCTTATATCATATATGTTGTGAGACATGGCTTAACGCTTGGTGTAGGCTGCTTGGACTTAAACGCCTAAGCAAAAATATTTAGCTTAAACCCATAAGTGTAACAACCCAACCCACTCCTGGGTCGAGCCTCTGGTTTGGCGGATCCCAACCCCCGCCCCCTAGCAGTTTTGGCTCCAACCCTAAAAAGGCTAGGAACCAGGACAATCATCCCATTAATGACCCTCCCTTTATAAGCCCTTGAAGATCCATCACAATCTTCAATACGAGACTAAATTTCTAGGGTGTTACAATCCACCCCCACTTAAGGCACACGCGTCTGCGCGTGTTTGAGACCCTAGCTCCGACCGGCTCTGATACCACTATAACAACCCAACCCACCCCTGTGCTCGGACCCTTGGTTCGGCAGATCCCAACCCGCCCCCTAGTAGTTTCGTTTTAAACCCAAAAAGGCTAGGAAGCATGACAATCATCTCATTAATGACCCCTCTTTATAAGCCTTTGAAGATCCCTCACAATCTTCAATACGGGACTAAATTTATGGGGTGTTGCAATAAATCTGTAACATATCAAGCATGATGGTGTTTGCAATATTTGCTAGTATAGTATGTGGTATTATAGTGTTTTATTATGAAATCCTTGTGTGAGTAGAGCTAGGGGTTCTTATTTCACCAAATTATTCCTTTATTTGCTTTTGTTACACTGCACATAGAAGAAGCATAATTAGCAGAAGGTTCATTGGAAATCAGTTTATCAATTCAAGAAATGGATTTTCATCGAAAGACAACCTGTTGCTTGGCCAATCAATATTTATACTCTATAGTGACTATATGTTACTTTGAGGGAAAAAATCTAATGACAAGGAATCACTGAATATGATCTAAAATATGATGTTTTTGTTTAAGTCACATGGGTACATGTGATCTTAGTATCTTACCACGTACCATGTCGATATGTGAATACGGTGATACATGTACGTTGGTACGGCTGTATTTTAAAACAAAAAAAATTATATTTTGATACTTAATTTTTTCTTTAATTTTGATTTCTCCCTTCTTTTTTATTTCTCTTCCACCAAGATTCTATATTTTCTTCTCATTTTTCATTAAGTTTGAGAATTTTTGTGGATTATTATATTATATTATATATATATATATGTATATATATATACATGTATCTATATATACATATACATATATATATATTTACATATACACTCTGCATACCCAAATTTTCTAAGATCGCCATATTCGTACCCATACCCGTATCGTACCCGTACTCATGTGACTTAGTTTTTGTTTAATTCTTTGTTGTCTGAGATCAACTTCAAAAGAATAGTAAAGGAATACATGCTCAAAACTTCCTCATTCGGGGAGCATGCACCTATGTGCCTGCTTGAATATAATTTGCACATGAAATTGGCAGGGCCATAGATGTTAAATACAGCTGCTTATCTCCTGGAATCTACTTGTCTTAACAAGAGCATCATTTCCTGGTCCATCAGATATCATAATGAACGCCATCTGTGGTGTTAACTTGGATTTTCTACTTGGAAAAGAGAAAACTTGTGGGGATTAGTAACCAAGACCAAGGCGGTCTTTGTGGGATAGGCAAGCTGGGGCTAGTTAGATCCATACCAGATTATGCTGACAGATGCGCACCTCAGGTGTTAAATTCTTGACCTTATTCGATTAAAGGACCTAGACATAGCTTTTCCTTATGGAGGAAAGGAAGACTTAGGCAGATGGTTTAAGTAACAACTTTGAGTTCATTTCCGAAATGGTTGTTGACTGCTTCTTGCGTTCACGATTTGGATTAGTACTCATCAAGTTGGTGAACTTTCCATCCTTAACTAAATCCGTGCACTAATGGGAGAGACTGGGAAATTCCTCACAGTGTGATACTTGAATTCTGCTGGAGTTTTGTTCATCTCATTGTTGTGGTGTTCAAATTGTTCCTGTAACAAATCCTGGTCATGCATTGTAGTTGCAAATCTTACTGAAGGTAGCACGCTTACTTTTTATTGGCTTTGGATGTCTTAATAATGCACGGTACCTTTTTCCCATAGTCTTTATAATGGGAAAAATTTCTTGTCACAATGGATCCAATAATGCTATAAACTGAACCATGATCACTTTTTAATTTTAATGCAGGCATTATGTTTATCTGGGGTAGCTGTTGCAAGACATGTAAATGGAGTAAAAGAAAGCAGAGCTGACATGATAATATCAGTGAGTGTTTACTTACAAGCTTAGTTTGTCTAAATGTTCTGTAAGCATATGTGCTTTTGGCTGTACTGGACATCCTTAACATGAGTAATCCATAAAACGGCAAAATGGCTGATTTGAACTAAGAAAAATGTTTAGCACCTACAGTATTGCTTAGGGTTTGCAACTTCCATAAGGAATATGCAATGTTCAAAGCTTTTAAAAATGTTAGACATGGCAGTTAACAACATTCACATCAATTCTGCCCATTGTTTTATGCTTTTAAAAATCCATTTTACCAGTATTTGGAAGTGATCTTGAATGGAGACAAACTCACAAAAGTACAGAGGAAAATGGTTGAAAATGGTCATCTCCACCTCTACTTCCATCTACCTTTATGTATCCTAATGCCATGCTCCCTGACAGCTAGTGAAATAATGTGGTTGAAATACTTATTACTTTCATCTTTCTTACTAAGATCTTGCATCTCTCTATACTTACTAGTTACCATTACACGTCAGTTTTATTATTGGTATTCTGTTGTTTTATGTCTTTTAGGTTCTTCTGAAGCAAGTGGGTTTGAAACTTCAAGATAATGTAAGTCTGTAGATACTTATTACTGTTTTCTTTGTTTGGGTCATAATGTCATTGATTTTTTTTTTTTCCTTTGTACTTGTACTAATACTTGTATGTGCCTTGCTTTTAATTTTTTCTTATTCCCTAGCTGAAAGTAAATTTTGGCTGATTTGTTTATTCATGTTAAAATTATGATTACTATCATTCTGATATTGATGGAATGCTGATTTTTTTTTTTATGAAGGGATCATATCTTCTTCCATGACTTTAATGAAAAGATAAGCTTAATTGCTGATCCCCATAAGGTACAGGCCATCTAATAGAAAGATAAACTCTTAGGAGTAAATTTGATCGGGTTAAGGGCATTGACAGATTTACTGGAAGTTTTGGAAAGTCAACAGGCAGTCATGGACCATGGTACTGTTAAAATTAGAAACAGCAAGCTACTTGAAATTCAATGTTTCTGCGCTACTCCTTTTCCTTGCTTTATGTGCTAATCTGATTATTCAAGAAGATAAACTATGTTGACAGCTCCTTGTGAGACATGTCTTCTGACAGTAATAGCCTGCAGATATGACTTCCATGGGTTTTCTAGGAGCAAACTTCTTTGAGGCCTGAAACTTGTGGTACAATCAGCTTTACCTCGTTAAAGCTTGTCTAATGGCTTGTTTGAATACCGTTAACGTGACGCTCTAATGAAGCTTGCTTTTACCTCTCCTTGACCATATCTTGACTTTCAGGCTAGACCATTGGATCCACAGATCCTAACCAGTTTTGGAAACTTATTATGTCTTTGAAGTCAAAACTCCACTAGTAGATGGAACTGTCTTTCAAGTCAGAACTCCACTAGTAGATGGAACTCATTAATTGAAAGTTGATTTGGGTGTCCACAAAAGGTCATCATTAGACAACCCTTTGGAGCTTTTCTGTGCGGGTGGAAGGACTCTTCTAGGTTATTTGGTTCAGATTCTCAGAATAGTTATAAAAGCTCTGGGACCAAACTGGCATAAAATGTTTTTAATTATGTTCTAACTCTTTCTATCAATTAATTTGTGCATTCTCTTTAAAGAAATTTGATTATTCATGCCATGATAAATATGTGCTAACTACGTGAAATTTCTTCTCATAGGCCATTTTTTTGAATGTTGTTAGCGGTATGAAGTTGACAGAGACAGCTGGGGATCTTGCAATTGCAGCTGCTATTTGCAGTAGGTATGTATTTCTTGATAATCTTGTTACGAGCAAAACTCTTGTTACTCTTTCCATGGTTGTGTTCTGATCGAATGATTATTTTCTCATACTGTTTTCTGGAAATGTACTGATAGCTTTTTGGAGTTTCCAATACCTAAGAATGTAGCTTTTATCGGAGAAGTTGGTCTTGGTGGCGAGCTTCGAACGGTATGTGTTTAGAAAATTGTGTGCATTATAATTTGCATCCTCTTTCCTTTTTGTCATTTAAATGACGCTGAAAAGTGGTTTTCATTTTAACATACATAACATGTCACCCTTAAAAACATTATTAAGAATATTTCAAGCTTAGTTTAAGATTATGATTGAGAATGTTGAATGCATGTCACATGATCGTTGGCACTGTGTTGACATGTACTGTGCGAACAGCAACCTCCTCCATCTGTTCTCTAGAAAGGTTTTACGATCAAAGTTTTTGGGTATCCACTATTCTGTATCGATCTGTTCTTTTTGGATGATATCATCTGACAATCACTATATGAATACCTTGGTAACATCGATGAACTTGGCCAAGGGAATCTGTTCATAGTAAAGAGATTTCTAACGTATGGTTACCATGCCAATCCTAACCTGTTTGCCCTTCTTTTTGCGCTTAAGATATGAAGTGCATTCCTCTCTTAACAGTTAACATTGAACACATGTCCACGGTCCTTAGCCTTCTGATTGGTTCCAGCTATCTTTTGATGTTTGGCATCATTACTTAGCAGATTGCATGCATTACTTCAACGTTGAAAATATGAATGTATCTCATTTATATCTAATGCTGATTTTTTGTAAAATCTTTCAAGTGTTTGAGCTGTTTGTCCATTTATTGCCTTCTCTAGTTCTTTTGTTTTTTGAGAAATTAACGTGAATTTTATGTTAGCAATCGACTAGATCTCTTGCTTGTATTTGCTTCAGCTTTCTGACGTCTGCATTTAGATTTAACCTCTCATACTTGTAGTGCACGGCTAAGTGTGCTGTGCTTGGATGATGTCATATTTTAAGCTGTCAGCCAAATATTCATGCTACTTGATAATGCAAGGACAATTTGGATATTTCAGGTTGCAAGAATGGATAAGAGGCTTAACGAACTTATTAAGTTGGGGTTTAAGAAGTGCGTTATTCCAAAGGTGGCAGAGAAGTCGTTCAAGGCCATTGACACAAGCGGGATAACCATAGTGACTTGCAGCAACCTGAAAGAGGTTCTGAACAAAGTATTTCGGACAGATTAAGTCCTCCTTTCACAACTTTCCTCGATGTTATGGGTTGGGGTTTAAGAAGTGCGTTATTTTGGTGTACTGTTGTACATAACAACTAAGGTAAATGGGCCGATGTTATTAAGGGCTTTTGCTTTATTTTGGTGCGACTTTGTTCATAAAATCTATGGATACAAATGGATCGGATGTTATGGAGGAGCCTTACCATTTACCATTTATTAAATGAATTCAACCATTGTTACTGTACCTGGCCGATCCATATCCAACCCGGTTTCTTCCGTACACTGTACCATATTAAGTGATTAATTGGAGTTACCATCCTGCACTCAATAGCTTTTTCTGAATGAACGGACTACTTACTTAGCACCTGCACGACAGAGTTTGCTTCCCCTTGATCGTAACTTTTTTTTTTAACATTCTGCAGAATATGAGAAACTGCCAAATATCTTTTATTTTGAGTCGCCACGAGAGACGCAATCACCAATATCTGAAATGGATTAAAGTGCAATCAGCGGGCAAACGAAAACTGGGGCTCCTAGTTTCCTTGCAGATGATTGGCTCACGATCTTTGTAATGGTAATCATAAGAGTGCAACTTCGTTACGTTTCCTCGAAGGTTAGCTGGTACTTCAAGTTAAAACGTGCGTGGATTCCTACGATTTGCAAAGGAGTTTTCACAATGCAAGAAACTTTAATGAAATTATTTTATAAAAAAACTCTCAATTAACATAATTGACAACTCGCGGGAGCATTACCCTGTCTTCATTGAAGTAACAGGAGCAAGACACGGGTTCACAAAACTATCGAAATCTCTTGATCCGAATTATGACGTCGCCGAGCAATTGCCGTCCTCACTCAAGGCCTTCCCGTCCGCCAAGAACATTTGTAGATCTAGAATGCTCGACTGTCGCTTACTCTTGGCTTCTTCAATGTCCTCTGGGCTGAGGAAGCTAGGTTGATTCGTAGAGGAAAGCAACCTCGCCCACATACGGTCAGTTATACAGACTTTATTCTGCTTCTCGGTCACACGCTGCAAGATCAGGACAGTGAAAGCCAGAAATCAGCCTCGAATCAATTTCAAACCGAAAAGGAAATTTCACACATAAAACAATCGTGGTGTTTTTTAGTCACGGAGGAACTTACATAGATAGGTATATAAGCATGCCTGCCGTTAACAGGACCGACAGTGAAGCCCGAGTATCCAGCCATGGCGCCATGGACAGCACTATGAGCGAGAAGCGTGCAGTAGACGTTGTCTGAAGCATTGCTAGGAATGGCACGAATCATGTACGTGGGATCTGCAGAGAAATGCCATCGTTCAAATTTAGTCATCTTCTAGATCAATCTTTTGGTTGCATCCAAAGTTGCTTTACTCACATACCTATGTACTTGAGGTTCATTACAATCTTTCTCTTGGCAAAGTGGTCCTGCAATTCAAAGGAAGACGAGTTTATATCGACCTCAAAGACTATTCAACATTGTCACTTACAAGCACTCTGCGTAGGCCTTATCCTCCAGTTGTAATACCTTGATCTTGTGAGAAAGCCACAGCCCAACGTCAAGAAGGACCTTGTTTCCTGAAGCATCCTTGTGTTCCATGTCGCGCAAGTGCTCCTCGATAAGATTCTGCCCAGCACCTTCTGCTATAACAATAACCATATGACCATTCTCTCTGAGTCTGTGCTCCATGAATTCGAAGAGTCCTCCCGGCCCCTCCAAATAGAAGGGAGATTCAGGAATCAGGCAACAGTCCTACCAATCGCAAGAGGAGTTTGTCAACAACCAGGCAACATTCGACTGGCGCATAAGACACAAGACTTATTAGGTTAGGAATTTTAAAGCATACCACGTCTCTGCTAGCCAACGTAGCGTACATAGCAATAAATCCTGCAGCATCAAATGCATGACGGAATTAATAATCAGATAGAGAAAATTCATTTCACGAATTGAACCCACTTCAAAAGAGGGGTTGCATTCTTAAGGAGAGAATCCAGACGTCTCAAAGAAGGCTCCAACTTCCTATTCGGCAGCAACAAAACAACTTGATCTTAGAAAGACTGCACCAAAAGCCCAGTGGAGTTGTGGCCGTGCCTTTTTTAGAAATCCTCTTGCAAAAGATTCAGCATTCACAATCTTTAAAGTGAGGTGAATTATGAACCTCTTAGAGTTCAAGTTGTATGAAATACAGCACACTTCAATTCAAAGAAAACCTTAACATGAATAAACCAACAGCATACCACTGTCGCGACCCATCAGCTTGACAAGGCCCACACCATTTTCACCACTTTCAGCTTCGACATGCGCTGCATTAATAGCCCTTTGAGCCTCTTCAACTGCAGTATCGAAACCAAATGATTTGTCGATAACCTGAAACAAAGGACACACAAGAGCCATTTAGCATAAGGAACTACTTGGCTGATATCTCCAATGGAATAAAGAGTGCTTCAATGCCAAGTTGCAAGCACATTACCGCAATGTCATTATCAATAGTCTTTGGAATTCCGACAACTGAAACTTTAAGACCACGGCTTTCAATCTCCTGCAGGGAACAAAGTCCAGAAGTTTAACATTCATGTAACCATAACACGGTGCAATAAACTACGGTGACTCCATGACCAAGCAACATGAAAAGATAAGCACAACGACAAGAGGTTTTAATCCAAACGATGAATTTAGGTTAGAAAGGAAAAATACCTGCAGGTATCATGACAACTGCCCCTATTCTACTTGTCGTAACTTAGTAGTTATAGTTTATACGTGGCACGAGGTTTCGTAGTATATTTTTTCTTTTCATATGCCAATAACTGAAAATACTGCGGTTTTCTTAGACTACCTTTTAAACGGAAAAATATGCATTCATATAGCACAATCACCAAGACACCTACTGCACTCTTCAAAAACAAGGGCGAATAGGTGGCAGCAAATTTCTTAAAAATTTTCTCCACATGCAAATGGGAAGATTAGTTGGTGACATGAAACCAACGTCTCGCATTTGCAAGAGATACTAATCAAACGTTCAACATAGGCAGGAAGAAGCGACACGTTTAACGTTTTGGTGCCGCTGATCTAAGAAGGCCGGGTTACTCATAGTGCATCAAGACATTACCGCGTATATAGATGAAGCTCCTTTCTGGGTACCATCTCCTCCAATTATATACACCTGAGACCAACAAAAGATAAATTACATGCTGTCACACGTCATTTGGCAGAACAAGAAGCCAAACGCTAGAAAGAGCTTCATTCTTCTTTCAAGTACCTGATTAATACCACGGTCCTGAATGCTGTCGACTATTTTCATGGTGTCTTGCCCACCTCGTGATGTGCCAAGAATGGTCCCACCGCGCTTGTGTATATCATTTACTACTTTGGGTGTCAAGGGAATGGTGTTGCGAGCGTAGAAGCCTTTGTATCCTCCCTAACGATTTTGAACGAGGAGAAAATTAAGACACATCAGAGTTTTTATAATGTATAGAAAGCGAAAGTAAATAAATTTGATTCTTCATGTGGTTTACCTCAATTCCAAGAACTTTGGTAACTCCATACATGTGGTAAAGGCCACAGACTATTTCCCTTATCACTGTATTCAGACCTGGGCAGAGGCCACCGCATGTGACAATACATGCGCTTACTTCATCGGGCTCGAAAAAGACCTGCATTGTCAGCGACGCTCATCAGAAACCACAGAGATATCACCTTCCCGAACGTTAGCCCATGAATACAAGAAAACAGCGCACCCTTTCACGAGGGCCTGCTCGTCGGAAATGCGTGCCCCTGAGACCACCCTTGCGAACCACAATCTGTAATTGGAAAACATTATTAGTCGTCAATTTTCAGACAAATGTTGAGTGAAAAAGAAAAAAGAAAAGAAAAGACGATTGGTGCTAATAAAGGTTGATATCAGGCACTGACCCTTTGAGCAACGGTATCATCAGGGTTGACAAAATATTGCCTGCAAAAAAATCGATAAAGAACAATTTAGAAGGGCCTGGGAGCATATTTCACAATCCAAATGAATATGAAATTAGTGTATAAAAGATGTGGAGGCAAATTATTGAAGCCATCTTACTTGACAACTGAATATGATGGATTGAACTGCAAAGGATTCGTATAAGTCTGCCAAAACGCAAAAAAAAACAGAAATATGAGAGTGATTATACTTTTTTTTTTTTAGCATAACCAACAAAACAGCGAGACAGATATAACGGTAAACGCAACAAGGCAGAAATTAAGCCAGCTGCGGGTTTACTTAGTGCGAAAGATCCTACCAAGAAAAAGGTAAAACAAACAGCTACAGCTAGATTAATGCAAATGAAATCATTGAACGAAAGAAACCATAGTTCCCAAAATAGCCAGAAGTTTCGGAAATATTTGCAAAAAACCGGAGGAAACGCCAAATATCTGGAATTCATACATAAAATTCAATAGCTGCCTCAAATTAGGAAGAAATGCAAGCAGAATATGAAGAGAAGCGACAAACCATCAACTGTTTAATTGAGAAGACAGGAAACTTATGGAGAACTCCAACAAATAGTTCGAGAAAGAGAAGGCGAAAAATCTGGCGGGGGCGCGCGAGAGAGACAGAGACAGAGACAGAGAGAGAGAGAGTGAAGAGGAAATCTAGAAAGGGCAAAACGCCGAAATCCCAGAGAAATCTCCCAAAAAATGTTTATGCACGAAAAGAAAACCTTCTCAAGATCATTATTAACGATGATCCGAGGACATCACGGTGAAAAAAGCAAAGGCAAACAAAATGTAGAAAGGAAGAAGAGAAACCCAAAGACGAACGCGAAGAAGAATAATAAAACACAAGAAGATCAACGCCGTCGAAGCAGAAGATCAAAAGACAAAAACTCTTAAGGAGACTGACCGTGAGATCCGGGATGTAGTCGGTGAGATGAGGGACGTCCTCGAGGACAAACCCGCCGTCCCCGATGGTCACCTTCGACTTCGATCGGGCCAAGCGGATGGGATCCGATTCCGCGTTCTTCGTCCTCAACTCGGACTCCGAGCCGACCTTCACGATAAACCCCCGATTCCCTTCCCTCATGCTGGCCAAGCTGCTATTCGCCTCTATGAGACTGAGCGTGTGAGACGACGATGACGAGAAGCTGTCCATTCCACCAACACTCCCAATAGCTCTCGCGGCACTAAAAGCAAAAACAGCGGTAGCAGTAATAACAGAAGAAGAAGAGCTGAAGAAGAGAGTAGAAGACGACGACGATGATGCTGATGATCACGACGATGGGGAGAGAGAGACAGTGGGATGGCGTATTTAAAGTCCTCCGAGATGAGGAGGAAGAGAAGGAGGAGGGGGGCCCTTGTGGTCAGTTCTCCTCGTTCTTCTCTCTAGGGTTCCGTTTCCTCCTCTGGCTCTGAGAGGGACGTCCAAAACCAGCAGCGCTCCGTCATTCCGTCGGTTTCCGCCGTTTGCCACCGCGAGAGAGAGAGGGACAGGGAGTCAAACACAGGGGTGAGGAGGAGACGTGGTATTGGTGGCCTCCGGGTTTCATTTTCGCCTTCTTTTTTTCTCCAGGCGGGTGGGCGTGGGTAAGCGAAGGTTAAAACGGGAAAGGGAAAAAGAAGCCGGGGAAGGTTAAAATGGGAAAACCAAATGGAGGAGGCTGTGTTTATCGCGGCTTAGTGAACGGGCCCGGGACTGCTTGAAATTACTAATTGTGCCATCGTGGCATAGAGTGGCTCGTGAGTCACGTACTTAAACCGACTCTTCGATATCGTCTCAGAAAAATATTAAACCGGCTCCATGTGGTTCGTAAGTGAACCGGCCCAGCTGCCCCTGCCGCCCAACTCGGTTCACGCGGACATAGCAAATTAACATTTTAAGTGGCAAACAAAGATACTTTGTCAGTATTCTTTAAATTTATTTTAAAGATTAAAGTATGTTAACCAGGTACTACGATTATTGTTTTATAAATGTTCTTCAATTTTTGATGAAATATTTACAAAATGTTCATGCTACCAAACTACTCTTAACAATAGAGATAAAACAGTATAGTATTCTACACGTGACACATATAATTGTTCATCATAACTAGCATTAGTATAGTAAACTCATGCTATAAGAAGTCATTTGACAATGAAGACATTTTGTAAGTGTCTTATGAATTTATCTAAAGATTGAAATACGTTCATCAAACACTAAAAGTATTGTTTCATGAACCTGTTCTTCAAAGGTGTTCGTGCTACCAAACTTCCCTTACAATTTGTTATTTTTTGAAAGCATCTGTCATACTTAGAAGGGAAACCTGCATCTGTCCATTCTAAAACTCAGTTCTCCTGTTGTAGATCTCATCGTCTATTTCTCTACCTTTACTTCACCTATCATTCAATGCACATTTGTCATTTACTGGCTTTTACGCGCTGTATATTGATTAACATGATTCGTTTGCTGAAATTGTTCCACAATGTTGGCAAGTCACCTTCGAAGCATCTCCAATTTCTCCATCACTTTATACGAAGCCCATTACTTTTTACTCGCTTCCCTGGCTTGTTTTGTTTCCTTTACTCCTGGCCTCACATTGCTGCTCTCTATTTCATGCTTTGCGCTCATGCAATACTCTTTTAAAACGCACGCTTTTCAGCTTTCTTTTCACTTCTTTTTTAATTCATTTTTAGCCGTATACCTCTGTCTAAATTGGACTTTCCGCAGCTTCGAAAGTTGAACACAAATGTCAATCGCAGTCATATAATACAATAAGAAAGTTCTAAATCCGCGAGTTACATAATACAATATATAATAAAATTGAGCAAGACTTGTACCAATGCATGTGCATTGTTTTTGACAGAAAAGAGAGAAAGAAGGATTGAAATGGCTTCAAGGATGGCCTCGACGTATCTGCAAGTCACCGTCCCTGCGCACTTACAAGTCAAGTGTCCGTGGACTGAGGCTTCACTTTTTGGATATATATATATATAAAAGACCAGTCGGATTTTGGTGGGGAGTTATGCTGCAGAGAAGACAAGAATCCATTCAACACAACTCTAGGGCTCGTCGCCGCATGACGTTGAAGTTCTACCAACGTGGAAGCCCCTCGAATCTTCTGCGCTCTCCTCCCTTCTCTTCCTTTTTTCTTAATGAAGCCATTACTGAACTGGTTCAGGGAAAAGCGGAGCGATGACATGAGTGGCAGTCCTCGCAGAAACAACTTTTTTATATGAGAGCGTCCTGCGTTGATTCCGAGAAGGAAGAAGAGAGAAGAAGCCGAGCAGAAGAAAGGTTGGATACTTGTCGACGGCCAAAACTGTTTCACAGACGGCGTCAGAAGTAACGCTGTTTCACTTTTCACTGTGCTTTCGGGATGAGGGCACGAAGCTTTTTAACTTGTTCTTCATAAAATTCTGGAAGGTTTCGTGATTTTGAGCTGGTATTTTACTTTCGAGGGCGTTTGAATGACATCTGCAGGAACTCGTGGAATGAAATCTATGTTTTTTCGCCATTGAAGTGTCACCCAAATACTCCTGTAAAAAATCCACCCAAAAAAATATAGATGGAACGAAAGATCAGAACCAAACAAGGAACAAATGAAGAACACAGAACGTTCCGGACTCGTCCGAATAAAACGAGGAGGTCCCCTGCCTCCATCGATACAAACGCAGCCTTTATTCCCTTGAGATCTTTTCCCGGAATCGTGCGGTTCGAGCCAGTGGGGGGAAAGCGTCTCGCTGACCCCAGATGGCTCTTCCGTGGTTTCCCGCAAATCTGGGGGCGATCGTACAGCAACGGGGAACCGGCGGCCCAGAAGACGAGGGGAGCACGAGGGGCGGTTGCTTTCCTCCACTGTCCAAATGGCAGCAATCTCACTGTCCGCACGCTAAATTACCATAAGGTCCTAGAACGCGAGTTCCGGATAACGTTCCCGGCACCGCGTCTTCCAGAATGATCAACGACCGCCAATGTTTTCTTGGAAGCTTCTCCCGCGCTTCGAAATTCTCCGAAATGCGGTAAGCATTCCCGTCAAACCCACACCTGGGGTTTTCAACGCTGGGATATTTTTAAAGAGGGGCATAATTGTCATCTGTTTCAAGCCGGGCGTTTGATATACTTAGAATAAAAAATATTCGTTTTTTTAATTAAAATAATTTAAAAAATAGAGTATTTTTTTTAAATTTAAAAACTAAAACATGAAATTTTGATCCGGATCTGATACTAAAAGAAAAAAAAAATGCTTTCACGCATTCTACATCTGTATTCATAGGTCAACTGGTTGGGATGATATTTTAGATTAATATGCGGCGGAATAGTATATGTGAAAGGATCACTTAATTTTTCAAAACGCTTGAAGTCAGATGATTTGAAACTGGAATCAAAAGTTTCTAGAAATGAAAGAGAAAAAGAAGTTAATATGTTGTATGGGATAAAACGAAGACCGAACCGTCTATAAAATTATCTTGTCTATAACTCTAGGCGATGGCTTTCTCCGTCCAGCGTTTGAGCATTAAGGGTAAAATCGTCCTTAGAGTTTTAGCTGTTTGACCAATAAAGTCATTTAATAGCAATGCGGAGCGTGAACGAAGGGGAATACTGTGCAGGTTTGGAATATACGGTGTCTCGGCAGAATGCAGAAAATAAAAAATATCTTCCCCCTACAGTCGCAAAAAAATTTCTGACCAGAATGCCTTCCACAATTCCATGAAAGCCTTCCGCTTTACGCGAGTGCAGTGTCGTCATCGAACACCGTTTTCCAACACAAAATGTGACGTCATTGTACATATCTATATATATTTTTAATCGGAACCCCAACTAATCCAATCTAAGAACTACGGCAGGGTAGGTTTCACTTGAGTTGGAATTTTATGTAAAAGACTATGTATCAGTGTGTTTTGAATTTCAATATTTTGAAAAAAATTAATCAAATTGAACAATGTAGAATTATAGATGTGGCTCTAGTTATATATATATTTTTTTAAGGTAAGTAGTTTATTTTATTTTTTTTATAAAAGGCCACTACCTCGCCGCTACCTCCACTGTGTATCATTTACCCCAAAGGTTCACAAAGTTTATTTCGTGACCTATTACAATTCAATATCAAGACGTGACAGTGACCACTCCAAAATTTAAACTCAAATCTTTTAAAAAAGGTGGACTAACTTACCTTGTTCCCCTAAGACTTCAAAACTTAAAAAGAGTATGTAGTTGAATACGCAATGGATCTCTCTATGTTGCATTCGTCTTCTGCTTCTTCTAAGCACATCAAAGCTTACCACCAAGGACTCACTACAACAGAATGTACAATATACCGACGGCCATGGTCGTCGGCAAAAATGTATTTTGGCAATAGGAAAAACTTGTGCCGAGGGTTATGAGCCATCCGTTGGGATGACGTGATATTACTACCGACGCTCACAACCATTGGGATGTTAAATTTTTTTCCCAACGGTTGGAATCGTTGGGAATAACAATTTTCCCAACCGGTTGTAGTAGAACGTCGAGAATAGTGTAAAACACCTAAAACCTGAACAGTCGGGAATTGTGGTTCAATCCCAAACGGTCCAAATTGTTGGGTATTTGTGTGATATATATATATATAAGAAAATACATATGAAGTGCAAACAATGTCAACAAAATGGAAGTACAATGTGTTCAAAATAAGCGAAAAACATATATGAAGTGCATATATCCATCCATTGCTTCATCAACTTGTATTTCATGACCTGCACGATCAGTAATAGAAGACATTGTCGATAAATATTGTAAGAAATTAGTTACAGAAAAGGTCAAATATTATAAGGTGCCTAAATTGACGGACTGTTTGACTGTTGTAGAGGTGCATATTCTCTTAGACACTTCAAAGAAGCATTGCAACTTTTCAAAGATGAATTTTCTTGCTCCAAAAACGTATGCGTCTTAGCAAGAAGCTATGGACATTTTTTCAATTTAGAAACCCTATAGTTTTCACTCAATGGAAATGTATCAATTTCATTTGCTGGAAGATGGACTGAGCCAACTAACTATCATAAGTCAAGGACGTTACTTTTCCATGAAGTCAAAGATTGACCAACGGCTGCATCTGAACCGTGAGCCCATTGATTTTTGGCTTGGCCCCCAAGTTAAGTGGGAGGAGGGGACATGGGGGAATCAACAATCATGGGCCGTGTTCTATGCATTTTATATTTGCTTACATCTACTGTGGCAACAGAACCTTCCCCTAATGGTCAAACTTGGCGAAACCAGCAGCTCCTGTTTTGGTGGGCGCACGGAGACCGAACCTTTCTCCTCAAGAACGGTTTGCTTGGGCTCGGGGTTTCACGACTTGGATCTAAAATCCCCAAGCTTTGTGTCGTAGAAAAGAAAATGTTAGGCCTGCGCGCAACAGGTTCGCTCTTCTATGGGACTTCATGAATTTGGGAACTTGGTGGAGTTTCTTAGAGATAGGGCTGCACACGAGCCCGAGCTTCCAGTTCGAGCTCGACTCGGCTCAAAGAACTTGAGCATGAACTTGGCTCGAACTCGAGTCGATCACTTTATAGCAAGCTCGAACTCGGCTCGACTACACAAAATTGAGCTCGAACTCGACTCATTTAACTCGTTTAGACGTTAATTCATTTAGCATTAACTCGTATAAACATTATATAAAGTACCGGTTTGCAAGTTGAGTCGAGTATAAAAGAGTCATTTTGAGTATCTTTGTAAGTTCGAACTCCGCTCATTTATAAACGAGTCGAGCACAAGCCGAGTTTTTTCGAGTGAGTTGGAGTTGAACCCAAGTTGACTCGACTCGTTGTGCAGCCCTATTTAGAGAGTGCCAAATTCCAATGTAGGTGTTAGAATTCACGAACTTAAAAGCGTTGAGGTTAAGCAACATATCCGTGTTCTACAGGATACGGTTTTCCTGAATTTCATGAACTTGGTCACGCTTCATTATGAGTAAAAACGCTTGAATTCAAGAACTTGGTTGCCAGGACGGATCTTGAGCCTTGTCAAATTGGTCATGGCCCATTTGACGCCAAAATTTGTAGATGATGATCATGCACTTCAAGTAAATACCTGAAGTTCGAGAACTTGGTTATACTTTTCGTGGAGCCAATTTCATGAATTTGACTATGCTTCACGCAATAAGAAAATTGTGCATTTAAAAAGCCACTTTATTTGAATATCCAGTCTTCTAGGGATTAAAAACCTCCCAACAAAGTTATTTAACAATTTCAAAGCTGCTCCCTAATAATTGGTCTCGGAATGTGAAGCAGATCTACAAAACAATAACTCTCAAAATTCCTGAAATTTTACATGCTTAAAATAAACAACAGAATTCCAATGTCACTTTTTTTGGGTACATTCCAGTGTCACTTTCTTCATTAAGAGATCTGCAAAACCATGATCATGCTTGTTCTGGAAACCTGTGGCCTTCTGTGGTTGCAGCTTATTCTTTGAGACCCCACTGATTCTTAGTGGACAAACTTTTAAGAAACCATTTGCTTCACCAAACAAGCAGCATCGTGTTGTGTGCACGCTGTTTACTTATGTTAATTATCTGCTTTACTATTAAAACACATTAACAAAGTTTGTGGGGATCCCACATGGTCATAGGCATGACTGGTGTGGGCATGGTTCTTTTAAAAGTTTTTTATTTTTAAATAAGAAACTTTTATATATATATATATATATATATATATATATATATATATATATATATAAAAAGTGTTCCACCAAATTTAAGTATTTTTAAATAAGTGCTGCCACCGCTATTTGGTCAACCTGCATGTTGCTATTCAGAGGCCCACATTATGGAAATATGAACGAATAATGAAATTGGATTGGATTAGGCAAGCTTATCGATAAGATTATTCCATCTTATTTGCAGGACCAAATATCAAGGTCGGAGTGGATTTTTGTGACTTAATGACATTTAGAGTTTCATAGTTTTCTAAAACCCACCTCTGACTTGTGTAGGCGACTACGGGTCCATGCCTGCTTTTGAATATTAATAAACTCATTCACAACATGCCAGCATTTAAAATTTTAATGATTTTAAGATCCGGAGTGAAAAAGGGAGAAGTTATCAAGCCCGTTCAGGTGGGTCCGACTAAGCCCAGTATTTTAAATATTATTTTTATTGATTTATATATAACTAAAATATTTTATTATTATTAACAAAATTTATATATTATTTTGTATTAAAAATATATATTTTTAATTTTAACTGGGTTTCAGATGTTAGGCCTGAGCCTCAGTTAAGAGCTGAACTACCGCCCTGGCCGATGCCAAGGAATCCTGATTCCAGCCGGCTCTCGTAACTTTATTTTTGGAAAAGAAAAATCCAGAAATATGGGTTCTCAATTTCTCACCCGAGTTTGGCAGGCGGTACTATTTAGCCAGATAAACGGTTTGCTACGGGAATGGCAAATAGATAGATCCAATTCTTCGTTTTTCTAATTCCATATGCATTTTCTAAGTTGAAACTGGAACTCAGAGAGCGACAAATTAGATTTTCAGTTTTTTGATTGTTGCAGATTGCGCCATTTTCACAGGATTGGAGGATTCTCGGAACCATGGGAAGGCATGTAAGCATCGTCCCCTCGGTCCACCTCCGAACATCTTCAAAACTTGGTGGTTTTCTTCATCAGAGAAAGAAAAGATCAGAGGGAAATAGTTTCTTTGACATATCAGCTAAAGGAAAGACAACAGATCACAGAGACAGGAATTTAACTAGACTTGAATTTCGCCGTCATTATTTGCAGCAGTGCTGAAATAAAGATAGGTCGAAGTGCCATCAAATTTTGACGGCAACAGGTGAGCCGTCAACCCTTTGTACCGATTCTCAAGGCTTGCAATGCAGAGTTCATAGACCTTCCTTGACATGTGGTCTTCTTTGTAGAATGGTTGCTCCAAGAATTCATCGATAGGCATCCACTGCATGTGAAATTGAGTGACAGTTAGTGAATTTCTTCAGGCAATTAATGGCGATTTATTGGTATTTAATAAAATAATTAAAGCCTTCTTACCTTGGATGCTTGGATTTCCAATTCGTCAATGGTGATTTGAGTAGACAGTGGTTTCAGCATGCAAATGAAGAATAGATCAGACTTCTCAAATGCGACACAGTGCGCATGCCTGAGGTTCAGCAGAAGGTTAGTTCATCCACAAGTTGCAGTATTGTTGAGGTTGAGTTTGAATTGATAGAAAAGCAACAGATGTTAGAGCATACAAAGACAGAAGTAACAAAATAGCAGAAATGGGCATGACAGAGACTGAATTTGAAGGAAAAAACATCTTCCGTTTCTCGCCAATTTGATTCAGGATTTGCTCATTGGATGGTGGAAGAGAGCTTTTTCTGACAATATTGTTAACTGGGAAACATAATTATCATCTAATTACAGTATAGGAATTTAATATATCATATAAAATTAAATTTTATATAAAAAATGAGTTATATATATATATATATATATGTCATAATGTCTGAGAGGACAGCAGTACTATGAACATGACATATGAGCACGTTACACGTTATGGCAACTATCCAGTTTGAGAAGAGTATCAAGTTGGCAGGAAATTCTGTGGGCAATACAGGACCTCAAGGGACGCAGCAAAGCAGTAGCGAATATTCTGATTAATTAGCTAATTAATTATAGAAAAGTACAAAAATGAACAGCAAAGTTACTATTTTTAAGTAGTCAACATGAGATTATTATGACTTAGATTGGACTAACTGTCCAAATCCGTGTTCTACACTTCATGGTGCTCAAATACTTATATATATGTAATAAAAGCAATCGATAGATTCATAAATTAATTTCAGGCCCTATGACCCACAATCGATAGTTTCATGTATTAATTTCAGGCCATATGACCCACGAGAAGGAATCTATGCTAAAGTTTGAAGCTAATCACATTCATGTTCAGAAGACTGATTTTCTTTTACGTACCTGAAAGCAATCACTTCCAGAAAGTCAGTATCAATCTGAAGAAACAAAAAGAAAAACGAAGCCTTAGAAAATGAACTGGAAAGTAGCTAACTGCAATATACCATGAATGGCCAGACAAAAGTAATATGTGGAACGGTGCATACCCCAGTTTCTTCCTTCACCTCACGAATTGCACCAGCGAATATCTCTTCAGACTGAAAACAGTCAAAATGGACACTTATGTTGTTGTTTCTTTAAAATGCTAATGACTATGAGGAAAGGCAACAAAGGAAAATATCATAAAAAACAAATTCTTTCATGTTTTTTTGCTTAAAGTGGTTCCAAAATAGTCTCTTTCTTCTTTTTCCCCAACTCAATCATGTGGTCCTCCTGAATAAGGACCTTCTTTGGCTTATGTAAGAGTTGGGCTCCCATAGAGTTCGGACTTTTTATGAAAGCAAAAAAGAGCATTTTTCATGAGATGATTAAGAGTGTTTAACCATCAAAGGTGGCGAGCAGGTAGGAACGGAGAAATGAAATCCCAACTCTGCTGCCATTAATCATGGTGTTGTCCTCTTAAGTCTTGGTGATCGAGCCTCACCCACCTTATGAAAAATTAAGAAAGTTTGGACTCCGATTCCAAAAGACAACCTTTTTTCTTTACCTTATGAATGACACCTGTTGGGAGTTTCCATACACCTGAGCACGCTAAATTGCACTGCTTTTCTTGCACCACAAGAATCTACAACTCATAACAAAATGAACAGAGTCGAAATTGTTATTACAAACTCCAACTTTCAACCTAGGAAATTCCAAGATGGAACTCAATTGCAGGAGATTGAGGGGAACAAAAAAATTGCATATACCTCTCTGTTTTCATTCATCACGAATCCTCCTACACCAACTTGATGAGACGCATTAGCAGGAAGCACACAAGGCTCATCCGGAATCCAATAGGTTAACATTACATATCCTGGTTCTGCGTGATGATATTTAAAGCCTTCCTGCAAGCATATTCCATGGAAGTTCTAAATGTTGCAGATGATGGTAATGGTAAACAGACATTCAATGTCAGTAAAAGGTCTACAGACTTGTTTGGCAGAAGTGTGGCCAGAGTATCTCAACTTCTTGTAACATGCACAATTACAACTTAGAACACGTTCGAATTCACCATTGACAGATACAACAAAGTCGTGGTCGTTTAGAATAAGATATTAGGATCCTGGGCTTGAAGGTGGAAAAGAAAAAAGGAAAATTTTGCTTGAGCTTCACCTTTCTGCCACAATGGCGTTTTTTAGATGGAAGAGGGCCATTTGGAATATTAAAATAGACAACATCAGATGTTTTTTATTTGACAAAATTGCGAAGACATATCCAAAGTTTTGAGGCATGAAGATTGTCTTTGGTAGTAGTGATCTATAGGCTATTTTAGAATTTTTAATAGAAGGAAGCATACGATCAAGAAAGACACATGCACTTGGTACCTTCACAGCAACTGGAATAAGATCAGACTGCTCTGCTAATATTTTCAACCATATACCCCTCTTACCCTGTATTATTAACACATAAAACAAGCATTCGTTAGCTTCTTCCTTCTAGAAATCTAGATGCTTGGGATTGTTTTTCATTAAAAAACAGAAATTTCAAAGGCTTTGCAGGAGACAACAGTAAAGGTCGCTTCTGTTAAGAGTTTCTGCACCACCTTCGATTCCCAGTAAGAAAGTGATGAACGAAGTATGGAAGCAAACGAATTCGTGCAGGACGGCAGGGACTTAGGGTCAATGATGGCTCCACCATATTCATCATCATATGACTCCAGCAGCTCAACAGTCTCTTTAACTGCTGTATCAATTGAAATGGCGTTGGTTCTTCTTCTTTCATATGCATTGTCACTAAGTATACCCGTTTTGAGAGCAATTGGAAGATACTTTTTTCTTGTGCTTGATACAGCCAATTGACCGGGTTTGAACCTGAGACCTGGTCCATGACAATCGAACCGTAAAAATTAGAGCTAAAAACTTTCACAAACATAGAGAAAAATATTTTACATCAATAAAACAACAGTTTAATTTCTAGATAATACGAATCAGGAAAGTTCTTAAGAACGCATAAAGAATAAGCAGAACTATAATTTTGATTTGGAGGAAGATATATCAAAGACTATAATTTGCAGTCTTCATATTTCAGATTGATGTTCAAAATCGGACGTGCTTAAACGACTTCAGAAACCAACATGGACCTCGACGGTTACCTCCAAGGTATGCAAATCCAACAGCAAAAAATCTCGACTGAAAAAGGTTCAAAGTCACACCTAAAGATTTGTTACTAATAAAAAACACTTAAATTTTTTGCATCAGTTAAAAAAGGCCCACACACGTTTATTTTTTGTCAAGTTCACAGTTAAATTAGTAAAAAAGAAAAAAAGAAATAGTTCACACATAAAAAAACATGCAAAATATTATATCTGACTTCAAATTCACTTATTTTTCCTTTCACTTTGCATTTTTGCAATTTTTTTCTCGAAGATCAACTCAAGCAGAGCTACGAGTGGCTGTATGGCAATCGACGGCGGACTTCATGGAGTTCCAAAAAAAAAAAAGGATCACCCGAAGCACAGATTACCGCTCTGGGTCCCCACCATATGGGGACTGTAATTTTTGCACCAAGAGAGCCTCTGCTCCAAGACTCCGTTCTGGAAGTATGGTGTAGATAGGTTCCTCCCCATCATGATCTCCATTGCAATTGAAGCAAAATGTACGAATTGCTTGCTACCCACTGCTTCGAGACGAAGAAGTTGAGCACATGTATAGGTTCTGGAAAAGGTCCTGATCTTGGGACTAAGGCTGGCTGACAAACTATGTTATCCTCTCGAAGGTGCCTAGTTCTCCAAGCACATTCTCTGTTCGTTGAAGCTTCCAAACAAGCTGCGGATTAGCAGCATATTCTCCATCCTCTTGTTCAAGTTGTGGTGCAATTCGGAACAATAGTTTGTTCAACTTACTGATGCTCATTTCGTCTAACTTTTTCCAATTGATAGAATCAGCAACCATTTTTTTCGAGATCTTTCTGTAAGCAAGATGGCAATCTTCAATTTAAAGCTCTTAAATCTGGTTCTTTAGCCTGATTGACAGAATTCTTATCAGTGAAGAATACGGAGCTTGTCTTCTTAACAATTGTATATCACATCGCATAGCAGTCCGAATCTTATGGCTTATTAAAAGCAGCATGCTTTACGTCCGCATCAATGTTAATTGTTAAAGCGTAAACATCTAAAAAATTGATGGTTTGCCTCCAAATTAACGTCGACTGACCAAATGTGAGATCAACGGTCCGCCTTGATGGGCAGTCTAACAGTGCGTGAGACCTCACGGTGATTCTCTTGTGCAAAAGTTGATGTGATTCATGTGATCAATGAGTAAAAAGTCATTCTGTAGGGAAGTAAATCGCTTCCTTCTCTTTGATAAGTGCATAAGCAGGTGTTGCCTTGTAAAAACGTGGAAAACTAACGATGACCAATTATCATTATAATCAGCCGGAGGACCGGAGCCTATTATGTGATGTCAAAGCTAATGAGATAGAACTTTTTGGAGCTCTACAAAAATGAAAACTACAAATCATTATGTGAATAATTGAATATTATTGACAAAGACCTGAGTCTTTTTCATCGAGTGAACTTAAAACTACAAGGAAAAATACCGAAAGAATCTAAGGCAGAAACGCATATGTACCAAATTCACTGTGTTGTCAACTTGCTCTCACTTAAGTATCGGTAAAAGAATTTGTTAGACCAAGAAATTACACGAACTAAAGTCACATAAGCATAAAGCTGAAAAACCACTAGTAGCTAGCAATATATTTAACAAAAGGTGCATAATTATGCCAGAATTTGTTCCTCTAGTACCATCTATCATTTTGTCGCAATAAATGGATAAGTCTGAAAGGGACAGGGACAAAGAAGTTATCTATCAGAATCTAAGGGTTCTGAAAAGTGGAATATGATACATAAGAATAAAAGAATCACCTCAAGAATATAAATATTGACGACAAGTGGACCAATGTTGGGTTTGTTAACGAAGGGCCAAGCAGTTGCCCATTTGGTGCAATTTCTCAAACTTAGAAAGCATTTAAAGGAGCTTTCTGCAGATGCCTCCTCCATCCTCATGGCATTTCCCAGCATGGGCACTGCACCTTTCTTCAGAAAACCCCGTCATGTTATAAGCAAAAAAGTTATTTTCTGCAGACATTGGCAAAAGACAAAATGGGCCCCTTAGATGAGGCATTTGGATCAATGAAGGCTCTGGAACACTAGAAAGGAATAAGTGCTTTTGGATATTGGAGAAACGCCAGCCGGGGAATGGGTTTTCCCAAGCATGTTTGGCAGAATATTGGGTAGCATCGTTAAAATTTTGGTTGGTTCACAGAAACAAAGTGCCTTGTAGGGAAACTTAGTTGTCGAATTGTGTTTTCACAGGCGATTTTAAGAGACAGAAACCGGTCATTTATGTTAAGGTGAAAAAGATGTCTACAACAGTCCTTCACAATAATATTATCAGGGAAAACACTGCTGTCGTGCTGGGTGCCTCCCTTGTCCCTTCAGTGTATTTTAGAAAAGGAACCTTCATTGTATACGCATGCAGCTCTACCACTATGAGCTCGAGTTGTAGGTTCTCATTTTAAGATTGGACAAGTTGAACTTTTAGGGGCTGTTTGACATTAGAAACACCACATAAGAGTGTTTCCTGAATTTATCTCGGATTCATCATATACTTATTCAAGTGTTTTATGAAATTATCTTAACCTTGAAACAGATTCATGAAACACTCGTGCATCTTGTTCTAAATGCCAAACGGCCCCTTAAAGGCTCAAATCAAACTCAACTGGTCTAACTGATCAGCTCGCCAATACCATTACTTCGCAGATGTGTAGAGCTCCTATCGAGTTGTTAAGATTATTTAGTAAACAAGTCTCAGGCGTGGAAATTTAAATTACTGATTGAAGCTTATCAGCACTACCTTATAGTACTAAAGCTGAAAGAAACCAATTTTATATATACCTGTCAAACCTGTAGTGAGGCTTGAACAAGGGAAATTGAGTTCGTGAAGGCAGGGACACGTCCCACTATGAAAATTCAGCTTAATCAGGAAGTTAATTCCCATAGATTAATCATAGGTTGCTGCTTATGTCCCCGTTTGTTTAATTGTTTTCTCCTGTTTGAAATTCAAACGTTTCTCCTATCTCCTGGTGAATAAAGTAAAAGTACTCTCCCCAGCTAAAAAGATGTACCATTTCACTGTGTTTGATAGAGTACTCAGTCGATGTAACACCAAAGACGTGATTTAAAATATACGCTGCTGTGAAATCCACTGTTCAAACAAACAATTGATTTTTATATCCACAGTTTTATAATGTATTGTGCATGCAGACGATAGATCTTAGATCCGTGCACTTCTCAAATCACCTTTAAGTCTTAGGTTCCAGGCTACTAAACAGAGCTGCTAAACAGTAGTCAAATTCCGACTAACATACTCTCCTTGCCATGCCTCTCTACGTTTTTTAAAACCAATTATCCTAAGAAAGAACTTGGACCGGCAGGCAGCGGGAAAACGTTTTGAATGTACCTTTCATTTTACAAACTAACAAGCAGAGCAATTTTTTTTGCGATTTGCAATTTTTTTTATGCAAGCAGAGCAATTTATTTGAACGACAAATCGTCGATTTGAGAGAGAATACAGCTGGTTTGAAAAAAGATTTGTGTCTGGGAGAATGATACTTGTTGATTGATGATAATCATAGATTCATGATATTAATCACAAACACATTTTCAAGTTCCATTTGACAAAGAAAAATTATATGTTGAACTGTGATCTAACACACTCCATACTTATTTATTCATAATGTGTTGTTAACATATGATGACTTATGAATGTCCATTAGTCATTATTTTTCCCAACTTTTATGATTTTTCATAATTTTCCTTTTTTTAATTTTTTTTTATGAATTAAAGAATACTAATTTGATATGGATAAAATACAATACTGTATGTTACGATACAACGAATAGGTTGGTCTAACCAATACACAATAAGATATGCTTTTTATAATATTAAGTCATATGAGCTTTGTAGATTTTTCAGTCCGAGTTTGGATGAGGCTTCATATGGCCGGAGGATTTCAGCTATATATGTGTGTGTGCTTGTGTGTGAAAACAGTCTTTTCATGTTCAATTAGATTGGTTGTTTGGCACATTTTGCATGCTCCTTTTAGGGGCTGGTTAACAACAATAACATTATATTACTGTCCCCAAGACTTGGTTACATTTATTGGACATTTTAAAATGTATTCCATGAATCTGTCCTTTAAGGTGCATTTGATAGCCTCATATCTTGGGATCTACCAACAAATCCATGGTTTTAACAAACTATGGATTTTCCAAGTAAGGATTTCAAAGCCTCAAAAAAACATGAAGTACACGATTTTTAAATTGTTGGGGGAGAGGTCCGATCTCTCGTGCCGATCATAGATCCACACAAGAAACTATGGCGATAACCAGCCGCTCTAGAGAGAGAGAGAGAGAGAGAGAGAGAGAGGAAATTTGTGTGTGTGTGTGTATGTGTTATGTTTAGGGTTTCACTATTTGAATTTTGTTCTACAGGATATCATTCAATATTAGTGTTTATTATGGAAGCTATCATTTAGCGGCTTTGAGGGCCGTAAGGTAACTGGTCGGACTGGTAGGTTGCATATGGCAGGTAATCAGTTTGATTTCTGTGTGTGTCGTTTTCTTGCACCCAGGGGCGGAGATAAGTGTGGTCTTCCTGGGCTTTATGTCTTATATACATCATTTTTTAGAAGAATAATTTAGTTGTTGAATCGAAATAAACTTGGATCCAATTATATAGGATAGTGCTACGAAACTCGGGATCGCTGTACCATCACAGGGAACAGGATCTGGTAGTCCTAAACTCTAAACCCTATCTAACAGAAGATACATATCAAAGGCATGAACAGGGAAGAAAGATTTGAATTAAATGAACTAATTAATGAACAGAAACTCAACAGTCTCCGGCGATCAAGATAAATCAACATCTCATCTACTTAATAAATGAGATGTCTAGTTATTTAAAGCAATTAAATTCCACTTTAAACTAAGCAATCGACTTAATAAAAGACTTCCAATGAGGTAGGTTAGGTCGCTTCCGAAAAGAATATAAAACATCAATTATCCAGACACCTTGGCAATTCAAACAATAGAGGATTGGTGGTGTTACGACCTGATTCAAGATCGACACCTGTACATCACCTGCTCACCACCTCTTGGAAGCGGAAACCTTTAATTTAACTCTGAATATATCGGATCAATAATTGGTAAGGGGGCCATCTATTTGGCCAACTTGATTGAATGATTGGTTCATCTTGCAACAAAGTTAGCAAGGACGTTTTTTGAATGTTCTCAATTTATCGTTAGACATTGAGCTGATTTTCTCGTGCGAATCTCGACTGCACTGATCTTGTTAAAAGTTTGAAAAATAAAAAATAAAGCTTCAACATTAACTAGGGACACTAACATTAATATAAATTTGAATTTTCTAGTAAGATTTTATCATTTGTAATTTCGAAAACATTTGTTTGTTCAACTCCTTTTTTATGTCACATATTATTCTGAAATTCCAAGCTACCAACAGCGCCAGATGGTTCCACTCTGTTATTAGGCTCTAAATTTCCAAAAACATAATGTATTTTGAAAAGGGAAAGAGGAGCCCCCATCATCAAATGCTAGGCTTGTATATAGAAATTCAAAAATATGAGTCTTGTTTGTGGGATTATATTTAAAATCAGGCCATGAGTGGCAATTCCGACGGCGTGAAGAACCGGTGGTTCTTCGGGAAAAGAAGTTCAGAAAAGCCAAATCAGACTCCCTCCCTCTAACAGTTCCTTTTCCATCCTTCGATTGAGCGGTGCCCTTTCTTGTTGATTGATCAAAAGGACCGCTTTTGTTTCTGATTGATCACAGGGATTGCTTATATTGAACAATTTGAAAATGTTTGAAGCTCTTTTTCTCGGGGAAAAGGTCCTTGTCGGCGCCATGGTTTAAGGGCGCCCTGCAATCTGTAGTGTCTCCCCTCTCAGCAAATTTTGCAAATGGTGTCCCCTCTCTTAAAATCAGCTTCTGAAGGGAGTGATGGAACCCAGAATGCCCAGTTGGTCCTCAACGTCTACGATCTCACGCCCATCAACAACTACATGTGCTGGTTTGGTGTGGGCATCTACCACTCAGGCATTGAAGGTAACCACGTTTCCGTTTTCCATTTGTCTCGATTCTGCATTTTTGTTAGGAGTTTTTTACTTTTGTTTGTGCTGTGATCGGTTTTGGCCCCTTTTATGTTGGATTCGACCATTAGCGGTTATTTAACACGGGGTCCCGGTTGAGTTTGCCGGATAGTGGGTTTCTTGCCAGTTATGGTGTTTTGCTTGATGGTGCCTAATGTGTGGAGAAATGTGTTAAAATTGATGTTTCCTGTGGATGGTTTTCGGACATTGAATGGAAAAAAAGCACAACGTAGCGGTTACTTTTGTGTTATCAATGTGATTAAGAACGTTCAGTAGTTCCCAGTGTATGAAAAGGTGAACAAAATTAATTCACCCCCATTATGTTCCGCAGTGACAAAATTTTCATATCTTAGATGATGCAGTTCGTAGCGTGTTCAAGTTTTGCATGGTTTATTCTATACGTTGTTAATATCATCCTTCCGTCTTTTTTCTTTCCTCTCCGCGTCCTTTTTTGATCTGTTAGGTCCTCTTATCTTACTATGATCATGAATGAAGCCTATCGTGAATTTTCAGTCGGAACAAGTGTCCACTGTCGGTGGGTTGTTTTAGTCAGATGATCATGACTTTGTGTGACATGCATATTAATTTTCTTCAGGCATGTCCTAGTTTCAGTTTAATCTTTTTATTGGCATTCCATGAGTCAAGTTCTCCCTTTTTAGGAAGTAACTGAGTGGAACATATTTTCATATTGGCCGGTGTTTTTAGCAAATTTGTCATATATTTCATACCTTTCTATTCTCATGTATTCTGGGGTTTCTATAATTGGTGGTGATACCTTGTAGGGTTGAGTTGTAATTTAGTATAAGTCATTGATTCTAGTATTATCATTCTATTATGAAAATTCAGAAATCTGGCTTTGAAATAGCTATTAAAAAGAATAGACTCTCAGAGGATCTACAAGTTGCATATGGTGTTCGGATGGTGAAGAACAAAATCAAGATGGAATACCAAGAGAAGAAACAAACACTTTTCCTTACAGTAACCTCTGGCTATGAAATTTTGAAGTCATTAGTTCAATCAAATTGCAGAAAGAACCATGTCACATGAATGGAGGTGCAGGTGCACCCATTTTCAAAGAAAAAACATGGGTTTCGTGTCTGGGTTCTTGTTCCATCACTTGCTCTTGAGCAGGGTGTGGTCCAGATCTTGTTTGACTGTTGGAGATTTTATCAATTTCTGGTGTATTGAATGTCATTCCAGTCCAACCTCTAATGCATTTGACTTTCCTCAATCCAATCTATTTGCACCTCTGGTTTTGACTATCAAGTCAGTCCATTATGCTGGACTACATGCTTGCTCCACAAAGTTTGAGTTGCAATTGTTGAGCATATGTTTAGCGTTTGTTTTGAGCCAGGATCAAGCTCTTCTTTTATGGTTTATTGGATCTGCTAAAGGTCAAACCTGGTGAATTGAGCACCGACACACTTGCCTGCTCACCTCATAACATCAAGAGCAAGATAGGACTTGCACTGTGTGTGTCTGATAGAAGCTTATACATACAACAAAAAAATGTATACACATTTAATTGAAGCATAAAGTATGATAACCATCAATTTGTTAATAACCACAGGACAGCTTAATCTAGTGCAGTGGGCTATTTGAATCACCTTGCAACCCAGAACCAAAGGCACCAAGACCACTTTTCATTTGTTGTAGGCCTAACCATTCAAATCCGTTGTACATTCTGCTGTATTTGTATTGGGCGGTTACTTTCTCCATGTCAATGTACATATATTTCATTGCAATTTCTTGCAGCATTTTCTTTTGTTCTTCTTAAGCATAAGGCATTGGTGCGGAGAGGTTTCTTAGGTCCTTGCAAGCTGATAATATGCACAGGCTAATGGGTTGAATAAAGGTTAGCCTTGAACCTTTATTGTAAAATCCACAAAGGAGTGCTACAACGGCTACTTAGCCATTCGTTGGCATCTCCTTTATCATTATATTGAGATTCCTATTTTTCTTTCATTTAGCATTTGTGAGGGATTTGTAGCTTTGTTCAATGTTGTAAAAAGCGTATCGTAAGCTGTATCGGTCTGGCTTTAAGATATGTTGTATCGTAAAATATTGTAACGTATCGTAACCGTATCATTTTTTTTTAAATAATCAGAAAAAATATAAAAAATTCTCAAAAAATAATAAAAAATCAATAAAAATTACCGTATCATACCTGTATCGTGCCGTATTGTAACCGTATCATACAAGACGGTGCCCGTATCATAAATATACAATGCGGGGGGTGTATCGTATCGTATTTTATGTTCGATACGATACGTATCATATGATACGGCTCCGTATCGTACGATACATACAACACTGACTTTGTCACATGTGCCAAAATGCATGCATGTGCATATAGAGGTTCTCTTTCTTGTATCCAGCTGTGCTCCCAAAAGTTGAAGGGGGGAACATATCCAAACTCTTAACATCAAAAGTTGCTGGTACAAAATATGTACTTCAAATATTTGTTGTTCTTGGACTCCTTTTGAGCATTTCACATTGGCAGACCATGCCACTAGAATTATAGTCTCTACTTGTGTGACACGGGTACACCTGTTTTGCCCAGGTACCCGTGTCGGGTACGTGGGTACGGCGACATGGGTACGGGTACAGCTGGGGTACGGCTGCATTTTAAAACTTTTAAAATTATATTTTCAAACTTAATTTTTTGTTTCTCCCTTCTTTTATGTTTCCCTTCCAATAAGATTCTATATTTTCCTCTCATTTTTCTTTAATTTTGTGATTTGTTGTAGATTATAAGACTATTAATGTTTTTTTTTCATTTGATCATTTTTGAGAATTTAAGAATTTGCTGTACCCGTGTATCCATAATTTTCAAAATCGCCGTACCCGAACCCCTATCGCCGTAGCCGTACCCATGTGACATAGGTCTCTACCAACTTTAATGATTCACGTTGCGGCCTCCATATATGCTTCTGGTTATCTTTGCTACTGTTTTGATATTGCTAGTAGATTTAATTTTGATCCTACACATTCTCCAGTAAATTGTGTGGTGATCTGCTTGTGAATATTTACCTGCCTAGTGCCTACAAATGCTAACTGTTAGTCCCAGAGGGAATGACTTCCAAGTTCAACATTTTCTCAACTTCTGCACCCTTGAAATATTTCTACTGCAGCTCAATACTTGTCAAGGCAGAGAAGATTGAACGTTGTCCCTTCTTGTTTGAGATATACGTTTGAACGTATTGTGCTGGCTTTTCCCTTTTTTTTTTTTTTTGTGCTCAGCTTGTCGTAGAACAGCTTAATGTTCTACAGCCTGTATTTTCTTTTCTGATTTTTTAAGTGCACCAAGTTGGATGCTGTCAGGATATTTATCCTTGATTCTAATCAGTGTTTCCTTGTGCTTATTTCATCTCTGTGCAGCTTATGGAATGGAATATGGATTTGGTGCCCATGACTATCCCACCAGTGGGGTTTTCCAGGTGGAGCCTAAGTGTTGTCCGGGGTATATATACAGATGCACCATCCCTTTGGGAAATATAAACATGACACAGTCAGAGGTCCAGACTTTTATGGAACATATGGCTTCAAAATATCATGGAGATACCTATCACCTCATTTCTAAGAATTGCAACCACTTCACTGATGATGTTTGCATGACGTTGACTGGAAGGTCAATTCCTGGCTGGGTAAACCGCCTGGCAAGATTGGGTATGCATTTCTTTCTTTTGGCTTTCAATGTGGTCACTTTTTCAGTTTGATTTTCTCGTGTACCGTCATGACCTTAAACAAAATGGACCTCCATTTTCAGGTGCTTTGTGCAACTGTCTGCTGCCTGAAAGCCTTCAAGTAACCACTGTTAGACACATGCCAGAGTACCACGGATGCTCAGGTGAACTTTTTATTTTCCAGTCATAAATATATAAGGTTGACTTACTGTTCCTTCTGCGGTTGTGCATTCTAATGGAAAATTTAACTATGTATAATTTTCAGTGGTAGCAGTGAAAATGCAGTTGACGTGTTATCAATAATGACTTAAAATATTAATGCCATTTTGTTTTTTGCAAATTATGTGCTTCATTATCTTTGGTTTCTAGTCTCGTTCTAGGACTTGCACATCAGTTCTTTCAATTCTTGTTTTCATATTATGCTCGAATCAGTTGTGTGTTGTTGGAAATTTTACTCTCCTTTTGGAACTTTGTTGTCCTGTCAACTTGGTGTATAAGTTAGCTTAAGAAAGAGTTTGGCTTGTGTAATTGCTAAGTGAAGTATATGTTCCTGTTTTCTCATTATCGTCTACAATTTTAAACTCCAAATTTTTGGTGTGATTTTACATCTCATACTCATCTGATGAATGCTCTTCAAGGGGGAATAGTTATTGACTATTTGCAAATGCAGAAGAAGAATCTGAATCGCCATCTCCTATCATTACTCGTGAAGCAACAGAAAGTGAAGATGGAGACCCTGAGAGACAGCTTCTTTCATCCCCTACAGCTGAACTTGAATTCATTAGAGAGTCACCAAAGTGAACCGAAGTTTTGCCTGGAATTTTCTTCATTACTTGCATCCGGTCTCGTAGCAGAAGCTTATGCTAAATGTTTAGTGGGAGTTGAGTGCATTTTGAAGGACTGAAACTGGAGCCGTCATAAATCATGGGTCTCGAATTTCATAATTTTTGGTTTCTTTCTGTATCATTATCTGTATCAACTGTCAAGACAGTAATTTCTTCAATTGTCCTTAATTGAATTGCATAGTCAATTTTCAGGTGGTGTTATCAAGCACGAGTGTCTGGCAATTCAACATACTGTTGAAAACTATTCTTTTTTTGTTGGTTTGTCACTTAGTGCTGTCTGAGATTGTAACGCTTTTTCAGAATCCAATACAGTTCGAAGAAGACGGTTTTAGAATATTTCATATTTTAAAAATATTCTACGATACATTGTTTGTGTAACTTGAACATTTTTATGTAGCTTTCATACGTCGCGTTCTTGGTCTTTTAGATGAGTGAGCTGGGTTAGGAAGACCTGCCTTTTCATTGATGTTAATGGCAACAAACACTTGCACAAGCTGTTCAACTATCGAGCTATGGGCTCGAAAGGGTTCCCAAGTGGAGGTTTATCTGGTCGGTCTACATATGAAGCAGCGTCGAGTTAATATGCTCAATTTTTTGGGGATTATTCTAAAAGATATAAATATTAGATGAGAATGTGTCTTGCCAAGAAAATCTTAGGAAAAAGGCTGACAACAGTTTGCAAACCGTGTCCTAATTTATCCATGCATCTCATTTCTGGTTTTGGTGTTGGTGAAGGCCGTTTCCAACAATGAACCCAATAGGCTTTGGGGCTGGCAACTTGTAAAAGAGGAGCTATTTATTATTCAGTCGAGAAGCAGTTGCAAACAAAATCTTTGTGGATTTCTTTTGCTCCATCATTGATCCACATGATTTGGGAAAATATGCTTCTCTAAAGCACCATCCACCGTAATCAAGGGTAAAGCAGTAATCCGAGGTAGAACCTTGAGCATTTTCGACGTGTTAAAAAGCCCATATGAACATTTTGTTGATCTACGCATTTTAAACCTTCGAAACATGAGCATGTTTCTTTGATGAGTTATATGTTCAGCCTGCTTTCGTAAATTTTTCATGAATCAATAGGTAATAGGCAACATCCTAAGACATGCATAAGGCCACGGGGTTAATCAGTTTAGAAATTACTTTAAGGTAGTCGGGCAAATACAATAAGAACCGTCTCAACTTTTCAAAATTTTTACTTTGTATTTAGTTATAACATTAACTTTATATTTTCATTTTTTCAATCAATCGAAATTGATGTACTTAAATTTGTAACAACATTACTTAAAATACTTCTCACTTATCCGATGGCTGACGCATGAGTGAATCCCAAATTGTTCTGGTTACTGGCTGGATCGACAACGGCCATGACTATCGGTAGCGACACAAGGCTTAGCATCCTCATGTGAATAACCTGGACGATATTCCTCACACAAGGTCGGCATGAATCACAACAGGATATAAGCCGTGGACAGAAGGTGGAACGATAAGAAATATAGCCCAAAGATTAGCAATTACTAGTGCCTGCAAGAAATTTTTGACAAGGAATACCAGCATGTACAACTGGCAAGGGACTCGAGATGCCACCATAATGTGATAATTTATTTGCTCAGCAGCCAAGAGCATCAATGGAGGAACCAAGAAATACAAACCTTAAATGGACAAAAGAGGACGACTCCCTGGAACAGTAACTCCTAGTCTTTGCTAAGCACGGAACTTGCTGCTGACAGAATCGTATCTAGGGACGTTCACAACTGCAAAATGGTTTTCCAAATAAGAAAAAACAGGAACCAAGCTGAATTTTACAGAAAAAACAGAATAATGTCCCAGTACAGTAATTACCGTCTCCCCATGAGGCCATTGTTAGGGGCGATGAGATGATCTTCTCCGCGAAAGCAGAGATGTCTTTCAGCGTGACTCCATCAATAATGTGAAGAAAATGCTCAACAGGTTTCCTGAAATGGAAGTCAGAAAGTCCCTACTATTAAAATGCTAGAAGACCACTATACCGTGACTCAAGAAACCAACTAGCAGATATGAAACAATGCCGGTGAACATTTTTGTGCAACGAAGTGAGAAAGCAAGCATATCAAAATACATGCGTGCAAGTGTTTATATTTCCGAAGCGCAGGGCTAAGTCATCACGTGAAGCTTCCTCCAGTTCATTTTGAACCAGTAACAAGGCACAAGGAAAATATAAGATTTTTGCTACACTAAACCAAGCCCAACGTTCAGAAGATAAATCCAACGTTGCCATAATGGTAAGAATCCAGAACATAAGGTCTGAAAGAAGCACTGGAACTTCTTGGATTCTCTTAAGACGTGTGGTTTATTTGCCCAACAAGTGAGTTGTATCACGTTAAACAATAAAAGACCGCAATCCACATGAACCACACCTCATGTAACTACACTTTGCAACAAAGACCACGAGTAAAATATCGTTTTTTCTCATAAAATACAGATGAAGAAACATATAGATGTGAAGCTACAGGACAAAAGAGTTCAGCAGAAAAAGAGAAGGTGATTGGATAACTCAGATTAGATTCATTAGGAGAAAGCATGTAACACATGAAGCTAGTTCCAATTATATACACAACCATCCAGGTGAAACAAATGGGAAGGAGAAACTAGTTCATATTGAAAAAGCCAAACAAGGAAAGATTACACTTGTAAGACCTAAACACCAGAAATTAAGGAATTACACACAGACACAGAACCTTCTTCAAGGGATCCAAGCCCCACATAGAGTATGGGGCACGATATCTGATTATCTTTATAAAACAATTGAACTGTATGCTATGACAAAAGGCACAGAAATAACAGAAACAAAAACTGAACTCTCTAGTCATGTGTTATCAAGTTTGTCATCATTTGTAACCAATCAATACACAAAACAACTTTAATGTTACTGTTTTTTTATTTAAAAGTTGTGCTTTCCAAACAGGAAACTTAGAAAAGTTATGCCTGGGAAAAAATAGGAACGTGTTTCTTGAAGCTATAAATAAGGATAAACTCATGAAGAACTAAGATGAATAGGAAAGACAAAAAATTCCAGTTTAAAAAGGTCGGACGAACAGAAGAAAACTAAACAGTAAGCTCACCTTTCTCCATAGGTTAAGATCTGACGACCAATATCTTCAGCAGCAACCATCTATGGAGTGAGAAAGAATAAGCACACTACTTTTGGCAGGCAGGTAAAGGAGATATGATAAGTAGAACACACACCCGTGATTCCAGGTTCATCAAAACTGCAGATTTTGTGGAAGTTTTGGCACGATCAAGCTGCACCTGATCAACTGACAGAAGAAAAAACGACAGTATAACCAGGCAATATCTACGTCCCAAGTATCAAACCACTGAGAACCTTTTAAGTACCTTCTCCAGGTGTTGCCATCGCCAATAGTTCTCTTGCAGCTAAATCAACAGCCTTGGGTACAAAGTCTGAACTCTATATGACACATTTAAATTTGAATTACAACAAATTTAGGAGAAATAAACAGAAAAAAATGCATTCGTACCCATAAAAAATGATCTCAAATTATCATCATAACCAATAAATACTAAATAATCTAAATAATAAATAACCTATAACCGTAATAATGAGATCATAACAGACTTGGAATCTCATGAGCAAGCTTGAATTTGCAGTATAAATGGAAACCTGAAACTACGAGGTAATGCCATCATGACATGTGAAGTCACGTACCGTTGTTGCATGAATTCCAAAAATACCAGTATTATTGTAAACACTGTTGAAGGCAGAGAATGACTGAATTTGCTGAAACTGATTTAGGATCCGTAAATCTGTTGACATAGGCACCAAGCAATCAAATCCAGCTGAATAGATATGTACCATGTACGGAAAATCGTGATAAGATGGAGGAAAAGGAATTAAGACATTAGTGACAAAAATGCAGATAAAATAACTGAATAAATAAGATATTCATATTGCATGTCCATATCTCATTTGCACAAAATATACGAACTCTAGAGACAGAAAAGTCTCAAAAACATAGAATGTAACTCACATAGTCGAGAATACATCCCTTTCCCAGGACCACCAGCAGAGAAAGAACCACCTCCACCCATCAACATCTGAAAGGAGATCATACTTGTTAGCATCATTGACAAAGGAAACCCAACACGTTGACAACAGCAAGAAAAGTAAAATAAACAGGAGCATCACTCATGCAAACTGAAAATGAAGAATTTCTCATAAGGGGAAGTGCAGCTGTAGGACCTGAAGCACTGTCAGTGTGATTGCATCCTTCTCATTATTCCAGCCCCCTGGAACTTCAAAAGCAAGAGCAACATGGGTGCTCTGCTTCAGTCACAAAAGCAAGCACAATGAGATGAAGCAAATTAATGAAGGATAAGACATTTTGTAAATATGTTATTCAAACAAAGTTTACATACTGGTGAATCTGCTTGACACCGAAAATCACCTCCAACATATACAGATTCTGGAGCTTCAGGTGGAGGAACCTTTGGCATGTCTGACAAAAGAGGCCCTGCAACTGCAAGTAATTCCTCATGGTCCACACCGGATGCTGCCAAAACCATCCGTGGAGCAGTATAATTTTCCTACATGTGAACCAAAATAGCTAATCATTCCATGCTTTATTAACTAGTATAGCAAACAAACAAGAAATAAATTTAACAAGGAAAACTACGCTATCAAACAAGAAGTAAATTTAGCAAGGGCAACAATCTTACAGAAACAAACTCCCCCAGAATTGAACTATTTAATCTGTTTATTGCAGATTCAGGAGCCAATAAAGGATTTGCCAAAGCGCCTGAGTATCCAGCTGAATGAATTGCCTCCAATAGCAAACCCTGTGGATTATTAGAAATTTCTGCAATCTCTGCCTTCACCTTCTGTAGCTGTTAGCATAAAATACAATCTGGAATTAACTTGTTGGCCACAGCACCTTAAAATAGGCATAACCAAAATATTCAGATTATGTACCTGCTCATCAACCTCCCAGTCCAGGAAAACAGGATTTCTGACACTATCTATTAGCAATTCAACCATCTCGGGTACATAAGTTTTCAAAGCATCATAAGAATAGCACATCTGCTCTCGAGAAGCTGAAGCCATAACATTTCCTCCTATCGCCTCAACCTCTCGAACAGTGCGTAGATGGCTGCGGTTGGTTGTACTTTTGAATGCCATCCTTTCTAGAAGGTGAGTGGCCCCAAATGAAATGGGTGTCTCATAAACAGAGCCACAATCAACAAACAGGCCAATGGATGCAGCAGGATTCTGCTTGACAGCACTCAGGAAGTGAAAAAAAAAATGCAAGATGAACATAGGATCGTCTAATAGGAAAAAGAAACAACTCATTAGTTTTACAGCAACCATACCGTGGATGTCTCTGAAGCAATCTTAACACCATTGGGGAGAGTCGTGACCTTCGTTTTTCCTGGTTCCACATAGTCTGGCAAAGGAGGAGGAAGTGAAACGCCAGGCAGAGGAACATTCAGAGGAGGAAGAGTACTGGACCGTTCCCCAGTAAGCCAGCTAAAAAGACCTCCGGAGGAGGACTTCTCTGCGACCGTAGTGGCACATCTCGCTGTTATTGTGCCACCAGTATGGCTCTGGAACCAAATCAGATGCCAATCACATTAGTCATTCTTAAGAATGAAAAAAGGAGAAGGGATCAAGAACTGGAACACCCATTGTCCAGTGCTGTTGAAAGAACAGAATACATGAGGACAGGCATTGAAGTAAGCCAAGAAAAATTAACCAGAACAGCTGATAGGTGATATTAGTTTGTGGGCGTCCAAACTCCAAACTGTCCACCTATGAAACGGTATAGATTCAATCCAAACAAATAATACCCCAAGCAGCAGAACGCTATCTCCTACCTCCTTTATATTGACCTCTAAAAGTTGAAGGAAAAAAAAAACTAATTATCGGAAAGAAAACAACAGGCTTCTCATCCCACGGAACCAATGCTCTACTGCTCATTAAAAGTATCAGGACAATCACACATTAACGCACTCATATGCACTAAGTTCCCATAAGAATTGATACAGCTAAAAATAGCAAAAAATAAAATAAAAAAGAGTACGTACAAAGAAGAGCAGGAAGAGGAAGAAGAAGAACAAAAACACATATTTAGGACGAGCAAACAGAACAGCATAAACAGAGAGGACGCGTACAAAACCTAAAATTTCCTGCGCATCGGATCAAACGAATAATCCTAAGGCCACACAAGAATAAATTTTTATGTTCATCCGGGTGGGCGAGGGAGAGCTGGCGCGGAGCAAGAGAAGAGGAACCCGAACGAAAGATGAAAAAAATGGCGGAAGAGACCCAGGGGTTTGTTCGGATCATTCTGAGCTCACCTTGAGAGCCCTGAGACGCGAGGCGGCGTTCCTGTACATGGTTGAAACTCCACAGCGGAGTCGATCAAACGGA
Source organism: Nymphaea colorata (assembly GCF_008831285.2). Classification (NCBI taxonomy): domain Eukaryota; kingdom Viridiplantae; phylum Streptophyta; class Magnoliopsida; order Nymphaeales; family Nymphaeaceae; genus Nymphaea; species Nymphaea colorata. The sequence goes on from NC_045138.2 coordinate 28,185,228, forward strand.
GAAATGGACGTCCCCCCTGCTGAGGCTGCGGACTCTCTCTCTCTCTCTCTCTCTCTCCTCTCCGAGCTAGAGCGTGAGAGCGCTTAGAGCGGTAGGGATCTGAACGGGTCAAGACTCGGGTTGGATCAAGGCGCCTACTCGTATTAGGGTTCAGAAGGGAGTTGGTATTAATTACTAGGTAAACCTGGATTCAAGTATAATCCGATGTATACAAATGCATTTGGATCTATTTGTGATCATCAACTGCGCTCACTACTTACAAAAAGATGAATTTGAACTTGTTTAGATATATAAATTTGACTTGATTAGACATCATACTTGAATCCCAACCAGTTATATTCTTCAGTAACGCAACCATGTCGGGTTTTGCTCCTTGGCTGCACCATCATCAAGCATATCCCACACTCACAATCAAGTGGAGCAAGTCTCGCTTTATCATCTCCTCACTCGACTTAATATTTGTACAGGGGTGAAAGAAGTCATTCATCGTGTGGTTGATTACTTCCGTGCGATAAGGATAAATCTTTGTGTCAGTAATCAAAAGCGGCTTGAAGTCTTCAGCAGTAGAAGTTAGTTCACTGACTAGGAGAGTTGATCTTAAGTTCTTCAAGTTGAACAGGTCAAGAGTTGAGCACCTATAAAACAGGGTCTGCTTAAACCCGTGTTTGTTCATAAAAAAGAATAACATGAGGAAGCTATTGTGCATTATGACAAATACATATTTGTCTCGGGCTGTCACATAAAAGGTCCTAGGCAATAGAGACATTTTGTGAGTACACTCATGGAATAATGAGTATGACATACACTCGTGGAATAATGAATCTACTCATGGGACACTCACAACTCACAAATTTTCTATGATGCCAAACCATCCCTAAAACAGGAACTTTCACGTTATAATTTAGAGAATGGCCTTTGATTAAATCACGCCCCTGCTTACTCCGTGCCTCAGCCTTCTCCTCCTAAGAAAATGGTGGTTGGCCGAAGCAGTCAAAATCAATCGGAGGTGTTAACATGCAGATCTTTTTTCACTTTCCTGGTTAAACCAAAGTTAGATTCAGAGCATGTTTCCTGGTTAAACGAAAGTACAAATCAATTGGAAGTGTTAATATGCAGATCAAGGAGTATGTGGCAGAAGCGCCTTATAAACCCTCGCCTTCCAGGAAGAAACGGCTCCCCATAATATGTTTCACGCACCAAAAAGTGTGAGCCTCACCGTCTGGGAGCATTTTGTTTTGGAACCCAAGAAAACAACCAAAAGAAGCAAACTCCCTGGAAATCGGCATCGGAAGAACCTTCTGACGGGGAAAATGCTAGAATCTCCTGCTTTCAGGTTAATAAATTGGACAAACGCATTAAAGTTTAAAACACTCTTCATTGAGATAACACAAATCCCCTTGGAGAAGGAGAAAATTTCCCCAGTGACAAAGGAACCTACAAGGTTTTTATTCTCCCTGCTAATAATTGGGCTGCCGACTCGATCTACGCTTTCACCATGCCCCATCCCTGGAGGAAAGCTAGAGTTGTCAGGTTCTAAGTTCATACAGTTCCCGTCCTGAGGTCCTCGAACCATCCATGTAGTATGGCCATACTCCGATGCCCAGTTGCCCACGAGCTACTGGAAAGGTTGAATTCCTAATTTCTTACAATTGGCAGCTACTTTGTCAGCAACTCCCACAATCTCCTTCATTCTCACCTCAACCAACTGCTTCAGCTGCTCTTCCTCACCAGCCTTACTCTTTGCAATGTCAGCACTCAATGTGCTTGCTTCCCCCATGCTGTTTGATCGAAACATGACAAATGTCTTTTCAGGACCATACTTGTTGGGGATGTCGACTACACATTTGCCTCTGATGTCTGAATCCTTCTCGAAAACTTCTGAACTTAAACGGTTGGAGAGACATGTCTTGAAGTTCTCTGTGGAGCAGGAATCATTCGGATCAAGACTCAGGTAAACCAGGACATCCCAGCACCGACGGAACTGCTTCTTGGTGATCTTAAGCCCTTTCCTTGCTTCTTCAACAATGCTTGCTGAGGGGGAGAAACGCACCTTCTGGTCTTTCTTCATCAAACCTCCTTGTTTCAACTTTGAGGACATGGACGATATGCAAAGTTTGATTGGTTCAAAAGATAGCAGGTGGACCGTGTCAACACAGTCCCGGAGGTGTTGCAGGTATTCAGATGGTTCTTCTATCGTCACATCATAAATGTCTTCTCCAGAAACAGCTACAGCATTTACACTCTCCAGAAGCTGACGCCCATGACCACTTCCTTGGTAAGGAGGCAAGACCAATATCTGCACAAAATTTATCTTATTTATGCAGCCACTATGTCAATGTCTAGAGAAAATATCAGAATATTTATGTAAGCAAAGAAAATTTTCTCTGCATTATTTGCTGTTATCTATTGTTTTCTCAAGCTCCATTCCACTGAAGTCACTGGAACCACAGGAGCATCAAACAGGAAATGGAATGGACTACCAAAAAGTACACTCTCAAGCCTTAAACCAGTCAAATTTTGAAATGCACATGATAAAAGATTCTGCATAACGACTTCTATGATGACTATAATTTCAATTACAAACACAAGGACCCCACCTGGCCAATCCGCAATCGAGAAGCATCTGGGTAGTGATAGAAGTGGTAGATTGTAGCAAAACCAAGCAGCAGACAATGAATATCTCCTGATTGGTCCACTGCCTTTCTGACTGCAAGATAAATTTCCCATCTGGGATCAGTCGTATCTACTGGGCTGCTTCCTGCAGAATAAACCATGGTTAAAAAGGCTATGCGCCCCAGCCAAGAAATAGGCCAGCAACAAAACTCCAACTTCCAAAGATACATTACCCTCAACCAAGAGGAGAAGAACAGGTATTAGACGGCTATATAGTTTCCCAACTGATGGCTCATTCAGTTTTAGGCGAACCACTTCATCCTGCCATTTTGTCAAGAGGGAGAAGTATCAAGCAAAACTGAAACTCTATTTGAAACATAAATGATCCATTGTGCTAATGGACCAGCTTTTGAGCAAGATGCTACTGGTTCTTATAGAATACCTCCCTAAAGTTTCCAATCATGCTCAAAAAGATTTGGTAACAGCAAAACTAACAGCACATATAGGAAGGAAACTCAAAAGGTATCTTTCCAGCAGAAGCTGCTGTGCTTTGGATGCCCAAAACTGGGGATAGTATGTACCTCAGAAGAATACTTCTTTAGAACCTCTGCAGTTGAAACTATATCTCTGAAATTAATACAGCAGGTGCAAAAATTATATTTCCATATATTTCAGAAAAGAACTCAACAAGGTACAGATTAAATACCTGATATAGTGACGTTCTCTGGAGAACGTTTGAGCAAAATCATCCTTTTCTGAAATAAGTGATTCACCAAATATATTCTACAACAGGACCAAGTAAAAGTGAGAAGAGGAAATCCAAATCAAGGGTCTTTTATTACAATACAACCATAGATTACCTTCAGAACTTGGTCAACATTTGTGATCCCTTTGCTGCCCTTTAAAAGTCATGTACACACATTAGAAAACAGGAAATGATGGTAAAACAACACATTTTTTGTCATATAAAAATAGGTCGGCGGATAAACTAGCCCTCCCAAAAGTGCAAAGAAAATGAAAAGCTAAGATGTAGGCTTGCAGCCTTAGCATTAATGAAAACATTAAAAACACCAACAATGGGCAAGCATAATAATCAAGTAAAATATATTATCACAACTATAGGATTTAACCCATATACATATGATGATAAATGTAAATTTTTATTTAACCCAGTATTTTTTTTTTATAGGTTACTCACATTTTACATAAAATGTGTAAAGGAAGTAGTACTTAAAATGTTCATACTCACATCTAATTTACTCTCGAATGTCACAACAGCATATGCATGGTAAGATATGATGCTCAACCATATGTGAATCTGCAAGTACATTCAGGAAATATAAGTTACATCAATAACAGAGTTCTTTATGTCTACAAAGTAACACTGTAAACATCAGTTATAAAGGCCAAACTATCTACATCAAGCTAGAAAGTTAAGTGGCAGATAAATAAAGGAATATCGTACTTTAGACATAGATGCACATCTGATGGGAAATGACATCTACAAATATTAAAGCAATAACATTTTTTAAATAACCAAAAATACTAACTACTATCTAGCGAAAAATAGCACATAAGTCATAACTAATATAAACAGATTCTAGGTAGTAGGTACCATGGAGATATGATTGATCTCTACTAATGGCTGTGTTGTACCTTATCTTGTCATGATTTTGCTTTAGAAGCAGTAGCATACATTTCTCTTGCAGTGACTTTGTTTTAGAATAAGGAAAACATGCATATGATATGCTTTAACAAAAAGATAACTAAAAAAAAGTGCACTGTATGCAAGAAAGCATAGTTAGCTGAATGTTATAAGTTTATATTAGCTAGGAAATATGAGATATATCAAGACTTTGCCTCTGTAGAATAGAATAAGCTTCATAACTGCTTAGAGATGTACATGCTGAAATCATGTGAAAGATGAATACTGGGTGTTGCATCTGCATAAATCGTTTGACATCTACATCACTAAGCAGTTAAGGTTGATGTTACTACAATAATATCAGACTGGCAATTTAACTGTCAAAACGAAGCAGCAGTACCATACACAAGATTAATAGCTAGTAAAGAAAAGTTAATCTATGATATTATAAACATAATAAGAAGAAACAGCACAGTCAAAATATACATATTATATGATATCATGAGAACTATATCAAATTGGAGAAGAAGCCATTAACCACACAGTATTTATAGAACTGTATCACATTTCTAACATTCCCTGATAAGAAGTGATAATATATCACATGCAGCTTTGGTAAGAAGAAGATTACCAATATAGTACAATATAAGCTCAGGTTATTTATGAGCTTGAATAGAAAAGCACCCATTGCCTCACAAATAGCAAAAACAGATCACCTCTATCTACAATAATGTAAGCATTTGATATTTGTAATCTTGAACAGACAAGCACCGGCAACTCACAAACAGAAGGTAAATCACCTTTAGATCTTTGTAACCATATATTTTTCCATCTTCCCCAAAAAACTGGTTCATGTCAACTTGAACACCAGAACCTTCACTTCTATCCATCTCCTCATGGCTACTTACTGTATTCACCAAGAGAAAAGTGAAGGCTTTGAATTTCAGTATAAGCAAAATATCCACAAGCAAGGGGTCAGAACAAGTAAAAATAAAAAGAGATCAGTTAATCCACTAGAACGTAGTCGTGACTGAAAACAATATCCTTTCCATATCCAAACAGAAACATAAAAAAAAATAACTACAGGAAAGGCAAATTTTAGAATGCCTAGAAGCTGTAAAATGAAAATCAGATAGATGAGCAGCGTATGAGCTCCTGAACAATCTAAAACGAAGAAGATATACTCTACAGTCTATGCACATGGTGGAGAATAGCTGTGGCACCTCTAAAATTGAATGCTAAAAGAATCGCTAACTAGATACCATGACATGCTGTTTTCATGTGAAATTTACAATGTGAAATTTATAGTAAAGCAAACACCAGAAAATGGGCCTTCTAAATCCAAAATTTGATGGGAATGGCAATAACATTACAGGGAATTTCATTTTCAGTAATAATGCTTTCAATTTCCATAACAATGAAAGGCCAAAAATATCAACATAGCTACCGGAATTGGTAGCCAAGATAATAGATTCAGATCATAGTCACAAATAACATTTCGGAGGTTTAAAAAATGTGTTTCTTTTAAATTTTAAAGGCAATTTAATTGATCGCATTTTTTGTGACATCGATTCAGATGGAATCCCTTAACCAAAACCAACGATAAGCTAAGGAAGACTTAACAAGAAATTTTGAACTATGTCACATGGCTACAGGTATGGAGATGCGGGTATGGGTGCGACGATTTTAGAAAATTTGGGTACGGGGGTACGGCATAATACATGTGTAAATATATATATTATATATAATAATTCACAAAAATTCTCAAAATTAAAAAAATTGAGAGGAAAATATAGAATCTTAGTGGAAGGGAAATACAAAAGAAGTATAACAACCCGACCCACTCCTGGGCTCGGACCCCTGGTTCGACGGATCCCAACCCGCCCCCTAGCAGTTTTGGCTCCAACTTCAAAAAGGTTAGGAACCAAGACAATTATATCATTAATGACCCCCCTTTATAAACCCTTGAAGATCCCTCATAATCTTCAATACGTGACTAAATTTTTGGGGTGTTACAATGCACCCCCCTTAAGGCACAGGAGTCCGCGTGTGTGGAACCCTAGATCCGAGTGTTGAAACTGCTCTGATACCACTATAACAACCCGACCCACTCCTGGGCTCGCGCTCCTGGTTCGACGAATCTCAACCCGCCCCCTAGCAGTTTCAGCTCCAACCTCAGAAAGGCTAGAAACCAGAACAATCATATCATTCATGACCCCCTTTTATAAGCCCTTGAAGATCCCTTACAATCTTCAATACAGGACTAAATTTCTGGGGTGTTACAAAAAGGGAAATCAAAATTAAAGAAAAAATTAAGTTTGAAAATATAATTTTGAATGTTGTAAAATGCAGTCGTACCCAACTGACCCACATACTTGTGTCGCCGTACCCACTTACTGACACGGGTACCTATGCAAATCTTACATACCTGTTTTGCATAGATTCTGGAGCTTCTTCAACAGTTAAAAACTTGGCTCCACCCTTTGTCCATGCATCAGACATCTCCTCAGTGCATGCCCCTCCACATAAGAACTACTACACAGGTGTTGGGTGCATGTGAGTGCAGCATTTTTTGAAAAGACATGATATAATATATAAATACCACACTCGATGACACAACTTAGGTGCACAGACTGTTTTCAAGAGTCCATATGGCTTAGTTAAAACTGCAAGCTTACCAAGATTCACCATGAATCGCATGCTATGTTGTTGATGTGTCACCTAGGTGCACGCCAAGATGATGCCTAGGCGTTACTCGACCTGCATCGCGCACATCCAAGCACTTAGGCGATGCAAGGTGGTGGTGTGCCCAGGCCCAGGCCTAGTCACACATGGACATGCCTCCACGTAGCCCATGGAAGTAAAAAATGACACCCAGCAGGGTTCTTAAAGACTCTTTAACAAAGAGCGCTGTAGGCATGATGCACAGTTTCACCTAGAATCTTCTTCTACAGATCACTAGGCTTTTCTTGTTATGATTTATGAATTGAAGTTATTTGTAATTAGGTTTATTATGCCAATGACTCAATAATGAACATTTCAGGCTAGGAACCTATTGTATTGATTTTCAATTTCTTGAATATTCAATGCCATAAACTTTAAATTTTGTCTTCAATATACAAGTATAATACACATTATACAATATTGACAGTTATGGATTGTTGTTATATGACTATATTACTATTAGTCATATTATATAATGGACTGTTGTTAAATGACTATATCACTATTAGTCATATTATATAATTTCACAGTTAATAAATTAATATATATAATAGTTGTTTTCCACACATTTTAACATATATATTAAGTTATATATGACAATCTGATATATTATATAATATAAGTTATATAATATTGACTGTATGCTAATTAGTTAAACAGTTTCCTAAGTGCACCTAGGCATGCCTAGGTGCAGCCTGTCGCCAGGCCGTGCCTACTGACTTTGATAACATAGATCGCATGATCAGTTTCCAGTTTCTTGGGGGTGGGTGGGTGTGTGTGTGGGTGAAACTGAGATAGAACCACAAATTTTGACAGTGATAAAACATACATTGAGAAAGAAGTACGCTATGCAAGTGCCTAGCAACCGACTATGGACACTAAGAAAACTAAATCATCATAAAGTGGAGTTAAAATCACATATTTTCACAATACAGTAATGTGGAGTTTTCATCATGAAAAACCTTAATGTAAATCTTTAAAACACTATATTAGCTTCTCTTTCATTTTATGGCTTTCATCTTCCCACATGCATGTTTAAATGTTAGGCTGTAATCTTTTTAGTAAATTGTGTTCTTGTCTATTGTTTATTTATAGCTAAACCATTGTCACATACATAATGTATGGGTATTATACGGCAAGAAATTTCTCGAGTATAATACGGCAAAGTTGTATATCTCGGGAATATCTCGGCAAATTTTTAAAAATTTAAAACATTTAATAAATCTTGAAAATTATAAAAATAAAAAATCATAAAAAATACAAAAAACGCAAAAAAAACGAGGTATAATACGTGCTTTTTCACGTTTTTTATTTTCTGACGTTTTTTTTTTTAAATACGCATTTTTCACGTTTTATACGGATGACTTATTTTTCGCGTATTATATGCTTTTTTTTTCAAATAAGACGTGTAACTTTTTTGTGACAATGAGCTAGGCCATGCAATGGACCTAACGTTTAACAATTAAAGAAAAAGTGATTCTACATTATAATACACTTTTTGATAGTTTAAGAAATATAAACCAAGATCTACCAATGTACTTATTTTTTCCAAAGTTTTTATTTTTTAGATTTTTGATTTGCAAATAGAAGTTTCTTTTGGGTTTTTAAGCAATGCCAATTGCCAAGGCTCCACTGGGTACTGGAAGCAAAAATATGCCTGGATGTGCTACAAGCTTTTGATCATACAGCAAGGATAGTATCTCCCACACTGGTTGCATCCAATAGGACTGAGCCACCACAAGACATCATTCTGACAAATCATTCCACCTTCACTGTTTGGTCTCATATACAGCATGCATATACTTTTGAAACTAATCATGTACTCTATTCTAAGTATATGAAAAACATTTCCAGTTGCTCTTCAAGCACTCTTCTTTCAAGTAATAAACCTAGAATCATTTATTGGTGGATAGAGGAATTTTTGTTCTAATCATGTTTTCCAAACTATTGAAACCAAAAATAGTTTAGAACTTTAGATGGTGATCAAATCAAAGGCAAATGCATTTAAAAGCATACAAGTTGTGAATATCATCGAGCAACCACCAAAATATAGAGTTTATTGATTACAAAAAGGTCATAAAACTTACCAAGAAAAAATTTTATGCAGTCATTTGCTTCAACTCCCACATCTGCTCATAGCAATTACTTAATAGAGTCAAAATGATGATCGACATTTTTGAGAAAGAGATTCATATAATAACAAGAAAATTTCAAATAGAAAGATAATAAAATACAGAAGCAAAAGGACACTCCAGATTTACAAGGAACAGACGCACAATGAACCGCAATGAACAAGCAATAGACAAGGATACAGAAGTTAAACTATCTGACGCCACAAAGTGAGATGCATGGAGCAACTTTTCTTCCTTGGATGCATAAAAAGGGAAAAACTAGACCTAAGCAGTTCCAGGGCAACAGTGAAACTCCTTGGCCATACCCCCGCAGCGCTAGGAGACACATCAACAACTTTGACTTGCAAGAAGGTGATGTAAAAACCTATTTTTGGCTATATCCCATCATCCTTTTTCCCTTCGCATACTGTTTTTGGCCCGCCTAGGCCTTTTTGGAGGGCCACCACCCATGCGCACTTAGAGCTTTCGACTACTAAGGTGAAACTCTGCAATTGAGTGAATCGCATCGAATTTCCGGCTCGCGATTGAGCCTTTGTAACTAATATTCACCGATGAAATAATAAAGGCTTCGGAAGTTCAAAAGCATGGTTATCAACATAGATACAGTATAAAACGCATCAATGGCAAATATTTATGCATTGTCGACGCCAGAAGCAGAATAATACGAAACAGAGTCTGCAAAGTTAGAACCTTCATTAGCTACATAGTTCACAATCTCCTAAATTTCATATCCTTGACCCCAACGCCCACGTTAATATCCCGGTATGTGGCCCTTGCTGCAGCCGGCAAGAAAACGAGGCACAATAACAAAACAAAACCCAGGTTGTAAACTTGGGTAGCTACCTAAAACCATCCAGTCCTTATGTGCATCAGCCACAGTATCCTCATCAAAATGGGAGACGAAAACCAAACTAGACCCAAAAGCTACCACGAAAGCCCACGCTTAGTACTCTCCTCACCATTCTAAAACAAAATTTAGAGCAGAATACAAGCAAAATCGATGAGATTGTAGGATCCCAAGTTACACGGTGCGACAGTAAACACAAAAGCAGCAGTAAAATGGCCGAGTTTCTTTTCATCGAATTTACACATGGAAAGATGAGGAAGATAGAAAACATACCGATCGTCGAAAAATTAACCTTCCGGCGCTTCTTCTCCGACCTCGCATCGTCGTCCTTCTTTAGCACCATCTCTCTCTCACACGCCTCTCTCCTCAGGGCGAGGGTTTCTATTCAGAGAGGCGGGAAATTGCGTGAGAGCAGGAGACACATTTTGCAAATGACATCCAGGACCGCTTTCACGACAATATCCTCCCATAATTTTGCAAATGACATCCAGGACCTAGCCACCCATCAGTCAAAAGTCCTTCTTGGGCCTTGCCGCTGTAATTTAAACGGGACGGATCCGGTTCTCATCTCGGTTTTCAATATTGTTATATCTGCTCGACTAGTTTCATGGTTCCATTTAAATTCCCATGTTTATATATCTTCTTACCGAAAGAGCTGTTTGCCATGAAAATAACGTTACTATCAATATAATTTTTAAGGCAGATTTATAAAACAGTAAAAAAAAACTCTTGTTATTGCCAAACAACCTCATATTATTACATTTATATTAATATTTGTATCTTTTCTTAGCAGTGGTGAAGCCATAAATTGTTGGCTATAAGGCATTAATACGTAGTTGCGCAGTTTTAGATCTTTTAAAAAGTTACAGATTTGAGGAGCACTAATATATAACAAACTAAATTATATGAAGACACTGATGGTATAACAAGGATAAGCTTAGATTTATGGTTTTGCGTTTTAGGGTTTAAGGCGGCGGGTTTTCCCCTCACGACAGACCAAGGAACTGAGTAGATGTTTTATTTGATGATTGCACATCTATTTTCATGTGCATAACAGATGATGAATCTAAATTATTGTGACACAGATGATGAATCTAAACTATTGTGACACACAGAAACCCTAACTTCCCAGTTTGAGTAACTAAAAAGGTAAGCTATACAGGTCGAAGTTACTTGTTCATAATAGAATACGAAGTATGAAGCTTATTAGCAAAAACAATCGCTTCAATATGTTTATAGCAATTATAAGACATAATATATATAAAACATACAAGTTATTAGCTAGTAGGACTATGGGATCAAATGTTGAACATTTCATTTTGGAACTTGGCGCTATTGAGCTTGGATCATGGCTCTCGCGCTAAGCTTATACAAGTTTAATTAAAAAGAAAAAAAATGTTAGGCAGGAAAGGCCACCCATTATTTTGTGAAAATGTAGACGGAAGCTCTTAAGCTATGTTTGATAGCCTCTGGTCCCGTAGATTGTAAAACAATGCATCTGTAGTCAGACCCCTTCCTCTTCTAACTACAAATCCGTAATTTTTCACAAGGTAACACAGATTTGAGATCCTCAATTGAGAAATCCTTCAGCTGTTATTCAACCTAACATAGATTGAAAATCAGTTATCTTGTATCTCAAATCCAAGGCTATCAAACATAGCCTCAATCCTTTTCAACTTAAGCCTTAGAGATCGTTTGATTGGAAGAACTATAGACTCAGGCCCATGAACAAATGCTCCCGAAACGCATTTAGTGTGAGTTGGAGATGAACCCACCAACTTTATGAGTGTTGTCTTTAGGTCTGCATCAATGTCTGGTGATATAAAAATGGTGTACCTTCAATTGCAGTTTTCATGAGCACCAGCCGATCAGCTAAGCTGCAGACTCAGGCATAGTCAAGTCACTTGTGCTCTTACCAACGAGTGCGGAGCTAACGAACTTTTTCATTCAAAAATTTGAAACACAATTCGCTACTTCTATATCTTTTTATTACATCCTTTCACTTATGTTCTTCTACGTTTTTATGTCATATTTGGGTTATCTTCGTTACGTTTTTCTGATCACACACACCATGTTCATCTCTGAATTTTCTTCCCATTTTACTGTGGGATGACTTTAGATTACTGCAGCCATCTGCTCGCGTATTCCCATAAATGAGTGAGGGCAAAAGCAACCACAAAAAGGCATTTTCAGTGTGGGGCACTCGGCAACAGCTATCACAGTCATGATCCATCCTCAGTTTAATTAATGTGAGTCTCTTGTGGACCATAAAAAGTGGCTGCTCGATATTCGAGTTGAAGGGTGTATCATAAACCATTGAGGTCTCGAAGCACCTCTATACCAGCTCTATACCCTGGGGCACGAAGAAGTTGAATGATCTCACCTCTAGCATATTGGTAGCCTTTTCACCTACATTGCTAAATTGATTGAGAGACTCCTCATTCTTTTCCCTTCCTCATGAATACCTCATTCCTCTTGATGGTTCTGCTCCTGCACAACCACATTTTGTTGTGCTGGAAATGGAGGACGAGAAGGGTGTCACATCTTCCCAAACCACAAAGAATCCATAATATAAAGCTTGGACAAAGCGTGATCAATGTGTGGTTGCCTATATCACATCCACACTTTCTCAAGAGGTGATGGCTATTTTCTCAGATGAATGCATAGTAACATATCATTGGAAGCACTTGACTTAGACATTGTCGGATTTCATGTTATTGAATCAGAAGAGAGTCCATAGGCGGTATGGAAGGAATTATTAGTCAGTTAGCTGTTATTGGTAGTGTGGTTTCAATCAAAGACAATTTGCAATACCTGATCAATGGTTTAGGGCCGGATTTTGACATGCTTATTACTGCCTTGCGGTGTCTTCCTCAGCCGCCCAATTTTGAAGATCTTCATGCAAAACTTCTTCAACATGAAACTACTATGAAGCAGAGAGTTGAGGAAAATGATTTCACCGCAAATTCTCATTCAGTGCTTTCTTCAAAGGCTCCTAGGTTATGGATGGGAGAATATTATTTTTGTTTCTAAACTTGTAGACGATGTGAGTACTTCTGTTGAATTTACCCTCTCTTTTGTTTATGTTGAGGATTCTCAAATGAAGGAGAAATTCACAGAAAGGGAAAGTCGAGGAAACATGTACGTCTTCAAGGAGTTGCCTTTTTGTCCCAGTTTTTTAGTTGGGGCCATCCATGCAGTCTGAATCGTTGTCTTTGTTCTCTGAGTCATCCTGTACTAGTTCTTGTTCATTTGGGGCTTCTGAGTTTTCTTATTGTAATAAGCCATATGGTTAGCATGGCAGTTTGGGTCATTGTAGTTCATGTTTTGTTGAGAAACTTGTGAGTGATCTCCTTATTCCAAAGTGTTGTTCTAGTTAGTGTGCTTTCGATCTTGTTCTTGTTTATGTATGGGGCCTTAGTAGGATTCCTAATAGGTTAGCGTTCCAAGTATGATCTAGTCATTGTTGATGATTTCACTAGTGACTTGGGTTGAAGTCATTTGTATCATCAAATCGTATTCTTGAATAAAGACAGTTTGGTTTTCTTGTCCAATCTGTTATCAAGAGAATGGAATTTTTTTCCAATTTCTGTGTGCTCATACTTCCCAGCAAAGCAGGGTCGTAGAAAGAAAACATTGACACCTTTCGGATGTTGCTTATGTTTTATTCTAATATGCTAGCAGTCTTCTGGGGAGATGCGCTCCTTACTGCATATCTTCTGCAATCAATGACCAAATTCTTATGTAGTGCTTATATCCCAACTGCTCCCTATATGAAGGTCCTCCTAAAGTTTATGGCTGTACTTCTGAATTTTCTTATGACTACCACCTTCCATCTCCTTGTAGAAACTACCTCCCACTAACGAACTTCCACACTACTGCCTTCCCCTTGATGTTCGTGAGTGCTTCCTATTATTTGATTTAGACTGTATATACTCCATGTGCTAAGGAAGGAACTTGTGACCACATAAGAGGAACATGTGGCCACCATCGCTAGATGCTTACTAGCAAAACCACGAATGAAGGGTGCCCTCTCTTGGCAATGGCCTAAGAAACAGCACAGGTAGTCCGTCTGGATTCACAAGATGCCTGTTGTTGGAAACCAAAGCCACCTGTAAGCTGCAGGATATTTGTCCATTCGACAAAGAGAAAATGGCCTGCTCACAGTCTGTGCATGGGATCCAAGGACTCATGGTTCGTTCACCCAACAAATGGCCTTTAGCATCTCCATCGCGAACATCTCAAACTTCATAAGAGATGTCAACAAGCTGACAGATATGGCACCTGACTCAGTTTGTGGCATCAATCAGCACAACAGAACCATGTTCGGTTCTTTTGCGCTTCGACTGCTGCATTGCCAAGGCGTCTGATTTTGTTGAAATAGACATCACATGGTACAGGGTGCACGACCCCGTGCAGCCAAGGCTCCATGAAGATGTGCTGGAAGAGATTGAGCACATGGGGCTGTTCAAATTTCAAGTATGGAGGGTTGCTACAATGGGGAAAGAACCACAACGTTTATTCCTTGGGGTCCTGGGGATGAAGGAGAACCTCAAGGGAAGAATAGAGCAGTTTGTGAAACTATGTATACTCATAGAAGTCACCTGAACAACTTATTTGATAGATTACAACTTGTTTTTTCTAGAAAATAGATTCTAATTGTCATTTCAACATGATTACATATATGTATGTATATATGTATAAAATATGGGCATCAACATTGTTTTACATAACAACACCTTGCTTGTTCTATTTTTCTCCAATACGTATTTGTTGAATGTGATATTTGCTAGGCATGTTTGTTCCTGTGTAGGTGCTTTCTTTGATATGGAAATCCATCTTGGAGTTGGGGTTATGGAGCTGTGGGAATGGTGGAGGAGGCACAGATTTAAGGTAAAATGGATAAGAAAATATTGGTTGCTGATCCTGCCTGTGTTCGTGGTGTTTATGGAAGAGTAGAAACACCCGAATGCATGATAGACAGGAAAGGACTGGTAAGAATGCGTGGTCTTGTTTATGGGATGATTTGAAAAATCCATTTGTTAAATTCCTGGAATAAGAAATATTATGCAGATTTGCTCTTTGCATGGCAACTGATCTGTGACCTGACGCGTGGCCATCATTCTTTGGACCGAAATGGATAATCTCTTCCATCCGTTTATATAGAAATATTGCTCATAAAATGGTTATTCATATTGCCGGATACAGAAGAATATTTGTTTGCAGGAATGAGCTGGAGAAGGAGAAAGTTCAGAGAAAGCGTACTTGACTTGTTTTGCCGGATACATGAGAATACTTGTATGCTGTTTGATTTGTTTTGCTTACTAAGTAGGGGCAATATCTCCCGGCAGGAATTGCATCGGAAACAGGAGATGAGAACTTAGATAATGTGTTATATATATATATATATATATATATATACCAGTTCTGTGTTGCTAGTCAAACTCCCAAGAACTTGCTACTACGTGGTCTGTTTCGTTGAGTAAAAGTTTCATTGTTATTTATAGAATAGAATATGACCGCAATGGTCTCTTTCAGCCTGCGTTTTTCTATACTTTTGAGAAGAGAAGCCATTTTTGGGCGGACCTAAAAATAAAACCGTGAGCTTGCTAAATGTAATTTAGTGCTAAAGGTAATATTGGAAAAAGCTGCGGTTAAAATTTTCTGTTTCACTGGATAATCATGCTCCTATTTGATAGTTTTCGTGGAAAGTGTGACTTATTAAGAAATCAAGTATGTTATTCCAGTTTTTTAGAATTATAGGTAAAATGTAAGCCTTACAATGAAAACCTGCCTGTGTAATATTCTATTCTGTTATTATAGAAATTCTAAGTGCGCTCTTGACATTGTTTTCAATTTCTTAATAATATCAAACATACCCCTAAGTCCAACGATCTGGGTTGTGAACAAATAGTATATGCCTTCATCACTAAGCTATATTTTTATCATTTTTAAGTTTTTTTTTTTTTTTTTACCTCAAGTTATCAAAAGTCACTTGGAACTCTTATTTGACAGCTTCGACGAAAAGTGTGGCACATATTGAAAAATTGCAAAAGATGGTTTGTGATGGTTCTGTGTGACTTGAGTGGATAATCCCTACAAAGTCTCATTAAATGTAAACCAAAAAGCCTTATGATAATATGTTCTTATTCTGGTTTCACATTTTAAATGGACCTTTCTATTGATAATTTCTGTTAGCGGTGAATTCTTTCAAAATTTTCTGGAAGGGGCGAATTTGTGTTGAAAATTTTCCCATTTTTCTGTTCTACTAAATCCGATTTTAACCCCGCCTCTAATGTATTTACTGTCTCGTATCTGAACATTTTGAAGGTCCCGTAGGTCAAAGCACAAACATTTTCTTTATGTATTTGAAGGACTCTTTGCACTCCTCTTGCCAACTGTTTCATGCCTTCACAAGATTAAGACTATCCGTTCCAATCACCACTCTTCCTTGGATTACTAAATTTATCTAGACTGTTAATGAATTAGATTTGGATATACATCTTATCATATTTGATTTGTTTGGATGTTGACATGTTTCAAATCAATTTCAAATTCAAATGTGAATTGAAAAAAGTTTATACTATATTCAAATTCGATTTTTGGATTCATAGTCTCAATTTGATCCTAATCCAACTTCTACTTTCACATATAAATCATACATTTAAATACACAAATACTAAATCTGAACTACATTATGACATGTTAAGAACCGGCTATGGAAACTTGTTGATATTAGACGTAAGGATATTTGAAATGACCTGACCCACCTCCATGTCGGGCTCGGCCCCTTATTCTGATTGATCCCAACTCACCTCTTAGTAGTAGTTTGGGTTTTAACTAAAAGAAAAAAGATATAAATTAGAACAACTAACTACTTTAACAACCCTCCTTTATAAGTGGTTGAAAATCTCTGACAATTTTTTATGCTAGAATAAACTTTTCAAAATGAAACATTATAATCCACCCCATTAAGGTACACATGTTCACACACGTGAGACCATAAGTCCGAATGTTAAACCATGCTCTGATACAACTGAAAGGACCTGACCCGCTCCAACACCAAGCTTGGGTCTATGATCTAGCGAATTCTGACACACCCCTAGAAGTTTCAGTTATAACCGAAAAGAATTCAGGAATTAGAACAACTAATCACTTTAACGATCTTCTTTATAAGTTGTTGAAGATCTCTCATAATTTTTAATACGATATTAATTATTTGTTTAAAATTAAACCGGAACTCAAATCCAATTCTAGATATGCCATTTCCAATCCAAACATCATGTAGTGCATGACATGCTAAGAACCAGCGTGGTTTAGTACCGTAAAGCGAAGCCAGGATGAGGACCCACCTGGGGTCCAACGAAGGGTGGCTAACGACCCAGCCATGTGACTTGCAAAGGCGAGAAAAACTCAAAATCAATCAAGTGACGGGGCACTTGTCTCTTTTACTTTGGAATGCCTTTCTTTCACCATCAAACATCTACCCAACAATAATTTTAAAGATACACGTTCTAAATAACAAGTTGGTGTTCATGTGCGTTATCAGTTTGCCATTTCCTGGCCTATGAAATGATTTTGATGCTCTCTCTCTCTCTCTCTCTCTCTTAATATAATACAATTTCATGAAGTTATAAGATGCTGAAAACATATCTCCAATATTCCTTTCGGTTGGACCAACAGAATTCTAATAGCAAGGCAGCCTTAAAGGGTTGAACTTGACTGAAAGTGCGGCAGCGTCCGACTCGAGATTCGGAAGCCGACAGAAGACCGACTCCTTGATTGCCGTCTATCTTCTCAATCTCGTTTGTCCGAGTAGCGTGAGATGGACGACTGTCATGTCATGGCTGTACAAAAAGAAGGTTGCCGTACCAAGCATTCCCCGAGGACTTAGATCACCGTCCATTCCCTTTTACTACGTAACTTTTATCGTATCAACGGGGTTGCCCGTGAATCTGGAGCGCTGTTTGGATCTGACTGACCCGTTACAGATGTTCCGCTTGGATGCATGCCTAGTTATTTGGCATCGCATTTGTTAGGACCTATAAATGCTACAGGAACTAAATGACCCTAATAATATTATCGAGTATCATGCATATCACCATTTATAGTCCAAATGAATATCATCTATGTAAATCATATTGAAGATGCATCATCTACACAACCCTCAGTCTGTCGATCTATTCTACGCCCCTCTATCGAATCACTGGGGGATTGGTATTCGAAAATAGTATACGAGCATCAGACTGATGACCAGACTTTCTCTTGCTCACCAGTCCAACCAGTTATGCTACGTCTCTTGGGGTGGCTCACTCTTAGTTATGTCAAGACATCTAAATTTAAGGGGGTAAGTGCCCTTAGCTTACACATAGCTATGCTATTGTTTTATATCACATATCCTAAATAAGTAATAATATATATATATATATATATATATATATATATATATCAAAGCCTTCAAGCTGAAGGAGGTCAAGATCTGGATATACAAAGTACATGACCCTTATTGCAAGTGCAAAATTTCATGTCGAACAAAGAGGATGAGCGATGAGAAGGAACAGTGTTATTGAACATTTGATTAGAGAAAAATCAGTGTGCTATTGAAACACTCAGTTCCAAACCACTTTGTTCTTAGAAAACATACTGCAATTACGGTTGTTGCTTTCAATTTGGACCACCAAACACTGAACGTAATAACGATATACGTTTTATAAACCAAGGATATAATATTCTTCAAACATGTTTTTCTTCTTACTAGACGTCCTCACAAAAAAGATATTAAAGTTTGAACAATCAATGAAAACAAAAACCTGAACACTTATCTCCATGCTTAGCCAACCAAGTCACATTCAAAAAATTCAGTTACAGGTTTTCGTTATTTGTATATGATTTTACCTTTCATAAAGGTGTTGTCAAAATCCGTTTCTGAATTTGCCAGCAAGAAAGCAAAGGAACTTAGAAAATGATCGCCTGAATCGAACCAGAATTGGAATAGATTAAGATTTAAGAAGCAAATAGAAAATAAAAATGCATATTTTTACATGCAGAACGAAAGGAAAAAAAAAAACCTTTAAAAATTCGGGATATTTTCTTTCTTTCTTTTGACTAGTCTTTTGTCAGCTCCTTCATTAGACGACCAGCTCCTAGTGCATTGATCCATCCCTCATGTTATGCATCAATAATGGATCCAAAGTGGGTCTAATAATGCATGTGAAGTTGTGAACGTTCGGTTCTTGAACAAATTCTTATCCTAAGAAGACAAGGTCAAATGCTGGGACCTTCTTTCGTGGTTTGTACGCATATATTTTATTAGTGTATGGAACTTGATCCATACTGGACACTCGTATGCAATACCGCGGACGTATGAGATTATTGCTCCGAACCACGTAAATCTTTGTCTTCTTCCTTGTTGATTCTATCCATCTCTTGAGAGTGTGAGAGTAGAGTTTTGTGTGTTGTTCCTAACATATTCAAGTAGCAGCAATTTGTTTCGAAGTGAATATCAAGCATTGCTTGAATTTGCATGCCACTTTACACCACTTTTAAGATCTGAATAAAATTGAATTCACACGGAAGCTTCTTCCTTTTCTCTTTTAGCAGGGCCTTTAGTGGTAGGCTGGGTTAAAAAAGAACTGTTAATGGTCCACATGAGCAGTTGGTTTCTTAGCAAACCTTTGAAAACGAGAAAGCCAGAAAAACTATGCTTCTTCCAAAGCAGAAAAGGAGAAAAACAAAAAAAATCTTCTTTGGTAATGAAAAATCATAAAAGGTCTCCAATGTTTGAGTAAATAACAAATCATCGTCCAACTTTTAAAAGTTAATAAATGAACACTGATTTGAAAGGAATTCTTATAGAGCTGCCTACTAATTAAAAAAAATATTAATTTTTGACGTACATAACAAGATATCTTGTGCTTGCTGGATCAACTGAAGGATGCATGTGTATTTTCATTGCATGGCTCTAACAATTTCTATAAAAAATTATTGAGTGCCAAATGTTTAACTTTCAAAAGTTAAGCAATTATATGTTATTTGCTTAAATTTTATAACTATTTTTGAAAATATTTCAGAAATGCTTATTTTCATACTTCAGGAAACCAATTTGCATGTCCAGATTTCAGAACACTAGCGATTGATTTGAGTTCTATAGTTGCCTTCTTACTTGTGCATCCTTGATTAGCAAAGGAGAGGCTTCCAGGGTTCTATAAACAAGAGACTGGCAGCGTTTAGTTGAATGAAAGTAATTTCCATTTTCCTAACAAGGAAAAAGAGAAAGGAAACCCTTATATTGTCTCTGCTAATCTTTTTCATTTTCAAGGAAAAACTAATCTGCTGTTTGGATTCCACTGTATGAAATTTGGGTCCGGAGCCTATTTCAAACCCAGATCCAATTTACATACAGTTCGACATTTATATGTAATCATGTCAGAGATTTATCGGATCGCAGTCGAGTGACAGATTCAGATCTACATTCAGTTACGAAACCGCATACGATATCGGAATCTCAGTAGTGATCATATCAAAATTCAATATCAGATCAAACAATATCCATCACAAATTCAGACTACAAAGTCTATTTTGGCGCCCATTCTTCATGCATGCATAATGAGCACATGCATCAAGCCTCTCGTGGTCCTAAATACTTAATAAATATCATAACGTATTAAGTTAAGTACTTAAAAATATTATAACATATACGTATAAAAAGGACCTTTCTTGTTAGTATAGTTGATTTCCTAACTCTTATTTTTTCTAGCATCAAAACCCCAAGGCAAAAGCCAAACTCTGGTTCCTGAATCAAAGACAAATTGCCTGGAGGGGTGTAGCTCAAACGGACGGATCTGGGGCTAATTGGAGGTGTGTCTCTAGTTCGAACCCCACCACGAGGGGCTATGCTCCTATATCTTAAGGGAAAGGGAGGTGAGTCATACATGCAAGTTGAAACATGTGGATATCTCGCTACTGGTACCGACACACAGGGGCAGAGGAAGGGGGGGCCGCCTAGGCCGTGGCCCCACCTCAACTAATTGAAAAGAAAAAGTTACATCAGGTTTAGTTTGGCCCTACCTGGATTAGTTATTTGGATCGTTTGGCTCGCCCCTAAAAAAATTCCTCGCTCTGCCCATGCCGACACAACTCTAGATGGTAAGAGCAAGGAGAAGCAAAGGGACTTCGGCTCTCACTTGGGGTGGGTGGGAGGATAACCCTATTGCTCACCCGGAATCAACACAAATCCAATCGAACAGACCTGCAATCAAATCCAAAACTCATTTATTTAGACTTTGGATCATGTTGCCAGATTCACTTCAACAGAATGGAAATCGAATTGGTAATCGTAAACGAGCTAGATTGGGTTAGAGGAAATACATCGGAAGTGGGTCCGAATGGGATCAGAAGCTGCCAAAGTATATGCAAAACTTCAAAAATGTACCTGACCGAATTATAGTTAAACCAGCAGAAGATACTTGTTTGATGGACTAATAATGCCAAGACCGGCCATCGCAGGCCCACCCACATGGTCAGATCCGGGTTTGATTATCCGACTTTGCCGGGATTTCAAGTTTTATAGTCTTACAGAACATGGGGATCAAGGATCAGCGTGATTGCATAATTTTTGCACAATTACACCACAAAAGATAAATTTGTAGTTTTTTTTTTCTCTCCCTGAAAATGCAATCGAAATTATTAGATTTTTTTTAAAAAAAAAAACAGAAAAAACATTGCTTGTTAGATGGATAAAGGAAATGCGGCAACTTTTACAATTTCAGAAAATTCTGTGACGATGGATCTTTTGTCTTTAACATCAAGAAGATGATGAAGGTTTTAGGTCCTAAAGCATATAAATCGCATGCGTGTGATGAAAATCTAGAACATGATTTCTGTTGGCTAAGTTCAACATTAAAAAAGGAAACAGTTCAGAATATCCAACTAAGAAAGCAAATTCTATGGTGGTTCCAGGGTCCTAACCAATTCTCTGCTGAGTTCTTGAATGAATTTTATAATGCTGGAATGAGCAAAGGGCCAATGAGGTTGATGGAAACAAGTGGAGGAGGATGAGTTAGTTGGGGGAGTTGATCACCTTGCCTACAAGAAATCAAAGAGGGGTTAGGACTTGGGAGAAGTTTATGAACAAATCCACACGCAATGCTGTCACACCGACTCGACCAAGTCTCCAAACGCGGCTTCATACACTTTATATTTGCATAGTCTGTAATTTTCACATTTCTAACTATTTCTCAAGTTCATGATCAGGGTTTTACAATGTTTGAGCGTTTGAACGTAAACTAAGTTTTTTTGGCAAGGGAAGGAAAAACATTTTTACACTTACTCATGTCTTAGTAGATAAGAAGCAAGTGGTTCATATCGCTCATCCAAGATCAAGATAGATGTGGAGTTGCATGTCTAAAACCCGAAAGACGAAGATGGAATCATCTTTTTTCGTTATATTGATCACATTTTAGATCCTCACTTGTCCTGTCGATGCATGAAAAAAGTGTTGGTTCTTATGTTCTTCAACGGAGAGATCATACGTACTCAGTAAATCGGAGACAAAACTCTCGACTACGCTTCTACAATATTCTTTAGTCAAGCTTTAGAGCTAGTCTTTAACGAGGGGAGTCGATTTCTCTTGAAATGAAAAGTGGAGGGCGGATTTGAGAGGTTCGAAAACCAAACAGCGAAGTCGCAGAACAGTTGGTATGGTTTTGACTCGTGAATCAGAGCCCGTTCTATTCATGGACGTGCCTTGTGCTGGACGAAACATCAAGGGTGGAAACCGCAGGACCGGACTGACCTGCTAGGGCCCAGCGCGGCTGAGCCAACTCTGACTCGCCGAAAGCTCCGCCGCGTTCCCGTCCGGCCGCCGCCGCGTTCTTGTCAGAAGCGATACGGTTGATTGACTCTCTTTAGGACCGACTACTTCTACATGGTCGGCTAGAAACTCGTTTCTAGTTAATAAGATCAGATCATTTTTAGAGCATGCATATATGAATGAAGCTTATTTCTAATGATAGTTTTATCTTTGAAAAGCTTCGGTCCTACCAACTACACATTGTTCGATTATATATGATTTGTTTACTCATTTTGGTGTCATGTTCTTCCTTTCACTTTGCTTTATTTCTCCAATTTCTTCCATTTTTCTTCCCTTCCACAATCATTTAGCATTGGACGCATTGTTTGCCAATATTTATCTGGTAACATATTAATCATGAACCAATCCTTCATCAGTATTCTATCTCCGTCCATTGCGGCTGAGATAGAGAAATCCAAGGTCCGCTGCTGTAATATAAGCAACTGTTCTGATTCACACAAAAAAAAAAAAAGGAAATTCGTGCTGTTTGTTGTGTTCTTACTAATGACAAGCTCCATAAATTCTTCTACTTCTTGTACATATCTTGGATTACACCGGGTGAAGAGAATGAATCTCAAAGCCGGACCTTATAATTTCATGAGCATATAAACATATAGTAAAACAATTATACATCAAAATGTAAGAGTTAATAAAAATTATATCCCATGATTCCCATTCCCTACTTGTAAGTTACCTGGGTTGGTTTAGAATGACGTCTGGGTTGGAGAATTTCATTTTAGCCGTACCAACACGTAAGGGTCTGGATTGTCAATTCAGTTCTCTAGATCCAAAGAGAAAATTAAGTTTCGGGCTGACTAGATCCGGACTCGATTCAACACTTACAGGCATATGTATTTAGGTCATTTGTCACACACAATATTTGTAAGTCGAAACATTTCTATTTTAGATTTCTGTCTCGCCCCATAGATTTGAGATCCAAAAACAGGAGATCTAGGACATACTGCTCACAAAATGTACTCAAGGAAACTCTCCTCCAACCAGGGGCGAGGACTCGCATGGGCTTTGGCCCTAGGGCGAGGACTCGCATGGGCTCTGGCCCTACTTCAAATTTTTATTTAATTTACATGTAAATTTTAAAAAATTTCACGTGTTTTATATAAAATTTCTGAAAAATGATATTTCAGCCCTAGTCAAAATTTATCAACTTTAATTCGGCCAGTCACATAAAAAATTTGTGGCTTCGTAGATGCATTGTTGGGTGCACAAACTCATATGCCAAAAGAATAAGGGATATTTTGGTAATTATTTAAAAAGGTTTTTAATCTTTTCACTTTTTTCGATTTCCTTTTTTGTTCTTACAAAAAGTTTTCTTTTTCTATTAATCGGATCGGAGATATGTTCGTCCGACACACGAAAATTTCATGCACCGCACCAATATAACATACATAACCAGCTTCGCCCTCCAATAGCCACAAGCTCGACCATTCTTGAACTCTTATTTATCTGTTCATCTTCTTAAAGACAACGCGAAAGGCTACTGCTCCTTGGAAGAACTCCATTTCCAGGTTTTGTTCTAATAATTCTATACACAAAAAATCCTTTGAGCTTATTGCTAGAATATCTCGTATTATTTTTCTTTAATTTTAAAATGTCGATGGATCATTCAAAAGTAAAAATGAAGGAAGTGGTGCAGCGTGTCGACAAGAAACCTAAACTGACAACGAAAAGCGTTAACCTGGCAACGTCAATGTGATGATTTTAGAGCCCAAATGAATTAATTACTTCATTATTGACCCAAAATTTATGGTAGATAAATTATGATATATATGGAATTCAATGGCCAATTAAGTGGGATTTTCCTTCCTCGTTCTTAACATAATTACTGTGAAGTCCGGGCTTCCGATTTGTAGCTTCAAATAATGGATCGTGAATCAATGGTTCGGGTCCGGACCCTGACCTCATCACCAACCCGAATCATGCAACTGGATATGGCCGACCGTATATATCTGATGCACACAAAATATATATTATATTGCTGAGGATATCAAATAACTAAAAGAGTGTTCAATACTACAAGTTATATGATAGAAACGGATCTAAGCGTCAGTTTCTGATCAATGTGTGACAAGTGTCAATATAAAAAGTATATTTTATATCAACACGTCAAATCATGTCCTCTGATGAAAAACATGAACTCCTCGGCACTATAGTGACAAATTTCCCGATATCCTACAAGATGCTCACGAGAATATCATGTTCTTTTTCAAATTCCATCCAATCGAAAAGATCCAGCCGCGTCAAGTTTCGCAAGTGGAATATTTTTGTGATTATGAAATACGGATTATCAGACGCATTTTTGTTTTTTTAATCACGAAAAGATTGAGAATAATTGCTTCCCCTTCAATAGTTCAGTTCATTTTAAATATCGGGGGACCTTTTTTTTCATGGTTTTAAATTCAGAATCCGAATCTGAGTTCATAACTAATTTGAATCTGAATCCAAATCTCGCGTAACTACTGTTTGATCCAATGACAAGGGAAAAACGGACCCTGCATGTTACATGTGAATTGCACAAATGGATCACGCCACATCCAAATCCAATTAAGTCAAAGATTACAAATCCGAATCTGGTCCACGAAGATATAGGCACAGTATTCTAAGATCCATGTCTGAAATTATAACGTAATGGAGTTCGGGCAGTGGAAGAAAACGGAGCCCGAAATCCAAAAGCACAGAGTTTCGCTATGGCGCGGGGGTTTGCCTCCATCAGAAAAAAACCCTTGTTGGCAGAACCGTCCATCGTTAAGATACACGGTGTAGAATTGAGCGCATGGTGTTACCGTGCTCGACAATTTCGTTTATCCGCCCCTTATCAACTGCGGTCCCTAATTTTTACCGTCGACGCCCGGCGCGTCATGTTCTAAAAAAGCCCCGGCGAGAACTCGAATATTACAAGCCGGAAGGGCTGACGGCTCCGGCTCGTCCCAACTAAACCCTAGCTTTTCAACTTCACGTGAAATTCTCAAATCCTTTGATTAGTTCATACTATTTTTTAGAAGTACTTTGAATCTCTAAGCAAACTCTACATTAATCTGATGTTTTGACATAAAATGCCTTTTTGAGAGCAAATGGTAACTCGGGACTCGATCGAGCCGGTCAAGGGTAGACCCGATCTCGAGGCGAGACCATTGACGAAGGCCTTGGTCTAGTCAGCAGAGCCAAGCGGGTTCAGCCTTTTCATGCACCAACCCAACTGAGTCAAAAGTTATGAGCTTGCTTTATGCTAAGTAAAAAGAGAGACATGACTTTAGCTGAGTGATGAGGCAAAAGCCAAGCCAAGTGAGAAGAGATAAAAGAATGGAGTATGAGAGAAGGCAACCCCCCCTTCAATATTAGATAATTAGGTTATGAATAGTGGGACTAACTGGACCTAACTTTATCCTCCCTTTCCCATACCAGTCATACCCAACCCTCTAAACAACCCCCCAAGTTAACCTATAAAACACTCTTCCTACCAGGCAATGGGACCCACCATGTATTATTCCTCATATAATAGGAATAATTATCTCCCTTTTTTTCTTCTCACTGTTTCCTTTTGGGCTTTTCCCTTCAACTAAAACACATATTCACTGACACCAATTTTCTCAACTTAAGTTTTTGTTTGGGACTTTTCTCTAAGCAGAATGACAGAAACAGTGAACAAAGCAGGGAAAGATGTCAAGGTTCATGGGACCTTTCTTTGCTCAATAATTACTATTTACTGCACAGAGTATGTATGTACATGAATTTTGGATCTAAACATTGGATCTGAAAGCCAAATAAATGGTTTTCTGATAATGAATCAATTAAATAGGCATTTAAAATCTCATTGTATTTATATGTACATGCAATGGATCTTTTTATTTCTTGATTGTTGATTAATGACAGTGAGCATGGGGAAGGGGTTTAGGATGTTGGAAAAAAGCAAATTTAGCTTGGGATTACGTATTAGTCGGGTGCTTGTAGGAAAAGCTTCCCATTGTTGCTGCATATGTTGCAGTATAAAATATTGTTTTCAAGGGGTCCATCGAGTGTACTGCTCATTTGCCTTGCATTTCAAGCAACCTTTGAGTTCACCCTCTTCTCTCTCTGCAACCCCTCATGGCAAAAAGAATGATGAGATCCGCAAGTTGAGTTTTCTCTCACCGAAAGATCAAAGACCCATGTGAGTTCTTTCCCTTCTTCCCTTCATTTCTTTCGTTTTCTTTCCTCTCATGCTTTTCTTTACAGAAGAACAAGAATTACAGTAGCTAGCAGTTGTTATTCTGCAAGGCTACAGAGGATTGTTACCATCATTTCGGGGTATGGAATTTTGCCTGTCACGACCACTTACAGTTTGTGGTCGCTTGTGAAAATTTGAAAACAGGTGGTGGGGAGGCAGTTTTTTTTTTTTTTTTCTCTCCGTTGCCTTCCTTTTTTTTTTCTGCTTTAGTAAGGTACAGCCATTAAAAAAAAAAATTAGGGTTTCACTGCTGCACAAACTATACGTGCTTCCTGCTTAATTTTAGCATAAAGCCGAATGCTTGCCTGACCTTTTCCTTTTCTATTTGGCTTCAGTTAAAGTAGAGAGTTCCACTTCCACACCTTCTTCTTCTTCTTCTTCTCGTTCCTCCTCCTACTCTTCTTCTTCTCTCTCTCTATGGGGGGTGTTGTGTGATCCATTCTTATTCAAATTCCTCATGTTTGTTCCGGAATCTTTTCCTTGTTTTTCTCTTTGGAACTTTCATGGTTGAAATTAGAAACCCATGTTTGGAAACTTATAAAATTCTTGATTCTTTTGTTTCTTGCCTACAGTTTATTTTTCCATGTAGCACAGTGCTGAGAAACACGAGATTGGAGTCTTGAATTGGGTTGGCTGTTGGTTTCAATTTCCGGACCACCTAGGCATGCAGCGGAATTCAGGTATACTTCGTCGCGACAGATGACAATTTCCGCCGGAATATTCAGCCGGTGAATTCTTTACGGCGAGCTGATCAGGAGGATGGAAGAGAGCGGAATTATCATGGGGTGGTTGTGAGTAACTTTTGCTTGAGAAAATGGATAAGAGCCATCTGCCATCGATCAGTAGCGCCGATCTAATTGATGCAAAGCTTGAAGAGCATCAGCTCTGCGGATCTCAACACTGTCCTGGATGTGGGCACAAGCTGCAATGCAAACCAGTACTGCTCTCTCTCTCTCTTTCTCACACACAAACCACGCACATTCATTTTGAAGGAGATGGGTCATCGGTGTTGTGGTGAAGATGATGACTTGCCAAGTTTTTTCTTTTTTCTTTTTCTTCAGAACTGGGTGGGACTTCCTGCAGGTGTGAAATTTGATCCGACTGATCAGGAGCTGATAGAACACCTTGAGGCAAAAGTTCAATGCGAGCAGTCAAAGGCTCATCCTCTAATTGATGAATTCATCCCCACCATTGAAGGCGAAGATGGAATTTGTTACACCCACCCGGAAAAACTCCCAGGTCTCTCTCACTCTCTTTCTTTTTCTCTGTATAGAAACATATACACGACCACATAGGCAAAACATTATTCCCAACTTTGTTTAACACGTATACAATAATATTATTCCTTCTTGAAATTATAACCTCCAAGAAACTACGCTTGGGATCAGAGACCCGGTCAGGCTGTTGTTTGCCTGCCGGACGCATGGTCGCCATCTTTATGGCCCAAAACGCCAGGCGATCCTCGGCTCTCAAGAAGGCTACTGCTTTACCCGGCACTTGGGATTCGGATCAATAATGGAGGAAAAAACCATGAGATCTCTCTCTATGTGCTTGAGGCCATATATTGGAGAAGCGATTCCAAGCGCTTGGAGGAACTCAACACGATCTGTGTTTTGACATCATTGGAGAAACTGATGCAGGTGTGACAAGGGACGGGCTGAGCAGACACTTCTTCCACAGGCCATCAAAGGCGTATACAACGGGGACAAGGAAAAGGAGAAAGATACAGACAGAGTGTGACCTGCCGGGCGGTGAAACAAGGTGGCACAAGACAGGCAAGACAAGGCCTGTCATGGTCAATGGGAAGCAGAAAGGCTGCAAGAAGATCTTGGTCCTCTACACAAACTTTGGGAAGCACAGGAAGCCTGAGAAGACCAACTGGGTCATGCACCAGTACCATCTGGGTCAGCATGAGGAGGAGAAGGAAGGGGAGCTTGTGGTCTCCAAGATCTTCTATCAAACCCAGCCCAGGCAGTGCAACTGGTCGGATAGAGCAGCCAGTGGGGACAATGCCGCTTCTTCTCATGAGAGGCTGAAGACAAATTCCCAATCAAGCACTGAGCACGTCGAACACAGAATTGAGGGCGGAAGTGGGAGTTCTTCATCAAAAGAGGCTACTCAAAGAGATGAGCTCTCAAGGGCCACAATTTCAAGCTATAGCTCCCTGGATGTTCAACAGCTGAAAAATGATACCTTCAGTTTTGTACCATTTAGGAAGAGCTTTGATGAGGTATGCTGGATCTCTCGAAAACTTCCATTGCATAGACACCAAATTTCATTTGAATTTTGACAAAATTTTAGTTAAACGTCTGGAACTCTCTAGGAAGCAACATATGGAACTTTAATCATCATGATATATGTCGAAACTTTCGTTACGGAGCATGAAAAGACAGTATCCTGCCAGCCTATGTTTTCCCGGTAATTCCCCCTACGAAATAAAAGAAAGTTGGAATCTTTCAGAGAATATTTGTCAGCCATGGGCTCGCCATACATGTGAAGCACAGAAGCAGTGAACGGTCAAGGACAATATCTTGTTCAAGAAAATCTAAAAGTTCCATGACATTGAATTTCATGTGAATTTCAAAGAATTGAGTCAGTTTTCATTCTATCATAATGATTATAATTGGTGAATAATGGCTTGTTTCTCCTTCTTTCCAAAGAGTGCTGAAGTTGGAGATTGCACTCCACGCGCGCGTGAAGAGCAGGAGGAGCATGAGAAAATGGGGCTTGGAATGGGTCATGAGCCTCATCAGGTGGTGGCAGCAGCAGCAGCTTTCCATATAAGTAGGCCCTCAAATCCCATCTCCACCATACTGCCGTCTCCAATGCACCAGACTTCACTTGTCATGGATGATTCCTTTCACGTTCCCGGATTTCTCCTCCACTCTGAAAAATTTCAGGTACCCACATCGCCATTTCCCTGTAATCTCCTAATGAACAAGATAATCACTTGATCCGCGACACCAACTTGTTAATTTGTGTTCATGGTCGCATAGCAGAACCAGCAGCAACAGCAGCCAAAGTTGGCAGAAAGACCTGCTTCTTCTTCATATAAGCTGCCACTGGATGAGATGTTTGATTGCACCCACCAGGATATGAAAGTAAGTGGGCCATGTTCTTCTACCCTTGTTTTTTTTCCTTCTTCTATGCCATGCTCATATATTCTTGTTGCTCAACCAAAAGAAAGGTGAAGTCTAACTGTCCTTGGTGCCTAGACTTTAATTAGGGAGGGAAAGAGCTAGCAGGTTCAGTGTTCCGGAAGAGAATGTTAGTTGGACAATAAAATTGGTTTGAGTACTTGGGGTCTGAATGAGGAAACAGAAAATAAAGCTAGAGAATTTCTCAAGAGTGGATCGAAGTTAATTTGTTGGGCTATCATTGGTGGGAGCTGGCGTCCAAGGAAACAAAATTTGTTTTTTTGTTCTTTTCTGATAAAAATAATCGCCTCAGAGAGAGAGAGAGAGAGAGATTGTAGGCAGCATCGATGAATAGAAGACAGCATGACTGGGGTTGGCTTTTGCAAAGGAACGAATATGTATAGTTGGTAAGAAATTCCTATAGGGGGTTGCGGTAAATAAAGAAAAAAGGAAAAACCAAAAGAAGAAACAAAAAGAAGAGCAAATCGAGGGGGTTGCATCAAAAGACATAAGCTTCCGATTTCATGCACTTTGATAAAAGAATACCTTTTCTGATCCACCGTTCTCATCTTTCACACAGCAATAGCCATTTACAGAACTCAATTTCACAGTTTTACTGTCAATAATGCCAGAGAGAGAGAGAGAGAGAGAGACTCCTGTACTATTTCAGAACAATTCTACAATGCCGTGACTAGGTTTTTTGTGGAATGGGTTTCTGCAGGAATCAGGAATAAACAATGCACAAGAAGCAGAGTGGATGAAGTACTACTGGCAAGATCCTAACCATCCGGATCATCATGGATAGGCTCAAAACGTTCACCCACAAAAGAGAATGGAAAACAGAATCATATCGCAGGAACTGTGAACAGCCCCCTGCAACCCCTTTCCAAAGAAAAGAAGAAAAAAAGAGGGTCCTGTCTTGCCTTGATTTTTGGTCCAGGCTTCCAGCCATTGTATCTACTAACTGCAAAATATGTACAATAAGTTCTGTCGTTCAACGAACAAAAAGAAGAAAAACGGAAAAGAAAAGGAAGAAAAAAAAAGGGAAATTACGAACATCAAGGAGAAGAAGAAGAACAAAGCTAAAAACCGAAAAGAAAAAGAAGGAAAAAGCTGCTGCTGCTGTCACAACTTAACACCATCGATCTCGTGCCTGCATGCCATCATTATCACCATCATTATTTTTTATGTAGTCTCTCCCTCTCCCTCTCCCTCTCCCTCTCTCTCTTCCGTATGGTGTAAGTCTATGGCCAAAAAAAAGAAAAGCCATCCTCTACTCTATCTCAGTTCCCATCTCTGCAACTCTCTCTCTCTCTCAATTTTCATGTGGGGTTGTAGTTTTCCCTCTTAGAATCCTTATTGTGCTGCTTATTAATTACCCTTATATTGTCATATTGGACAAAGATTAAATTAATATTTTTCCAATAACTGATCAAAATCACATTCTTTTAATCCACACTCTTTCATGTCTGTAACTATGGAAAGAGCACCCCATCTTTATTGCTTTATTATAGACAGAGTCCTTTTGCAGTGAGTGTGGGCCATTTGTTTTTTGGCAATTGGAGTCTCCTATGCAATTGAGACCATAATTTAAATATGTGTTAATACTTAAGGCTAACGTGCATGGTTTCTTCCCTTGCTAGGCCCTTTTTTCTTTTCCTCCTCATTCTTTTCTTTTCTCTTTCTCTCTTTTTTTTTTTCGATTGTTAAAAATATCTTCCCCCTCTGTTCAAGAACATGATAAAACTTAACGCGCATGAAAGAAAGGAAGCTAGTGAGCGACCTTCTAGGCACCTTCATTGTAATTTCTCAGCGAATAAAGAGAAAAAGGCGAGCCAAATCATCCGCTAGCGTTTCTGCAAATGACTTTGCTTTTTGGTCCAATTAATGTGTTGGCATCACTGTACGCTCAACAGATACCCTAAAAAAGAGAAGGCCATTTAGGCAGGCATGGAATCTAAGATAAGTAACCATACAAAAGTTGATACACTCACTTATTTTGTGCTCTGTGCCATTCATTGTTTATGTCTGCCGACTCCATGATTTCATAGAAAAATATGGAGTACCCAGTCGATATATATAACAAAGAAAAAAATATGTGAATGTTCATTATATTTTTTCACTTATTCTTTTTAACTGCCTAGCAGGATGGATCAGAATACCTTCATGAATAAGTTGATTGTCTCTCGATAACTAGAATCATCATTTAATTTTCTTATATATATATATATACTTTTTCTCAACTATTCATAAAATAGTTCTCATAGCTAAAGTCACCATTCAACATATATATATATATATATATATATTAACTTGACGTGTTGAGAGGATTTTGTGATGTTGAGGATGGTTGAAGATGTATAATATGCTTGGTCGTGCTTGTAATTGTTTGGCGCATGATACGGATGATGATGAGAATGGTGCTGGTAGGGTGTTCTCGATATCATGAGGGTAAACATGTAAAATATGGATGATGATCATGTGGGTTGAAGGTGGTTTCCTTCTTGGTGCTTTGTAAATGAAGATGCGGAGGATGCCATGGAAGATCTGGAAGATGTTGATGATGAATGTGAAGGTTGGCATGTTACTGTTAATGGTCCACAGTGGTGGTCGTAAGATACTGATGACCATAATAACGATCAGCCTAAAAATCCAAAGCGAAAGTTAGCGAGAGAAATTCAATTTTTCTTCAATCCGCCGCAATGGAGGCTACATTTAAAAAGTCATATCAATTGTGATAATGACGACAAAAATGCATGCTTAGCAGTTAGGAAACTTAGAAAAATAACTAGCATGCGTCGTTTTCATTGTGCATCTTTTTCCAATAATCCGTTTCTTGCCACACCAAACTGAAGAAATACTAATCCTTGGGAGCCACTGGAGTTCTGGCTGCCAAGGTTTAATGTTTTAAATTAAACTTTTGGACTCCAAAGAACGTAACATGGTTCTCTATCGTTCGTGGAGGCATACTGCTTGAAAAAAGGAGCATCTCGAATATGATCTGATAACGATATTAAATGTCATTATCAAAATTTGGGCACTTCCATATTTTCAAACACATCCAAATCAGCCTTTCTCTCATTCTCTCTCATATTCTGGAATATGGATGGCAGGGAATGATGCTTCTTTTAGAGATGTATTTGGTCTCCTTTAATGAGCTATGAAGGCGATCGCTCTGCCATGTATGAACTTTCTGCAGATGCTTTTCGGGTTTGTGCAGGTTTTAAGATATGAAACGTTTCCTTGACCACTAGTGCGTTGTTATCTGTTCATTTTGTTATCTTTTCTACTCCTGATATGAGGTCTTCCGTCTCCAACATTTCATTCGACCTTCCAATGTCATAACGTCAATCCTCTTTCCCATTTATTTAATGTAGGAAAGAAGAACTAAGGGAGAATCAGAAAATAAAGTATACGAGAAAAGTGAAATGCTATACTTATTAAAATAAATCAACATATGTGAATACTATAAACAACGGAAACAATTGAAGTCATGTTTGCTAGAAGGGCTAGACATGATAAATGCTTTAATTTTGTTCAAACGTTTCCAAACTATACATGCCACATTGATCACAAGACACTTAATGCGCCGATCCCTATAATATCATTAAGTTGGTCCGAAATATTAACTCTCGATTCAGTCATTCTGTCAGCTGCCCAAGTTTCTTTTTCTTCAATTTTCCAAAGACTTTGGTGGAGCAGTGGAAGCTCACCCACAATCTGAAAGAAAAAAAAAGCTACATTCAGTATTTATAAAAAATATGGTGCGGTTTTGTAAAATATACTTAAAAGATATGACGCCTTTCATAACAAAAAAACTAATATTATTTCATGCCTGTCTGATCTTAATTTATATATATGCCTCTATAGTAGTCTTTTAGTTAAATTCTTCATATTGCCTGTCGTCAAAAGTATTATGCACGCCACACACACACACACTTGGTTCATGCATGCGATGGATGATGATCATTCTCCAAGGAAATCTCTTTCCGACATTTTATCGCCATTGCATGGAGGGCAGCCATTGTTCTCTCTTTTCCACATGCAGCAGGGGGAAAAAGAGCACACCATGTCTTATTCAACACCCAAAAAGTTGTTATTCATTTCTTTCGCTTTACAAGCAGATCAGCTGTCTACCAACTCTTCTAGATGTTGGTGGGGGTGGCCAACCCCTCCAAAGGGCACATTATTGGGGCCCCGTACCTCAGCTTCTAGGGCTGCCCTCTGCAGACATTGGTCCCGTAAAGACATATCAGGGAGAATAGGGCTCAGTGGGAGAGAATAAGAGAACATGGTCTCTCTTTATGGATTCTGTCTTTAGGTAGGGGCGCCTTCCCTTTAGAAGCACTGGCACTTGCACTTGCACTAATTTTTCTTATGGAAGGTTGTCTGACACAGTTCTTGTGGGGCGCCTCTGAGTGCAAATATTTGGAGATCAATAGCTTGCAGTCAGTAATGTGAATGGCAGTGTGAACGCGCTATTTTTTATTGGGGCCATAACTCCAAAAGAGGCTTTGCTAACAATCTTGAGATGGCCCCATTTCCAAATTAAAGAACGAGCCCATGTTTTCTTATGATTTTGACTTAGCCGCATAGAGTGCACTGGATTTTTATTTAACTGCATAATCTTGATCCTGAACTTATTTTGAATATTGCTTTGGGCTAAACATTTGGAAACTTTGGCTGGCTTCCATTGGTTCCAAAAGAGGCAATTTAATTAGACTTTGCACTTGCGCTTTTCATTCTTTAATTTCTTTTTCATAAAGACATTGTTCCGTCAGATAATTTTAATGGGCCGACGTTCTCCTTTGGGCTTCCAAGGATTGACAAATGGTTCTGAATCTTGCTTAGTTTTGGAGGAGGAAGCAAACACCGATTGAGCAGAACTGGAAGTTAATGTCTGAGTCCAGGTCCAAAATAAGTTCCATAAAAATGGAGTTCAAGTCTAAACCCAAAACATTTATATTTTCCACGACTTTGTTGGATCCGCATATTATATTTATATTGGTTGAAACTCTTCTCTTTTACATGAGGGAACCACAAACAGGCTGAGTTAATTAAGACATAAATATGCAAAAGAACTTGACGGCCATGAATGTTAGAAAACAAACCCCACATGTACATGAGTGGGTACTAGTGATAATGTGAATAAAGCAGATCCAGTATCTTAAGAAGAAGGGAAGGGTAGGGCTTAGCTCTCTTTTTTCTTTACATATGACGAACCCAACGTAACAGCCAACGCGGATCACTTTCAACATGTGATCCTCTCAGCCTATATTGTAAAAAGACACAAACGACTGTTCATTTATCTGTATCAGCCTATATTGGAACATCATCAATCTCGATTTTCTACAATCATTTATTTAACCAAAACCAAAA
This sequence comes from Nymphaea colorata, assembly GCF_008831285.2. Lineage (NCBI taxonomy): Eukaryota > Viridiplantae > Streptophyta > Magnoliopsida > Nymphaeales > Nymphaeaceae > Nymphaea > Nymphaea colorata. The sequence continues at coordinate 28,220,777 of NC_045138.2, forward strand.
GGACGGGTTTTTGTTGCTTTGAATTTTAGACCAGAGGTGACTTCAGATTCTCAGATATAAGATATCATGAAGTTTTAAGCTCTAGGATATGGATTATAACCTCGTTTGGTAAACCAACAGAAATCACCTTCAAGAGGCACTTTTTATTCTCGACAAAGACAGTGTCATGGGCTCGAATGGTTTCCCAAATGCTTTCTTTCAAATTCAGATAATGTGGAATGAGATAGGACGAGAGGCATAGAAGGTGGTTGTCGAGTTTCTAAAGAAAGATAGGATGATTAAGGTTTTCAATAAGACCATCTTCAAGGTCATTGCTAAAAAGCGAGAGACAATAAGAAATAAAGACTTTAGACCCATAGCTTTGTGCAATAACATACACAAGATTATTGTTAAAGTTATAGTCAATCGGATGAATGACTTACTAAGGATAATAGTGAGGGTCATTCATGGGGCCTTTGTGAAGTCTCGCATGATTCAAGACCATATATATAGTTCCTGCTCACGACATCATTCATCTACCTAACATGAGAAATGGGGAGGTGGCTTGCCTTAAGCTCGACTTTTCCAAAGCCTATGATCGTGTCTGTCTTCTGCGAATTCCTGTAACAATATTAAAAATTTAGCCCTGTATTGAAGATTGTGAAGGATTTTGAAGGGCTTATAAAGGGGATTATTAAATAGATAGTTGTCTTGGTTCCTAGCCTTTTTATCGTTGAAGCCGAAATTGCTACGAGGCGGATTGGGATCTGCAGAAGCCTGAGCCTAGAAGTAGGTCGGGTTGTTACAATTCCTTAAGAGCTCATCTTATATGACAGGAAGACCCAATGTCATCCTATCTATTTATTTTAGCAATGAAAATTGTTTCTAGAGGGCTGAAAGGCAAGATTCTCAACTGATCTATTTCTTTGCCTTCCAACCAAAGGACGGTTCCTAAACTTCTCTATGCGGATGATATGGTTTTGTTTAGCAAGGCTACATTTAAATCTCTTAAAAGATATTAAGGAATTTTTGGAATAGCTTTTTAGGAGAGGAGGTTTAGTCTTCAATTGTGTCAAGTCCTCTCTTTTCACTTTCAATGTAACTAGGGATAAGGATGCTTCTTTGGCCAAGTGGGAAGCTGATCATCTACTAATCTCCCCATTAGATAAATGGGCATCCCTTTGTTTGTATGAAAACTTATTGAGGAGTTATGTGCTGAACCCCTGACGAAGATGGAGAGTAAATTGGCCACTTGGAAAGCGAGACTCGTTTCCCATGCAAGTCGAGCTTGCCTAATAGATGATAACATTTGCTCTATAGTTGTCTATGGGATGCATTTTTCAGGCTGCCAAGGAGAGTTTTGTTGAAGATGGAGATAACTATTTGAAATTGTTGAAAAACATAAAGCAATAACAGAAAAAAGCTTAGGGGATTAACGTGGAGCATATTTTTTTTACCCATGGAAGGCCATCGGCCTTAAAATTGACAAAGTATGTCAATCTTTTATATGAGCATTACAGCTGAGGTAACTCCTTATTTTAAGGAGCTGTTACAAGATATTTATTATCAACAAAACCGTTCCTTGATTTTTGCTGTAACTGTTTCCGTAATCTATGTCTTGATTTTTGTCAACCATGATGCTGGCATCCTTCTGTTAACATCGTTCTTTTCATGAATATGGGCAGCTTCTTGTGGATCGATTCAACTAATAGAAGGAGAATTCATCAAATAGCAAGGAAATAGCTGTGCAGACCGAAAATTGATGGAGGCATCGACATCCTTCATTTGGAAGAGATGAATGAGTCCTCGATGGCCAATCGAATATGCTCTGTATACAACAGGAATTCATCTATAATGGAATGGCTTGCAGTTAGATACTTAGAGCACGGCAAAAACTTATAGACTATCAAGAAAGCTTGGAAAGGATCACGCATTTGGTCTAGCCTGGACTGGGGATGGGAGAAGGTAGAGAGCCTTCTTAAAGTGCAAAATTGTAAGTAGGGGAAATGCTCGTTTCTCGATTGATGAGTGACATAAAGATATTCTGATCCACCACATGAGAAGAATATGGGCATGTTTCTAGCCAGTTGACGCTCATGGTGGCTGACGCCAAAAGCAGCCGTGGATGGGTGGTGGGTGCTGCAACCGATGCTAGGGAAGCCCTCCAATCCCTAATGCTGAATGTTGGAAGAGATATTCAAGTGAGCAACTCTCATGGTCTCAAAAAATTGCAATCTAAAGACTTCTAGAATGCGATTTGGAAAAAAAAAAAGAAAAAAAGAAAAGAAACAAGGAAAGGTGGTGTGGTAACTGAACTAGCGAGAGCTAGCTAGGCCATTTTCCCTCCCAGGCACAATAACCTGCAAGCTTTGGACATGCTGCCAGATTATGGGGTCCCTTTAACAAATCAGTGTTTCCTATGCAAAAAGGCTAAGGAAAGCAACTAACACATCTTTATTGATTGTGAAATTATAAAGCAAGTTTGGAGTTTGGTTGTCACTGCTTTTGTTCCTGCTCTAATTTTTATTTCTGCATATTTTGTCACTGCTTTTGTCTTCGGTGAATTCTATTTTGTCGGCTCTCTCTCATTCCTTCCTCCCTTGCTGCAAAACCCTTTTGCTTCTTTGTTTGCAAAGATATGTTTGATAACCTCTCCAAGTATGATATTTAATCAACATTATGTGAAAACCACAGCCTAAGCAAGCAACGGATTTAGCAACTGTGGCTCTAAGACTCGGGTTGCATTGTGAACTTGCAGTCAAGGGAGTGGGGTTGGACGACCGATCTGTGGTTCTATGATCTCCCTGGATTTATGGTAGAAAAATATGATCTATGAGGCTATCAATATCAAACATACAAGGCAGTTTATTCCGACTCCTTATGAGACTACTTTTCTAGATGGGATTTTTACGTGGTTGATCTAAGTCAAGCTGGCTCAACTCTAACCGTTCAAATTTTTTACCATTATAAGCGGCAGCAGAAAAATGAATAGTTGTCAAACTCAAGAACAAAAATCAATGTCCTGATCACTGTATTCACGTCAAACTAAAATGACAAGAATTTCCATTGATATTGCCGCCTACTTCTAGCTTATTAAGCCACGTTCTCTCTCTAGATTTTCGGATTCCGTCTACAGGATGGATTCATTAGAAGCATGCAAGGGCGGAGCCAAGGAGGAGGGCTCGCAAGCATGGACGAAGCGAGGATTTTTTTTAAAGACGAGCCAAACGGTCTAACGAACTTATCCGAGTCTGACCAAACTAAACATAAATCCAAAAAATGCATTAAACAACTAAAAAATTTATTTTTTTTAATGTAATTTTTGTTTTTATAATATGCTGGGGTGGGGCCACGGCCTAGACGGGGCCCCCTCCCTCCACCCCTTCTCGCAAGAATTAATTTCACCAATCTTTATTCAATTCAAACACATAAGTTCAGAGTAGGGGATGCATAGGTACGGCGGTGCCTGGCTTCCTATTTTTTTCATTCAAAATATATTTCTAAAAGTCTTCAAAGCCAAAGGTGCATCAATTGACTGTTTTATTATCATGCTGATAATTAAGAACAATTGACACCTCACCATATTCAATTGTTAAAATATTAAGTCCAAAATTAAACCTATAGTTTAGCGTGATTGTCCTGTCAATCTGCTTCAAAGATTGAGGTATGTTCATGAAGCAATAGTTTTAGTGTTTCATGAACTTGTCCATATCTTTTGGGCACATTCATGAAACAATTAATGCATCGCTTCAATGGTTGCACGCAGTAACCTGAAGGGCATGGCGCAACACTCTTCCCTTAGAATAATATGTCCCAATGCGATCTCGACACTAAGCCATGTTAGCGTCATGATATACTCAATTAAACTAACTACTTCTTATTAGATTGAGACATATAGTGCTTGTTCTTTATGTTTTGAGATTTTTAACCTTAGAGTTAACAAAATTTTCATTATTGTTGATCAAATAATATAATAAAATTTCATGAATACTCAGAATCTTCACAAAAGAACTTAAAACGAAGAGCTTTTTCCCCCAGAAAAATTAAGGTAGATATTTCGCTGGCTTGATCCCATTGGACCCATATTTTAGTTAAACAAAACATGTGGCATGTCAAATTTAAGCAAGGGTTGATAATATGAATGTCAGTAAATGTGGAACGCAAGAAGAAACAGACAAGCTACGGCGCTCTCCTTCCTTGCACTCAAAGAACGCCATAAAACATTCTCAGCCGTTGCTATGTTTAATGATGGATCAACGCTTCAAATTGAACAGAGACGGCTTCTCATTCTATACATTCTCCTCCATTAATTAATCAAACAAGCAATGCAAGCCCTTAAAAGAAAATAGAGCATAAGTTTGGCTAAGCGGAAAGGGAGTTCGTTTATCAATACAATTAAATACTGATTGCAAACTTGAAAATTGTTTTCTCTACTGAAGATACCCAAGTTTTGCTTGAAAAAACAATTTCAAGCATGGACAACTAACAAAATGCTGCGACAAGTTTGTAGTATAATTGGTTGGGACGAAGGCCATGTTGAAGGTGTGTTTCTGTTTCAATTTTCGTAGGTGCTATTCTTCAGGGGCAGAGAGAAAGGAGGGCTGCGTAAGCCGTGACTCCACCCCAATTAATTGAAAAAAAAAATATTTTAAAAAATTAAAAATTTTTAGTTGTGTAATGTATTTTTTTATTTATGTTTAGTATAACTCTACTAGGATAAGTTCGTTGGATGAGTCGACCTAAAAAAAATCCTCGCTCCACCCCTGATACTCTCATGAGTCACATGCAGTGCACTCCATTAAGTTAAAAGCCCCAACACAATATATTACACCAGAAGTGAAGGAGAAACCATGAATAACCTCTCTCTCTCAGCCGTGGATAACCTCTCTTACTCCCACAAATAAACAAGAGAAAAACCACCAAGACATGGGCAGCCAAAAAGACGATAATAATTGGCCTCGTTTCTTCTGACCGACTGTCCACCCAATTGTCCGTTTGCGTAAGATGAAATATCCCTACTCTTCATTTTTTCAAAAGAGGAAGCTAGGGGAAAAAGTATATCCATGAGACTATTATCTTCCCACTAATTATCAATTTTTGTATTAAAAAAGGAACAATAGTGACAGTTCATCTCACGCAAACGAGCAACTCGGCTATCAATTCTGCATCGAATTCATTTATACTAACTACCCTCGATGGTACATTCACCGACAAAATTGATAGACAAGTTTAGAATTATATTTTTTATAAAACCTCCAAAGCCATTGCAATGATCGCCCTCAATGTCTTAATATGCATCAAGGCATGGCATAGAAATGGTACACCGTCAAACACTGGTCGAGCCAGAAAAGTTAGTTGTAGGGCACAAGGATAAATGTTTTAAAATGCTCATTTAAAAATAAAATAATTTTAAGAGACTGGTGCGGGCAGTTGCCCACACCAGTCACCATGTGGCTCCGCCATTGTCTACATCACCTAAAAACCACAGCCCTACACAAATGAATTGTTTTGTGGGCAGTTGCCCACACCAGTCATCATGTGGCTTCGCCGTTGTCTACATCACCTAGAAACCATAGCCCTACACAAATGAATGAATTGAAGACACTTTTGATTTCACCACACTTTAGATTGTGAAAAAAACATTTTCGTGAATATCAGCCCTTCAATTATCTTTGTGAATAACAACCTACTTTCCAACAAGGATATTTTGCGTGGTTGATCTAAGTCAAGCTGGCTCAACTCTAACCATTAAGTTCTTTTCCATTATAAGTGGCAGTAGAAATGTGAAAAAGATGTCAAACTAAGGAAAATAACAATGTCCACATCACTATATTCATGTCACAGTAAAATGAAAAGGATTTCCAATGCATGCAAACTGCTTGGAGTATGGCTCCCTACCATTTAAAAAAAAAGGAAGTACAAAAAATAGAAAGAAATGGGAACCCTGCAGTCACTTTGTGTAAAAAATCCCATTCTCTAACAGCATTTACTGGAACAAAAACATTAAGTAAATTAATCACTTGTGTTGGTGGGTTTGCATGAAGAACAGCTAACAAAAAGCTGACGTTGACAATGCAAAACATTTCCAAAACCTATCCCTTGTCTGTTAGCTGCTCTTAGGGGCGAAGCCAGGATTTTTTTTAGGGGCGAGCCTATTGACCTCTGGGTAAGGGCAAAACTGAACCAAATTAAAAAAAATACATTGTACAACTTTTTTTTTTAAAAAAAAAATCAACGTATTTTTTTAGTTAGTTGAGGTGGGGCCATGGCCTAGGTTGCCCCACCTCTCCCTCCGCCCTTGTTGCTCTCTTAAGTGTAAGTTTTCAAGGTAAAGGAGCCTTAACAATAAGAATCCATTCAAATACCTACGGAAGTCATTGAAGGTGAATTCAAGCACCTCATCAGCGTTCGGTTGAAAATCTTTCTTCATGAAGCTTACATTGGAATATAAGCGTTGGAGCGAAAGCAACCATCTGCATCTAGGATCGTACCCAAAAGCACTAGCACTAGGGTATCCTTCCCTGTTCGAGAACTCTCTATTGCTTGTAGTAATAGGGGAGCCACAAAAATTGGTTGGAGGGACACTCGTTTAAAACTACTAATATTTGATGGGGGCACTTGTATACATATATAATATAAAGATAAATGTTTGAAGATGTCCTTTTAAAAATAAAGAAATTTTAAGAGACTAGTGTGAGCAATGCACCTACTTGTTGATCAACTTTTTTTCAAATGAAAAGGATTTCATTTAATACTTCTCGCCTACCCTAGGGTGGTCAGCACATTAACATTGCACGTGAGCCATGTTCTCTCTCTCCATTCTCTCTCTGAATAACCTCAAGAGGTCTGGTTTTCACCTTGCAAGTAGATGCCCTCTTTGTTGTTGTGCCGAGGAAACTACCACTCACCTGGTATGGTTTTGTCGAGTGTCTCAAGATCTTTATGCACTTACTTGGTCTATGCCCCCATCGAAGTCACAAACATATCTACAATTCGGAACCTGATCCATGGACCAACTAGAGTGAGACACAAAAAGAAATGGCGCACCATCTGGAGAATTTGGCTGTTTACGTTTTGGTGGGTCATTTGGAACTCCAGAAATGATATTATCTATAGAAATGAGGCGGTCTCAGTGGAACGCATGGCTTCCTCCATTTTGTATGATGTTTGGTTAATTTTCCGTAACCTATGGGGAAATACTGGTACAATCAACCTCATACAAGCATTAAGAGCTTATTTGTAGATGTAATCTTTTTCAAGTTCAACTTTTTGTTGGGCTTATGTTTAATGTTATTTTCTTTTCTCTCTCTCTTCATTCTCTCTCTCTCATGTATGTAGTGTATTTTGGAGGTCGCCAAAGGACTTAAAAAAAAAGTAAAAAATTGTCACTAAAAAAAAGGTCGGTACGTAAGTATTAATGACGGTTTATGCTGCAGTAATAGTAAAGCTTCTCACATTCCATATGCAAACAGATCATGCACTCGTTCAATTGAAATCTACGAAATTAAAACAATTAATCAAATCAAAGAGATGTACAAAACGATTAATTACACCAATCTTTGTCCGAGTCGCTGAGTACAAATACGGGATGCATATTGACTGGCGGCGTGTTTGGACTCAGATTAGTTATCCTCCCCACCTGGATTGCATGTCAATCTATGTCATCAAAAAAGAAATTTATGCACAAAGTGATTTTTATTATTTGGCATCCGATTTAGCCATATTTTCATTAGAAATATATTTCTAAAAATCTTTAAAACCAAAGTTACACAAATTGACTATTTTATTCATGTTGGATAATTAGGAACAAATGACACATCGCCATATTCAATTATTGATATATTAAATCAACCATAGTCCCACGTTGGAATAGTTGTTAAAATAATAAGCAACGCATGCCGAAAACGATCATAATATGTAGTACACAATAAAACAATATATTGTAATTATTTGTCTATGATCGTCACTTCAATCGTTGTACGCATTATCTGAAGGGCTTTTTAACTATGTTTTGGGATTTTTAACCTTGGAGTTAAAAAACAAATCATTATTGTAATATAATAAAAATTTCTTGAGTACCCAAATTCCTTTACAAATGAACTTAAAAAGAAGAGTTTTTTTTCCATAAAAATTAAGGTAGAAGGAATTTCTGCTGGTTTTGCGGCTAGCCGAGAAATCATTTTCGGTTTTTCGGTTTCTTTTTTTCCTTTTTTAAAAAGCTGTCACATATAGGCTAGTATGGGCATGCAGTTGCCCACAGGCGCTTTTTTTTCACTTTTACATTAATATTTTTAAATATTAGTTTTGTTATATATAGTGCCTCATATAAAAAAAATTCTTGGCGAACCATTGTCGCGGACCTATAGGGCCGAGTCAAGGTAGGGTCTGCTTGAGCCCTGGCCCCAAACTTATTTTTTTTTAAAACATTGATAATGCCTATGTCACCTACCTAAAAACCAACTGCCGACAAATTTAATGCTGTGACCCACTTTGGAAGGATATTTACTAAGGTAAAGTATATGTTTAGCATTTCACTCGTTTTTCATGAAGGCTACAGAAGCTTTAGTGACATTTATGTATATAAGAAAAAAATTAACATCCGAGTAAAAAAAATCTAAGAAATGGCATCTGGTCGATCTAAATATACATTTGGTTGGATTTGTATCCACATTCAAATAGAATTTAGTTTTAAAGAAATATCATATATTCAATGTCCATGCATTTTGAAAGTCGGTTCTGTAGTGCCCATTGGCGAATTAACATATGAAAAGCCAGATATGGTTAAGAGTACATCTGATTCGAATATGATATGTAGACACCACTGATTGGGATTGGGAACTCACTTTTGAATCGGGACTCCACCTATCGTAGTGATGAGTTCCAATTCAAATCGTTGATGAAACTAAGTTGGATCTCTGCTTGTCAGATTCTCTTTAAGGTTTTGAATTTTGACATCTGGATCTACCTCAGATCCAAATTCGTCAAACCAAATCATGATCCGGAACAGGGGAGCAGCAGCTCTGTTCCCGAAGGCAGAACCAGCTTCAATTATTCTTTTGAAGCATATACAAGATCCAAATCCAGTAACTATTTAACATTATTTTACATACCATCTGTCATGCAGTTTATAACTTTATATAAGTATCCAACCAATTCAGACTCATCAATGCTGGTTGAGTTTGAACTCATGCAGTTTATAAATACATTGTTATTGTCAGATAAAATTATTTAAAACTTAAGAAGTTTATCTGAAACGGGTTTAATCAGAACATTTGCGTCTGAATATACGAACAGATTCAATCCGTTAACTGACATCTGACATTCTTTGCTGGCAAATATTTAAACATTTTTCAATTTGGTTATTTGAAATAGTTTTGCTCTGTTTTCAAAAGCATTTTTTATTATGTTTATTCGGATTGAAATTGATTGAAAGAAACGGCACAATCTGGTTTCGATTTTAATAACGGTGAGGAAGACAACTAAAATAACTCACAGGTAAAAAGTTAAGAAGAAAAACTATAAGAGCGTCCCTTGAGAGACCTGAGCCTGTCAATGATTCGATCCGCTTCTTGGTCATGGCCGCTCCGTCGTTCTTCCTCCTCGCCGTCGTTACCTGCGTCGGCCTCGCCGGCGCTGCAAGAATCCAACGTGTTGTGCCGGAGTCCAGCAGTCGGGTAGACGGCCGCGGGCGTTCCCGCAATAACAGGAACTGCTCCAGCTGGCATTTTGTGGTCGAGACCAACGGTGCCGGTCACTGGGCGACGGTGCCGCAGAGGTGCGTCGGGTACGTCAAGCAGTACATGACGGGGAAGAGTTACGAGTCTGACTCTGCTGCGGTGGCGTCCGAGGCATTAGAGTTTGCCCGGAGCGTGAACATGACCGGCGACGGTAAGGATGCCTGGGTTTTCGACATTGATGATACGCTCGTCTCCTGCCTGCCATACTACGCAGAGCATGGCTACGGGTAAGGACTCTGTCTCTCTTTCTCTGCTATTTCTTCTGATGTCGTGGCAATGCCGTTCGGGCCCGCTCTGTGGCCTACCGGAGACAGGACGTCCGGTGTGTTCACGGTGAGAAAAGGGGAAGGATTTCCGGCTGATGTTCGAGTTCACGAACGGTGTTGCCTAATGGCATGCCCTTAGTCTCGAGCCATGGAATATGGATTTTCTGTTTTTTTTCATGTAAAACTTTTCAGAACGCTGTAGTGGTCGGCGCATCGTAACCCACCGCGCGATCCTCGTGAGCGTATTTTGAATTTTAAAATCAAACAATGGATTTTAAGTTAAATTCAATAACTGGGTATTTTGATTTTACTTTCTCCACTGACAAAAAGTCTGATCTAAAACAAAAAAAGGAAGAATCTGATCTTATGTTGATGGATTTTAAAGTGTGAGAACCTAAGACGAGAGCAAATCAAAGGTAACCAAACACCCCCTCAATGTTTTTGTTTAATAATGAGAAGAAAATGTGAGCGACGGTGTGATAGACTGGAAGTTCTGGTTCACGATTTAATTTGCTGCAAATCCAGATCGGAGGTTTTTAATGAGACGACCTTCGACGAGTGGGTGGACGAAGGGGTTGCACCGGCGCTGCCAGAGACCAAGAAGCTGTATTATGAACTCCACAGTTTGGGATTTCAGATCTTCCTGATAACAGGACGCAGCGAGAGCCAGAGGAACCTCACGGCTTCCACTCTCCGGCGTGCTGGATACAGCTCTTGGAAGAAACTCGTCCTCAGGTAAGCAATCTGCGAGAATTTATTACTAGTGTGCATCATATATTTCGAGAAAACATGAATTTTTCTTTCTTTTTCCCCTTTCTGGATTCGAGATCTTTGAACTTGAAATTGTGGTCTGTGTGGTTCGGATTTGTGAGTTGATTATTTATGAACTTTTTGGTGGCGCAGAGGAACGGAGGATAAAGGGAAACTTGCCATTATATATAAATCGAAGAAGAGGTTGGAGATTGAGAAGGAAGGGTATCGGATCCATGGGAGCGCTGGGGATCAATGGAGTGACCTCCTGGGCAATGCTACTGCCACCAGATCGTTCAAGCTCCCAAATCCCATGTACTTCATTGCATGATCAGCTGCTCTAGTGTTGTCTTCTCCCTGCCTCAACAAGTCTACTATTCTTCTTTCTGTTGCCCAGAAACCAGTGTGTCAACTGAGACGCTTCTTTGATTTCTGTTCCAACAGTGTTAGTTATTTTATTAAATAATTAAGAGGAACAATAGAACTTGAGTGTTATACCTTTATAGAACGATATAAAGTAGTCGCGACGGTTCTAGACGTCGGCAAATATCGGCCAGCCCCGTCTGGAACTGATCTACTGACAGCCAAGAAGCCGTTGGCTATACTTTCGTAGAGAAAAGTAATTCTGACAAAGTTATGCGTAGGCAAAAATGAACATTATTTACGACAGCCACCAACGTCAGAAATTAAAATCCCTTTTTTGACAACGGGCGAGGGGAGTTGAATTAAAGTTTCTAAACTTTTTGACTAAACCAAAAAATCGTGAAATTTTCTAAAATTTACATATAAATTTTTAAAATAAACTTTTTACTTTTTTTTTAGATGGAACTAAGGCTCACACGGGCCTTACCTTAGCTATGCTCCTGCTAAACAGTTACGAAATATGCTGATTTACAGCTCAGGGACACTATGTCCCGACACTCCAAACCATCACCGTCGGGACATCTAACGTCTATCATTAGGAAATGAATATATATATATATATATATATATATATATATATATATATATATATATATATATATATATATATATATATAGAAAGAAACAAAAAGAGAGTCCATGCACTAAAAAAGAAAATTTTATAATACTTCATCGTAAATAACACACAATGGAGCCAATCATATTTAGATGCAAAAAAATTCACTGGAATGTTCATAGTACAATAATTTGCTCATAGTACAAAATATAAGAAGTTCCTCCAAACAGCCCAACAGGATGTCTAGAAGGTTGTTTTCTTTCCCAAGACATGGAATGACAGTAGGCACAGTAATGATCTGCACTCCGACACTCGACAATCTTGGCTCCCCTCGCAATTTCAAATACTAATTACATGTATGAACATGGAACAAAGACATGGAAGCTTCTTGCTATTGATCTAGCATTTCTGCCCAAATTGTGCCCAACTGCACCACAGATTTTCACATGTAATGATCATTTAACAGTCAATAACTTATCAATTTCACCACAGTGGAAATAAAACACCCCGTCAGAACTATCCCTGCAGTTCTTCATCAATTATGGGCAGTTTTTACAGTAACTGTCTTGTAAATCATGACGATTTAGACAAAGAAAAAGCAAACATATATATGGAGGAATTCTGCATATGTGAGTAAAACATGAAGGTTCCAAACTACAGTACTGAAGTTCAAAGAGCAGCTCATATTCTAAGCTTTGAAGTTAGCAGAGGGATTCGTCATGCTAAAAAGAACATAACCATCATAATAGAGAAATCATTCTGGTACCCCCAAGTGCCCCTCTAAGTTTCTTAGCTTTTATAGCATCATATGCAGCCAAGCCCAAGGTGACAGCATGCTTCCCTCCATATAATTCAACTACTATTGCGCATTGAAGAGATTCAGTACTATTGAACAGCTATCTTCTCTGCAGGAGTCGTCGGGTTCCTTCATAGTATTTTGTAGTTATCTTCAAGGAGGGACACCACCAACATGCCTTGCTAAATAATTTTAACAAAAAAACAAAGCTTTCTTAGAGTACAATGAAATTGGTATGAACAGCAATTTTACCATAACAACTTGGACATTGAAGTTATATGTACAGGAGTCAAGCATCAACAGAAACTCCTGCTGTTACGCTCTTCCCACAAAAATTTCCCTTGGGGACAAAGTACAAATGAACCACAGTAGCACAAACAGAAATTTTGTCGTCTATATTCAATTTTGAGAATCCATAATCGAAACATGCGCTTGATTACCACCAAGTAAAACCGTCCTTCTGGAAGTGGCTCGCATCTGAAACAAGTGAAAGGCAGAATTTCTGATTTTGATGTTTCCTTGGTAATTGTATAAAGAGAGAGAGAGAGAGAGAGGCTCCAACACATGCTCGGTTGAGCTATATATATAAAATGGGAAGAAGATGATAGGTATTTTTAGGTCCAGGAAGTTGGAGACAAAACATGATATGTGACATTTTAAGAGACATTCAATTTCATATACTCTCTCTCTCTCTCTCTCTCTCTCTCTCTCTATATATATATATATATATATATATAAACAAGTCTTTCTTTTAGTTTCTAAACCGATTGATTGAGTGGAAGTCAACACACCATTCTCAGTTGGGTCAACCTGCCTCCATCCGATATACAGTTTTCATCGAGGTTCTTTTCTGCTTCTTTATCATTGCCATTATCCTTCAATCTGCTGCTCTAATCCCCGGTTTGTCAGTTTCTTCATTTTGGATTCGGTTAGCGCTGAAGTTAAGAACCTTTTTTAGGTGGCTGAATTACAATTTTAAAAATTTTAACAGAGATGAAACTTTTTATATCAGCTAAACAAAGTCTTTCAAAAATACGTGTAATTTTTTTTTTTTTCTGTAAAAAGTTTGAGTTGAGACGTCCAGGAATGCAGATTGCAGAATATTTAAAAGCTTTGATCCGTCCAGAGTCATATAATTTTCCACCTCTGCACTTTCTTGTTTTGATTGGATTTGGATATGAAAGAATGAAACGTTGTTGGAATTTGTTTTTGCATAATCGGATCCGGATGTCTGTGAGAGTCAAATATATGCCATTTAATCACAAACAGAGCTTGTTCGAGCTTATCTGATTACGAATCGTTCGATTCATGCAACACATCGAGATTAAACTCAATTGCAAATCATGACGAAGATATGAAATGATTTGGTATACATGAAAAACTAAGAAACAAATTAACGTAAAAAAGCAGACGCATAGAGTTTATGAAAATAAAATATTTGTATTCACATATACAATACTAACCTCATTTTTTTATTAATGAACATAAACAAGTTGATTTGATTAGTCACATGCTGTTCATATGCTTGGCTCGCGAGCCGGCTCAAGTTCGAACTAAGTTGTTCGTCTCTCATCCTTTGATTTCACCTGAAAAGAAAAGTAAACGATACGCATCTAATTACTTTATAAAATGATACATAAAAGTAATTAACGGCAAACACTCTGGCTGCAACGTGCAAGTAAGTATCGCGTAGATGTTACGCGACACTTACTTGCACGTTGCAGCCACGGTGTTTGCCTAATTTTTTGAGTTAATTACTTGACTTATTGTATGCATCATTTTATAAAGTAGGCGTGTCAGTCAGTAAGATTGGGTTTCGAATCAAGTATCCAACAAGAACCCCGTACTCGTCCGAGCTCAGGCTAAAAAAAAAAAATGAATGAGCCCGACTGAGCACGGTTCTGCCAGACAAGATTTGTTTAATGCATTTTTTATTTATTTATATATATGATTATAATGTTGTATTACTATTAATTATATTTATATATTATTATATATTTAAAATATATATTTCTCAAGCTCAGGTTTTAGATGTTGGGCCGGGGCCAAGCACTGGTTTTGAGTGTTGGGCTAGCTCGAGCCTGACTCCTGGCCAGGCCGATCTGATGACCAGGCTTACCTATTGCTTGCTATGATAACTTAGATTTTTAAAGTTGGGGATATTTAGAGGAGTTTGAAACTCATTCTCCTTGTTAGGATTCATGGTTGTTTCAAGACTTACTAGGGAAAGAGAAAACGACGACTAAACTTTCACCGATCTACCAACTATGTTATGCTTCTCAAAGCGCGAGGACTTTTAGAAGGTTGAAAATATTCATTTATTTTGCTGTTGCTTTTTTTATTCTTTGTGAAAAAACAAAAAGGAAGATGAGTAGTTTTGTTGGGTCTAGTTGAGAGGTTTCAATTGCTCTCTCTAATTTGTTTAATAGTTACAAGAAATCATCATTGATACAATCTTTGTTCCGTGGACGACAACGACAATTTCTTCGCACTTAACAAAGGACTGCAATATTTTAATCTTGAATGAGATCATTTTTATATTCTATTAATATAAGAAGTACATCATCCTCAAGATCGGTTGATCACATCTCTATTTTATATGCACCAGACTTGTACATCATCATCATCATCTGCGTCGTCAAGAAGCAACATTAGCTGGACGTGTAACGAGCACACAAGCGTCGAGCTTATTTGGACTTTGGATCTAAAACCAGTTTCAGCAAAGTAACTACGGTTGTCATCATATCCGTTTTGAATCAGATATTCGATTGAATCAAACAAAAAAAAAATGGATATCAATTAATATCTGATTGATTAAGAATCGGATCGAATCAGATTTGGATTTAAGAAATAACATCCAATCAAACTCAGATGTATATAAATATCCAATTGGATTTAGATGTAGATTCAGATTCAGATCCATTTAAATTTTATTGTTCTCACATTTTGGAAATAATTTCAGTTTAAAATTGAGATTCATATGTAATTTTTCTTCATTCATATTCAAATCTGAGTGTATTAATATTTGAAGAAACAAATATATCCAGTTTGAATCCGATGTGCTGACATCCCTACTCACACTTGTCCCATGAACCTAAATTGAACCGATCAGTGGATCTGGATTTACTATTCGGTTCGTACATAGCTGATCAACCATCTATAAGTAATAAGATCATTTTCAGATTCAGATCCGAAGCTTGGATCTATCTAAGGTTCGAATCATGTGAAACTTGATCCTTTTTGGGGGCATATCCCAAATCCGGATCTAATTCATGAGGTAGGAGAATCGGAGATGGTGCTCACGACGTGGCAATGAACGGGCGGTGAAATAACTCGATTACTTAACTTTTTCCACTTTATATTTCGATTTTTCTTAGCCGTTGGATCTTGAGTGCCACTAATCAGCAGACTGACGACAGACGATTAAAAAAAATGAAAGAATTAAAATTATAAGGGGCTACAGGGGAGAGGCCCGTGAACCAGCAGAGGATTTGATCGATCGCTGGCCGGCCATGGCTGCTCCGGCGTTATTCCTGTTCGTCCTGATCACCGTGGGATTCAACGTCTGCGCCGACGCCGGCAGAATCCGTCAGGTGGTGCCGCAGGCCGTCCACCCGGCCGAGGACGGAGCCGATTCCGGCGACGGGATGTTCTGCCCCAGCTGGCACTTCGCCGTCGAGACGAACGACGCCGGCTTCTGGGCGACCGTCCCTTCGAGGTGCGTAGGGTACGTCAAGCAGTACCTGACGGGTGGAAGGTACGAATCGGACTCCGCGATGGTGTCATTCAAGGCAGCAGAGTTCGCCCGGGGCGTGGAGATCGCCGGCGACGGTAAGGACGCTTGGGTCTTCGACATTGACGAGACGCTCCTCTCCAACCTGCCCTACTACGCTGCGAATGGCTTCGGGTAATCTCTCCCTCTAGCGAATAACGGAATATGCCCTGTGTAAACAGAGGGAAAGGATCTCCGGCGATCTCTCTGGAAAACCGGGAAAAAATCTCCACCGGGGGCGCCGCCTGTCGTTATCTCGAGTTCACTTATTTGCCTGTCTCGTGGTACTAAATCACAGAAATGCCCTTGTGCACCAACGGAGGCCACCGGTTTACCGAGGCTTTATCTTCCCGGATTTTTCTTTTCCCCTCTTTCTCGTGTGAGCCAGAGGAACAAAACCTCGCTGGATGGCCCAACAGGGTGCACATTTGCCCTTCTCTCGAACGGGGGAGATGAGTGGTTGCATTTCGTTTCCACTTATCATTGGTTATTAGACCTTCTTTCACTGAAACTCATGGTGTAGTTTGACACCAAGAATATTTTGTGAGTGTCCTTTCGATCTGCCCTGCCCCTAAGAAAACCATGGTAATTTATCTGTATAGGCTGCTTTTGTTGAAATGACTAGCAAATATGAAACTTTAAAGCGTGTGCATTTAATCGAATTGGGGATAAGGGATGAGTTCTCTCTCAGCAAGTAACCACGAGCGTGGCACTTTCCCCTTGTTCTATCCAAACACGCTAAATCTGGTTCATGTCTTCCCCAAATTCAGATCGGAGGCTTTTAATGAGGCAACTTTTGACGAATGGGCGGACGAAGGGATTGCACCAGCACTGCCGGAGAGTCTGAAGCTTTACAAAGTGCTCAAAAGTTTGGGATTTGAACTCTTCTTGTTGACGGGGCGCAGTGAGCCCCAGAGGAACGTCACAGTATCGAACCTCTTATTTGCTGGATATGACTCTTGGAACAGGCTGATCCTAAGGTACGTGCGCTCATAATACTATTGGCGTTTTACGTTGTTGGGGAGGCCACCTTTACGAAGTCACATTAATTTAAACCGTGGTTGATATATATATATATATGCTCCACTTATGTTATGCCCCTGTATTCTCAAGCCTAAAGACTACTTAATGATAATATACCGGTATAATTAGCTTCGACACATTTTTGTGTTAGTAATACTAAAAAAAAAAAAAAGAATTGTTAACCATACAATTCAAAGTGATTTCAAACTATGTTTTTTTAATCATGTTTAATTTTTTTAGGGCTTCAAGTTTCGGTTTGATGACTAAGTTTTCGGTTTTATATGCCTTTGGTTTTTCTTCTTATGCATGGAAAAGATGAAACTCAAAACTCGTGGCTTATTAGATAAGCTAAGTGGAATGATCTATTAAACCATTTTGGTCATTCAATCACTTGATCGATGGCTTTGGAACACGGAATGTGGTCATATATACAACTTGTCTATACAATGTGTGTGTGTGTGTGTGTGTGTGCTCTTGTATATGTTTAGCAGTACTTCATCCAGTGAATCATGAAAAGTTTGTTATATTACATTATGCAAAACAACGTGTTTAAGTTCCGAACTATCGACATTTTTTTCACATGATCAACAAGAAATTGATATATATATATATATGTTCGTTAAACCATCTTAACATGGTTGGTTCAGAACTGTAATTTGTTTGTGAAATCTTTGATGATTCAGAGCAAAGGAGGATCAAGGGAAGCCTGCTATACTTTATAAATCGGAGAGGAGATTGGAGATGGAAAAGGAAGGCTATCGGATCCATGGGAGCTCCGGGGACCAATGGAGTGATCTGTTAGGTTTCGCCATAGCTACGCGATCATTCAAGCTTCCAAATCCGATGTACTACATTCCATAACACTCTACCTTCTTATCTTTGCGTGTGCACCAACGTTCATTCCTCTTTGGGTTGTGCAGAAGCAAAACATCATTCATCCTGATTTTTTTGTTTTGTGCTTCTAATTAATTGAAGGGAGAGATGAGAAGGAACAAAACTCCGTGTCACACTGGTGCTCGTAAATGGTTGATGCTGGTGCTTTTTCAACAGATCATGTCCTCTGCGCGGCCACTAATTGTTTTGAATGCGCAACTAACTAAGCTAGCTATAATACCGAAAGTTTGTAATCATTAAAATGTAAATACAAAAAATAGGCCTATTAAAAGTTTACATTATATATATATATATATATATATATATACTAGGACTATTAAACAGTTATACATATAATATATGCCCTTGCCTAAAAGAATCGCTGCAGCTCGGCAAAAGGGCCACCTTTTCATGGTGCGATCTGTGGCATCAGATGTTGAATTAGTGGCAGCTAGTCCTCAAATGATTGTATTTATTATTGGCTTCTTAAACGACACTTTCGAACTTTTGCTTTCTTCATTTAACTACAGAAACTGTCATGGGGACATAGCTTTCTCAGTTTTTATAAGTCTCTTGTGGAAATGTGTGCCTTGACTTGAAATCTTTGGGATGTCCATGAAAAAATTGATGCTCTAATGGCATCTTATACAATCCCAGCGTAAGCTAGAGAAACTTTATGGGTAACTCCAAGATTTATAAGATAAAGAAAATTTACAGGTGTGTTATGAATCAAATTTTGCTTCATTATTTCTCTAGACCACACAAATTATGTTATAGTTTTGTGTGGTTGGTCGAATATGATTTCAAGTCACACGAGGAATGACGCTAATAAGATTTTCATGCTGCCAATACTCCTCTCATATGTTTAGGAATGTAAACAGTTCTAACTTGGGTACTTGAATCCAGCCATTCACTGAGTTTGACTCAATAGGATCTTATGTAAACGGAATCAGATTCAGAATCAGTAAGGACACAATTTTTTTTTAGAGAAAAGCCCAGCTCTGATCTCAATGACATAAGATTCGCCATTTATATGTAATCAGGCCACAGCTTTTTCAATCTCAATCAGATACCGGGTTCTGTACAAGGAATCCCAATTAGATTGATTGGTAATCCGATCCTTGTTTCAATACTATCAGTCCCAGTCCAACGAAATGGATTTGAATTTAGATAGCAACTAGAAACTTTGGATCCATTTACATCCTTACTATGTTATTTGCTTTATTGGGGATGTCCCCCAATGAAAAAACATCAAAAATTAATCATTCATGACGCATTGACACTAATTGGTTTAAAAAAAAAAAAAAAAAAAAACTTGATGGAAAACACGCCAAATATATAAAAGTATAAAAATTGAAGAAAAAAGTTAAAGCCATAAAATGTGTAGGAAGGTTTGTCTTGCATGAATATAGAGGATTTATTAACACCACGAGATCTCATGGTTTTTCTTTAAATGGATCGGTTAAACATGCAAATCTGATGTCCCAGCGGCACCTCGAAAAGCAAAAATAGATGTAATATTATTGCGCCACTTCCAAACAAGCAAGCAGCATCTTGAATTTATTGCCACTTTCTGGTGATAAATTTGTAAAGAGATGAGATCACCTAACTAAACCCGCGATAAAATCACCAACTTTTCGAGACTCCTTTTAAATGCCCTAAATATTTTAAAGGAATCCTCTGATGTTGTTTTTTTCTTTTAGTCATCCTTTATTCTTCTTACATGTCTTCCTCAACCGCTGCAAGTTTTATTTCTGACATTTCTTTCATCCTATCCGTTTGTTATTGACGGTGCGGCAGTAATTTCTTTTCTCCTATCCGTTTATTTCTACTATTCAAAAACTTCAGTTATGACTTGATCCAAGGCCTTGCATTTTTCACCTCCCAAATAAATAAATCTCCATATGTTAATGAAAAAGAAGACAATTTGTTTGTTTTCATTAAAATAAATTAAGTTAAATCGCGAGGCCGTTGGGAGTGAGAGAAGAAGTATTTCATTCCATCGCTCACAATAAGCGCTAAAGCCCTCCATTTCACCCGTTATCACGAGGATCCAGAACTGGGTCGGTGTCCGATTTATATCTAATACATAATACATCATCGATTAGCTTATCATAACCACTCCATTGACACTTATGTACAATGCTCATGAGAATCGAACTAACGAAGCCCGGTCGAGCAAACCTCAAACTCCCAAAGCACAAAAACAATGAACTCCATGCAATCCATTTGATTTTTAATATAGTAGATTGCCAATTTAATGATGGTGGTAGGGAAGAAAAAGGTCCATGCAGTTTCAATGGGGATGAAAAAGTTGGAGGGTTGTTCATAAAAGTGTAGTAGTAAATGCACCTACTTGGAAATAAATGCGGAAGAGATAGAGAAGAGCAGCATTCATGCCGAGGGACAAGTCATGTCCCTCCCAGCTTGGATCCTTCGTCTCCCTCCCAACACACTGCCCTGCTTTTTAGCTGGACCTTTTCATGACGGCACATGCAGTCCAGGTAGTACTGCCTGCTTGACCACGACAACTAAGCCATAAAATATACAATTCATAAAATCCAAAGATTCACTTATTTGATAAATTTGACACATTATGCAATTGGTGGCAACCAAATATTGTCGGGGTTTCTTCCAACTCATCAAATTTGAGAAGAGCGTAACAATGAGATTTTTTTTGGTGAGCAGGAGGTTAACAATTTACTACGGCCCAGTCGTCACCCTTCCTCTTCTAAATTCTCCTTGCCTCCAAGGTCATGGGCTAGGTCGAGGACCTGGGTGAAGTATGATACACCTGCCAAAAAGTATCTGGTATACTATCTGTCTGACCAGCTATACTATGTCTCTTGAAGTGTAAGAACAAGACTTTTACGAATTTATCATTATGAGCTCAACAACTACTTCCACCATACTATGTGCTTGTTCTAGTTCCATACACATCCATTTTCTCGAAGCAGCTGAGAAACCAACCAACCCGCTATCCTGTTTCGGTTCCATTTTTGCATATTAATCTTTAGAGAAATTTGTAACTGTTTGACATATTTATGAATAACTGACTTAATGTTTGAGAAACTATAATGAAGCCTGCTTCTATTTATAAAATAATTGACGAACACAATTTTCAGGAGTGTAACTTAATCAAATGTGTAAAAGACTACTTTACCGTTTAAAAAAGCATAATGTCTTGAAAAAATTATGAATCACATTTTCCAAGTGGATTCTCTGTAACTTTCACACTCTCATTCTACTTTTCGCCTTTAGAATCAGGCTCAGACGAAAACGTGAAAAGATCCACAAAAACGTGAACTCTGAAAACTCTCCTTCTCAAAGTATATAATTGTAAAATAATAGTTCTAAGTATATGCTAATATGTTCATTGGTGAAGCATGTCTTGTTTTTAATTTTTCAAACATCTTTTTTTTTTTTAATAATTCTTGTGATCTTTATCACAGGGTAGGGACGGCTGGCATTATGGACCACGAGAGACCGATTTCCGGTCCCCCATCCTTGTGAGCCACCCGATCCAAAAGGGAAAAAAAAAAAAAGCACTGCCGTTTTCCACCACATGAGCAGAACCCACATGCTAGTGATTTTTTAATTATTTTTCAAATTAAAGATGGAGCTCAGTCTAGTTGGAACCGGATCGTTGTTGGACAGAACCATTATCCGATCTGGATCTGGAACTGAACCCATACTGCTACCGGGATCATAAACCAGGTATACCCAAGACAGGGAACACCAATTTGGTAAGCTATGTAATTGATTTTTTTATGCAGACTCATGCAGTATCTTAAAAAGTATTTATGAATCTGCTTAAACTTTTAGATAAATTTATGACATACTTTAAACTTTTGTACTTGTCAAAGGAACTGCTTGGTAACAGTAACAAGATACAAATTAGGTTTCATTTACGTGGCGTGGTTAAAAGAAAAAAGAAAATCAAAATTTAAACACATTTTAGTTTATTTCATCGAAACTTGAACATGTTTTTTGAAAAATTGTCAATCTTTTTTTACACACAACTACACTACAAGAACCGGGAAGACGGGTTCTTCAGTTTCATTAAAAAAACAAATAAACAGATAAAATAAAATAAATTCTGTCACACAGCAATTGCCCAAGGCAGAACGCATTACCAGCAGAGGAGGGTGGAAGATCTGATGAAAGGGACCTTACGTCATTTGCAATAACTTCTCTCACCTAATCACAGCTGCCGCCATTAATCACTAACATGTTCTTGGTTTTTTTTTCCTTCTCTCTCTCTCTCTCTTTTATTATCTCCACAGATCTTTCACAGCTTTCCTGACAACAGGAGCCCTACATCATTTGTCCCACCAGGCTATGAATGGATTATATTCAGATCGGACCATGACAATTTTTGGATCTTGCTGTGTTTGATTCGGAATCAGAATCTGATTTGGACATAGAAAATAGAAAACAGTATCTGATTTTTTATATCTAATCTAACTGGGCGAAATATATACCACATTGGCATCCTATTACTAATAAGATGTATGAATTTTCTCATTGGATCCAATTACTTGGAGGATTCTCATCAAGTATAAGGTTTACTACCTTGTAGCTTCCTCTTTTGTTCCCTTAGCTTTTACTCTTGCGCTCACACACTTGTGTTCTTCATTTATTGTTCACATACCAAGGAGAACAGATAAATGGTAAACACGTACACAGAGCATTAATACATCTTGCATGTGAATCTCTTTACTCCAGAAGTGAACCTCCAAATTTGTACTCTATACATGTTAGAGAGAGAGAGAGAGAGGTGCCCCCAAGTTTCAATTCGTCCGGTGTGCATAACTCTAAAAACCACTAGATGGTCAAAAACATTTCATAAATGTGATCTTAATATTATGTAGTCAAGCAAGTCTCGAATCGCATAATCTCAACGTGGAAGAAGGAAAATAAACTGCACCAAAATCAGTAACTGTAAACTTGCTCCTTCTCTGATAAGTTGCAATGCCAGTTTAAAACTTGATTAGATAGGAACTGCTAAGTTGGTCGTTCGGTCGTATGATGATACCATCAATATCATACTAGTTTAAGATGGAATCATAATATGGCTAATGGCATCATCTTTCTCTAAACCATGCTACACTGTTGGAAAGCTGCTGAATCTTTGGGTTGTGTTTTTTTGTTCATTACGTTAATTGGGCTTCTAAGGTCAGATCAGGTTAAGAAAAGGACTGCCTATAATAAGAAATTGAAAGAGAGAGGGAGGGAGATCCTAAGCATTAACAGCTTTTCCTCTGTGATTTTCTATTTGGGTAAATTCTCCAACGACAGGTGACCTCAATAGTAATGGAAAGCAGTAAAAGAGAAAAGTAAACCCCTCTGAACTGCTTGGTCGTGCACAGAGAGAGAGAGAGAGAGAGAGAGAGAGAGAGATTTGTAGAAATAGTTACAGATTTTCCACTGTTACATCTATTTAGTTAAGTTCACCAATCAGAAACAATAAATCATTAATAGTACAAAGCAGTGAAGAGGAAGAGGAAAAAAAAAACGCTTTCTTTTTACCAGAAGACAACTGCTTCGTTGTGCTTTCATGGAGAAGGAAAGCTGGGTGGCAGGAAGTTGGAGACCAAATTCATTGCTGGCTCCTCCAACAAAGGCCTGCAAAGGAAAGGCTTGGGAGAAGGAATCCTGATGCAGTTCAGCCCTCCCTGAAAACCAGAACACTCAGGCTCAGGCCTCTGCATCATTCTCCCTGGAATGCAGTTCCCAGATAGATCGAACCCCACATTCTTGATCACCAACCTCGAGCATTGGTTACTAATTCCAGAGAAGAAGTTGTAGGCAACAGTCAGATTAGCCAAGCTGCTCAGTGAGCAGAGTATATCAGGAAGTATTCCAGAGAACTCGTTGTGAGCGATATTGAACACCTCGATCCCTGACAAACAAGTGAGAGAGTCAGGAAGCTCCCCACTGAGCGAATTGTAGCTCAAGTCTAAGACCATCATCTGCGACAAAAATCCGACTCCTTCGGGTATGCACCCGGTTAGCTGGTTGTTCATAAACAGAATCTCTTTTAGCCTGGAACCGACGTAACCAAAACTTGTTGGTAGGTTCCCACTGAACTTGTTATTCGCCAAGGTGATGACAGAAGCAGGGGAGTTCCCTAAACTCATTGGTATCTGACCTTCAAACTCATTGTTGTTCAGAAAGATTGCATCGAGATTCATACCAAATAGTTCATCAGGAATCCCGCCATTGAATTGGTTGTACCTCAAATCCAAGTAGATCAAGCTTGGCAAACGCAGAATGACGGCCGGAAATGGTCCTGATAACAGGTTGTTGCTGAGATCAAGCTCTGACAAATAGACCAACGCAGAGAACGAGTCGGGAACGGCGCCAGAGAACCTGTTGGAGTTGAGGTGAAGGATTGAGAGGTCTGGGAGGTACGAGAGCTCCTTCACCAAGGAGCCCTCAAGGTAGCCATGGTTGAGATCAATGCTGGCAACCACCGGACCGGAGACCATGTCCAGCGAGTCTGAGCAGAAGATTCCCTTGTAAGAACAGACGTTTGGGCCTACCCATGTTGCTGTGATGCCAAATGGGTCTCTTGTGATTGCAGACTTCCATGCCTGCAGAGCCAAGTACGCATCGTAGAGCCTGGAACTAGAGAAGCCAGGGGGAGATTGAGTAATGATTCCACCTAGGATGCCTCCATTGGCAAGAGAAGAGCAGAAGAGATGGAAGTGGAGGAAGAAGCAGAGGAGCCAACTCTTCTTCTTCACCATCTGGTCAAGAAAGGAATGAGGGAGAGAGAGAGGGAGAGGGAAGAGGGAGGTTGTGCCATGTAAATATAAGCAAGCGCCAACTTCTTGGCCTCAATCCCACAAAAGGGTCTTAGGCTTCTGAATTTCCTGGCATGGGCCTTACTTTCTTGTGGGAGGCTGGAGCTGTCAAACCCGAGCAGGTGATTGCTTTGGAATCTTTACAGAATTAACAGGCGCCATACCCAAAAAATAAAAGGTAAAACGCGGTTATTTAGAAAATGAGAAAAGATACTGTCTCTCAAAGAAATTTTTTCTTGAAGAACTTAATGGGAAGGGTTGCGGGGAAGATCTATATAAATGTGTTCCTGCAGAATATTAAATGGGACGTATGAGAGCCCAGAAAAGTTCAAACCTTTAAAAAAATATATAAGAATTCCAACAAGTCTCCCAAGACTGCTGAAAGAGTCGTTTCTTAGATCCGCCAGCAGGAACAAGGGCGAGGAATTTGCTTTCGGGGTTCTTTTCTGTAAACTGTAGACAAACTGTTTTTATCTTTTCTTCTCTCAAGTAAATGACAAGTTGGTGATGCGTTGCGCTCATTAATTCGGTGGCCACCGGACAAAACAGCAATCCGGCAGTTGCAAGAACCACAGGGAAGCCCAAGTTGGCGGACCCCAAAATTAAGGGCACACCCATTTCATCTCTCTCTCTCTCTCTCTCTCTCAAAGTTCAGGATTTTATTTTAAGGCACTGGAAGCCATTGGCCTTTTATTTCCTTGATTTCCCTTTTTACATATTCAAATAAGATCACTCAGGACTAATCATTTTGTTAAACAAACTTTGTAGACCATACATGTCAACTTCTTTTGATAATTTAATAATTTAACCTAATCATGAGCAGACGCCATGAAGCACATGAAATTTCATTGGTGCACACAGGAAAAGAGGTTCTCCAAATGCATATATGTATAAATATATATAAATAGTAAGTAAATGGTAACTCTGGCTATTCAAAGTCACCCAACTTTCATACCATGATGATGCAAACAAATATGTAAACTAATATTAGATGACGAAAATATTATTCAGTTTTTTTTTCCTCTCAACCATCTATTACGATAAATCAGACAGTCCTCATGAATAAGCCGGGTACCAATCCGAGTAAATGGGAGGGAACCTTATCGCCCATGTAAGCGGTAGAAACCCTTAAAAAAAGACTTTTTCGTGTGCCCCCATAATCCAAAGTTGCCGAAAAAACGGATATGAATAAAAATTTAATATCCGATTAAGAAATCGGATCGGATTTGGATTTAATAAATGACATCCGATCGGATTCGGATATACATGAATATCGGGTTGGATTCGGATTCGAATTCGGATTGGATTCAGTTTTAGACAAATATTCTCTATCTAATGCTTGAAAAATGACAAAATTCGGTTCAAAATTCGGATTCGGATATAAATATAAAAATCAGATTCGAATTGGATTCGAATTGTAAAATCGGATTTTGGATTCGGATTCGAATATGACTTTGCTTTGTCCAAATTTGAATCCAAATTCAATTGTCCAAATTCGAATCCAAATATATGAACATCCGAAAAAACAAATATAGTTGAAGATGTATTCAATCCAATCCAATCCTTTGAAATCCGTTAAGTGATGTTAAGTTATTTCTTTAAACTGACAAGAGTGTTTGAAATGACTCTCACTTGTCCGCCAGCTGGTCAATATATATACAGAGTCTGTATATTTGTACAGACAGGCCTCCAACTTTTTCTTGGACTTCCCGTCGACGAATTTCCTTATCTCGTTCTTGCCCAAATTGGAGCAATGGCGCAGCATCTCGGAGATCGCTCCCGATATCGGCATCTGTCTCGCATTTCCCGGACCCTCCACTGGTTCAAAAGCGGTTCGGCTGTGCATATCATCTCGAAAGTTCCGAGTCGACGATGCGCTCCTGGACTCGCTGGCGAAGAACCCGCGCACTGCCGCCCGAAAGTTGGCGTCGGCGATGAAGGGCTACAACGAGCTGCACATGTACGGCTCTACTGTATCACTTTACGATCGGATGGTTTCCTGTGAGATCAAACCGGATTTTCTTTGTTACGACTCTACTGTATCACTTTTCGACCGTTTCGGTCGATTCCGGAATAATAGGGCCCGGTCGCGTATCGCTACCTCTTCCCTCACGTGCCTCTCGCAGCCGCAACCCTCTTCGTCCTCAACAAAAGAGGAGAACAATCTCTTCCCCCTTCTCTCTCTCTCCCCTGCAACTCTCTTTCTCTCTCTCTCTCCGATCCAAGATAACCCCTCAATATCCGTGTCCGAAATGTAAGTCTTTCTTTGTCTCTCTGTCTCTCTCTCGCTGGGGGCCTCTTCCCTGCTGCTGTTTTCTTCCCTCTTCATTTTCTTCCTTATGTGCATATGAGAGAGAGGGTACACGAAATTCCAAATCTATGGCATTCAAGATCATCTCCAAATAGGGGAAGCAAAAATCAGATTTTTGTAAAAAAGTTTGTTCGAAGGCTTCTTCATCCTTTCCTGGATGGCTTTCAGAGGGCGTGGGCGCGGGCGAGGCTGGTGGCCTGGCAGTGCCATCGGTGGTGGCCGAGCACTCGGTGATGAGGACTTCGCTTTGTTTCCTGTGAGCTCTCTCTCTCTCTCCTCCATCCCCAAAGAAATGTGTGTGTGTGTGTGTCTGTGTCTGTGCTGATTCTCTTACTCTTCCTTCTCCTTTTCTCTTTGGGGGATGAGAGCAGAAGATTGAGGGATTACCACCAATCAGGGATTTAACAGACGAAGAGAAGTTCCTTATCGACAGGAAGAGGCACTTTGCGTCGTGGTGTAAGAATTCCCCATACTTCATCAAAGATAGATCTCTCTCTCATGGTGGGCACTCCCTTGGTCGCACATGCTTCTCCCTCTTCCCCTTATTGTTGCATTCCTCTTATGATTTTGAGTTACATGATTTATTCTGCATCAATGATATGGAGAATTTCGTAGATTTCCTGATGCCTCATTATTGCTCTTGGTTTTTTATGGGATAAGTGAACCATGGGTAGCGAATTGGTTGCAGTGTCCTTTTGATCAGCATATTCAGCAATTTGGTTGATCACAGCTGTTAAAGTCATACAGTCGAACTTGCTTTCTGTGCATTTGTGGGGAAAAATGAAGAAAAAGCTTTTCCTAGCATACAAGAGAATCAATAGCTGTTATATATTAATCATTTTTCAGTAGCTGCAGCAGGAAATACCAGCAGAAGTGTGTCCTGTTGTTGGTCATAAATGATGATTTTCTGAGTTCAAGTACGTGTTACCAGTCATTGGATTGACCAAACAATTGCTTCTGGCTAAGTTCAAGTGGTCAAGTCTTTAGCTCATGACATGTTTGCCACAACTAAAGTTTATCGAATCAGAGACCTTGGTTTGGTCCTGTACAAATGAAAAAGCATCATTCAAGTGTTTTCTCTTTCTACAATTTTTTACGGCAAAATAATTTTAGTAATTAGTTCCAAATCCCCATGATACTTTGATTATTGGAATAGATTATTCCTCAGATTGCTTCTATTCAATTGGGAATGCTAACATGGTTAAAAAGTTATTTAGGTTTGGAGATAGAAAGCAATTGAAAACGGGTATTTTGATGATTGATTAAATGTTTGGAACTTTTAATTCCTTGCATGAATTCAAACTTGTGCAGACATGAGCAGTAACGATACACTGTGAACATCTGAAGAAAAACCTGTGTTCCGGAGGGGCACACCATTATTTATGCAAATAAGGAAGTAATCTGAAGAAACAAAGAGAGTGCATGCATTTGATTATAAATAGTAATTGTCAATTAACTGGCTGATTTTCAGTGTTAGTTGAGACAGTATAGTTTGGTGCAGATAGCAACTAAGGCTATGCATTTAGTGGATTTCCTTAGGAATTTTGCATTATGTATTTATGGAAAACTTGTTGAAAATAAGTCATGTTTTGGAAAATTAAGACTTGTATTCTGAGGAACTAAATCACATAGGAACATGAATCTTTATTAGACTCAGCTTGTTAGAGATATCCTGCATCTGGTCAGCCTTCTTGGTTGGTTACTACTTAGCATGGAGATCACTTCTTAGTATCAGGCATGCATGCCTTGGTCCTTGAGTTATTGCTTTGGTATCTGCGGTACTTTTTCTGACCTTTTGTCTTAGTGAGTCGATGGACTAGTTTTGTCTTGAAGGTCCTACAGATTTTGATTTTTTTTTTCTAGGTTTAGTTTGGTTCCAGATTCATATAAGTGGCACACAGTCTCAAGCTAGTGCTTAAGATTTGTTTGATCATCACTTCAGATACCTTAGCTCCAGATGTAGAGATGTACTCTGACATGAAGGCAAAGGAAACAGTTCGACGTGCAACTCTTTTGGACTGCCTGATTCTCACTCCATCAAATTTCCCTATGGAGTTAATTGAAGGTAAGTTAAGAGATGGTGTCATTCATAGCTAATAATATTGTTTGTGGTATAAAGACTTTGCAACCAACTGTGTATTTTCTATTCCACTGGTCTAAATCTAATAAGAGTCGGTTCGTCAAAATTTTTTCAAGCCGAAGGTCTTTTTCTTAACTTGGATTTGTTGACTTGGAACATTTTCTGAAGATTGCTTATGGAAAAGGTTACTTGGCCATGGAAAAACCTATTGTAGTAATGCAAAGAGTAAAGCTACTCAAGCTTGACTCAATTATCAAACAAGGCAAGTTTGAGGTGAAGGGTAAACTCGTTTAATTAAATGAATCAAGCCTAAGTCAGGTAAGCCTCATTCTTTTAAGCTCAATTAGGCTTATTCATGAACGTACAATATAGTATATTCCATTATATCATTACAAAATAGCTGTTGACATAGTTACCTCCCTTGTTTGTTCAAACTTCAGGATGAATGAACTCATTTGCATCTTTTCAAAACAAGTTGCCAAAAAATAAATAAAAAAACACAGTGCAGCTAAGCTCTCGACCCAAGCTTAGCCGAGCTGATCTTGAGCTCTCTTAGCATGCTGAGCCAAGCTCAAGCTGGGCCATTTGAGACTGAACTCTGAAGCCCGCTTTGAGCAGGCTAAGCTCAGGTTGTGAATACACTTATTAATTTGTACGCAAGTTGGTGAATCAAACATTTATAGTTCCCTACTTTCTTCGTTTTTTCGATTGCTAGTCTAAATTTCTTTTGATTTCCTTTGCTTCTTTTCGGCATTTGTAAGCTAATATGATAAGATGACTTTACAGGACAAGCACAGCGAGATAAAAAGAGGTCTTCAGCTCATCGTATTAAAGCTAAAAAAGGTGTGGATTGCATATTTCTTATCATTGAGTTTTTGATATTTGAACGGTAATTGATTTCTTATAGTACGCTTTCTACTTTCTAAAAGGAAAAATAACTTGTCTTAGCATCTTCTGGGTAGATTTACATCACATGGATTCACTCCTTGCCAAACTCAAAGATGATGGAAAAGATGATGCTGACGAGGATGAGGAAGTAAAATAAACTTTGTTTGCATTGTCCCTGTTTCCTTTTTCTAGCATGTCTTTGGTCTTTAAGGTTTTTTGTCTGCTTTTGTACAACCAGTTAATGTACTGCCTATAAAAATAGGAAACTTGGATCGGACAGTTGGTTAAGCATCCATTGCAACTATCTGTTTTTAAACTAATTAAGTTCTTAAACCCATAAAAAGTTATCACTTAGACAGTGGGTTTTGTGGCAGATTATGTTTTCATTGAAACTCTTTGCAAAATTGCATCTTTTTATGCATTTTTAAGTGTAAATTCCATGTGTTCAACAGGCAGAGCAGGGTGATAAAAAGAGAAAAAAGGGAGAAGAAGATGAAGATGAAGGCGAAGAGATTGACAATCTAGAAGAAGAGGAAGATGATGAGGCTATCGGTGCTGATGATTATACGGAGGTAAGTGAGCACGATAGAGGTTTTAGTACAAAGTTCTTAGTGGAATGTGGGTTTTTTTTAAACTGATATCTCCCCTGAATACATGGGCACATCCTTTTGAGTTTGTTGGAGTAGGTTTCTTTGCAAACTCAGATGCCCACTGGGTAAAATAACACTCACCCTTTTGAGTTCGTTGACTTTTGATTAATAATGAGTATTTTCTTTCTGCTGGTTTTATATTTTTTCATTTTTCTTTGCATTATGGGCTGTTGATTATGTGCATGTTTGTCAGGATGCTAATTTTTTCTTCACATAGTTACTTTTAATTATCAGAAATTAATATGTCTGATGGCCTTCTGTGGTTCTTATGGCAAAATTAGCTTCTGTACAGATATAGCTGGTAATATGTGAAGTCATGAACTCATCTTGCTTATCACTTCCTTGTCTTGATGCAAAAGATGGTTTATGAAACTGTTGCAGTTATTTCCTTTAGGTTTGCCTCTCGTAGGCTAAAATAGTAGAATCATGCAGGGAGTCAACTGCAGCATGTCTGCATGCATGAAGTATATAACTTGTCTGTATTTCTCGCCAGTACTTTGCTTCTTTTTATTTTTTTTTCTTTAGTGCTATTTCATAGTAAAAACTTGCCTTTTCAGGAATCGTTCTATTATTACTTAATGTAAATCTTCCATTCTGGATATTTTGTTTTCAACATGCTCCATTTTATGCACATAAAGAAATATATGGTGCTACAGTGTGCTCCATCCCTCTCTCTCCTAGGGCTTCTAATATGTTGTAATGCCCTTGCATTTTGAAAGTCTTGACCTTGCCCTCTACAGAATTTTGGATTTGATGATGACGAGGATTTTCTTGATGGTGAGGACGATGGTGGGAATGGTATGTGTGTTTGTATCTTCAAATACACCGATTTGTATTACAACTTTGCAGCTTTTAAATACGTCCATTTGGTGATGATTGTGGCCAGACGTGCTTGTCTGATTCTATGATTTCTAATGGCACGGTCTGTTTGTTGCAGATGAACCAACTTATGAGTAAAGGACAAGAATGTTGCTGCATATAATGGAAAATGCAAACAGGTGATTCTCTGAAACTTTTTGATATGATTCTAGTCTTACCTGCAGATTGGTGCATCGACTGCTTTAGAAGAGGATATATTTAGAGCAACATGCTTGGATGCTATGTTTTCTGTTTCTAGATGATGTATGCTCCAATGATATTATATAGGTTTACTCTGTGAACAACTATATAGAAACATGCAGTGGAAGAGAAGGAATCGACCCCTTGAGAACTAATGAGGGGTAGTAAGTGGAGCTTGAGCTTCATTTTTCAAGCTTAATCTAAACTCAAGGCTACAAAGGAGCCATAGCCACAGTTCAAGCTGAACTGCTAGAAAAGAGAAGCCAGCCTCTAAGTTCATCTGAAATGCAACAATTTATAAAGCCAACAATTTTTAATGTCCTTCCCTGAATAGATGCCCATCTAATCCTTACATACGTCACAAGCATCAATGGCAAGGCCTTTGCTTGCAGTTAAAGATATGAACATGCAAACAACTCTCCTTCAAGCATTACTATGTTAATACTGTAATAGCTTTCTCATCTTCAGCATATTCACTTTTGATCTATAATTCATGGTGACAAAAAGAGATGAAGTCGTTGCTCCCTAGTGTATGAAATTTGTCTTAATTCCTGCTGGGCTTGCTGCTCCAAAAATTTAGGAAAGCTCCTGTTTTCTGAGATAGTGACTAGATTTTTTCAGGAATTTATATTTTGTTATAACAACAAAGTTCCTATGTTGCGAGACTTTGCCCAGTCTTTTTTTTTTTTTTTTTTGGGAAGCAGGTTTTGTTATAAGATCTGCTGCTTTTGATTCCTGGCGCGTTTTTTTCCTTTTTGTGTTAAAACATGTTTGACCTTCTAACTGGTTCACAGTTACCTCATTCTACATTCCTGCGTTTGGAATTTTCTTATGATTTGTTCTGATATGGACAAATTTAGGAAAGCAACGATTTCTTGGAAAAGCTAGTATTGGACACCTACAGCATTGAAATTAAATGTCTATTACCACCATCACACGTTTTGTGTTTTGTCAACTTAATGACGTCAGGTGTTATGACCAGTGAAGGCTTGAATTAAGAATATTAGCCCCTGAGATGCCAAACTTCCCATGCCTGCATGTGTTGTCGAAGCATCAAATTTTGTAAAAGAGGCATAACATTCCTCTCTACTTTAGGTGCCTCTTAGATGACCGAATCTCATGTCCGTATCTTGCCTTTCAAGCATCACAAAAAGTGGCATAATATTCTTGTCTTTTCTTTGGTATTTGCAGAAATTGCTCTTCTATGGCACTGCAGAGAGTGTTTCTACATCTTTGCGGCCTCATTGGTCAGAAGCAGTGCAAGAAAGAGCTCGTGTTGTTCAGGCACAGGCTGATATGCTGGAAATTGTTCCACCTGGGACTTCAAAAGGTGAAGGTGTGCACATGCTGCTGGACCATCTTGGTGCTAAAGCTGACGAGGTAACATAAAAACCATGGGTCTTTGTCTGTCCATGCCACCTCCATTTATATTTTTCATTTGAGTTGGCCATTGAAGTAATGAAG
Organism: Nymphaea colorata; assembly: GCF_008831285.2. NCBI lineage: Eukaryota > Viridiplantae > Streptophyta > Magnoliopsida > Nymphaeales > Nymphaeaceae > Nymphaea > Nymphaea colorata. Next base: position 28,254,216 of record NC_045138.2, read on the forward strand.
TCCTATCTTCCTCTTCTAGAGACCAGTCAATGCTCTGACAGGTTTAAAAATTTGAAATTGCACTATTCCATGAAGGCCTGAAGTAAGAATATTAGCCCCTGAAACCAAAATGGCACGGTTGAAGTTTCTTTATTCTGTCATGGAGGCTTGAACCTTCCAAACTCTCACCACTTTAATTTCTGTTTATGATTTTACTGCATTTTTCTTATCTCCAATTAAGGAAAATAAGGAATGCTCCTCTCTGAATTCTCAGCCCAGTCTTCAACTTCCCATCTGGTTTTTGACTTTCAAAACAGTCTCCCCTTATACCGCTGGTCAAACTTCCTTCGTCCATATGTTTCTTTATTATTTTTCTCTTCCTTAACCCAATATTGTATCTGTCAAGGTCATGGCCATAGGTGATGGTGAAAACGATATTGAAATGCTGAAACTTGCTTCACTGGGAGTTGTGCTTGAAAATGGTGTAGATAAGGCTAAAGCAGTTGCAGACGCTACTGCTGCGTCCAATGATGAAGATGGAGTGGCAGATGCCATTTACCGTTGCTTTCTGATACAGTAATTCTTTCTGAAGATGTTTATTGTTGCACTGACCGGGATTGCTTAGTGCAAATCCCCTAATTCAAGCGGGGTATAATTCTCTCAACCCCACTCAAAGAGAGAAAGAAGCTTATAGTTTATGAAAGATTCAAATGTAATAAGAAATACTAAATTGCCAATTTTCCTATCCAACAATGGAGGAAGAGATCGTATGTTCAAGTATTTTCATGTCTATTCAAAAATTGTGTGCGCGTGTGCACAAGTCTGCATATGCATTTTAAGTTTAGCAGCAAACTGTAGAATGTGTACCTCCATAAGTGATTCAAAGCGTCTTGTGTTCACTGCACAAAATTTTCCCAAGTAAGAAGACTTGAAAAATGAGGGGTTCTCATACGGATAATTACCGAGGACAGATTTTCTCTCACTTGCGCAGCTTAAAGTTTTATTACTCATGAAATGTCTTTGCACTAGCTTAACGACTGTTGTATTAAAGAATTTTCCGTCTCCAATGAAGTGCACAGGAACTAAACCTTTTAATACGAAAAAATTCTTAATCTCCTTAGAGGGGGGAATGTGTAAAAGTTTTTTTGGAACTTCCACAAAATTTCTGAAAGCGCTACTAGCAAGAACCTTCATTTTTGACATTCGAAAAAAGTAGGCCTTCGTTGTGTGGTGGTTCCTTTATTGGTAAAGATAATCAAACAGAAGATGCAGAGAGCTCTCACTAATTTTGAAGTAAAAGTCTAGTGCGGGCTGATCTTATCTGTGTCGGCTGGATGCCTTGCAAGATGAAAAGGCGTAAAAGTTGATGTATGACAGTTTCCCACCGTTATATTGTCAGTTCAAAAAGAGGGTAATAAAGAAAAGGAGAGTAGTTGGGTTGACAGCCGCTATCCGGTTCGTGTTTATCGTAAGACTTCAGGGAAAATTTAGATTTCATTTGTTCGTCTTGGAAATTCTTTCTGCCTCGAGCATTCCAACCACATCTCTTCTACACGCCATTGACCGCCGCAAAAAAGAGAAGATCCTCGCACGATTGGTACACATCGGGTTCGCAGGAGTTTCATACAAGTATTGAAGCTCCCAAATGGGCAAACCTTATACAATGAAAAAAACAGTTCATTGTAACATTTGATGAAAAAAATTCATGCATATCCAAGAACTCAGTAAGTTCCTCTTTTTTCTCAATAAACTCTCTGGCGTGATGTATTGGGGAAGCCAGAATAAAAGATAAACGTATGCCCAAATTCCTCTGTGCATCTCTGCAGGTAACTGAATTTCATATCAGTCTGTGTTGAGTCCCTGTCTCCTAACTGGAACACCATTTCACAAAGAATACCCTGAAAAAGGATTCCTTTCAGAAGATATCTTTGTTATCGATGCAACTGTGTCAAAGGTTAGAGAAGATAAGAGCATCACATCGAATTTACAGTGGATGACGGAAAAAAAGTTGACGATTTCCTGAATCAATGACATTTAATTTCATCTTTAGTGTCTCGGAAGGGGTGTTAAATATGCCAAAGTCTTATCTCGAGAAGGAGCATGGACCAATCAGGTTTTCACGTCTCCAAGCATGAAGATGTTCAACGTATGATGTTTTCAGTTATTTAATGAACGAAAGAAGCCCCTAACCTTCCTTAAAATATAAAAGAAAACAAAACAAAAAGGAGTTACCCTAGGCTATCAAGCTTGATAAGCTGAAAGCTTGAAATTGTTAGCATTTGATTACAGAGGTGTTGCACCCTTTTGTCCAGGTGCCATGAATATGTGTCATGTAAAAAAGAAAAGGGAACTCTATAGCCATGACCACAAGTTATATATATATATATATATATATATATATATATATATATGAAATATCTTTACTATGAAATATCTTTACCGTCCAAAGCCCGTCGCTTGCTAGTATAATGAATTCAGTATCATTGTCAATCATCTCAACTGTAACATGCGGTTTCCTACCTGGCCTATGCGTAACAAAACCACCTTTCTCCTCGATTGCTCTTTGTTCTTTGTCAGGCTCATGATCAACAGAAAGCTGCTTGGCTACGCCGTCGCTGCAGACGACTGCTCTAGAGTCGCCGACGTTTGCCATCACCAGTTTCTCATCGTTTATCAGTATAGCAGTCACCGCTGTGGAACCTCCTCTTCTCAGCTCATCTGTGTTATCCAAGATCTCCTCATCAGTTGTCACGTACGCTTGCTTTATTGCTTCCTCTGTTCGTTCCCAAAAAGTTCGGCTAAATGGCAAAAAAGAACACGCGCATTATGCGTCCCTAGCGTTTGGTCTGAGCAGAAATGAGGAAGAAGATCTATATTTGTGAAAGATGTGTATGTCTCATATGTTCTTCAGAGTTGCTAATATGTACATACAATCTAATTGAGATACCATTATTTCAACTCAATCTGATATTTTGGATGTCTTCAACCATAGTCGAAAGAAATATATAGAATTGTGAAATATATAGAGTTGCAGAACAGTGACTTGTATATGCAGAATGAAGTAAAGGTCATGCATAAAAAAAGGGTTGCTTCCTTCAGAAATTATGACTTGTATATATAGTATTAAGTAACGGTGATGCATAAAAAAAAGTTGCTTCATTCAGAAGTTATCATTTGTTAAAGAGAAATGTTAGTTTGAGTAGACTTCCCTTATATAAACTCGTAAAAGCACAGGACTTAAAGGGTAGCAACTAATTGGTGGAACTTGGAAGTACCAAAGGAAACTAAAATACTCAAAACTAGTCGGTTCTTTTTCCGTCTGCCAAACACTCAGAGTCTATCTTCTTCATGATTCAGGCAGTAAAAGTTACCTCACTGAGAATGTTGTCAAACAGGTTTTCTTTCAGATAATTGGGCACCTCATGGCCCGAGTGCCCATCAAATATAGCAAAAAGGCCCAATTTTGCTCCCTTAACTCGCCCAAATTCTGCTGCAACGTAGTCTTCCATTGGGTGCTTCCTCTTTCCCTTGACCAAATGGAAGCCATAGGTGACTCGCCTCCCTGATCGACGGCTCTCACTCTCCTCTTCCCCTTTGTTTGGTGACGGAGAGCTTACTTCGATTTGTTTCTGCAAGAAGTATAAACAAAGGAAATTGTAATTCATAAAGCCTAATACACAAAACGTTCTTGTATTAGTATACAGCTTTCGCCAATACCAACACCTTCATTGAAAACTGAAATTCGAAGATGAAAACCACAGCGTACCTCCATTTCCCCTTTCCACAGTTAAGAGAGGAACTTATCCCTTGAGGGCTCCTGAAATTTGCCGGAGAAAATGGCCTGAAAGATTTGGGGTCCGGTGGCAACTGACAAAGTAAGAGGCGGTTGCATGGGATGGCTGAGAACTTAGGCCACTTGGCACAGCCACTTTGTTCACTGGCTCGGGTCTGACAAGTTAGATTAATGATCAGTATGTGTATAATGAAATTTTAATATGTAAACAAAATCTAAACTGACTTTTGGGTAGATTGGGTACAAGCCTCAAGCTTTACTGCTGACAAAAAGCCTTAATGAATAATGGGTAGTTTACAAAGTGTTAGACAATATTAAGGCAAACATTCATGCAGCTAAAACTTAGTGAAGTTGTATAACCAAGTTTTTCTTCTTCAACTCTCAGCATTATAAAGAAAGAAAGAAAGAAAAGGAACGAGCAATGAAGGTTATTACCTTCGAGTGTCTTTAGATTTTCATTCCCATTTGATATCTAGGAAGAGTTTTAAGGCAAAAAAAGGTGGGTCTCTGCATAAAGTTAAAGCCTATGAAATACCTACACAGGACAACAAGAATGAGGAAATAAAGCTTTGGCTTTCATTTAAACGGTGAGATAATCTCCTACTCAATCCAATTAGGGGAGAAAAGCGGGGGACGTAATGGTCATTTTTCATTTTTGTTGGGGCTGGCGGGAGCGATGCAATTATGCAACTCCTTTATCTAATGAGAAAATTTTAATTAATTTTCTCTTTAATTATTTCTCGGGAAGGAATACCTTCGCTGGCGGGTGCGTTTCCGCGGCAAAGAATTGTGGGGCGCAAAGGTAATCGAGGAATCGAAGTTGTTTTTGCCTTAATTGTCGAGAAGTTTCGATAAATTTCGCTGCCGACGGAAAGATATCTCGTTTCTGCCTCAATCTGCTTCGGATTTTGCCTCTTTCTGGGAAGGGATATTTGGGTTACTCCGAGGGGAATTATGGTTGGTCAAATGTGGTTCGTTCTTGGGTAATCTGAGGATCAAGCTGAGGATGGAGGAAGGGAATTATGCGACCGATGGCATGGGTTTTCAGGGGAGGACAGGTGGGGCGTTGGTCGGGTTGGGTGCTCGGGCTCTTTTCTACCCGACTTTGTTCTACAACGTCGTTCGAAACAAGATACAGGCGGAATTCCGGTGGTGGGACGAGGTCGATGAGGTTCGTAAATTCGATTTTGTGGTTTTTTTTCTTTTGCCGAATTCATTATTCCTTTTCATGGTATTTGGAGTTCCAATTGTGCATCCATTTAGTTGTGGCGTTCTTGTTTCATTCTTTCCCGTAGGAAGATTTTGTTGATTAAAGTATGCGGTAACAAGAGTTAGAAACAATGCCGAAGCTACTTTGTGTTGATCATTTTTCAATGAGAATTTCCTTTAAATCTTCTTGCGCATTTAGAGATATTGTGACATTGCGTCTCTAATAACTGAAGGAGAAAATAGGACCCGCTTTCTGAACCTTGTTCACGAACCCACTCCCTGACCGTGTTCAGATTGGGGTTCGATGGGTCCGCGATACATGCTGAGGGTTGGGTAGGATTCCCATCAAGTTGAATTGGTTGTTCAGTTCCGATATCTGCTATTAAGAATCTATTGCTGCAATAATTTTGGTGCTAAAGATCCGAATGTAGCAATTTTTTAAGTCTACAAGATTGCAACAAAGAAGCTGATGTTACTCATGCAATGAAGTTCTTATGGACAAATTTGATTGGTAATAGAGAAAGGAACAGGGGAAGGTGATGGCCCGTCAGCCACTAAGAAACTAGGCACTAAAAGACCGTCGGATGGTAGAAACGAGTTAATGATAAATCTGTGAGTTTACTAGTGATTTTATTCGTTCTCTTTTGCCTTAGTTCTCTGTTTTGAAGGGAAGAGTTTTTTAGAAGGGAAAAGGTAAAGAAGGTTGGAACAAGAGGACTGGGAAGGGGGTAGATTCCGTCTGCCGAATAACAAACTGACAGAAAGTATACCACCGGAATAGAGGGAAGGAATTTGATTGCCCTTTAGCCCAAGAATATAGCCGGTTAGTGCATATCAAATTCAGGAAACATACTCAGCTTATTTACGACGAGTCATTATATATATCGATGGCATATTCACTATTGTCATACTTCCACTAAAATAATCAAGTATGGTTGATGTCTTTTCTAATTGTGTTTTTTTATAAGAGGAAAGAAGAGTGGTATATACTGTAATACTACATATCTGCACGTTTCACTCCAATGGAACAGGAAATAAATTCTAAAAGCAAGCTGGCGATTCCCATTAAAGGGGCTATAGTTTAGAGGTTTCTGTATGAAGTCGTCATGCTTATGCATGTAGTCATGATATGCTTCTTTTTATCTCTCCATTTTATGGTAAGGTAAACATTCTCCTACCACTGCTTTCAGTTTCTCTTGTTAGGTGCTGTCCCTTTTCCAAAAGATGTTCCTCGTTTGAAAGAGCTGGGCGTTGGAGGTGTCATCACTCTCAATGAGCCATATGAAACTCTAGTACCTACTTCTTTGTATAAGGTAAGCATCTATCACCACACATTTTTATGACGTGTGATGCTTTTCCTGTATTTCCATTGTGTGTTTTCTAAGAGGATGATTTGAACATGATTCTATCAATCACTGGATTTTCATGCAAAATTGCTTTTATAATTGTCTATCATTTTCCTAATGAATAAGTGGATAACCTGTTTATGTTCAATTTGCTAGTATGAACTAACACCCAGCATTTGTCTTATTTTCATTAAAAAATTGATCTTCTATAGTTGAATTGAACAAAACATGGCTCTGACAATTCTTGCTTATCACACCTTTTCTCCATTTGGCAAAATTTACATTGAGTGTGGATTAATGAACCAAGTGGCTAGTGGCTCAACTCACTTCGATATGTGAAAGAACGTCTTTAGTCATATAAAAGGGTGGGTAATGTTCAGTTGGTTCATCAGCACAAAGAAGGTCTACTTACAAGGCTGTTCGTCCCAACTCAGCTCACATAGGTTTCTTTTGTCTGCTGCACGTTAAGGAGCAATGCTTGAGATGTGTTTCAGATTGTGACATGTTCATGAACCAGTGTCAAGAATTAGCGTATAAAAACGTGCCATTTGGATTTTTTGCCATCTTTCTTAACAAGGAACTTGTGCTTGTTTTAGACATTCGCCTTCAGCCCTTCACAAAATTCTTTTCCGTGTTTTATTGTATCTCCTTTGAGAATTTTACATATGTAGAGTACAGATGCTTAAAATCAGGATCACTTACAATTCACATCATTACTATGGATCTCAAGTTATAAACTTATTCATTTATGACAGGATAATTGGGTATCAAAAGTAATGGAGTCAAACTTCACATAGTAAATAGTTTACAATGCCCCAATAACAAGCTAAATCTTTGTTCCTTGTGTCAACCGAAGTTCTCTCTTTTCCTCTTTGACCATACATAGAAGAAGTAACATCCGTCCTTAAGATGATCTCTTCTTTTTTTGTGATCTCTATCATACACTGGAGTTCTTCTTCCTCACCTTGTTTACAATGTTTTTACATTAATTTTGAATATACCTAGCTATCATATTATTATTCTCTTTGGTCCTTATATGGATGTTTTCTTGCCAGAAAAAAGAAAAAGATTATTATCATATGAAGGTTGCAAAATGTCCCTTTATTTCCTCATTTTCTGCAGTTAAATCTTATTTTTCCAAATAAATGTTTTTGAACGTTTTTCTTGCTGTATTCCTTTATTAGACATTTTACTTTGATACAATTTGACCTATTGGAGTGATTGTTCGATAACATTATTTTTCACCTTTATGTTCTCGTTGCAGTTCTGTTTCCACTTGGCGCCGGATGAGCCAAAACACCCTCAATACCCCTTAACTCGTTTAAATTCTTCTTTGCTTGTGAAGCTAGACACCTTTTTTGTCACTTGAAACTTAAAATTTGGCAACACTAGCCTCCATAGACATGAGGGAAGTATCTATTTTTTTTATCTGAGGTGAAACTTCTCTCCCTGCATACTTGCTTCCTGACACCTGTTTGGAGGACTTTGAATGTCTTATTTGGGAAAGTTGCTAAAATTTATTGCTTTCTTAAAGCAAACAGAAAGGAACGAATGATTTATGGTGGTTCTGTTTTATACTAAGCTACGGCAATGGTATACGTGTGTACCATACAAGCCTCCTGGTTTCTCTTTTCGAGTACTTTACTGAAGCAAGTCACAGTTGAGCTCTGTAAGATGTTGACTTCATTTAGCTTGCACACACTTTTGCTTTTTCAACTTTTTACTGGGTCATGTTCATCAAGTCAGTTTATTTGTGCTTGTGCACTGTGTGGCGTAACCAACTTGTGGCAGGTTCTTGCATGAGAAATGCCTTATGACCATAATTTGATAGTTGCACGTTTCTCTTTGTAACTTGTATGTGACATGAGTTTTCAGGATCACGGTATCAAACACTTGGAGATTCCAACAAGAGATTATCTTTTTGCTCCTTCGTATGCTAACATCTGTCGAGCAGTAGATTTCATTCATAGTAAGTGAACCTTGACACCATTACTTTATGCATCCCCTAAAGGAAGGTCTTTTACTCGTTCTTGATGCACAGGCCTGGAATGAGCCCATCCCCATTTTTATTGGAATTTGGGCCTCTGGTTATGTTGTAAGCCCTTCGCTGGTGTTGTTGGACTAAGGCCCATTGCTGCTGGTAGAAGGGCCCTGGTCCCCTTGGGTGCATATACTTGAATTTATATCTCTTCTATTTCCTCAATAATTTGCCCTTTCTAGTATTCTGTAAGGCAAGTCAATAGGCTTCAGAAGTGGAGAGTTGTATTCTGTCCAATTCACCATTTAGAACTGTTTCATTGTTTCTTAAGAGGAAAAATTAAAGTTTGCCTTGAAAGTGGTATCTTGAAAGAATCTTCTCCGCTAGATCACATGGGTACTCCTTTTCAGGTTGACCTATATCTGTAGGTAGGGGCAGATTTGGAAACCAGTGCTAATAGTACATCAGCTATTTGTGGTTCAGATCTGGGTTGGGTCCATGTCTGACCATTCTTTTGAAGGCATTTGGAACCCTGACTTGTTTTTTGTTATTGATTATCAACATAGTTTTCATCTTGACTGCATTGCCTTGTGCATATAAAACTATTTTGCCTGAATTTTGTGGATCACTGCAATGGGAATATGTGTTTTGTTCTGCATACCCACTTTTTCTGAAATTGCTACGTGGTACCCTTCTATGCCTTCCCCAGTGTGACTCAGCTTGTGTTTCTTGTAGTTTCTCCTCAGAGAGAGATTCTGTAGGGTATATGGTTGTACTTGTAGTTTGTCATTGGAGACGTCATGTAGACCAGATAACCTACTTTTCTTTTCTGATTTGCAGATTATGCCTCATGTGGTATGACCACCTATGTTCACTGTAAAGCTGGGCGAGGAAGGAGTACAACAGTTGTTCTCTGCTACTTGGTATGTATCATTTCAAAGCATGAATACCACATGCTTCATTCAAGCCACCATTGACCTGTCGAAACAGTAACAGAAAACCAAGTTGTCATTTGCAACAGATGGCATATAAGAATATGACACCTGATACTGCGCTTGCATTTGTTCGATCAAGTAGACCACGAGTTCTATTAGCCCGATCTCAATGGCAGGTATAATGTTCACCCTCAAATACAATGATTAATTAGCATGGCAGTGGAGCAGGCAACCTCTGGTTATTTGTCCATATTTTTTTATGTTTGTCCAAGCAATACAACATGCTGAAAGAGAAGATCTTTTACTAATGTAATGTTTATTCTTCACATTGGATGTTGGAATCAGGCTGTTCAAGAATTTGGGATGCGCAGATCCAGACCACTTTTAGTGATGCCAACTCAATTATCTTATGGTAATGATGATGATGAAAATTCCCTCGTCCTTGTAACATTGGAAGATATTGAAGGGTACAGTCCTAGCAGTAGCAGTTCAAAATCTTGGGAAGCACTAAGAACAGCTTGCAAGGTTCAGGTAGCAGCTGCAAGAGGTGTCATGCGGATGGTTCGAGCATCTGCAGAGTTAGCAAGATTTTCTTGTATTCTTTTTGCAGAGACCAAGTTGTTGACAGGAAAGCTTAGAATGAATTGTGCACCCGTGGAAGCCTCCAAATGCCTTCTACCCTCTAGTGGTCAGTTGCCAGAGACAGGTTTGGAGATTGTTGTGTGCTAGTGTGCAGCTTGTGTGTGCTTTACCATGGCATTAATGTAGAAGAGAGATCTCTCTCTTCAAACTTCATCATCGTTGAAAGCTTACTGTGTATAGAAAATGTGTACATTAAACAAGTTTGTATATATTACTATTTGTCTGTAAGAACAAGTCTGTAGATATCCCGTGACATCTGTAGACTAGTTTGGAGCTTGACAAAGATTTTCATCATAGCATATACGTGGCCCTTTTCTTCTCATTTGCCAACCGTTGGAGATGCAATTCCATAGTTTCTTCCAAAGCTTCTGTTGAAACAAGAAAGCTGAGCACGTGCAAATTATAAGATGAACTTGATTCTAACGAATTGTTCACTTCAATTTTCTCAGTCAGGAAATGGAGAAAAAGAAATACTTCTCTCAAAATTTTTCACTGGTAAATAGCGCAAGAATCTCCCGCTATTTGAATATTTAAGCATCACAGCAGGAATGAAGCAGCAACAGCTCGTATATGAACTGCTGGGTAGTTCACAGCTGAGATAAAACGTTACAAGGTCATGTAATTGTATGATAAATTTGGGAAACCTCAACGCGTCAATCGGGAGCATACATCATGAAAGCTGGCCTTCTAACTCGCAGCTTTCGTCATTATAGAAAAAGCTCAGCAAACTGTGTCTGATCACCTGCACCACCCACTTCCCACCTCCAGTGGACCTACTCAAGGCAGCCCACTTGGTTCTTCACCAATTCATCAATCCCAAACGAGTGGATCAACAAGTCCTTCGTTCACAGGCAAACACCAGCCCTCCACTGACTCGCTCAAGCGTCCCCCAGCTTGGCCTTCGTTCCGAAGCTCTGCAGGAACCGTTTCAGCTGCGCCTGGAGCCCGGCGTCCTTGAGCGCGTACAAAGTCGACCTGTACAGCCTCGCGTCGAGCCCAACCCCATGGTCCTTGACGTCGCCCAAGAACCTGATCAGCTGGTCCACCCTGGTGCTCTTGGACAGCACCCCAACCATGACAGCGGCCAGCGTCCGGTCTAGTCGGCCCCCGCTGCCCTTGAACTCGCTGTACACTCGGACGCAGGCCTCGTAGTCCTTGACCCGAGCGTAGGCTCCGATCAGGCTCGTGTAGCTCGCCCGGTCGGGCCGGACCTTCCGCGCCCGCATCTCGTTCCACAGCCGCTCCGCCTGCCGCACGTTCCCGTCGCGCCCGTACACGTCGAGCAGGGCGTTGTAGACCCACACGTTCGGCCGGCACCCCTTCGCCTTCATGACGCCGAGCATCCGCAGCGCGTCGCCCGACCGGCCTTCCCGACCGTACAGTCGGATGACGATCGCGTAGGCGAAGACGCACCTCCCGTACCCAGAGGCCTGCATCTCCACAAGCAGGGACTCGGCGCGGGCGGTGAGCCCCAGCCGCGCGCACGCGCCCACGGCCATGGAGTACGTCACCTGTCCCGGCCGGAGACCCAGGGACGTCAGCTGGTCGAAAGCCTCCAGGGCCGCCCGGGGGCCGCGCCTCCTCGCGTGCCCGCCGACCACTACCGATAGGACACAGTCGGTGAGCATAACGCCGGAATTCTTTGCTGCCGCGACGATTTCCATTGCTTTTTCGGGCGAGTCCGAGTCCACGCGTAACGAGACGAGGCGGAGGAAGACGGTCTGGTCTTTCGGCGGGTGACGCTTGGCCAGAGACTCGCTCAGGAGGGCCTCGGCCTCTTTTGGCCTCCCCTCGGCGACGAGCGAGGGGATCAGGCAGGCGTAAAAGCGGTGGTCCGGCTCGACTCCTGATGACTCCATCTCCCTGACGAGCTCGACGCCTTGCGTTGCTCGGCCGGATTGGACGAGCGTTCGGCAGAACGCGAGGTAAATCGACTTCGCCTCGCTGCTCGAGCCGAGTCCCCGGGACCTGATCTCTTCGAAGACTCGCGCGGCCTTGTCCGTCTCATCGCTCTTCTCAAGAGCCTCCAAAACCAACCGGTAACAGAGAAAATCCGGCTCGATCCCGAAGGAAACCATCCGATCGTAAAGTGATACAGTAGAGCCGTACATGTGCAGCTCGTTGTAGCCCTTCATCGCCGACGCGAACTCCCGGGCGGCGGTGCGTCGGTTCTTTGCCAGCGAGTCCAGGAGCGCATCGGCGACTCGGAACTTTCGAGATGATATGCACAGCCGAACCGCTTTTGAACCAGTGGAGGATCCGGGAAATGCGAGACAGATGCCGATATCGGGAGCGATCTCCGAGATGTTGCGCCATTGCTCCGATTTGGTCAAGAACGAGATAAGGAAATTCGTCGACAGGAAGTCCAAGAAAAAGTTGGGATCCTTCTTCGCCTCTCTGTAGAAATCTAAGACGGACTCTTCATTCGGTTCTTGTCGAAGGAAGTCTTGGAGACGCTGACCGAAGTTCTGCCGCGCTCCGCTGCCGCCGGCCTCAGCATGGAGGTGGCGGACTTCAGCAGCTGGAATGGCGTTGGCGGAATCGTCAAGGATGGGAACCGATGGCGAGCCGCAGGCAGAGACGACGTTGGACAGGTGGAAAGCGCCGTCCTTCCGGCTGAGTCTCTGTCGACTTAGTGTGACGAACGTGGCGGTGGTCAGTGAGCTTATTCCGAGCCGGAAAGGTGGGTGGTAGAGGTGGTGGAAGGGGTGCTCCACGTACGCGACTGCCATTTTTCCTCCTCCCTGTGAGAGCAGTGAGAACTGGGGGTGGGGAGAGTGAGAGTCTATCTTCTGCCACGTCGCAATCGTTGAGAGGGAGACAGGGATGCCACGTTGTCCAGAAACTGGATGGCGGATAAGCCTCCTTCCTCCGAACCATCTCAATTTACAAAAATATCGTGATATTTAGAAAAATATCGGAGCAAAAGAGGCGTTTTATCAAGTGGTTTCGAACCGCTACAGTCTAAGCATAGACGACCCGTCTTACGAAATTGCGATACCCGCGCTGCTGCTTTCAAGGCAGCCAATGCCCAAAGTTACACGGCCTCTTCCCTGCTGCTGTTTTCTTCCCTCTTCATTTTCTTCCTTATGTGCATATGAGAGAGAGGGTACACGAAATTCCAAATCTCTGGCATTCAAGATCATCTCCAAATAGGGGAAGCAAAAATCAGATTTTTGTAAAAAAGTTTGTTCGAAGGCTTCTTCACCCTTTCCTGGATGGCTTTCAGAGGGCGTGGGCGCGGGCGAGGCTGGTGGCCTGGCAGTGCCATCGGTGGTGGCCGAGCACTCGGTGATGAGGACTTCGCTTTGTTTCCTGTGAGCTCTCTCTCTCTCTCCTCCATCCCCAAAGAAATGTGTGTGTGTGTGTCTGTGTCTGTGCTGACTCTTCCTTCTCCTTTTCTCTTCGGGGGATGAGAGCAGAAGATTGAGGGATTACCACCAATCAGGGATTTAACAGACGAAGAGAAGTTCCTTATCGACAGGAAGAGGCACTTTGCGTCGTGGTGTAAGAATTCCCCATACTTCATCAAAGATAGATCTCTCTCTCATGGTGGGCACTCTCTTGGTCGCACATGCATCTCCCCCTTCCCCTTATTGTTGCATTCATCTTATGATTTTGAGTTACATGATGTATTCTGCATCTCGGTGCAGATAGCAACTAAGGCTATGCATCTGGTGGATTTTGTTAGGAATTTTGCATTATTTATTTATGGAAAGCTTGTTGAAATTAAATCATGTTTGTGGAAAAGTAAGACTTGTATTCTGAGGAACTAAATCATATAGAAACATGAATCTTTATTAGATTCAGCTTGTTAGAGATATCCTGCATCAGGTCAGGCTTCTTGGTTGGTTACTACTTAGCATGGAGATCACTTCTTAGTATCAGGCATGCATGCCTTGGTCCTTGAGTTATTGCTTTGGTATCTGCGGTACTTTTTCTGACCTTTTGTCTTAGTGAGTCGATGGACTAGTTTTGTCTTGAAGGTCCTACAGATTTTGATTTTTTTTTTCTAGGTTTAGTTTGGTTCCAGATTCATATAAGTGGCACACAGTCTCAAGCTAGTGCTTAAGATTTGTTTGATCATCACTTCAGATACCTTAGCTCCAGATGTAGAGATGTACTCTGACATGAAGGCAAAGGAAACAGTTCGACGTGCAACTCTTTTGGACTGCCTGATTCTCACTCCATCAAATTTCCCTATGGAGTTAATTGAAGGTAAGTTAAGAGATGGTGTCATTCGTAGCTAATGATATTGTTTGTGGTATAAAGACTTTGCAACCAACTGTGTATTTTCTATTCCGCTGGTCTAAATCTAATAAGAGTCGGTTCGTCAAAATTTTTTCAAGCCGAAGGTCTTTTTCTTAACTTGGATTTGTTGACTTGGAACATTTTCTGAAGATTGCTTATGGAAAGGGTTACTTGGCCATGGAAAAACCTATTGTAGTAATGCAAAGAGTAAAGCTACTCAAGCTTGACTCAATTATCAAACAAGGCAAGTTTGAGGTGAAGGGTAAACTCGTTTAATTAAATGAATCAAGCCTAAGTCAGGTAAGCTTGATTCTTTTAAGCTCAATTAGGCTTATTCATGAACGTACAATATAATATATTCCATTATATCATTACAAAATAGCTGTTGGCATAGTTACCTCCCTTGTTTGTTCAAACTTCAGGATGAATGAACTCATTTGCATCTTTTCAAAACAAGTTGCCAAAAAAAAAAAAAAAAAACTCAGTGCAGCTAAGCTCTCGACCCAAGCTTAGCCGAGCTGATCTTGAGCTCTCTTAGCATGCTGAGCCAAGCTCAAGCTGGGCCATTTGAGACTGAACTCTGAAGCCCGCTTTGAGCAGGCTAAGCTCAGGTTGTGAATACACTTATTAATTTGTACTCAAGTTGGTGACTCAAACATTTATAGTTCCCTACTTTCTTCGTTTTTTCGATTGCTAGTCTAAATTTCTTTTGATTTCCTTTGCTCCTTTTCGGCATTTGTAAGCTAATATGATAAGATGACTTTACAGGACAAGCACAGCGAGATAAAAAGAGGTCTTCAGCTCATCGTATTAAAGCTAAAAAAGGTGTGGATTGCATATTTCTTATCATTGAGTTTTTGATATTTGAACGATAATTGATTTCTTATAGTACGCTTTCTACTTTCTAAAAGGAAAAATAACTTGTCTTAGCATCTTCTGGGTAGATTTACATCACATGGATTCACTCCTTGCCAAACTCAAAGATGATGGAAAAGATGATGCTGACGAGGATGAGGAAGTAAAATAAACTTTGTTTGCATTGTCCCTGTTTCCTTTTTCTAGCATGTCTTTGGTCTTTAAGGTTTTTTGTCTGCTTTTGTACAGCCAGTTAATGTACTGCCTATAAAAATAGGAAACTTGGATCGGACAGTTGGTTAAGCATCCATTGCAACTATCTGTTTTTAAACTAATTAAGTTCTTAAACCCATAAAAAGTTATCACTTAGACAGTGGGTTTTGTGGCAGATTATGTTTTCATTGAAACTCTTTGCAAAATTGCATCTTTTTATGCATTTTTAAGTGTAAATTCCATGTGTTCAACAGGCAGAGCAGGGTGATAAAAAGAGAAAAAAGGGAGATGAAGATGAAGATGAAGGCGAAGAGAATGACAATCTAGAAGAAGAGGAAGATGATGAGGCTATCGGTGCTGATGATTATACGGAGGTAAGTGAGCATGATAGAGGTTTTAGTACAAAGTTCTTAGTGGAATGTGGGGCTTTTTTAAACTGATATCTCCCCTGAATACATGCGCACATCCTTTTGAGTTTGTTGGAGTAGGTTTCTTTGCAAACTCAGATGCCCACTGGGTAAAATAACACTCACCCTTTTGAGTTCGTTGACTTTTGATTAATAATGAGTATTTTCTTTCTGCTGGTTTTATATTTTTTCATTTTTCTTTGCATTATGGGCTGTTGATTATGTGCATGTTTGTCAGGATGCTAATTTTTTCTTCACATAGTTACTTTTAATTATCAGAAATTAATATGTCTGATGGCCTTCTGTGGTTCTTATGGCAAAATTAGCTTCTGTACAGATATAGCTGGTAATATGTGAAGTCATGAACTCATCTTGCTTGTCACTTCCTTGTCTTGATGCAGAAGATGGTTTATGAAACTGTTGCAGTTATTTCCTTTAGGTTTGCCTTTCGTAGGCTAAAATAGTAGAATCATGCAGGGAGTCAACTGCAGCATGTCTGCATGCATGAAGTATATAACTTGTCTGTATTTCTCGCCAGTACTTTGCTTCTTTTTATTTTTTTTTCTTTAGTGCTATTTCATAGTAAAAACTTGCCTTTTCAGGAATCGTTCTATTATTACTTAATGTAAATCATCCATTCTGGATATTTTGTTTTCAACATGCTCCATTTTATGCACATAAAGAAATATATGATGCTACAATGTGCTCCATCTCTCTCTCTCTCCTAGGGGTTCTAATATGTCGTCATGCCCTTGCATTTTGAAAGTCTTGACTTTGCCCTCTACAGAATTTTGGATTTGACGATGACGAGGATTTTCTTGATGGTGAGGACGATGGTGGGAATGGTATGCGTGTTTGTATCTTCAAATACACTGATTTGTATTACAACTTTGCAGCTTTTAAATACGTCCATTTGGTGACGATTGTGGCCAGACATGCTTGTCTGATTCTATGATTTCTAATGGCACGGTCTGTTTGTTGCAGATGAACCAACTTATGAGTAAAGGACAAGAATGTTGCTGCATATAATGGAAAATGCAAACAGGTGATTCTCTGAAACTTTTTTATATGATTCTATTCTTACCTGCATATTGGTGCATCGACTGCTTTAGAAGAGGATATATTTAGAGCGACATGCTTGAATGCTATGTTTTTTGTTTCTAGATGATGCATGCTCTAATCATATTATATTGGTTTACTCTGTGAACAACAACTATATGGAAACATGCAGTGAAGAGAAGGAATCGAACCCATGAGAACTAATGAGGGGTGGAAAGTTGAGCTTGAGCTTCGTTTTTCAAGCTTAATCTAAATTCAAGGCTACAACAGAGCCACTAGGCACAGTTCAAGCTCAACTGCTAGAAAAGAGAAGCCAGCGTCTAAGTTCATCTGAAATGTTACAATTTACAATGCCCAATTTTTAATGTCCTTCATTGAATAGATGCCCATCTAATCCTTATATACGTGACAAGCATCAATGACAGGGCCTTTGCTTGGAGTTAAAGATATGAACATGCAAACAACTCTACTTCAAGCACTACTATGTTAATACTGTAATAGCGTTCACATCTTCAGCATATTCACTTTTGATCTATAATTTATGGTGACAAAAAAGGATGAAATCGTTGCTTCCTAGTGTATGAAATTTGTCTTAATTCCATGCTTGTTGATTAGTCACTGAAGGAAGATTAAGACAGAAAAAAAAAACACACGGACGACTTTTAGTGTAGAAGAACAAGAATATGTGCCAACTTTTGTACAGGTGCCTTTATTTTTCTCTTGTTTGGGTTAAAGGAATTTTGGGCACACGTTTACAATTTTTGTTCTAATAAGAAAAGCTCAAGTTGTTGATATTATTGAAAAATGTCTCTAATCATTGTTTATGTTTAATTGAAAAGGTCCATAAGTTTCATCATCAAATTTGCTCATTGCCATTTGACAAGTATCAAATGTGATTTTTATTTATCCTCTAAAAAGGATCTAAAAAACACATAAATTTTGAAAAATTTAAGAAACAAATGTAAGTCTTGAAAAGTGCCATGTTGGAGATATCAGAATATCCACACGTAACTTCCACAATGTTAATCCATGCACACTAGTTAGGATGCTGTTTTAAAAGCATCCAACTAATTTGATAAATGCATAGAAACTGTTGGGATAGCGAAACTCGTTGATGGAAAATAATGTATGCGATATTTTTTCAGAATCTTTGACTGTTTTGATTCCCTAGCTTGATTTCGGGTTAGTAGTAAGTTGAAATAAACTGACAAACGTGTTGTTGCTGAATGGTCAAGGACTCAAAAAGGTCGTTGAGGATTTAACAGTTGGACGTAAACCTAATTGTGTTTGTTTTCTTAAATATTTCATATGTTTGGAAGTTTCCCTTTTCTATTTCTTGCTTTAAGAGTACTCTTGATGCGTAGGGAAATGCCACAGATCCAAGTGTAAGCGTTGGGCGAGAGAGGCAAGCCCTGTGGGACGTAGGAGTTGACATCTGACGAAAGAAAATAGACTTAACCTCACTTTTTCTTTCTTCTTTTTGTTTTTTTTTTTCTGATATCATTGTTTATAGTGTGGTAATTGTGTTCATTTAGTTCCGATTCTGGATTTTCAAGCCTCCAGAAAAAGGGAGAAACAATTTTGTACAGCTGAAAATCGTTCTATTATTTTAGCAGTTGGTTGCAACACAGGCGCGGCACAATGCAGGCAAAGCCATTAATGTGAAATGAGTTTGACTTGATATTTTCAAAACCTGACGTCGTGGAGAGAGATTTTCTCAAATATTGCAGTAAATAGTACGAGCTTACCCTTTCAGTTAATGTGGTTATAAGTAATCTCATGCCATGTTTTCTGTTTCAAATCAGAAGCTTGATAAATGAACATGTTTGTCACCATGAAATATTTTTCTGTTTCAAATCAGAAGCTTGATAGATGTAGATATTTGTCATCATGAAATACGTATTTGAGAATGTTTTGTATAAGAATTAACCACTCAATTGACCATGAAATACGTATTTGAGATTGTTCTCCGCAACAATAGTTAACCACTCGTGCTGTCCTGATCTCAAGGAACTTTCAAATAGATATAAAATTCATGTTTTTTTTACTTACAACTAAAAATTTTATAAGAAAAACAATTATGGACCGAGAAAAGGAAGCTGATTGTGTTTCTGGCGGTCTCAAATCCATATGGGAGAAGAAGAAGCCTGGATGATCATGACAAACCTGAATTTCCTATCAAAATATTGGCTGTAAGCTCCAACCAGATCCCGATCAGAGCTAGTTCCGATTTAGCTGAATTTGAGTATGGATCCAAACGTAGTTGATAATAGTTGGGAAAGGTTAGGTTTTCGAGGTGGATGCAAGTATAATTCTTAAGAAAGGAAACGAATTTAAATCCAAGAAAGTCGAATGATCCATATCTGAAACTTATCCGACCCGTTCTGCTAAGATCCGTGTGGTCGGGTAGGATAACAAGGACAAAAATGATTCTCGACCTTTAAAATTGGAGAGGCTCCTACTTAATAGCGGGACCTTGGTGAATCACATAGTTAATTGACGTTTTTGCAAGAATAATCTCCAATGATAGCAGGCCACGTCAGCAGAAAAGCGAAACCCTTTGTGAAACTCCTGAAGAGAAGGCCTAAGCGGTGGCATATAACAGAGGACTTGACGTTTCACTACAATTCTGCGTTATTCGCGCCATTCTCTTGCTCCCCTTCTTTGCGCCCGCTCGAAATCGAGAGGCAGCCGAAGCAGAGAAGGAGCTCCCATCCCCCCCTCTGCGGCCGTCTCAAATCTCCCGCGAGGTCTTCCGGCAGCTTCAATGGCTCGAGTGGCCGTCGTGAGAGCTCTCCCGCTGGCGGCGAGGCTTCCGCTCGGTGACCTCCTGCCACTCGTTCGCGTTAGCTACTCTACATTCCGGCCGTCGTCCTCCTCCTCCCTCTTCTCGGAGCCCCTTCATTTCGGATCTTTCTTCACCTGCCGGAGCTCTGAGGCTTTCCCGAGGGTGAGGGCGCCTGGATGGCCGGTTGCTTCTGTCCGGGGCTTCCGCAAGACTCGGCGGCGCCCAGTCGCGCGGAAGAACCCGTCGAAAGAGAGGCAGTTGGAGCTCGACGTGAAGATCTGCCTCGAAGAAGAGCTCCCCGATGATCCGGAAGTTCTGGTAATCCAAATTCCGGAATTTTGATTTTTATTTTTATTTTTTTTTGTCGAATGATTCAATTTGAGACGAAGAGCTCTGAGTTTCTGGTAAATTGTGTGCGCCCTCTGTTTGAGAATTTACACTTGGATGTGCATCAATTGATGCAATGATGGATGACATGTTTATGTCAACGTATTCCTTTTGACGTTGCTGGTTGTGTCGTAGATATTATTGTTGTTCATTGTCGTGTAAGTGATTTGTACGTACTGTCATGTGAAAATTTTTCATTTTTTATATCTTATTGGTTCAATAATACAGATTTCTAATTTCTAAATGCATTCTGCGATCATGTATTTAAACAATCTCGTCTTCGATTCCCTTGTTTAGTAATCAAATTTTCTTGGTAGCGTTTCAAGGAAGTATGAAAGTGAAACTTCGGTTTCATGATTCACGTCGCTCCAAATAAAACGCGGAGAGAGGAAAGAGAGTGCGGCTAATTAATCTACAAAGCAATGCCAACTGGAATTTATCACAAAAAATTCACGACAATGTCACATCATTTTCATGATTTGTCTAATAACTTAGAATGCGGACATTGTGAAAGGTGTTTGCTATTTTCAATATACTCAGAATGGTTCCATACGGAAACACACACTGACACGTATATAATTTATTATATTTGTTTATATACAAATAAACATGCCAAGATTTATGACTCGAGTTCCTATTGGCATCTTCTAGTTTAAGAGTGAAGTATTTAAGTGTTCACATGTTATGCAGGACTGGTTCAACCTGAAGCTGAATTAACAATAACTCTTTAGTTAATATTTCCTCTTCCTATGTTTCTGGTGCCACAAAATCTTTGCGGGCAGAACTGGCTTTGCAACCTTCCATGCGTTAATTTTGTAAATTGTCTTTAAATTGTATTATAAGTATGCAAAACATTAAACACCAACATGAAATTGAGATTATGCAAGTTCATGGGTAATAGAAAGCCAGAATAGAGCTTGTTCCTATGGTTTGATGTTTGTAAGTTTCCCCCCAAATTAATCATATGGTACCTGAAGTTTATAAACAATTGGAGTCACTTTTTGGGTTGTTCTATGGAAATTTTGATATTTAAAGGTTAAGTCTATCCATTCACAATTTCGATTAGGACAAAACCAGCTACTTTTAGTGTCCTGTCAAAACAAAGTCCCTACTGTTGCTTCTGTTTTCCACTTCTCTCAATGTAAGCTGGAATTTTAGGCAGACAAAGTCCCTACTGTTGCTTCTGCTTTTCACTTCTCTCAATGTAAGCTGGAATTTTAGGCAGACAGTACCATCCTAGAGTATTGAGCTCAAAAGATCTTTGCGTTGCAGAATTCCTTGTAGTGTGCTTGCTGGGGCCTACAATTTTCTCCAGTGCTGAAAAAGACTTGAACTACCTATCCACAATAAGTGAACAACACTTGCGTGGAACAAAACAAATCTTTATATTTCTGAAAATAGTGGAGTTTACACCTTAAACCCTTGCCACAACATCGTGCTGTATGGACTTAACATGAATATTGAATGAGAGATTATTGTGCTTAAGAATTCTAGTACAAACAGACCATTCATGTTGGCCAATGAAATGACCTGCATGAGTGGCCACCAGTTCACCACTGCAAAATAATAGTTCATCCTGTTCTTCGTGATCGTTAAATTACAATGAGTAGGACCAATGGGTTGTGTAAATTGTCAATAATATACCTTGGGTATGGATTTATTCAAATTTTGAATACTAAATTAGCTAACATCCTATATTGCATTCCTATTAGAATGTGCCTTCTGAACTCCTGAATTAGATTTTTAAATTTAAATTGACTTGTTACCTGCATCTCATCTGTGCTTACTTGATCATATTTTGCAGAGCATAGCAGAAATTCTGCGACTAAACGCTCCAATGGCAATGAAGATTGCATTCGATGGACTGAAAGATTCAGATTATAAAACAAGAGATAGAACCATAAATGATGTTGGCAATTTTGAAAAGGCTGAGCTGTCTATAATGCTTTGTAATGACAATTTTATCCGAAAGCTGAACAAGGACTGGCGAGACGAAGACCATGCTACTGATGTACTCTCCATGTCGCAGCATATTCCAGGATTTGACCTACCAATTGTGAGGACATCTTATTCACCCAAAGAATATTTGCTTTCTGTTAAGAAGCATGGGTTAGGAAATGATCTATCAAATGATAGCCTAGCTTTTGTTTCTTGGCTGATGCAAACCATTAACTTCTACAGCTCATGTTGGGGGATATTGTCATTTCTGTTGAGACTGCTGCAAGACAAGCTGAAGAAAGAGGTCATTCACTTCTTGATGAAATACGCATCTTATTGGTTTGTACCATCTCGTATCCTTTCATTTTGTGCATGCATGTAAATTTTTGGCTCTTGAGAAATCACTGCCTCAAGTTGTTTGTACGGTTGTTACATGTGAGGATTGGTGAACTTTCTTTGTCATTTTTACTGTGTGAACTGGAAGGTTTGGGAAAGAAAAAATATGGTGAGACCGTGAGAGACTAACAAGGCAATGTGTGAAAGTCCATCTGTGTGTGTGTGTGTGTATAAACATGAACACACACATCAAGTCACGTGGACTTAAATGGTAGTATATATATTTCTCAGTACACATTTTTGTATCTATTCTTTACTTAACTAAGTTAATAACTTATGCTGGGCAAAATGCAGGTCCATGGTCTGCTGCATCTTCTTGGATTTGATCATGAGGTAAGTGATGAAGCTGAAGCAGAGATGGAAAAGGAAGAAGAGGTTGTTTTAAAGAGTCTTGGTTGGAAGGGGAAAGGTCTCATCAATAGTGCGTATGATTCAATAGCAGATGAAATCCAAAGGGCCGAAGATTCAAATGGTATTGCCATCCATTTATCCTCCACCTTGTTAACTTCAATTTTGACCTCGTGGTACTACTTGAGCTTGAAAGGGGTGGGACCCAAGTGAATTTGTAGTTTGAGAGCCTTTGCAGGTCATTATGTTAAGGAGGCAAAGAAAGAAGGCAGCCTTCGTTTTTATCAGCCCAAGTTTAAATATATTTTCTGTGATATGGATGGTAAGCTCAGTTGGTACCTCAGGAATAAGCTTTATTTATGGTGTTAGTTTGTCCATAATTTTATGCTGTTTCATCTCAGGAACGCTTCTTAATAGCAAGAGTCAAATTACTCCAAGAAATGCCATGGCATTAAGGGAGGCAATTTCGAGGGGAGTGAAGGTTGTCATTGCCACTGGAAAGGTTAGTTGTACATCTCCTTTTGCTTCTGGGTTCTTTTATTCCTTCTTGTGCTCAATTTATCACATGGTTTTAGGTCCAGTTAACAGCTTCTCCAGCACTACTAATAGCATATACTGTGATATATGAAAGCATATTTTTCATCTGTTCAATTTATTCCCATTCTATTATTTCTTGTCAGACACGGCCTGCTGTTATAAATGCTCTGAAGACTGTGGACTTGGTGGGGAAGAATGGTGTTGCTTCTGAGTTCTCGTCAGGTGTCTTTTTGCAGGTTTCTCTATTTGCCTTTTGATACTCATAGCTTGACTTATGTTTCACAGTTTCAAGGCTATATTGGACCAGTCTGTTTCCAATATGATACTTTTGTTGTTTTAGTTTGTGTTTTAGATTTAAGTTTTCTCTCTCTCTGTCTCTCTGCCTGTTAATTTTTTCCCTTCATCTTATGAAGTATTCCTTTAGCATTGATTTCTCTTTTCTTGAATGTGCAATCTCCAATCTTAGATAAATCTTAGATCTTTTGTTATAAGTCATTCTTTTACAATTTAACGGACATCTTGTGGTGTAGGAAATTAGAGAAGTAATTTTGTGACCCTCACAAGAACTCTGTTATCATTTAGTCAAAATATTGTTTGTTTGCTCTGTTTTCATGTTCCTTGATCAAATATGGAGTTATATGGTATTTCAAATGAATGAGAATGTTTCAATAAACATCTTCTGATTGACCTTTTAACAAATGAACTGGGAAATTTATTTGTATAAGTAACCAAAGAAACATACTTCTGCTTCAGTGCTTCTCATATTTAGGTTGTTGTTCATACTTCTTATATTTAGTTGATTGTTTTGCTGTCAAGTGGTTGGTAACAAAACTAGCAGGAGACTTCCTCTTTATGGAGATAGGAGAGGGTCTTTCCTCACACAACCACACCTGGCTCTTCTTTTGTATCAGTTGGACTTTTCATAACTCTATTCTTCTTGATCTTTTCACAAGACTTACAATGATAGTGCTGTCCAATATTACTATTTACTATGCATACCTATGAATGGGATGGAATATCAAAGTCTGCTTTTTTTTTTCTTCTAGTGAATCTCTTTTTTCCCCCAACATCTTGGTATATTTCAGAATTAGATGTAAAACTTAGCTGAGTGCTGGAAACTGTTGAATGATGCTTGATGATGATGTCAAACTATTCGTATGGTGATAAAAGTTTCGGTTGGGCTTAGGTTTTGGTTTTAAAAATGACCACTGTTTAGTTGACTTAACCTGTGCATGTCTTGTTTAAATGCTTGGAAGAGAATGTCTCAAAACGTCTGGGACATTCTCCTTCATAAATTTTGTTGCACCCTTAAAGATGGCAGAAATTGTGGGATAAAGCCGCTTTAATGATATGGTTTGTTGGAGACTTCATGAGATGTCATTCTGAGAGGAGTGCTGCTGAGATGCAATGCCTATCTTAGATATTATTCCCGACCATGCAAACACACCCTCGGAATGTGCATTTACATTCTACAACCCATTGACTGAACCAACTCAGTACTGTTTCTAGTTTTTTTTTTGTTACTTATTGCATGTTTTTGTGGTAGTTTTCAGTTCTCTAAGTGTCCGTTTTAAATTGTTTGCCTGTTGTACATTTTAATATTTTTGAAATGTTCTGTAGTCTTCGTGCAGCATTCTCTTT
Organism: Nymphaea colorata; assembly: GCF_008831285.2. Lineage (NCBI taxonomy): Eukaryota > Viridiplantae > Streptophyta > Magnoliopsida > Nymphaeales > Nymphaeaceae > Nymphaea > Nymphaea colorata. The sequence goes on from NC_045138.2 coordinate 28,278,918, forward strand.
TTTGTGGAGACATGCAGGAGCACTTATAAGAGGGTTGCTCATGTAAAAGTGCACTTCTATGTGCTTACTGGAAATCTTTTTTAACCCTTTTTATTTATGAAAGCTTTTGTGGAATTTATGCATTTTTAGAGAAACTCAAAATAAATGAAATATGAATTATAATGGAAACTAGATCCAGTAATTTTGTGTGTTGTCAATTCAAGGAATTGGGAAGTTGCAGCTTATCGAATAAGGAAAAATGTTGTGCATGAGATTTTAACAGTTCGTGCCAGTTGACTGTTTCTTATAGTTTTTCTTTCTTTTGAATTTTGTATAAAATAAAAAATCTCATTTCGAATGATAATTGTAGGGTTTGCTAGTTTATGGTATGCAAGGCCGTGAGATTTATAGAAGAAATCTGGATCCAGATGTTTGCAGGGAGGTAAGATGTTTCAAAAATATTAAAGAAAGCCTGTTGATTGTCTTTGTGTTTTCAAGTCGGATGCTTTTGTGCCTAACATTTGTTAACCTTGAAAATTGATTGCAATAATCTATACTAAAAGAAAGTCATAAACATCCAGGAAGCCTTGACTCATTGATATTTATGATCTTGAACGAGAACCTGATGGACAAAAATTATTCTGGTACATAAAAATATGATCTGCTGGATAACATTCCAAACCTTTTCTAAATGTTCAAACCTCAACTCCATGTAGGGGATGTCGTTCAAAAACATCACTAGTTCGTATGTGGGACCTAAGTCATTCTCAAATTTCAGTCCATAATTATGAACTATTCTAGCTGCCAGTGTAGAAGTGCCAACCATGTTGAGTACAAACCTCTTGTAGTGACTTAACATTTCATTTGCAATTCCACCGACTAACTCTACATTCTATTTGGCTTTGCACTGCCGTACATTCTTCCCCAACAGATGTATCACTTTCTCTGTTGCTTAGGTAGATAGGATATGATTGCTCTAATACAGGGGATATTTTTCTGTAGTTGTTTCTCTGTTGTTTCCTCTTTATCTATTCTGCAGAGATCTATTTCTGCATATAATTACTAATCTTTTTCATGTTGAACCTGTTCTTCTCACATTAAATTTTTGCAGGCCTTTTTGTATTCTTTGGAGCACAGAGTGCCTCTTATTGGGTTTAGTCAAGATCGATGTGTGACACTGTTTGACGATCCATTGATTGAATCACTCCACACTGTCTATTTTGAGCCAAGGGTAACCTAGGATATGAATATGTTAGTAACAGGAAATAACCTCATTTTGGACCTTACTTGTGCTATCTTGATTTAAGGCTTTTCCTTTTTATTTTCTTTCTTTTGCAGGCAGAGGTCATGCCCTCAGTCGAAGACCTTCTGAGAGCTGTTGACATTCAGGCAAGCATCCCAAAGCATGAAAGATGCTGTCTATTGCCGTGATAGCCTCTATCTCAACATTAAATCTTGAATCAACTGTTTGCTTTTTCTTCTTTTTCATTCATCTTCATGAGCAAGTGAATAAAAGGACAAATGAGTTACAATAATGCAGGAAATGATGAAAGACTTGGGCGATAAGTAATGTTGATTAAAATACCTGTCAATCAAGATTACTTCACTTTTCTCAGTTACTGCTTTTCAGCTTTTCTATTTTCTTATCTTGGTCTGGCTTATTTCTTTCTCATTGCTTTTCCATATTCTTGTTATGACTTGTTTGCCATTATGTTGGCAAAGCTTGATGGTGGGGCCAAGGCTTGATAATGACAATGATGAAAGTTCAATGTTTTGGAAATCTAGAAGTTTTCTTTTATTTATTTTGTGGTGTGGCTACCAACAGTCACCCAAATTATTTTTTCCTGCTAGCCTGCTGGATTTGCTGCTCATAGTCCAAAAATTTAGGAAAGCTCCTGTTTCCTGAGATAGAGCCTAGATTTTTTCGGGAATTTAGATTCTGTTGTAACAACAAAGTTCCTATATTTCGAGACTTTGCCTAGATTTTTTTTTTTTTTTGGAAAGCAGGTTTTGTTATAAAATCTGCTGCTTTTGATTCCTGGGCTTTTTTTTTTTTTTGTGTGTTAAAGCATGTTTGACCTTTTAACTGCTTCACTGTTACCTCATCTACATTTCTGCATTTGGAATTTTCTTATGATTTGTTCTGATATGGACAAATTTAAGAAAGCAACGATTTCTTGGAAAAGCTAGTATTGGACACCTACAAACATTGAAACTAAATGTCTATTACCACCATCACACGTTTTGTGTTTTAGCAACTTAATGACGTCAGATGTTATGACCAGTTTAAATGCTCCAGTCAGTAGGAAAAAGTAGAAAGGATCCATAAGAGCAAGACAAAAATTTTCAAAGTCGTTATTATTGTAGTAAACTATTTTAGGTGACTCCGAGATGCCAAACTTCTCATGCGTGCATGTGTCTCCGAAGCATCAAATTTTGTAAAAGAGGCATAACATTCCTCTCTACTTTAGGTGCATCTTAGATGACCGAATCTCATGTCCGCGTCTTGCCTTCCAAGCATCACAAAAAGTGGCATAATATTCTTGTCTTTTCTTTGGTATTTGCAGAAATTGCTCTTCTATGGCACTGCAGAGAGTGTTTCTACATCTTTGCGGCCTCATTGGTCAGAAGCAGTGCAAGAAAGAGCTCGTGTTGTTCAGGCACAGGCTGATATGCTGGAAATTGTTCCACCTGGGACTTCAAAAGGTGAAGGTGTGCGCATGCTGCTGGACCATCTTGGTGCTAACACTGACGAGGTAACATAAAACCATGGGTCTTTGTCTATCCATGCCACCTCCATTTATATTTTTCATTTGAGTTGGCCATTGAAGTAATGAAGTCCTATCTTCCTCTGCTACAAACCAGTCAATGCTCTGGCAAGTTTAAAAAATTGAAATTGCACTATTCCGTGAAGGCCTGAATTAAGCATATTAGCCCCTGAAACCAAAATGGCATGTCTGAAGTTTCTTTATTCTGTCCTGGATGCTTGAACCTCCAAACCCTCACCACTTTAATTTCTGTTTATGATTTTATTGCATTTTTCTCATTCCAATTAAGGAAAATAAGGAATGCTCCTCTCTGGCTTCTCAGCCCAGTCTTCAACTTCCAATCTGGTTTTTGACTTTCAAAACAGTCTCAGTCTCCCCTTTATACCGGGTGGTCAAACTTCCTTCGTCCATTTGTTTCTTTATTATTTTTCTCTTCCTTAACCCAATATTGTATCTGTTAAGGTCATGGCCATAGGTGATGGTGAAAACGATATTGAAATGCTGAAACTTGCTTCACTGGGAGTTGTGCTTGAAAATGGTGTAGATAAGGCTAAAGCAGTTGCAGACGCGACTGCTGCGTCCAATGATGAAGATGGAGTGGCAGATGCCATTTACCGCTTTGCTTTCTGATACAGTAATTCTTTCAGAAGATGTTTATTGTTGCACTGACCGGGATTTCTTAGTGCAAGTCCCCTAATTCAAGTGGGGTATAATTCTCTCAACCCCACTCAAAGAAGAGAGAAAGAAGCTTATAGTTTATGAAAGATTCAAATGTAATAAGAAATACTAAATTGCCAGTTTTCCTATTCAAAATGGAGGAAGAGATCTTATGTTCAAGTATTTTCATGTCTATTCAAAAATTGTGTGCGTGTGCACAAGTCTGCACATGCATTTAAGTTTGCGCAGCAAACTATAGAATGTGTACCTCCATAAGTAATTCAAAGCATCTGGTGTTCACTGCACAAAATTTTTCCACGGTAAAGAAGACTTGAAAAATGAGGGGTTCTCATACGGATAATAACCGAGGAAAGATTTTCTCTCACTTGCGCAGCTTAAAGTTTTATTACTCATGAAATGTCTTCGCACTAGCTTAACGACTGTTGTATTAAAGAATTTTCCGTCTCCAATGAATTGCACAGGAGCTAAAACCGTTTAATACGAAAAAATTCTCATCTCCTTAGATGGGGGAATGTGTAAAAGTTTTTTTTGAAACTTCCAGAAAAATTCTGAAACCGCTACTGGCAAGAACCTTCATTTTTGACATTCGAGAAAAGTAGGCCTTCGTTTTGTGGTGGTTCCTTTATTGGTACAGGTAATCAAACGGAAGATGCAGAAAGCTCTCGCTAATTTTTACGTAAAAAGTCTGGTGCGGGCCGATCTTATCCGTGTCGGCTGGATGCCTTACAAGATGAAAAGGCGTAAAAGTTGATGTATGACCGTTTCCCACCATTATATTGTCGGCTCAAAAAGAGGGCGTTAAAAAAGTAATAAAGAAAAGGAGAGTAGTGGGGTTGACAGCCGCTATCCGGTTCGTGTTTATCGTAAGACTTTAGAGAAAATTTAGATATCACTTGTTCGTCTTGGAAATTCTTTCTGCCTCAAGAATTCCAACCATATCTCTTCTACACGCCATTGACTGCCTTAAAAAAGAGAAAATCCTCGTACGATTCGTAGGAGTTTCATACAAGTATTGAACCTCCCAAATGGGTAAACCTTCTTATACAATGAAAAAAACAGTTCATGGTAACATTTGATGAAAAAAATTCAGGCATTTCCAAGAACTCAATAAGTTTCTCTTTTTTCTCAATAAACTCTCTGGCGTGATGTATTGGGGAAGCTAGAATAAGAGATAAACGTATGCCCAAATTCCTCTGTGCATCTCTGCAGGTAACTGAATGTCATATCAGTCTGTGTTGAGTCCAATTTCTCTCTGTCTCCTCACTGGAACACCATTTCACAAAGAATGCTCTGAAAAAGAATTCCTTTCAGAAGATACCTTTGTTATCGATGCAATTGTGTCAAAGGTTAGAGAACATAAGAGCATCACGTCGAATTTACAGTGGAGAAACAGAAATTCCATCTTTAGTGTCTCCAAGGGGGGTGTTAAATATGCCAAAGTCTTATCTCGAGAAGGAGCATGGACCAATGAGGTTTTCACGTCTCCAAGCATGAAGATGGTTAACGTATGATGTTTTCAGTTATTTAATGAACGAAAGAAGCCCCTAACCTTCCTTAAAAGATAAAAGAAAACAAAATAAAAAAGAGTTACCCTGGGCTATCATGCTTGATAAGCTGAAAGCTTGAAACTGTTAGCATTTGATTACAGAGCTGTTGCACCCTTTTGTCCAGGTGCCATGAATATGTGTCACGTAAAAAAGAAAATGGAACTCTGGATAACATATAATAGTTTGTCAATGATGAGAATCAAATTTCTTTTAAAGGATGTTTGAACATGCCATTCAAGCACCATCTTACAACCTTCAAGATATGCATTGGAAGAACACGGACAGGGAATATTTCTTGGAGAGAAAGAGCACCATTGCAGTTCCACCAACAACGATAAGAATCATAAGATCAAGGGTCAAAGGGAATTTTTTTTTTTCATTTACTGAAAAAAAAAAGGAACTCTCAGTATTCTTCCCAACGTCAAGAGTGGAAGCAAAAAAAAAAGAAAAAGAAAGGAAAGCATGAGAATCTCATCAGGAAAAAGAACAACAGATAGCCTCGATATTTCTGGGAAATGTATTTACAAAGGATCAAAAATGACCCCTAAAACACAAGTGTGGGGCAATTTGTCACACATTCTTTTGTGTAGGGATTGGTGGCTTGTTGCTCAGAAAACTGTTGTTTCTTCTGATCAGTGATGCCCCACAAGAACTCTTCGGGGATTTCTTTGAGATGGCCTTAGATATGGAACCCCTTGGTGGGTATGACTTGTGGCAGTCCAGATTTCCAGCATAGCTCTTAGATGACTTTAACCTCTTGTTGTAGGGATTCTCAGGCTTTGCGAGGTCTGCCAAACAGGTCGCTGCTGCTAGTGATGTGAATGACTGTGATTTACCTTCGTAATGTTTGGAAAGACCTCTTCTGCCAAATGGAAAGTCACAATTCAATCAGGAAAACTCGTGGAAAAACGAAGACATGGTGCTTATAGACCGCACTTTCAACGCATAAGTTTGAAAAACGATTACCAACTTCGGTTTGAACCATAAAACACATTAAAATAGATGTTATATCCTCTCACGGGTATGCTCTAACCAGTTTGGCCTCCTAACGGATCCGACCAGTGGCTTTTTTTTTTTTTTGGTTAAATTGAACCTACAGATGGAAAAGGTTTCATGTTTATTGCAGAAAAATATAGCAAACAAGGAAAAGGTTTCATGTTTAGGTGGCGTCCTGAGAGAGCTCAAAATCCCATTTTTCCTGCCGTAGAAACAACAAGAACGAGTTTTTCTTGGCCGAATTTTGCCGGATCAATGACTTTATGCTTAGTAAATAAGGAATCGTAGACATTTACAGGCTTAGACTTTGAGAAAAGAAGAATTATATGTGGCTAATTCTTAGGAGGACAGAACTTTTGAGCTTCTATTCCTGGTGCCAGACATGTTTTTGTTGAAAAATTTTCCTTCGGCCATGGCTGTGAACGAGATCATTCGATGCCATTATCTATCTAATTGATAGACATCGCAACTGACAACGCGCGAGAGAGATAGAGACTTACTTGAAGGGAAGCTGTGCCATAAGGGATGTCATTTCATACAAAGGCCCCTCCACGAGCTGATTAACCGAAGAGGGCGACGAGGAAGACGACGAAGCGTCTTCCATGAAATCCGACGCCGAAGACGGATCTGAGCCGCTCGAATCCTCAGAGGACGACAAGGAGTCGAAGAGATCATCTTCCTCGCCACCACCACCGTCATCCATGATCCCAAGGCTGAATCTCGGCTCTCTCACGCAGACTGCAACTGCATCCATTCTTGATCAAACTTCTGGGCGCGATCAATCTACTCCAATCCTTCTCACCACAACCAACCATGCGTCTCAGGACCAACAACCCACTTCAAAGGCCGCTGCTCCTATCTTCCCACCCCAACTTTTGGACACGGGAAACACCATGAAACATTGTATGAATCACTTTGAGCAAAGAGAAGGAAGACTTTGGGGATTATAAAGGAGAAAGGAATAACAATATTTAATACTAAAACAATACTTTATACCAAGATTGAACAACACATGAGCTTTTTTTCTGTGTGTACATATGAAAAGGATGCCTAGCAGAGTGAGTGGGGACGGCTGATCTTGGTGAACTAAAACAAAAAAAAAAAAACATACGAGGGGGGTGAGGATAAGATCGGTAATATTAGAATTACTTTCAGATTCGACATTATCCTTTGCTTTGTAGCATGGAAAAGAGGCAATCGGATAAGGTCTGGAGTCATCCCCATTCATCCTCGTCACCTCCCTCTCTATCACCTTTTCTTGGACAATTCAATGCAGCCTTCTTAGTTCTTCCCCCCCTTTCCTCTCGTGAATCGGCTGAAAGCCACGCTGGGCCCGACTCGCATACCACCAGCCCGATTCAAACACAGCCGAGTCGGATCACTTAATTTCTCGGGACATATGTTTGATAACATGAAATTAATATGGTACATGATTGATTTGAAAAAAAAAAATACTTGCATACACATAAATAACGTGTCACTTAAGAGTGTCAATGGATCATATAAGAATTGAATATACTATTAACAGTATCTATTTTTTTGGATATTTGATTCGAACAAAGAAACGTAATATCTGAATCTGAAATCCAATTTTACAATTTGAGTCTAATCTGAATCTGATTTTTACATTCATATATAAATCTTAAATCTGAAATTTAGAATTAAATCTGGCCGATTTCAAAACATAAGAGTATCGGATATAAGATGCTTATTTAAAACTAAATTTGATGTTAGTTTGAATTTGAATCCGATTGAATATTTATGTATATATAAATTTGAATCAGACCTCACATCATTTCTTAAAGTTGAATATGATTTGCTTTGTTAATCAGTATTAAGTTTTTTCATATCCGATTTTTTCAAAACTGTACCTGATCTAAATTGAATGTAATAATATTCTTAATATCATCAGTACGGGCTCAATTAATTGTATTGAGCCAAACACCAATCATCAATAAACTCGTAAGGGGACTGGAGTTCGGCTCTCATCCCTTCTGGTCTATATAGATTGAAATATCCCAAAAATATACTCAATAATCATATAAAAGATTGGTCAGACATGCCAATTTGTTTTAACACGAATCATTACGTCTCGTCACGAGACAGATGCTTATTAGAATCGGTTCCAAAGGAGTCAAAAGTCGAACCGGGTCGTCAAACCAATGTGATTGGTTCAAATCTTTCCGAGGATCCGGATGGGTCCCACAATGCTGATGAAATGTGGACGAAAGTGGTCAGACGTGAGGAGGAAGTTGCCAGTTGCCACCACCTCTTTCTCCTTCATCGACGAGCGTGCGTGCACGCCGCTGTGTGTGTGTGTCATCCTTATCCCCAGCTGCGAGCGACCACGTGGGGTCCACTGGAACTGGACTTTCCAGTGTGCATGTGGAGAAGCTTCCTTCATATTCAGGGGCGGAGCGATGTGGGGCCCAAGGACATGGGTCCCACAGGAAGCCCTAATTTTATGCTGGATTCGCGCATGACAATCTACTGTCCTCACATTGCTTCCCTCTCTTTTTCTCTCCCACCAACCATTTTGGAGTTACTTATTTACTAAAACATTTTTAAGAGAATTGGGATCGTGATGCTTTTTCATATTATCGAACCAGATGAATGATTGTCTGTATTAAGTTTTATACTTTTTTATGTGAAAAATCGAAGAGTAATTTTGTTATGTAGTGTTGTGGGAGGATTGAGATTCAAGTTTTACATGTTGGAAGAGGCTCAGCTTAATTCAAATGGTTTTGTTGTGAGAAACTACTTTCAAAATTCATCATGCAATTCTCAACTGCGAGCTGCTTTTAGATTTGAATCAGTTTGAGGGAGTGGGTCATGCCAAAATAATTAAAAAAGACCAAAAGGGCCGGCTTCTAATCATCTAATCAGGATTGTTCTATCTAATGCAGATGAATGATTGAAAGAAAAACACTAAGAAAAATGTGAAAATTATTATTACATGATGACGAAAATGCCTATCACATTTTTCTTTTTGTTTTTCTCTTAATCACCCATCACGATGGATCGAACCAGCTCTTATTAGATGCAAGGTGCCTCTTAAAAGCTAAAGTCATCATTCAATTTTCATATGTATATGAAGATTCAATTGAAAAAAAAACTATGTTGGTGTTAACAATTGTTCATTCTGTAATGGTTTTACCAATGATTTATGATTAGTTTAGCAATGAATTTCTAAATTTTAACAATCCAACAACAACGGTTTGAGATGCTGTTCTGACTTTTCCTTTGTACCATATATGTGTAAAAGATTTAACAACGGTACGTTAGAAGAGAAAAAATTACAACCATATTTGAAACTACTAAATCAGTAAAACCAACAGTTGACCACCCCAGATGGGAGAAAGAACTGTCGGGACAAAGGATGGACTTGTCATCATCTTCACCTTACATTCCAGAAGTCGTTTATTATGAGATCATCAATGCGCGTGTTAAAGGACTCCCACAGAACACCATACATGTGGTTCATATCTTTCGATGACTTAATAAGAGATCGACTTCATCCCAATCTGGTTGCCAAACCTGTCCATTGACAGAAATCACTTTATATCGAGCTTATCTGCTTCTGCTGACATGATACAGACCCACCGCTCAAGTAATACGCTATAGCTCCACCTCTTGTTCTCCATCTCCTCTTCTCTCCTGTTCCCAGCTCCAGAATTGCATTTAAACATGAATGGTTTTATAGTATATCTTTCTCCTCTTTTCTCCTGTTCCCAGCTCCAGAATTGCATTTAAACATGAATGGTTTTATAGTATATCTTTCTCCTCTTTTCTCCTGTTCCAAGGTTCAGAATTTCATTTTAGACATAGAATGGTTTTACAGTATGTCTTTTAGCTCGAATGTGGTACATGTCTGCAGTTCAGAAGAATTATCACAGAATAATTATCACTGTTGAGAAGAATTATCACTGTTCAAAGAATTACCACTTACAAAATTCAAACGAATAAACAGACACGTATCAAAAGAGGTCACGGAATCACAAAGTCTTATCATTTACAAAGTCACAAAACGGAGGACAGCACCAATACCATGGGCGCCTGTTTCTTTGCATTTAATTAGTTGGCTACCTCCTAACTGCATCTCTTTTTCTTTCTTAGCATTACATCCACACAAAAGCGTTGTACGGGACATTTCTTTTTCTCCCTTTTCCTCCTTCTTTCGTCTCTCTTTCTTTCACTTTTTTTTTAGATTACTGTGTACAGCGAAGCTTTAAAAGTGCAGAAAGCATCCCAATTCTTTGGCTAAAGCGAACAAGCTTCCAAATTCGGCATACTGTTTACAATGGCAGAGCCGGTTTTGCACCCCCTGTATTCCTTTTCCTTCTCATTAGATTCCGTGTGTGACCACTCATTGGAAGAATATGCTTTTCATTTCTCAAATTTTCCTGTCCACGTAAATTTTAAAATGGAAAAATGTGTCGGTTATGATTCTTTAGCTTACTACTGAATATGTAATTGCTTGTTTGTTGGAATAGTTGTTGTTGAGACATTATGACGTTTAAGAGAGTCACGTTATCAATGTCAATATATCCAATCGCATAATCACAGAAAATGCGTTTCTTTTTTAAAAAAAAAACTCTAAAAAAATCCGATAAATTAACTGACCGTTTAATACTTAAAAGAAAAAAAGTTTTTTTTAAACATTAAAAACGAAAAAAAACGTTTTTAATGCATTTTTTCAGTTTTTTTAATGTCAAACAGTTTTTTTTTCTATTTTATATTTGTTACAAATCTACTTATCTTTTTTTATGTTTGTATTATTAGTTTCTTATTTATTTTATTTTTCCTTTATTTTTATTTTTTAATTATTAAAAATTTACATTTTTTTTATTTTTTTCAAGTTCACCGTATTATACCCAAAAAAAAACTCACCGTTTAAAACTCTGAGACGTTATTTATAACTATATTCCAATATAGATTTGAGATCAAATCAAACTATTTCAGGATATATATAAATATCCATTTGGGTTCATATCAAATTTGAATGTGAATTGAAAAGTTGGATTTGGATTTGAAATCAGATTTCAGGTTCAGATTCAGATCCAGATATGCTCTTTTTCATTCTTATACATCTGAAAATGTGAACATCAGAAAAAATAGGAACATGTTTAAAGGATACATCTCTGATTTGAATCCCAATTGCAAATGTGTTCTTGTTGAAACACATGTTTTTTAATATCATGTTCTTATTCAGGAAATCAAGATCTGAATATGAATACTTTTCTGCCATTTACCCAAGGAAACAATGCCTTTGCCCTGCCATTTTGCACAGTGGTAGCTTTCCGGGTGTTTCTAGAAGTTTTTGGATCTAGAATGGTTAATAAAGGCACTTTTTCCTTTTGTATAATTTCTGAGATAGCACCATTCTAAAAAAATCGAATATAGAAACAGATCAGATTTGGATTTTAAAAATGACATCCAATTAGATTCAGATTCAGATTGGATTTAGTTTTAAATAAGTATTTTATATCATATTTTCTTGCATCTTAAAAATCCATCTGATTCGGATTCAGATATAAATGCAATGCAAAAATTGAATTCAGATTGTAAAATCGGATTTTTTATTTAGATACGACTTTTTTTGTTCGTATTTGAATCCAAATATATGAATATCCAGAAAAACATGCATATTGTGTTACCATCACATTCATCACGTTTTTTGCATATTTCTTGGATTGTTACCACATCTTATCTATTTGCACATCTCATATATCCTGACATATATCGGGTGCCGTAAATGGGTTCGATCTTATCTGGTTACATGTAAAATCTGAATTCAATATTTATATCTGAATCTGAATGATGTAAAATCCGATTAAGTTTGATTTTCTACCGTGATCCAGCCCAAATCCAAACCATTCGCATCCACAGATCCATTTCTATAACTCTCCTAAATGTCCAACAAAAGAATTGAGAACTTTTGAGGATAGCCACAGGACTTGATGATAAGCTCAACTGCAAGCAACGTCATTTTCTATCATAGTCTGCTTGCCTGGAACGTGACATCTTTCTTCATGACAAGGAACTTGCATAGCAACAGTGGTACCACTAATGGGTTCCATCTACAAATAAACACCACATGTCTAAAAATTTGCTGTGTCATCGATTAGGAATATGGATTTCTATTGCACCTTTGCGGACCATCCACGCGCAACCACATGTCGACACGATCAGGGGCAGAGGAAAGGAGGGGGGGCAACAGGAGCCCCAGCTACACTCTCCACACCGTCCCCCTTCATATTTGGTGTTGGGGTAAGAACTACTCACACGAGAATATATGTAGCTCCGCTACTGGTCTTCTGAATTCATGGCAATTCCCCATGATTCACAAAAAAAGAAAAAAAAAAAAAAGAGGATGAATCTGAGTAGTCCGATCAAAAAGGATGTCGGCCCTGGTTTGACCTTCATGGATCTATAATATTTTTAGAGTCACCATTCAGTGACTATATGAAACAACTCAAACCCATTTCTGAGCTCGAAGTCTCGGACCCTTAGTCTGGTGGATTCCAACCTACCCCCTAGCAATTTCGGCTCCAGTCTCTCAAAAAGACTAGAAACAATGACATTCATCTATTTAATTACCCTATTTATAAGGCTCTTGAAGACCTATCACAATCTTCAATACATAACTAAATTTTTGAGGTGCTACACATTGTTATCACCAATCGGGACAGCGGAAGGAGATCAAACTTCTTGCAGATGTGAATATAGGGGACAGAAATGGATCGCCTCGATCAAAAATCTGAAAAAATCGAGTGAGCCTCATACAAAATAGAGTTGGGTATCCATGAACCCGTTGAATGCTACTTGAATATCCGATCAATTTCATCTTTGCCTTTTCCCTCTCTAATTTTTTTATTTCACTTTCTCCCTTGTTCTCTGTATTTTTGCTTCGGAGTCGAGGCTACTTAGTCTGTTGCCCGATCTTTTGATCCATGGATTAGCTCTGCCCGTCTGCCTATAGACATGAAACCCTTTAATTTGAGAATATTATCGTGTTTCTTTTCTAAATAAATTCAATGGGAAGATCCAACCTGACCTAAATAATCCTATTTGGGAGAATTGGAATCATCATGGTCCACTCAATTTCATCAAACGCTCTTCTGTTTTTCCTTTTGTTCTCTTCTTTGTCGCATATTTTTTATGTCTCCCAGTCGTTTGATACCTTTCATACAGGATAATATCTTCTATGGTTAAGAGAACAACACAAGAGCTGAACTCTTTTGAGAGCAACATTAAAACCTGTTAGATGTCTGACCAAGCCTTAATTACAATGAATCAACGATTTTGTTGATTAATGATTGATGTCTGCTACACTGATCCTGCAGGTAAGATACAGATCGATAGCATGCTTCAATCACAAAAGAAAAGATGGATCGAAGCAACTTTCTTCGCAAGATGTCTAGGCTTTGGTGAATTCTCTACAAGATGTTCGATTATTTATATGAATCAGCCTCTCGTTCCATTTGTTTGCGATTGTTGAAGTCAAAGTGTCTTGGATCATCTTAATCGAGCTATGACTACTTATCTAACAGTGGATACTCGCCAATCATTTTGTTGAAATAGCAAAAGCTCAATTTCTGAATTCTTTCAGTTGACTGCTTAGATTAGACAGGAAACAAGCAAAATTTAATGGAAAAAACATCCAAACTTGAGTCGTTCTATGTCACCAGAACCTAAGCATGCTGTTGTAATTAAAAGTTGATAATCCTAACGAGACGAACATAAAAATACGTGAGACCAATTTGTTTCCCTTGAAAGAACCCCACAAGTTTAACCCAGTACCATCCAAGAAACTATTTGTACTGACGTGCCTCAGGTAGTATAGTGTCCACTAAGTCTGTTTCTAAATAGAATTTCCAAAGTGGAATCCTTATTAATGCTTTCGTTTTCTTATATCCTTTTTATCATCATTATTTCATCGAATTGATCCTTCGCCAAAGAAACTGATTCTGGGACAACATGAATCCGCTACGACCTTACAGAGTTCAATCAAAGTCGAAGTCGACCATTCAGATCTAAAAAGGCAGCTGAAGTTCATCACAAACGACTCAGACGAGGGTAAAACTTGGCGAGCTTTAGTGAGTCAACACCAAACTCTTCCAAAGCATCGGTACCGACCTTCTAGAACAAGGAGAAATCCTCCACCACCTACCCTGCGTTGAAAAGCTTATGATTGGTAAAGCACTTGAGTGTCGTTCTTCCTTTCGCGTACGGAGAAGTATAGGTGCACTCGAAATCCAGATGTTAAGGATACAATACCACTAATCTGATTCAATTTCCATATTATTCAGATGATAAAAGGACAGAGGGTATCAGGCCAACGGAACTGGCTGCTGACATATAGAGGGGGAAATGAACAACCAGCACAACAGCAAAATTGCATGAGTTCCCATGAAAGTCAGAAACAAGTAACAAAATATGAATGTAAAGAATATATCAACATCAACTGAGGTACTAAAATTCAGATGCCTTTGTGCTGCAAAATAGACACCATAGGCACAAACAAGAGATGCCGCGCTGATCTCCAGTGGCCAGACTATGAGGAAAATACCATAACTGGCCATTCTTATTTCATCAACTTCTCGTAATTTGCTCTACTGTTCCTCCTCGCACACTCCAAGATAGTTTTATCAGCAGTAATAAAGTATGCTGCGGTTGAGGCTGCTCATAACCAAAAGATAACAAAATTATCTACCTGCTGTGGGACAACTACCATCCGGTTTTTACAGCTGTATTTCACGCAACATGCAAATTTCATAAAAAAGGATGGAGGGTATGTAAAGATATAAATACATACTGTCGTTACATCTCATGAAAGGAATCAGCAAGGACTACTCGAACTTTGTCAAGTAGTAAGGGACTAAAAGACATTTTCCAGTGTAGAAAAAGGAAGAAAAGCCCCAACAAAGTACATGGTCCAAATCAGTGCACGATTGGTATTATGCTATTGAATACAAGATTAGATGCAGGCTTTAACATGATCAAAAAATGTTTTCTTTTGGACATTTTTGTTTGTCAGATGGCACAGCTTTAGTAACCTTTCAGAGTTTGCAACAATGCAGGAAACAAACACAATAAGAATATTTGAGGTCAATGACATTTGTGCCAAAGGCAGCAGATGATGGCCTTCATTAACATATAAACTAATGTGGTACCAACTGGATTACTGCAATCACCATTTTGATGATGCCACTAAAACAATGTAATGACATTAATGCAAAAGATTACCAATAATACCAAATCATAACTGAAAACACTGAAAAACCTAATTGAAGTTTGTAGCCAATCCAAATAATGAAGCTTGTCTAGCAAAATGGACCTCAAACTGGATGGGCTTTCCGACAGAGTGGATCATACTCTTGGTGAGATGAATTAGTGTGTATGACAATACTGTTTTAGATTTAACTGAACAAGCCTATAGTTAAAATGATCTAAAACATGCACGTCATGTATCATCAAATTGTAAAGCTTCTTGAACTTTTGCAACCAGTAGCCTCACTAATTGCAAGACAAGGATGTGTTTATGGCATGATCCATGAATTGGTCTCAAAGTCACCATTAACAAACATAAGACGAACCCGGAAACTTATAGCATATGAATAAACACATCTTATGGGCAAGAAATGGTGATATTGCTTTTGGTTTTCTTGCAATAATTTCTAGTATCACCTCTTGTGCAGATAAATTTGATCATGGAAAAGAGCTCTCTCTCTCTCTCCCTCTCTCTCTCTCTCCCTCTCTCTCTCTCTCTCTCTCCCTCTCTCCCTCTCTCTCTCTCTCTCTCTCCCTCTCTCTCTCTCTCTCTCTCTCTCACACACACACACACACATATACACATGCTTGTCCAAAAGCTTTATGCACATACACTGGAACTTGGGGATATCAAGCTAAGGAGAGGCTGAGTCCTTCATATCCAGAAAACCATGAAAAAGATTTCCTTTTCCTACCAAAAGGCCATACATAATTAAAGTTGCAATGAGCTATGGAAGCTTTTATCAGTGTGCACAGACTTTTAGACATAGACAAGCCATAGAAAATGTGTGGAGAACACAACCTGTTGCAAAACTCTAAGCAAAAGCACAAGTATGCACTAGGTATCTCAATTGATAGCATCTAGCTAGTTTACACTCCTAATCATACCAAGTTCCTAACAGCTCCAACCATTTCACAATTTCATAGCTGCAAACTTTGTTTACTTCAATACAAGTTTGAAACAAATAAATATCCAGAAGATGCTTTTTGTGACCAGTTATTATTATAGTGTTACACATCATAAGCTCTTTAATTTGCATATTGTATGCATAAAAATGCCCCCATCTTGCCGGCAGAAGATTGAAATTTTTTTGTGGACTAAAACAACATTAAAATAATTTCAAATTGACTGCAACTGATAAGCATTTGCAAATCACACCTGTTGTATTCAATGCAAAATCCCACAAAGAACTATTTATTGTGAATAAACAGATTCTTACAAATCTAAAAGCAATAGATGAAGTGAATTCCAAATTTGAGCTATTGATCATTAGAAGCACATGTATGAGCATACTTCACAAAAGAATGTGGCCTGAGACTCTGAATTGAACATATTACTAGATAGTGATATAAAAAACCCAGGTTTGTTTTCGTTTTGTTTATCTTGTCAATTACCTGCAGATATAATTAGAGCCTGTGCTGTGTGGTTGAGATTAGCCTTTGCCCATGGGATGACACGGACACCAATCAGCTGAAAATTGACAAAGATAGGCCAATTAAAAAGGGGAAAGACAAAAAGGGAAAGAACTCACAATATAAGTGCTACTTACTCCTGAAAGACTAGAATATACTAGTTAAACCCGAGTCACTGAGGCTGAGTAAGGGAATCGTCATAAAAGCCAATAAAATTTTGCAGTATAACAGTAATGTTCTTTACATTTCGGATACCCGTTTGAATTGGAAATGTAAAGAATGTGTGATGGCTCAAAGAAATCGAAAGAGAAAAAGAAACCTCCTAATCAATCCATATTGTACTTTGTACACAGACAATAACATGGATGCATCCATTCATAAAGGGACTTGCCTAAGTTCTGGGTGGAGGCTAAGCCTCTGGCAAGGGAGCCCAATAACAATAATATCAATTGAAGTTAACATGTATAGCATTCAATTAGAACACTTACCAACCTAACGAACCCTTACAAATTGCCAAAAGCATGGTCTCGTACCTAACATGATTTCTGCCAAAAAAAATTGGCAAAGAGAAAAAAAAAAAAAGGTAGTACCCATACTGTCAATGGGAAGACTATACAAGATAGCCAATTTGCCATGGAATGTAACCATGATAAATGTAATATAGCATCCTTACCCATGATGCAATAGTCCCATAGTTAATATCGATCACAATTGGGTCCATATAAGCACAAATAAAGTTAAGACCAACAATTACAAAGAGTCAGATAATAAGCAATAGCTACTGATGTAAATTAACAAACAAATTGCTCAAAAGTCCTCTTACCCAATTGACCAAACAAATGGAAGTATTAAAGAAAAATAGTATTGTACAGACCACATCAAATCAAAATCCAAATTTCACATGAAATTTGCATTAAGAAAAAGGAAGCAAGCTACACTGGCCAGATTTTCGATAATGAAAATGAACCCAAAAAAATCCTATTCAGCTCATCAAACGAAAGCATAAAGGGTAACAATATAATCACCACAATCTCTTTGCACCCATTAATGGGACATGTAAAATTCGACTAAATTCAAGAAGGGAGAAAACAGCCAATTACCGTAGGGATGGCGCTGCCAACGGCGGCAGCCCCTGCCGCCTTCATTCCAGCTCGAACCCCCGCTGCACAAGACACCCACAATAATGTTAATCAGAGAGTGAGAGAGAGAGAGATATATAGAGAGGCTACCTTCCGTGCACCGCTTGGCATTGAGATCCATCTGCTGTTGGTTACTCAATTTTGTACTCTCGTGGGGAGATGGAATCACTAAAGATTGGTCTCTGGGCCTGAACAATCCAATCATTCCCGATGCCGTGTTGCCACAACTCATCTTCTTCTTGTTCTTGTTCTTGTTCTTCTTCTTCTTCTTCTCTCTCTCTCTCTCGTGTGTGTTTGTTGAACTTACATGCATGGGAAATTCTGTTGGGCTCTCCCAGATGTCAGGCGGCTGGGGAGCGGGGAGCCCACCGCTGCTTCTGGGGCGCAAGCTGGTCGCATGAATCCCGGGTAGTAAAGGACATGGATCATGATCCGAGTATTTTGAAGCAGGTCCCAGACCGGGTCCGAATCCGATTAGATCTAATGTAGAACAACTATAACCGGATTGGAATTTTGGCATGGTGTAACACAAAGGGAGGAGGTCAAAACATGGATCTAGATTGGTTGGACTTAGATCGGACCCAGGAGTCAACAAGTTTGCCTTACCTGGGTCTACTTTTATTAGACTCTACAGCGATTACAATGGTGGATCAGATCAAATTGAAACCAAACCCACATATGATTGGTAAGCATATAAAGTTTTAGATTTGTTTCCGTAGATTATTTATAAGATAACCTAAAGCTGCGTAACAACATGACATATATGCTAACAGGTTTAACAACACCCTCATGAGCACTTCGGTTGCTTCATATCATTTTTGAGATAAATTTATGAAACACGCATACATTGTCGCTGCTGCCAAACAATTCCTAAGTGGGAAAAGTTTGTTGCTTCTTTATGAATCTGTCACAAAGACTGAGGCGTTTGTCTTAAGATTTAGATTAAATTTAGTCAACTAACCCGCAAAGGGTCCTTTAGCTAGAGTAATAAAGCGCCATCTGACTGCAATAACAGTTTGTTACAGTTTTATAATATGCCCCAATCTTTAGAATAGGTTCATGGACTTACTATATTGTATAAAGACAAATTCACAAAATAACTGTTCTAATTACCAATGAACAGGTCCAACCTAAACTCAATTAAATAATTTTCTTTTATGTGTGTTTTGAACTATGTGAAATTAAAAAAAAAAAAAAAGAACAGCAGTCCAAGTAATAAAAACTGGCAAGAAATTGCACGACTCTGAGCACCTGCTAAGTATCATATCGGATGATAAAATGACCAAAATACCCTTCATCAAAGAAATTAAAGACACCAATTACAAGTACAAGAAAAATGCTTACGATAAATAAGCAATAATGAGCATATGGTTGCGTTAAAATTAAGTAAGAGACGATATTCTCGACTTTTGTTGTCTCCGGTGGCATGGTTTGTCTAGAATATTAAATTAAACTGTGCAAGATAGTGACTCTGTCTGTTATAAACCGTGCTTTGGTTTTTAACCTAATTTAAAAATGGTCTTTGATCATTAAGTTCTCCCGGTTGTATGAGCATCTAATTTTCTTAGTCATTGAAAAACTTGTAGTTCAGCATGAAACATAGCCAAATGAACATACTTTCTCTACTAAATCATCAATTATAAGGTCCTATTTGCAAGATTATGCTAACAAAACACACATATAGATGTAGGGAGTGACTTGAAGATAGATTATATTAAAGTTTTTGAAAAAACTTCAAGGGCTTATATAGACATGTGCCATTCCCATGGCTCCAGATTCCAAATATGCCGCCTATTGGTGCTTCTTAAGTGGTTTATGTCTTTTTCTTGAATAAATTAATTATATGAAATTTTGATGTTTAGATTAGAATTTGAGTCAAGAGAATAAGCATGTTAATTCCAGTTGGCTTGTAGAATTGAATTCATACATCAGATTTTTCTTGTTTTTCTAACATTTATTTTACTTACAAATAAAAATTGATCTGGCCAAAAAACTTTGTCATGGGGCTCCAAGATGCTTCCATACCTGTCAGTTTCTTTGTTCCTGATATTTATTACAGCTTCTAGCTTATGATGCATTGAAGGTGACAAACAACCTAATATAATAACAACACACGTTGAATATATTCATATAATCATCTACCAAAGTTGATGCTTAAATTCATCCTAACAATATATTGTATTTCATTATAATATGATATCATCCCTGTCAAGTCTCATCGATATTATTAAAATAATAATATGGTTGATATCATTGTTGAGGGCCAACCCATTATCCTATATAATATGTTGTCATGGACCCAGCTACTCCTTTAACGCAAAAATCCCTACTGTGGATTTAATTCTGGCCAAAAAAATAACATTTCATTGCTTGCCTACGACTGTTAATTAAAGTTTAAAAACGGGAAGTCAAAGGACCAAAATTCTATAAAGAATGGTTTTTCCCAACAATGAAAAGCAACTAGCGAAGGAAAACAAGAAGGAGAAAAAAAAATTATTGGGAACCGTTGGCCTATTTCTTCAAAGTTGGTGGCATTTGTGATCATGCTTCCCAGATTATTACACAGAAAAGTATAAAGATGAGCTAGAGAGAGAGAAAAAAACCAGAAGGTAACAAAAATATAGAATTGCAGGAGGAAAGTGCTGGTGCCCAAGCCCAGCTGAAAATTAACAAGGTTAATTTTTCTTTTGTATTTGTTAATTAGAGTCTAGCCCGAGTTCAGTCAGTTCGAGCACGGCTCGATTAATGAAAACCTCGAGCTCGAGAATAGCTTGCTGGAAGTAGTTCGAGTTCAGCAAACTCATTTGAATAAAATTGCTATTCATCATTATGTGTTGCGCTCGAATTTGTCTCGGCAAACTCGTTTGAGTAGAATTGATATTCATCGCTACATGTTGAGCTCGAGCTTGACAAACTCGTTTAAATATATCGACTTTATTAAGGCTTAACAAATTCGATTAAGGCTCGTGCTCGACTCAGCAGGTAGGTGTTGAACTCATACTCAACTAAATTATTTGAACAAGTCGACTCATTAACTCGAGTTCAACTCATTAAGCAAATGACTCGGCTCGAACTCGTTCACGACCCGAGCTTTAGCGAGTCAAACTCAAGTAGCTCAACTCATTGCTCACACCTGCGAAACGATCTAGTCACTGGGGCATAGAGCCCCCCCAAGCCATCCTGGCTCACTGGGGCCTAACACGCCAAAGCCATCGCCTCTTCCCAACAATCATAGCATGCATTGCTAGCTAATTGGATCGGTTTGGTTACAGTAAGTTGATTTTGACAATATAAAACAAACATGAGCTTTGTTCAATACAAATTTCAAAAGGTCACATTTTTCTACTGTATCGTTAAAAAATTCCAAACGTATCGGCCAGAGCTTTTGTTACCATGCTTTTCATACGGAAGAAGGTGACCGGTAAAAAAGAACGGCCGCTTTGGAAAAGCCAACGGGAAGACGACGGAGGCTGAAATTCTAAGGCAAAAGGCGTATGGGCCCCCTTTTTTTTTAAATAATGTTTTAATCGTCAAATATTTAGTGTTCAAATGCCAAACTCATCGGATCGGGTCGTCCGAGGAACATTTGCTCATCCTGCTCCAATTAAGGGCCAATCATCAGGAAACCGTGTCTCCTATGTCCGATTAAATACTGCTGAGTATTTTGGATCAGATTCAGATCAGAAACGGTCCGATTCTAATTCTCACTATGTCTATAGTGTCTACCAGTACCACTGGTTGGGTTGGGTTCGGTTCCTGTAACTGCACGGGATCCAATGGAACTGATCCACAGTCACCCCCAACACTCGGCTGCTAGACGGCGGCACAATTATTTTTTTTAAAAAGCACGGGGCACGCGAGAAAGGGACAAACGGCATGAGGGTAAAAAGGTGAAAGGCCCATGTAGGCCAAGGTGCCAACCGAAGCACGAGCTGAATGGGAACAAAGAAGGACAGTGGGGTTTGACCATTGTGCCCCTGCCAGGCATCCTCCAGCTCCCGCCCGAGCGTGGCGGAATCGTGGTGCGGTCTTCAATCGCATTTTGGAAAGGCGCAGCTGAAGTCCGCGTGCTCCGTCGCTCCGACAGTGGTCTCGAGCACTTCGTACGCCCCTCTGTCTCTCTCTCTGCGCCCGAGGAACGGTCGAGTCGCCGGTAGCACGCTCATCAGTTAAGAGAGGAGCAGGACACACTGATCAGTGAAGGCTGAAGAGTAGCGGAGAGGAAGGGAGGAAAAGAGCAAGCGAGGGCGTGTGTAACGTCTGCAATGGAGCTCGGTAGAGCCATTTTCTTGGCTCCTTACCTGTTCTTCCTCCTACTGTTATCTGCAGGTACTCTCTCTCTCTCTCTCTCCTTCCCTCTTGCTGCATTCGGTTTCCGATCATTTTGATGCGTTTTTTTTTTTTTTTTTTTTGGTGGAAACAAGAAGACAGAATGCTTCCTTTGTGGTTCCTTCCGTGTCGGCGTCGGGTCTCTTTTCTCTTATCGGTCGGATTGAGTGTTATGGAAAGCTCAGCTTCGTAGTCCCGTGGATTCGAGTATCTCGGTTTTGTTTGACAAGAGTGAAGAACATTTCTTGGCTCTTGCTGCCACGATGAAGAAATAACATGATTTTTCTGGCGTTTTAATTTGATTTTCCTCATTTTTCTTGTCCTTTGAATGGACGACCTTGTATTCGTGTTTTTCATTGATCTCTCTCTCTCCCTCTGTGTATGTGTGTGTTTATGTGTGGTTTGAAAAAATAGAGGGCTTTTTGTTATTTTTTGCTTGAAGATTGAAGTTGTTTTTACATTGATAGGCTGGATTGGATTTTTTGCGATATTGTTTCAGCATTAGAGGATGAAGTATCTTTCCTTATGATTTGCATTGTAATTTTGAAGCGTCAAGGCGCTCTTTTGCCCCTTGCTTTTATTGTTTTTTTTTTTTTTTTCTCGTAGTAGTAAATGGAGGCTTTGGCATGTTGCAGAAGCTGCATTTTTTCTAAATATAAACAGCAAGGGCTGCAGAGTGGTTCGGGTAAATGTTCGGGTTTTTTCTATTTATTATTCTGAGCAATGTCGGTAGCAGCGTAGCGTACATTGTAACATTTTCACGCTTAGGAGAATAGTTTCCATTGTGAATAAGTTATTTTAAGTAACATCTTAAAAATAGCGAGTTATGTATCTTTCGATATAATACGTACTTAGTAAGTACATCATGCGTCTAAGTACATCATGCGTCTATTTATATGGGTTTCTTTACCCGTTTTCTATGGTTTTGAATTGGAGGCTAAGATTTTCTGTTTACTTGTTATATTTAATTTTCTTCAGATCTTATTGTAGGAATTTGAGATCTGTTTTCTTTTCCCCATTAGCATTCCTTGTGACTGGTTGCATTTATTTTTGCTAGAAAGTTTTTTTTTTCCGTTTATGTCTCAAAACATTTAGCATTTTGACATTTCAATATTCTATGCATTTTTTTTTATCATTTGCCTAAATGAAGTTTAAGACGACATTTTCACTTTCTACATACTTCAATAACTTTTTTATAATTTTGTTGCTTCATAATTCTAAGTTTCAGCAAGCATGCAGATTTATCTAGCAAGTGAAAATTTTGCAAAATCACCATCTCGGACTACTTTTTGAGTTTTGGTATTTTGTGACAATACAGTTGTTCGCATTTTCATGAATCCTCTGGAGTTCTTCCTTCCTCTCGTTCTTCTGGAAGGCTGAGAATGGAAATTGACATAATTAAAATAACAGTCTGCTATGCAATTGTTGTTTAGGCTTGTTGGATGCGTCACATACTATGTCTCCAACTTGCAGTCATATATGCAAGTTCATTTTTTTTTTCCTTTTCCGTTTTAAATTTAATAATAGCCTTCATATCATTTTGTGTTGAAAAACATGCAATGCAACTTGATTGTATTCCATTTTGGAAATGTTGAGATCAGAGTTTTCTCTTAAAGTTCCTCGAGTGGAAGACAAAGCTGTGCTCATCAGTGTTATACTCAAGGCCTTTTTTTTTGTCGAAGATCTTGATTATGGAAGCGATTCTCTCAATGACTGCTTAACAAGGATGATTGCTTTTCCTTTTTTGCCAAAAGTTTTAATGTCTTGGTAGATTAGTCTTTAATTCTCAATGTAAGGACAAAGGAAAAGGAAAAAAAAAAATGTCGAACCAACTATTTGAATAGCCACTTCACATTTTACTCTTTATCCTAGATCTCTTAAGAGGAAAAATTATGGATATATTAAGTGGTTACTAGATTTTTTTGATATGTGTTTTCTTTTTTGTGTCAGAGTTCTCCAAAGCAAGCTACATAGGTGTTTGCTATGGAAGAAATGCTGATGATCTTCCTACACCTGACAAAGTTGTACAGCTGGTTAAGGCTCACTCCATTAAATATGTGAGGATATATGATTCAAATGTCCAGGTTTTGAAGGCATTCGCAAACACTGGGGTAGAGCTGATGGTCGGCATTCCAAATGCAGACTTACTTGGGTTTTCACAATTCCAATCAAATGCAGATTCATGGCTGAAGAACAGCATCCTTCCATATTATCCTGCTACTAAAATCACTTATATAACTGTTGGTGCAGAAGTGACAGAAGCGTCTGGCAATACCAGCTCACTTGTTGTTCCTGCAATGCAGAAGATACATGCTGCGTTGCTAAAAGTAGGACTCAACAAAAAGATTAAGGTTTCAAGTACTCATTCATTAGGAGTTTTGTCACGCTCATTTCCACCATCAGCTGGTGCATTCGACAGCAAGTTTGCCTACTTTCTCAAACCTATGTTGGAATTTCTTGCCGAAAATCAATCACCATTTATGGTTGATATATATCCTTACTATGCCTACAGAGATTCTCCTTCAAATGTGTCTTTAGATTATGCTCTTTTTTCTTCTTCATCTTCATCTGCTGTTGTTGATCCAAACACTGGATTAGTCTACACCAACATGTTTGATGCTCAGCTGGATGCTCTCTATTTTGCATTGACTGCACTGAATTTCAAGACTTTGAAGATTATGGTTACTGAGACAGGTTGGCCAACAAAAGGATCCACAAAAGAGACAGCTGCTACACCAGGAAATGCTCAGACCTACAACACAAATCTCATTCGACATGTGATCAATGACACTGGAACTCCTTTTAAGCAGGGTGAAGAGATAGATGTTTATATTTTTTCTTTGTTCAATGAGAACAGGAAGCCTGGATTGGATTCAGAACGAAACTGGGGTTTGTTCTATCCTGATCAGACTAGTGTCTATAACTTGGATTTAACTGGGAAAGAGAGTTCCACTGCCGTTTCTGGTGTGAATGATACACTGTCCAATGGGACTTGGTGCATTGCTTCATCCAATGCTTCTGATGTAGATTTACAGAGTGCGCTGGACTGGGCATGTGGTCGCGGCAATGTTGATTGTTCACCTATTCAACCAAGCCAAGCTTGTTATCAGCCTGATACGTTAGCATCTCATGCCTCCTATGCATTCAACAGTTACTATCAGCAGAATGGAGCTTCTCCAGTTGCTTGCAGCTTTGGTGGCACAGCGATGATAACAAATAAGAACCCAAGTTAGTTTCATCTGGGCCATTTACCCTTTTTTATTTTGTTTCAAACCGAATCAATTTCATTTTTGCTCGATTTCTTTGCAATGATTTTAGAAGGAAGTTTCTGAAAACGAGTGAACTTTATCTGCATCTCCTTTACTTGATACTGCAACGATTTGCAAAGGCTGCCATACTAAAACCATTTATAGATGCCGTGCTTTTATTTTCCAACGTACTACTGAGACAAGACATGAGGGAAACAAATAAATTCTCAACAGTTGATGAACTTTTCTGTTCTTTTCTTTTGTGGGTTGACTTTTGCACTATGTTATTTCTCAGTTTGTCAGTGCACTGGCGGACAATTTTCTAGAAAATCATTCTCTTGGCATGCACAAGCCTTATTTGCTCTCTAATTCCTGTTTTTCTTTCTGTAAACTGTCTCTTGAAATTCTTTCTTTTTTCAAGTCATATCATTCATATATTATGTGCAAGAAGCACATTTCCTTTTTTACCTGTCGTTTGCAAATATGTTTCAGGATATCTGGAACATTGGTGGATTTTCTCAATAAAAACATAAAAGATTGTAGATGCATGTTGATGGTTTTCTATATTGTAACATGTTGATGGCTTTCTTTCTTGTAAACTTTAAGCAAATGAAAATGGTTCGTATGGCTTCTGAAAGTTGCATGTGGAGTCCTTGTCAACTTTGAGTAAATGAAATGGTTTCTTAAGGCTTTTGAACATTTCCATGCAGAATCCTTCCTTGATTGCTGTCATGGGACAAAAATGAACTTCCATGTTGAAAACTCCATTTGCCTTAGATTGTGGATAGGCATAGTCACCTCCACTTTTAAACCCTAAACCCTAAACCCTAACCCTAAACCCTAATCCTTCCTTGATTGCTGTCATGGGACAAAAATGAACTTCCATGTTGAAAACTCCATTTGCCTTAGATTGTGGATAGGCATAGTCACCTCCACTTTTAAATCAAACGAGCTCTCCAAGTAATGTATGGTTTGCATGCATTTGTGCTTGTTCATTTGCATTCTCTAACTACCTTGTGTTGTCTTGTGTCATTGTCGTCTCATTTATCTTGTATGCAAACTCTTTCCCATTGCCTTGTATAGCAATTATTTTCACCAATATTTCTTTGAGAAATTAGAGTTTGCAATAGTAAGCAAAGTCTCTCTTAAAAGCTGTGCAATAATTGTAAAGCTTCAAAAACTAATAGAATATGAAATGGTTTCTTAAGGCTTTTGAACATTGCCATGCAGAATCCTTCCTTGATTGCTGTCATGGGACAAAATGAACTTCCATGTTGAAAACTCCATTTGCCTTAGGTTGTGGATAGGCATAGTCACCTCGACTTTTAAATCAAACGAGCTCTCCAAGTAAATGTATGGTTTGCATGCATTTGTGCTTGTTCATTTGCATTCTCTAACTACCTTGTGTTGTCTTGTGTCATTGTCGTCTCATTTATCTTGTATGCAAACTCTTTCCCATTGCCTTGTATAGCAATTCTTTTCACCAATATTTCTTTGAGAAATTAGAGTTTGCAATAGTAAGCAAAGTCTCTCTTAAAAGCTGTGCAATAATTGTAAAGCTTCAAAAACTAATAGAATATGACCCTGAACATTTCTATTTCATCTACTTTTTCCCGTGGGTACAACTCAATCAGTATCAGATATGACCCTGAACATTGCTATGTGATGCTTGCGGCTGTTGTGTTCTGTGTCAACTGTAGACATGTATGTCATTTTTGGCATGTGTTCTTGAAAACATGAATAAAAGATGTTTCTATGGTTAAGTTATTAGTAACTTATGAACAAAGGTCTGCATATTGATATCTTGTTGCAGCTGCTACTGCCATCCTCTAGAACTACCCTGTGCTAGTACTTTCAACATCATGATTGTATATATATTGCAGGGCCCAGGCTGTGCATCCAATTGTCGCATGGTTCCTCCATAGCCTCTAGTTTGGTTTGACTTGTTGCTTAAGTCTTTAACCTTTTGTCAAAACGTTATTATCTGCCTACAAGTAATTGGAGATAATTGTCTACTAAAACTTAAGTCAAGGCCGGTGAGATGCTCAGTTCAGCTCCCTGTCAGTTCTGAAAAATTCTGACTTAGATTGCTTTACGGCATGCTGCTCCCAATGTGGAATGCCTGTTTGTGTGTGTGGGTGTGTTCTCAGATTGAATTATGTGCATCTTATTGACATATAATTTGACATTTATTTTGTCATTAATTGAATTTTGTGCATCTTATTGACATATAATTTGACATTTATTTTGTCATTTCTTTACAGGCTATGACAATTGCCAATATGCAACCCAAGGGTATGTACCTCATGTTGCATTGCTTTGATTTTTTTTCTCATTTCTGGAATTTGTGCATTTTAAGTATGTAACTCCATCTTGCTTCTTTTTGTCATTCAGAGGTTTTAAAAAAGAGTTTTTTTCTAAAACCACCTAGGGGGAGCGGTTGAGATTTGCCAGATCAGACATTTGAGTCAGTTTTGGACTGGGTTGTCTTAGTTGATGTCTGATTCAAGTTCAAAAATCGGACATATATTACCACCTAGGGGGAGCGGTTGAGATTTGCCAGATCAGACATTTGAGTCAGTTTTGGACTGGCTTGTCTTAGTTGATGTCTGATTCAAGTTCAAAAATCGGACATATATTATGCACAACTGTTGTGCCTTAAGAAAGGGTAGATGTTTACACCTATGTGAGAGAAGATGAGATCGAAACCTTTAAGGTTCTGTAACTTTTGTCCTAGTTCTTACCGGCTGGGAGGCAAGTTGTTATGATCTGTTGGACCACTTTGAGTTAGTTTTGGAACAAATTGGCACGCCATTGCTTGGATGTTCAAATGAACATTTGATTCATATGAAAACTCATGGTGTTACAATCTTGTGGAAATCATCCATGCCATTAATGCATTGTTTATAATCTTTCTTTGCATGCACTTCACTTTCATGCTAATTCCATGCATCTGATGGGTCCTGAGCCAGCCAAGCGTGCCAAGTTTTAGCTATCTACTTGAAAAGTTTAGCTATTGTCTCTTCCTTTGCCTGTTTCACTTTTGTATCTTCCTTTGCCTGTACCATTGATCAGCAGGCACATTATGTACAGGACTATTCTAGCGAATGCCAACTCAACAGGTTCTGCATCTTCAGCATCTGCGGAGCACAGTTTTGGGACTCGCATTGCTACCATCCTAATTTCGGTGTTGGTTGAGGTTCTGTTTTCTTTCAGTCTCTCAAGATTGTGAAAAAGGGTGGTGCTGCTATGTATTTTTTATATATGTAAATCTATTCTTTCATTGTAAAACTCTTACTTTATCCATTTCAATGTGTCTCTTATATCCTTGCATGTCTCTTATTCAGTTCAAAACGACTTTTCCTGACCGGCTTTCGTTAAAGAACATGAGAACAAAACTAAATGTGGCCAACTTGTGCCTTTTGCCTTATATAATCGGCAGTCCTCACACATTCTCAGGAATTAGGTTCAGACCTTGAGATTTTTTCCTCGGCAAACTCTGGCCTCTCCAGCTATCCTTCTTGGACCTACGAAGTATTATAAGGTAACTGTCCCTGAGCGTGAAGCCCTCCATGGATTGGTTCTTCTTTCCAGCTATTCTGGGACCCCGTTTACTTTGCCAGAATCAAAGTTGGATGCTCATCTGGCGCTCATGGCTTCTCATTCTGTGGTGGGTGACTTATGGGACACCTGCCATGGATCCTTTCATCTGTCGACCTGGCCCCCCAAATTTTATGTGATCCGCATCTGTGTCTGGAAATTAAGTTCTGTTATCCGCAGCGGACTTCACTTCTTAATGAGCTTGTGACTGGTGGCTTTGCCCGGTACTTCTGTATTTGATTTTTCTTGTTCCACCTCTTGCAGGCCTAGATCTTTCGATATGTTATCTCCCTCTCTCTCTCCCCGTATGTGTTTGTGTGTGTGTGTTGGCAAGTTGATGTGGATAGAGTGCATTCTTGTTCCATTTGTTTCGCTAGGTTGAAATGGAACCCATTTATGCAAAGTTAGAGAAGTCAGCAGCTTCTCACCTAAGTCAAGGGCGTCTGCCCTTTTGCAGAAAGCATGTGGACTTAGATTTGAAACAACAAACCAATAGAGTGAAAATTGCCTCGGCTACAAGAAAAGGAAACCTCATGGATCTAAATTTCTAAGCTTTCTAGACAAAATCCATTGAATGGAGGAAAATCATCTTTAGATGTTGCCCTAGGAAACATTCTTGAATCAAAGTGTCTTTTTCTTTTGCTCAACAACAAAAATCCTAAATAACCCATGGCCATTGATATTTGAAGATTTTGGCAGAACCAATTTTTAAAGCATGTTCGGATCAATCAGTTAGATTATACCTGCGGAATCAAATTTGAGAAGAAATTACAATTAGAGAAATTTATGATACACAATCAACTTGTTGAAGAAAGAACGGGGTCTGCAGGTATGGAGTTCACGATTTCCGGCTGTATTATATTCATGTTATTGGATTCGTAGTTTATTTGGCTGATCCATATCCACATAACTTACAATTGTATCTGTGCTTTATACTGCAGGTATCTAAACGAGGCCGTGGTCGAGAACATATCGGTTCTAGTTCAAAATACTCAAAAATATGATGGAAAGATTTGGATCGGAATCCAAATAGAACCTGCAACATATGGTTTCCTGGAATAAACATTATTAGAAAAGAAGAAGAAGAAAGTGGTCGTCGCGAACGATTTGGATCTTAATGGAAGAGAATCTGCAACGTCACGTATCGGGTCATTAACGCGTATCGGTGAGTCGAAGCGGATCCTTACCAGAACCAATGCCCTATAATCCGGGTCCGCTCCTTTTGGAACCCTGGTCCGAATACCGAGCTTGCCGTGCTCTCGACTCTCGATTCTTCGTCGTTGTCTTCGTGGCCGAAGAAGGGGAAGAAGGTCGTCGTCGTTTTCCTCCTCCTCCTCACAGATCACCGCCACGGCAACAATGTCTTCTCCCGGAGAGTGAGTTAAATTTTACCTCTATTTCTCTCTCTCTTTCTCTCCACCATCTGATCTAGCACAAATATTGGTGGTTACGATTTCTTTTCTCGTTTGCTCTCGACGTATGTCAATGCCGCTACCGCATCACCATCTAATCTAAAATAATCTTAGCGAGATTACTTTCTTTTCCCTTCTAACATATCTGTTTACTGCAATAACCCGCACCGAACGCCATGTACCCTATCGAGATTAATTATTGTCTAGTGAACATGGCTGCCTCTTGTTTTGGTATTTATTTGTTTGTTTTTGATGGGAGGATTTTCATGTACGTTATGAATTAGGTCTTTAGGCTCTGATAGGAGATTGCAGCGGACGGTTGATTCGGAAATGGTGCTGCAAGATATGCAATTTTAGAAAGAAGAGGTGCTTAAGATACAATCTGGTATTTAGGGAGGTTGGATTAGATGGGAAACCTCAATTTTTTTGGTAGTAGAAGCTCTATTTGCAACGACTAAGGTTACGTCTCCGATGCGTTGATGGAGATAAGCTCTTGGATTAAGTGGTCATCTCATTAGCTACAGGCAGAGGACTGTAGACTTCTTTCTTCCGTCCTTTTGATTGTCTTTGGGACACGGAGTGGGTTTATGAAGTAGGCTATGTCAGAAAGGCCAATGTTCGTGAACTTAGTAAATGAAGAATGAGCACATGAATGAATCATGAAACTGAAATGTAGGATGATTTGTAGAGTAAGCATAGAGAAGCTCTAACTGATGTGGAGATTATCAATAAAGCGAAAGATTAAATCTTACGTTCTCTAATTAAGCTGAAATTTGAACAGAAGAACTCAATTCACATAACTATAATCAATCATATTGGAGACTATGCTCATTTCTCTTAATAGGGCTATTTTATTAAAGACGGCATAGTGTTTTAAGATTAACTTTCGGAAGGCTCAGTTTTGGGGTAACTCCTTCCTCTAACAATCAGGAGAAAAATAGATTAACTGATTTACCGGATTTCTAGATCATTTGCACAAACGGGCAACTTGGTATTATATTGACTAAACCACTCCAGTAACATGAACAACAGGAAGGGATAGAGGCAGGACAATCACTGTTCTCTGCTGCCCCTTGAGTATATTGCATAGTCCTGAATGCTTGATTTTCTCTTGGGTAGCAAAAGTATTATAATGACAAAACCACCAGGTTTTGGGGACAAGGAATGTTTGCCAATTTTTGAACTCAAGATTGGGTTAAATGTTCTTTTCCTCCATTGCATTTGAGATGTTATGATTGGATCTACATGTCACGGTATAAGAACGGTGGAACCAGGTGAAATTGTAATTGATGCACAACCTATATGATAACCAATGCTGTGCACGACCAACATGGTAATCATGTAACTTAATGTATGTTCCTCTTTGGATGATTGTTTATGCAGCAATGGGTATTGTTAAATCTGTTGGATTTTCCTCTAGATGTCTTTCTTTTCCCTTCAATGTTTGGCCATAGATGATGAAGATGCATCATTTATGAGTGTTTGTTTTGCATGAGACGTTTCATCCCTTACTTTTATGACAAGCATTCACAAACTAGCAGTATGTGAAGGTTAGTGATTTGAATTAATTTTATTATTCTTCAATGGATGACTTGCCAGAAAAGCTATAAAAGTTATAAATGGTGCAAAATGATCTTTTCATGCTACGATCTAGGAAAAAAAGTAACAGGTGTTCTCGGAGTTGTGTCAAATTGTTGTGTGTTGCATTTTATTTATATAGAGATATGTCTATCTATTCATATTACTTTTTCAAACAAAGGTTAACATTTATTTTATGGCAGACAGGTAGAGTCTTTATTAGGATAGCCACTAAGTTTGGCCAACATTAATACACAATCTTTTTTGTTCATGTTATGATCCAGGTACTATGCATCACTTCCTCCAGTGAGCAAAGCTTATGGAAC